>NC_136880.1:12855162-15255162 GCF_949152265.1 Phoxinus phoxinus | reverse complement strand
GGATTAAATGAGCATTGATGTCATTAACCCTTCATGACTGCAGGGTCAACATCCATGTTTTGGACTTTGAAGGAATTTGACCTTCATAGAGTCAGATGAACTTAGATATTGCCTGCTGCCGCTCACATGACTGATGATGCTGCGCTTGCACTTCAGGGAACTGCCATCAAGTGTGGTTTGCTTCCGAGTCCTCAAGATAAATATGTCTTCTGTCTCACCAAGCTGTAAATCCGAGTAGGATGGGTTTAGACCACAGGTCTGTGTCACATTTCTCATGATCGGACAAAGGAAAATCGTGTTCGCGATTTAAATTAGTGTTTTGTTGTGTTTGCAAGTAATTTGCTGCATCGCAATTTGTGGCTTTCTTCTTCTTTTCTTCATCGGTTTCTGTCTGATATTGTAGATGCACAGGAGGAGGAACAGAGTGATGTTTTAAACATCAAGCTGAGAATAAAGGCTTGAATGGTGCTATGGATGTTACACAATCTTCCCACTGATCTCTGCCACTCACAGCGCTGGATTCTCTGAATCTGCATATAAGACTCTGAGAGTGAGAGTGAGTGATATATGCTTAGTTTAGTGCATTTCCATCACTCGACTACTTTGGTTCTCACTGTTATAAGGAAGAGCTTAAAATATTCCTAAATTCTCAGAAGAAAGAGAATAATGTTTGAGAGTGCGCCTTTATGCCTACAAAAACCTTCTTTGGTAAAGCTATTCCCATGTACGAATAGCTTAGGCTTTGCCTTCTGAAGGAACATTAGTTCAGCCGAGACTAAAAAAGAGAAGGGCGAGAAAGCCCTTTGATGTGTTTATCATAATGCACCTCCGCTAAACCGGTATGTAGAGAATTTAGTTCTTGGAATACTGCTGTTGTCCCATTTAGGTTAGCAGGCTGAGATGTGTGATAACTACGCTTTTGAGAGGAGTAGAAATCAAGTAAAATAATTGTTTCTTATTTTTAGGTATTCAATACATTGAGCTAGGGCTGGGCGGGATGATGGTACCATGACGACCACGGTATAAAGTGTCTATCTTTAGTGATTTTACTAAATCGTTTATTTCGCGGTATGTAAATATATCCGCGTAGCACAGTACTGATTAAAGTTATTTACACTCAAGAGTAGGGCTGTAAACGATTAATCGGGATTAATCGCATCCAAATAAAAGTTTTTGTCTACATAATATATGTGTGTGTTTTGTGTATAATTATTTTGTATATATAAATACACACACATGCATGTATATATTTAAGAAAAATGTGTTATTTATATATAAAATAGTTCTATTTATATATATAATATAAATTATATAAATATATATATGCAGTATATAAATGCAAATATTTCTCAAATAGAGCTTACCCTCAGTATTTATAGAGCTTACATGCATGTGTGTGTATTTATATATACAAAATAATTATACACAATACACACACACATTTATGTAAACACAAACTTTTATTTTGGATGCGATTAATCGCGATTAATCGTTTACAGCCCTACTCAAGAGTGATTACAAAACATGCATGAATGAGAAAATAAAGAGTGAAAAAGAACGCGGTTGGGGCTCACGCTGGCTGACACACAGCTGAAGCACGCGTACATAAAACACGAATTCGGAACGTGTATGATGTTTAATAAAGTTATTAAGCGCAATTAGCTGTGAAAAAGAGAAGTCTGTAAGAAGCGCTCCGAGAAAGCTGCCTCTCTTATGGGGCTTTTCCAGTACCAGCTCGACTCGACTCGTCTCGGCTCGCTTTGCGCTCCGTTTTCCATTGCAGATAGTACATCCACAATAGTACCTGGTCGTCATAGCAACGCGACACACACCCGCTACCCACACACACAAGACAATGGAGGAAATCGAGTGTATGCTGTTTTACATAATATTAGTAATGGGTAGCTATATCATGCAATCTCTGGCCAAATTTTTTTTAAATGCCGGGGTTATTCAGGATACTCCGTCTGGCGCGTGCAATGATGACGCAGTGAATAGTGACGATTCTCTCTGACCAATCAGCAGTCTGCCGTGTTTCACGTAACATTTTAGTATCGCCTCAGCTCGCCTCGGCTCGCTCAGAACATCGCTGAAGGTGATACGAAAAAAAGTATCTGGAAGCAGGTACTGGTACAACTTTTACACAGTGGAAAACCAAACAAAGGCGAGTCGAGTCGAGGGGTTCTGGTACTGTGTAGTGGAAAAGCGCCATATGACAGCATGTGATCGCGAATTCAGATCTCTTCCGTGTCTTATTGTGCTTGAATGGTCAGATAGACACACAATAATGTACTTTGAGTATTCACGTAAACATAGTTGGTTATGTCTTAAATTAAATTACACACATGGGTGTAATTCCCATACAACAATGTAACTCGCTGCTTAAACACTGTACTTCGATGTATCATTAGATAAATTAACCAGCTTGTTACGACTGTTTCCCGAAACTGTAAAAACATGTGCGCACCTCCGTCAAAAGAAAGATTTCTTTTTTGTTTTTTTATCACGTGACATTCAATATGTAATTGGTGTAGACTTTATTCCTGTATAGCTACATGCGGTTCATTTAACTCAGGAGTGTTCGTTCACAATGTCATTTCTGTAACAGACACGCTACTGTATTTGAGGACTACTTCACTTCACTCGTTTTGCTCTATTTGATGTTTGGTTCCCCCCTACGTCATACTCTTGGGTTCCCTTTATGCATTTATGCACATGCATGGTTGTTTCTACCAAGGAAAAACCCAAACGTTGGGTTTAAAAATTGGTTTGTCCAAATCTGATCCAAACAGAGTTTGAAACTATTTGATTATGCTAAAGTGGAACTATTGCAAGTTAGCCTATACCTATACACTTTAAATATCTTGCATTTATCTTGCATTTAAAGACTACCCTACTAATAGTGATATTTTAGGCTTAATATTAATAAATGTGCATTGTAAAATAAAGACGTAGTCCAAATGTAGTTTAATTGTAATATTTATATAGGCCTATGTCAGTAATGTTAATAGTTTTGTACTATACTTAGTGTGAAATAAATGTATTTTAGTTTTTTTTTCCACTAGAGTCACAGAAACTATGCTTCTAACCACAGGTTGAGAGCTGTTCAAACCACACCGGTGTTCGTGATGCTGTTTGTGAATGTTCGTTGGAATTATGGTTTCGTTAAATCGTTGAACTAGGATGGTACCAATGAAACTTATGACCGTAGTTGGCCAACAATGCTTTCGGGAATTGCACCCCATAATAGCACAACTTAAGCACAATGGAAATGAATGCTGAAAAATGCTGAACAGGAACCTATTTTTGCCATGCATATGATCTGGTTGGAGCCTTTTGCTAATTGTCTTCATCGTCTCCACAAAGTATCTCAAAAGAAACCATTTATTCAATGTTACAAAAGCCACTTAAGCACACATGAAAGGAGCCATAGTTAATGAAAGAACATTTAGTATATCTTTAATAATTTAGTTGAACATTTCTTGACTTGCACCTGACTTTTTTTACACTGAGAAGGAATATAACAATAAATTGTAGTCAGAGAATATGAATATGGTGGGAAATTTCCATTTCTTGAGTTCAACCTCTGGAAAATAGCATGCATGGAAAAAACAACTAACCATGACAATGGGTCAAAACATTTGGTATAAACTCAAGGCTGAAAAGGAAAACATTAAATGAGTACTATTGCCTTGGAGACAAACTTAAATGGATCTGAGGGAAAAATATAGAATATAAAAACTGATTTTAAGACAGCAGGTGCACTCATTGTACGATTAAAACAGCGACTCTTTCACATAACAAGCCATATCAAATCCAATGTAAATGTTGAAAGCCTGACTGATGATTGGATAACAGCCGTCCGGATCAGTGTGGTCTGCACCGGAACATTAGAAATGAGACGACTGCTTTTGAAAGTCAATGAAAATCGAACCGTACCATAAAACATTGATCAACAGACATTGCTCACTCATTTAGCTCACAATGTTCCAGTAACCTGAGAGATTTTTAAACTGTCATAGATAGAGCACTAAATTGTGCTGAACGTACCAATTTCAATGTAAGCAAATGGACCAGGCCCATTCATGAAATCAACACAGTTATAGTTAAATGTCATTGACTCCCGGGAGAGTTGAAGGCAGACCACATATGGAATTCAACCTCTCCGGCCTTCAGAAAATGGGTCAGATGTGAACCCTAAGGCAGGTTGCTCTTCACTGCGGCTTAAACTGCTAATCACTTAAAGCAACTGGATTCGGCTGATGACACTGCAGCTGTTGTGCCTCTTTTCCCTGAACCGGATCACACGCCACAGACCACATAACGCCATCTGACACAGCAGCCACTGTGGATGGCACACATATTCCCTGGTGAAAGTAGGTGCAAAACGCAGAGGATTATTGTAAATTTAAAAAAGGCTTTTTTCTCTTTGACCTACAAGCACATGTGTGGATTAAACTCGCATCCTGCCAGGCCTTCAGATAACGTCTACTGTCTTATAGTTTGTGTAAATATGCTCTAACCCAACATTTTCCATTTGTCACTGTGAAGAGACAATTGCATGTTTACATATAAAACTGGGGCTTTTGTCTAACTTTGAATAGAGTATGGTTGCTGAAGGTATGATTAATGCTAATAAGCCTCTGGTGGGCCGCAGTGGAGCCGACACTGACCTCGGATATGAGCAAAGATTGATGCTGCCTTAGGCTGCTTCATTCTCCAAGGTATTGCTCAGAGGATTTTCAAGGTAACTGAATATTCTTGTTCTCACCAAAAGCTGTGATCTTTGCTTGACGTGTGTAGTAAGCTAGAAGTTTGGAATTATGTTTTCTTCTTAAGTTTAGCATGTAGGTGTTTAGCCTAGCCTGTTAAATATCGAATGAGTCATAAGTTTGACAAAGGAGAATGCAAGAATATGTGATAACAATGGCATTATATGATGCTGTTGTGAGGTTGGCATTTGTATATGTGGAGTGGGCAACTAGTCAGTATTAATAGAAATAAAATTAAAATAAGTTTTTCCAAGAACATTAACTTTGTCATTTTAAAGAGGTCCTGTTATGCCCTTTTAGTCTTGATTTTATTTTTGGGGTGTACTAGAATATGTCTTAATGCCTGATTGTTCAAAGAACGCATTATTTTTCACATATTTTACATCATCACAGCTCCTCTCCTCAGTCTGGCTAGAACGCGCTGTTTAGGTTTTGTTTCGATGAAGCCCCTCCTTCCGAAATACGAAATGTGCTGTGATTGGTTAGCTGGCCCAGTGTGTTGTGATTGGCAGCGCTTAGCACGTGTTCGGGAAATGTCACGCCCCTACGTAACCCCAGCTCAACTCAGATGTAAATATTAAAGATGGCGTCAATTTCAAACCAATTCGACTCCAATTGACCCTTCGCAGGGAGCTTGATTGACAGGTGATCTGACCAATCATACTTCGCCATCCGCCATTTTGTCCGACAAATCCGTCAGGAGAGTTCGTAGATTAACATGGGAGGATTTGAACTTGAGAAACGGAGTGTACTGACGCCTTTCCGCGGTTAAAACAACATTCCTTCTGATGTTCATTCATGTTTATTTGATGCTATAAATGAACTAGAAGGAAGAGATGATCGGTTCACGAGCAGCTTTAACTGAGGCTCTACAGCGATCTGTCAGACACATTAAAGAGCCCCAAAACGGTATTTATTGTTTAAATTTCTTTAAAAAAATGACCAAATTTGAAAGGTGAGACTTTGTTTAATATGTTTAATATCAAAAGTAACCGAAAAGTAACCTGGTCTGTCCTGTCTGTCAGCGTGTTGTCAGTCTCAATCTCTGCTCCGCGATGAATTTTTCACTGCGTGAGAGCGGCATAGCTTGTTGGACATAGCAACAGTAACTAAGGGGGGCAGGTCTTTGGGAACGGTCAATTCAGACCCTGACATTTTTTAACCACTCTGAATTCGTCTTAGCCTGGCTCCGCCCTCCTACGTACTTCCGCTCAATTTTCATTTTCCTTCAGTACGTTGTCTGGGTTTGCGGTGTATTCGTGGGTTTTCTCCAGTCAATTTTTGACCGGTTCAATCAGTGTACAGAGGGAGTGGCTGAGAACGATGACGTTGAGGTCATGCGCTAGTTTGAGTTGACATACGTCACGACCAAACGTTAGCGATGGCAGATCCAGAGTGTCTCTGGGCAGATCCAATAGTTTTAAACTTCAACAGAGGACCCGCCTTCAACGAAATTAACGCTTGTCAATGGAGGGAGGCCAGACAAATGAAATGTACGAGAGTCTGGTAGGACCAGGCTAAATTTGTCTGCCTTTAGGACAGAAAAACATTTTCTACATTTACATTTATTCATTTAGCAGATGCTTTTATCCAAAGCAAAGTATAAAATATGCTATATTTAGAACTGTATTCATCCAAAATAAAGAACTTGTAAACACAGTGGTTGTGCATTGTATTTTACAAAGGATTTAAATTAATCTGGAAGTATTAATAAGCATTCAAAACATTCAGTCTCTCACCGCCAATATGGATCAATGATTTTGGAGACATCACTCTGCACTTCAGCTTCTCATCAGATTTTCTGTCCAATCAAAAGCTCTCTAGAATCTGAAGCGTCCCGCCCCCTACACTATAAATAGACACTGAAGCTACAAATGAAATTAAAAAAAAGGAGAGGATTGCTCTATAATATGTCCCGTCCTGTATTCCTGTTTCAGTGGAAATTACGTCAACACATTGAAAAATGCTATGTGTTTCAAGGCACATCTGTGGGCCTTTAATGAGCGTCACCTGCGCGACACACCGCTCTCGAGTCCCATGGCGGAGCTCCGGAAGGATGAGGAGTGACGACAGTTAAGGACGAGAGAGGACCAGGCCTGGGACTCTATGGTGTTGTTTTACTATGTTTTTATGTGGCAGTGAGTGTTTATTTAATGGCTTAGAGATACTTTTATTTATAATCGGGGTTTGAAATTTGAACTTTTTGACTCTCCAGCTAATTTGTCTACTAAATTTTAAGTTACCAGCCATTCAGAACTTCTACTAGCCCAAAACAAAAATATAATAAACATTTTTAAACATTGAATGGTTCTCAGTTTTACAACAGTCAATCATTATTCAGGGTGTGCATTATTTTTATAATAATTCAACGGCCTGGAGTCAATTATTCCGCTTATACTACAGTTACCACACCTCGAAATATTGTTCAGATGATGTATTTCAAGACGTTTGTAAAGTTTTTGTCATTAAAACGCTCTTATATGTAGGACTAATTCCTTGCGCATCTAAACCCTCCGTTGCTAATTCCAAAACGTCATTTTAGAGTTAGTAACGGAGGTTTGAGCCGCTGAAAGCTCTCTAGAATCTGAAGCGTCCCGCCCCCTACACTATAAATAGACACTGAAGCTACAAATGAAATTTTAAAAAAGGGGAGGATTGCTCGATATTGCTCGAACTTTTTGACTCTCCAGCTAATTTGTCTACTAAATTAAGTTACCAGCCATTCAGAACTTCTACTAGCCCAAAACAAAAATATAATAAACATTTTTAAACATTGAATGTGTCACGGTGGGTAGTGGAAAATGGAAAAGGACTCAAATGCAGAGTGAAATGAAGATTTAATAAAGATAAAACAAGAAACAAACAAACCAACCAACAAAGGAAATCAGAACTTAATCCAACACGGAACAGGGCAGGGCAGGGCAGGGCAGGACAGGGCAGGACAGGGCAGGACAGGCACAGACACACGTAACATGTACAACGAACCAGCACAGGACAGCAAACACAGGAAGACTAAATAGGGAGGCAAACAAGGAGGGTAACGAGCAGGACAGGTGGGACAACTAAACCAATAATCAGATAACAAGGGGGAGGGACCAGACAATGACAAGAGCACATGGCCCCAAAATAACAAAACACCCATGTGCATCACAAGACAGGACAGACATGTGACAGAATGGTTCTCAGTTTTACAACAGTCAATCATTATTCTTAGCCAAATTGGCTAGTGAGTTGATATGTGTTTTCCGCACGGTTGATTTTGGCGGGTTAGTGGGGGTTAATGATTATGCATATGATTAGTCAATATTCTATCAATCTTAACCCACTTTGTATGTAGCTTTCGTGATTAGTTGTCTTATAACCTAATTGAAAGACTTAACATAAATAGGCAGAGTTTGTTTTTAAGCCTTTAAGTGTAATTTGAGCTGCTATAGCAAAGTGGATAATTTGATGTGCAAATATATATTTTGTTGTATAAATAGTTGGATAAGCTGATTAGAAGTCCCAAAATCCATTTTATGTCCATGAAGTCTTAGACATAACATAAGCTACAAGCAAATTTTAAGCAGCTCTTAAGGCTATAAATATGTTGTTCTGAAATTACAATCATTCACAGCTTGTGCTAGCACTTCCTACAATTCCTTTGCTTGCAGATCCTTTCTTCGGCGCGATCAACTTTCACCCAGTCAACACAACCTGAGTCCATCACCATGTGTGAGAACCGAATTTATCACCTCCCAGCACATTATTATTACGACATGACACTGCGCATTCTTGTCTATAGTTGCTAATAAAACTGTCCTATTCACACATGACATGTCTTTGAATCCATCTGTGCTATATTTAAACTTCATCTATGAAAATATGCAACATCCACACTCAATGAGTGTTTTTAAAATGCCATGTCAGCAACTTTCACATAATAACTTGTATGTCATGCATTTAATTATATTTGTAATTACACATTTATAATAATTAAGTTGCAATTTAGTACATTTAAAATATAATACATTTAAATGCAATATCAAATACCACACTACAGTTAAAAAAATAATCATGTTCTTTACATGTGCTTTAATCAATATCAAAATAAGTTTATTTTTTAAAATCATGACAAAAGATTATTTAATAAATTATTTAAAATGTACCTTTGTCTCGCTGTGGCTGTTGTGGTATTCACAAGATGAAGTTGAGATGAGGATCCAAAACAAACATTTTATTCACAATTCCAACACGCAGGAGATCACAAGAATAATAATCATAGAAAACAACCACATAAAACATAGACAATAACTGACATACGCAAAGTGAAAATTAAGGGCTATAAATGTACAGAACACACAAAGGAAATTAACAAGACACAGGTGCAAATAATAAGTAACCATGGTAACAAACAAGGGCATTCGTGACAACTTTAAACTAAACTTTTTTTGATTTGACATTATACACTTTTTAAAGGTGTTAAGAAACATATTCATTAATGTATACTCTATTAAAGTATAATTAAGTGGCCTTTTATTTAATAAATTTTATATAATTACAAGTACAGATAAAAAAAAATACTTTTAAGTTGTGAAGACAAGTGCACATTCAATTATTCAATACAGTCAAGCACATTTATTTTTCACAAGGGATATTAGCTTTAAAGGGGTGGTTCAGGATTTTGGACATCTGACCTCATTTTCAAGTTAGCCTAGTTGTTATTCATCAGTGGAGACAGTTTTCAAAAATGTTCATCCAGTCCTTCCAGTTGCATAGATCGCCGATGCTAGGCTAGCGCGAGTCAACGGTATAAGCTAGCCTGCCATTAAAAACTGTTTTACCCACTCCACAGTACACCAAAATCAAATAAATGATAACGCCAGACTGTCTATGTAAATGTCTGTTGAGAGAATAATGTTAGAAATCAAACTACCCTTTCATTGCATTGCAATAGTTACATTTTGTTCCCTGTATTTATTAGCACAGTCTACAGCAGCGGCGGAGTGATATTAAGTTACCTAGGCAACCGAGAGAGTCTCCACATGACGCAAGTGTATTTACCTGCCGCTGACACTCATCACTCCAGAAGCAGAGTAAGAAGAGTAAGATTTCACTAAGAAATCAACACAGGACTATGGCCACGTTTGAAAGCCATGCCAATGTTTCAGACTTTGGAGACGAGGAATGTATTTTATTCAACGAACCGTACATGTATGAGCCGGAATACACAGACGAAGAACTAATCGAGATGGATGCTAAAAGGGCAGAAATTGAACTGTAACGTTATCTCCACTAACGTTGTCATTGTCATTCTATCAGTTATGAAAGGGACTAGCTTCATAGATAGCTATAGTAGCCTAACAAAAGTTATTACCTGTTCATCTGCTGTTGGTGCATCTGGAAAGACGGCTGGAACTGCATTCCTTGTCAGTGACTTATGAACGTTTCGATTATGGGGGTTTTCAAAGTCGTGTGGTCTAAAATAATCACTACAAATTCGCAACTTTAATAGTCTCTGCCGGTGTCTCGTTGTCCAAGCCAGCAGAAAGAAGCCACAGTTGGTTCCTTTCTGGGTCTCTCAATGGAAATTTGTGGAAACTTTTTGCATGACCATCTATTTGGTTTATTTTTACAATTTCGAAATGCACAACGAATCACCATTTTGCCAATTCCTTAGTTTACAATCAAATGTTTTTCAATATCGTTGTTCATGGCTACTACTAGCTAGCTAGACGTCCCATCTGTAGTGCACGCTTCTGTTCTGTGTTTACTTTTCGGCGCAGTACTACTAACCGGAGCAAAGTAAAATTCCGCCGCTGCTGAGAAACTAGTTCCTGTAAATGTAATGCGATCATTGAGATGTTGTAAGAGTACCGGTAAGTTACTTTGATTTCTAACATTATTCTCTCAATAGAAATTTACATCGACAGTCTGGCGTTATAATTTATTTGCTTTTGGTGTACTGTGGAGTGGGTAAAACTGTTTTTAATGGCAGGCTAGCTTATACCGTTGATTCGCGCTAGCCTAGCATCGGCGAACTATGCAACTGGAAGGACTGGATGAAATTTTTTGAAAACTGTCTCCACTGATGAATAACAACAAGGCTAACTTGAAAATGAGGTCCGATGTCCAAAATCCCGAACCACCCCTTTAATATTTTTTTTATCTACCATAATGACATAAATGTACTTTCATTTGTTCATTACACACAAGCTATCGGACAGCTTCAGGCGACTTGGAATATAGTATAATAATCACCCCCCCCAATATACAATAGGGTTTTTTGGACATTTTTGGAGCCTGTTAGTGTGTGTCGCTATGAACTTTTTAAGATTCTAGCATTTTAGCAAATAAATAAATAAATACAGAACAGAACAGCATACAGGTTTGGATCATCCTTAGAGTAAGTAAATAATGACTGTAATGTAAATGTAATGTAAAGAATGTAAATTTTTACAGGATCTATTTCATCTGTCAATAACCCATCTCCAGACCTTTGCTTTCTATTTCCTTCCACTGTGTTTTAGCTATTTTTGACCACAAGAAATAATTTAGTTTGAGCGGCGCCTAAGATTACTCAAAAACCACCCTGACGTGATGTTCTGAGATTTTTTTAAATAAAGCTCACAGCATGGTATCTCTGAGATGTCCCAAAACAATTCTGGGAACGTAGTCCGGCAGTCATAGCATGATTCTCTACCAAACTGGACTCCAAAATCCTATTAGTACCCTGTAGGGGCAAAACCTATAGGTTTGATTGCGGGACACGCATTCGGTGCTGTGCGAGGACGAGGAGCTTGCATGCTTCTTCGGCTGTGTGTCTTGGGTCACCGGCCCAGAACTGAAGCTTCGTGATCCGATGATTTGCTGGGAATCAGCTCAAAAGATGATTTGCTCAAGAATCAGGCATCACTACTCTATGCTTGTGGTTTAGAAGTAAATCATTTATCATAAATGTTTCAGTTTTTCGGACAATATTAAAAGTTTAAGGTGTCAGTTGCTGAGGTATTTGGATTTTTAAATGTAATGGGATAGCCTGTCCTATGTGCATTCTGGTGCAAGACCTTCTTAAGGTCAAACATGAGCTTGATGGAGTAGTTGTCAGGATTGAAATGTCGCTCAGTGTGAGGTTTGTAGGAAGACTACGTTGATAAAGAGGTAGATGGATGATCACAGACAGGCCTGGGAGCGACATTTTCCACCTAAATAAAGGCCGTCTTTGCCATATGGCTTGTGTTATCTACTTTAATGCTTAGTTCTCTTTCAAACACTTATTAAACTGCTAAATGTGAACATATTTGACCTCTTAAGATGAAGAATTTAAGTGAAGACCAATTTACTTGCAAAACAAAGTTAAATGTTTGGCCTGTAATGGATATTACACAAAAAAAGAACTCTGTCCTTCACACTATTCACATATTTCTGGATATCTTTGATGCAAAAATCACTCTGAAAAAGAACACAAGCAGAGATATAAGGACAGAACACAGCTGGCGATGGGCCCTTTTTTGGGATTTGCTTGTTATAAGGAAAACACAATTCTTCAAAAGACTGTTACTGTCTCAACATATGTGACATTTTTTTTTTTTTTTTTACATAATCTAATCTACACAGAAAAAAAGGTACAAAAGCTGTCACTGGGGCAGAACATTTTCAAAAGGTACTTCTTTGTACCTTATTTATCCTTAAATAAGGTACAAAGGGGGGCAAGAATATACAATAACAAAAGTATAAGGACTTGACTTAAAGGGGGCATATTAGAATGTGAATGAAAAAATGTATGCTAAGTATACTTGTAGCCAGACTAATTTAGTATACTTCAGGTGTGTTAATGATTAGTTAACTTGAAGTGTGCTATTTTGAAACAACTCATTTTGTACTAAGTATATTTTAGTTGTAATTAAATTGTAGTAAAGCATAACTTTAAGCATATTTAGTGTACTTTTGTGCTAAATTGAAACAACTTCAAGTATACTTAGTGTACTTTAAAAGCCTGTGTAAGGACTAATTTCATGCTTGATTAGTGATATTAAAGTCTACTTTATTTGTGTTACAAGTACAGTACAAATTAAGTAAGAGTGTCTTCAAAACATACAAGCAATGTACTATAAGTGTATATACATTTGCCGTTTTTGCCTTTTATTAGGATAGGACAGTAGCTAGACAGGAGGTGAAGTGGGAGAGAGAGAGTGGGGACGGGATCGGGAAAGGTCCTTGTGTCGGGACTCGAACTCGGGTCGCACGAAGCACAGCGGCGCTACATGTCGGCGCACTTGCCCACGAGGCTATCGAGGTGTACTATATTTGTGTAAAAAGTATATGCTCAGCAATAGCTTTGGCTTATTCCAAATACTACAGATTGCACACTTTGTCTTCAATAACAAATGCACATTAATAAACAAATAATACTTAGCTTTACTGTGTACAAAATACTATTGTATACTATAATGTATTTTGAAAGTATACTTTCAATGCATTGTTACAATGATCATTTCCAGCACACAGTTAAAATATACCTTAAATATATTTTGCGATTTTCACAATAGGGACTTGATAAATACTAGTTTATCACTAACTCTATACTTAATTTGGCTGCACCATTTTTTTTACGGCAGAATCTAGTAGGTCATAAACTCTCTGTAATGACTAGTCACATAATATGATGTTTATTCAATTATTCATTTATTTATTTATTACTCAACCCTCATGTCGTTCCAAACCCATTGGACTTTCGTTAATTTTTCATCATTTTTTATGAAACCTGAGATCTGTCCCTCTACTGACAAATCCATTCCACCAAAACGTTATGTAAAAGTATGAATTGAGTGGTTTAATTTAGGCTTTTATTCACATATAAACATTTGAAGTATAAACGAATGAAAGTGTAAACATGCTGGCTTGACACGCGAGAACCAATGAGGTTTGTTCACGTGTGTCACACTTTCATGTTTGTGCTTCCACAAGGCCCAGTATGTCTAATGTTTTTTAATTTTTAATTAAAACATTTAGTTGAACTAACCTTTAAATTGACCAAAGAAGGCACCTCCCCATTTGTAAGTAATGTCAATTTTTTTTTATGATTAATTTTTCTAACTTTTTTGCATCGTTTAATTAATTTAACAGTAATTAATAAAACGTCCATTGAAACAATATTATTTATAAGTCTAAAAGATTGAAGTCTGCCAGGTAAAACATGAGCTCATTGAAGATTCAATCAGTCTGCTATTTTATTCCAAGTAATTCTGGTTGCGTATTTCTATAAATATTTGGTTTATACATAGTTACTTTTCCAACCAAGTTTAATGGTGCTCTCAAATATTTAAAATATTGCCCATTTATGCCACGAAACCTCCTGATAAAAGCTCATGAAGGAGAACAGGAAAAAGCATCTTTTAATAACAAAACTCAGGAAAATCTCACAGAATATACTTCACACACACGTTTTACCATTGACGAAGATGGACAAACACAGAGGGAGAACTGAAGGCTTAAGTACACAGAGCAAACAAGATAATTAACGAGGTGATTGACAAGGCACTGGTGAATGGGATAACTAATTAAACAGACTGAGGAAAATCAGGGCACTGAACAAAACCAAAAAACACAATGAAAACAGAACAGGGTATACTCGTTACTGTACGCCCCCTCTCAAAAAGGCGCATCCTCGTGCCGTAAATAGAAATAAGACTCTGGAGGAGGTTGTGGAACTGAAAAATAAACACCAGTCCATAGAAATATAACAGTCCACGGGGGAGTAGAAGGAGCTAAGAACAGGAGAAGCCAGGAGGTGGTCCTGAGGCCAGCCAGGACAAGGCCCCAGGGTGGAGCCCAAGGTGGGAGGAGCCATGGTGACAATGACTTGATAGTAGATGACACCCTGGGGACGACCGACAGAGATGGCGCCTCAGATGATGGAGACCCCGGTAGAGCTGACCCGCCAATGAGATCCGGCTGATTACAATAAACCTCGGAATAAACAGAAAGACCAACATTAGCGTAGATGCCATTCTTCTTATAATGCAACGAGTACATCGGGTGTTATAGGAATGAAGTGTTCCCAGTTCCGGCTAACTTAATTTATGCAGCCTAATAATCATTTAACTGATTTGAATAGGCACAGGCAGGAAGATGTCTGACCGGAGGGATGAGGGAGCCTGGTGGAGCCGTATGGCCGATGGTTTCAGGTGGAGCCGAGGGAGGCAGGAGCCAAGGTGGAGCTGAAGTGTCGACAGGTGGAGGTGGAGCGATGTGCCCATAGGCTGGAGGAGGAGCCAGGGGATCCTCTAGGCTAAGTGGAGCTGGTGGCTTGGAGACACTTGGCAGATCCCTGCTGTGTGTTGGAGATGAGTGGGGCTGAAGGACACCAGTGAAGGCGGGGCTGAGGAACTGGCGTTATGAGGAGGTGGGAGAGGAAGATTGGGCGGGCATTCCGGAGATAAAGGGGGAACTGGAGAACCAGGGGACGCTGGAGATTCGGAGGCATAGCGTATCACCTCACCAAACCAGTCAATCAAATCATCCTCTAAAAAGGTTCCTCCACATATCCTCCAGGAGACCAGGCTCAACTCACTCACAGCGGCAGAAGTGTGGGCACGGCTATCCTCCAAGCCAAGCCATCCATCTCCACTAAAACTCCCTCTGCGGTCTGCGGCGGTGCCGGCTTACGCACCTGGTCAGACACATGCTGTGAAACAGGCTCCGGGGCGATGACTCCTTCCAACCTCTTCCTCGGTTCAGGCTCGTTCATCGCGGCAGGCCGGTCTCCAAAGTGGGCACACACAACATCTCCGTCGATTCGCTCGCAGGTGGTGGATGGCTGGTCTCTGGTGGTGCTGGAGTGGGACTGGTTATGACGTCATCCTCTGCGGGGCCGATGTTGAAAGGTGAGTTGTTCTGCACCAGCACCCACTCCACATACTCAGTGAAATCTCCCAGATGACCCACACCAGGCAGGCGTGCCTCAGTTTCAGCGTTCAAGCTGGTGAAGCAGAATGTACACAGCGAACGGTCCGGGAACGGGAAACAGGATCTTTAATTACAAAACTCTGGAAAATCTCACAGAATATACATTACACACACGTGCTACCATTGACAAAGATGGACAAACACAGAGGGAGAACTGAAGGCTTAAGTACACAGAGCAAACACGATAATTAATGAGGTGGTTGACAAGGAACAGGTGAATGGGATAACTAATTAAACAGACTGAGGAAAACTACAGGACAAAACCAAAAACACAATGAAAACAACAGAACAGGGTATACTCGTTACAACGAGTATAAACAAACTACAGCTGGTCCAAAATGCAGCAGCTAGAGTTCCTATCAGAACCAGGAAGTATGACCATGTACGCGACGCGAACATCATCGAAAAGCTGCAAACCCCGCGATGAAACCATGATGAAGCCCGCAAATTAGTCTCATTTGCCAACAAAAATAAGCGCAAAAGACCGTGCAAAGCAGTTTCCTGGTGTGTTACATGACAGTGGGGGCAAATTATATTGTTAAAGCGCTATATAAATGAAGGTGACTTGACAACGTGTAGTGTAAGTTCTCTTACGTAGAGTTCTCTCCTACTGCGTCGAAGCGACGCTACGGGAAAGATATTTCTTTTTCGAGATTGAAGCCTAAAAATTAATCCTTAATTTTGTAAAATATGTAAAACGCTTTTCTGTAGCATACAACCTTAGGCGGAGCAAATCGCGCGCCCATTGGCTGCTCCGCCAGAAAAGCACAGCCTATGCGAGGCCAGTGACGCCGACCAATGAGGGCGCCTCGCGCCCTCTGCGTCACCTCCCGCCGAAACGGGCGTGGTCTAGGCCTATAAATACGAGCATAGCTGTCTCCACTCTGATTTTCTATTCTTCACGAAGCTACACGCATCGTAGGACCGGATTCGAGCCACCACAGCCGTCTGAAACAAGCACCTCAGCAGGACGCGCCTCTTACCTGAAGCCGCTGGTCATCGCCGCCTTCAGACGCCGTTCCCTGCTGCGCTTCTCCGGCGTGGAATATCCTTTACATTATGTGTGTGTGTTTTGTGTGTGTGTTCGCCGTCGCGTCACACAGTTTTTCACTAAAAGAGCCGAGCGTCTTTTTCAAGATGTCTCGCACCTCCTGTGGCTCGTGTAGAGCCCCGCTCAGCGACGGGGACCACGTGCTTGTGTTTCCTGCCTGTGAGGATCACGCAGCTTCAGCTCTCGTCGATGGCGGCTGCCATCACTGTGATTTGATGCCTACGGTGACTCTGCGGACTCGCCTGGCGTTCATTTACTGAAGCTGCATTTTTCCGCCCGCTGTAGTGCCGCGCCTTGAAAAGCGCCGTGCTCAGCGGAGCCCGGAACCTCCCTCCACCACGAGGTGCTCGCCGCTGCTGCCGCCAGCTTCTCCGCCCGCTTCGCTGGACTCTCTGATCGACGGACAAGGGCCGCTGTGTGCCGCCGCGTCCGTCATGGACGAGGAAGGTGAAGCCGCGTCTGTGGAGGACGACTGCTGTTCTCTCCTCGCTTCGGGTAGCGAGGGATGGGCGAGCTCCGAGGATCTCCCCTCCCCCGCCGCTCATGAGCGTCGACGGAGAAAGACCAGCATCGATGCGCTTACCGGCTGGATGGCTGTTTTTCTGCAGAGGAACGTACGTTACCATCCTCACGACCCGCGCCCTTTTCTTCCTGAATTCACGAAGAAATCGCGGAGTCCCGGAAAGCCCCGTTTTCAGCCAGGATGCGCACTTCTGCTTCGAGGAAAGCTACAGTGTTAAAATCCCGCCGCCGCCGGATTTCACTAAAATGTCTCGCTCGCACAGTCCCAACATACGCGACCGTGCCAGTGTATTTTGCAGTCACCAAATCGGCATCAATGCCCGTTTGCCTGCACACAAACGCCGTTTTCACGACGCCCCAGGTAAATCTGAAAATGTATTTTCTGGTGTCCCGGCCACGGCCGATGGTGTGATGTGTGTATCCGTAATGCCCACGACCCAGTGCCCATTCGTACACACAAGCACAGCCCTACACAATACAGGGCTTGCACACATAAAATCGACTCATGTCGATTGTGCATTACATGTAAGTTAGTGAACGTGCCCGCTTTTCAGTGCCCACAATCACTACACACTGCATGTCCCATGGTTTCTGTAAAAACGAAACGAATGCACGGTCAGTCGGTTCTGATAGACAGTACTCTCTGTGCTACACATGTCCCGGCAATTGCGCGCGCGGGCTGCCCGCTCGATTAAGCGCGCCCCCGCATCACGCTGCAATGGCACCCATGTTACAGCACACGACTGCTCTCGTGTCGCCGCCATTTCGCGACCAGAGCCCGGTTTTTCAACCCGTGGAAGCACAGCCCCGTACAACACAGGGTCTGCACACATAAAATCGACTCATGTCGATTGTGCTTTACATGTAGTGAGCGTGCCCACTGTCCAGTGCCCACAACCACTACACACTGCACGTTCCGCGGTTTCTGTAAAAACTAAACCAACGGACGGTCAGTCAGTTCACAGTATTCCCGGTGTTATAAATGTGCCCGCTACCACGCGCCCGCATTTATTCACAAATATAACGAGCCCTACGGGGCTCGCTCCGCGCGCTCTCTCTCTCAACTCAGACGCCACGGCGTCCATGTTACAGCACACGGTTGCTCTCGTGTCGCCGCCATTTCGCGACCAGGGCCCAGATTACATTCAACCCCCTAGTCACGCGTGCAGATGCATAGGAAAGACTTCCTGGGGTCTCAGAATGGGTGCTAGAGACTATAAAAGAGGCTATTCGCTACAGTTTTATCGACGCCCTCCCCGTCACACGGAGAGAGTCGAAACCACGGTAAAAACAGAAGTAGCACATCTACTTCGAGCCGAAATAGCGAAGCTATTGAGCAAAGGGGCCATAGAGCCTTTATCTCAAGCTCAGAGCGAAGGGGGTTTGTACAGCAGATATGTCCTGGTACCGAAGAAAGACGGGGGTCTCAGACCCATTTTAGATCTGAGGCATCTGAACAAAGCGCTAACAAAGCGAAAGTTCAGAATGCTCACGACCAGAAAAATCCTCGCGCAGATTCGCAGAGGAGACTGGTTTATGGCAATAGATCTGAAAGACGCGTATTTTCACATACAAATTGCGTCACGTCACAGGCGATTTTTGAGATCCGCCTTCGAGGGCCGGGCATATCAGTACACAGTCCTGCCATTCGGCCTGTCTCTAGCACCTCGTACATTTACAGTGTGCATGGACGCGGCGCTGGCACCCCTGAGACTCCGAGGCATTCGAATTCTGAATTATTTGGACGATTGGCTGATTCTAGCTCAATCGCCTTCAGAACTCATTCGCCACAAGACCCTAATACTCGATCACATCGAGCACTTAGGTCTGAGAGTCAATTGGGAGGAAAAAGTTCACTGTTTCCCAGTCAAAGGATCTCCTTTTGGGACTGGAACTGAACTCGCTGTCTATGACAGCACGGCTGTCATCACAGCGCAGGCTAAACACCCTGCAGATGGCGAAATCCTTCCGCAGCGGTCATATAGTGCCGCTCAGGAGATTTCAAAAAATGCTAGGCCTCATGGCCTCAGCCTCGGCAGCTCTACAGTTGGGCCTGCTGCGCATGCGCCCACTGCAGTTCTGGCTGAAAGCGCGCGTACCGCGCCGAGCATGGGTTCACGGTCGTTATCGCCTCAAGGTCAATCAGGAATGCTTTTCAGCCCTGACACCATGGAGAGCGTCAGACTGGTACCGGTCAGGTGTAAGCCTGGGGACTTCCTAGAGCCTGAAGGTGGTGTCCACGGACGCGTCCACCTCAGGCTGGGGAGCACTGCTCGAAGGCAGACCGTTCTTTGGCCAGTGGGCGGAACGAGTCGAACTACCGCACATAAACTGCCTAGAAATGATGGCAGTGGACTTAGGTCACTCCTATGTTTTAAGCATCACTCACTGACAATGTGTCCCATGAGCATGCTATTACCCCTCATATATATCTATTATTACATATATATGTTATTATGCCCTTAGAGGCACTACTATAAAGGGATGATGCTAATTTTTAGCCGCTCTCCCTATACATTCTTGGTGTAGGCGCTTGTATACCAGGGCGCGAGCGCCCTCGGGTGTCTGTGTCGGTCCAAGAGCACGCACGGCGTGTTACAAGGGTTCCCGTAGCGTCGCTTCGACGCAGTAGGAGAGAACTCTACGTAAGAGAACGTACTCGGTTACTAACGTAACCTCGGTTCTCTCTAGGAGAGGGAACGAGTACTGCGTCTCAGGCCGTGCGTGCCCACACTGTGTCGCTTCAGTGACGAAAATCAGAGTGGAGACAGCTATGCTCGTATTTATAGGCCTAGACCACGCCCGTTTCGGCGGGAGGTGACTCAGAGGGCGGGAGGTGACTCAGAGGGCGCGAGGCGCCCTCATTGGTCCCTCAACACACCGTTCAGGGCTCAGGTCATCTCCCTGTCGGCTCTGCCGGCCTCTGAGGACGGAAATAGCTCCCTTTGCCCGGTCAGGGCATTAAGAGCTTATGTGTCCCACTCCGCTGTTTTTCGACAGTCGGAGCAGCTCTTTGTTTCGTTCAGTGGGCGCTCTAAAGGGCGAGCTGCGACGAAACAGAGTCTATCTCGATGGGTAGTGGACGCCATTGCGCTAGCCTACGCATCTAGAGGTTTGGAATGCCCTCTGGGCATTAGAGCACATTCTACGAGAGGCATGGCCTCTTCGTGGGCTTGGTATAGCGGAATCTCGTTACAAGATATCTGTATGGCGGCAGGCTGGGCCTCCCCGTCTACATTTATAAGGTTCTATAACCTAGAGGTTCCTGCGTTGCAGGCTAAACTGCTCTCGGTCTAGAAGACTATGTATAGTGTTCCTGCCCTGCGCTGCGGCCCAGGTCACTCCTATGTTTTAAGCATCACTCACTGACAATGTGTCCCATGAGCATGCTATTACCCCTCATATATATCTATTATTACATATATATGTTATTATGCCCTTAGAGGCACTACTATAAAGGGATGATGCTAATTTTTAGCCGCTCTCCCTATACATTCTTGGTGTAGGCGCTTGTATACCAGGGCGCGAGCGCCCTCGGGTGTCTGTGTCGGTCCAAGAGCACGCACGCCGTGTTACAAGGGTTCCCGTAGCGTCGCTTCGACGCAGTAGGAGAGAACTCTACGTAAGAGAACGTACTCGGTTACTAACGTAACCTCGGTTCTCTCTAGGAGAGGGAACGAGTACTGCGTCTCAGGCCGTGCGTGCCCACACTGTGTCACTTCAGTGACGAAAATCAGAGTGGAGACAGCTATGCTCGTATTTATAGGCCTAGACCACGCCCGTTTCGGCGGGAGGTGACGCAGAGGGCGCGAGGCGCCCTCATTGGTCGGCGTCACTGGCCTCGCATAGGCTGTGCTTTTCTGGCGGAGCAGCCAATGGGCGCGCGATTTGCTCCGCCTAAGGTTGTATGCTACAGAAAAGCGTTTTACATATTTTACAAAATTAAGGATTAATTTTTAGGCTTCAATCTCGAAAAAGAAATATATTTCCCGTAGCGTCGCTTTGACGCAGTACTCGTTCCCTCTCCTAGAGAGAACCGAGGTTACGTCAGTAACCGAGTACGTTTTAACATGGCACAACCGGCCCTAGAATATAACAGGTTGGTTTAGAAACCACCTAGAAACCTGAAACCACCCTGAATGCCCTAGAATCTACTTTGCAACAATTTGGTTATCACTCTCAACATCCTACCATTATAGGCTTTTTTACAAGGTTAAATAAGTTAAAAACACAAACTTATTGATAGCATCTGTTTTCAAAGTGTCTTTTGTTTCTTATGTCTCCAGAGTTTAATGTGTTCTTATGTGTTCTGTTGCTGGACCGTGGAAGTGTTGCATTAGCGGTTCACTTCATTGGTCACTATACAACAGCACACTTAGATTATCTTGGATTGTAATATGGGGCCAACAGTGTAGTTGTTCAATACATTGGGGTTTAAATAGCAGTTTGCAGTGTTAAACATTGACAGTGAATTGTTTCCACTCCAGCTCTCAGCGTCCCAGCGGTGGCTTAAGTGCTTAGATCTGTTTGAGTGGCGTGGAGGCTGTTAAAAGCACAGTTGTAAGCCAAGTGTTTTTGTATGGTGTCACTGTATCCATGAATTCTATGAAATGGTTTACTACTCCATGTACTGTTGCATGTCTTTGCTGAAGATAAGTAGTTGTCGGCCAATGAACTGTATTTTATCGATACGTGGTGCATCCCTACTCATATGTTTTGTGCTGTAGAGTTGATAGATGATAGCATGCTAATCATGCACATTGTTTTGTGTCAGTTGGGTGAACTTTTTTTTTTTAATCAACAAGAAGTGGCTTAAAAAGCAAGAAAGAGGGATGTTTTATTTCTTGTACGCCTGCAAATTGTCATTTCATTTGAATTGGTAATGCCTTATTAGTGTTTTTCAAGGAACCCACAGAATCGCTGCAAGAATTTGAACACAAACTGACTGACACAACTCACTGTTGATTTCACTGTTGTAGGAGAAAGGCTCTAGGGCGGTTGCTTTGGTGCTGAAGGAGCTACCAAGTAAGGCATCCTCAGATGGAAAACCCCTGCTCACCAGGACAACCAAGGTGGGCTGAGCACATACACCCACCAACAGGGAACACCAAGCGTTAGTGTGACTGTGTGAATAAGTCAAGTAAACCCAAGAGCTTGGTGCACCCTGTTTTGAATATCCCTTAGTGTTATGTGACACACATGAGCCATGTGTGTGGAAGTGCTATAGTTGCTTCTTGTTGTCGAAAGCAAGCTGCTCTATGGGGTTCACACTAGATGTGTCATCAAGACCCATGGCAATGGGATGGTCCTTTGGGACCACTCAGTATTTCACGACACAAACAAGAGTGGCATTTGCTTTATGTGAGCGCTACTCTCCCCATAAACAGCTGCTGAATGTTCTGTTGCTTGAATTTGATTTCTGTTGTTGTCTTGGCTTTGATTCGCATGCATGTGACCTGTTTTTTACTGAAGCCCGAGCTGCATGTTGATGTTACTTGCTGTTTGTTATTACATTGGGAATAATTTGTTTGAAGGAAGCAAATTAAATGTGGATTTTGTGGGATGTAGATTCTTGCTGCAATGTGGGGTGGCTTTTGTTATTTGTTGTACCACCTCTCTGCAGTTACACGAAGTCAATAAATGGATGTCATTTTTGGCTGTCTATAAAAGGTTTACCCAAATGTTGAAGGATTTTGTTATTTGGAGGGTTTGGTTCTATTCCATTGAGGATGTGGCAGAGAGCCATGCGTTTCTCAATACATTGTGATGAGCTGCTCAATGGGGAATTTACCGCCAGTTACTGCTGAGATTGCGTATTGTGAAAATGGGCTGAAAAACACTTGCCATCTCATCCTTTACAAAAGACCAAGTGAAATTGAAAGTAATTGGTGAAGTCGTGTACGATTTAGACTGAATTTGGGACTCACAAATACACATTTTCAGAAATCAAAGACCTATTTTAATTATAAAGAAATGAGGAAGTTACTTTCAAGGATGAAACAGCTGGGTAAAGTTTACCTGGATTCAGAATGGCGACTAACTAAATATGTAACGTGCTGTTTTCACTTAAGGAACTATGAAAATCAAATAGCAGTGCAAACATGCACAAATCTTTAATGCTGAATGCAATTGTCATGCTTGGTTGTGGTGGATACATCAAACTACCACAGTCTGACTAGAACACCACTATCTATCTACCGGTATATGTTATGTATATGTATATTTATAAATATAAATACCCTTCTCAATCATTTGGTAAGTTACTGTTTTACTGATATTAACATGCACAAAAATCCCATTTAAAAGGGTGATGAACCGAGAAAGCAAATTTTCCTTGAGCTTTTGACATATAAGAGGTCATCATACTGTAAGAACATCCTGTAAGTTTCAGAACTGAAAACTTCCTTGTTAGTCCAATAAAAGCTTTTATTGACACCAGGCACAGCGGATGACGGGTTTTTTAAACTGGGGATCAATGACATCAAAGGGTATCAAACCCCGCCTCCGCAGAAGAAGATAGACGCCTACTTCAACACTGCCTGTTTAGCCCCGCCCACCGATTCGCTAATATGTCAACTCATTATAATATTAAAAACTGTTATCCAATCATAGCAGTGGGCGTTTACTTTCAAGTCTTCAATGCGCCACGCCCATAAAAAAACGCCCAGCTCAAAACCAGGGTAGAAAATAGCCTATTACTTATTCATTTTGATGTTTTTTAATGTAAAAAACAAGCAAACGTCATACGTTGACCTCAGACAACAATATACAATTTTTTAAGCCAGTTCATGACCCCTTTAAATCAAATTCCATTTACTGGCTTTTTTTCTGTGGGTGGTCACCGCACAGTTGTAATATGCCAGACAAATAGCACTGGATTTTGGGAATAAGGCACAATCTATAGCCTAATTTGCAAAGAAAAGAGGTTTGATTGTGCTGAAAAGAATGGCCATAAACACCTGTACATTTAGTCAAACTGGATTGCGTGTGGTTAATCAATAAATCAGTGAAATGCTAATTAAGAAACACTGAAATAATAAGCAGACGTGGCGGAACTTTTTAGTGAATTCAACCTAGAGTGTTAAAATATGTGTTTGGTGCTTGCAGTATCTCCAGATGGACCTCATGGTGTTCTGTACTCATTACCAAGGCTGATAAATGGATTTGTTTGTGTGCCCCCTATATCGATGCTTTATGACCTCTGTTATGAAGTGAGGGACACTCTTAGTACTGACCTGTGTCGAGGGCAATTGCTTTCTAAGCAATTTAGTCATTCTTGACAGCCATACATTTTACCGTTGTATTATTTCCAAAGAAATGTGTTCAAAATCTGTCACACTCACAACCTGCAACACAATAGACTAATAGATTCATTGTTATATGTATTGTACAAATTGCATGTAATGTTTTTTTTACTCAATACAGTATATTTATGAAAGAAATTATATTTGAAAAGCCTATGTTACTGTATTGTATCACTGAGATGTATTATGCCTGACTGTACAATTTTTGGTCTGAATCAGTGCTATTTAACTATTACTACTATCCACAGGTAATAAGACAAGCTGAGATTAGATGATTTACTGTAAAGGATAGAAATCTCAGTTTTAATGATTTCATTTTCTCACTGCAATGAGTATTTAATATGATGATGTAACATTTATGGAGATAACTGGCAGTTATTGGATTGGAGACATGAAGGTGTTAGGGAAACTAAATCTAAGAACTACTTTAAATGTCTTTCAACATCTGTGGATGAGACTTTTCTTTACCAGTTAGCGCTTTGCTAAGGCACTGGATTAAGCCGTTAAGCCGGCCCTGTGATGACTTTATTTTACAGTGTCATTGTTACATATGTTACATGTAGTAACTATAGTAATAACTATTAATTAGGCATCATTAAATGCAACTAACCCTTTAATAAAAGTACATGCAGTTACTTAATATTACTCACTACTTAAATGTATAATTACAGTGTAACAAAGACACCTTAAAATAAAGTCTAACCACTTAATTTGAAGGTGTCATTATTACAATGTAATTCTATAATTAAATTAAATATAATTAAAAACATGTACTTATTATGGAGTTAGGATTAGGGTTTTGTATAGGGTTAGTTGCATGTCGTTTGTACAATTTACTGTTAAGACTATAGTAAGTACTTGCAACGTGTAACAAAGACGCTATGAAGTAAAGTGTTATGAATATTTTCATGATTAAGAAAAAATACACAGTAAAGTGATTTTCTCTAACTTTCAATCAGGCACAAATAAAGTACCTGTTAAAAGCTCTCAGCCATTGGAATCGCATGGGGTCCATAGCATCTTTCACAACAACTGTATTTATCTACCAACAGGGGCTAACTGGTCCATGCTAACTGGGCAATCCTAGACACTTTGGGCTAGTTGGGATAAAAAAAGCAGAGAAAAGGTATTTTAGCAGTGTGGCTAAACAACAGAGGGGAGGGATCGAGGAACAAGGACATGCGAATAACTGGAAAAAAATAAAAAATAAAACTGTACTTGACCAGAAACATAAAACAGGAAACAAAATGAAGATCTACAAAAATTTACAAATAAGAAGATAAATGTGGAAAGGGGTGCACTTAAAGTGAAATATGTTTGTTTTATGTGTTACAGCTGTGCAGCGAGCAGCAAGAGAGCCGTCCGTTACTGAGCCCGTCCATCGATGACTTCCAGAGCGAGAGCAAGAGTGATGGAGCCACACGGCCAGTCACCTCCAACACAGCAGGTTCCCTCACAATTACTGCTCTCTCATCTGTTCCTCCTCTCTCATCTGTTCTTCTTCTCCTCCTCCATCCCGTAGCCGTCAGGCACCAAGTTTTCTGTCCCAGATTTCAGTGCTAGCTTGTTTACATAATGCAGTTTCACAGTTAGTGTTCCTTGGCATTTACTCTGTCAAAACAAAACAATTTTTAGGTCTCAGTTTATCACTTTTTGGGCCCTATCTTAAACCCGGCGCAATGCACCACCAAGCGCGACGCAAGTGTTTTTTGCTAGTTTCAGCCCGACGCAGTTATCATTTTTACGTGCTGCGCCACGTCAAATGCATTTGCGCCCATTTGTGCGCCCATGGGCGGCTGGTCTGAAAACGAGGTGTGTTCAGGCGCATTGTTGGCGCGTTGCTATTTTGAGGAAACAGAAAGAAATAGACTGCGCCATTGACCAACTGAAACCTGGTCTAAAGTCAATGGCGCAATATTTGTATATTTTTATTTAAAGAGCGCGTTAGTAATGTGCGCCCATTGGCTGGTCCACAACACAGGGAGACACAGCAGCACACAAACATGCCAAATATTTAAAATAAAAGGATTACAATGTAAAAGATTATTATTGTGTACATAAAGGTATGGTGGAATCCGGCTTGTCCCGTATAGATGGTCTGCTTGCGCTTTAACCTCGCGCACGAGCAGATCCGTTTGCGCTCTGGAGACGCGTTCTGTCTTTCCACTTTCAAATTCCGCCATGTTAAATAGCGAATCCGCCATGTTGCGAGCGCAGCTGGCTTTTAAAGGGAATGGGAGATGAGTTAATCTGATTGGTTTAACGCACGTAAATCCCAAAACACACCCATTACTCATTAAGAGAATAGAGACAACCCTCTTAGACATGTGCCGGGCACGCCGACCATTTTTCCCGTCGTTAAACTAGCAAAAGTGGATTCGGACATGACCTAAGTGAAGTTGTGCTGTGCGCTTTAAACTATGCGCTTAGATTGTTAAAATATGGCCCTTAATGTTTGATAATTGCATATTACCTAAGAATATAAGTTTTAAAGGAATATTTCATCTATAAATGTGTGCCTGGCTAATACAGGTTTTCATTTGGAGTGACTTTTGTTGGTAATGCTTTGTTCCTCCACGTGCGCTAGTCTTGTCCACAGCGCTAGACCTGGTGGACTTGAGCGAGCCGTGCGAGAGAAGGTGGAGCTGGGACAGGCGGAGTCCCCGCGGGTCTCGTAAGAACGGTTTCTCTAAGAGTAGCCTTCGCAAGAAGAAGACGGAGGAGACGGAGCTGATCCAGGTGGAGACCGAGACATCATCCCCCAGCCGCTCGAACCCTGAGAGAGTCTCGTTAGATTCAGGTATTTTGCTTGTTAAGTAAAGATGCTTTTATAACGTTGATCAAATGAACCATAAGTCAATTTAGTTGGCAATTATGGCATGTTTTAAAAGGTTCTCATGACTTCTTTTTGTTGTATACATATTATGACAGGGAAAAATGGTCTCACTGAAGTGCAGAAATTACACACTTCACTTTTAAAGGGATAGTTCACCCAAAAACAATATTGTTCATCTCTGAAACACAAATCTATTTTAATGAAACCCGAGAGATTTCTGTCCCTCCGCTGAAAGTCTTCTGAAGAGACACGACCGGTTTATATAATGATCAGATCATTTAGGCTTTTATTCATAAATATGGTGTTATGTAAGGGATAATGTACATCCAGCCGGTTGTTCTCTCAAAACAAACAGGGGGTTATTTTGAGAAACCAACCGGCTGGATGTACATTATCCCGCTAATTACACGGCTACTTCTACTTGCCATAAGTAAATATTTAGATAGAAATATTGATCTGAGTTGAAATATTTTATTAGCTCTTTTAACGCAAAGCTTCCGCGGAGAGAGCAGTTGCTAGCGCGGCAAGTCCAAACTAGACTGACATTCAAGAGATACGGTTTACAGTCACACCACTTATTACACTGCATTTCTCCACATAAATAATTATGGAGATAAGAGATATTGATTTCAGATTAAACTGTTTTAAAATTGTACCTGTTTGTATTTTATAATCCAACAGTGTACAAAACAAGTCACAAAATGGCAGCATCATACTGGATGGCGTAATTAAATAACCGTACACAAAGTTATATTATTCTATTAGCTCACCAAATGCAAAACTTCCATTTTCTCAATTTGAAGTTGTACGTATTGACATCACCCTCTCAACAGTCAAAGTCAAAAGTCTCAATCAGCTCCCTAGTTCAGTAGTCAGGGCACTGGTCAGGGATTCGGACATTTTAAGGGCTGTCTCCATCGCAAAATCCCACTAGTGCACTGTAATGTTCGGGGCATCGATGCACACTATGCTTCCTTACCGGAAATGACTTCACATTTCTGAAGCGCATAAAATAAAACCTTTTCAACACATATAACATAACTTTTTATACAACAAACTGCCTTTTCAAGACACGTAACATATAACTTTTATAAGACAAGCTGCCTTTTCAAGACATAACATAACTAAGACAAACTGTCTTTTTCAAGACATATAACATATGTTTTATAAGACAAACTGTCTTTTTCAAGACATATAACATATGTTTTATAAGACAAACTGTCTTTTCAAGACATAACATGACTTTTTATAAGACAAACCGCCTTTTCAAGACATACAACTTGTATTATATGTCAGCATAATAAACACACATTGCTAGTCAGGTAGTGAAAACATCTAGTTAACATTTATAATTAATATTTGGCTTAAATGGTGTAATATGTGTTTACAATGTGTTATAATTAACAATTATCAGCATAACAAATAATATCAAAAAGTTATCAAATAATGTAGTCATTCTGACTGTACCCTTACTGGAAATACATTTCTGAAGCGCATAAAATAAAACCATGAGCCAACTCAATTAATATATATAAATTATTTAAAATGTATATAAATAACAAACTGCCTTTTCAAGACATGTAACATACAACTTTTTATAAGACAAACCGCCTTTTCAAGACATAAAACTTGTATTATATGTCAGCATAAACACATTGCTAGTCAGGTAACACATCTAGTTAACATTTATAATTAATATTTGGCTTAAATGTTATAATATGTGTTTACAATGTGTTTACACAGCATAACAAATAATATCAAAAAGTTATCAAATCATGTAGTCATTCCGACTGTATTAATCTTAATGTGTGCTAAAGGAGTTTAGGTTCCCCTGTCTACAATCAGTGGTCCTGAGACTTAGTGTTGAACGTACAATCTGGTGCGAAACAAATTTCTGAAAGATTGGGCAATAGCATATGATTATGATTATGATCTACCTGGGTTACCCAGATGCCCTTGATATTGTAGCTGTATGTCCCTACCATGAGTACAACGATAATTCATGAGACTGTAGAACCTATTAGGAAAGTTGTCCATTATAATCTGTAAAAGAAAAGCCTGGATTTGTGAAATTGATTTAAGTGTAGAGTTATTTTAATCAATTTAAGAGGTGCTTATGATTAAACTGATATTAACAGCTGATTTAATCCAGGCTCTCAGTGTAATTATATTTTTGCCCTTTGTTGTCTGTTTTTTAATGCCCTCTGCCACTCCATCAGGACGCAGTTACTCTACTCTTTAACATCAGCATTAGCATATCATTAGATTTAATGTGGTGGAACTGAATTGGTGGAAAATTATGGAAATGGTTTAAACACACCAAACCGTGGCTTTCACGACATTGCTGCCCCAAGTTGCAATGCATTCATTTTTATTTGTCTCAAGTTCATGCTAGAAATGGTTTAATACGAAACACTACACAGGCTTATCTTAATCCTCTGGAAAGCATTAAACAACTTGCACTGTAAAGTTTATTTCCAGTAGATTACGCCTTAAGCTACTGTAAGCTAAACCATTGCCATGTTTTCTCGGTTGTGCTAGATTTCTCACTCCGCAGTCCGACTGCTTTAATCAATTGCCAGCTGCAGACTGTAGCCTGGTTGAGATAAGCAAGCATCGGTAGATAAGTGAGATGTATCCTTATCTGCCGCTGGTTAGCCGCAATCTCCCCTTTTTGCACAGATATGTTGTTTCATTAAAAACATAGTGTTTATGACACCCTGTCATTTTTATTTCCCGTCCTGTCTCCAGTGAGCAGCTCACCCTTGGAGAAATGGGAGGAGGTGAGCCTTCACCCAGACAGTGCCTTGAACGGAGGGCGAAAGTGGAGATATGAGAGGAAGAGGTGCACATCCAACCATTCATCCACTGAGCTTTTGTGGTACGGTCAGGTTTCCATCTCATCGTTAATGTGTTATCACGGTGTCCTAGCCAGGCGTCGTGCGATAGGTTTCCATATTTAGCGATTAATGTACAGCAAAACACATGCTCTTCTGGAGCAACTTTATGCTGCTTAATAGCATAAAACAAATAGGAAGCACATTTGACATGTTATTGCCCAAATTGCCTTTGAATTCATCATGCACAAACTAGATAAACCAATGAAGGACACAATCAGTAACCTAGGAAACCAACGCTGCGTCTGAAATCGAATACTTCCCGACTATTAGTATGCAGAAAACAGTACAGCCATAGAATACTATTCGAAAAACAGTAGTGTGAACGAATGGACGAATACTTCCAGCGAGATTCTGGAGTACACATTCAATGGACAGTTTACTATCCCATGAGGCCACGGGAGAGGATTTTTGCATGGCAGTGAAGCGGGTAGTTCATAGGGCTGGACGATTAATCGAAATGTAATCGAAACCGAAATTCAGAACCTCTAACCAACGTGATTTTCCCATGTCGTTTTTTTTTTTCGTTTTATAAATGCCATTTGACGCCGTTTTAAACGAATATGTTGATTGTAACACGCACACAGACAGTAGCTCGCACATCAAGTGCAGTTTGCAAGCACAATGAAAGATTCAGGAGCTGTTATCTTTGTTTATTCAAACAATATGTTTACAATTATTAACTTTAGGCAATTATTGTACAGGTAATTTAACCGCCGTTCTTATGCGCTGCTACACACACACAGACAGCGCACAAGCCCAGAGGCGAGATCACTTTCGCTTGCGTCCTCATGAAAGTTTGTCAATTGCATGTATTTTAAGTAGGGCTGTCAAAAGATTAATCGTGATTAATCACATCCAAAATAAAAGTTTGTGTTTACATAATATATGTGTGTATACTGTGTATAATTATTATGTATAAATACACACACATTCATGTATATATTTAAGGAATAATTGCATTTATATACTGTATATACATTTATATAATTTATATTATATATAAATATTTTATATATAAATATAACCAATTTTTCTTAAATATATACATGATTGTGTGTTTTTATATATATAAATAATTATACACAGTATACACACATATATTATGTAAACACAAACTTTTATTTTGGATGCGATTAATCTTTTGACAGCCCTAATTTTAAGTTTGAACATTCAAGCGATTTTAGACCATCAGATGTGTATCATTACATTGAACTACTGCGCTGATACATTATGGCACACAAACACTCATACAGACAGACGTGAAGAAGATCGTGCGCACGGAGAAACGTTAAGGAGTGCAGAAACTCGTTGTCAACGCTGTCCTGTGATTTATCTCTAAAGTAGCTTAGGAACTCAACAGTTATAGCATAGATTTTTCTACTTTTGAAGTAACTACAGCCCACAGCTTCAGCATTAACAGAGAGGCGGTATGACTAATTCGCACACGCAATCACTCTCTCATTAATGCATTCAAATAAATGTGCTGGTATTGTGCTCATTTATCTGTATCTGATTTACAAAGAGCAGAAATCTGTATGAAAGCTGATCCGAGTTCGATTCCCCGGTCAAGGTTCAGGCTTTCTCAAGCCGACATCAAAACTGGTTTCCTTCAATTATTTTAAAATCACAAAGATAAGAAATGCACTCTATCATTAGAAAAAATAAATCCTACATTTAATAGTTGAGCATATTCACAGTACAAACCTTGTCAGTGAAGTTTGACTGCAAAACATTTTTTGTTCATTAATCATAATCGGGGTAAATTGTTCAATTAAAATGTAGATTTTAGGTCATATCGTCCAGCTCTAGTAAGTCATCAACATGGTGGATGTAGCGTCCGAATTTCATTCGTGCTACACATATTCATATTATATATACAACATACTTTTTTAACGGTTGTGAAGTCAAATTCAAATTCAAATGTTGTGCCTAAACCGAGCGGGGAAACAGAAACTAAAGGAAACAGAACAGACTGTCAAAATAAAAGACAACAGAACGGAACATAAACCTGATATTAAATTAGATTTAATGAGGCATTTTAAAAAGATCATTAACATAGTTGAAGTTTGGACAGCTGTATCATTCACTGTGTGAATGCTGCATTATATATGAAATGTTTTTGAAAACATCATACCAGCATTATAAATGAATGTGAATATTACATATTTTATTATTTTTTCCCTCAAATGGACTCATATTGTTGACACCCTGAGTTTAGGAGTTTAGGGGGTAAATACATCCATTCGTTATAAAAGATAAATCAATAAAATGCATTTTTAATAGTATCATCATTTATCATGGATATATAAACCAATTTAGATAGTTTAAATTGAGTTGCCTCTGTGCATTATTGTTATTAATGCACGCAATAATATCATTATTCTCTGCATTTTGTCCTTTTCAGGTCTGCAGACTTTAAAACAGATTTCTCTAACAGGCATGGCGCCCTGGAGCTCAGCATGAGCACGGAGTCAGACCCCGGGCCGGCCCCTCAGGTACACACTAATGATACTTTGATCTCATGTAAAAGACTACAGCAGCATTCAGTATTGATCACCATCCCCTCTCACACTCACACTCAGAAAATGTGCACTTAAAATGGTACAAACCCTTCTCACTGAGGCCTTCTGAGGACTCTTTGTGTAAGACAGGCTCTGTTTATTTCTTAGATATTAGTAAGGATTCAATAGCTATACTCTATACTAAACCTTTATATTGCCTACAACTATTGAAGGACTTCTGTATACTGAGTACAGGAATAATATACAGTGGCCCCAGAAAGTATTTTATTGCTAAAATGACTAAATGGCACTGCATTAGATAACACAATCTTAATGAAATGCAGCACAAGCACACTTTTCAAGGAAAACATTTCACAAAAAAATATTTGTTAGGCTCTACATGATTTAACAATAGATACACCGTTCAAAATGAAGGCCGAGTATTTGGACACTATCTGCTTGTCTAACATAACAACTGTTTCTCACCATAAGCATCAGCTGGGCGTCCTTTTTCGTTGCCCATGTTAACAAATGTCAAGTCAAGTCACCTTCATTTAAATAGGGCTTTTTCACAATATAGATAGTTTCAAAGCAGATTTACATTGATAATAGGAAATTACAGTAACAGAGGTTGTTTTGGCTTTACAGCAGCTCTAGAATAAAGTTATTGTCCAGCTAAAGTTAGTTTCGATTGATGGATTCACTTCCGTTGCAAAGCTACAACAAATGCTCAAACAAACCAACAAAATGAGCGTGTTCACATCGGAAGTATGACATTGAAAGATATAACGTACATCATATACATGCGAACGCAGCAGCGCGGAATTGCAAGCGCGTACAAAGAAGTTTTGTCTTTGTATGTAAATGTTTCGCTGCTTAAAGCTGTAGTCCGTAACTTTTTTTGTGGTCAAAATGTCAAAAATGTATATAATATGCGAGTACATCATGAATCAATTTTCCGAATCGTGTTTTTGTCTTATCCTGAATCACTACCTTACACCTATAATAAGTGTTTATATTGGGACTATTTTAGACCGGTTCGGGTCGTATCACTGAGGAGTATCCCAGTACCTGCGTGACTCATCATAGACATAAACAGAGAGAAGTAGATCCGGCTACAATGTTCTCCCGCAGGACGCATGCAGGGCCCTATCTTAAGCCTGTTTTATGCTTCTGCGTCAACTCCACGCCGTAGCTACGCCGTTACTCCTACGGCGTCGTGGCCGTTTTATGGTTCTGCGTCGGGTTGTGTTGCATCGCGGTGCATTTCACCGCGAGAACGCTAGGGGGGCGGTATCACAGCCCTTGTGGTCTGCGTCGCCTCCACGCGTAGTTACAATTTTTTGGAGGTGCACGTCGAGCTACGGCGGAGGGTGCGGAGAGGGGTTCGCGTCGACACAGAAGGGTCTGCGGGGGTACGCCGTCGATTCGACGCAGAAGCATAAAAAGGCCTTTACATCCAGCGCAAATGCCGACGCATGTATCATTCCTATTTTGCAGCCAACGCACAGCGGACTTTTCCCTCCACAGACGCACGTCGGTAAATTAGGGAATGAACATAACATAGTTACGAACTGCAGCTTTAACGGTCATCTCTGACCTTGGCCAAAAACATAAGACCAATAGATTATATAAACGTCTCAAATCCAAAAAGTGGCCTTAAGGCGAGACACTACAGGTGAATAGGGTAATATTTTTAACAAGCAGATATCACCATGAAACTTTCCCAGGTGATTACCTACATTAAGATGAGAAAAAAATTTATTACAAGTTTTCTGTAATTTAATGTTTAAATATGCAAATTATGCATTATCTAATTAAATATGCGCTAATTTGCCTATATTTTAAAAAACGAAATCTCAGAATTGGATAAAGCCAGGTTAAAAATGATTTTTTCATTGTGTTCACATATTAGATGGGAAAATAATTACAGAGGGATTTATGGATATCTACTTTTGTTATCCTGTAAATCAGAATATACTGTCAATAGCCTTAAAAAAATTATTTTCGCCATGTTTTTTGGAATAAAATGTTATATAAATCAGGCTAGGAATAATATATTTAGTAAGACTGGAAAGTTTGGTGTGTATAGGTGCTACTGAAGAGGAGATTTCGGACTTGGAGTATGAGAGAAAAGTCATTTTGAGAAAAAGGCATTTAAAGATTTGTAATGTAAAAAATCATACTTTTTTAGTGGAAACAACTATTTACTGACACAATATCTTATCAAATCATTAGCAACAACAATACAAACCACCTACATCACATCAAAACTTATAAACACAGCATTTATGGCCTTCAACTGAACAGAAAAACAGTCAAAAACACACATCTAAATGTCAGAGCGCGTCACGTGATGCATCTGAACCAATCACGTTGTCAGAAATTGACATCAGCCAATGAGATTTCGCTTTTAGGGTTAAATGCCCATTTTACTTTCACGATTGGTTACTGATTAAAAGGAAATTACCATATTTGGATCCGACAGCATTGTACAGAAGAGAGAGAGCTTTCCAGCGATGTGTGAGATTAAAGGAAGCAGAGAGAGATCGCGGAGCAGCGCGTTGATTCAGAGCGCTAACTTTTGTTGAATTTCGGAGAAATCTACAGACGCAAATAGACAAAGTGTAGTAAAATAAAGACCTAAATGTGTATTTTGGACTTTTTTTCACCACAAGTCTGAAAGAAGACATGTTATTGAAGACAAATAGCCCAAAATCTCAAAATTGACCAGTGGAAAAAAAAACGATGTTTTTGCCTACCGTGTCTCGTCTTAATCAAACAAACACAAACGTCAAAGTTTGTATTTAGTAGCACTTAGTAAATAGTAGCACTGTTGGTGGCAACACATACATAATGCAAGTTACTTTGTTTTCCAATTTATTGACTGATAGCTCTCCTGTGCCCATGTTGGGAGAAATCTGGAGTAAGTGCAGAGTGTTGTGTGCGCTGTGTAAACATGATGGGTATTTTCACGAGTTCACACTTACAAATAATCAGATAAATAAAAGGTATGTGTATTTAGAGTGATGACCGAGCTCTACATTTTTGCCTAAACCCAGAGTATCCCCCCTTATCTCTGGTTAGGATAGTAATCAGGCGAGTGTGAGGAGACGGGGTGGTGGTGGGATTCAGAAAACTGTCGAGGAACATAGGTGAGTCGGCTATGTATATTTATAGGCCTCATATCTTGATGATTGGTAAGTCAATTTGAACGTGTTCCTCATAAACTTTGTAAATTATACATGATTTAGTTCTAGACTACATGCAAGCATGCACTTACTCATCTCACTTGCACAAAAACAGATTCAGTATTCCTCAAAATGAATTAAAACAGTGAAATTCAAATTCAGAATTTAATGCAAAACAACAATAATTACATATTATATAACATAAATATACTTTATGTTAAAATCTCACTTTATTAACCAATGTGTTTACTGCTGTCCTTCGATGATCCAATTCAACCATATAATCAGCAAATATTACTTTAGATAATCATCACATTTGTGTTAAAGGGGTGGTTGATTATGATTTCACTTTTCTAACTTTAGTTAGTGTGTAATGTTGCTGTTTGATCAAAAACAACATCTGCAAAGTTACAACACTCAAAGTTCAAAGCAAAGGGAGATATTTGCTTTTAAAGAAATCGTTTTTTTAGGACTACAACAAACGGCTGGTATGAACTACACGACATTCCTCCCGGGTTAGTGACATCACCAACCCTAGAATTTACATAAACCCCGCCCCCTATGCTAATCAAGACTAGAAGATAACTACACATAAGCTTCATAAATTCATCAACTAACCATTCAGAAATGTCCTGTTGCTTCTACATGTTGTCACTTCTTCTCAAAGCTCTCCATCATTGTCTGACTCTGGTTTGAACATAAAAGGCTAAAAGTCTTTGAAATTTTCAGTGTGTGTGTGTGTGTGTGTGAGGTAATAGGACACAAGCTCTTGTAGCTCCGCCCCCTGTGCCGGGAGCAGCAGCTCATTTGCATTTAAAGGAACAGACACAAAACTGTGTGTTTTTGCTCACTCTCAAAAAGTGACAACTTTAACATGCTATATAAAAATATCTGTCGGGTATTTTGAGCTAAAACTTCACACACACACTCTGGGGACATCAGAGACTTATTTTACATCTTGTGAAAAGGGCATTTTACCACCCCTTTAAACTTTTTTGTTTGTATTGCTAAAGGAAGAGTATTAAACTTCCTTCTCCTTTATCCTGTTCTTCTGCAATCCAGAATGGCAGAACCGCTGAAAGATTTGAGCTGCGCCCTCTACTGTACAGGCTTGCATTTACATTTCCTTTAGCCTGAAACTTATTCATTTCACTTTTGGTGTACAAAGGCCTTTGCATTTGCCAAAAATATAACTTTTGTCATTAAAAAACAAAATAGCTGTCGAGTTATTAAACAAAAGAGATCACATCTCCCCTTCTAACAATACTTAAAACAGTAAGCCAATAATAACAAGACCATTCATTAGCCTTCTAAATTAATTTTGAACTTAAACCAAGCTGAACCAGTTCTTTTTTGTTGTTGTTTTTTGTTCTCTTTTAACTCCTTGTATTAGTTCTCATCTGACCTATAAGACCAGTCTCTGTGTTTTGTATAACATAGGAGTTTTGATGTGTGTTCCGCCCCTCCTCTGTTGGTTCAACAGTTTTTGGGACCATTTCAGCGCATGGTTTGGTGTTTGCCATAGGGACAAGATGATGTATTTTCCTTCTGATGGTGTAGCCATTTTCCAGTGGTGTTGTTCTGAAAGCCAAGGGGTCCTTTACAGACTGAACATGAGGCTCAGCTTCTCCATTGCTTTTAGCAAATCTCGGGCTGCTGGTGAAATGACTGAAGCCATAGTCAGCTGCAGATTTTTGCAAACATCTGGCTGGAAAATTGAGGTCCATTATCCGAGAAAACAATCTCAGGAATTCCATGCCGTGAAAACATTCAGACTTTAAGTGCACTATAACATCATCAGATCATGCAGGGGTTAGTTTGGCAATCTCCACAAATTTGGAAAAATAGTCCACCACCAGTAGATAAGTGCCTCCCTGCACTGGAAACAAGTCTGCACCCAGCTTATAAGCCATGGTCTGGCTGGAAAATCAGAGGGCATTAAAACCTTGGTTGGATTGACTCGTTTCTTGATACATATTGTATTTTTACAATTGCTGGCCGACCTAAAAGTGCTGTGTGAAGATCTTTAACCACATCAATGTTCTCTTGCACAGTTAGCTCACCTTTTCTAAGTGACTCATGGGACATTCCAATTACAGAAAGTGAAGACCCATCTGGCCCCAGTAGAGGCATGTCTGCATTTTCCAGTGTAAATGTCAATTTTGTTATCTCTCTGAATGTAGACTCTGGAATGACTGTAACGTCAGCACCTGTGTCGATTTAAAATTTTACTTTATGGTGTCTAATGAACAGCTCTACAGCCCAAGCATTCTGGCCCACCTCTCCTGTGCCTAAAAACCAGGGTTCTGATGACTCATTGCACTCTTCTGCTTCAATAGCGTGCACTGTTTTGGCAGATATACACATCTTGCTGTAGTGCCCTTTTTCCCCACGTGTGGCATGAAACATCTTTGGCTGGGCATTGCCATTTTCCATGACAAGGTGTTTTTCCACATCTTTGACAGGGCCTTTTATCATTTTTGTTCAGAGATGGGGTTGATGCACGATTGGAAAAGCCGCTGGTTTTGAATCTTGATGGGCTCGGTTTTGCAGTTTTTTTGTTGGCTTTTGCTGCCACCGCATCAATTTCAGCTACACTTCTTGTCTCACATCTTAAGTCAGTCTGCTGTTTTTTAATGACTTCTGACTGTCGTGCTCGTGCCATATTAATAGCTTTCTCAAGAGTGAGATCTCTGTCCAGCTGCATCCTCTCAGATAGTGTACTACAAGTCTATCTTTAAGCAATTCATCATGAAGGACACCATAGTTACAGTTTTCTGCAAGAGCATACAGGGCTGTAATTAAAGGATAATTCCGGTATTTAACACCTTGAGTCTATTATTGTAGTTTGTTTTGGATGAACAAGAGTGGTGGACAACATTTTTTTGACAATGGTTCCTCTCTCGAGTTTTTGACTATAAAAGAATTGGCCATGGACCCATTTAACATTGGAGTCAATAGGCATGTCCGAAAATGTCATTAAAACAACCTCTAACATTAGTTTTCAAAACTGTGCAACTCACCGAGTGATTAGTGATGTTAGTTGATGTTCCAGAAACAAAAAGTGTTGCGAAATACAGTTTCTGTCGTGTTTTATTCGTCATTTTGTAAAATCCCATTGAATTCTGTTGAGGGACTGAGTGCTCGTTAATATAAATGCGCTACCGGAAACGTATTGGTAAACCGGCTGTTTACATTTGGTCGATGTAGTCTTTTTGCTCGCTTCCGTTTCTCATAAGGCTAGCGAGCAGAGCAACTGTGCTCCGGGAGAGTAAGCGAAATAAACAAACAAAACCTTGAAAATATTGAAAGACGTGACCACTGACCAGTGCAATATGAAGTTGAACTCGACTGTGACCGTGAGTGTCCCGCAAGACATAAACATCGGTTATCGCCATCAAGTGGTCGGGAGTGTGCTAACGCTTCAGATTCAAATATTGAGCGGAAGTTACACAGTTGTGAAGTGTCTGAAAAAATAGTTCCACTATAGCAAAATAAACGGATTGGAATCATATATTGCGACGATATATTGTTTATAATCATCAACGAACACCACTAACCACTCGGTGAGTTTAACAGTTTTGTAAACGAACATTATTGGCTGTTTAAATGACATTTTCGGACATGCCCATTGACTCCAATGTTAAATGGGTCCATGGCCAATTCTATTATAGTCAAAAACTCGAGAGAGGAACCATTGTCAAAAAAATGTTGTCCACCACTCTTGTTCATCCAAAACAAACTACAATATAGACTCAAGGTGTTAAATACCGGAATTATCCTTTAAATTATCAACTGATTCACTGCTGCACTCTTTGATTGAATCTTGCTTTTTGGCACAAAAAACTTGTGTGTCTCTTTAACCGTTGCGTACTCATGCCGCTGCGCCTCAGATAAAGGCTGACCTCTTAACACATCGTCTGCCTCGTCTCCCATGCAGTATATTAATGTGTTCACCTGATTAGCCTGCGAGCTGGCTAATCTCGCAGGCATAAACATGAAGAATCCATTTCTCCCACTCTTGAGGTTTTGTGAAATTGAACGGCTATGGAGGCTGAATTGTGAAGGTGGCGCTCGGAGGCACGCTTAGACCGAACTGGAGTTGTTTCTGCGCCACCGAGGGACCCGCGTCGCCCTCGCTCATGCTGATCGATCAACTACCGCCGACTTTTTTCTGCTCTCTCTGTCTCGCCCCTCTTCTCCTTTACGCGTCTATTCTCACTTTTCTTCTGACGCCATGTCGAGTTATTAAACAAAAGAGATCAGGCCCATTGTCACGTCTATTGCGATCTCAAAATTCCGGCCAGTTGATAATACCAAAGTCCTTTTAGGCAAGTCGTGCCACTCGGCCACCATCTTGGCTACGCCTCTGGGCAGCTATTTCGGACTAACAAGACCAGGCTCCTATCTAAATGATTGTGCAGAGAGTCAGAACTGCAATTTTTTACTGGTCACTGGGACATAAAACTCCATGTATAGAAACAGCAGTAAAACATGATAAAAATCGCTTAAAAAGTTTGATGACTTTGCCCCAAAATAAGGTTTAAAACGCCTTTTTCGCCACAGGTTATACTTTTACTACGCACGCGCAAGGGTTCACGACACCAACTTAATTTACCTCAACTGTGCGCATGCGTCAGTGAAACCAGACGATAGGCTTAAATGTTTCCCGGCTTGACCGTTAAAAGCAGATGATTGGCTTTCCAGCGGGAGGGGCGGGACATGTGCATACAACCGCCATCTTTGCCGTTACGGGTTTTCCTTATATAGTTGTATTGAGGATTGAGGAAGTGGCATGTATCTTATATAAATTGTCTCTGATAATACCTACAATATCAAAATCGACTGCTGGCGGTAGATCCTTTTCCTATTTAGCACCAAAACTTTGGAACAATCTTCCTACCATTGTCCGGGAAGCAGACACACTCTGTCAGTTCAAAGCTAGATTAAAAACACATCTCTTTGACCTAGCATACACATGACACATTATAGACTTCTATAACTCAATGTTAGGCTGCAAACCCTGAAGTACTTGGTACATCATAAGAAGGATGGCGTCTACGCTAATATTAGTCTCAGATTATTTCATGGTTTATTTGACTATTTCATGGTTTGCGTTATTGGAACGGTGTCGTGTTGGCGGCCCACTAAGTTAATGACGAATTATCCCCACGAAGAAGCCCATCTCAAACACATAATAATAACACCACAGTAGCAAGCCTAGCCCAGGTTAAAAAGTAACACAAAAGTAACGTAAAGCATTACTTTCTATAAAAAGTAATAGGTAACAAAAGTGTAATGCATTACCTTTTAAAAGTATCTTTACCCAACACTGCATAGTAGTATGGGTAGATAATATTATAGTTGTAAATGTTGGCATTTTGAATTACCATTTTATTATTTTACTAATTTATTTTAATATTGGAGAATTTGTTATTTATTAAAAACATAACCCCCTGAGCATGATATCTTGTTTGGGGGGTGCTAAAAGTTACTAGCACACCTGTGTCAACATAAAGAGGAACTGTCTTCACATACAGCCACTAAACATCACATTGAATCCAGATGGTTCAATTTAATTCCCAATATGCCGGTTTTGTTAGTTTTAGACATATTCGTTCTGAGAAGGTCTAGCATCATTCGTTTGCAGATGCCTCTTGGTTTGATAGTTTATCATCCCATATATATTTTAGTGTGGCTTAAGTCTCCAAATACTTTTTGAGGCCACTGTATACTAAAAAATTAATATTGGCCATAACTTTAAGGTTGCTTATTCAGCATGATCTGAGGACAAAACGGTGTTAGTCAGTGACTGCTTGTTGACCTTGTCTGCATATGTGTGTATGACCATCTGTGTGCGCAGCGGCAGAGGCCCCAGCTGGGCGGCACTTTACTGGGGAGACAACACTCATTAGAGGAGGAGTTTGTGCGAGCCAAGGCTGCTGTGGAGGTGAGACCAAGTCCCTACAACACACACACACACTCACACGGTCACACAAGAAAAACACGGCTATGTATTTATTCTAAAAAGTTTGGAAAAAGTCTTCTCTGCTGCCACAGTAATCTTCATACCGCAGGGCTTATTCACAGTGTATCTGGCCACCTGGGAATTGCAGTTTCTTGCATTCTGTAAGGTCAGTCTCACCCTGTAAGTTAAGACTGCATAATTGGTGTATTTTTAGCTGAAGAGTGCAGCATCAACAAATGACATCTCTGCTTTGTGATTATGTCAGCTCTTACCTCTCTAGTCTCCAATTCAGAGATGCTTATTGGGCAGTAATATTCATAAGACATCCATTTTAAAGTGATGTGCTCAGTAAAGTAGCTATATTTAACAGTGACACAAACATCCAGTCAATATCCTGATGCAAACTGTCTGAAGTTTTCTGTACTTCCCTTGCATGAAACTACTGTACCTTTTGTTGCACACTCTCTAATGCATCAGCTATAAAATAGGGTAAATATTAGAATAATATTTCTGTTGTGAAGCATATTTTTATCAAACCATTCATATTGTTATATTATATCTACAGTTGAAGTGCCTTTTTCAATATTAAAATGTTTTGAAGAAAAAAAAGGCTCATTATAAGAATTAAATCCCTTATTAGGAAATATCTTATTAAGTAGTTTGGTATTATAATTAATTATTATTTCTAATTATTTCCTATTTGAGTGTATAATGATGTAATGTACTGGTGAACTGACTGAAGGATTATATGTAATGTATGGCAACTTTGTGTATGTTGTTCCTCTGTTCTTTACAAAAGCAATAAACAATAAGTATTAATAAAAACAAAACAAAAACTTTCAGTTATATTTTTTATGTCAGAGTGTTCCCACAGGGCGATATCTCCAACAATATGCAAAAATCTTCAAAATCAAAGTCCCGTTTTGCATGTTGTGAGGTAACCAACATGTAGAAACATGCACAAAGCATAAAACAGGAAATGATCTCAAATAAAGGAAAACTTTTTTTTAAATAATAATTAAGATGTGTACATACACCCTTTTCGTTACACAATGCACGTGACATTTTTAGAGTCTATATTTAAACTTGTCTTAAAAATTGTTGAACCTTTTTTCGAAATCAAACGTCAAACCAACACAAATGCAACATTTCTAAGAACTTGCACATTTTAAATGATATTTTCAAAAAGATTTTCCTTATCCTTTATCAAGGACTCATAGTTCTTGCTTAACTGCTACAAAAGCTGGTGCATATTTTGAAACTGAAGCAGGGATGAAACCCTTTTAATTGCAAAGCTAAAGCACAGGTTGTCTGTGCCAGTGGGTGATTATTTGAGTGCAGATGAATGACTCTAGAGATCCCTCGCGGTGTTGCATCTCCATGGCCTCTTCATCACGACGACAGAGCTGAGAAAGAAAACGCAGACAATCTAGGAAAAGATTGATCATCCATATTCTATTGGGCCACTTATTTATATGATTTATCCCAGTGTATCAATCATGCAAATGGAAAAAAAATGAATGCGTACGTGACTGTCTGTTGTACGTGATCGTGTGCGGCTTGCGGGATTGTCTGTGATTAATTGTCCCGGCCAGCACGTGCCTTCATCGTAGATGGAACACTCTCCCCTCATTTCCCCTTAATGCAAACACTCAGTGAATCAACTCTAGGACGACAGTTGAAGCCTAAGCAATTGTTTGTCTGTTGCGAGATTAATTTGAGCTGCCAAGAAACATAAAAAAACCAATACACTCAGTTAGTTGTGCTAAGAACTGGGTTATTCAAGCTGTACTGTTAAGGGAGCCATAGTAAGCGAACAAAGAATGCTTGACGGAACACACACTTGCTAACTATGCACAAATGCACAGATAGAAACACGTCTTTTAGATCAGTGTCATGTGTGTGAATAGAGTTGAATAGGGTGTGAATCCTCATTCTTGGAGGTGATGCTGATTTTACCTTTGTCATGATCAAGAAGCATTTGGTGAAACATTAATGGGCTAAGACTGTGACAGTGACTGTCTTCACATGCACAAGAATATTCCAATATTATTCAGATTTTGATAATTTCCGAATATGTATATGTGATAACATGTCAATCCGTTAACTGATTAAACTGATTTTCACGATTTTAGAAATCTGAATAGAACATGTGGCATATGCCAGAATTCTGTATTCTGAATTATGAATGTAATTGAATATTCCATACTGTATCTGTGCAAGTTCAAACGAAAGTAATTCTTAGTGCTGTGTGCTACTGACAGCCAGCAATAGAGGAAAGAAAATTTTTGGAGTAATTTGGAACATTATAATAATCTCATGATGGTCCAATACTTTGCGTTCCAGCTTCTTCAGTGCTTCCAGTAGAGAATAAGGAAACTAATGATGTGGTTTGTATATTCGGAATATGCTGATCACATACTGTATATACAGGAATAGTACAGTAGCTGCGGATATAACCCACGTTTTGCTAAATGATGTTATGTAATAAAAGGTGTGGTGTCTCAAAAGGATAAGAACACAGAGAGAGAGAGAGAGAGAGAGAGAGAGAGAGAGAGAGAGAGAGAGAGAGAGAGAGAGAGAGAGAGACAGTAAAGACGTTGTTGCAAAAAAAATCTTATTTCAAATAGAAGCTGTTCTTTTGAACTTTCTATTCATCAGAGAATCCAGATAATAATATATGAAAATAAATAAATAAATGTTTCATGGTTTCCAAAACCGATCATCCCGATCTCACAAAGTTCTGTTATAATCAATGAAGCTGTCTATATTGCTCATTGAATCTCTTATATGTACATAATATCTATGTTCTGACTAACTTAAAGATCTCTGATTGGCCATTACATTCAAGAGATCAACAGACATGTATGTGATTTGCTACAATGACTCAACGCGGCAAAAACACATCATAAATAGAAAGTTTGACATTCTCCATAGCACAAACTGGAGCATTTGCTAAATCTGTTATGCCAATATTATATTTTTACAGTTTCAACTATGGGGGTTCTTGTTTTTGTTTGAGGGTGCTTATAGATATTCCATCACAGGAATACATTACTTATTTATTCCTGTCTCCTGACGTGTTCCTGTTCTAAAACTGTCATTTCAAATTGTATTTCAATGTCATTGGTTTCTGTTCCTTGGACTTTTAGTTTGTATGTTCCTGTCTTCCTCTGTGTTGTAGTTCATGTTTTCCTTTTTCTCATTTCAAGTTAGTTGCTATGGTTACTAATCGTTTTCACCTGTGTCTTGTTTAGTTTTACCTGTGTGTATTTATAAGCCCTTATTTCGATCAGTCCTTTGTTTGGTATTGTCTTTAGTCTAGTCAAGATCATTAGTTATTAACTTAAGGGCCGCTAACACGACACCGTTCTAACAGAAAACCCTTAACGCGCTCCGGCCCGCTCATTCGCACAACAACAGTGTCTGGTGGCTTGAGAACGCAAACCTTGAAATAGGTTCCAAGGTGCAAGGCCTGAATAAAAAAATTAAAAAAAGTTATCTCTGCGCAAACCTCAAAAACACGAACCTGTGAAAACCCGGCCTGCGTGCGCATCCGTATTACGTGTTTAGTCTATAGGTATGTGCGTTTGAATATATATATGTGCGCAGGCGTGTAGTGTTTATTTACAAATTGACCTCAACAAATTACTTGTCTGGCCTTAAAAATGTATAATACAGATTTTTTTTATTGCAAATTATACGTATTGTGTGTAAAGCTGTTATGTTTATCATTCTCCTGACATGTTCCTGCCTGTTCATTGTTGTTAAGAAACTAAATGTAGATCTTCATCTTCATTTTCTCTCTCTATATATATAATATATACACATACACAGTCTAAGAAAGTAATTTACAATAATATTTTCCTCTGCAGTCAATAATAGACTAACTGGAATCTGCTTTAAAATGATCATACCTGATCTGATGTACACATATCTATACATTGTGCACCACTTCTGCTGACCTCACAGATTGATAAGAATTAGATACTGTATGAAAGCTGAGAGGTCTTCTGGTAATCCAATCGCAAACGCGCTTCCAAATGGAAAATGCGCTTTTGGATGGTGAATCCATAAAGATGAATATAGCATGTTGACCTTTTGGCCTTGATGCTTAAAATTACAGTGCAGCTTTTTGTAACCAAAAACCATATGTCCTCATAAAACTGGAGCACGATTGTGTGCCTGGCTGGTCCTATGTGGACTAATTAAAAACACAGAGCAATTCAAATGCTATGAAGTCTATCCTTTATATTCCCTGCTGGGACAAAAACAACTACTGTTAAAAAGCATTTTATGGATGCCAAACAACATCTCTCTGTAATGCTGTACAGGGTCTTGTTTTGTATGATATTCCACTATTGGCTGTGTCCTAAAGGGATGTGTAACTGTCTCCCACAGTCAGACACTGAGTTCTGGGATAAAATGCAGGCCGAGTGGGAGGAGCTGGCACGGAGGAACTGGTTGGAGGACGCTGACAGTGAAGGCCCGATTCCACCCAATGTTTCATCCACTGAAAAGGTATTCTCAGCCAATCAAAATGCTCCTCATCAGCGGTTCTCCACCACAGGGCCGGAGACCTTATACCTGTTTTCCAACATAATAGTTTGAGTCCTGGAGCCAGAGCCTGTTCTCGGCCGTGCAGTGGCGCACTCCTTTGCTGTTCACGGTGCCGAGAGTGATTCTTGCTTATATCGGCAGCTCGCATAAACTGCCGGTACTATCATCTGTCGTTTTTGGAGGTTTTTTGAAACTAAAACCATTGGTTCACCCACTATATCACACACTGCGCCTCTCTCGCGCTCACAGTTTTATATAGTTAGATTCAAAGAGTAATGTAGCATTATTACATTTCTCAACGAGACTGCTAGGTAACACTTTATTTTGATGGTCCCCAGAACATTATGTTGACTAAAGCCCTATTCAGACGGGATTAGTTTAACGTGGATGGGGTAAAGTAATTATTTCCAGAGCTTCTCAGTGATTTTAGTCCCGTCAAATGTGCCATCTCAGTTATAATTACGGACAATGTCAGTAAAGATTACGACGACTGTTACCTTCTGTAAAAAGGTGCGAAAAAAAAAGTGTGAATAGACTTGCTGTAAATATGTACTTAGATATTCCGTAATTTCCTGTTTAAAAGTAGTTTTCTGTTTTTTTTTTCAAGTATGGAAAAAAGTTGTGTCAGTTGTGTTCTAGACGGTAGGACTCAAGTGTTTTCCACGCACCATTCAGATCAGAAAGAAGATCAAAAGCACTCGTCAGAGGCACAAAACTTCTTTTAGCGTTAGGTAAGTGCCTTTTACCAACACAATCCAATCTGAATTTAATTAAAGGGGTCATGACATGAGAAACCAAATTTGCCTTGATCTTTTGGTATATAAGAGGTCTTTGTACCATTAAAACGTCCTGCAAGTTTCATAGCTTAAGACGTCCTCCCCATTATAAACGAATCATTTATTTAATCAAGCTCGAAATACAGCTCGTTCTGGATCCATGATAAGAAGTGACGTCACGGTACGAAGTGACATACCCGCGTTTGCATATAGACCGCCTCCGGCACAAGACAACTACGCTTAAAGCGCAAGACAACTACGCTCATTTCGTATCATTGTCACGACCGCGCCCGCGCGCCTCACAAGTGTTCAGTCGACGGACAGCGAGCCGAGTGGGTCTGTGTACAGGGAAATTACGATGCCACGCAGATGTGCTGTTCATGGCTGTGAACAAACAACATCTTTGAAAAATGGATGCACTTTATTTGTTTGCCGACGTCCCAGTCCATTTGAAGGATGACTGTATTGAGAACAAATCCCAAAATGATGCTGGCTTTGCCAGAAAACTGTTGCTCAAAGATAAGTCCGTGCCGACTATTCTGGGCTCAACAACGACGACGCAAACTGTAAGTAATGTATTTAAAACTTTAAACTACTTTTTAAATACGCTGAATCCGCACAGGTTCTGGCTGGGGGCGTTAATAATTGATGCATAGGCACTGACGTTATCCAATCATAACAGTGGGCGTTAACACTGAACTCTTAAAGGGGAAACACCCCCAAAACAGACTGTTTGAATCAGAGGATGAGAAAAAGGGTGGGAAAAGGTCATAAATCACTATATTTTAAAAGTTTTTTTGTAAAAAAAACTATAGTAATACTATAATTGCACCTAAGGGAACATAATAATAAAATAAAAAAAACCATGTCATGACCCCTTTAATACATCTTTCGACTGGATGTTATATAAATATAGGTTATATGTGTTTGCGCACATGATATCAGGAAGCAACGTAATACGCATGAGGACAGGAAGGTGACGGCGGTGCGTAAATCGAGTTGCGACTCCCACTTCTGCTAGTTTTACTGAGATTTATTATCCTGTGCGAATTGGCCATTGTTATTACAGACATCCTGTGGTAAAATTACATTACTACCCTTGTAAAACTAATCGTCCGAATAGGGCTTTAGTTTGAACTACATGTCAACTAACTCTGTTTTAAAGGGACCATCAAAATAATAAAATACAGACTGCCATAGACAGTGACAGCAACACCCCCCCCACACACACATACATTATGTTGAACCACATTATGTTGCAGCCAATTAGAACACTTGTATTGTACACTGCAACTCTTTTAATAGTTCAATAGTTTAATAATCACTGCTGTGAGCATGTAAGATCTCCTGCTGCATGATCAGACATGCATAAATCCCATAGCAGATCTAAGCAGGTGGAGCTGGGGAGGTGAAGGGTTTCTGATCCACTGAACCAGTGCATTTAAATGTTCATTGGCTGCAGAATCAGCAGAGGCCAATCAGCTTTTGCCATATAGATGATGAAATGATGCGATAGCTAGCAGATTGCTAGAGTTTCTTGACTGAAATATATATTTATGTGGAGTTGGGCCAGAGAGATTTTATTTAACACTGATTGGGACAAAAACTGGAGCGTGGAAGAGGAGCTTTTATTGCATCGCACTTGGTTTTGGACACTCAGTGAGTGGATGTAGTTTACATAACAATAACCGGCAGAAGCCATTCTGTTGATTGTTAACCAATCAAAGGTGCTGTTCCGCACCACCGCATGAATCTCAAAATGACTGCCCGCTGTATTGCTTTCTCTATGACGGCAGAACTGATACAGGGGTAGATGTATCACTTCAAAGGTTAGAGACTCCAGATGTCAGATAATGTTCTCTTTCATCTAATATTCTCTCTTATGTTCCATGATTGTGTGCTTCCAAGTAGGCAGAGAATGTTCGGATATAGCCAAAAACTACAGTGCTTTCCTATTCTCCTTGGCTTTTGGCTGGGTCTGATCATTGTAAGTGATATGTACTGTAGCATGACGGATTATATGACTGTTGGTTGTTTTTGACGTTGTTATTTTATGCTTATAAATACTTCTCGAGTTTTAATGTTATTTTATGTGCAGCACTTTGGTCAATTTTTATGGTTTTGAAAGTGCTTTATAAATAAATTTGTATTGAGTTGCTGCCTATGCTGCATCCCTTTTAGAGATACAGCTTGATTAATCATAGTTTCTAGATGCTAGGGCATTTCTATGTACTGTAGTTTATAGGGTGCCAACAGAGTAGTATGTCCAAATACGTAGTAAATAGGCAAAAAGTACCTGGATGACCTACTAGTTTCGACGAGATTCTGAATTGTGCATATGATGACACTTTACTATACCATGACGATTTATGAATGGCAGTGAAGTGACACAACTGATGCGGTAGGTCATGTGACAGTAACAACATGGCGGATGTAGTACGTCCGAATTTTATTCACACTACCCATATTCATGATATAGATAGAACATACTTTTTTAATTGTCGTGAAGTATGTTCAAATTCAAATGTAGTGGCTACTGGGACAGTGTTCGATTCAGATGCACTGAATGAAAAACACCTCAAAGGCTCTTTTTGCACTGCCTGTAAATTACTGAAATAATCATAATAAGTGTACACACATTTATTGTGTACTTTTTTTTTTTTTTTTTTAAGTTATTTTTATAGAACCCGTTTAACCCTAACCTGTTGCAATCATTCACGCTCCTGTCATGGTTGATATTTGAAACAACACAATCCATTCAAAAACCTTTAGGGATTTTTTGAATGATTTTTAGGAAAATTCTCAAATTCTTCTGAAGTTTTTACTTTAAAACAAAAAGTATGAGCCACTGTAAAAAAAATTATTAAATTATTGTTTTTAATTTTCTTTCTAGCATACAAAGAGTCTTAGTTTATTGTGTAGTGTCACTTAGTTTAGTGTGTAGTGTGAGTTCATGTGCCCTTTTCTTCTCCCCACGCCACTGATTAGTCCAACTGCACTTTTCACTGCAATATTAAAGACCTCAGCATGATCCAATTATCAACACTCCACCGTCTGCCTCTCCAGATTTATGAAAGGATTACTCTTGAGTCCCGCGCCGCTCGAGTATTCTATTAAAATCATCATGATATTTAATCGTGGTTTTGCTTGTTTTCTTTAAGCTTGTTCCTTGGTTCTGTTGCTTACAGGGTCACTGCTTCCATACCAATAACCCTTACAAAGACTACACCAATGCTTTTGAACAGGGGCTGCAGAAGTGCAAGGACGGGGATCTGAACAGCTCTGTACTACTGTTAGAGGCGGCCATCTTACAAGACCCTCTGGACTCTGAGGTAAAGAACCCCAATCTGGACAACCCATTTATTGAGAATTTGTGTGTTTTTTTTTAGCTGTCTTACACACTATCTGTGCTCCTAAACCTAGCAAGCGGCCTACTGAGACAATATTTTAAGACATGAAGACTTGAAGGAATCCATAAGATACTTTCGATTGACCAAAATCAAAGGCAGCTTGGCATCTTTTGCAATTAAGGCAATTCCAGAATGCATTACACCGAGCAAAATGAAAAAGTGTGTATATATATATATATATATATATATATATATGTATACACTAATATGTAAACACATAAATCTAACTGAACCCAAACATTTGAACTGATTAACTGATTTGAGCAAATTAAATCAGGAATTTTTATGGCTTTGTTGTAGCACGTGTCTTTGCTTTGTTAGTTTTCATGTGCCATGTGCTCCACTGTCTATTGTCTTTACCCCACCCTTCTTGTTACCTGTTTATTTGTTCATGTACCCCAGTTTTCCTCCCTCGTTATCCTCCTAATTTCCTTATTTATTCCACTTTTGTGTTCTGCCCTCCCAGAACACATTCAAGGCTGGTAGGATGTTTAAGTTGCCTCCAGAATCATCACCCCTTGGAGATATGTACTAGATCTCCTTCGAATTAGCCCAGGGACTTGTTTTTGGCAAGGTTTTGGCGTTAATTGACCTTTTACTTGTCTGACTCGATGATCCCACTCCCTGGGAGGAGTTGGGCAATTAGAAAATCATGGACTTACTGGGAAGTAATTGACCATAATAATAATAATAATATATTTATTTTGTATAGCGCCTTTAAAAGTAGCTTTCTCAAAGCGCTTTACAGACAAGCATAACAACAATTGAATAAACACAATGAAGATACAATAAAAAAAAAATAAAAAAAAAAAAAAAAAAAAATAAACACATAAAATCAAGTTCAGGTAAAAGCAATCCTAAAATAAAGAGTTTTAAGACGAGATTTAAAAGTCACTAGTGTATTTGCTTCCCTGATGTTGGCCGGGAGAGAATTCCAGAGCTTAGGAGCATAGACGGAAAATGCTCGGTCACCCCACGTATGAAGCCGTGTCTTCGGAACAACCAAAAGACCACTCTGTGAGGAGCGCAGATTGCGACGTGGTGTGTAGGGGATTAATAAGTTAGTCAAATACTGGGGTGCCAGATTGTGCAGAGATTTATAGGCCAGCAAAAGGATTTTAAAATCAATACGGTACCTAACAGGTAGCCAGTGCAGGGACAACATACAGGGACCATGTTTGCCATCTAAAGGATACAGAGATTCTGTAGGAGGAGTGGATCCCTCTCTCATTCAATCTCACCCAATCCCAGCCTAGTCCCACCACGTTGTCTCGCTCTTTGAAGAAGAGAACATTTGTCCTGTGGTACCAGCCACGGAGGCCACTCCAGAGCCCGCTCTAGACCAGGATCCTCCAGAATCTGCTCCAACCCCAGACTCACTGCTATCCAGGTCCTATCCTGGCTATGCACCAGGGTTCCTGTTAAGCCCGAGCCTCCCTGGTCTGCCCCAGCAGAAGGCCAGATACCGCCCTGGCCTTCTGCTAGGGTTCCCTCCCTGGCTCTTCCCTCCCGTCCCTCTCTGGTCATCTGTCTGGGTTCTGGACCATCCAGACCTTTCCTGGACTGTGCCCCCAACAGCGGCCTGGTTTCCATACCTCCCTCCACTACCTGTCATTGTCTGACCCCAGTCTGTCTTCTGTTGTTGTGTCGGTGTGTGTATCTGTCTTGCGATGTCTTGGTGTATGTCTATTTTGTGTTGATGTATCAGTCTTGTGTTTGGTGTTCCTCATTGGTGACGCCAGAGCGTGTCCTTTTAGAGGGAGGGTAGTGTTGGGGTTCGGACATTCACGCTCCATGTTTTGTCTTTGGTTTTGAGTGCACGGGTTGAGTGTTCACTGTCCATGTGCTCTTGTCTCGTGTCTTTTTGTCGATCGCCTGGTCTTTGTGTTCATTGGTCAGGCGTTCTTGGGTTGTGTAGCACACAAGACCTATTTGAGCTTTCTTGGCTGTTCTGTGTTTGGGTTTATCAGCAAATCCTGATGATAAGAGACTTATTTTAAAATCATACAAAAATTAAAACTGACCCCAAACTTTTGAACGGGTGTCTTGTAGAAAATGGAGGGGACCAATTCTTTAAGAAGTTTAATAATTTTATATTTAGAACGTTCTGAATCAGCCTCGTGTCCGCTTACTTGGATTTGGAACATAACTATTATCTCCTGTATTCAACTCCATCTACTCCGAATGTTTTATCACCTCACAAACGATGAAACCGCTTAGTGACAGACAGTGCAAATCCATGTCCTTCCTGCCTTCCTTTTATTATTGCCCAGTCAGCACCATCAAACATTTAATGAAATTTCCCATGTTTTATGAGCCACAGTGATGCCAGACAGATGGCGTAAACCTCTGGGACGGCTTATAAATATGATCCTGTTTAATTTGAAACAAAACCACATTAAAGTCAAATGCCAACGTCCCCAGAGTGAATGCACTAAATGCACTAGCCAAGCACGTAATGAAGAGGGAACAACAATATGCTTTAGAAAACTGGCAGCCCCAATAATTGAACGCTCTTTTTACAGTGCCCCTCGAGCAATTCAAGTCTTTTTTATTTCTGCTTCGCTCTAATATTTTTGTGATGTTTCAAACTATAGTGCTTTTTTCCCTCTACAAAGGCTTGGCAGGTTTTGGGCACCACACAAGCAGAGAACGAGAATGAACAGGCAGCCATTGTTTGTCTTCAGAGGTGAGTCGACAATAATGAGGGGTTTTGTGATTTATGCTCGAGTCTGATATATGCCAGAGGAGCATTAATGCTCTGTTCTCTGAGGGTGAATGATGTTAAAAATACAGAGTTTGAATGTCCTTTCATTGGGGATTACACACTTACTAGACACTCTGACAAACCAGAATCTTCTTAAGTGCAATGTTCAGGATTTCTTGCCTAATCCACTAGTCATTGAAACATATTTTAGATAAAAGGCTGTAGAAATAGTCACATTTGTAGTTTCAGGGTTTCTGCAATTCTTAATTTGTAAAAATTGTTTAAAATTAAGGCCATAACAATCTCAATTGGAGCAAAAAGTCTAAAGGTCACGAACGTATTAAATTATGCATGAGGAAATTGCATTAAAGCTTTATGGGGTTCTGCGCAATTAGTGGTAACAAATGGTATTGCACAAATCATTTTTGGGAACACTCCCCTTGCGGACCATTTATTGGACTACAGATCGCGCCGCCCCAAACTCACGTAGTTGGTTTAATCACAATTAAAAACAAAAACAAAAAAACGTTGTTGGACCAACTCACTCCCTCGCTTATTCTTCCATGTTTGGTCATGTCTGTCTTTGTTCAAATAGATGTTTGGAGCTGCACCCAAACAATCTGAAGGCCCTGATGGCTCTGGCGGTGAGCCTGACCAACGCAGGGCAGCAGCCGGAGGCCTGTGAGGCTCTTCACCGCTGGATCAGATACAACCCCAGATACAGACACCTGCTCCAGAACCGCAGCCCTCTGGATGGCTCTCCACTGCCCAGCCGCAGAGGGTCCTCCGTCTCCCCCATCCCCACTCTCGGATGGTACGATCCACATTCACTCGCATGAATCAATGTCCACATGCTGCATATATAAAGCATATGCATGAGGTCTGTTTTGTGAGATGGGAGTACTGTGGTGTAGATCACGTATTTTAATTTCACTGTAGATTCTTCATTCATTCATTCAGGTTTCTTTATGAACGTGTCAATAACTTTATGTAGTCACGCCTACTAAAAGATACACAGATATATGTACGTACTGTGAGAGAAACAAGCAAATTCTCTATTATACTTTCTCTCACTGGTGGCACCAAATTAGTAAAGGGTTTCGGTCACGTCACTTAAGATGAGTGTGAGAATGCCAGATGACCTCTTACTGTCTTCCGCTGGTTGTACTGGGTGACAATGCAGCGGACAAAGGAGCCGGAATACGTTTCAAACCGCCTTAAACACGAAGCTCTGCGGTATGTTGATCTCCTGGAGCACCAAAGGGTCCTAAAACCTGGAGCACACAGACAACGTTTCCTTAAAGTGAAGGACTGCCCTCCTGAGCTTAACCTTGTTGCAAATATCTGTTTGTCTTCTGTCACCCTGGGCCTGTTGTTGTCTCTTTCTTCACAGGCCAAGAGACTCAAAACATTGTATCTGGTAATGTCTCACCTTTGTAGGTTGGAGACTCTACCAACCTGTACCTGTATCTAACTTGGGAACACATTTGCATAAAGCACACAGTCTTTAAAGTGTCTTTAAAATCTAACCAATGCATTTCTCACTTTCCAAACCACAACCAGAATACATTTGCAAAGTTGTTGCCTTTTTGGAAAAAAAGATTAATTTATACGTTAACAGCTGCATTTGTATAGGATTTGTTGTATGAAGTATGAGTTGAGTATGAAATTAATCTGTTTTAAGGTTTCCAAACATATAGTTACGAATGGATTTGTTATTATTTAAAAATTGAATAGTTTGAGCCACTGCTATCGCACCCAAAAAGTCATAAATAATTGTTATGGCCGGTTGGCAGTTGTCCTAGCATCCTTATCTGGTGGTGTTAGACATTTGTTTGTGCAAGTCCACCAAGATCCAATCAAAATGTAGCAAAGCTTTTTCCACTGTTGCAGACAGAGAGGGGCCCAGCCATAAAACCTGGCCCTGGAATGTGCTATCAACTGACAGTTTATGTCATCGCCACGATATACGTGTCCTCATACGGCCCTGCCCTTGTTCATGGTGTGTGTTGTGTGCAGCTCTCAGCTGGTGGAGGTGTTGGAGCTGTATCAGGAGGCAGTGCAGAGCGCTGAAGGGGTGGACCCGGACCTCCAGACAGGCCTGGGTGTGCTCTTCAACCTCAGCTCAGAGTTTGACAAAGCTGTGGACGCCTTCAATGCCGCACTGTCTGTCCGACCGGAGGTAAGCCAGGGAGTCCTATTCATCATTTTTAATGCTACAGATCTTGTAGATTCTCAGAGCTGTCCTGACAGCACTGTGGGTGTTTTTAAGCTTGTTTAAACTATTAATTAATTAATACATATACTTAATTATTTACATTAATTGAATAATTAATTAACACAGCAATCTGTAATGCATATTGATTTAGTAGTTCACATTGATTTGGGTGGAGGGTTCTGCCCACAGTTTCACCACTTTTAGCTTTGTTAATATAATGTGGTGTTTGATATGTAATTTAAGTAAGGAATAATCCACGGCTAGCTGTGCATTAAATGATTTTAATGCACTATGTTGGAGGCAAAGAACCACCTGACGCGAAGCGGAGTGCATTCAAATAATTTAAAGCACAGCCAGCCGTGGATTATCCCGCTTATACCAAGACGTTGGACATTTATGAACACAAGACAACAGACGTAAATCCAGTCGCGAGAGAACAGAAAACCGCAGCAAACGTACACAAAAGATTTTGTTGATAGTGTCATTTTTTTTTATATCCACTGTTAAATGTATAAACTTTAATAGAAATATTTTCAATTCAAATTTAAATCTTTATGGAGAATATATTGCCTTACCAGTCCTAGTGAGCAAGCTAAATGCAAGATAAAACGATAAAAACACAACAAGGATGAATAGAGGAACACTTAGAAACACATGTTATATAAAACTAATGCAGAGTCTATTAAATCTTTCTCACTTATTCTTTCTTACTAATATAATATAATATCATAGTAACATTTAGAATTGATTTTAAGGTCCTCCTCCTCACATACAAAGCCTGTAATGGGCTAGGTCCAAGTTCTAGTGTAAGAAGTTCTAGTGATTCATTTGTAAATTATGTGTCTGCGAAACCACTAAGATCATCTGTTGCTTGTTTATTGGAGGTTCCCAGCAACAGTCCAAAGACAATCAAGAATGCAGCCATTGACAGTTATGCCTGAAATTAATCTCTGGAGCACATTACCAATAGATCTGCCAATTCTGTATGTTTTCACAGGACTATCTCCTGTGGAATCGGCTCGGGGCCACGCTGGCGAATGGGGACCGCAGTGAGGAGGCGGTGGAGGCCTACACCAGAGCTCTGGAGCTCCAGCCAGGCTTCATCCGCTCCAGATACAACCTCGGCATCAGCTGCATCAACCTGGGGGCACATCGGTAATGAACCGAACCAATGAGCAAGGGTTAATCCTTAGTGTAGACACTAAAGCAGACTGAACAAGCAGAAGGCTAAACTAAATAAAGTCTGAAACTTCAAATTTCAGGGCCCTATTTTAACGATCTAAGTGCATGGTCTAAAGCGTATGGCCCAAGTGCACTTAGGTTGTGTCCGAATCCACTTTTGCTAGTTTAACGACGGGAAAAATGGTCAGCGCATGGTCTAAAAGGGTTGTCCCTATTCTCTTAATGAGTACTGGGTGTTTTGGGTGTAATGTGGAATAAACCAATCACAGAGTCTCATCTCCCATTCCCTTTAAAAGCCAGTTGCACTCGCGCCATGGCGGATTCGCTGTTTACATGATGAAATTTGCAAGAGGAAAAACTCTTTTCTAGCGATGAAACGGATCTGCTCGTGCACGAGGTTAAAGCGCAAGCAGACCATCTACGGGACAAGCCGAATTAAACTATATCTGTTCACAATAATAATCTTTTACATTGTTATCCTTTATTTTTTTATATTTGGCATGTTTGTGTGCTGCTGTGTGTCCCTGTGTGTGTAATAAGCAGAGTGTACGTGTTGTGGACCCGCTTATAGGCACACATTACTAATGCACCCTTTAAATAACAAATATTGCGCCATTGACTTTAGACCAGGTTTCAGTTGGTCAATGGCTCAGTCTATTTCTGTTTCCTCAAAATAGCAACACACCAACAATGCGCCTGAACACACCTCGTTTTCAGACCAGCCGCCCATGGGCGCACAAATGGGTGCAAATGCATTTGCTATTTAAACAACCATGCGCCATGCAGGACGAGAAAATGATAACTGCGTCGGACTGAAACTAGCAAAATAACATTTTACCTGTGTCTTTTCTCTGGCAGGGAGGCAGTGAGTAACTTCCTGACCGCTCTGCACCAGCAGAGGAAGAGCAGGAGTCATCAGGCGATGTCCAGCAACATCTGGGCCGCTCTGCGGATCGCCCTCTCCCTCATGGACCAGCCAGAACTGTTCCAGGCAGCAAGCGTGGGAGATCTGGACCTCCTAATGAGGGCCTTCAACGTGGACATGTGATCCGACTCGGACCTGTGAAATCTATTATTCACTGACAGTAGGCACAAAGTTTGGCTCGAGTGAATACGGGATGTCAATTTAATATGCAGAGCGTGCACAGCTATTTTTGTTGAATTTATGGGCAGCCTTTGCTTTCTTCAGAGGCCCCTGAAGACGGCGTTTATATTCTATAGAGCACAAGCAGAACCGGTACTGAAGGTTTTTGAAACTAGAGGAATACATGCCAGAAAGAGAGAGCAAAAGCACCTTTTCTTGATGTTAGTTATATTTCACTAATATTTTTAAGCTTATCTAACTTTGTATACTTGAGAAAAATGAACCAAACCTCGTTGGGGAACATAGGAGGAATTTTGTTTAGTTTATCGATTAGAATTGAATATTAATCTTCAAAGAGCCTAGCTATCTATCATGGTCGATTCAGATCTCAAGAACCTTTGTTCATCCTGTGTTTTTCCACGTTCATTTCACACTGTTAGTTCACGTCCCTCACCACAAGGTGGCGCTGTTTTTCCACTGAAAAGAGTGTAGCCGTATAGCCGGTCAGTTCAGGAATGACACTAGGGCTGCATCTGAAATTGCATAGGTGCTTATTTTTGCAAAAATAATTACTTCACGATAGAAAAACAAAACAAAAACAATTCATGAATGTAATCAGGTGACATTGTCATGTGACCGTCACTTCACTGTCATTCACAAATCCTCTCCCGTGGTCTCATGGGATAGTTAAGTGCCCATCGAATGCACACTTAGAAGTATTCGGTCCTCTAACTTTTTTTGTACTTGGTACTGTTTTTCGCCTACTATGTAGTAGGGAAGTTTGCGATTTCGGTTGCAGCCTAGCTGAGTTTGACTCAGGGGGATCTATACACCCAGGTGTGCGGGCAGGGCGTGTTCCCCAGGCCATCTGTCTTCCAGCGAGCCCCGTTTAATGCTGTGTGCTCCGGGGCATTCTGGATCAGGGCTCGGTGGGGAGCAACTTCAAAGCCTCTGCATGAAAGGTCACAGCTAAAGCAGTATCATGTTGAAAGTGAGCGAGTTCATTTAAGACTGTTAGCCCAAACGTTCAAAGGGGACCGAATACATTCACAAAATCTACCAACAACAACATCTTGGCCATGCAGTTGAGTCGTTGGGCCTGGTAAGTTTGAAGCGCATTTCATGAGACTGAAATCCCTTTATCGGTCATACGTGCAGTATGTAGTTTATAGTGAAAAAAAGCCATGCGCTAGAACATTATGATTTCAGCTCCTTTGTATCGTTTTAGGCTGGATATTTTTCTTTGAAGAAATAACTATGCAAACCAGCATTGCTGTTTTTTTGTTGTTGCTAAGTTTACCAAAAATCCTAGTGGGTGTCCTTATTCAGATTGGTCTATAATTTTAACACTATGCATTATTAGTTAACGTCAAAGTAACTGGAGTGAGCCGAGATGATTGAAGGGCACTGAATGAGACGGTGTTTAAATACATAAATAACATTAATAACCTTTTTTGTTTGGGCAAATTGCTTCACTAGATGCATCTTAAATATTACAGAAGGTTTGGAAAATCTGATGATTGCATGTAATACAGAAAACAGATTTTCCTCTCTTCATGGTCCCATATTTACTAACTTAAAAGTGAATGTAACTACTATTAATGTACATTTTTGAGCAACATTCAAACACCAAGCATACTATATATGACAATATTTAAAATCATATGCCATGTATGAGCACAGTATGCGGGCATTAATGACACTTGTCTTGTAGAAAATCACACTAGTTTTGCTATGATCAGAGCTGTCATGTAACTATAAATATAATTATTGGCAAAAACAACTTGTAGAATTGCAGAAGGAAATGTATTTAATTTTTATTCATGTAAAATAGACTATTTCATGGAATGAACAGTCATAAAATGTATGCATGTCTACCCATCAAGTATCATCTTTCAGTCTCTCCTACATTAACAGGTAATATAGCCAAGATGCATTTATAACCTATTTATTAAAGCTGTATTTTAGAAGAACTGAAATATTATGTCTCTCTTTTTTTTCATTTCAAAACTAAGCACATGGTGGTCCCTGACCTTTAAATGATCTAGAAATGGTGATACCAGAGCACCCCCCACAGGCACACACTGAACACTGCTTTCTTCTGTCTGAAGTAATGCAGTGGTACATTTGTCACCTTTAAAGCTACAATATGTACGATTTTTCTAATAAAATATCCAAAAATCACTTGCACAGTGTGATATATTTCCTGCAGTTGTGTACTTACACTATCCCAAAAGTTCCCAAAGATTTTTAATTTCAGAGAAATTCCTATTTTAAAAAGTGCCCGTCCCTGTTCACATGTATCCATGTTAGTAATGATAGTAACCATGGCAACAGACGTGCATTACGTCTAGCAGCGGCACACTCACGCTGTTGTTGTTTCGTTCAAACATTATGGAGACTTTGGGACAAAAGGAGAACTAAAACAAGGATCAATATCAGCGTGGCGTTTTCGAGACGCCGAGAGCTTCACGTCCGCGACTAACTTCGACTTCGCCACTCTTGAATACTGTATGTACTTTATTAGACAGGTGAGCAAATGTACATAACACTAATCAATGTTATATAGCTTAACATGATGAAATGTTAGAAAATTATCAGTATGTTATTCAAATGTTGATCTAGCTTACTGCTAGTCTCATACAGACAAATCAACAAAAAGAATAACATTATAACTTTCAACACACTCAAATGCAGTTTAGTTAGTGTGATAGTGTAGAGCGAGTGAAACAGCGCCCCGTTACCTCACAAGTTTCATTCGTCTAATAAACTGACCTGTGTGAGTATTAATACAGCACTTGCGAGTAATGGTAGTTCGGTAGAATGAAATGTCCTTATTCCTTTATATCCGCGGGACTCGCGTGTGGCGCTGATATCTGTCTCTCATTAGCAATCACGCCCTGCTTCACACCGCAGTCATGTTAAAAACATCAATGTATTCACTTATCCATAAACATTATTAGATCCATCAGCTTGACGATAAGTTCCATAATCCCGCTTATGCGTCATCAACCTACGCCTTTGTTACTGTAAGAGGTTAAAGACCCCTAGCGGCGAAAACAAATACATATTGTAGCTTTAATCAGTGTTGGGAAAATTTACTTTTAAATGTAATGCATTACAAAATATATATTACAATATGTTCATATACAATATTGCATTACCCCATAAAAAAAGTAACTAATTGTGTTACTTAGTTGCTTTTCTGTTACTTTTTCTAATCCGGGCTGGGTTTGGTTGTTTGATTTTGATTTAAAAAAGATAAAAATACCAAATGAATAAGCCTCAGGCTGAAGGAAATGCAAATTTACGTCTGTACAGTAGAGGGCGCAGCTCAAATAAAAATACCTGTCAGCTGTTCTGCCATTCTGGATCGCAGAAGAACAGGACGCAGGAGAAGAAAGTTCAACACTCCTAAATGGCACACTTCATGTGGACTCGCGGTCTCGTGGCCTTAAATTGCGCGTGCTCGCCAAGTGTACGGGTCCGTAGTGTGTCCCATTCTGCATTTCAGCGCTCAGAAGTGTGCTCTCGAGTGCCGCCTTTGTGCCCTCGATGCGGACTGCGGCGAAACCCCGCTCTTTCGCGCCCTCCACACGAGTTACCTACCCAGGAATCATTGCGGACGCCCAATCAGAAAAATTACGGGAAGAGTTTCGTGGCTGTTGGACTTTCGTGGCATGATGTCATCAAGCCTGTCCCAAAATACACTCTCGCGTGGACTCTCGCCAGCGCCCCTTAGGTCTGCACTGCCTGGCGTCACCAAGTGTGAACTCGAAGGAGGTCCACAAGGCCGGAGTGTGGCATTTGGGATCCAGCCTTAGGCCCTGTTGCAAATGGCACACTTCATATGCACTTTCATTCTTGTGGACTTAAAATGGCTGCCGTGGGCGTGTCCGTTAAGTCCACGGTCTGTAGGGTGTCCCATTTGTTATTTTAGGTCTCAAAAGGGTGCTCGTTAGCGCCCCCTTTGTGGTGATATGTGCCCTCGATGCACTTTTGCCGAGCCCGCACCGAAGCGAGCCCCACAGCACAGTTCTTCCCGACAGTCAAAGCGGCGTTACATCACGACTTGTGACGCGAGTTAAAACGCGAGTGTTTAGGGTGCCATTTGGGACAGGGCCTTACTTCAGAAATACAATTTAAAAAAAGGAACTCAATATGATGTTTATCAAGTCATTTTTGCTTATTAGTATGCATGATTTGGATCATCAAAAGCAGAACATTGCTTCATTAAATAAATTGCTCAATAAAGTGAGATTAAATACATAAAGTACATTTGTGCAATTTAACATGTTTAGGCTAATTATTTCAGGTGTGCGTAGTATTTTGAGTTTGCGTTTCACTGTTTTTATTCTTTTGAGTGAGAGTAAATGCTCACATTTAGTCTAGATCTAATAGCCATCATGATTGCACAGCACACACACTTACGATTTCTCTCAATATGGGGACAGGAGAGATGTCAGTCAATAAATGGGAAAAACAAAGTAACTTGAAAAAAATAACTTGGATATTTCGTTGTCACGGACTATCATGGATATTCATTTAATTATCACAGCCGATCATTATTGAGTTTGTTATCATTGAGTATTTAAGTTCCACATTTCCTTTATCTTTGTCCGGTATTGTTGGGGTTTGTGTTATGCACACTGTTCGATAATGTTAGCTCTTGTTGGATTACCTGAGGCTGCTTCGTTTAATGAACAACACCTTTATTTTGATATACATTGTATTATCCTTGGACTAGAAGATTGTGACAGTTGTACATTTTTTGTACAAATTACAGTAACAGAGATTGTTTGGCTTTAGCAGCTCTAGATTAAAGTTATTGTCCAGCTAAAGTTAGTTTTGATTGATTCAAACCGACACCGTTCTAGCAGAAAACCCTTAACGCGATCCGGCTGCTCACAAAACTGTGCCTGGTGTCTCGAGAACGCAAACCATGAAATAAAAAAAAAAGGTTATCTCTGCAAACCCGCTAAAACGCAGATGGCTAAAGTGTTTAAAGTTATAGGTACAGTATGCGCGTTTGAATATGTGTGCAGTCGTGTAGTCCTTCTTTACAAGCCAACCCTCAACAAACTACTTGCCTGGCCTTCAAAAATGATAACACAGAATTATTTACCGCTTCCGATTAGCCAAGTGAACCGGAATTATCCCGACAACGTTTGATCTGTACAGCGGTAAAGGGAAGGAGGCCTTCACAGGGGAGAGACTAGTTGACACTTCAGGACTGCGTTGTCGTCGTGTCCAGGCGCTGGTCCTTCATCAGATCCGGATACGGCCTGGATCCGGCAGACTGCGGTAAACCTCGGGATAAACAAAGAGACTAATATTAGCGTAAACGCCATCCTTCTTATGATGTAACGAGTACATCAGGATTTATGGGAAGTGTTCCCGGTTCCGGCTGATCTAAACTATGCAGCCTAACATTGAGTTATAGAAGTTTACAATGTGTTATGTGTATGCTAGGCCAAAGAGATGTGCTTTTCATTACGTTTAAAAGTAATGTACTTGTTACTTGTAATGTTACCCCAAAACTGCCTTTATATTATATTATATTATATTATGTATGTATTAAATATGTGTGTATTAATATACAAAAATCAAGACATAACCTTGGATGGCCTTACAGACTGTAATCAGATTAGATATTTCAAGTCTTTTCACCGTGCCTTGAAATGTTAGACACATTACAAGGCTCTGAAAATAAAGCCATGTGGTTGAAAAGGAGACTGGCTCAAATTAGTTTATGGATTTCTTTATGATTTTAGGTAACAGTGAGGATGTGAGGTGGATGTCTTAGCAGGGTCATGTTTCATGACCTTTCATATCATCCTCAAATATATAGTGACTCAAAAGACTTCCTTTGTAACCGGAATCACTTTATTGCTGTCAGAACTTTTGGCTGGACTCATGCAAGGAAACTCTCAGCCCCAAATTTGACTTTTGTCAAGGTTGTCTATCTTATGTAAGCAGCTTTGAACGGACAGTTTTCATTGAAATGCGATAAATAAATGCAGATATGATGTTCATCAAGTTGAGCAATGTGTGAAGTCAAGCTAGGCATGTTTTGATCAGCAAATTTAAACAGAAATTTGTCTGTAAACATGAGCATGATAAACAGTAAGCGATTCAATAAAGCACTTGAATTGAAAATGTTGACAATGGACTACATGGAAAAGCTTTCCATTTTAATAAATTATTGACAGCCCTTCATTACATATCCTACATTCAGTAATCATTCCTGCTTTTTGTGCATGTGCCCAGATAATGTAAACAAATGGTAAATAATTGAATGCACAGGACAGTCCTTGTTTGTTTTGTTTAACACGTAGGCCTACTCGGTTGCGACACTGCCCAAATGAACAGACAGTGAGAACTGCTGTCTCTTTAAGACCTCATCTTCCCACTTTCAGTATTCAGCCTCCCCCATCCAGCCCCACCTTGTCACCACCAGCAGCTCTCAGTGTAGATGTGCTGGCCATTAACTAAAGTCCCCACTGCCTATCCCGGTGCCAGTGCTCCCATCAGCACACACACACACACACACACTACAGAGGGAGCCGTGCGCTTCCACTGAACAACCTCTCACTGGTGGACTTCAACGTACTAGGTAAGACTAAATGTCACTTAATACTGGTTTTGTAACTTAATTATATTACATTTGACTGGGTTTATAGATCAGCAAGTGTGAGATGATGAAGCAGCGAGTGTGTGGTTTGCATTTCTTAACCCATGGATTGCCACAGATGATTTCATTCTTGCCACTATTGCCTAATGCTTATTTGTATTTTGCTCCAAAATATCACATGATAATTCGCTTTAAAATTCAATTCCAAATAACTCACATTAGCCAAATAGATTTTAAACAAATTGGCTCTCTCGGAGTGGCAAACTGGCAACCCACCCCAGTGTATGCTGTGGCTTTAAATAGGTGGGAATCTTATTCTGTGACGTTATGCTTTTTCACTTAAAAAAAAAAGAAAAGAAAAAGAAACTTTGCTAAAATAGTAACTAATATCCTAGACATTAATTGTTCATATTTATTGAAAGTAGCTAATTGTAAACACATTTATTTATTTAGTATAATATATGTGCCTTTTAAAATGGCAGAGCACACTATTCTCATGGATATTTTACGAGTCTAATTAATGCGTGCGTATTATTACAAATCTGTGACTGCATCCAAATGTAAACTACTTCAGTCATTTTGATAATTGAGGAAGCTGATAGCCAGAACCATTTCAAGCGCGGGTGACTTGATTAGGTAGGCGTAGGCAAATGTCAAACTCTTTTGATAAAAATAAATTAGCTTCATAACAATATACTATATAAAGCAACGAGATACACATTTTACTAATTTTTATGCAGGTACACTGAATATCTTGTGTTAAACACTCGGAACTGTTTCTCTCCCCCCCCTCCATCCAATTGTTGCCATGCTCTCAATATCAGTATGGGTGTGGTAATCGCTGTGTGAATTGCCTTGAATCTAGTAAATTTGGCGCCCGATGCCTTGTTTTGGATATTAACGAAATGACCGCTTTAACATTTTGAAAAAGAAAACAAGTCTACTAACCCTTACACGCGGCAGGAGGATTTTGTAGTGTTTTTACATCAGGTAATGTGTCAGTGTTTGTGTGGTGGTCTGGAGTAACTGACATGATACAGTCACCGCTCGCTAGCCACCGTGCTAACCAAACTAACCAAATCATAGCTGCTAATAACTCTGTGATTAACTTTGCGGATGAGAAATCCGCAGAGAATGGCTCTTTTATACCTTTTGTTGCATAAATACTGGGTTATATAGAGATATCTGCCTCGTGCAACATGTGGTGTTGAATTTGTTGTCAAAACAGTTGGCTAGCTTCGATTAAATGAAATGTACGTTACGTGAACATCAGTATACACACTAACGTTACGTTTATCGCATTAAACCCGGTGACCAATACACATTTAACAGTTACATTTTCGTCCCTGTGTGGATATTTAATTTACAACTGCGTTTTCGAGTTTATCGCAACAAGCTTTAACAGGCTTTGAGTGTCACAGGTTAAATTGGAGATTAGCACATCTGGATTAAGGATTAAACCCCCCCGGATGTACATATTAAATTTAGGATTAAAATGGATTTCATATGCCCGAACTAGCTGGATTGACTTTTCCCCCCTCTCTTGAGAAGATGCTCCATTATTTAAATCAACCTGAGCTTTTTGTATGTTATTAATATTTCACTATATAATGTGTACAGTATCTTACGATGGAAAGCTTGTTGTTTAAAATGCATACTGATCATTGCTTTTCCTGTCATTTGGCTGCTAGGGTTGGGACAAGCAGTCTTCCTGTTTTTAGCAACACTGCTTGCAATCATGCTACTGTGCTTCCCTAAAAAAACATACAAAAAAAACTTATGCTGAAATGTAGAGATTTCACTGAGGTCAGGGTTGTCCTGAACAATCTCTTGGGGTGTTTCCATATTGTGTCAAAACATATTCAGTCAAACCATATTCAAAGCCATATTCAGTTACTCAGCATTTGCTGTTAGGCTGCAATAAGACTGAAAGCTGTAGATAAGGTTCATGAAGTCATGGACATTTTAAAATGATCATTTCCAAACCTTAAAAGGCAAAGTCTGAAAAAATGTAGAAAATAGAAGTTATGCTCAGCAGCTCTAAAATAATCTGGCTAGAAAGAATTGAGATTGTGTGTTAAATCTTTATTCTAAAAGTAGTTTTTTTTTATTTTTATAATTTGTAATATTTTTACTGCTATTTGTTGTCAAAACAGTTGGCTAGCTTCAAATAATGTGGAACGTGCACGTGAACATCAGTATTACACACGTTTTATTTACACGTTTAATGCGCTACGTTTTATCGCATTAAACCCGGTGACCAATACAAATTTAACAGTTACATTTTCGTCCCTGTGTGGATATTTAATTTACAACTGCGTTTTTCGAGTTTATCTTGACAAGCTTTAACAGGCTTTGAGTGTCACAGGTTAAATTGGAGATTAGCACATCTGGATTAAGGATTATAAACGCCCGTATGTATATGAAATTTTAGATTTAAAAAAATTTCGATTAAAATTTAATATGCCGGAACTAGCTGGATTGACTATTTTCAAGATGAAAATGTATAAAATATTTGAAACATTTGCATATGGTATTTTAAAGTGTCGTTTTGTTCCCTTTGCTGTTGAGTATCATACTGTATATAACCTCTTAATGTTTAAAGAATTTGATTAGCTGTCTTTTTTTGCTGACATTAGCTATATCTTTAGGGAAATGAACTAGTAGGCAGTGCCAAGCAGTGTTGCCCCTCATTAAACAAAGGAGCGCAGCGTGCCCAGCTCTTCAGTTTGCAGGAGGGTTTGGTCCCTTCGCTGAATTGTATGATTCAACCGCTAGTTCTATTCAGTATAGTGAAAACATTGATGGACCACTCTCTGTGTTCACCACAAATTGTATCTAGAGGCTCCATCTTACTGTCTGTGTGACCTCTGACATGACTTTCTAATGAATATTGTTTGCGTGAGTGGCTTGAATTATTGATCCAGCATGAGTGCTCCGTTTACTTCCTTTATTGACTACTTAATGTGACTTTATGTTTGTGTGTGTTCAGTATTATCAACGCTGGGAAAGGAGTGAAACACCTGGAGGACCATGAGTGAGCTGGAGCAGTTGCGGCAAGAGGCCGAGCAGCTGCGCAATCAGATCAGAGTAAGATCCCCTCACTCTTCTGCACAGCCAATCAGATCAGAGTAAGATCCCCTCACTTTTCTGCACAGCCAATCAGATCAGAGTAAGATCCCATCACTTTTCTGCTCAGCCAATCAGATCAGAGTAAGATCCCATCACTTTTCTGCATAGCCAATCAGAGCAGAGTAAGATCCCATCACTTTTCTGCACAGCCAATCAGATCAGAGTAAGATCCCCTCACTTTTCTTCTCAGCCAATCAGATCAGAGTAAGATCCCAAAACTTGTCTGCTCAGCCAATCAGATCAGAGTAAGATCCCATCACTTTTCACTTTTCTGCTCATCCAATCAGATCACAGTAAGATCCCATAACTTTTCTTCTCAGCCAATCAGATCAGAGTAAGATCCCCTCACTTTTCTGCTCAGCCAATCAGATCAGAGTAAGATCCCCTCACTTTTCTTCTCAGCCAATCAGATCAAAGGATGGCTTCTGGGGTCAAGTCGACACTAGGGATGGGCGATACCACTTATTTTGTTTTTCGATACGATACTTTAATAGACCAGTATCGTTGATATCGATAACAATACCTCTAAACTGAACTTAAAATTATTACGTTTATTAAATTACTAGGAGTAAAATGGGTTATGATACCCACTTAACATTTTACAAGTCACTTAACTTCACTTAAGTGATTTTAACATTCAATACACCTTAATTGCAATTCATTAGATTATATTTTTGTTCACATATGGTTAAAATATGTTTACTGTTGTGGTAACCATGAAGATCTACACATACTATAGTTGAACTAAGGCCACTGTAGTAAAACCATGGTTCATCCATCCATAAAATGCAACCTTTTTAATCTGACCGTGTATGATTTACATTAACATTAGTTACAGAATAGAACATGATCAATATGAACTTATAACATTCAATTTAAATAAATATAATTGCACAAACTATGTCGGCTTAAATTCTAATTTGTTTATTGTGAAATACCTGACATATTTTTCTGTCGTCTGATAAGCGTTGTTTTGGGCTGTGTTTCCACAAAGCATCAATGGTTTCTTATGACACTTTTGGGAGGCGCAGCCCTGTTTGAACGCAGTGTGTCAGCAGTGAGCGAACGCTCTCTGTGATTGGTTGGTTCTCTCTTGCAGCGTTTGCGTGTGTTCAGATGAGCAGGAAAATGGTTCTACACAATTATTCGCTATAGTTTATTTGTACAATTCAATATTGTAGCTGACGCATTACATTTCTTGTTGAACAAAATCACTGGACATACAAAAAAAACACACACCTTAGTATCGATACTTTTTTATTTTTTAATATCGATACTTTTGATACTCATTGATACGCCCATCCCTAATCGACACTTCTTCACACAACAACAACATACACAGTAGTACACGGCCCTTCGAAAGTTTGGGGTCAACCTTTTTTTTTGTTATTCAGGAAGGATGCATTCAATTGATTATAGTTGTCAGTAACAACTTTTACATGCTTACAAACAATTGTAAAACAAAAATAAACTCTTTTCTACATATTAGAATATTAGCATATTTGAAAGGATTCTGAAGGATCATGTGACACTGAAGACCGAAGTAGTGATGATGCTGAGAATTCAGCTTTGACATCACAGGAATAAATTATTTTTTCAAATATAATAAAATGAAAACCATTTCAAATTATGATAGTTTAATAGTATTTGACAGTATTATTGTTTTTACTACGGTTTTGACCAAATAAACGCAGCTTTGGTGAGCAGAAGATACTTTTTTTTTCGATTTTCAGCATCCGTAGCAAGCATTTTAAACTGTGTTTTGACCATTCAGAGCCACCGAATCACAAATACGGAAAAAGGCAGACGAAAATGTACAGCTGTAGGATCTATAATACATAATTATACTGCCAAAGAACTGCCAAAATACATTCTTCAGAATAACAATACATTTAAATATGGTACTGTTTAGTAGTAGTTTTTTATTGACTGATTTCAAGCTTGAGACACATTTTATTTATAGCTAGGTGTTGCCTACGGCTATACAAAAAATATATGCTTAACCTCTTTAAAAATAAACTATAAAGAAGATTAATATTAATGTCCTGTTTCCTCATTGTTGTTGCAGGAAGTATTTTGTTAAATTATGTATACCCCCCCACCTCCTATATTGGTTGCCCTGCTTTGCACAGTGTGTATATCAGCTTTGGTGACTGGACTTTTGGTTATTTCTCAAATGTTAAATACGATCTTCGTGTGGACCCGAGTGCCAGCGAGCAGATGTTCGTCTCTAAGCGCTTCCTCAGCCCTGTTCAGTAGAAAGACTGCTCTCTCTGACATGCTGCTGTTCTCATTGCAGGATGCCAGGAAAGCATGCAGCGACTCCAGCCTGTCCCAGGTAAGCAGCTCTGCTGGGTCCCCCTGCATCACTGGTGTGTCCTCGCTCATCTGTGGAGGTCCCCGCTCTCCTGTTCTCTGCGCTCAGCACAGACATGCAAAATAGCCACTGACGTACACTCTGAACACGCTCTTAAGTGCACTGAAATATTAAACATCCTCTTACATGCCAAGTCCTCCATCAAAATTTAAACGCTCAACCCAGGCCCGGGCAATTTTTGAGATTTATGACGTCATACATTTCTGCTTGTCTTCACTTCAGTCCGTGCTGTGTTAATTTTAGATGATCACCATAACTTTGAAATATTGTCTGCTTCTTGCTGTGTAGTGTCACTGTAAATGAAGATGTCTTTCGTGTGTTTAGATTACAGCTGGTCTGGATTCAGTCGGAAGGATCCAGATGAGAACAAGGCGGACCCTCCGAGGCCATTTAGCCAAAATCTATGCCATGCACTGGGCCACTGATTCCAGGTCAGTTGACACAGAGAGAGAGCGAGGGGGCTGGAGGATGGGCTCTCTCAGAGGAACCCTGCAGCTCTGTCAGTGTACACTCAATGAATAATACAGCAGGCCTCTCTCAACCCAGGGGTGTTCTGGGATTATGTAGGCTGCCTTCTGTCTCTCTTTTCCTCCCTCTGTCGTTCACCTTTTCTCCATCCGTTCTAGTGCTTTAGGGAGGAGGCACAATTGTTAGTTGCTCGGAGTTTGTATCTATAGTCGCCTGCAGTGTGTTTGTCATTTTAAGGAATATTATCACAAGCATTTAAATGCCATGATGTGTATTAATGTTATAAGTTGCAATCATTTTCCACATATTCCCCTTGTTGAATTTTTAATCTTTGACATTTTGTATCATCAACAGCGGTTTACTCTTTAACCCTTTTTCTGTGTGTTTGTTTTTTTGTGTGTGTGTTTTTTTACATTAAGGTTACTAGTTAGTGCCTCACAAGATGGCAAACTCATCATTTGGGACAGCTACACCACAAACAAGGTTTGTCCAGCCCGACAAGTGAATATAGATGTAAAAAGCACAGTTGTTAAAGGATGTATGAATGAAATCTTCCTTTGTAATTGATACTTGACTATGACTATAATAAACTATGAAGTCAGTGTTAAAATTAAAATCAGTTAACTTTTTTTTTTTTTTTTTTTTTACTAAAATGCAAATATCATTAACTACAAAAGCCATCAAAATGGACAAAAATCATATACTTATTCAAGTCAAATGGGTTTATATTGCGCTTTTCACGCTGCACGTAGTTTCAAAGCAGCTTTACAGAAAATGCATTTAGCAGATTAGAGCCGGGTGATAATACGGTTTACATTTTGCGATGAAACTAAAAAAATCAGGCTGTTGAAATGTGCTAATATACTGTATAAATCGCTTTATTATAGTGTTCTGTATGCTTGAGCTGTGCAATAAAACACATTATATTTTTGCAATGATATAAACAATCATGCAGTCCAGATTTGCTATACAGTATTACGTGAGCATGCTGTATGTACGCAGGTAAAATAGGATGTGCTATATATCCAACTTAGCCTCTTGCTGCTTCAAACCTGTGGAACATCCTAACTCTTGTGCTGAATTCAGAATCATCTACTAGCATAGCATTATTATTTTTACCGTTTCGTTACACGGCAGAAATAACAGGAGTAGTTTGCTTAGTATGCTGTTCATGATTTTGAATTGGTCTCATTGGATTGGTTTTGAATTGGTCTCAACAAAAGGGAATAGCAACTTTTTTGTGTGATTCCTTCCAGATGCATGCCATCCCATTAAGGTCATCATGGGTGATGACTTGCGCCTACGCTCCCTCAGGGAATTATGTAGCCTGTGGAGGCCTGGACAACATCTGCTCAATCTACAGCCTTAAAACCCGCGAGGGCAACGTCAGAGTCACCAGAGAACTGCCTGGACACACAGGTAGACCTAGACAACACTCCACAGCAAGATTAGCATCATTAATCTGTCATGCAGTGTGATGAAGCTCGTGTTTTCTTTCCCCCACACCAGGTTATTTGTCATGTTGTCGCTTTCTGGACGATAGTCAGATTGTCACCAGTTCTGGAGATACTACATGGTGAGTCCATCACAGCTTTGAATGACCATTTTAATAGATTATTTACCCTCAACAACATATTTCATTATATCATGAATGCACTACATTTATCACATGATGTTTCGCTGAACTAGAGACAATGAGTAACAATCGAAAAATGTCACAGATGGTCATTTTTGATGACATTGTTTCGTGATAATTGTTTGAATGATGCTGATTTCTAAGTCAACTGAAACAAATTAATTTGGTCTAAGGGCAGGAACTGTTTCTCAATGTTTAGTAGTACTGTTAAAATAGTTCAGATATATGAATAGCTGTTGTGTGTATTAGTATTTTCACCAGAAATATTTTTTTTATTTATATCTTTTGCTGTCGTGTGTCAGTAGGAAATATGTTTAAATTTCCAAACATTCCTTTTGCCATTAATTGTAATAATCCAGTGAGATCTTTGTATGCACAAGAATTTAACAACAGCCGGTCTGATCCACACGGAGATCTGATCTCACCATCATCGAGTCTGTCTGGAATTACATGAAGAAACAGAACAAACTGAGAGACTAAATCCAGAAGAACTGCGGCAACGTGTCCAAGACGCTTGAAGAAACCGACCTGCAAAGTTACAGTACTGAGAAAAGTAAAAATGTAGAAAGAAAAAAAAAATCAGTGTGGATCAGACCGGTTGTTAAATTCTTTTGCATACAAAAATCTCACTGGATTATTACAATTAGTGGCAAAAGGAATGTTTGGAAACTGATATTTCCTACTGACACACTACAGCAAAAGATATAAATAAAAAAATATTTCTGGTGAAAGTACTAACGTGCCTGAGACTTTTGCACAGTACTGTATCCATCTATATTCTGCATTAAAAACTTTTGCTCCAAATGAAGACGTACAGTACAAAACATTTGCTGATTTGTTTTGAATTCATTTGCATTTAATATTTAATTGAATGTTTCATCACAATTTTCAAAAATATAATATATATATATATATTTTAAGTGTAAGACTGACGCATGTACTTTATCAAGGAATGCAAGACATATTAACACACACGTCCTTTCGTCAACTAGCCTGAAATCCGCTCACACACTGGTCCAGTGATAGGGTTGGGCGGTATATCGTCTTTCTTGGTATATTGATATGTTTTCAAAAAATATATAGAATAAGAAAAAAAACGCTCAAATCGATACGACAGACTCTGTGCAATTAAATAGGAGCGCAATAATAATTAATACCTTTTGCATATTTGTTGTTGGATGTTAATATGTAGGTTTTAAATATTTATGTGGCACAAATAATTGTATTTTTATTATATGAGTGAATATGTTCCTGTTAATGTTTTAGTCTGCTTTTGTTTTTATTCTTAAAACTAGTTTAGTGAATTTAACTTCTGCTTTTTTTTTTGCTTTAGATTATAATGTTTGTATGTTGTTTTGTATACAGTAGCATAGCCTACATGGACACATTCACTCTATTTGTTTTCATAGCCTTCAATTTGCACATTGTTTGGAGGAAAAGATTGTATGTGTTTTTTCTATCAAATAAATTGATTAATCAATTCTGAAAATAATCATTAGTTGTGGCCCTAGTTTAATTACTTGGAGATTATTCCGATTTAAAAGGTCTTCTGAGCAGCAGTGCCATTTCGTCTGTGGAGAATGTCATAAACATGTTGCATCCAAAAGCAGACGTACCTCAAATCCCAGCATTTACGACAGCACCATAAACTGCAGTTCGAAGAGAGTTAAACTTTGCATTGCTACTGCAACCCCAACCACGAAACCTTCACAGCCCGAAGTCTTCTGCCCTGAAACAAAGGGCTTCAAGCTTCATTTACCCAAAACAAAACTGTGCATTCAGCCCTCTTTGTAGAAGTGCCCAGATGTATCGTCATTAAGCCGAAAAATATATGAAAGATTGGTCCAAATCGCCCAGCCCTACCCTGTGCCATCCTGATTGTTGAGCTCTGATAAAAGAGTTGACACTGCTAAGATAAAGAGTTGCAAACCCTTTTGTCAAGGTCTGTGTGATCTTGTACTGAATGTGAACCAGCTGTCCTTCCACTTTGCAGTGCTCTCTGGGACATCGAGACCGGTCAGCAGACCACCACGTTCACCGGGCACAGTGGAGACGTGATGAGCCTGTCCCTCAGCCCTGACTCGAAGACCTTTGTGTCCGGTGCCTGCGACGCGTCCTCCAAACTGTGGGACATCCGAGACGGGATGTGCAGACAGTCTTTCACTGGACACGTGTCTGATATAAATGCTGTCTGTGTGAGTGTCAAAGAGTCCTCCGCAGTGGCTGATGCTGGTTTACTTCTTATTGAGCCTTTCATAATACTTGTTCAAAACTCATATCGTCCAGTTTTAATTGTGCTCGTTTTTTTCCAGTTCTTTCCAAATGGTAATGCGTTCACCACGGGCTCGGACGACGCGACTTGTCGTTTGTTTGACCTCCGTGCGGACCAGGAACTCATGATGTACTCGCATGACAACATTATCTGCGGCATCACCTCCGTGGCCTTCTCCAAGAGTGGCCGTCTGCTGCTCGCTGGCTACGATGACTTCAACTGCAATGTGTGGGACACGCTTAAAGGAGAGCGTGCAGGTCAGTAATTCACACAACCCTTTGACCACACGGGGGAAAAGAAACCTGAATTAACAGTTGTTCCAGATCACAAAATCTGTGTTTGAGTTCTACTGAAGCTTTTCTGCTTTAAAGCACAATGAAGAAAGTCAAGCATCTCAAGTGGTCTCCTCTCTGACAGTCCTGACTTTTAAACCACGTCGACACAAACAAAAGCACCATTATGGCCATTTGTCATGGTTTCATTTTAGTAACAAACCTTGGTGTTTTCACAAATGTTGTGTTAAAGAATCTCTTATGAGAATGAGGCCTTCTACTGATATTAGGAGAAACCGTCTTTGTTTGCATTCAGACATTTCAGGAGAAGACTTATAATTAAATACCCTGATGCGGAAGCAGAAAACTTGAGTCCGCACCATCTGTATTCGGCCCTAATAAACTAGATGCTTCGATTATTATGATCCCCATGAAAGAGACCTCCTGTATCGGCAGCTAATGTATCTTCATGTATAAAACCTCAATTGTAGAGACCAGCTTTCAAAATTAAATCTACTTTTATATTGTCATTGTAGTAAAATGCAAAGAAATTATGAAGATATTATCTAGAAAATATTTACTTTAGTTAACGGTGTAAAACATTTTTAACAATAGATACTATTTACTCTAAGTGACAATAGCAGCATTTTCTTAGCGAAATGCCATTAGTGACAATAGCGATACGTTCTATTTACACAATATAAAAGTAGTTGTTAGATTCTGTGTATACTTATAAATAGTGGCCAATACTATTTGCACCTCAGTATTGTTGTACATTAACAAGATGAAATATAACTAAGTTATTTATATTTATAATAATTATTGAATGGATGCCTTATTGGGACAATATATGCCCTCCCGACAATAAAACAAAACTGTTGCTGCTATTCGACTTGGAAATACTGGTTGTTATAAACAAGTCGAATAGCAGCAGCGGTATTGTTTCGACTGTTCGAATTTTTAATAGTTTCTCATCAACATTATATAATTTCTCTAAACTCGAATGGTTTTTACTTGTGGAAGTTCAATAAACGTGCTTTTTTTTTTTTTTTTTTTGCATTTCAAAAGGTTGTAACAGTTACACCAAAACACAATGTGTACATACTCGTTGAAATCAAAGTTCACTAAAGAGAACACTAATCACTCAAATGGAGACTTGAAATATAAAACTACTTTTACAACAAAGTTTAATCAAAAACTCTACATACAGCTAAAACATTAAGTATGGAATATGAATAACACATATGTATGGCATAATTCCCCATTCTTTAAACATAGAACACAAAGAGTTGACCTTTCTGTTCGTTGGACCTTCATTGGTTTGCGTCCCATGCGTTCGGGGGGTCTGTTGCTAAGCATCTAACCGTCTAACACAGCATTGTTTCACACTGTACATGTTTGGCACTGCAATGCAGGGTTTCATAACCCTGGGTAAAAAGCAGTGGTAACCCCGCTTTGAAATTACAAGTGTGGAACGTTCCTCTACCCAGGGTTTAGATTGAAAGATAACCCAGTCTGTAAAATACTTCTGTTATTCATCCCTGCTGTTTTGCTGCTGTTGTGTTTTGAAGGCGTTCTGGCTGGGCATGACAACAGGGTCAGCTGTTTGGGGGTGACCAGTGACGGCATGGCGGTGGCCACCGGTTCTTGGGACAGCTTCCTCAGGATATGGAACTGACCTCACTGGACGGGACTTCGGGGAGCCACTCTTTCTGATCACAGAGTCACTGTAGTGCACCACTGCCACGCAGGACCCCTCCCTCTCCTTCCCCTCCTTACAGACGACCTGGTTTTCTTCTCTCCGCACTATCCCACTATCCTACAGTCAGTCAAAGAGGTGAGGACCAGCAGTGAAGAGCCTCCGCTGGCTCTCTCCGTCTCTCGGGCTTCACATCTCCACTCGAGAGGTGCGGAACAGACTGTGTTGTATATATCCGCCATTCTTTACGCTTGTATGTATAACATATGCACTTCTGACAGTGTTTGGATGTTCTGGTGTGTGGATGCTCGTGATGGGTGTCTTAGCTGTGCCTGTTTTCTTTTCCCGCGTAAAAGATTTTTTTTTTCTTTGTCCCCAATCACAGTGCTATTTGCCACACCGAAGGATGATGCTGCCGCCACAGTGTTGTAGGCCGTCAGTGTTTGACCTTTGACCTTAAGTTTAGTTTGCTTTGGCTAGTATCGTCAGTGTTTTGGCCTGTTCTGTCATAAATGGTTCAGGCTCAGGTTGGTAGAGTGTAGTTGTGTGAGAAACACTGATGTCACTGAGCTTGTGTTTGCCATCCTCTAAGCCTGACAGAAATGTTCGGCACGTTTCATGGTATTAGACTGTATTACTGACTGCACAGAAGGACTTACCATCAGCCTGTCCGTCCCTTCTGTCTTTTCTATCACTAGATATACTCTCTGAGATTTGCTGCTTTCCATACTGATCCAGCAGGACATGTGTGATGCATTTATGGTTAAAGGGATAGTTAGCCACAAGCTAAACTTGACGTCATTTACTCACCGTCATGCTTTGTTTCTTCTGTCGAAATCAGAACAATTCTGAAGAAGACTTGGTTTCCCAAGTAATCACAGTAAATGGGGACTGATGTATTTACACTTCAAAAACAGGATATGTGACTTGTGCTCTACATTCAAAGTCCTCTGAAGACGTACAAGAGACTGAGTAAGAAACGAACTGAAATTTAATTTGGTTATCTACATTTAACCTCTGCATCCACTTCGAGTGGGTTGAAAGTTGAACTCAAGAACTGAATCGGCACAAAGCAATTCGTGAACGTTCCAGGAAGACCTCGTGCATTTGAGATTTATCAGTGCATTTGAGATTTATCAGTGAATAACGGCTTCGGCTCTGTTGATCCTGTTTATCGACTTGTACAGCTTATGAAGACATGGAGTTTGGTGCACAAATCATATGGGCCTCGTTCATGGTGCTTTTAAATGCGCGTAAGCACAAAAAAATTATAATTTTGGATTGGAACAGTTTGAGGGTGAGTAAATGATGCATTTTTAGCTTAGGTTTGGTTTAGTCATTTGTTTGAATTCAAACACCAAGCATGGCCTTGATGCTTTGTGCCACTTTGCCATTGGTTAGCAGGCTGGAAGTGCAACCTAATACCTAACAAGAGGCCTTGGTCACTGCCACTCTGACATTGTCTGCCTTCCTACACACACTATGAGCATCTGCCCTTCTTAGATGAGGAACTAGCTAGGACTGTATGCTTTTGCACTAGAAAATAGTCACGCAAAACAGCACACATTGGTGTTTCTGCATGTATTTGAGTAAATGTGCTTAGATTCTATGACAAGAAAGCTGAAAAGCTGTCGTGGACCACGAGCTACACTGTGTATTTTTCACAAATGTGAGAATTGATGGTATAGAGCCCTCTACCAGTTTCTGTAAAACAAAGAAAAAACAAAACCTTAACGTCAGTAATCACCTTAATTTTGTGCCAATCAGTATGAATGAATTTACAGACTTTGTGAGCATAACAAAATGGTATTTTGCTTTTCCTTACGGTTTAGTTTTGGGCATTGTTTTTTTTCTGATACATAATACAGGCAAAATGAATCATCCATTATTGCATTCAATACCAGATTGCATTCAGTATTCTGAATAGATTTTGTTTCTTTTTCACCTTCAATTTATGACATTACTGTTCATCATCAGGTAAACTTTTGTAAAGCAATTATTTAGAAATTTCAGTTGAATCATACAGTTAGTTATGATATGCAAGGATATTCAACAAATATGGAAGTGATGTTCCTTTTTTTGAGTGTTTACAACATTTAGACCGTTGCATTAAGGTCCATGAAGAACGTTGCATAGTACAATGAAGGCAAAAACGTGTTTTAACCTAAAATGATTTAGTAAAACCAACATAATTCATATGAAGTCCAACTCCCATCAAAATACAGCCATTTATTCCATTAATTGACATGAAAGGAATGTTCCGGTCTCAATACAAGTTTAGTAATACCAACAATACTAGTTAAGTAATTTTGGCTCATGCCTTTTTTTCTGGGAAAAATAGGGCACTTGCAATGAAAGTTTAAGAAGCAGACATTTGTGTTGAAAGCACTTGTGTAAATTCATCCTTTAATTTTTTTATTGTTATTTGGGTTTTCTAAATCATATTTACCATCATTCCTGTGTTTTTTTTTTTTCTTCTTTTATATAAAAGTCCTCTTCATTGAGGACTCTACATAATCATGACAGGAGTTGATATTGGTTAAATTTAGGAAAGACAGTTTACATTTAATCTCATGTTAAGTGTTGCTGCTATACTTTTGAAATTGTATTTTAGTGTGGATTTAAATGAGTTGCAAGTGCCTTTAACCACCATGCCTCGACCTTAACTTGCATTGAGCCCGGAACATTAATTTCAGATGATTTGAGAGTTCAACCTGAACTTCCCAGTTAGTCCATACATGCGCATGACCGTAAGGAGCAAGCTACATACTATCCTATGGATATTTCAGCTAGCTTACTGAGCCTTATCCTATGGATAAGATCAAACACTGTGCTAGCGATACCACAGCCCGCTGACTCTGAAGAAATCAGCTTGCTCCTTCAACAGGTCACAAAAAACACCTGAACGGTTTCTGATTCACTTGCGCTCATGCGAAGCTTTGCGAAGTTGCATAACCGAATCATTGAACAGATTCCAACTGTGAAAATCATTTTAAAGCTTGAGTGTTAACTATCATATTTCAATGATGCGGCTTCTGCGATACGATAAGCACTTGGTGCATTACTTACACCGCGAGCCTTGGATATTTATATTTTCTGAAAACGGTTTCCCTCACAACATTGGTTTTCCAAGTGTGCTGGCCTCGTCGTTAGAGGAAGTGAGCAAGAGCTGCATTTTTCTGAATCGGAACTAGGCCACGGTTGTTTTTGCTGAGGTGGTTACGCTGCCAAACATCGAAATGACTGCACTGAAACCCGAAGGCTGATTTCCTTATTGCAGCGGTTCGCATCAATCACATGATCACAATACTACACCCTGCCTTCAACTCTAAAAACGAAAGTGTGCCAGAGGTAATGCTGTGTTCAAAGGTGTTAACGCCGGTTGGCACATTTAAAGCAGTGCACCACCTTTAAAAAACAGTGTTTGTCGTGTGATGGCTTTTTCGCTTGCTACACAGTTCAGACATTGGAGGAACCTTTTTTTTTTCATTTGTAAACACACAGGACACCGATAATAACCCAAGTGCAATCTTTCAAGCACAGTAACTGTGACCAACCCTTAAAACAAATTGTGGCTTACCAAAAAGCAAGCGCGCGTGATTCATAGTGGTTTTGATGTATTTTATATAGCGATAGATCCACTTATGGATATTCTGTTCATTGTGCAAAATAAATGATCCTGGACGGTCCTGCATATGTCGTAACTATCTGATTAAAGACCAAATGATTTTGTTTTTAATTCACTTATTTAGTCATTCTGAGTTCTGCGATTCTGTCCCTCACCGTGTGTGTATTTCATGGACAAAACCAGCAGACACAACTGCCTTTTGATTCTAACACACATTCCTCTTAATTCACTTTAACTGCTTTATTGAAAACCGATTTGTATTATTTTATGTTGGTTCAGAAAACATTTTTTGTTATTATTTGTAATTTTTTTAACACCCAGAATTTATTTGTATTTGTGCAGTGGCAGTGACACCTGTTACTATTTGTTCTCATAACCAATAAAGGCTTTTCATCAAGGAGGTTGTCTGCATATTATTAACTTGCTTTGAGAGTTTTTTCAGTGAGAAATCTGGCTTCCTGAGGCCTGTATGAAATACTGAAATGAAATGAATGTGGACTCTGTAACTTCATTCAGCAGATGTTGGTTGTTCCAGCACTGAACACTGGAGGACAGTCTTACTCCTCTCTTGCTGCTCTGGTTAATGTTGAAGATGCAGATACTGTGCTGAAAAACACTCCAGTTGTGACTCCAGGTCAGTGGCTTTGTGCCTGAAAAAAAAAAAACGAGACCAGTATTATCGGTTAAGACTACTTAAAACAGAAGTGTCTCTTTTTTTTTTTTTTTACAATAGTGTCACCAATTTTTTTTCTCCCAGATGAGATTCCTGAACACTCCCCTCAATCTGTTTGTAAGACTCTTATATTAATGGTTGAGCCAGTGTTACGGTGTTGGAGTGGTTGGGAGAGCAATCTCACAAACCAGGTTTAAAGGGCAAGAAAGTTTTTACAGGCATTTATTGTCATAGTGACTAATGCTAAAGTGGTCGGGAAAGTTTTGTTCTGGGTATGAGATTGTGAACATACTGTGAGGACAGTGACCGATCTCTGATGTAATAAAGCCCTGCCCACTTAAATCTCCAAATTAAAGTGCACTTTAATGTTAATTAGCACCATTTGAACTATTTACTTTAGTGATATATATTTTTTTATTATTAAATAAGCACATTTATAGTTTATTTACAGTATTGTGCTTGCAGGAATTTTAAGCCGCATTCTAAAATGTTATTTGCAGGTTACATGGATACTGAGAAGAACAAGGTGTTACCAAATACAACTTTGACTTTAGTATTTTTGAAGCATGTGAGAATGTATTGAGGTTTAAATACTTAAAGGATTAGTCAAATTTCCCGATAATTCACTCACCCACACGTCATCTAAGATATTCATGTCTTTCTTTCTTCAGTCGAAAAGAAATTAAGGTTTTTGGGGAAAACATTTCAGGATTTTTCTCCATATAGTGGACTTCAACAGGAACCAATGAGTTGGAGGTCCGGATTGCAGCTTCAAAGAGTGAGACGTGAGTAAATGATCAGGAAATTAATTCTGAAGTGAACTAATCCTTTAATGCATCTCAGGGGCTTTTACACGACAATAAACTTTTATGGGGGCCTGAAAACACAAACTTGAAAACGGGTTTCAAAGTGCAAGTTTTTGTCGTGTATTTACGAGCTCAATCCATAGGTGTGTAGTGTTGACATGGCTAACTACTGTTTAGACATGCATTACACAGCGGTTTTAGTCCTTTTCTGCTGATTGCTTTGACAGTGTCGTCTGTATACGCAAAGGAAAAACTAAACAGTTTTTAGTACATTGTTAATGTGTAACTGTATGTTGTACCCTGATACGCAAGCAATTATGTTCATAATGTATAATAAACGTTTTAACATATGATTTAGATATCTTTAGAATTAATATTTTTAAAGCTTAAACCTATATGAATTCACTTGCACTGAAACTTAAATATGAAATCTTGATCATTAGCAGAGAAGTGAATCCTCAACTCACCTCATGAGGTACGGCCAATCTCCAAATGTCTTTGTGTGTTAAGCTGGACAAATACTATTTTAAGTATTTATTAATTATTGTTTTAAAGCTATAAAATACAGTTTAAATGTCTAGTGTTGTAGAAATAAAGTTAGTGAACATGCAATGTTGTTATATGATGCTGCCGCACCTTTCCTGTGCTTACAGAATTACCAATTCTTCCAATTAAGGGTAATTATCTACAGTGAGCTGTCGGTCTCTCTCACGCACACCCCGTCTCTTCTACCTGAGGGTTTTGGAGCGTCTCTGGACACTCTCCAGGCGCTGGATCCTGGCGCTCAGTCTGCGGATCTCAGTTTCAAGCTCCATCTCGCTCTTGTCTACCTGTTGGCACATGCGGGCGAAGACGGCCACCATCTCCCTGCAAGAAGAGCGCAGATAAGCATATCCTTCACACATCACCCGCACAACCCTCATCCGTCCCGCAGATCATATAAACCGATATTCCAAATGTCTCAGTATGTTTGTATGCAGGTCTGTGAAGTGCGACCAGCTGTCATCGGCCTGTAGATGAAATATTCACTCGAAATCGCTGTGAAAGCCAGGTGATGTCACATTATTTACCTTTTATTAACACACCTTCAGTGTGCAAAGTTGACGTGGACAGATTTGAATTTTATGGGATAGTTCATCCAAAAATGAAAATTAGCCCATGATTTACTCACCCTCAAGTGATCATAGGTGTATATGACATTCTTCTTTCAGACGAATAAAATCAGAGTTATATTAAAAAATGTCCTGTCTCTTCCAAACTTTATAATGGCAGTGAATTGCTGTTTTTGTTCATAAAAGTGGATCCATCCATCATAAAAGTGCATCTATCCATCATAAAAGTGCTCCACACATGCGTTTGTGTAAGAAGAATATCCATATTTAAGTGTGAAGTGCAACTTATGCGACTAATACGGCGTATTGCTGATACGCTACACCATGACGCACTATACGCTACTTCTGAAACATTCCGGTAAGTTGCGCTTTAGGCGTAAGTAGACTGCGTATGGCCGTTTGGCCAGGAGCTAGAATTTTACTTTATAAAGTTTTAAATATGGATATTTTTCTTACACAAACGCATCGCTTCATTTCAGAAGGCCTTTATTAACCCCCCGGAGCTGTGTGGAGCACTTTTATGATGGATAGATGCACTTTTATGATGGATAGATGGACTTTTATGATGGATGGATGGACTTTTATGATGGATGGATGCACTTTTATGGACTTCAAAACAGAAACAGCCATTCACTGCCATTATAAAGCTTGGAAGAGCTGAATCTACTCTTTGAATTCCCAAGGTACAGGAAAAGACATTGTCATTTTTGTCAAGATATTTAAAGGGATAGTTCACCCAAAAATGAAAATTAGCCCATGACTTACTCACCCTGAAATTATCCTAGGTGTATATGACATTCTTCTTTCAGACGAATACAATCGGAGTTACATTAAAGGGATAGTTCACTTTAAAATTAAAATTCTGTCATCATTTACTCACCCTCAAGTTGTTTCAAACCTGTATTAATTTATTTCTTCTGCTAAACACAAAGAAAGATATTTTGAAGAATGTCAGTAACCAAACAGTAGTCTGTACCCATTGACTTCCATAGTAGGAAAAAAAATACTATGGAAGTCAATGGGTACAGACTACTGTTTGGTTACTGACATTCTTCAAAATATCTTTCTTTGTGTTTAGCAGAAGAAATAAATTAATACAGGTTTGAAACAACTTGAGGGTGAGTAAATGATGACAGAATTTTAATTTTAAAGTGAACTATCCCTTTAATGTAACTCCGATTGTATTCGTCTGAAAGAAGAATGTCATATACACCTAGGATAATTTCAGGGTGAGTAAGTCATGGGCTAATTTTCATTTTTGGGTGAACTATCCCTTTAAATATCTTGACAAAAATGACAATGTCTTTTCCTGTACCTTGGGAATTCAAAGAGTAGATTCAGCTCTAGGCTTCTGCTATGCTTTCATACAGTGTTTGTGGCATAATAAATGTGCGGTCACGAGCAAAAGCCAGTCGTTTCAATCCGAGTTCACGCGATCTGGAATTTCGCACGAGACCTTCAGATTTCCCCTCACGTTAGGCTCAAGCTGGCCCACATGAATTTGACAGCTGCTTGGTTTGAAAGTGACTTCTGTGTGAACTGTCCTTCATTCAACGCTGCACTATTCACGATAGACAATGGACCTTTTTTTGCTTGCTTATGAAACTGCACACGCATTGATTTGATTCAGATGATGACTGACTCCTAATCCTATGCGATTGGCAATTTCGAGTGAGGCAAAAAAAAAAAAATCCCTGTGTAGATTTTGAAAAAAAAATTCAAAGTGACTTCGACCACCACTACACCATTGACAAAATATAACACGGACCACTTTGCATTTGATTTGGATGCCTTTTGAGGCTTTTCTATCACTGTAATTTGACAGGAAAGAACCTGACCATCTTTTGTGTTCTAGGCGAGTAAATGATGTGTTCAGCCCGTCACTCACTGTTGCACCTGCTGTCCACAGTCACTGCTGATGATGTGTGAGATGGCCTGCAGTCTTTGAGTGGCGTAATCCACAAACTGCTGCTTCAGGGCCCTTTCTTTCGAGCTGTTGGTCCAGGTGAGCCTTTCATACAGGTAGAGCAAACCGTAGAGACTCACAGAGAGGACAATAACCCTCCATCCCGCAGAACGCCACACCTGTCCAAAAATGCCATCAATTGACCGTTCGCAAAGACCCGCCCCCCTTAGTTACTGTCGCTATGTCCGACAAGCTACGCCGCTCTCACGCCACACCATGTTCTCACGACACACAGTGAAAAATACATCGCGGAGCAGAGAGGAGACTGACAGACAGGACAGACCAGGTTACTTTTCGGTTACTTTTGATATTAAACAGTCTCACCTTTCAAATTTTGTACTTTTTTTTTAAAAGAAATTTAAACAATAAATACCGTTTTGTGGCTCTTTAATGTGTCTGACAGATCGCTGTAGAGCATCAGTTAAAGCTGCTCGTGAACCGATCATCTCTTCCTTCTAGTTCATTTATAGCATCAAATAAACATGAATGAACATCAGAAGGAATGTTGTTTTAACCGCAGAAAGGCGTCAGTTCACTCCGCTTCTCAAGTTCAAATCCTCCCATGTTAATCTACAAACTCTCCTGACGGCTTTGTCGGACAAAATGGCGGATGTCGAAGTATGATTGGTCAGATCACCTGTCAATCACGCTCCCTGCGAAGGGTCAATTGTATTTACTCTAGGCTGTTTTTAGATGTGCTTACTGGTACGAAAAGCTTTAAATCAAATATTTCTTACCACTCCAGCAGTGACCAACATGCCCACTGATGCTCTGGATGTGAGAGAGGCCAGTCCTGTTGCCATGGAGATAGCCAGCTCGTCCTGGGTCTGAGCAGAGGAAGAGGTGACCTGTGCACGAAGCATATCACGTCACTTTAGGCCTGTTCACACTTCATGCGTTTGTCATTAGAGATCTTTAAATCAAGTTACTTTCAAGTTCTGGTTCAGCAGACTCAAAGCTTCTCTGGCTTTAGCGGGCCCTAGGAAACGATTCACCAAGGATGTAAGACCCAGTGAGAAGTGAAAGTCGGTGTCCTCCACAAAATGTTCACAGAGGCTAGCGAGGTTCAGGTCGTAGGTCATGGTGAACCTCCTGTGGGGGAGGTGTAGGTGACCTCGGGCAGCAGGGGGCAGCAGAGGACGCAGGGTGTCTGGTGTGAGAGGCACAGGAGGGCGGTCAATGCTAAAGAATCTTTTGCCAGGGAAAGCTTGTTTACTGGAGACTTTATGTCTGAAGTGAAAACTGTGTACCCATGATGTCTCTCTGAGACGACAGCACACAGCCGTTTATAGTGCTGGAACAGCGCAGGTCCAGATTCTTGGCCATTCTCTCCTCCGCGTAGGCCATGAGCTTCTGGAAAATGCACACAAACATGATTACAGCCTATTAGATACTGAAAAAAAGCTTTTCAATATCTTCTAAATATTCTTAAAACAAGATAAATATGGGTCATTAGCAGAACTGCGTCAGATAAGACGACCTCAGTTTTCAGGCTTTATGGTGTTTTGTTTTTTTGCAATGTGTTTATGGCTCAGAATATAATTTTTATGTCAGGAAGCTTTCAAATTATATAATTTATTAGCGCAAATATTTAGTGAGTTCCGATGAATTAACACAATCTTAAGTGGCATGTATAAAGCATGAACATTTTATTGTGCTTCACAAATATAGCACTAAATATCTAGTTCAGTCATGAAACTCTAGAGGGCGCAGGCTGATTTTAAACCTTTATTTTACAGGCAAGTCATTAAGAACAATGATGGTCCTTAAAGCCGACAACAGGATTTTTAGGTTGCCCGATTTACCCCTCCCGACATTCTGAGGAAAAAATCGGCTCAGATTCTATATTTAGGATTTAAATCGGGATGATTACGACTATGATTGCATCTGTACTTCCACAATAGCCAATGAGAGACGCGTCTACAAGGAGACGGTAGTGACGTAACTTTTGAAATGGCGACCCGTGAAACAATAAGCAGCCGTACGACGACGGAGATGGAGGAACGGCTGGTGGAAATGTGGCGGCAACACGACTTCCTTAATAATGTCTCCTCATATAATGTCTATGGCAAGTTGCCGCGACACGCGTTTTATTTTATTTTAAAATTTTATTTCCTGTGAGATCACGTGAGGTGCTAAATCTGACATGATAATCTTAAAGTCCCCCTGTGTTGAAAATCCAGCTTTTAATGTTGTTTATATGTCTAGGTGGTGTTTTTAATCTGCTTTAAGACAAACCATGTGCAAAATCATAAGTCAACACCATTGCGGAGTATTTTCTACTTAAAGGTGGGGTATGTAATTCTCTTTTTTGGCCATTGTTTCAAAATCACTTAAAATCCTATTCCTAACCCAATTACAGCCACTGAGTTAGAAGCACTGAAATAAAAATTAAGCAATTTAATCATCTGTGGAACGGGTAGGACTCGAAAAACTTCAGCCAATCATTTCCAAGACCACCTAGAATCATTGGACAGTAAGTGCGTCAATCAATCGGTCGTACCATCCCCCCTCCCCCCATTCATGTCCATGTTCTTTGAATGGGTGGAGTCAAAGGAAAGAAAGTAGGACCATTTGAGTTGTGTATTTTCAAAATCTGCCGGCCGTTTTGCAAATCACATAGGCCTACCCCACCTTTAAAACTGCAGTGAACCAAAGACAGTCTCAAAAACGCGGTTCGAAATCGCTGGTGTTTCTGACGTCACAAACTACCTTGTAACCAATCAGGTCAACGTGTGATCGTCAACCAGTGGATCTCTGAGCTGGTGTGAGTGAGTGGAGGCGGGGCTCATTTGCATATTCATAGAACCGCATATACTAAATGAGGCAAGTGTGTAGAGTTACATTCAAGCTATTTTAAAGTATGAAGAACATTTTTTTCAAGGAAAAAACATTTTTTAAATATGTCATTTTTGTCATCAAAGATGAGTTTAACGGCATAAAATTACTGACTACTTTAAGAACATTTTTAAAGAAGACTTTAAGAACATTTTGTGATGCACCATGATTTTCAAATCTTGTAGTGCATGATGCAACCAGATTTCACAATCGGTTGAGATTTAAAAACTCCTGTAGTCTGAGCCCGGCTTTACATACTTAATATTGAAATAGTCTGATTCATTGTTTGCTGTAAGCTAGTCCTGCAGAGCGCTACCAGATACCCTCCACCTCCCCAGCTCCACCTGCCTAGATCTGCTGTAACTAAATTTACACAGGAGTTATTATAATATTTATAAAATAACTTTAGTATGGCTTTAATGCACCATTGTGTCTTTACATGGTTGTGTGACATCTTCAAATTCTATTTAAAGACCTGTAGATTAGTCTCATGATGAAAGAACAATGTGTCTAGTCTTAAGTAACATTTCTCTGTGCGCAGTGACCAGCAGCAGATTAAGACACCAGCTCCTCAATCCTGTTACGCTGATCACACAGACAAGCTGTCACTCAGAGTTCATGAATGGTGAACAGAACATGACAACTAGTGCACTGCTCAAGGTACACGTTTCAGACTTGAAAAGTTAACACTCCATGATTCTTTCTTTTCCATGAATCGGACTTAAAATAAAATAACAACTTTTTAACAGAACTCACTGTTTTGTATAGGGATAAGGCATTTGGGGCAGGGCTAAAATCAGTGCAGAATTCATCCACAAGAACAGACAGGCAACAGATCTCTTCTGCCATGGCACTGGACACCTAGAAGAACAGCAGGAAAAAGTCATTTTGAACAGAAATTACCAATATTTGATATATATATATATATATAATATATAATATTTGATTTTTTAAATGGTATCTCATATGATTTCATCCATGGTAATTAGGCATTTAAAACCATGCTTAACAAAGAGGCTGATGAAGTTGTGAAGTGAATTAAGAAGTTTAAAGATTTTTTTAAAATCTGAACATTATGTAGCGAGGGCTACATCAAGGGATAAAATAATCCGATATATATACAGTATATAGAGCCCATATACACATGTTATACATGCATACAGTGCTGGGTAGATTACTTACAAATTGTAGTCCGTTATGTAAAATTGTAGGTAATGTATTCTGACTACTTTTAGATAACTTTTGACCTGACACATTTATTAAGTTGATTTGAATATGATAATCTTATACCATATTGATATAAAAAATACAAAGAGAAAGAAAATATAGTCCATTCTTTGTTAGACAACGACATAAAGTTTAATAAATATGATATTACGCCAGGGTTTCTTAGACTGGGGTTTGTGAGTTTAATGAAAAGCTATTATGTAATTAAATAAAATGTTTACATTTTTCAAATAAAACACAAATAAAAGCTTTGTGGGTCTCAGTTTTCAGTGATCGGCTCATGACTAGTGGCTGGTCTGTGTGTGCAATTCCACAAACCTTCTGAACGTATAGTAGTAGGCTTTTTTTATTTTTTAGAAAGGAACCGTTAGAAAGGAAGAATTAGAATCAATGAATTATGAATAATTTACTGCCATTGTGAGAATAACATGTAATCATTTAATCAATAGAAAATTTTTATATCTAATTACAAGTACTTAATTTATGGAATCTGATAATACATAATCAGATTTCATTAGGGTTTTTTTTGCGGACACTACAGTCGCCATGATACGTTTTGTAAGGGGTGATGATGCAAGTTACCTTGGCAGCCACTTCGTCTGCGATGGCCTTTATCTTGTCTTTGATGTCCTCGGTCAGGAAGTTAAGCTGATTTCGCACAAACTCTAGCCGGTCCATTTGAGCCTCACGCTCTTCCAGTGAGAACACTCTACAGATTTACAGAACATTATGATGGTTACAACAATAAAGTTTCAATGACTTTTATGAAGAATACCATACTAAAGAACAAATGGTTTCGCCAGAGCCCGTCTACGGAGAGCCTGGCCACTCCCTATTAAGTCCTATTGTAACCGAATTTTGGTTGTAGTTCCACCAGAGTTCCACTGGGGGCGATCGCCCATGTGTGCTAAATGAATGGGAGTCTATGGAGCTAGACGGCTAAATTTGTCACTTTCACCCGATTGCCGTTGAGAAATCTCCCATAAGCCCATAACACGCTAGCATTCTGCTAATGAATGCTGATTGGTCAGTGAAGGACTGATTACGACCAGAGATACCGCTTGATGGCATCGTGGCATCCGAAGCGGGACCAGAATGTCTTCTAGCAAAAACTCTTCTAGCACGTGTGTTTACCTATGTCAGCTGTGTTGTGTAGTCACCTGTGTCCGCTGTGTTGTCGATGCCTCGAGAGAAAAGAAAGTGCAGAGCGCGAAAGCACCAAAGTCACTGAAGGATTGCCGTAAAGCAGTATCTCTGGTCGTACGACGTCATTGACATTTTAAAAGACCTTTTAAAGCAAATAAGTGACTCTAAAAAATCTAACACCCAGCAATGTGTGATTTCTTTGCATCTCCTTTCGAATACAACATTCAAATTACCAGACAAATTATATCCTGAGAAAAGTGGATTTTGAGGGGTATAGAGAGCCTAAGTCCCGCCCCTCCGCTTCCGGGACCTCATGGGACCTTATTTTGGAAAAAATAAGTATGGTAGTCAATGGCGAGAGACAACTTATCTTTTTATTCCGTCCGAACTGTGCCCTGAATTACACATATGATGTTTGTCAATTTAAAAGATAATTATGAAAGTCAAGAAAGTCGCAGTTTGTCATAAAACAGAAGAGTAACGTTTAGTTTTATGTGAAAATCACTCGATGAACTACATCTCTCGCCTCGCACTATACGTCACCGTTGCTCGTATGTGTGCAGTCTGGTACAAAACACTCAGACATCACGGCGTAACGTTACGATTATAATGTTAGACTATTGAACAAATGACAGACGTTAGCTTTATTCATTGAGTGAAAAGGTATGACGTCACATGTGCGCCTTTTGGGTCTGTAGTCTTTGTAATTACGTATTTTCACAGTTTTATACCTCAACAGTTTTACATCAAACTGCGACTTTCTTGACTTTAAAATGTATATTTTAAATTGACAAACATCATATGTGTAATTCAGGGCACAATTCAAACGAGATCAAAATATTTGTTGTCTCTCGCCATTGACTACCATACAATATTTTTCTGAAATAAGGTCCCATGGAGGTCCACCGGAAGGGGAGAGACTTAGGCTCTCTATAGCTCCATAGACCTCCATTCATTCTGCACTCGTCCCGTGAGCGCCCTCATATGCAACCAGAGTGGAACTGTTCAACCAGTTCAGAAGCCGTAAGTTCGCGGAGAGTGGCAGTTCTCCCCATATTAGGCATTAGTTTTCGCTCTGACTGAGAGAATCTCAGGTCTCGGCTCAATAGTGAGACCAATTTTAGACTTTGGGAGCTTGGACAGAGACCCTCCATTACAGAGCAGACAAGGTTTTGGAACTCACTTCTTTTCTGCTGAAGAAATATTGATGGCATCCATGATAGCCTTGACCGACTCAATGATCTGCCAGGCTCTGATTGTGTGCTGCTCAAACTTGGTCTTCACGGCAGACTGGGATATAAATTCCTGTGGAATCCACGAAGCGCGTTCTTGAGCCGTCATTGTGCCACAGTTATCAGGGATCACGTCATGATTAAAACAAGATTCCAACGGTCGGATTTTATCTGAACCCATCAACATGCTTTTCACTCTCGACATCGGTTGCTTGCATGGCTGGATCACAACAGACCCATCTATTAATGCCATCGTAGATTACTGTGAATTTTCATCCCTGGTTCCCAAGAATGTGAGGTACGCTCACCTACTCAAATCCGCTAACTTGGCCTCTACGGTAAACGGCTGCCTGGAATCTATGAGGAACACCAAGTATCTCACACATTTGGGAGCCAGCAGCAGATGGCCTGAATCAACGCAAAAAACAGCTTGCTTAAGGAGACCGTCACCACGTCAAGCTGTCATAAATTCTCATCTAGTCTAAACAGCATACAGACAGGGCTAAGACTCAGTTTCCATCGAGCTCCTCTTAATCTTCATTGTTTTCAGCTTCGTTGTCAGACAACGATTATCCTGGAGCCAGTGACTACAGTTTGAGAGCAGTCTCACCTCAAATGTTCTTTCGAAACTCTGGAACTCCATCAGTCGCTCTTGGAATCCTTCAGCCAAAGCCCCGCCTTTAAATAAAAAGCATATGCCCCATTTTGATCCCTCCCAGCCAACAAATGAAATATGAAATGAAGCATGAAGCATCGTTTTTGCATATTTTTCACACTTCAAGTCACACCAAGTATCACTCTCAAAATCATCGGGCCACTTCAAGATTTAATAGCATCTGCCTCTGAGTGTTTTATGGTTGTTACTCTTGTTTTTAACTTGGCTAAGCCTCGTTTTTCCTGGTCTCCCTCCAGAACCGTGTCAAAAGCAGTAGAGTCTGCACTGTGTGACCCAAAGCGCTGGAGCCTACCAGTCTCTGGCATTCCCTGGGCACGGTGGATCCTGGCACTCAACACCTCCTTGGCCGAGACAAAGAAGATGCGGTCAGGTGCCTTGTGAAGGTCCACTACCTTCAGCTCCTCCACTAAGAAACTGACACAGCGATCCATGTGCTGTTTCCGCACCTAAAAGGTCAGTGAAGTACAAACAAATGAACACGAAACACATCCATTAACTAAACTTTCATTATTCAACTTATAGTTCATAAACATATTCAATGCAATTTTATATCTATTCATCTCTTAAAGGGATAGTACAACAAGTCAATGGGGCCCAATTACTGTTTGGTTACCCATATTCTTCAAAATATATTTTTTGGGTGAACTATCCCTTTAATATACATGAACTTCTCAACTGTTAAGCACTGCGTTATGTTTGTGAATGACATATTAATGAAACTTATGAAGTGTTGTTAATCTCATTTCCTTGAACCTATAAACCTGAAATGGATGACGGAGGAATGATAGATGTTACGAAAATCTCACAAATCTCTGTGCTGGTTTTATATGGTGAATCACTTGAGACTTATAAATATAAGTAATGAGTCATTTGTAATAAAACTTACATCTTCCAGATACTCCGGCTCTAAGACGGATGCGTCCCAGCGATTGTTTAGGATGAAAATGTTGGGCTTTGATATGCGCTCATTCACTTTGTGGAAAAAGTGCTTCTCCTTTCAAAGAAGAGTTGAGAAATATTGAAATAAACAAAAGGGAAAATAATTTAAAACTGCAGGGGAAAAAAATAAATACGACAAGTTTGGTAAATAATAAAAGTAAACCTTATAGGGATGCAGCGATACTACAATTTGGTCAATACTTATCTTTACAATAATATCTGACAATGTTTTGCCACAATAAATGCAAAAAAAAAAATGGATCTTCATTTTAAGATTTGCTAAAAATGACATTCAACAGTTTTACTTAATTATTAGTACTTTGAAACTTAAGTTGACTGCAAAGGTAGTCTAAATGAGCATGAAGCATCTAAATATAGGAAATATTGGAAGTTTGAAGGATTAAATATCCAACCGATACCAATAAATACAAAATAAAAAAAACTCTAATATTGACTGATAACAGATATAACACAGATATTTTGTAAATGGAGGTCTGAAAGTGATAAGTCTCTACTCACAGTGTTCATTATGGTGGACTCAGAGTTGGCCACAAGCACAAAGACATCAGCATCTAAGCAGAACTTGTCAATCCAACTGTCCAGCTCTGATGTGACGTCTGTGCCTGGACTGAGGAATGTGAGGACGTTAACATTACACCAAACTACACATAATGTTCAATTCTTTATTGCTAATCTGAGACTTTTTGTTTCAGCTGTTACCACACATGATACCTCTAGAGTCGCACTTCCAAAACCATTAGTGCTTTTACTTGCCCCCCTTCACAACACATCAAACCTTGTAGAAGTCCATGTATCTGCATGTATATGCAGCGATTCTCCTGGGTTGCGTTTCCCAAAATGATTGTGAGCTAAGTTGATCGTAGAGACCGTTGGTGCCAATGGTTTTATGATCTCTGTAGGCTCATGAAGCTTTGGAGAAACGCAGCCCAGGTATGTTGTTCATGTGCCAAACTACCCTGCAGAAACGTTATTCAGCTCTGACAACCCTGTAGTCGGTGTGGCCATACCTATCCATCAGAACCAGATCATCTCTCAGCACCGCACACTTAGTTTTGGGCCAAAACACTCGGACTAGACAGCCTGAGTCTTGGTTCCGGTCCATATGCAGAGCGTGGGCCAGATGATTGACCGTCTGTAAGGTAAAGTCAAACTTTAAGCTTCAACAACAAGATAGAGGATCACAATATATTCATATAACAACACAAATGGAAAATCCGGTTATTTATCTTTTTAAAATGTTAAAAAGACATAATGAGCTTTCCTGTGGATTTAGTTGAAACGTTGTGTAAAAAATAAAGTTAGTTTCTTGAGAAATTAGATCAAACATGACGGTATCGCTTGCGAAACTCATTTTCAAAACTTGCACTTTGAAACCTACTTCAAAGTTTGCGTTCTCAGGCCACCAAAATGCTGTGGTCATGTAAATGTAAACAATTGTCATGTAAACAATGGAACGTATTACAAGTTTTCTGTTGTGTATGTGGCGCCTAAGTTAATAACGAATGATTTTTACAACGGACATGAATCAATTAAAACCTTACTTAAGCTAGTCAATGACTTTCTATTAGAGCTGCTGTACAGTACAGCCAAAACAATATTTGTTCCATTAATTTCCTAATATCACTGTAAAGCTGCTTTGAAACAATCTATATTGTAAAAAGCACTATATAAATGAAGGTGACTATTGCAGCCTCTCCAAAATTGCCTACGATAGCTTTAATTGTAGGTAATTGTGATTTATATTTTCTCTCAACCATGATGCCAACTTGAGCATCAAAGAAACTGTAGTTTTAGTTTTTTTTTTTAAACTGGTTTGTCCCAGTACATAAGAGTAAATTCATTAAATATAGTGTGAAATAATTCTCAAATGAACACCAGTTTACAAACATAAAGAACCGCGTAATATTTGCGTCATACTTCAATGCTCTTCCTCTCTTCAGAGTCCTCAGTGGTAAGGTAGGCATGCTCCCCGTCTGTGCCCTCCACACTCAGGAAACAGTTTGTGGTGTGGCCGATTCCACTGGGCAGAACCCGTTCCCTTAGCATGGCGTTAATTACCGTACTCTTTCCATTACTCGTCCTGAGAAACGACATATAGCATCCAGTAACAAAAACTGTCTATTTACACTCTGTTTCAAGAGTAGCTCAAACTCAAATTAATGAAGAGTGGAGAGAGCGATGAGAGCGATCCCTGTACACAAATACTCCGTTTTTGGCGTCTTGCTTATTTGTATAAATTAGCGATGCATGCAGTTAATGCATTGCTCATTTCATTCTGGCTGGCCTGTTGTAATCGTTTGCTTTACATACTAGTACGCTGTTGTGTTACCTGCCGAAGAAGGCCACCTTCATGTGTCTGCGGGCCAGCACGTCTTTAATGACCGTTAGTTTCCTGGAGCTGGCCTGGATCTGCAGACACTGTTCTTCCTCAGCTACATGCTCCAGATCCTCACTCTTCCTCGTCTCTAGGCACCACACACACACACACATGCATATCAAATACCATCATACAGTAAAGTGCAAGTTTAAAAAAGAAAAAGTGAAAAAAGTGATCTCAGTGTAAACTTTAAAAACGGGAATCTTTGAAAGCGTAGACGGCGTGCACATGCGTATTACGTGTTTAGTCTATAGATATGCACGTTTGAATCTATATATTGTGCGCAGGCATGTAGTGTTTCTCTACAAATTGACTTCAACAAATGAATTGTCTGGCCTTAAAAATGTATAATACATCATTTTTTTTATCGCTTCCGCGTATCCATGTGAACTGGAATTAATAACTGATGTGTTGTCGAGCAGGTGTGTATCTGACTATTTTGATAAAGATATATAGGCCTGTGTAAGAGTTCATCAGTCTACACTCCATACCCCATGATGACAAAGGAGATTTGCCAGATTGGTGATAGCTTTGCATATTATTTATTGTTTAATCCTGAAATATTACATTGCAAATGTATTCAGGCCCTTAACTCTTTAAAGACCCTTAAAAAAATTGGATGATTAGTAATTTCCTACTACTAAATTCTGAAAAAACAGTGATTCTAATTATTGGACAAAAAACTTCCACACGTAATAACCTAGAGTACTGTCTAACACTTGATGGCTGCTCTGTTAAGTCTTCGTCGTCGGTTAGGAACCTGGGTGTGCTCTTTGATACCAATCTTTCATTTGAAAGTCATGTCAAGTCACCTTTATTTATATAGCGCTTTTTACAATACAGATTGTATCAAAGCAGCTTCACAGTGATAAGTGTGTGAAAGTCACTTGTCTAGTATCTGTAAAACCGCATTTTTCCATCTTAAAAATATATCTAAATTACGCCATATGCTCTCATTGACAAATGCGGAACAATTAGTTCATGCGTTCATGACCTCAAGGCTAGATTATTGTAATGCTCTACTGGGTGGTTGCCCTGCAGGCTTAACAAACAAACTACAGCTAGTTCAAAACGCAGCAGCTCGAGTTCTTACCAGAACCAGGAAGTATGACCATATTAGCCCTGTTCTGTCAACACTGCATTGGATCTCTATTAAACATCTTAGACATTGTTAAATATTGCTGATTACTTACAAGGCACTAAATGGTTTAGCTCCGCAGTACTTGAGCGAGCTCTTAACGCATTATAGTCCTTCACGTCTATTGCGATCTCAAAATTCCGGCCAGTTAATAATACCTAGAATATCAAAATCGACTGCTGGCCGTAGATCCTTTTCCTATTTAGCACCAAAACTCTGGAACAGTCTTCCTAACATTGTCCGGGAAGCAGACACACTCTGTCAGGTCAAAGCTAGATTAAAGACACATCTCTTTGACAATACATTATAGACTTCTATAACTCAATGTTAGGCTGCATAGATTAGGTCAGCCGGAACTGGGAACACTTCCCATAAATCCTGATGTACTCGTTACATCATAAGAAGAATGGCATCTACGCTAATTTTAGTGTCTTTGTTTATCCCGAGGTTTTCCCGCAGCCTGCCGGATCCAGGCCGTATCCAGATCTGACGAAAGACCTTCACCTGGACCTGATGTCAACGCAGTGCTGAAGTGAAGTGTTTAGGCTTGGTTTGTAGGGAATTACAAACCTGCGCACATATATTCAAACGCACATAACTATAGAATTAATTCTTGATGCGCACGTGAGCACCATCAGTGTTTCTCACAGGTTCGCGTTTAAAGTCTGTGTAGAGAGAACGGTGTCGTCTTAGCGGCCTCTAATTTAATAACTAATGATCCTTGCGACGGAAGTAAATCAATCAAAACTAACTTTAGCTGGAAAATAACATTATTCAAGAACCGCTATAAAGCCAAAACAAGTACTAATAGGATAGTTTTGTGTTGCATTCATCTTTCCTCCATTCCCTCAGTCTAAAAGCACCATGCTTCACCATTGGGATGGCGCTTGAACTGCAATTCATCAGATCAGAGAGTCTTGTTTCTCAGTCTGAAAGTCTCAGTCTTTTGTTTACACTTTATTTTGATAGTCCACTTTAGACATTCTAGTAACTAGGTAACTTTGCTATAAGTAACTAACTATAGTAACTATAAGCACATGTCAACTAGCAGTCATTAGAGTGTTAGCAGACTGTCTGCTTAATATTTTATTTTGATAAAAACAAGTCTGTTTTCCCCAACAGACATTCTACTGAATATAACTAACTTTGGAAGTATTTCAACTAATTCTACTAACCCAAACCCCAGCATTTTAACAGTCTACTAAGACTCCAATGAGAATAAGTTGACATGTAGTTTCAAAGTTACTTACAGTCAGTCGACTTTCTGTAAGTGTAACCTGGTTTTTTGCATGTTCCAAGTGGGATTCATGTGTCATGGACATGTAGCGGTTTCTATCGGGCAACTCTCACATAATACCAAGATTAATGGAGAGTTGCAGTGATGTTTGTCCTTCTGAAAGTTTCTCCCACACGATTTCTGGACCGCAACCATAAGGACCACCAGGTTCTTGGTCACCAAGGCCCTTCTCCCCCTGCTCAGATTGGACTGAGGTCCAGCTCTAGTAAAAGCCCTGGTTGTTCCAAACGTCCAATATAAATTGCAGAGGCCAATGGGTTCTCAATTGAATTTGCCACATGTGGACTGAGCTAAATTTCAAGCATCATAGCAAAGGGTCTGAATGCTTATGTTAATTTTCGGGCTTTTTTTTTGCTTTGTTATTATGGGGTGTGTGTCACGGACATGTTTAGTTTCTGTCTTGTTTAAGTCTTAGTTTTTTATTGCCACCGTTTACCTTAGTTTAAGTCATTCATTAGTTGTCATGGTTTATTGTTAGTTACACACCTGTTCCTTGTTTCATTGGTATCATCCTTTGTGTATTTAAAGTCCCCATGAAGTAAGTTTTTTGGGATTTTAGTATAAATATGCTGTTATCTAGGCTAATGTGCTCCAAAACAATGACAAAATTTGCATGTGGAAGATTCACCTAACATTCAATTATTTAGGTGACATCACTCTGCACTTCAGTTTTTCATCAGATTTTCTGTCCAATCAAATGCTCTCTGGAATCTGAAGCTCCGCCCCTTACACTATAAATAGACGCTGAAGCTGCGGCTGAAACCGGTCAATTGTTCACACGTTTACTATTTTCTGTATGGTGAATGGGGCGTAGTGCACTATATCGGGGATAGGGAACGATTCAGACTTTGTGAGTATGCTTTTCATATTTCATATTTCATATCGATAAGTCTTATATTATCATTCATTCTGTGTCACGCATATCTCTTGGACACACGCTAACCCGTGACAGTATGGACTACAGCGTTTTGATGTGAAAAAAATATTTAAAGCATTTTAGCATAAGGATTAGCATAAATATGGTGCTTTAATATATATCACGGTACTTAATAATTTCCATACTAAGAAACCATAGTATTTACATGTTGCAATCATATTATAGAGTCTAAATAGATATTGTCAAAAGTCCAAAAGTGTACAATGGTCTTCACGTAAAATGCTGGGATTTTAAATCTAATCTAATGAAAGTATTTAAGTTAATGTTAAAAATTACGTTTAACGACTTTGGAAAGTTTAAACAATGGAACGTTATCGCATAAAATAAACTCTTTGTCCTCGCTCCCACTAAACCATAAGATGTCCTTTGTAACAATAAACATTTTACTTCAAATGTTATGCTGATCCTAACATTTGTAAAGAAGAAAACGATGTATATTTAAATGATAAAAAGCCAAAACTGAAGCTTTTTCACTAGTGTTCTCAAATGTAAACATGGTAATACCATGGTACCTTTTTGCAAATTAGACTAATTACTAAATATATATATATATATAATTTAAACAATAAAATAAGAAAATATTTATAAATCACAAATGCAATAGTTAATCATTGCATCTTACCCTCTACAAAATCTGCTCCCTCTCGAACAAATTCCAACATCTGTTGAAACATGGCACTGATTGTCCTCTTTGCCACCACAAAGTGCTGCAGTGGAGAAACATCATCCTGATCCATGTTTTAACACTGAAAGTACAGCGAGTATAATTCACAGTTCAGATGACTAAAAACATGGTGACATAATGTCATATAAGCGTAGTGCTAGCCTATATATTGAGGATTTGGTACTCACCCGGTCTGACAACAGAATTACAGCAGTTCAAGTGGTGCCGTTTCTCAAACGGGGTCAAAGAGCATATTCGTTAACAAACAGGGACATGAAACCTTTTCCGAAACAACATCTTTTCCGAGCCTCCTTTAGCCATTGGAGAAGTCTTTCTGTGAACAGGATATTGAGATTGTCTGATGAGATTTGGTAATACTGAGAAAGTCTTTACAGGACTAGTGACCTCAAATCCTCTTATCCAGGACTTAATTATGCAGACAGCTTCCACTCACCTTTCTCTAACTTCAAACTTCTATTTCCAAAATCATTTAGACAGCATTGTCTATATTGTTTTATGAAGTAAGTGTATGGTTTTTTCGATTTTCAGTGCATACTTTAATGATTTCCAGCATTTAATCATTTAAAATTGCCTCTATGCTATACATTACTCAAAACACACTGGGATGAAAAATTCTGTGTGCTGATTATCCTGATCGCTCTGGTGCTCTTCGGTCATTTTGACCGAAGAATTTTACTTTTTTTTTTTTTTTTTTATCGGAATGGTTCGAAACTTGGTAAAGGTTTTGGCACTTGCCTATGTGAAAAAAAAAAAAAAAAAATAGTGCTCCTCGCGGTCAAAAATAAGCGCATTGGAAATGAATGGGAGACAAATTTTGCCCAAATTTTGAACACAACTTGTTTAGATTTGTGGCTTTGATTTTCTCACAGTTTTCGAGTAAAACTTTTTTGAAAATATGTATTTCGTATTAAATAAATTCATAAAAATAAATTAAAAATTCTGTAAACATTTACGTAAAACTCTAAAAGTTAACTTTTAAAAACTTTTTTCACTTCAGCAATAATCTGCCAAGTGTCATCTTTGAAAAGAGATCAAACTTAAACGTGCGCTTGAAAGCATTCAAGATTTACGACAGTTTAAGTTAGTTCAGGTCTATGCTCAAAAAGTGAATAAATGGATTATAAATACAGCGTAAATATAATTTAGTACAATAAAATACCCTAAAAATACAAAATATTAAATAAAAAAACATTATCGAACTAAAATATAGTACATTAATTCCATTGAAATAAAAATAAAATAATTTCGGTCATTTTTGACCGACACTCGAAGAGCACCACAGGGTTAAACGAATTTGTCAAAAGACTGTGCCAATAATCCCCTGTATGAATTTTGAAAATAATGACATTTAATTAGGCTCACAGACTCATTTTTAAAGCTCATTTTTAAAGCTTCATTAGTTTCATGCCTAGTTGTGGTCTAGTCTAAAAACCACACAGATGCTGTACTCTCAGCCAGGAAAAAGCAAGAGCAGAAGACTGATAAAAAGCGAGGTGTGGTGGTTTGCTACAAGAAAGTGTGCAACTTTCATCTCAACTGTCATCATTTTTCACAGTACATTTTTGCATATCTGCTATGCACATTTCTGCCACACCCAAAGGTCTCTCGCTGCTTGCAAATTTAGGATAGAGACTAAATTAACACTATCTTTGTCGTATTTCTGACATTTTACATTTGTTTGATTTCCATCACTGGAAATCATCTCAGAGCATCTCTGACCACTGTATAAACCCATAAAAGAGGCACTAGGACCCTGCAGCTGAGGATGACGGAGAGAGAAAGGGCTGGCAGAGACAAACGAATGAGCTAAACAAGACAAACGAAAGAAGGCACCAAGGAACTCAGTGTAGGAGACAGAGAGAGATCAGATAAACTGAGACTTCAGATAAATGGCATGGAGGCTGAAGAGAGACAAAGTGACAGGTCAAGATCCAGCGGCAGATATCAGGAGGAGTGGACAAACTAGAAGAGGAGGAGGAGTCTGGTCTGAGAGGAAGCTAAAAAGAGAGGAGCGCGAAAAGGAGCCCTTCAAAACAGAAAAATCCTTTCTGAGAGGACCACTGACATAGATGTGGAATAAACTGGAGCCTGGCAAAGGGGACCTCGACCGGCAAAAAGGAAGAAAAAAACATCACCACTGAAGGAATTACTGAAAATATAAACAGACGGAAGTGTGCAAAGGCACCAGGGATAAGCAGAAGACAATCAAACACTATTAAAACAGAGAAGAAGTGGAGATACCACCCACAGAGAGAGACTGAGTATACCACACACACAGGGTTTATCACAGGTAATCACACCGCAACTCAGCAACAGACACTAACAATCAACAAATACATTCACACAACCACACACATGTATTTATGGAATACACACCTACACACAGCGGGTGACTATAACACATACGCTGAACATCCATAACTCAAGCTCAGACAGTTTAGACTATACTCAGGAGGCACAGAGGATCTTGGCTGTCAGAGGACAGACTTGACTGTGAATGGGTAGAAGAGAAGCGAGGCCCTATGGACAACTCACATGGCTCTCCGTGCTGAGGACAATCAAAACATGAACTAATCTGAGGACGGGTTTTCTTCTCCATCTCAGAAACCACCCCGGAAATGAAAGTAGAGCATTGGTAGATCACAGAGCAAGTCATCAAGTCCCACTATCAGCTAAAGGACTCTTGTTCACACTTTGAAGACCCAGCACTCTTCATTTCTCACCTCCACTTTTTGGATATCCTTGTTTTCTAAGGACCGATTCCATTGCGTTACCCTCTGGGACTTCTGGTCACATCGCTGGTTTGGAATGGAAATTGTGCATTGAGATATTAAGAAGGGGTTGAGTGAGTTAGATGTTTACCTACTGACACTGCAGGATGAAGCTCAGGCGTGGGACGAGAGGGGCACTGCTGGCCTTTCTGCTGAGTTTACTGATGACCGCCTGCTCCACACAAGAGAGCGAGGAGAGTCTGGAGCTCCAGGAGGAGAACAACACCGTCAGCACTGAGAGCCCTGTAAGTCAAATGCCATACACACACCTGATCTACACCTGTTAAGACTTACACAATGACACTGGGAAATCTCGTGAATCAAATCTTTGAGTTGTACGATATGGGTGTGAAAATCACTAGACATGAGGGAATATTTATTTAAAAAACAAACTCCGCGTAAACTTGTGTAAACAAACTCACAGATATATGAGCTTGAAAATTTTAGCAGTCACCAGCTGCATTAATACTACAGTGCATCTCATCCTCATGGACTGCACCAAATTTGCACCAGTTCTGCATATGGTTACATGTGGTTTGTCACTGCAAAGACGTTCAGACCAGTTATCCTTCCTGTCTCCCATTTACACTGGCCTCTTAGGCCTCTAACATTACGGACATTGCAGTTACTGATCTGCTCACATCTGCAGTCATCATGTCTCCTGCAGCAGGACTATGGCATGTCCACGGAGGTGATCAGGAACCATCTTTCTCCTGGTGCTTCTCAAAATCTCTTTAGTGTCCTAAGTTATTGTAACTGTGACCTTAATTGTCCACCACCTGTAAACTGTTAGTGTCTTAAGGACCGTTCCACAGGTGCATGTGTAACAATTGTTTGTGGTTCACTGAACAAGCATGAAAAACATTGTTTATAGCCTTTCCAATAATGATCCTGTTTTTACAAAATATAGTATCCCGAAAAAGGGATGTTTCTTTTTAGAGGGTGTATATATATATACACACAAAATTAAATGGAAAGTATATGTATAAATGATAGGATATATGCATGATCTAATGATATGATATATGTAGAATGATCATAAAAAACGGGTCCCTTTCTACATTAAGAGTTTGCATATTTGCTGTAGTGAAAGTTTGCTTGCATAGTTTAAAGCCCTGAGATGCTTCATTTTTACAGGAGACTGTATACTCTGACATAACCATCGTGAGCCCCCACAGGACATGGAAAGACTTTAGGGACAACGCCAACAAGGGTGGAAATAAGAAACCGAAAGGAAATAGAAAACTCTCCAAGGTAATTTCTGCTTCTTACATGCCATGTTAAATGTGAATATTAATGCATAGAACAAGTGCATTGATATATTGAACAAAGGCTTTATAAAGTCGAGTGCATCTGCATGAACACAGCACACACAAATAAATCTAATGAGGCCTTATGTGACAACATGTCTACTATGAGAACGTGTCTAATCCTTCACCACTTCAAATGGATTTGTCTAATTATGCAATGTAACTTGAAAACTTTCTACATGTCTAGCATGGCCTTCCAGGTCCACCAGGCCCTCCTGGTCCCCAGGGGCCTCCTGGGCCTCCAGGCCCCCTACTGCCTCATCATGCAGAGTTGATACAGGACTTCCAAGTCAAACTGAAAGGTATACTGGGATTTTTGGACATACGCCCATTCACACACCATTGCCAATTGTGCCACACAAAACAGAAAAGAAATCTCATTATACATCCATCTGGCAGACCTGAGCAAGATCTACAACTGGTTAAGATTCCTTTTGATAAGTGGATTCAGATCACCAGCTAGTCAGGACAAAGTGTCAGATAACAGAGACATGGAAAATGTACAGAGAGGTGGGTCTCCTGGACCAGGATTGACAACCACTGTTCATAGTGTTCATAAGCACTATTGTGACTTTATAGGTTGTAGGTTGCCCTTTGGTCTACACCGTGCACCATCTAAAGATTCAGTGCACTTGTGCAATAGTTTTTTTCAGAGTGATGGATTCAAACTACACAAAGACTCCAGATGCAGGTGCACAAAATAGTTATACTGGTATTAAGTATTACGTTTTGACATCAACACCTTTCAAAGAGTTTGTTAAACATTGGAATATGTCGGTTTTTGTGGTCTAACAGCTGTACATGTTTTTGTTTCGGCTAGATCACTTTCAGCATTGCTTGATGTTTGGGATGTGTGTTGTCATGCTCATTTGTTGGGGCGGCTGCAAGTCTGTTTGTGGGCTGGCCTGATCTCTTAATAGGTGTAATTTTCCAGGACGTGGATTTGACTTGGCCTGGCCAAAGAATTCCACGGATTCCAGATTCTGTGTGTGTGTGCATGTGTGTGTGGAATGAGTGTTGGAGCATTGCCAGGAAAGCAGACACAGGTCTGTTTGTGCTCTGGTGCAGTGAGCTGCAGGCTGTTCTGACAGCAATATAAAACATAAAGGGCCTTATTCACACAGAAAAGTGCAGTGGCGCCGCACGCTTATACATTCTAGCATTCTCATTCCCTCACACTTCCATCCACTCTGTCTGCTCATGCACACACTCACACACTCCAAATATTTACATCTTCTCTTCACCGTGAGATTGTTTAATGAATTTATTTGCAGCCAAGTGTCGATCAAAGACAATCTCAACCATTTTCCACTGGCTGTATTTCAGTGTTTCTGTGTCTGAGAGAGTGCATAGTCTACTGGGTTATACCTTGTCCCGTGTTAAACAATGTAGTCAGATGGGAATTAATTGTTCTTTTGACAAAGGAACATTACAATCCTGCTATTATCTTTCAACTCAGAGATGGTAGGAACTCACTGTTTGCTCTGCGATCAACCTCCTCGTGTGGCCACGGCTTTCCGTTGCCGACTGCACCACAACCTGCTGGTCCACCGTCGCAGTCTGCAGGAGCTCCAGCCCTTCAACACTGTGAGTGGATAAAATCCCTTTCAAACTACAAACAATTTTTCTCCATTTTATTAACCATGATTTAGCATCCCCAGAGCTGAGAAATTAAATATAATCTCTTAATTATGCTTTCCTTTGCCTGAAGTAGCCCTAACTTCTAGATATATTGGTTTAGCAGCAATGTTAGCGTTGGCTGATGGTGAAACAGACTGGCAAAGCAGTGGAGAAGGGTTGGCGAAGGATCCCCAAAGACATATTCAATAATTCCATTTCTGTGTGTTTTCCTCAAACAGCCCTCAAACACAGAGCAGTTCCATCAGAGAGGACAGGGCTTTAACGCCAGCAGTGGCCGGTACACGGCTCCAGTGTCTGGGTTCTATCAGCTCACAGCTAGTCTGCTACTCGGTACGTAGTTCAAAAATCTCCTCAATATTCAGACTTGTTATCAACCAATATGGTTAAACTTCATGCTCCTGAACTTGAAAAAATAGTAACAGCCTTAGTTTATATTAAAACATTGTGCTTGGCACACTGTGCTTTTGAGAGAAAATCGACATCACCAGCTCTAAAACTTAAAGTCCTAAAACAGAGATTGCATCTACATTTCTGTATACTAGTGCTTGCTATATATTGTCAGATTGTGGGAAAAAAAATACCTTTAGACTAGCTTTTCATGGGCAGTATCTTCCAACCTTCAAAAGTACTCCCACTGTACTTATTTACATGTATTTGTACCCTATCTAACAGCGATGGGCAACTCTTGTTCTGGAGGGCCACTGTCCACTGTCCAATTGTAGTGGAAATTCACTAATTTATAGTCAAACAAAGGTTCATAGTGCATATTTAAGGTATAGGGGATGTGCAGTAGGTGTACGTTTGAGGGAACTGCCTCAGTGACAAGCTGTTGTACCCCTAAAGGTATGATTCCCAGCTTTGGACACTGGCTCGCAGATCTTTTTGAATCTGATGGCTCCTCACGTAGCCTTATGGGATAGTGTCCACGGGTTGCACAATGGTGTCTGTGGACACAGTATGTCATACAGCAGGGGTTCTTATCTCTGGAGTTTAGCTGCAACCCAAGGATTTTTTTACAACTGGTGTGCCTGACGTTGTTTCCCGACTGCTTATTAAAGGTATTTTACCACGCCAGTCTTACTAAGCAGACAAGGGCACGCCTGCCCATTGATGGTCCTCGGGGGACCTTTGCAGACTTTATGGAGTGGGTGCTGGCCACCTGTGGGTCACACACACATTCACTCCAGCCCCTGATCTGTGGCCAGAGTCCAGTGATGGCTGTTTGTCACCATGGTCATTATCAGCCACATACTGTGACAACATCCCCAGTAGATGAGGATTCAGGAAATTAGTTTATTAGAAATTAACTGTTGGCATATTTGTTTCACATCGATGTTGTCCAGTTTGTCCTGGTGGACATGGCACACAGCAATACTGTTTCTCACTTGTGCCATTCTTGTTCTGGGCCATGTTTTCAGTCTCTTAAGAGCACTGAAACTTCTTTCAGCCCCAGCTGATGAGACTAGGATGACTAAAAGCAGCCTGACAAGGGTTTCAACTTGATCAAACGAGACAAGACCAAGCCTTCAACAGACCAAGTCCCCTAAACATTACCCTCACAGAAACCTGTGCAAAACACTAGATTTAAATAGAAACATGATTTGGCAGATTTATAAGCCTTTTAAAATAGTGAGCACACATAAAATAGCCGGTTGTCACAATCTTTCACTATAAGTGCCACTAGAAGAGTGTACAACACACTAGCATTTAGGTTTGCCACTTATCCTGCAGTTGTGTCCTATATTGGACAAAAATGCACTGTCCCTGAATCAATATGTGACGGGATTTACCCCTTATTCTCGTGCACAGAACTGTTGATTTCTCCCTCAATTACCGCATCTAGGTTTCGGAGGAGCTTTGCCGCTTCGCACAACCAAATGTAGCTACGGCCTCTGACAAGTTAGAAAGAAAAACAATGGCAATCGGATTAACGATGTGGGTTTCTCTATTAACCGTTTGTGTACCAGGAATTGCGCATTTTTCACAGAACGCTCTTGGAAGAGATTTTTGATCAAAATTATTGCTAGGGACAAATCAGTGGTCACTGAATATTGGTAAGGACACGTCCCTGGCATCCCTATTAAATTCTACGCCCCTGCCATTTAGACAGATAGGAATATATAATGGATAAGCTTCATAGCATAATTCTGCAAGCTGAAGCACATGCAATGCCTTATTCCTGATTGCATCATGCTGTCTCTTAGAGAGTGTGTGGTAAATGTGGCCCTTCCAACAGTCTGTCCTTCAGATAAAGCTCAGTGGAACAGGGGTGGGGTGCCTGTACTACTGAGAATGGAGTCTGCCTGTCACAATCCCTTTAACTTTGCATCATGTATCTGTGTTTGTGTTTACTTAGAATCCAATGAGTCTCAGAAGAAGCCTAATGCCAGGCAGAGAGACAGTGTCAAGACCTCCATATGCATAGAGTCTCTTTGTCAGAGTAATGTGTGAGTAGTAATGGTCCATGATCATGAATAGCACTGACCGTTTGACCTGTTATTATAACGCCACACATTCAGTCAAGCAAACGTGTCCCAAACCATGATTAACGTGTTTATAATGATGCAGGTCTCTCGAGACTGTGACTGGAGTGAGCGCCACAGGAGGAGTATTCAGTATTCTCCTGACCGGTACTCTTTACCTACAGGTACGACTGACTGACAAGCTTAACACAAATCATAAGCATATTTAACTGAACAAGAATTATCTTCAATTATCTTCAGTAATATCAATTACTGGAATCCGTTGTGCCAATAATGCTAAAAAAAAAATTAAAGGCCTGGGAAAATGTCCATATTTGGGGCATCTTTTTAATTTCATCTGACCTTGACAATATGATTAATCCCTCTCAAAACCCATGTATTATGCATATACATTATTGCCCTCTTTCTGTAATGTGATGCTCACTTTTTGGCTAATTTATTCAGTTAATTCAACACATTATATAAATGTAATTCATACATCAGCCTGTTCTCATGTAAATGCGTCTCTATAGCACGCAGTGTGTTTATCGTGCAATTTATACGCGAAAATGAGTTTTTACGTGCATTTGATACGTAATACACACGCACCACACACCACTAATTCTACCCAAACGTATAATACACACGCACCCCACACATCCCTACTAAACCTACCCTAACCAACCCATTCACGTAAAAACTCATTTTCGCGTATAAATTACACGATAAACACACTGCGTGCTATATAGACGCATTAAGTGTGATCGGGTTGCATACATACAGTGATTTAAATACACTTTCTCTAAAATGAGCATGGTTGTAATTTCTAATTTCAAATTTACTTTGAATATTTCTTGATGTTTAAAGTCAGGGTCGAGCAACTGTCCTGATATCATAACGAAGAAAAAGACACTATTAAAGAATACAATTTTAAGTAGTTTGGAATCTTTTATTATTATTTCTTAGTCATGTAGTGCTGTTAGCATGCACAGACCCTCATCATGATGGATTCAAAAAATCACAAAACCCTCATGACTGTGAGTCCAGGTCAAGAAGACTTTTCAAAATATCTTAATTTGAAGTTTTTATGATAAGTTAGTTCAGCTTGTGAAATGTCATGTGGCACAACCACCCAAAACCTAATGATTTATGAATTCATGCCTTTTTACCTTGAAAAATACATTTAAAATCTTTGTAAGAAAAATAGGTTATTACTTTATACTTGACGGTTACACCACATGACAATATCATTACATATACACTCTTCTTGAAAACGGTGAACCAATACACCAAGCATAGCTACAAAGCATATATCTAATAACTTTTCTTCTTCATCATGGACCATAAAACAAACAAAAGCTTCATTAATGTGTATCATTTCTTTTTCCACAGGCTGGAGAGTATGTGTCTATTCTCATTGACAATGGGACGGGCTCAGCCCTCACAATCCTCCAGGACAGTCTGTTTTCTGGCATCCTTTTTGGAATATGAGGACACCGACAAAGCACAAACCAATAAAAAACAGAGTTCACTGTGCTGACAAAATACACATGAGGTATTCAATTATAATAATAATAATGACATAATGAGCATCTAAGAGACTGTGTATAAGGATCTTTACCATTGTTGCAAATAGCAGCGGGGTTGCATTGCTGCATTTCTTAACTAAATAATGGCAACTCTAAACTGTTCATAGAGGTGTATGTATTTTTTCATGTGGTATGTTTATGCATTCCATTCTTAATAGGGTTGAAGTTTTATTTATTTGCATTTGCTTTTTTGAGACAATATTGATATTTGTGTATATTTGCAATAAATACTATAACTGCTTAAACCGTCTCTGGGAATTGATTTCAGTGAATTCAGTTATTTGAATAAATCAAAGAGTCAAATCAAAGAAAGTGTTTCAATATGCATTTTAGGCTGAACAAACCATCATGTTTTCCGATTTATAACTGAACTTTTTTGAAAACAGAAACATTTTCGTATAAATATTGCTATTATTCAGCTTTATTTTATTATTCAATGAGTGTAATTCAGCTATAAGCAGCTCTGAGGAAAACCGTGATGCTGTCAGTGTCAGTGCAGTCAAATCAATCATGTTGATGAATAATACATGTCCCTAACTAAGCAAGCCAAACGTCTTAAACCTTGTGTGTGTTATTGCCACTAATAAAGCAACTACTTTTGCAGGATAAATGGGCTGGACTTAGCAAGCGGCAACTTATTTTTGTATCGTTTCCACCGCATTCTAGCAATAAAAGGAAAGCTACATTTATTACACAATTAACATACAACTCTAAATATTATTTGGTAATGGTTCTGAGTTTCATTGTGCCTGAACAAAGACACAAACACTACATTCAGCGATGATGAATGTAGACGATATGTTCCAGTAGTGGATGGGGATGAGGTCATCATAATGGAAGAGTGGCGCCTGGTGTTTGGCACTGTGCCCTCTCTCTCTCTCTCTCTCTCTCTCTCTCTCTCTCTCTCTCTCTCTCTCTCTCTCTCCCTCTCCCTCTCCCTCTCCCTCTCCCTCTCCCTCTCCCTCTCTCTCTCTCTCTCTCTCTCTCTCTCTCTCTCTCTCTCTCTCTCTCTCTCTCTCTCTCTCTCTCTCTCTCTCTCTCTCTCTCTCTCCTTCTCTCTCTCTCTCTCTCCTACACACACAGACATACACGCGCACACACCATCCAAATGAATGTTCTGCTATACCTTCCAGGGAATCATCTAACATATCATTTGTGGTCAGACTGCAATACCTTACAAGGACGGATTGCTGTCAAATAATGTGCCGAAAGATAAATGAGTGTGTGGTAATGACATGCTTATTTATCCCATGATGGGTTCACTGACAGCAGTGTCTCATTAACAAAGAGACAAAGAAACACACGGGCCAGTTCACACAAACACTCCACTTTTCCCCAAAACATAGTTGGCCAACTTGTTTCCTGTTAATTGCTCAAGATGGAAGGCTTTTAGCCAAAACTAAATGACATTTATTTATTTTTCAGGATAAATAAGTGCCTTTTTTTTGTATCCAAGACATTTTTACTCTCAGCCTTCTCCACGCTGTCTTTCTCAGCTTTCAACACATTCCCTCACACACACCCCTCTCCCCCCCTCCCCTCATTCAGCACCAACACAACATTGCCAAAAGCACTAAACACACATGATTAAAAGAGAGATTGTGAGGGATCAACCTGTATTATAAAGGTGACGAATGATAAACTGAGACTTTTTATGTCTCATTGAAATGCTCACCTTGTGTCACAAGGCAAATTCTATAATAAGCTATAGAGATTTAAATAATAATAATAGTACATGTATAAATATCGATCAGGGGTTTTATGGAATACCAAAGCTGGCGAAATAATAAATAAATAAATACATTTTATTACAAGTAGGCCTACTGTAAAAAAAAAAAAAAAAAAAACATAAATGTGCATTTACACTTTTGTTCCCTACATTTATTTCCACATTTATTTATAAATGTATGTATTTATGTCTATTTATTTCCAAATCAATTTTTTTTCACATTTATTTATACATTTCTTTGTCCATATGGTAATGAGGGAGGCGAGTATGTATGTATGTATGTATATATATACACATAGGCTACATACACTGTAGTCAAGATTTGAAGTGGATCAAAATGTCTTTAAAGTCGACATGAAATCAAAATTTACCCTATTTACTTTGTTAGCGCATACTAGCGTGAACAATTAATTTGTGCAAGTTAATACACAGAATTTTTTTTATTTTGCCGTGGTAATCTTTAATCAAAATCTGAAAAGTTTCTTCCGGTCTGGAATGGCGTTCCTGTTCTGATGACGTCGGTTTGGCGGCTTGGGCTGAAACTGCTTCACCACTCCATCAAACCGTCAGTCTGCTATGAGTAGAGATGGAGGAGCGCTAAAGTCAAACCCTGCCCTCTGTCAGACGCGGCCTTACCTATGTTTCACCCGTTTCAATTGAAACCGGCCCCGCCCTCCGAGGGGGGCCCCAACAGACCAGCAAAACCCCATTCATTTTCTCCGTAGGATATTGATTTTCAGCCATGTCTAAACCATCCAAGGTAGATTGACCACGAGCTACGAGGTTGTGAAACGAAAGTTTCTGCTCCTATAAAAGCCACAAGGTATGAAATCAACATTGTTATTTGCGATCTTGCTCTATTATGTTTATGTTTTATGTTGGTAGGGCCCCATATTAGTTATTGAAACGAGCCCCCAGATGCTTAAGGCTTATATATATACTCAATTTGGTTTATTTTTTTTTTCTCATTTCACCAGCTTTGGCATTCAATGGGTTTTTACAATCGAGAGTTGAGTTGCAACATCTGAGAGCAAACAGGATGAAGAACTGCAATTTGAGTTTGAAGTTAAAAGTGCAATTAAAATGAACTAATTGTAATATTAGCTTGACAAAGTCTTGTTTGAAAGTTTTAAAAAGGTATTTTTTGAGACCTTAACATCGTGCACATCATACTGTAGAAATGTATTATTTGAGATGAAGATATTCAGAGCAGATCTCCCATTCATTCGCCCTGAGCCCGCGTGAGTTTGATGCTCCAACAGTGTCCTCTGTTGGTTAAATAATGCAACATACTACAACATTTCAACATTTATTCCCGGAATTCCAGCCAGGCCACGTCAAAAACGAACACACGAAAGTGAAATGCATTAGAAACCAGGAGGAAATGGCTATTAAGAGTCTTAAAATCAAATGCTGGCGTACAAACTGAAGTCCTGATATGGTGTTTCACTGCATAAGGTCCTGTCCATCCAAAGTGATATTTTCACTGCCCTTACAATATGAACACGGGACATTTACTGTAGATTAAAGTGCCAAAGAGGGTAGTCTTCTGAGCCGCCTCGGCCTCGGTGATGGAGGACACGGTCTCGTGAGGTTCTTGGAAGGTAGTTTTGGTGTTTTGGGCATTGGCACTGGATCCAGCGGTTCTGCTACTTTCACAGTATTCTTGCCGTAGAGTTTCTTCTCATAGTTCAGAAGTTGGGTCCAGAATCCCGTGTTAAGGCGGATGTAGGGTCTGCTGTCTTTAACCCAGTTGTGCGCCTGTCTCAGAGTCACTCCTCTGTACTTCATGAGGTAGGCCATTATCAGAGCGGGCGAGCGACTCATGCCCGCAGCGCAGTGCACTAGCGTTCCTCCGGCTCTGTTGTTGTGGATTCGAGCCGAAACGTGCTCAAAATGATCCCCCAGACGGGCGTTCGGAAGGTCGGGCACCGCCACGCGTATGCACTCCACACCGGGGTAGATGGGGCAGGTGTGGGACAGGGTCACGTTCACTATGAGTGTGATGCCTTTGCGGGTCATTAGTGCCTGATTCAGAGGAGCATCAGCCCCGCTCAGGAAGAGGGTCGGCGTTATCTGTGATACTGACATGACACTGGCTGCACGGAGAGAAAGAATATTAGTTTTTTCAATTATAATAATAAAAAACAAAACAACAAGGACAGTTTAGAAACAATTTGGGCATTAACTATTCTTGTTATGCTTTATTATTATTATTCTTTTGAGTCAAAAGGGTATTTATGCATTTCTCGAGGTCCACTTTCCTGCAGAGCTGATGCTGCATTCACACTGAAGACTTGAGAAATGAGAAAACGCAGGGCCGTTTGAGGAACAACCACTCCCGACAAGACAAAGGACGTTTCTGGAAATCAACATTTGAACTCTCTCTTGAGAAACTATAGCATCCCCATGCAAGACGAAATCACACTCAATCACCCCAGTATTGTTTTAAAGGTGCTCTAAGCGATGTCACGCGTTTTTAGGCCAAAACATTTTGTCACATACAGCAAACATCTCCTGACTATCCGCTAGCTGCCTGTCCCCTGAACACACTGTAAAAAACACGGTCTCTGTAGACAGCCCAGGCTCCACAAACACCAACAAAAACAAACTGGGCCAACCCGCACCACGAAACATAACAAACTGTTCCAGCCAATCACAGACCAGAAGGGTTTGGGGGGTTAGTGCGCGGATGAGGGGGAGGGAGGGTCGAGCTAGCCTCCATTTTTTTTTGACAATACTACGAACGTCAACAAGAAGTGACGTCACCCAACATCACTTAGAGCACCTTTAATTTACATTTCTTTCCCTTCACTCCTTCCTTTCCCCCCCATCCCGTCTCTCTCTCTCTCTTTCTCTCTCTCTCTCTCTCTCTCTCTCTCTCTCTCTCTCTCTCTCTCTCTCTCTCTCTCTCTCTCTCTCTCTCTCTCATGCTGAGATCACCTGAAATTCACCCCACAATCTATATGGTTTAAATGTGAATAATTATCAAACAACACTACACATGTCTGGTATCATTTGAAATATCTTAGTGTGACTGGTACAAAGGTCTCATCTCCAAAAGAAGTTAAACAATAGGTAATAAGGTTTTTAAGAGTTTAGGCATATCTTGCTGACAGAGATCCTTTTCCTATTTAGCACCAAAACTTTGGAACAGTCTTCCTACCATTGTCCGGGAAGCAGACACACTCTGTCAGTTCAAAGCTAGATTAAAGACACATCTCTTTGACCTGCATTCACATAACACATTATAGACTTCTATAACTCAATGTTAGGCTGCATAGATTAGGTCAGCCGGAACTGGGAACACTTCCCATAAATCCTGATGTACTCGTTACATCATAAGAAGAATGGCATCTACACTAATTTTAGTGTCTTTGTTTATCCCAAGGTTTTCCCGCAGCCTGCCGGATCCAGGCCGTATCCAGATCTGACGAAGGACCTTCACCTGGACCTGATGACAACGCAGTGCTGAAGTGCCAACTAGCCTCTCCCTATGGAGGATCCCTTTACCACTCTACAGATAAAGCGTTGTGGAAAATTTCGGTTTCGCGTATCTACCCCGAAGTGATAAAATTCTGTATAAAAAAATGTTTAAGGCCAGACAAGTAGTTTGTTAAGGCTTGGTTTGTAGGGAATTACAAACCTGCGCTCATTTATTCAAATGCACATAACTATAGAATTAACGCCGGAAGTACACGCCGCTGGCAAAATGTAGGTTTGAGAGGTGGCGCCCCGCCAAATCTTGCGAGAATCAAAACTTGATATACGGCACAACGTCGGATACATCAACAACATATGAAGCAGCCTCTATGGAAGTCAAGTCAAGTCATCTTCATTTATACAGCGCTTTTAACAATGTAGATTGTTTCAAAGCTGCTTTACAGAGATAAACGTATAGTTTAAGGTTTCAGATTGTTTTGGCTTTATAGTGGTTCTTCAATAATGTTATTTTCCAGCTAAAGTTAGTTTTGATTGATTTACTTCCGACGAAAGGATAATTTGTTATTAAATTAGGGGCCGCTAAGACGACACAAGACACTAGCACACATTTCAGACGTGAATCATGGCAGAGTCGACGAAGAAAACAAAGAAAGCGCGGTTGGAAGAGTCGAGGAAAAGAAAACGTGAGTGGTATTTATGACAGTAACGTTAAATACAAGTAGGCTACTCCACAGCGACTCTAGGGGCCTTTAAGTGTACGTGGGAAACCATGGCATGACCAAACCAAAGCTACTACCAGAGAAGTGATATTAGCCGGCTTATATCTGTAGTAGTGGTCATGACCTATATCTAAAGAAAACGTTACTTTAATTCAAGTGTATACAAGCTATACAAAATATCTTAGAGTAAGCGTGAATGCGACGGTCTAAGATATTAGCCAGTTACCTCTGTTTAGTGACCCAAAACGGACGAGTTTGTGATCGTGACCCACATAATATGAACGCCGGTGTGAGGACCCTGTGCGACTTTGGCACCCGAATGAACGAGGATAATAGTAAAGGGTTAAATAGAGTAATCAAATATGCTGCTAAATTATTATATAAATGACCAATAACTAATTGGCATTCCAACCTAAATTTGAGGTCGTTTTAAAATGGAGTCAGATAAAAGCTTAATTGGAATCAAATTACTTTGGTGACGTTCTTACCAAGTTGTAATTAGCTCTATGAAGATGTGAATGCTTTTTACAAGTTATTGCTAATGCTAATTACGACATGGCGTGAAGGCTCCAACCCTAATCAAACACACCTAAACAAGCTAATCAAGGGCTGTGTCAGAAATCACCCCCTAGGGCACTATTTGAGGGGATGGCCATTTGTAGTGGTGTCCGAAACCATAGTGGACGTTATGGTGGAAAAGAGGCTTAGCGCACGTGCACAGCCATTGTAAGTCCACAAGAAGTGCATATAAAGTGTGCCGTTTGGGACAGGGCCCAAGTCAACAGCTAAAGAATACCCATAATGCACTGTGAGAGTCTCGCAGCTCTCGCCCGCAGCTGAATCATCCATCCGTTCATTTTCCAAACCGCTGGTCCAATGTGGGTACAGCACAATATCATACTTTTCAATTGATTATTACATTTTGTAATTAAGGTTTACACATGCTAGTTTCCATGACAAGAGTTCATGATAAATCTTTTCATTAAGACTGGATTATTAAAAGGCAAGCAAAAGCGGCAGCCGTTCAACAGCACACTCAATGTCCGAGTTCACTCACTTGGTGAGTGTGATCAGGAGATGAACTCTGCAGGAAAGTGGACCTTGAAGGCCCGATTTGAGAAACCCTCTTATAAATAGTTGACAGCAGCTTAAATTTGTTCTTGAAAAATCCCAAATACATACAGGTCAATGACCATATAAGATAAAGGATATTCATCAATATTCATGATATGGTTTTGTAAAACTTTCAAGGAAATTTCGGTAACACTTTACAATAAGGTTCATTAGTTAACTACATTAGTTAACATGAACTAATAATGAACGTATACAGCATTCATTAATCTTTGTTCATGCTAATTTCCACATTTACTAATACATTATTAAAATCTTGCGAACATTAGTCGATGAACTGTGAACTAACATTAAAAAACAATGAGCAGCTGTTATTAATGTTAACAAAGATGAACAAATACAGTATTAAATGTATTGCTCATGGTTAGTTCATGTTTGTTAATACATTAACTGATGTTAAATAATGAACCTTATTGTAAAGTGCTACCGAAGTTTCGAGGAAAAAACGTTTCAATCCAGCAGAGATGTGTGCTTCATCAGGCACAAAACAACAGGCAACAATATTGTTAAATAGCTTCATAGTCAAAGATGAGTAGGCTATTAAAGTCAATGTGTATGAACTGCATTTTTTTATGTATTTTTTTAATAAATTGACCTATACACGCGTTAGAATGAGTCTATAAACAAGAGTCAACAGGACACATTCATAGCAGCAAAAACTGTAAACTGCAGAGAAATATGTCAAAAACAAAAACCCACAAATCAGCAAAGGCCCAAACTGCAGAGATATTGCTAGAAATGACAATAGTTCTGTTTTAAATATGAGACAAGACAACAATGGAAAAGGGATTTTCCTACCAGTTGCTGGCTACAAAACAACGGTCATGTGCAATAAGCTAAAAACAGACATGAGTGTTTCTATGAACTTTCCACTACAATGTGTGTACAACATGCACATAAGTCACATGCATACAGTCTACACTGTCAGGAGGACACTAAATTTGTTGACATTACTTATACTATTCAAGTATATTTACAATAGCATCAATCTGTGTTTATTTATTGTGCCCAGTGTTTTAAGGCTTAAACTGACCTGGTCCCTTGGCGTGTGTGTGTGTCTCACACACACTTGTGCTGAACACTATGTGCAGGGAGATCCCCTGTTGACACGTTCAAACCCTAAAAAGGCTTTAAAGACAACTGGCCAATGAAGAGAGAGAGTAATTTTAAACTCCCTCTGCATCCTTCGCTTCTTGTCTTCATGACAGACAGCCTGCCTGTTTATGAAACCAAACTAATCATTCAAACTTGCACTTATTAACTGGTAGGTTTGGAAATGTAGAACCAGAAGACGTGTGTATGCTTAAATTCAAACTTAAATGCAATTCAGTCCTTTATTAGACAGATCAAACGCTGAACACATGTAACAGAAATATTAATTCAGAAAAAAAAAGAAGCATAACAAAATGAAGACAGTTAAAAAGAACATGTTTCAATACTAAATTTTGTATTTGTTTATAATATATTAAATTAAATTAAATATTTAACTATTTTTTTTATTCATGCTACAGAACACAAACAATAGAAGGAGAAATATTCATCCAAAAGTTAAATGAATAAATAATCAAATATAATAATACTGTGCCAGAGAACAATACAATTAAAATATATAAATAATAAATATAAGGAAAAGGGTGCCACTTAATGCAACATCATAACGCTTACATGTTATAGGCTTTACAATTGCGTAAATCAATACAATAAAGCTTGAAATCATTTTGAAAGTGAGAACATTTTGGTTTGGAGGCAGATCATTTTATTTTATGAATGTGAAACTTTCATATTAAAATGAATATGTTGAATCTACTCAGCAGAACAGCAATGCACAATGTCTTCTTAATTAAACTTCTATTTTAATTTAAAAATGCCTGTGCAATGAAAAAAAAAAGAGGTTTCACTTTCACTACAGATATTGGAAGAGTAATCAATATTTTCCAGCATGTTTTAGGCTGTTTTTTCTCCTGACCAGATGCACAAAATCTCATCTCAGCACTTTTGATGAATGGCTATTGGCTATGCTATTTTTAATTTGTCATTTAATCTGAATATTAAAATTTGTCAGCTGACACAGTTTTAAGGGTTAATTTGATCTAATTTGGTGTCTCTGGAAAATAGTGAACTATGACATTGTATTATGTTGAATATCAAATATTATCCCTGGCAGCGGACCAACTTACCCCTCATTTAATATTTGCCATTTTGTGCTATAAAAAGAAACATTTGCAAATTTTTATGTTATTTTCCATAATAACACATTGGCTGATGCATCATCATCCTGCACGTGCTAAACTTAGCCTATATATATTACAATTTAAAAGTAGGCTGAATCCACAGTGTTCTTAAGGGGGGCATCTTCCCCCATATTCATTATTTTAAAAGGGGCCTTTTTTACTTTGTTATTAATGTAGAATTGATCCATTCGACCATCTTTGCGCCAATTCAAATCCCCAAACACAAAAAATGAGCTGGAGGATAAACAATGTAAGTATATTTCTAATGTAGTTAGGCAATTTGATTAAAAGTGTACTTCCGTCGTGTACAGAAACGACATTAAATTGTGTAGCATATAGAGAACGAATGCGACTGATAGAAGAATTAAGTTTGTTGAATAGTGCAAATACACACTTAAGACAATATACTAAAGAATGCTTCAGCACAGTATATTGCAATTATGCAATTGTAAACATTTGAAAGAAATTGGTTTAATAAATTGGATTTAACGACATTTGTTCCCTTCATGCTCCACACACTCCAGTCCAGTAGGTGGGTTTGGAGGGTTTGTTTGCCAACCGCCATTAAAAAAGAAAAGAAGAAGTAAGTTTCAGAAACGTCATCACAATGCCACAATAACTTCCTGTTTTGGTTCCATAAATCCTTCTGAATAATGGCAGAATTAAACCGAGACCTCCAGGAATATTTGGCTCAGTCTAAAAGCGGCGCGAAGACGATATCCCAGTCCAGTTCCAGCACAACCATAGACTTTAACGAGCCGGAGTCGGTGCCCGAGAGCTGGTTCGGCCGGTGGTCGAGTCCGTTCTCCAGAGCCAGCACCCGCGGAGCGTCATCGTCGGGCCCGGGCTCGAGCAGCGGATTCTCGTGGCCCTGGTCGTCGGAACCGGACCCGTGTTTACCGGGCCTGAGTCGATCCCAGCGGCTGGTCGCGTTCGGGACGTGCATCTTCTTCTCGGCTCTGTGCTTCGGGCTGTCGGCGCTGTACGCCCCGCTGCTCCTGCTGAAGGCGCGCAAGTTCGCGTTGCTCTGGTCGCTCGGCTCCGTGTTCGCGCTGCTCGGCGCGGCGATCCTCCGCGGACCCAGTAAACTCATCGCGACCCCGACCCCGGGCGGCGCGGTGTACCTGTGCGCTCTGGTGGGCACCCTGTACGCGGCACTCAGTCTTCACAGCACCCTGTTCACCGCGCTCGGGGCCGGCCTGCAGATCGCCGCTATCGTGGGTTATATTGTGGCTTTGTTGCCGGGTGGGAGTGCAGGGATGCGGTTTGTGGGTGGCATGGCAGCGTCTGCTATTAAAAGGACTATAACTGGAAAGACCATGCCTATATGACCACGGACTAAACAACAACACATGTTACTGTGGACAGTTAGGACACTTTTTTGGGGGGAGAGTGACTGGTCTGGTAGATTGTGAAACTGTGAATGGGGATACCGGTATATACATTTTGTAATTTTCACCACAAGGACCATATGTATGACCAAGACATCAATTACTTTTTGACTTTTAACATTTCTGAACTGCTTTTGAAACTGACCTTTATAAATAAACCCACTAAACATATATTATTGTGTTCTCCACATCATGCCCTTTGGTCTGAAGGAAGATGAGCCATTTATTTCACTTTTGTATCACAACACAATACAATGATCAAAAAATGTATAGTAGTGGTTCTCTGTCCTGGTCTTTGAACACAGATGTTTGCCGTGACACAGTATTGGTCAGGGTCACTCAAATCCAGTCCTAGAGCGCCACTGGCCTGCAGAGTTTAGTTCAATCCTAATCAAACAAACATGAACAAGGTCTTCACTTACTCGGGATGAATCCAAAATCGCCCCCTATAATAACTAATAACGTCCACTATGGATTCACACACCACTACAAATGGCTGTCCTCTCAAATAACACATTATTTGAGGGGACAGCTATTTGTAGTGGTGTCTGAAACCATAGTGGACGTTATTGAGTGCACTCATTCAATCCCACAATGCACCGCTATCACTAGTGTACAACCGATGTACACTCGGCGGCTGTCCGAATTCGCTCACTCGTTCTCATTCACTCCTTCGAGTGAACAGCATTAGTAGACTGACATAAGGAATAGTGAATGAGGGTTTAGGGGGCGATTCAGCCTGGACAATTGCACATAGGCATGCTTGATCAGGGTCTGAAGTCAACTCTGCAGGACAGTGGCCCTCCAGCGCTGGATTTGAGGAACCCTGGTTACTCAATAGCTTTTACTAATAAGCTGATGAGTTGAATAAGGCGTTTGAAATAAGGGAGGCATCCAAAGTTTGATTTGTGTGAACAACTTGAACACTAGCGACATTGGGAACGTTTCCTTTCCACCCTCACGCAAAACTCTCGATTGCTTGAATTTCTATTGAGATGACTGGATTTTGCTTGTGAAATGTTGCTGGGCAATGGTCTGCACCTTAAGATCCACTAAAAGAACTTCCATCCATTTAGGAAAGAAGCTTTTACCCTTAGTGGCGCGTGCACATTTATAATTGCTCTGTGAATTACTAATGAGATGACTGGATTTCACACACTCTGGAGTTTTGCTTGAGGGCGATACAAGTTGCAGATTTCACTTGTGTTAAAGTTGGTCAAGCTAAATTAGCCACGTTGACCATCAAAGCTAATTGTGTTGAAATTGAGCTGTTTTTCATTTATCGCCACACTATTGACAATGGACATTTATTGTCGAGTAATGTGCAAGTCAACACTGCAGGCAAAAAAAGCTGTGGGACAGATAACAAATCACAGGTACAGTATTTAGACCAGTGTGGCTGAGATCTTTGTTTGCACGCTCTCACAATGCATGACTTCCATGATGGCTCTTCAGACCGCAATCATTGTAATGGTTTACCTTTCGAAACATTAGAGGTGTGTAATATCCAATATATCTTCTTTACTCATTCTATTTGATGATTAATATTCATGAGCAGCAGTTCTCAGGTCAAGTCAGATATCAGTGTGAGCAGTGCTACCAGGCGTGATGCTGCAGATATAGAGCCAAGATAGACGGATCGACTGGAAAAAGTGTAGTGTTGCAAGAAACTTGTGTTCACACCGAATGCAAAAATGGATGGGGTATGACAATGTCACATGGGGTAACAAAACAGCCAATCAAAACGGTTTTCCTTTGGCATTCTCCCACACTTGCAACACGTGTAACATAAAACACATACCTTCCATTTATAACTTCCAATGCTTCGCGAGATAAATTATTTGAATAGTTTTTTCATGAAAAAGAGTTTGTGTGTGGGCACTGGCAGAGCTAAAAACCTCAAATGTGTGCTATCCTCTCTAGTTAATTAGGACAAAAACTATGGAAGAGAGAGCTAGAGAGATTTATTATCACATCGCTTTGTCTAATCTGGTTAGGACAGGGTCGAGGCTGGGCTGCTCTGTTCTTCTGGGCCCAGTTTTTCAAAAGTAATCCAATGGGACTTCAGATTAGATCAAATCATGGAAATGGGTTTTTCAAAAGCAAAAGATGGATTCTGAACGAAGATCAGAGCATGTAATCCGATCTTACATGTGATCTGGATCAAACCTGCCCTTTGGGTTTTTCAAAACTTTGAACTCGGTTTGGGATCAATTTGATCCAGATTACATCTTTTGAAAAACTGAGCCCTGGTGATCTACTCTAAACACACCTGAACCAATCCAGGCTTTGGAGGTAAGTAAAAAAAGACATGCATGTAAAGGTGAGTTGAAATGAATGAACAGTCATGCTAGACTTTTCGCTCCACTGACTCCAGACGCTCCAGAAGCAGGACTGACATTCCCAGCTTCAAGAGTTCATATCAGTGTAATAATAAAAACACACAAAAGAGTGGGTGAAACCAAAGTAACGACAAGAGCAGAGAGAGTTTACATAAATTTTGCACATTCTATTATGGTTTCATACAAAAAAAGGACAAAACAATATGACAATTTTGTGACAAACTGTACACATAGGAACAAAGTCTGCAGCTTCGTCTCTCAGAGTAGCCTGGTAATGTTACAGAAATATTATCTCCATTATTTTACATAAAAATGAAATTAAATAAACATTGCTGAGTCACCGGGGGGAACGAAACATTCAAAAGACCTTTTTTTCTCTAGTAATAGACAGTCCTTTACCTAGATTGAGTTGCATTTGCTGGCAGACAGAATCTGACTGAGGAATTCAATGGTACACAATGTGTTTTGTGTTTGATACATCAGAATCATTGAGGTAAAAAAAGAAAAGACAAGACACAGGGGGCTCGGGTGCTGGTACAAATTGAGTTGCCATTGTCCAAGTGAATCACTAAGCAGGTCCGCTGCTCAGTGCAGGGAAGGGGTTTCTCTTAAGCATCTACAGAGAGTTGTACCATGCATCACAAATACAGTTTCCTGGACCACAAACACAACTCCATTACAAGAGATCATGTTTCTTGTCACACCATGATGTGTCCCCAGTTATTATTCTCACAATTGACGTAAGGTTAGAACAAATCCCACGTGTCACAAGTACACCAATCAGGTGGCAAGAGGCATCGTGAGCCGAAACATTTGGCCCTGGATAACTGGTACCCGCCACCTTCCGTCTGATACATCATAGAGAAAAAGCTAAGCCTCAGCCACCATTCCACGCTGATTTATACTGAAGTGCTTCCAGACACCTGTCCAAGCCTGCAAAACTGTTCAGACCCTCAAGGAAGCTGATTTTGTAGCCATGTGTGGTTCTTTATTGTCCCCTGTCCTCATTGTGGTTTTGCCTCCGTGTTCCCAGAGAAGCAGGCGTGACCATTACTACCGCCCGCGACCGCCCCTCATAACACCGCGTGGAGCCCCTCGTCTGACATTTGGACCCACATTGGGACCAGGACCCCCGGGGTTAGGTGGCCCACCACGGCCCCATCCACCTCTTCCTCCACGTGATGGAGGCCCATACCCACCTTCCTCTCTTGGTGATGGCCGACCTATGGGGAGTTGGATAATATTAGTATGCAGAATGCCATATTGTGCATTTTACTTTAAAGGGGTCATGAATTGAGAAATACGTTTTTTTCCTTGAGCTTTTGATATATGAATGAATGAAGGCATTTATATAGCGCTTCTCATATGTACTACTGTACACCCAAAGCGCATTACAATCATGTTGGGGTTCATGCCTCAACAGCTGAAAAACAACGCCTAATTCTGTAGCCCTGCCCACCAATTCACGCATGAATTGTAATAGGTTAATAACACAGGCCTACGTGACGCTAAACTGGGTCGAGCTACCAAGCAATAAAATGCCGCTGAAGATTACAATATATTGTGCGGTGCCTGGTTGTGCAAGAACACTGCATAAGCTTCCTTCGGACTTTATTCTTAACGAAGTTCTAGTTCGCTTCCATTTGATCGATTCATTTCACTGCAGATTCTTTTGTAAATAAGACAGGTCAAGGATGGATTTGCAGACAGAATGAGATTTAATAACGATGCTGTGCATTGCTGTATATATAATGCTGTATATTGGATCCGACAGGAATGGTGCAACACTCTTATTGGAGTAATGTGCTAGTATTACATTGTTCCAGATCGTTTGATATCTACTGATCCTGCGATTCGTGACCAGACTCTGGGTTGAACATGTATGGGCGAATCATTCCGGTTGATATTTTTCCCACATTGGAAGTTTTCAAAACATTTCCCCAAGTGAACTGACGAGTCGTCGAAACTCATTTTAATATGCAAAACTGTTATCCAATCATAGCAGTGGGTGTTTACTTCCAAATCTTCAATGCGGCACGCTCATAAAAACGTGCGTTTCAGGAGCAAGGCGCAAAAACAGTAGAAAATAGCCTATTACTTATTCATTATGAGGTTTTTGAATGTAAAAACCACGTGAAAATCATAAGTTGACCTCAGACAACAGTATAATTTTTATAAAAATAAGCCAGTTCATGACCCCTTTAAAACAAATCATAGTCACTTATGGATCGCTCACCTGCTCTGTCATCAGGCACTGCACCAGGCGAGTCCATGTCACCCGTGCCTGGTCCGTCATGCCATGGGCGCTTGCGTGGGGGCAGCGAGGCCATATCCATGCCCTGTAGAGAGGAGGAACGCTCTCTGCTGGCTGGAGACGGACTGTCATGTATATTGTGGTCTGGCCGCTGACCATCCCGATAACTCTCATGACCTGAACACACATACACACCAACATGAATTTGATTGGATCTTTGATGTTAAGCTTGAACTATGCCTTTACATAAAGCTTAAGTTAAAAATACACTACGGGACTAAGAAAAAAAAAATCCCCAAACTGCTTTACTGTTAATATTATGATATTATAAGATTATTTGTTTTATTGAAGCACATGTGGAGACACTTTATCAAGTGTAGACGATGTTTCAAGAAGATCCACCTGAATAGAGCCTTGACATTTACTGTATGATAAGTTCCCTCATGAAAACATCCAAAAAAGTTCAAACAAATTCAAGTGGCCGACACAATAGCAGTTTTAGGGTGTATGTTTTGATTTTTACTTTGTGCTGAAAAATTAATCTAAACAACAAAGAAATGAAAATGGAGCAAGACAATAATTAAGACAGAGATGGGCACCAAGGACTTTCCGTTCTTCATAAAGAATTCGAAGTTAGGTTATGGGATGCCCACAAACTACACCCTGTTGTTGTCTCCTAGTCTAATACTTAAAGGTATAGTGGAAGATTTTCTTTTTCCAGGTGGATCATCAAGACTATTGGTCCTCCTAGTTGTCAATCATTCTGGTGATATGTTTACGTAATGCCGTCGTACGTGCTCGTCCCTAGGTAGTTTTCGCTTTCTGCGCAATGCGCACTTTCAGGTGTATATGTGTGTGGTGACCTACGGTTTCAGCCATTTATTGAAGCTCGCCGTTCTCACCGGGTTTTTTCAAAATGTCTGAGGGTCGCAAGAGAAAAAGTGTCTACGAATTGTATGACAAGAAGAGAAAGGCCTCTGAAGAAAGAAACCAGTGTTTTTGGGTGAATATTTCACACGCTGACGTGCGCTAAAAGCACAGGTTGGGCTTCCTACTGATGCCTCAGTCACGAAGTTTTTACTCGACAGGTAAAGTTTGGTATGCTATTTGGAGAAATCCATTTAAAATTACTTCTAGTAAAAGTTAATGTAAGCTATGATTAGCGATGCTAGCCCTGGCACAAGTCACGCACCGCGCAGACACGGTAAACATCTCAATTTGTCAAAATTAGCCTTATGACCAAATGGTGAAAGGTATCACGCTGAAATATGATAAAACCTTGTCTGTTCATTTTTGATAATTCCAATGTGTGATATAGTGGGAAAAGTGCAAATCTTCTTTTTGAAAGTAGGCTTGTATGAGCCATGCCGACAGCAACTTGTAAACAGAGCGTGCACGAGGAGAACTAGGCTCGTGACTGCTCCCTAGTGCACACGTTCCCTCTCGGGAGCAGGTAGAGTGTTGCGCATGTGCATTTTTTCAAAAAGTGGAGAGAGCGGTTCTTTTCTAAAATTCGGGAAAATCTTCCACTATACCTTTAAGATTTTAAACAGACCCCATCCTGCCATCTCCTCATTGGTCATTTCATGTCACTGCTCTCACTACATTGCTTACACTAAAAGATTTCCTTGTTTCTGAGGCAAGTTACAGACTATGTTGGAATCCTCACACCTAACTGGCCCATCATCCAAGTTGGCTTTAATCTGACTTTTAATCTGTCTGTGACTGGAAAATGTGGGCTAAAATCATTTATTCTGCTCTCAGCTTTACGGCCTCAGTTAAAAACTGGGAATTTGCTCAAGCATGTCTTACTGCACTGCAACAACAAGAACATTTATTGGCATCCCCTTCATGCACTTCTACCTGCATCTCGCCCTCCCTCCCAGCCCTCCTGGTTTCTTCCTCCTTCATAGTGAGAGGGATAATCATCAGGAGTTGGGAGAAGCCCCTTTCTTCCTACACCACCTAAGAAAGATGTCATGTTCAAACCTGACACCTCAGTTTTAATGGACGCAACGTGAGCTCATGGACTGGTGAATGGAATGGGATCTACCTCCTCTTGGTGGCCCACCACGTGGTCTTCCTCTTCCTCCCCATCCTTGGCCCATGTCTTCTTGGGAATCAAAGCTCTCATCTCCGCCATACTCCTCTTGGAAGCCGCCCATTCCACCACGGCCACTTGGGCCACCTCTCCTGTATCTGTAAGTTCAGAGACAGACAATAAAAATCAAGTATTTATCAATCAGTGGACAACTCTGGTCAAAGATCAGATAATGTCTGTACAGGCTCATGCTTTAAAGGCACACTGTGCAGGAATCCATTCTCCCATCTAGCGGTGAAATTGTATTTTGCATTCAAAGGAATAGTTCTCTCTAGCGCCTCGCTTTTTCAAATGCGTGTTGCAACTACGGTAGCCGTCATGTACCAAGAAGCTATGACAACATGTCTTCCAATTGCATTTCGAGTTTTCTTCTGGGTGATGAGGTTCGTTATTTCAAACAAACTGCAACTTGACACACAACAAACAAACGAATGTTACAGTGTGAACCAGACTGCAAAAAGCATGTCCGGTGGCTCGGCATAAGCATGATCCTGCATCATGAAGTACCGTGCAGTGCAGCCTTTCAAATTTGCTGGGACAGTGACAATCGCCTCTCACTGATCTTCTTGTCGGTTTCTGCTGGTTTCAGTCATGTGACGCTGGCTCTGAACGAAAACGCGTTGAGGTAGGCTAGTGCTTTTTGACCATCTCTGCTATTATAGTTTTTCAAGATGGCGGAACGACATGGACTTACCCGTCCAATGTAAATAAAGATAAGAAATTTTTCGCTTACGAGGATAAGTAAGATCATTGGCAGAGGTCATTTTACACCAATGAGTTAATTTAGCTAAAAAAAACTACAGTGTCCCTTTAAAGAATATACTTTGAAACAGTTGAACGATCTAAAGGCAGAAGAGGACGCATACCTCAAGACTTTAGTGTCATGTTTCAGTTTTAAGAATCATTTAGAATAATAGGCAAATTTCGTTCTTTCTGCCAGAACACAGTAAAGCTAATTCTTGACTCAATCTCAGGTTGCACGCAACACTTACGAATCATCTCCATGCGGTGGCCGTCTCTGCCTCTGGTCAAACTCCTCACCAGAACCCTCATACCCATCATACCTGTAAAGATGTCACCATATGACTCAAGACATTTAAGAAAATCAGAATATAGATTCATGTTGTGCTGAATGAAGCATACCTGTCGTGTCCCATGTACTCTCCATCATGTGAAGAAAACCTTTCCTGGCCCTCCCATTGGCTTCCAGAGTTTCCTCTGTGACCTCCTGAGTATTCCTGTCCCGAACCCCCGGGGCCTCTTCTCCAGCCCTCTTGATAACCCCCATCATCACCCCAGTACTGGCCTCCATCAGAGCCCTGACCCGCTCCTCCTGGGCCTTGTCGCTCCGATGGGGGTCCCATGTGATGGTTAGGTCCTCGAGGAGCATCTCCTGATAAAAACAGACAAGGAGAGCACAAACAAGTCACCATTAACTTTCACACACTAGTTTTGATTAAATCATCTTGCATACGAGTTAGAGCTGCACGATTAATCGTTAAAAGATCACGATCTCGCTTCAGACACCCACACGATCTCCATTCCTAAATGACAATGATGCGCCTGTGTCTATTAAACCTTAGACAAAATCACACAGGAACATTCAAATCTGCATTGGCGCTGACCCAGAGAAAGCATTTATCAGCTTCACAAATAGTCTTTTCAATCACACAGTATCATTATTTCTGCTACAAATATTCATATCACAAAAGTACCAGGATGAAAGTGTATAGTTGTTAAAAACACTGATGTCTACAGAAGCAATCAAAAAAAAGCAAATCACCTTTTGAAAGTAACTTGGTGCTATATAAATAACGATTGTATTGATTACATTGTTACACCATCAGGTGGCAACAAGTGACTGATAAAAACAGATTAATCCAGTAATAAAACAAGTGAATTATTTATGAGTGAAACTTTTTAAAGAGATTCAGATTAATTAAACATTTTAAATAGACTGCAGCAATTAATATTTTATCAGAACCTCTAGTAAATCACGTTATTTTGTTTAGTTGTCTGTTCGGGATCATGGGAGAATCGTGATCTCAGTTCGAAACCAAAAAACGTGATTCTCAATTTATCCCGAATAGTGAATTTATCACTACCTAATATGAGTAACTTGTCTTCCCCCAATAGGCTGAGCATTACCTTTCACATTAGGACCCTGTTGTCCCATTCCATGCATCATTGACTGAGGTCCAGTATTCTGTCCCTGAAAGACATGCACAAAATTTCAGCAATAGAAGCGACTCTGACATTTTTTCAGTTATATGTCTTCGTCCTAAACATTCACAGACGTGTTCATTCCAAACGTGTTCTTTTCTTCACCTGGTTGAACTGTCCTCGGTTTCCATCACCCATGTGTGGTGGTTTGCCTTGCATGTATGGTGGAGGGCCCTGCATATTGCCCGGAGGTCCTTGCATGTTTCCTGGTGGCCCCTGCATGTTGTTTGGTGGTCCATGCATACCCCCTGGAGGAGGCCCCATTCCATGCATATTTCCCATGCCCTGCATATTGCCATGAGTCCTGGGTGGAGGCCCCATCATACCCCCTTGCATGGGTCCCTGATGGCCCATCATGTTTCCATGAGGCGCGGGCCCCCTCATGTCCTGATGCATCATCCCTCCCTGGGGAGGCCCCTGTCCTCGCGGTGGAGGTCCCATCATACCGCCTGGAGGTCCACCAGAACCTGGCGGCATTCCTCCAGGGGGAGGTCCTTGCATACCTCTGGGGCCAGACATGCCAGGAGGACCTTGGGGTCCCATGTTCCTATGAGGGCCAGGATGACGTGGAGGTCCATGCATGTCTGGAGGTCCCATCATGCCCTGTGGAGGAGGACCCTGGTGCATAGGTCCTGGTGGACCCATTTGGCCTGAAGATATGAATGGGCCAGGCATTCCACCTGGTCCCACTGGAGGCATGTTGTGCTGCATTTGTTGTGGGGGCATGGATTGAGGGAAGCCTTGTGTTGGAGGGGGCATCGGGCCACCCTGCCCTTGAAAGGGAGGCACTGGCCCTGACTGTCCAGCAGGGGGAGGCATTCCCTGCTCTTGTAATTGTGCCATTCGATCCATCTTCAGTTGCTAAAGACAAAAATATATATTTTTTAATAAAAATGAATTAACCAGTGTTGATATGCGTGACATAGTGATGATTCCCATGTTTACATCACAATGCTAAAGCTGTACATGTAAGCATATTAGCTGACCTCGAGCAGCATTGGGTTTGTATACTGCAGGGTAGCCATTTCCTGCTCAATCTCTGCTTGCGTCTTCTTCTTGCCATCTACTTTCTTCTCATCCTTCCTTTCTTTTGGAACCTCTCCAGGAGCCAGTGCTGGAACCTTATTCTCTGCCCAGGCCTATTGAATGACATAAAAAGTGAAGGATAGACAACTAGCCAAATGTGTATCCACAAGATTCAAACCACAGTAGTCCATCATACTGACCTGTTGAAACTGAGCTGGAATAGGTTTTGCATAAGGAACTTTTTTAGTCGGGGGCTTTTTTTGGTCCTTCAGCATAACCTCTTCCATTCCCCAGTCCAGCCCAGGGATGCTCATCTCAGGCTCTGCTACCATATCTTTTCCTAGGCACACAATCACAATTTATCAATAACCAACCAATTACCTATACATGAATACATTGACCGTCAATAAATATTGACTGTGATCATGTATGTGTGTGCTAACCAGTTTGTTCTTGTTCCATGGCAGCCTTCAGCGTTTCTGGGATCCCCATGCCCGGAATGGCGGCAATATTATTGGTCTCCATGTCATCTAGAATTACCCAGGGATAAAGCATTATGAATTCATATGTACATCCTCTATAGGGCTTTCAAATTGCAAGAGGTCAAGGAACACTAACCATATTCCATCCCATCTTCTGACATTCCAGGCAACAAGTTCAGATTGTATCTGTCCCGCATCTTGTCGCCTGGCCGATTCCTTGTCCAAAATTTGCTGAGGGAGTGATCATAGAGAAATGAGCTAAAATCTATGTATTTTAGGTTTACAATTTTAATTTCTTTGTTTCTGACGGTTCACTTAACTGTATGGAATTTATTTAATTTATCAATGTATTAGTTTACATCTGAATAAAGGAGTGTGGTAAATAGCATATTGTTTGCAGCAACAAGAAATGTAACAAAACTGTTATCGAGAATTGGGAAATTTCACTGTTATTGGTATTGGCAACTGAAATTTTAGTAGATGTAACAAACAACCCTATGTCAACCAAATGAAAGTTTTGTTAGTTACACTCACTCACCTGGTGTGGTCGTTAGACCCAGAACACAAGATGTGGCCCAGTGGATGCCAGGCTAAACTCCAGATCATTCCTTCATGAGCCATCTCCATTCCTCCCACTTCTTTCTCCACACTAGCAAAATATTTCAACCACATTAGCAGTCAAATTACATTTTTTTTCAATTACAAAAGACTAAATTCAATTTTCAATTTTGACTAAAGCTACCATCTATGGATACAGAAAGGATCTGAACAGAGCCTACCCTGCATTCCAGAACAGCAGCGATCCATCAGAGCCTCCACTGGCAAACATGCCTTCATGAACTGGGTGCCAGGCAACAGCTGCAACCGAAAGTCCAAAGCATGAGTCTAGCACACACTGCTTCTCCACCACAAGAGCCATTCATACTCATTCTCATTAGGGTTATAATACCTGTGGCTTCTTTCTTGTGTCCTCTAAAAATCTGTAGCTCCTCTTTGAGGTTGCGGATGTCAAACAGTTTGCATAAATGGTCACGTGACGCCGTCAACAGCCAGTTGCCATTGAGGTTCCACTTCACCTCCATGACAGTGTTTTTATGCGCATGTCTGAGGACAAAACACAACCGAAACATTAATAGCCCCACTTAATCGCTTTTAGTTGAAGTACTCAAACCCTTTAGCATAAAAAGATTTTCAATGCAGCTACAACCATTTTGATTGTTAAATGGCTTAATACATCGAAGTAGCTCTAATCAAAGCATTTGCGGTCTGCTAATTTAGTATATTTCTTAGTGTATTTTTATTAAACATACAGGAATGGTTTCATTTCTCAGTCTAGTGTAAAACTCAAAGGCCTCAAGTCATAGAGTGCACTGGCTCCCTTTTAATAGCTATGAGCTAGGACTGTGCAATTAATCGCAATTCATTTTTTTATTCTGGCTTCCAACGATTATGAAAACAAGATAGTCAAGGTAAAATGATTATTGTGCTGCTGACGCATTCCGTCCAACGCACCTTTATTTCCATCACACCGGTCTGCTTTCTTTGCTCCCTAAAAGCCCAAACGTAACATCCAAATAAGTGAGCGCTGTAAAATGCAGTCTACTGTTGCTATTACTGCTTACTGTTTGATATTAAACAGCATATCAAGCCACAAAAGAGACACTGTTCCCTAGGTGGCGGTTCGAGATTGAACCGAATTCGGATAAGCATCAGATACACACCTAAACACAAAAATTTCAAAATGCCTTTTTGGAGAGTATTCAAGTAAACACTGTGGGTTAATGTACGCAGTAAATTAGTAAATGTACACAGTTGAGAAAGAAAACGCATGTGTAACAGTATATTGGATCTGTGCATGAGCTCTTAAAGTGACAGCAGCCTAATATTCCTGCTGCATTCTGTCATTAATGATCACAAGAATGAATCTATATTAAATATATGTACAATAAGACTATGCAGTGTTATTTTACATTTGATTATTCAATATTTTTTTATCGGCTATTACATATTGTTTCTGAATACCACGGTTAGTGCATCTTCCTGAAATTAAAACACTGTTTATTTAATTCGTTTTTTCATTCTCTTGTATTTATTTGTCAGTTTTGTTTGTAATTAGTTTCTTTGTTCTTATTGTATTGCTGACAGTTTATGTAATTGTTTCGAGGACCCTTTTCTTACATTAGTTTACCATTTTTTCTGAAGTATTGATAACTGTGAAATTTCCCCGATATTTAAAATATTGTGAAATAAAGACTTTGATCATATCACCCACCAATGATAGTGTTAAATATTCTTGATCATGATTTTTGCCATAATTAAGCAGCCCAGTCTGAGGACCAAGTGCAACAACGATAAGGAGATGCTTCTGTTGTTGAGATGTGTAAGTGTCGGAGGATTCATGCAAGAAAGATTAAGATGTGCACCTATTACTTTCCTCTGCTTTAAGAACAGTAAGAAGATGGACTAATACAAATAGAAGATAACCCAACGAAAGAGCATTTGTTGGGAAGAGACTGTATTAGAATGAATTTTGAGTACAATTGTTAGATAATCAGCTGGCATCTCTGCTTTGTTAATTGAAACGAAGTATATCTTTTGACACCTTGAACTCCTGACTCGAGAAGTTTCTACAGAGACAAAGATGGACTTTCTGTCACCACACTAACTTACAGTGTTGCCAAACTTTGTCCAGTCTTTGGGTCCCAAAATTTGATAGGTTGCTGGCTGTCTTTGCTGCCGGACACCACCAAACCCTTTGTGGGATGCCAATCAACACACTTCACGTCTGCTCCATGTCCTGGAAACATATGTAGGTTTCGAATGAGTTTGTGACATAAAAAGAGAAACATATTGTGTATTTGCATATATTTGTCTTTAATATTTCAGAAAAACATAATTACTCAAGAGTAACACTTTTATTGCTTTTGATTACAAACTAAGCATTACATTAAATGTATCATAAACCATAATATTGTACTACTCTATAATAAGCAAAGCCAGCCTAAGTAACAGCCAGAACAAAACACATTTTATTGGATTAAACTCCATTATTAATCAAATCACATGCCACTGAATTAGCAAAATAATAAATCTCATTAAATTCATAGACACTTTGACTATCAAATAATGGCATTATTTAAAAGGGCACATCATGTGATTGTCACAAAAACATTGCTCATAATAATCAAGTGAGCATGAGCTTGTTTATTAATTTATATGAATGTCTGGGTGAAGCTGTATGAATCCTTAGCTGTATTTTTTGTTGACAGATGAATGAACACTTGTGTGTTTGCACAAACATGAGGAAAATAAAAAGCCTATAGTGAATATCCCTGTTGTAAAATAATGTGAGTTCTGTTTTTATGCAAATCAGTGAGATCTATTTAAAAGTAACTTGAAAAGGTAAAAAAAAGCATGACTTTTTATTAATGATCAAAATCAGGCCCATTAGATCACTGTAACAGGGACAGTCCTGTATCTTAAAGACACGTAGCATTCGGGAAAACAAACAACAACAAAACTATGTGGAGATAAATTTCATATAATGTGAAAGGTCTTACAAATGTATGAAACCTATGCTAATCACATCTTCCATGCAATACTTTGTTTACAGTCCTAAGTCTGAACATTTTACTGGCAAATTGACAATATTGTGCCTTCTTTAGTTCATTATTTAAATCATATGGAGATCCAGTGGGTCATAAATTGGGTGAAAGTAATATCTTCTATTTACTTAAATTTCAGGGCACTTTGACACCGTCTTAACTGGTACACTATTGAAGTGCACATAGATGCAAATATCTACCTTCACGCAAACTAGCATAAAAACAGTATATGCATCTTTTGGAGGTTTAAATATTTGACCCCTCAAAAGTACACAACGTACTCGACTTGAGTTGTTACAGGACAAAGGTTACCCTTTTTAAACCTGCAGCCAATAACCCCTAAATCAACAAACCACAACAGCAAAGTTTGCTCTTGGTATGTCTGATAATAAAGCATTCAACAAAAAAAACCTAACCTAACATTAAGCATAAGCTTTATTTTTAATGTTTTATTTGATCACAAAGCTTCCATACCCAGTCACTCACATTATTTTCGTTTTTTGCATCACACATTGAGTTTTCATGTTTTATGACTTTCTATAGACGTGGTGGTTTATATCCTGTACTGTACAAACTGTAAATTATATCCCCTTACACTAAACCTACCTACCACTGAAAACTTTCTGCATTTTTACATATTCACAAAAAAAAAGTAGTATGTTTTATAAGCTGTTTTCCTCATGTGGATAGAAAAAAAATCTCCTCATAAGAACAAGGATCAAAGATGAAAAGGACTGCTACTGTTATTGAACTGAATATTAAACAACAACAATATTAATATACTATAATAATTAAAACAAGAAGCCCATTACCATGTGATGATGTCTGTGCATTTAAGGTGGATTATTATTTTCCATAATGGTGACAGGTCAGGTTATACATGTCTCGCGTGGGTATGTTGTTGATATTGAAACACAAATATTTCAAATTATGCCAGAAGGAACAACTCTTTTTAAACTAAACGTCAACACAACAGAAGTGAGCAGGAATTTTTCTTTGAGTATTGAAACAGAAAGTACATAGTAACGAGCGATACAGGGAAGTGACGGTTTAGAAATGCTACAGTGCGTGCAGAATTATTAGGCATGTTGAATTTCTGATCATATTTTTTTTTTTCAGGCACATTTTACTAATTCCAAACCCCATTAATCTCCTCTAATTATTAAATTGCTATTACTTTTTTATTTAATAATTAATAAGTGATTATATAATTGCTCATGAAGGCTGGAAATGTAAAACGCCTTATATTCAGGTGTGCATTATTATTAGGCACGTTTTTTTAAAAGATAAAATAAGCCAAAAAAAGAGATTTAACAAAAAATTATTAAATGCCCATTAGAAGGATGCAATACTAGAAATTACAGTTAAGGCATGACCATTGGACAGTGAAATGCTCAGTAGGTCAGACAAAAACCGGTGGAGAAGAAAAGACACATGTTCACTGCAAAATAATTAAGGTGATCAGGAACCATCAGGAACCCTTTAGTCTCCAGCGCCACCATTTTCCAGAACTGCAACCTCTCTCCTACCCTGAAGTCTGTTTTGCAGAGATGGACTAACAAAACTCACAGCCAGAATCTGGAAGATTAATTCTTCAAACAGTGGTGCAAGAGGATGTGTTGCAGTTGCTGGTCCTTCAAGTCGCTCTTCAATCTGTCAGTCTATAAAGCCTAAACAGTCTCCATGTATTTTATTACACTTCAGCTTGTGATTCTTATTAAGAGGGGGTAATATAGTAGGATTCTTTGCCTAACCCAGGGGTCACCAAACTCGGTCCTGGAGGGCCGCTGTCCTGCAGATTTGAGCTCCAACCAGGTCCAACACACCTGCCTGAAAGTTTCTAGCATGCCTAGTGAGACCTTGATTAGCTGGTTCAAGTGTGTTTAATTGGGGTTGGAGCTAAACTCTGCAGGACACCGAGTTTGGTGACCCCTGCCCTAACCCAAGTCTCTGGGATCCTGACACCGTGCACTTCTGGAGACTCAAGGTAGGTTGCAGTTCTGGAAAATGGTGGCGCTGGAGACTAAAGGGTTCCTGGGGGTTTCACACTTAATTATTTTGCAGTGAGCATGTGTCTTTTCTTCTCCGCCTGTTTTTGTCGGACCCAATGAGCATTTCACTGTCCAATGTTCATGCCTTAACTGCAATTTCTAGTATTGCATCCTCCTCGTGGGCATTTCATAATTTTTTACTTTTCAGTCCGAGTTAAATCTCTTTTTTTGGCTTATTTTATCTGTAAAAGAAAACGTGCCTAATAATAATGCACACCTGAATATAAGGCGTTTTACATTTCCAGCCTTCATGAGCAATTATATATCACTTATAAATGATTAAATGCTAAATAGTAGTTAAGATTGATGTGGGTTGGAATTGGTAAAATGTGTCTGGAAAAAAAATTATCATAAAATCAACATGCCTAATAATTCTGCCAGCACTGTAAATGCTAACCTAACTCAATAAGTTTTAAATTTAATTCTGTACTTCAGGGTGACTTTCAATACCAATGCATGATGAGAGACGGTTTAATGCTTATTCTATTTAGCTATAATAATCTTAAGTCTTAGGAAAAGGACTTTTTAACATAACTGATCATCACTAGATTTGATAATCTGTTTGAAAAAAAAGATTGAGAAACAAAAATATTTAAACAATATCTAAACCTTTCTACTACAAAATGTTTTTTTTGGTAGTAGTACTACGCCAATAGTGCACCACATTATTAATGTGTTTTTTTACATGACTATAATACACAAAACACAAGGTTATTAGACACAATAGTTTGCAGATACAAGCCATAAAATGCTCATACAGAAAACCTTTTTGTTCATGTGGATTAATTTTCCACAAGAAAATGTATTAATTCCTAAATAAAGGTGTACAAAACACTATTAAAACAGAAAACTATATATTTGGCATTAATAGATATTATAAAAAAGGATTTATCAGTAAAATATTAGCAATAATCTCAAACACAAGGTATAATATATATTTAAAACTGCCAAAACAATGCAAGAACATGAACCTGCTACCGACAGCCCATGGTAAAGTGTGCGGAGTTGTGTGAAAGACAACATGAAGACTTGAAGTGTTTGTGAACCCAGATGACAGTGTAATTGTGTTCAAAGGAAAGCGTTTGTGAATATCTCCACATCTTATATGACGTACCTCTCAGAATTCTTTCCTCGTGACAGCGCAGAAAGTCCCAGATGCGTACCGTTCCATCATCAGAGCAAGTGGCAAATTTATTATCCGTAGGAGAGAAACTGAAGACACAGCAGGGAGAGAATCAACAATGAAGGATAACATAGCAGTTCTCTGTGGGCTGGACATCTTTGAGTTGATCTGACAAGGAACCATCCATCTCCTTAGCAGACAGCTCACTCTACAGAACAGTCCTATTATACTCTTTTTTCACATCTCGAATTAAAAAAACAAAAACAATCAGATGCTAAAACTATGTGAGCTGCTCATAGACAGCACACAAGCTAAAAGGATTGCAAAAGTTAAAACTGGCCACACATTTCCCTGTATTCTGATCCAATTATGACAGCTTAAAGTTTTTTACAACATATTTACTTGTTAAGTTCGATCAGTAAACGCAAACATGTAGGTTTCGAACACTATGATCTCTACACAGACCACTCTTCCTTCCAGAGGGCACACAAGCTGGTTCAAGCATTCGGCAAAACTGAGCCTGCCTCAGTTTACCAACTCACTCTTTGACCTCCAAAAACACACCGTTACTTTACTATTTCTACAGACAAATGACGCAGAATTATCACACCACCTAACACCATGAAGTACTAGTGTTAACCACAGTGCCCTAATGTTCTTAAGATAGAAATGAACCACTGAAGCAAGCAAAAGCCTCTCTTCAGCAGGTTTTACTTCAACCCATGAGCCATTTGCATAAATTGATTTCACTGGCTTTAAATTTGTGGCTTCCTTTTTTGTTTTTAAATATTGAAGGTGAAATTGCATTTTATTGCATCAGAAAGAACGTTACATGTCCTGCATTGTGTCTGAGTTAACAGAATGAAAAGGAAAAACCTGGATTTCAATGTGAATGAAAATGTTGCCATGTGCATTTATACCCATAAAGTTGCATCCAAGTGAATATCTGAGTTATTTATTCTTACAAATCTTTATTTAGAGGCAGTATTTTTATTAGGGAAGACTTGTTTTATGGGACTGACTGAAAGTGATGGCCAGTCGGGACAGCACAGCTCCTGTCTCGTTGTTAAACCATTGTGAACTGAAGCTTAAAGTTGTGTAGGTTTCCTACAATTACACCAGCGCAAGGACAAGACAAGAGTCCAGCACCTCCAATACGGAGGCTCCATAAACCCTTCCAACAAACACGTTAAGTCCCTGAGGGTCTTTTTAACGGACGTGTTTTTTTATTTTTTTATTCTAGACTGCATGTGTCATCACCTTAGAATATAAATAATTGGAAATACTTTATTTAAAAGTGTGAGAAATACACCTTTTCTGTACAAAGTAATTATGTATATAGAAGATGAGGATACATAACTCATAAGCCACAGGTGACAAATAAATGCAGTGTTGCAACAACAACACACACACGTGTCAATAATAAAGGACATGAACATTGAGCAGCACAGGGAAGAGTATATCAGCACTGAGGAGAGCCCCCTACAGGCAGAGCCCTGCCACTGCAGGGGCAGTAACAGGCTCGGGTTAACTACAGAAAATGGTAGATTGTGTATAGACCTGGCCTCTCTAATCGCCTCCTTGTGAGCCTGGAACATCTTGACGTTATTCATGTTGGACTGCCAGTACTTCACGTAACCTCCATGGTCGGCAGTCAACATCCACATGTCATTGTGAGACCAGGTCATTGCCCTGACAGGGCTGTCATGAGCCTATGAGAACGAAGAGAAGAAATTTGATAAATAAGCAAGGGCTTTTTAGCAAGCTTGTGAGGTTGAGGCAAGGTGATGTGCCTCAAATCAAAAACACGGTCTCTGGTTACCTGCAGAATTGTCTCAAAGTTAAACGTGAGCCCGTTCCATAAAGTAAACTCCCCGCTGGAGGCACCCGTTACAAGCCGCCTGCCTTCAGGAGTCCACTGCAAGAAGGGAAGTAAAGGATACGGATATATTTAGAACAACCAAAGGACTTGGTTTGATGTGGTTTATACAGCATAACATACTTTTTTTTAAATACAAGCCTAACACTTACCCGCACAACAAAAACAGGGCATTTGACTTTGTTGGTGGAGGTTCTGACAAACTTTGTCGTAACAGCATTCATAGAGTTATTAAGCATACCAACTGGAGGAACAAGCTGCAAGAAAAGTATTTTATTAGATTTATGAACTTGAAGAAAAATCATAAAAGAACTGAGCATAGTAGTAGTAGCAAGACATACATCATTGTAGCAGCCTGCATCTGGTTGAATAGCACGGAAATCTCGATGATCTCGCTGCCACAGTCGATTCTGAAATACAGCAATTAGCCAAATATTAAGATTGCTAGAGGAGGGAGGCTCGGTTTCTCTTAGTCAATTTTTTTCAGGACTATACCTCAAGATATCTGATGACAGATGGATTATAGTCAATGGTCTTGCGGTTGACAGCTTTCCTCATGCGCTTGCCATCAAAAGTGAGCTGCTGCATGGCCTGCTGCTGGGCGAAGTCCGGCCGCTTGTAGAACAGCTGCCGAGGAGCCTGGTGCTGGAAGCGGGGCATGTGGAAGAACCGGGGAGGGGAGCCGATGTCGGTCGCCATGCTTGACACCTGAAGATGTGAAGCGGAGGACATTTACTACGAGTTTGAGGTTTATTACATCGGCTCACTTTAAATGAATAGAACTTAACCAATTGCACAGGTCAATGGGAAATGTAACAGAGAGACAGAAAAGATATTAACATAAAAAATTACATCTGCGCCATAAGACCATCAACTGGTGAATAAGAAACATCTCGTTCTACAGCACAAGGAATCTGTGAACTGCATGGCATAACTTAAGTATATATCATAACCATCAATATGGGTCTTCAGGATGTGAAGAGTATTCAGAAAGCATAAACAGAGTAATTAAGTGAAGATAGACAACAGTACACAAAATAGGGTAAAGACTTTGTAATCAATACAAAGAAGTTAGTTATCATAATTATAAATTGGCTTCCATAAAGAGTTGCTACAAAAGCAAGCTATGGTGCAAGTGATATCAAAGCAACTCCAAGTGGATTTTAGAAAACTTTTCCAGGGAAGGATATTTCTACTCAAGTTATTTTACATGTCGGAAAACTAACATAAATGTTTGTTGGTGTTGAGTATCTGGAAACACACTTCATGCTCAAAATGAACCGAACCATGAATAAAATTGGGCATCTAAAAAAGCTTAGGTTCCATTTTATGAACGCATAACTTGAAACACAGACAAAAAACAGACATTTACCCTTTACAACTTTTAAAAAAGCAGTAAAAAAAAAATTTCACTGAATTTCCAATAATAATACACTACATACAACAGTGCACACACAAAGATGGCATCAGATCAGTGAGTGATTTAATTAATAGTTTTTATGGAATCAAAGGCTGGGATAGGAGATTTCATTGTAAAAAAGAAACATTCACTAGTTGGTATATTTCGTTATCCTAATAGCACCAGATATGATACATTTCCCTGTGATTTTGAATAAATGCTTCAGGTGTAATTAGCATGTAATAAATACACAAGTGTGTAATAAGCTGTGTGTACTAATGTTGGTGAGAAATTATTCTTAAAACTAACTAAAACGCAGATGTACATTGCATTCTGTAACTTTTTGTTTTGAGTTCTGTAAATTAGGTCAGTTTCTCGATGTAACTCATGTATACAATAAAGAGATACAAAATGGGTAACTTTTCTCAATACAAACACAACTTTAGATGCTATCAGAACTGACTGAGCTCAAGCCGCTACTGCAAGGCAAGTCAGCTGGACTGCTAAAACTAGTCCATGTTAAAAGAGTGAATAATACTGCTGATGTCTAGGAACAGGCTTCTGAGAAAAAAAGAATTGGGGTAAATATTAAAAAATGAAAATGCATTTAACTAAGACATATATAATTGTGTGTCAACAAAATTGTGCTGTGGTCAGGATGGCTTAAGTCCAATCCAATTCTGGACCCTTTCTTTGTCTATGGCTGGAGCAGTGATTCTCAACTGGTAGGTCACCCCCCAAAAAAATATATTTCCAGGGCAAATTCATCTGTCATTTGGTAGATGCTAGTGAAATTAGGAGGCTGGTTGAGGTTATCACATTAAAGGTATAGCGGAGGATTTTCTTTTTCCGGGTGGGTAGCCTATACTATTGGTCCACCTAAGTGTCAATCATTCTGGTGATATGTTTACGTAAGGCCGTCGTACGTGCTCGTCCCTATGTAGTTTTCGCTTTCTGGTGTATTATGTGTGATGAGTTACGGTTTCAGCCATTCCTTTGAAAATGGCTGAGGGTTGAAAGAGAAAAAATGTATACGAAGTGTATGATAAGAAGAGAAAGGCAGCAGAATATAGAAACAAGACCAGAGTGATTTTGGGTGAATATTTCACACGCTGGCGTGCGCTAAAAGCACAGGTTGGGCTTCCCACTGACGCCGCAGTCGCGAAGATTCTACTAGACAGGTAAAGTTTGTTATGCTATTTGGAGAAATCCATTTAAAATCACTGCTAGTAAAAGTTAATGTAAGCGTTCCCTTTTGGGAGCAAATAGAGTGTTGCGCATGTGCATTTTTAAAAAAATAGGTGAGGGCGGGTCTTTTCTAAAATTAGGAGAGATCCTCCGCTATACCTTTAAGTACATTACAGTTAAAAAAAAAAAACTTTCACAGTGTGTTGTGTTGACACTTGATGTCTAATGTAAAATCTGCATCCTGAACCAATACCATTTGCGAAGCACTGTCCCGGAGTACCCTAACCACCTTTAAAACCTTTGCAAATTATTAATTTTTGAAAAGCATACATTTTATTTCACCCTCACAGAGATCAAAAAATGCATACAGCGTATTGTGCATCATCCAGTGGATTAATATACATGTAAAAGGCACTACAATTACAACCAGAACCCAGATCTTCTGCACAAAAGTAATCAGTCCCAGGCTCAATTAACAGAAACGTTAATGGGAAAGTACTTTAACAGGATGAAAGTGAGAACATTATCTGTGTGACTAAACAAGTATTTTGATACCCGACCAGTATATATAGAAACAGGATGTATGTGATATAATATATATATACACACAATTCAACTAGTTTAAGAGTAAACTTTAGCAATGCAACAGTGTTGCTGCAGTAGAAGGGAAGTATTGTTAATGCCAAACATTTTATCCATTCAATGACCTTTTCGCAAATATATTCCAAGTCGACTTAGAGCAATGTAAATGTTAAGAAATCTTCAGTTATTTGGATAAAATTGACGTGTTTGTGAATACCAATAAAAGATTGTTAGAGTTAGTTTCACGTGTTTTCTTTAGGTGGCGTTACATCCCGCATTGATGCAATAACGCAGAGCTCAATTACAAACAAATTTAAAAACCAACAAATCATGAATCAAGCATGAAAGACACGCATCTCTTAAGTGCAGACACTAAAACAAAACGTGAATTGGCGGCTGATGCATAATTTATACCTGTAATCTCTTGTTTGAGGTCGTAAATGTCTCTTCAGTTCGAGGTCTGTTAGCTGTTAGCCAGCTAACACACAATACCTGGCGCTACCACAGGCCCTCACAAACACGGCACATTTCCGCCGCCTACCAAAATGAGAATAGAATATCCCTTTAAAAAAATAAGCGTTTATTTGAGAGCAGAATGTGTCCACTGAAGCAGATAACTGTGTGCTGGATGTGAGAGCGGTTATTTCTTTCCTGTCTCCCGCAAAGCGTGTTTAAATGGCGCCCGGTCAATACTTGAGAAACTCACCCAAAATATCCAGTGCTGACTGAGACTATATACCTAAATTTAAAACACACGACTGTTCCTTGTGGAGACTGTTGTAGTCTCTTTCTGAAAATGAAATGTCAATTGTCTTCAAATTACGCGTCAATTTGATATTTTTTGCATTAAATTACCCCCCCTGCCTCCATCTCGAGGCTTCCTCTCATTCTCGTCGCTTTGAACTCCGAAACGACGTCATGACGTCAGACGTATCGGCGGGAGAACTGCGTCACGGCATGTTTATTGTTATTTATCCGTCAGTCAAACGCGATGGAGAACAATATATATATATATATTATTATTATTTATAATTAGTACCTCTATTTTTACTTATTTGAGCCTATGTATAGTTATTTCGTTGATTGTTTATGTGGTTTAGTCAACGCAAAACAAATAATTCTGTTATAATTTACTCGCTCCCAGCCCATGTCATTCTAAACGCATTTCAAGTTAAAAATAAATAAAAAAATAAATAAATAAAAGGAACAATGAGAAGGTTTTACATATGCACAGTCCATTGGGTGGCGCTATGATCAGATCAGATTACTAATAAATAAACAGAAGAGCCCTTTATTTTTTTATCTGAGTACACTATTACACAACACATCTGAGGTACAACTGCGGATACAAATTTATTATTTGATTATTGAATTTTCCGGACTGTTTTCAGCGACGTCAGCAGAACAGGCATACATCTAGATTGGTTCAGCTGGTTGTCTGGCAAACTAAATTCAAGTAACTGATCTATTTTTAACCCTACGCGAGAACAGCGATGATTGACAGTTAAATGGGCGGGGTCAGTCAGGCTGCATGTGAGCTCACTGCACGTTGTCGCTTTCTTCCCTGCATAGAGACTTTTGTGATGGAGGAAGATGAGCTCCTGACCGACACATCCGCCTCGAGGATCATAAAGTTACACACCCAGTCTGCAGGTCAGAATGCTTTCTTAATCTGATGTTAAAATGTCGTGTTTTGAAATCCCTGCTATTAAACATGGTGTTCGAACATGCCCAGTTAACATTTTGAATGATTACTGTACATACTGTACTTAGGTTACATTACAAAATCGTTGTTCCATCTATTATTTACCTTTGCATGTGTTTGCTCTAAACATATTGTTCTCTTTCCTCTCTGTTTCAATCAACAGATCACCAGACATGTCAGTGTAAGGGCATTAGGGTGAAACATCTGACCCTTCTCCTTGCTTGCTGATGCTATATATAATATCTGACATACCATGCATCTTCCTCTGTTATAATAACACTAGTTTTTACTGAACTTAGTATATAAAACAATGTTAGTTGATGATAGCCATTCATAACTTATGACGTTTCTTCAAGATACATACACAAACATATAGTCATATATGCAGGCACCATATTAGCAAGAAATGCTGCAGTTGAGCCTAGTTACCGACTGTTTGCTAATCAGTAATGCCCAGTCAGCCTGTAACAATGATCTCATCCAGAAGGAGGCGGTCACTTTCTGCATCAATGTGTCGAAGCAGCAACCCTTTCCCACAATACGGGTCAGCACTTTGCGTGTACCCGTCTATGATGACCCTAATGAAGACCTGTACAAGTATTTTGATCGCTGTGCTGATGCCATAGCAAGCGAGGCAGAAAGGGGAGGCCGGACCGTTGTGTACTGTAAGAATGGACGCAGTCGTTCAGCGACTGTCTGTGTGGCCTATTTAATGAAGCACCAGGCTCTCACCCTAACAGAGGCCTTCCAGGTATGATTAGTGTTTATGTATGTTTATTGTATTGTTTGTCCGGTTTAATTCTGTAAGCAGTTCTAGTGCAGTATGGTTTTTTATATTCAAGATTTTTATAAATAGGTATTTCATCCTTGATTTTCCCATGCAATGATTGTTACTGATGATATTTTATTGGTTTGTATAATATACAATGATAATTTGGCATCCACAGGACATCAGAAATATTCATCACTCATCATCATAATCATTGTTAATAGTAGCCTAATTGATAATGGAAAACCACAATATTCATGATTTTTGTGCCAGAAAATAGTTGTTTAACTCTGTAATTCGTATTTGTTCTATCAGGTATTAAAAAATGCCCGATCTGTAGTTGATCCTAACCCGGGATTTTGGACTCAGCTGGAGCGATATGAACAGGAGCTGAAGATCAGGAGGTCAGCCAGCCGCAGATCCAACCCTTCTCCTTAACTTCATACCAACATTTTCTGACACGACATTCTCAATATTTTTTTTGTTAATATTAGACCTGTAAATGCTTGAATATAGTTAAGGCCTTAGACACTTCACTGTTAAAGCTTGCTGCAAATTATGAATCTCTTTGAATAAGGATATGTGCCTTAAATTATTATGCTCAGGTTTCAAAATTATTTGCATTTTTTAATTTTAAATGTTTTTTTGTTTTTTTATTAAATAAAAATCCTCAGATCCCCTGCTTGCAGTATGAGTAGGCTATCATCTAATTGCCTGTAAATGATGCTTCAGCTTTATTGTTATATTGATGTTTTTACTTGGACTTTTTTCCATTTGGCTAACATATGTTTATAGATTACATCATTTATATAATATTTTTTTTTAGAAAATAATATCATATATGAATAAATATAATCATCATAGCCTAGGTACAACCCTACATTTTGTCCAACAGGATGATTGTTTGAAGAGAGTAATTAAGGCTCTTTATAATAAAATCTTTTTCTAGACTTTTCTGCCCTTTAATAAACATAGCAAACCTGCAAGTTGCTAGAAACACCACCTCAGTATGATTTTATTTATTTTGCATAGATAAAATTAAAGAGAAATATTGAAATACTGTTTTATGTAATTGTGTGTGCTTATCAGACCAAAACAACCAAACAAAAGTAGTTCTTCCGGCTCACCCCTCAGGGACAGTTACTTAGACGTCTAGTGCTCATTTAAAAAGGATGTTTGTGTTTATTTTCTTAGCTTCCCTTTTCTATGCAATAACCCTTTACCCGCTATGATTTTGTTTTGAATAGGAATTATGTTAGGGTACGTTTACACGACAACGATGTACTAAAAACTGAAAAGTTTATCTTTTGCTTTTTTGAAAAGTTACGAGTACAGACAACAACTTTGTCAAAATGATCCCCTTTCAACGGATCCACGAAAACGATTAATATTAATATAAAAAAACGCTGCATTCATGCCAGGCCAGTCGTTGGCGATGTCACGACTGAACACATAATACGTATGCGCGTGACATCACCATTTTCACAATGTTTTTTTTTTTTTTTTGTAGTTTGCATGGAGGTGATAACGGTCTCATTTTTAAAAACTTACACTTTGAAAAAGTTAGCGTTCTCTGGCTCCCAAAACGCATTTATCATGTAAATAAACGTCCAAAACGCATAAAAGTTTCCGTTTCAGTTGAAAACGGCGTCGTGTAAACGGCCCCATAGTATCTGTAACTGTCCATACTCAGGAATGTCTCCAGTGCACGTTGTCTTCTGGGGCGATTGTATAGTGCTATTTCGCTGATGTCAAGTTAAAACCTAAATATAAGTTTATATTCATTGTCATCCTTTAACATTTCTTAAATCATTAACAAATCTACTGTACTGTATTTTAGAATATCTCAAATAATATAGGCTATTAATCCCTCTCGTATAATACATTTTTCTTTTACCCAATAAAGGAATCAAATAACGAGACTTTACAAGTGTGTGTTCCTTTTATATCCTCATTAAAACACATAATGTTTAACATTTGTATATTTGAACTTGATTTCCTTAAACATGCAGATAACAGGGAAATAAGAGCATCTTGCATCTATGTGTTTATTAACGGCCAATCTCTATATCGGAAAAACTATACTGAGTACATTGATTTTTCCGATTGATATTTTCTATGATAGGCAGAACAGGGTAGAAAATAAGGGGTCTAGACTTTATCCCACCCCTGACGAACACTGTTTATCCAATCCAAATAGCCGGACACTTTGGTGTAGATGCCAAGCTTGTCTCTTTGCCCACAGCCTTCTCCCCAGGACACCAGACCTACGAGGAACCATGTATCGTGGAAGAGTGTCATCATTGGACCCCCGCTGTCCCCCTCACAGGCATCTTTGATCTGCCCCAGCACGCCCCCGCACAGCATGTTCTGGGTGAGGTTGTTCATCATGTGTCTGGAACACTCCATTTTGTCCATAATTGGAATTTCAATGAAGTTGAGAGTTGAACTGAAACGATGAGCAGTCTCGTTGTCCTTCCCCCAGCCAGTGACGACCGTCATGGTACCGTTGCGATGCAGCATTCGTTCTGCCAGGTCCTGACTGGGGAGGCATGCTGGGAGAATGTATGTGGAAAATTTGGCTGGTCCCACCAAGCGCAACAGAGCTATGTCATTGTCCACTGTGATAGGGTTGTATTCAGGGTGGGTGATAGTTTGTTTGACAGGAAGGGTCATCTCAGTTTTTTCCATCCTGAACCGGTCATAGTCACCTGCAGAGATAGCCATCCCACTTGGTTAAAGGAATACTTAGACCGATTTACAACTTATAAACTTTTTAATAATTCATATTAAAGTTCTAACAACAATACAAGCTTCGCAGTTTGCAAAGTGTTTGCGTTCCCCTGAGAAACTTTCACAAAGGTTCACAAACCTTTTGAGTTCTTTGCGAGTGAACGCAACGTTCCTTGTGGGACGGCAAAACTTTTGTGAGAGAATGCAAAAGCCTTGAAATAATTTTTTTTTTAACACCTTCTGGAAGTTTCTCCCCCCTATAACCTTAAAGGTTGTATCAGCGCCCAAAAGTAAATGATCACATTCATCTAATCTTTCCTAACGATCCGCTAGCTGCCCGCCCCATAAGCAGGCCGTCAAAAAAAACGCATCTCTGTAGGCAGCCTAGGCTCTGAGATCTGCACACAAAAACAATTGGTTTCACCAACCACTCAAAACCAAAATAAATAGTGTTCCAACCAATGACCAACAGGGGCTGGATGTTGTGAGGTTTTGCGCTCGTGCATGGCTGCACGCGAAGTCGGAGCTGAAGAAGAAGCCGTGTCTTGGAATAAACACGATGGTATTCCCTCGCCCTAATCCTCCTCCTCCTCTTGGGGATTGACTCAGCCATGTTCAATTTCTCTTGTTCATTGATAGACACGGCTTCTTGTTCAGCTCCGACTTCGCGTGCAGCCGTCACCGTGCACGAGCGCAAAACCTCAGAACACCCAGCCCCTGTCGGTGATTGGTTGGAACACTATTTATTTTGGTTTTGAGTGGTTGGTGAAACCAATTGTTTTTGTGTGCAGATCTCAGAGCCTAGGCTGCCTACAGAGACGCGTTTTTTTGACGGCCTGCTTATGGGGCGGGCAGCTAGCGGATCGTTAGGAAAGATTAGATGAATGTGATCATTCACTTTTGGGCCTGAAATCGCTGATACAACCAGCGATTTCATACAATATGGCAATTTGAGGGGACAGCCATTTTGTAGTGGTGTCCGAAACCATAGTGGATGTTATCGAGTGCACTAATTCAATCCCGCAATGCACCACAATAATGAGCATTCAACTGATGTACGCTAAACGGCTAGAGAATACCCATAATGCATTGGAATGAATTCCTGCTCTTACCAGAAGATGGCGCCCGCAGCAGAATCATCCATTTTCCAAACCGCTGATCCAATGTGGGTACAACGTAACATCATACAGGTATAAATTCCTTTTTATTATTTTTTTAATTAAGGTTTATACATGCTAGTTTCCATGACAGAGTTAAAGTCGGCATGAAATCAAAATTGACCCTATTTACTTTTTTAGCGGATATTACTAGTCTTGTGGTGAACAATTAATCCGTGCAAGTTAATACACGAAAAAAAATTGTTTGTCGAAGTTATCTTTAATCAAAGTCTGAAAAGTTACTTCCGGGTCTGGAATGGTTCTTTTTTCTGATGACGTAGGCTTGAGAACTTGGGTTGTTTAAACGCTTAGCCACTCGCCTCAAACCGTTACTCTGCTATGGGCGAGAGATGGAGAGGAGGAGCGCTGAAGTAAAACCCTGCCCTCTGTTCAATATTCCCTTTCACTCGGAAATGCGTCACAACACTTGATAAAAGTCGTTTGCAACTTCCGGTTCACGCGGACTTTAATGATAAATCTTTTCTTAATGATAAGACTGGAGCTGCCAGTTTGCTAAGTGTCAAATGATTACCGGTATTAAAAGGCAAGCACAAACTATGCAAAAGCGGCAGCCGTTCAACAGCGCACTCAATGTCCAAATTTACTTCATTCACTCCTTCAAGTGGACTATATTAATGGAGTAATGTAGGGAATAGTGAATGAGGGGGCGATTTCAAACACAGCCCTTGTTTAGCTGATTCAGGAGTGTTTGATTGGGTTTGGAGCTAAACTCAGGACAGTGGATACCCCTGCTTTAGGGGCTCTGTACATATCTTTTTTTTTAAAGGATTAAAATTGGCAAATTTTTTCCCGACCTAGCCACTGGAATAGACCACATCTCACCCATATTTTCAATCACACTTTCTCCAAAGACATCAGGGAACCTGAAGGTATACAATTATTATTCAAAGCTTGAGGGTGTTTATGGTTGTCCACTTTTTCTGACTTGTTAATAAGTACAGGCTGCTTGCTGTTGCTTTTGTGTTTTACAGAGACTATGACTGTAACAGAAACAAAGTAGGATTTCTCAGGACACCTATTTCAGTGCTATCCGTCAAGTAGTTTGGATATTGAACTTATAAATCTCAGTTACATTTCTGATAACGCCACCATTTTCATTCCTTCTCTCTCGCTGCTTCCGCAGTCTCAACACAACAATGAATCTAAAGCGCCCCCTTGTGGACTGAATAAACAATGTCTGCTTTCAAACCAAAACACATCACATGTGGAAATAGTCACATGTTATAAATCGTAAACATTACAGTTTGGAACAAATTGAGGGTGAGTAAATGATCACAGAATTTAGATTTTTAGGTAAACTATACGATAACATTGTATAGCCTCTGTGTAAAATGTAATGGCAAAATTTATTTGAACTTCTGAGGCCTAAGCTTAGTAAACAACATCACTCACCTCCTGCCCAAGGAACTGTCATGTCGCATGCACGTTTTTGGCAAATTGCTATAGTAATGCATCTTCTAAAAATGTAAATGTAAGGGAGGATAAAAATACTTAAACATGCATCACATACCCAATCTGACACTGAACCTTGTACTCGTCTCTAGGCAGTGAGCAGCAGTGAGAACCCAGTATTCGTCAATCAGAACTCCACCACAGTGAAACTTGCCTTGATTATTTAGTATAAGAGCCTGCAAAATACACACATTATTGTTTATACAGTAAAGCACAAAATAAGTTATGGCTGAGTATAGGTATAACATCTGTCAGCTCTAATAAATCATTTGGCTCTATTATTACATATGATTACACTGATATTACATGAATCAAAAATACCTGCCAGGGACTCTCTCCCTTTTTGCCAACTGTACCTCCTACGACCCATGGCTGTAAACCTACTAAAGGCTTATTTTTATAGAATGACTTTACAATCCGAATCTGGCCACATGAAGCCTCATCTGTATATGAAAAAAAAATGCACATAGACCATAATTCATTTGTCAAATGGCTTTTGTATTTTTTTGTATTTTTTTTTTCAAGGGTCAAAGAACTTCCTCCGGATGAGATGTATCTTGGTCTGAGTACTTCCCAGTATTATCCACTAGTGGGTATTTCTAAGGACAATCTTGAGTACAAATGCAAATGTGCACTGTGGATACAAAATCACCAGTGTCTGTATAGTTTGTATTTGTACATTTGTAACATTTGTATTTGTAACTTACTTTTGGGAGTACATTTTCTAGAGTTGTCTTGGAGTTGGTATCCTTCAATACAACTGCACGTGCGAGCAAGACCATCCTCTCTCTCATGGCATTCATGATCACAATCTCCATTGTTCACAGAGCAGTTAGAGGCTGTCCTTTCTGAGGACAAAACCACAAACTGCTGTCAGGACATTTATCACCATGACCTCAACACACACCTGCTCTGTAACTCAAGACGTCCACTATTAAATGCCCCAAATCAGGTGTGACACAGCATATCAAAAAATACTGACCAAGCAGACAAAAGTGCAGTAAGGCCAAAGGGATTAATTTGCACCTGTCAATTGTGGTTGACTACAGTATAACTCAAATATCAAATCAATTAAGTTATATGCTGCAACATCTATTTAAAGATACAATGCGTTTCAAAAGATAAAAAATCTGGAATTACAAATCAAATTTAATTCAAGACACTGCAGGCAAAACCATAGTTTTTCCGGGCACTGGTTAATTTTGAGAATTTTGAGCTACTAATTACTGATTACTGATGAGTGACACCTGCGCGACGCACTGGTCTCGCATCTCTCACGGAGGAGCGGAAGCATAAAGGAGGAGCGACGACAGTGAAGATCAAGAGAGGAACAGGCCTGGATTGACAACAGTCGTCTGTGAGGGGCTGCTGTCTTTTACTTTCGTTTTGTATTTGTTTTATTTTTGGTATTAAAATGTGTGTTAACGTTCGCCAGTTCCCACCTCCTTCTTCCCACAACATCTAACCTCGTTACACTGGTGCCAAAACCTGGGAAGAAGGAAGAACGCGCTGTCAAAGAGTCCTCGTCGCTGTGGGGAATCCACGGTGCCATCGAGCATGGCTGAGCAGAGTCCGTCGCCATGGACGAGTGTTCGAGGCGTTGCGCTGGAGTGAGTTGCCAGGGGGACAGACGAGCTCGCTGCCGGCCGCCTGGGTGCTGGAGGGACGGCTGCCGTCTGTGAGGGAGCGGAGGAGTGGCCACAGTTTGCCCGAGGCCGGAGCCTGCTGTTGTCCGCCATGATGGGGAGGAGCAGGGAACTCCTGCCGACTGCCCGTATCCGGAGGAGCCGTCGCCGTCCACCAGGTGGCGGAGGAGTGTCGAGCCGTCCACCGAGGGCTATCCAGCATCACCCTGCCAGGCACCGCGGAGAAGATCACCCAGCTGGTGGAGGACCAGATGGCAGTGTGTTGTGGGAACCGGACCAAGAATTTTTATGTCTTTTTCCCTCTCCGCTCTCTCGTCTCTGTTGTTCCTCCTTCTCCTTTTCTCTCGCCTCATCTGTCCATACCCCCAGGTGCCGCAGCCGCCGTGTCCGGTCCCCCCAGAGGAAGGGTTGGGTAGAGCGCAGTCTCGGGTGTACCCTCCGGCCTGCGAGGGGCGATGGGGGCATGTGGCGAGCAGGACGAGGTCACGGAGGAGCGGAAGCATAAAGGACGAGCGAAGACAGTGAAGATCCAGAGAGGAACCGGCCTGGACTTATGTTGTGTTTTATGTTTTAACATTCGCCGGTTCCTGTCTCCTTCTTTCCACAACATCTAACCTCATTACAATCGCGCTAAAATGGCAGGGCATACGCGATGGCGGGTCTGGCTGGTGATGCCTTGCACACAATGGCTGTGCTGCAAGCATAACCAAGCTGATCTGCTGAAAGATTTGGACCAAGGTCGGGGTCTATCCCCTGACGCAGTGAAAACGAGCTGCGCCGCACTACAGATTAGCTCTCCGGGCCACCAAACAAACAGACGAACTCGATGGCGGCGATGGTGGCAAGATGGATAGGCATCTGTGGTTGAACTTGGATGACATTGGGGAGAAAGAAAGCTTTTCTTCTCGATGCATCAATGTCGCCTTCTGAACTTTTCGGCACCTCCGTCGAGACGGTGATGGGAAAGTTCAGATAGGCGAAGGCACGCTCAGTTGCATTAAATCTTGCATAACACTGCGGTCCAAATCTGCACACTTCCTCACCCCAGGTGCTTCTTGCATCAGCCCTGATGCTGGACCTGTGATATGTGATTCCTTCAAGAACCCTTTGTAGCTCTGGCGTCGGGTTTGGTAGTAAGTGCGCTCTTTTGAGCTCTTTATGGTGATAGGTCTCCATTTTGTGAATGTCGTTTAGGCCATCGCTTATATAGTCGGTAGTGGTAATCTGTGGTAGTGAATATGTTGGCCTTGAAAAAATTCTAGTCAGGCCACCGTTCATCCAAGCACCAAACAGACATTTCTGTGTGAGATGGCTTCCTCCCTGTCGGGAGTTTTTCTACTGAGGCCACCGCTCTGTGAATATCCAGATAAAACTACAAAATCAAGAGTTGGCCATGTCATGCCACCTTGATAGCCACGTTATACTAGAGCAGTAGTTTTCCTCTCACTTTAGAGAGTCGTTTTGAGATTATAGCTCTGAACTACAGACATATAATATTCATGTGAGGGCCGCCTCGATATCTGGCTTAGGCTTAGTATCTAGGATTTTTGGTGACGGTCTGCTAAGCATTCTCGCCTCAAGCCTCTCGATGGCCCTTACACCATCAGGAGATTTTATTCCTGTATATCTAGTTTTTCCCATTACTAGCCTCCTCTTACTCAAGAGTCGTCTGGCCAAGGCCCGCCTTTTGCATTAGGTGTAAATGCTAGTGGTGTAGCAGGGTAGATAGCAGCATAGGTTGCAGGCTACCTTCGAAAAGCCTCCCATTCAATGGGCGTTGTCAGGTCTTTCTCTCTAGAGAGTAAGAAGCAGTGTGCTCAGGTCTCCGCCCTTTACAGCATTGAGTGTAGTAGCTGGCAGCAAGGCCTTAAGTTAAAAAGGATTTTTCTTCTGACCCCCTTGAATATAAGAATTCAAGTCATAGGGTTGAATGTCGTTGGCCACTTACTAAGGCCTCTATTCCCTTGGGTTTAGTAGAGAATATAAAATCTGTCTTGTAATATTACAAGATTATAGGCCTTGACCCTGACATCCTTCAGTGTCATGCTGATAGTGCTCCCCTTGTTACGAACATTAATTAGAGTACATTGCTACCCATAGCTCGTATATGATCACCTTTCACCACCCAGGCTCAGGTAGAGACAGATTAGTTACTCCCTCCCACTTGGGATGGTTGAGTATGCTCCCTTAGAGCCAAAACACTGCCCGGGCTGACGCCTGTGACATTCGAAGCTGCAGGCCATTACAGTAGGCCTCCTCGATACTCCGGTAGCGATAGCACTTCTGCTGAGTACACTGCCTGTTGGCAGTGTTAAATAAGTATAACCAGGTCCACAGAAATGTCTGTGAGAGCACCTGATGGCTCTGCATACATCTTCGCTATCAAGTAGTTAGGCCTAAACAGGCCTCCTTGAAGTCTGCTCCCCAACGAGTTGGATGATTAGCATTGCAAAGGCATTAAAGGGATAGTTCACTTTAAATTGAAAATTATGTCATCATATACTCACCCTCAAGTTGTTTCAAACCTGTATGAATTTCTTTCTTCTGCTGAACACAAAGGAAGATATTTTGAAGAATGTCGGTAACCAGACAGTTAACTGTTAAAAAAATACAGTCAGTTAACTATCTGGTTACCGACATTCTTCAAAATATCCTCTTTTGTGTTCAGCAGAAGAAATAAATTAATACAGGTTTGAAACAACTTGAGGGTGATTATATGATGACATAATTTTCATTTTAATGTGAACTATCCCTTTAAGTATCATGTTGCAGGCCCCATGGAGCCTCCCTGATTTTAGCCCAGAGCCTGGTCAGTATCTATCTGAGGATCGCTCTTTGAATACTTAACTCCCTAAGTCTGGTCGTAAGGTCGAAGGACTCTCACGAGGCCTCCCTGTTAGATCAGCCCAAGAGCTGTAGGCGTCCCCCTTATGGCGCTTTTCCACTGCATGGTACGGCTCGGTTCGGCTCTGTACGGTTCGACTCGGCGCGGAACGGTTCGGCTCGCTTCGCTTTTCCACTGCGTGGTACGACTCGACTCAGTACGGCACGGTTCGGTTTGCTTTAGCTCGGTTGCTTTTCCACTGCAGTTAGTACCGCTTCACAGTGGGTGGGACTGATCGTTAATATAGTTGCCGCCTCTACTGGCTCGGTAGTCACTTTTTAGTTTTTTAAATTTCTTCCTTCCCTACACTGTTTGTAGGTCTGGTGGTAGCCGTGTGCGGCTAAGAGCTGTGCTACTTCTTGGAACACTTTTTCATTCCGTATTGCCCCATCCAGCTCTCGCTGGATCCGCTCCTCGGCAACCAACGAGAGGAACGTCTGCACCTCGTCCACTGACCACGATTCAGCCATCTCTTGTTAGATTTTTTTTTACTTCTTTTGTCAAGTAAATACTCTAAAAACAGGTGCTACCGCGTTGGCTGTTGTCTGGCTATTTAAATCTAGCGGGTTTAGTGTCTCGTATCGCAAATACAATGACGCTGAAGTGACGATTCTGTCTGACCAATCAGTGATCTGCAGTGTTTTCACGTCACATTTAGTATCGGTACGGTACGCTTGGAACCTCAACAGAGCTGGTACCATTTAAAGCGAGCCGAAGCGAGCCGAAGCGAGCCGTGCCGTACCGTACCATGCAGTGGAAATGCGCCATAAGTGAGCCGTACCGAACCGAGCCGTACCGTACCATGCAGTGGAAAAGCGCCAAAGCGTGCCGTGCCGCACCGAACCGTACTGTACCATGCAGTGGAAAAGCGCCATTATTAGGGTCCCTTTAGAGTGCCTAGCCTCCACAGGGCTTTGAAGCACTGTGTAGATCCAGGCTCATTTGCAAGAGTTATAAAGCGATTTGCTGAGTTCTACTCTCCATGATGCCTGTCTCTATGATCCGGTTTGTGAGTGAACTATGCCATTAATTTCAGTTTTTCCCTATTGGAGTTTGTGAGAGACTCTGTTTAGGAAACAGACAGGTTGTTGGCAAGACTTGGTCAGTAATTTGACCAGGTCAGCCTCCCTTGTGGCATGTGGGGTTGACTTTATGTTCCCCTCAGAAAGGGACTGGATGGGACTCCTTTCGGACCCCCTGACCATTATTCCCTTAAAGGAACCCCTTCCATGGAAGCTATTGGTTCCAAGCCTTTGACCGGCCTTGGTAGGCCTTCTGTTGTTCGGAGGCCACTTTGAGGCTTATAGCTTGGGAAGTGATCGTAGGGAATAATGTATGTGACCCGAAGGGGGAGTGTTTCTTGGCATTTTCTGTGAAAATAACTGCCATTTCTGACATTCATGTCACTCACAAGCCATAATTGGCATGCACTCCCCTCAGCATGGTGGGATTGTATATCGTATATACTGCATATATGCATGATATACATCAACGCAGTGCGAGTTCGCTTTCGAAAGGGAACGTCTAGGTTATGACTGTAACCTCTGTTCCCTGAGAACAGGGATCGAGACACTGCGTCATTCGCTATGCCATTGGGATGCCTGCTGAACAGTCCCTTCAGATGATAAGTGGGTGACATGTTCTCTATGCACCCCTTTTATACTCCCGGGTCGCACTAGTAGTGACGTCATAGGCTGTCGCCAGTCAATATCGATTGCTGTGATTGGACAGCTTTTCAGACACCGGTTCACGTGGAGGGCGTTCTCAGGGAACAGAGGTTACAGTAGTAACCTAGACGTTTTGAACCTGTCTTTATCCAATGATTTTTGTTCTGGAAATGTGTGCAAACAAGTTAATATTTAATTACACAATGCCTCGTATGCATATTTAACATAATGTTTCCGAAAACAAAATACAAAAATAATACAAAACAAATGTCTTAATTTATTGTTAAATGTCTTAATTTAATTTATTATTCAACTGGGGAAGTATGGTTATATCTATTATTTAGTACATGGCTCTGTGGAATAATTGATTCTGATTGGTCAATCGCACCATCTAGCTGTATTTTATTCTCCGATAACAACTGGTAAAAACTGATAACACAGGCTCATCTGGGTAAATGAAGTCAAATAATTAAACTCAAGTCAATATTTGTGTCTTATTATTTACTTATGTGGCAAGTAACCGTGTAATAAGGATATTGTACAGGATAATGTACATCCAGCCGGTTGTTATCGTAGAATAAACCTCTGTTTCACGCCGGGGAACGTTTATTCTGCAATAACAACCTGCTGGATGTACATTATCCTTATTACACGGTTACTTGCCACATAAGTAAATAATTAGACACAAAATATTGACTTGAGTTTAATTATTTGACTTCGGTCAACTTCCTTTACTTACATTTTTTACCCTATTCAGAAAGGTTTAAGATTCTAACAAGGAAACATGATGACAAAAAAGAATGAGAAATATTGAGATGAGATATTGAAATAGGAGAAAAATATTCTGCGCTATTGTAACACTAAAGGCTGATTTATACTTCTGCGTCGGGTGTACGCCGTAGTGTACGTCGTAGGCTACGCACGTAGGGGACGCCGTCGTGAGCATTTATACTTCTGCGTTTATGTCTGCGTTGTTCTGCAGTTACATCGCAGAAACGCTAGTTGGCGGGGGCGGGTTTTAATGTTCCACTGTGTATAGATTCCTCATGGCTGTTTTGATTTGGCTACTACAAGCAATGGCGACTGAAAGAGAGCGGATCATGTTGGAGCTGGAGCTGGAGCTGGAGCTTATCGAGTTGGAAAAACAGTCAATTTTAGAGAAATTTCAGAATTTACAGAACTTCTGAATTTAAAAATGGCGGGCGGTGCAGAAGAACACGCCGGAAACGCGTAGGAGGAAACGCAATGCTACCAAGCCGACCAATCACAGATCTTGCGGTCCGCGTCGTCGCGACGTGTAGTTACATTTTTGAGGAGGTGCGCGTCAGGGTACGGCGAAGGGTAGGCCCTACGGCGTATGGTACACGTCTATGCGTATGCTACGCCGTACCTACTGCGCGCACCCGACGCAGAAGTATAAATTGGCCTTTATGCTCAGTTGGTCTCATTTTCACTGCGTCCTGTTTTGCCAGCCTTGGTTATTCCTTTGTTCTCATTTTCCCACCACTAGTTAGTTCCCATGTTTATTCATTATATGATTAATTAGATCACACCTGTTTGAATTCAGTTTGTCATCTTGTGTATTTAAGCTCTTCAGTGCTTATTCAGTGTTCATTGTCTGGTGTTTGTGTTTTGAGCACACTGATATGCTGCTACTCATTTTGGAATACTACCTTTGTTTTCTTTATTATTTTAATATTTGCACGCTAAACTTCTTCCTTATCTTCTTCGTGGACCAAACCGTGAAAGCTATGTCACTGATCAAATTATGTAAATTTAAATTGTAACATTTTGGGGAAAAAAACAACAACAAAAAACAATTATACTAATGTTTTGGTCAAAAATGACTGAAGAGCATAAGAGGGTTAAGAAAGCAAGAGCCTCACGTTGGTCACATCGTCTCCCTTCAAATCCAGAGTTGCAGGTGCAGGAGTAATCCTGTAACAGATCCACACACAATCCATGTACACATGGATTCGGGTCACACTGGTTTCCATCTAAGGGTACAGAACACTTAATGAGTGCCACCAGTTATGATGCCTTAGAAAGCTATTTCACAACACAGACCTAACCAACCTTTATACGCTGTCCAGAATTCCAACTGCAAGACAATTCGTACCATTCCGAGGAGGTCAAAAATTGCAAGACAAAAAATTAGTCAGTGGATCATAATTTAGGGGGGGAAATGTATAAAAGCTGACATTACCAACCGTGGCCTCCCTCGAATGAAAGATTTCCCTCGCTTCTTCAAAATCGCACAGTTCCTCCCTACACTCCCGCTCCAATGAAGGGGCCTTTACTTCCTCCATAAAAGTGTTGGCTCTTCTCGACCGCAGGAGCATGTTAGCTTTTGGACTGTTAGAAAATACTGACCAAGACAGACACAGGGTTAATAGACAGAGCACTCGGAGTGGGTTTCCAAATTGCTTTTAAGCCCAATGCGTGCTACAAATTGTATTCATTTTTTTTTATTTTTTTGTACGGGATATTAACTCACGAATATATTGTGCCTACTGATAGCGCCATTTTTTTGCACAAGTTATGCGTAATCAGGTAATAGCACAAACATGATGTGTTTTCTAATGTGGCACATATATTTAGAGAATTCCCCTAAATGTTTACATTTTCAAAAGGCCACTAGATTTGAACAAATTCATAAGGATAATACATACGCTTTGCAATAAGGGATATTGACCTCATACCTGACTTGCAGTGAGCCCTATCAGACCACATTACAACCAGCACTGAGATACAGAGGAAGAGGCTCCTCATCATGGCAACAGACCCTGTAAATAAAGCAAGACAGAAATCTCAAACTATACCTGAATATTTTTTAAACTAGAGTTAAACTGATAGTTTGGCAAGAGAAATGTGGATGATTACTCGCATTCAGTTGGCTGTCAATAACAGAGAAAAATCATTCTTACCGTATTCCAATATATGAGCAGGGCAAGTTAGAGGCCAGATTTGTCCTCAGATGAAAACTACATTGGAAAACACATGAAACAAAAACTTTGAAATGTTCTAGCTTGAATTAGTCACTGCTCAATTCTGTCACTCTGCTTTGTCTCTAATCCAACCGGACACCACAGCACAAACTGAACTCCAACAAACCTTTCGCTGAACAAATAATGGTGGCTGAGATAAATAGTAATAGGAATTTCATTAGCGAGTTCATTAATATCATCCACTAATGAAACGTCATGACTGCAAGACTTAACTAACCCTCAATAATTATGTGTATATATATAAAAAATGTTTACTTACATTTTGAACAATAAGAATGGAACAGGAATGGAGGATGTGGTGTTTAAAGTGTGTTAATGACTAACTTTATGTTTACTGAGAGTCCACAGTCTGAATGCTGCATTCTCATCTGCTGTCTGTGTCCACATACAGCTATCTACTCATGTACAGCTTACAGTTTAATCGCCTGACAATTACATTTGTGATTTAATTACTTATGATTGCTCTCTTTGTCACTGATATGATCTATAATGATGCATTTTCAATTACTGAGCCTTAGCTTGATGATAAATTAATTTTATAATGTCCTTATTGCATTTAACAAGAAATACAATCCCATTTTAACATTGATATATAGATTGTTGATAGGTATTCGTATATACACAGCCTACAAAAGCATTTAAACTGATCTTATTTCTTTTGCATAAAGGGTCAAACGTTATTGCTCTCTCTCTCTCTCTCTCTCTCTCTCTCTCTCTCTCTCTCTCTCTCTCTCTCGCTAACATATGAATACTAGAATCTGCATACAGTAGTTACATGATACTGATCGTGAAATAAAAGCCAGCACACACCTCTTATTGGAAACATAAACCAGTCTTAACATCACAAAGGGACACACATGCATCCAGTATCACATACACGACAGTCATTGTACTGGGAAGGAACTGATTCCCTTTATTTCCGGTTCAGCACTACAGGTCAAGTATGCAGTATTGTTTAGATCAACACGTGACGTCTTCACTTTAAAACATACCCACAACATATAAAGTTTTCAACATATTCTACAGCAAGTATTATTTGTCATCATTACTAAATTGCATATGCTTAGTCGCAATTACACTCTCACTGTACTTCCAGTTGTAACGTATATTGCATACTATTCATCAAACCTGTTCAATAAACATAATGAACCAAAATATCTCTAAGCAAAATCCTAACCTCAGATCTTGCGTGAAGTCATAATATCTTTTAAGTTAACAGTTAGGTATAAATGTAGCTTAACTGGTCTAAAGTCACTAACTTGAATATTAATCACAGTGCTAAGACTTGAACATAGAGCTACTAACACATGCACAATATTTAAGCTTTACTTGAGCATAACATAGTCATCAAATCTCTTTGGCAAACATCTTGCCCTGGCTGGGCGCTCACAGACTGATACTGGCAGCTGTGAGGATGCCTTGGGGAGCCCAACATTTGTAGGGGACACTAGTGTCTCCTCCTGCTCTGTAGGTGTGCAGTCTGAGTCAGCACTTGAAGTGCTGATTTGTCAGGATCAACAGACCGGTGAATTCTGTTGCGTCGATAGGTGGTTCCATTTTCTGTCATGACAGTGTATGATCGAGGGGTGGTATGAGGTTGTACCACAACTGCTCGGTTCCACACACGGCCTTGTCTGATACGGCAGCTTTGACCAGGTTTCAGGGAAGGCAGTTATCTCTTTCCCCGGTTATAGTAGCGTGCCATCTGTTGCTGTCCAGCCACCAACTCATCTACCTTGCACCGTGGCTTGAGGCATCAGTTTATGTGAGGTTACAGGCAAGATAGATTTGAGACGGCGACCCATAAGCAATTGTGGAGTGACTTGGAGTCCGCTAATAGGACTGTCTCGGAGATCAAGCAGGCACTTGTAGATGTTCTTGCCATCCTCTGCTGCTTTTCTCATTAGAGCTGTTTTATTGTTTGCACAAACCTCGCACTCTGTCCGTTAGACTGAGGATATATAGGACTAGACGTCACCAGGTTAAAGTTCCAATCTGCAGCAAACTGGCGAAAAACATGACTGGCATATGGCATATTGTCACTCACCAGCACGTCCGGCACTCCATGCCTGGCAAAAAGAGACTTCAGCTTGTTGATGATCTCTTGTGCTGTCTTGGTTCTCAGACTCATCACTTCAGGGTACTTAGAGAAGTAATCAACGATGAGTAGGTGATCTGTTCCATTAAAAGTAAATATGTCAGAACCCAGCTTAGCCCATGGACGGTCTGGACGGCCACTTCATGTGGCAACATTGGCTCCTGGTTGTTACTTATGTTAAATTTTGCACACACACACTGCAACGAGCAATTGCATCTTGAATGTCCCTAGACATGCCAGGCCAATACATGATAGCTATGGCCCTGGTTTTACACTTCTCAATGCCTATATGAGTGTCATGTAGGGCAGAAATAATCTCTTGTCGCAGAGACTCTGGGATTACTACTCTGTCTCCTACAAAAACAAGTCCATCTTCAATATATACTTCATCTCTCACCTGCCAAAATGGTTGCGCTAAGAGAGGTACACTTGCCTTGTGAGACGGCCAACCTCTCTGACTCACTGCTCTTACTGCCTGGAGAGTCGGGTCACTGGCTGATGCTCGCTTTTCAATTATTTGGCTACTCATAGGTAGAACTTCAGTAATGCTGTGTACCCAGAGCTGTTGTGCATCCACTATGTTGGAAGATGTAGCATCACTGGTCTGATACGCTCGGCTTAAGGTATGCGCAATGTACATATGTTTTCCAGGATGGTACTTCACATCGATGTTGTATTTCAACAGGCGTAACAACATTTGCTGGAGCCTTGGTGAAGCCTTGTGCAATGGCTTTCTGGTGATCATCTCGAGCGGGCGGTGTTCGGACTGTACTGTCACTGGTCTGCCATACACATACTGGTTGAACTTTTCAGTTGAGAATCAGATTGCCAGCTACTCTTTTTCAATTTGAGAGCAATTTTGTTCTGTTGTGGTCAGAGAACGAGATGCATATGCAATGGGATAACTATCCTGCAGCAAACAGGCTCCTACACCGGTTGATGACGCGTCACACTGTATCACAGTGTCTTTGATTATTTCAAAGAACTTAAGCACTGGCTTGCTGCTGATAAGTGTCTTCAACATCTCGAGAGCTGCTGCATGCTGCGGTTCCCATGTCCATGCTGTATCTTTCTTGAGTAGACTACGTAGTGGCGTTGTCGTTGTGGACAGTTTAGGTATGAACTGTGACAAGTAATTGATCATGCCCATGATCCTTAGAAGATCCTCTTTTGAAGTTGGGTCAGGCATGTCAGTTATGGCTGTCACTTTTGACTTGTCGGGCTTCAGACCTTCCTTGCTGATCACATGGCCCATGTACAGGAGTTCAGACCTCTTGAATTTGATCTTTTCTTTGTTGAATTTACAGCCCATGGATTTAGCTCGCTGCATAACCTCATGTAATGTCTTGTCATGTTGTTTCTCATCCAGTGAGGCGACAATCAAATCATCTGCTATAATATGCACATCTGGGATGTCCCCAAAAACCATCTGGTTTCTTCGCTGTAGGACTTCACTGGCACTTGATATCCCGAATGGCATTCGCTGGAAGGAATATCGCCCAAAAGGAGTATTGAATGTGCACAGGTCTTTTCTGGCTTCAGTGAGTGGAACTTGCCAGTATGAACTTGTCTGATCAAGCACAGTGAACATTATTTTCCCTGACATCTGGCTGATCACATCAGAGCTGGTTGGGATCATGAAGTGTTCCCTCCTAATGGCGCAATTCAGATCTTTAGGGTCAAGGCATAAACGAAGTGAGCCATCTTTCTTCTCCACTACCACAAGACTGTTGACCCAGTCTGTGGGTTTTGATATTTTACGGATGACGCCGGCTGCTTCCATATCATCTAGCTTTTCTTTAAGACGATTATAAAGACTTAAAGGCACTCTGCACGGCGGGTGAATTACAGGTGACACATTGGGCTTCAACTTAATGTCATATGGTTCCATTAATTTTCCAAGACCACTAAACACATCAGGATACTGTGCAATCAGATCCTCTTGAGTTAGTGATTTTTTAATGTTGTCCATTCTTTGAATGAGTCGAAGACCAGAGCATGCTGGACGACCTAAGATGGTTGGTCCATTTTCAGTAGTGAGGAAAAAATCATAGCTTTACTGAGCACCCTTGCGTGTCGCGCATTTTAGATTCACTTTTCTTATGTGCTCTATGCTGTGCTTTCCATATCCTGACAGTGTAGCTGAGGACTTGTAAACAGGGATGCTGCTGTTTCCTGTTAGCTGTCTGAACTGTGACAGTGGCATACAGTTTGTATCTGCTCCTGTATCTAGCTTCATTTTAATCTTGTCCTCATTAACAATTACTTCTTCATACCAGCAGGGATCACCTAGATCATGTGTCATTTAGTCAATAAAGAAATGTTCGAAATCAGACTCCACTGTGTGTACAGTTGATGCTCCACGACCAGACCTCTGCTGCGATAGCTAGGCATTCTGGCTTTACATAGATCTGCAAAGTGGTTTAATTTCTTACAGCGACGACACTCCTTACCAAATGCCGGGCAGTTGCGAGGTTGATTCGTTGTACCACATCTGCTGCATGCGCTGGACATGTGCTGTGTTGCTTGAGTGGTAACTCGACTCTGCAGGTGGTTACTAGCTTGTGCTGACTGTGTAGGTGTTTAGAGTGTGAACTGACTTGTCAGGGGTTTGCGGCGACTTGCCTTGTATCATATCAAGTTCCCGCTTAGTGCTCTCAAACGTGCGCATTCAAATTTTCTGAGCACAGTGTCAAAGTCATTACGATGTTCCGCGCCCACCTAAAGTTACTATATATATCATATCCTCTCTCTCCCAGTATTGTGAGTAAAATAGCAACCTTTTTCGCTGAAGATGCGTCACTGTTTCCCGATGCTGTGAGGAACAGGGCGAAACGTTGCTGCCATTTCTTCCACGCAGCGCTCACATTAGGACAGTCAAAGTCAAACGGCTCAGGTGGCTTATAGTGTAGAACATCCATTGTAAAATATCTGGCAACTGTTCAATGTTCTAATCCTTGTGTATTAAATTAACGACAGACTAACTTCTGTTCTGACACCATATCACATACACGACAGTCATTGTATGTGTATGCATTGTATGCAAGTATGCATGGCAACAGTATTGTTTAGATCAACACGTGACACAGAAATGTATACATTGTATCAAGCAGCTTTACTAATTTGCAGTGCAACAATAATATCTCTGATATTGGTATTTCCATTAAGTGTTCAACAAGTTTCCTGCTTTAAAATATCAATAATAATAATGTAGAGCTTTATTTATTTAAAAAAAAGAGAAAAAAAAAAGGTTAGGTGCCTTTATGTCCATAAATGGAAATATGGAATTGTCTTGCTAGTGTAGCAGCAGGTTGTTTAAGAATATATATCCATTTGGTTTCAGTGTGTTTCTGACTAAAAAAATTAATGAGTCACGCATTCGTGTGCTCAACGTGAGAAGTTGTCTCTTGCAACATGCAATTTCCACACTGGTGACCCCAACATTAGTCTGCTGGACATATGGATTCAATGATATATTCAATGAACGCCTGAATTAAATGATTTGGAGGGGTGTCCCAATACATTTGGCAATATAGTGTATATACACTACTATATTGCCAAATGTATTGGGACACCCCTCCAAATCATTGAATTCAGGTGTTCTGACCACTTCCATGGCCACAGTTGTTTCTAGGCATGCAGACGCTTCTACAAATATTTATGAAAGAATGGGCCGCTCTCAGGAGCTCAGTGAATCCAAGCGTAGTACCATGATAGGTTGGCACCTGTGCACATTCGTGAAATTTCCTCACTACTAAATATTCCACAGTTAGTGGTATTATAACAAAGTGGAAGCAATTGGGAACAACAGCAACTCAGCCAAAAAGTGGTAGACCACGTAAAATTACAGAGCGGGGTCAGCGCATGCTGAGGCGCACAGTGCGCAGAAGTCGCCAACTTTCTGCAGAGTCGATAGCTACAGACATCCAAACTTCGTGTGGCTTTCTGATTAGCTCAAGAACAGTGCGTAGAGCTTCATGGAATGGGTTTCCGGGGCCCGAGAAGCTACATCCAAGCCTTACATCACCAAGTACAATGCAAAGTGTCGGATGCAGTGGAGTAAAGCACGCCGCCACTGGACTCTAGACTCAGTGGAGACGTGTTCTCTGGAATGACGAATCACGCTTCGAATCACGCTCAGGTCAGGAAGCAGACAAACTGGCTAAACCGACAGTCTGCTAGCTGTCTAACGTCACCCAGGTCAGATACATCCCATCACAAAGAGACTCTTTCACCTATATATCATCATATAGAGACTGTGTCTGTTCCCCGAATTAGGAAATACACACATTTAATTTATGTTCACAAAATAAAGAACAGATATAATACAAATGAACAAATGATAAAGCCTGTGCTGCTGAATATTCAATCTCTCACTTCAAAAGCACTTATTGTTAATGATATGATTACAGACCATAACCTAGATGTGCTGTGTTTGACAGAAACCTGGCTAAAATCAAACGATTACATTACTTTAAATGAGTCCACCCCACAAGATTACGGTTATAAACATGAACCTCGTCTGAAAGGAAAAGGTGAGGTGGAGGTGTTGGACTACAGGGAGGTGTTGCTGTAATTTATAGTAATATTTCCAGAATTACCAAGAAGTCTAGTTTCAAATATAATTATTTTGAAGTGTTGGTGCTTAATGTAAAAATATATTGTGTAAATGATAATGGTAAATGATAAATGAGATTTGTGCTGGCTACTGTATACAGGCCACCAGGGCACCATACAGACTTCATCAAAGAATTTGTGGACTTTCAGAATTAGTATTGGCTGCAGAAGTACTAATTGTTGGTGATAAAGATAATGAAAAAGATGCATTGGGATTGGCATTTAAAGACATTGTAAACTCAATTGGAGTTAGACAACATGTGTCAGGACCTACTCATTGTCGTATCATACTCTAGATCTAATACTATCACATGGAATAGATGTTGATGCCGTTGAAATACTGCAGCAGAGCGATGACATCTCAGATCATTATCTAGTACAGGGGTCACCAAACTCGGTCCTGGAGGGCCGCTGTCCTGCAGAGTTTAGCTCCAACCCCAATGGACTTTATGCACAGCTGCACTACTTCCTGAACTTTAGCCAGCTCCTTTTTTTCCTTTCTGCCATTATTGGACAAACTGATTAATCCAGGTGTGCCTGACCAACAACAATAATCATACACACCTGGATTCATCAGTTTGTTCAATAATGGCAGACAGGAAACAAAGGAGCTGGCTAAAGTTCAGCAAGTAGTGCAGCTGTGCATAAAGTCCATTAAACACACATGAACCAGCTAATCAAGGTCTCACTAGGCATACTAGAAACTTTCAGGCAGGTGTATTGGACCTGGTTGGAGCTAAACTCTGCAAGACAGCGGCCCTCCAGGACCGAGTTTGGTGACCCCTGATCTAGTCTCATGTAAATTACATTTATCCAAGGCTGCAAAGCCGACTCCATGTTATAAATATGTTAGACCTATCACTTCTGCCACTAAAGAATGCTTTATCAATAATCTCCCTAATCAGTTTCATAATCTCAGCATCCCAGATAGCTTAGAAGAACTTGATATTGCAACAGAAACTTTTAATTCTCTCTTTTCCAGCACTTTAGACACAGTTTCTCCGTTGCGCAACTTGCGCTTAAAGAAGATTAAAGGGTAACACTTTACAATAAGGTTCATTTATTAAACATTAGTTAATGTATTAACTAACATGAACTAACAATGAGCAATACATTTGTTACAGTATTTATTAATCTTTGTTAATGTTAGTTAATATGAATAAAGCTGTTCATTGTTTGTTCATGTTAGTTCACAGTGCATTAACTCATGTTAACAAGATTTTAATAAAGTATTAGTAAATGTTGAAGTTAACATTAACAAAGATGAATAAATGCTGTATAAGTGCAGTTCATTATTAGTTAACGTTAACTAATGTAGTTAACTAATGTTAACTAATGAACCTTATTATAAAGTGTTACCGATTAAAGAAAATAGTCCAACGCCGTGGTACAACGAGCACACTCGGCCCATTAAGAGAGCAGCCAGAAAAATGGAGCGCAACTGGAAGAAAACAAAACTAGAGGTATTTTGCGTTTCATGGAAGGAGAGCTCGATTACTTACAGAGAGGCTTTAAAAACTGCTAGATCTGCTTATTTTTCAAGTCAAGTCAAGTCACCTTTATTTATATAGCGCTTTTTACAATACAGATTGTATCAAAGCAGCTTCACAGTGATAACATGAAAATAATACAAAAAACAATTTCATCATCGTCCACCTTTAAGGCAGATCTATAATATTGTTGAATATTAAATGTCCCCAACTAAGCAAGCCAGAAGGTAAGGCAACAGCGGCAAGGAACCAAAACTCCATCAGGTGACAGAATGGAGAAAAAAACCTTGGGAGAACCCAGGCTCAGTCGGGGGCCAGTTCTCCTCTGGCCAATGAGTGAACAGTGTATGAAGTTCAGAATGAATCAGAGTATTTGTCCAGTTCCGGTTTGGTGAAGTCGGAGTGGAGAGGAGGAGAGACTGGTTGACACTTCAGGTCAGCGGCGTCGTCGTGTCCTGGCGCTGGTCCTTCATCAGATCTGGATACGGCCTGGTTCCGGTGGACAGTGGTAAACCTCGGGATAGACAGAGAGACTAATATTAGCGTAGACGCCATCCTTCTTCTGATGTACCAAATACGTCAGGATTTACGGGAAGTGTTCCCGGTCCCGGCTGTTCTAAACTATGCAGCCTAACATTGAATTATATAAGTCTATAATGTGTTATGTGTATGCTAGGCCGAAGAGATGTGTTTTTAGTCTAGATTTGAACTGACAGAGTGGGCCCTATTTTAACGATCTGAAACGCAAGTGTCAAAGCGCAAAGCGCAAGTAACTTTGTGGGCGGATCCCGGCGCTGTTGCTATTTTCCCGGCGGATAAACGACTCTTGCGCCCAGCGCAAATTTAAAAGGGGTTGGTCTGAAGTAGCTTCATTATTCATAGGTGTGGTTTGGGCGTAACGTGACATAAACCAATCAGAGCGTCCTCTCACATTCCCTTTAAGAGCAGACGCGCTTGTTCCACGGCGGGTTGCTATTATAACGGCAGATTTGCCAGCGCACGCCAGGAGCGATCACAGCCAAAGAGACCGACGTTCTCGTCAGGGCCGTAAAACACAGAGAAGTGACACTGGGGATGATGGGAGAAACCCACCCAAATTAGCTTCGTTTAAACAGGCGTATAATTCGGGTAAATGTGTAGCCTAATCTAGTTTTTTTTTTTTTTATCTAGATAGATCTTTTTAACATCTTCACGGACACAACCTCCCTCGTGTGTTAATATTTTTCCTTGTAATAATGTATGATTTGCAAAAATGAAAACGGCTGCGTCTGTTTATAATTATTAGAGAATCAAAGTGGATGCGCGTTAACACACTGCATTATGGCCAAGCACGCGCCCTTAAAATACCACATCACTAACGCGCAACGCGCCACTGTCTTTAGACTGTTTTTTTCCTGGTCAATGGCGCTATTGCTTTCTAAAACTGGAAAATAGCACCAGGGCAGTTATGCGCCGGAACACGCCTCCTCTTTGCGCTGAACCGCCCCGGCGAGCGCAAGTTCATTCCCTAATTTACCGACGTGCGTCTGTGGAGGGAAAAGTCCGCTGTGCGCGGGTGCAAAATCGGAATGATACATGCGTCGGTGTTCAAAGTCAATTGCGCTGGGTGCAAGATAGGGCCCAGTGTGTCTGCTTCCCGGACAATGGTAGGAAGACTGTTCCAAAGTTTTGGTGCTAAGTAGGAAAAGGATCTACCGCCAGCAGTCGATTTTGATATTCTAGGTATAATTAACTGGCCGGAATTTTGAGATCGCAGTAGACGTGAAGGACTATAATGCGTTAAGAGCTCGCTCAAGTACTGCGGAGCTAAACCATTTAGTGCTTTGTAAGTGATCAGCAATATTTTAAAATTTATACGATGTTTAATAGGCAGCCAATGCAGTGTTGACAGAACGGGGCTAATATGGTCATACTTCCTGGTTCTAGTAAGAACTCGAGCTGCTGCGTTTTGAACTAGCTGTAGTTTGTTTATTAAGCATGCAGGGCAACCACCCAGTAGAGCATTACAATAATCTAGCCTTGAGGTCATAAACGCATGAACTAATTGTTCTGCATTATTCATTGAGAGCATATAACGTAATTTAGATATATTTTTAAGATGGAAGAAAGCGGTTTTACAGATACTAGACACATGATTTTCAAATAAAAGATTGGTATCAAAGAGCACACCCAGGTTCCTAACCGACGACGAAGACTTAACAGAGCAGCCATCAAGTGTTAGACAGTACTCTAGGTTATTACGTGTGGAAGTTTTTTGTCCAATAATTAGAATCTCTGTTTTTTCTCCATTTAGTAGTAGGAAATTACTAGTCATCCATTTTTTTATATCAGCTATGCATTCCGTTAATTTTGTGAATTGGTAGGTTTCGTTAGGTTTTGAAGAAATATACAGCTGAGTATCGTCGGCATAACAGTGAAAGCTAATTCCATGTTTCCTAATGATATCTCCTAATGGTAGCACATACAGAGTGAACAGCAGCGGTCCTAGTACTGAGCCTTGTGGTACGACATACTGAACTTGTGATTGATAAGACATCTCTTCATTTACTGCTACAAACTGATAACGGTCAGATAAGTATGATTTAAACCATGCTAGTGCAATTCCACTAATGCCAACATAATGTTCGAGTCTATTTAAAAGGATGTTGTGGTCAATGGTGTCAAATGCAGCACTAAGATCAAGTAATACTAATAGAGAGATACAACCACGATCGGATGATAAGAGCAAATCATTTGTGACTCTAACGAGAGCTGTCTCGGTACTATGGTATGGTCTAAATCCGGACTGAAAATCCTCGCAGATATAATTTCTTTCAAGAAAGGAACACAGTTGTGAGGATACTGCTTTTTCTAATATCTTTGACAGAAATGGCAGATTAGAGATCGGCCTGTAATTGACTAGTTTTGTAGGATCAAGTTGTTGTTTTTTAACAAGCGGTTTAATCATAGCTAGCTTAAAGGTTTTTGGTACGTATCCTAGAGACAAAGATGAATTAATGATATTAAGAAGAGGATCTATGACATCTGGAAGCATCTTTTTCAGCAGCTTAGTTGGTATAGGGTCTAACATGCACGTTGTCGATTTAGATGATTTGACGAGTTTGCAAAATTCTTCCTCTCCTATAGCAATGAATGAATCAAATTTTCCCTCAGGGAGACTACAACGCACTTCCTGATGCGATACTGTATTAGACGGTTGCATAGTTATAATTTTGTCCCTGATATTATCGATCTTATACAGTAAGTGAAGAAGTTCATAAAGTCATTACTGCTGTGTTGCTTGGAAACTTCTGGGCTTGAAGCTTTCTTTTTCGTTAGTTTAGCCACTGTTTCAAATAAATACATAGGATTATGTTTATTTTCTTCTAATAGGGTTGAAAAATAAGCAGATCTAGCAGCTTTTAAAGCCTCTCTGTAAGCAATCGAGCTCTCCTTCCATGAAATCCGAAACACCTCTAGTTTTGTTTTCTTCCAGTTGCGCTCCATTTTTCTGGCTGCTCTCTTAAGGGCCTGAGTGTGCTCGTTGTGCCACGGCGTTGGACTATGTTCTTTAATCTTCTTTAAGCGGAATGGAGCAACTGTGTCTAAAGTTCTGGAAAAGAGAGAGTTAAAAGTTTCTGTTGCAATATCAAGTTCTTCTAAGCTATCCGGGATGCTGAGATGATGAAACTGATTAGGAAGATTATTGATAAAGCAATCTTTAGTGGCAGAAGTGATCGGTCTAACATATTTATAACACGGAGTCGGCTTTGCAGCCTTGGCTAAATGTAATTTACACGAGACTAGATAGTGATCTGAGATGTCATCGCTCTGCTGCAGTATTTCAACGGCATCAACATCTATTCCATGTGATAGTATTAGATCTAGAGTATGATTACGACAATGAGTAGGTCCTGACACGTGTTGTCTAACTCCAATTGAGTTTATAATGTCTTTAAATGCCAATCCCAATGCATCTTTTTCATTATCTATGTGTATATTAAAGTCACCAACAATTAGTACTTTATCTGCAGCCAATACTAATTCTGATAGAAAGTCCGCAAATTCTTTGATAAAGTCTGTATGGTACCCTGGTGGCCTGTATACAGTAGCCAGCAGAATTTTCAAACGTGATTTATCGTTTACACTATATATTTTTACATTAAGCACCAACACTTCAAAAGAATTATATTTACAACTAGATTTCTTAGTGGTTTTGAAAATATTACTATAAATTACAGCAACACCTCCTCCTTTGCGTTTCAGACGAGGTTCATGTTTATAACCGTAATCTTGTGGGGTTGACTCATTTAAAGCAATGTAATCGTTTGGTTTTAGCCAGGTTTCTGTTAAACACAGCACATCTAGGTTATAATCTGTAATCATATCATTAACTATTAGCGCTTTTGAAGTAAGAGATCGAATATTCAGCAACCCAAGCTTTATCATTTGCTCATCCGTATTATATCTGTTTTTTATTTGTTGAACATCAATTACATTATTAACCTTAGATGGGTTTGAACGTTTTTTGGATTTCCAGGTTCGGGGAACAGACACAGTCTCTATATGATGATATCTAGGTGAAAGAGTCTCTATGTGATGGGATTTATCTGACCTTGTTGACGTGAGGCCGCTAGCAGACGGTTGGTTAACCCAGTCTATCTGCTTCCTGACCTTATTAGATTCAACCTTATTAGAAGAAAATAACCATAATCCTAGGTATTTATTTGAAACTGTGGCTAAACTAACAAAAAAGAAAGCTTCAAACCCAGAAGTTTCCAAGCAACACAGCAACCCTGAGGAAAAATTTGATTAATTTATTGCTATTGGAGAGGAAGGATTTTCTAAACTCGTTAAATCATCTAAATCGACAACATGTATGTTAGACCCTATACCGACTAAGCTGCTGAAAGAGATGCTTCCGGATGTCATAGATCCTCTTCTTAATATCATTAATTCGTCTTTGTCTCTAGGATACGTACCAAAAACCTTTAAGCTAGCTATGATTAAACCACTTTTTAAAAAAACGCAACTTGATCATACAAAATTAGTCAATTACAGGCCGATCTCGAATCTGCCTTTTCTGTCAATGATACTAGAAAAAGCAGTATCCTCACAACTATGTTCCTTTCTAGAAATCCTTTCTAGATTTTCAGTCCGAATTTAGACCGTACCATAGTACCAAGACAGCTCTCGTTAGAGTCACAAAGGATTTGCTCGTATCATCCGATCGTGGTTGTATCTCTCTATCGGTGTTCTCGATCTTTGTGCTGCATTTGATACTATTGACCACAACATCCTTTTATATAGACTAGAAAACTATGTTGGCATTAGTGGAATTGCACTAGCATGGTTTAAATCATACTTATCTGACCGTTGTCAGTTTGTAGCAGTAAATGACGAGATGTCTTATCGATCACAAGTTCAGTATGGCATACCACAAGGCTCAGTACTAGGACCGCTGCTGTTCACTCTGTACATGCTACCATTAGGAGATATCATTAGGAAACATGGAATTAGTTTTCACTGTTATGCCGACGATACTCAGCTGTATATTTCTTCAAAACCTAACGAAACCTACCAATTCACAAAATTAACAATGCATAGCTGATATAAAAAATTGGATGACTAGTAATTTCCCACTACTAAATTCTGAAAAAACAGAGATTCTAATTATTGGACAAAAAACTTCCACACGTAATCAACTAGAATACTGTCTAACACTTGATGGCTGCTCTGTTAAGTCTTCGTCGTCGGTTAGAAACCTCGGTGTACTCTTTGATGCCAATCTTTTATTTGAAATTCAAGTGTCTAGTATCTGTAAAACCGCATTTTTCCATCTTAAAAATATATCTAAATTAAGCAATATGCTCTCATTGACAAATGCGGAACAATTAGTTCATGCATTCATGACCTCAAGGCTAGATTATTGTAATGCTCTACTGGGTGGTTGCCCTGCACGCTTAATAAACAAACTACAGCTAGTTCAAAACGCAGCAGCTCGAGTTCTTACCAGAACCAGGAAGTATGACCATATTAGCCCCGTTCTGTCAACACTGCATTGGCTGCCTATTAAACATTGTATAAATTGTAAAATATTGCTGATTACTTACAAAGCACTAAATGGTTTAGCTCCGCAGTACTTGAGCGAGCTCTTAACGCATTATAGTCCTTCACGTCTATTGCGATCTCAAAATTCCGGCCAGTTAATAATACCTAGAATATCAAAATCGACTGCTGGCGGTGGATCCTTTTCCTATTTAGCACCAAAACTTTGGAACAGTCTTCCTACCATTGTCCGGGAAGCAGACACACTCTGTCAGTTCAAAGCAAGATGAAAGACACATCTCTTTGACCTAGCATTCACATAACACATTATAGACTTCTATAACTCAATGTTAGGCTGCATAGATTAGGTCAGCCGGAACTGGGAACACTTTTCATAAATCCTGATGTACTCGTTACATCATAAGAAGAATGGCATCTACGCTAATTTTAGTGTATTTGTTTATCCCGAGGTTTTCCCACGGCCTGCCGGATCCAGGCCGTATCCAGATCTGACGAAGGACCTTCGCCTGGACCCGATGACAATGCAGTGCTGAAGTGCCAACAAAAGCGCTATATAAATGAAGATGACTTGACTTGACTTGGCTTCTCTGTCTGGCAATCTGATGGACGAGTCTGGGTTTGGCGGTTGCCAGGAGAACAGTACTTGCCTGACTGCATTGTGCCAAGTGTAAAGTTTGGTGGAGGGGTGATTATGGTGGGGGGTTGTTTTTCATGGCTTGGCCCCTTAGTTTCCAGTAAAAGGAACTCTTAATGCTTCAGCATACCAAGACATTTTGGACAATTTCATGCTCCTGTAGTGAATGTGACATACATAATTCACCTTTGTTGTTAAGCATAGTTCTATACACTGTTGATTATAGATGCAGCACTTTGTTCTTAGCGTGTTTCTTCATGACTGTTCAGGGATCGCGGTCCCTTTAAATGTCCTGAATGTGTGATGACGTGGGGCGCTTGTCAGCACCATTTGGTTTCAGTATGTTTCTGATTAAAAAATAAATGAGTCACGCATTTGTGTGCTCAACGTGAGAAGTTGTCTCTTGCAATTTACTGCAATTTCCACACTCCCACCTTTGTGGGAACAGTTTGGAGATGTTCCAGTTCCAACATAACTGCGCACAAAGTGCACAAAGCAAGGTCCATAAAGACCTGAATAAGCGAGTTTGGTGTGGAGGAACTTGACTGACCTGCACAGAGTCCTGACCTTAACCCGATAGAACACCTTTGGGATGAATTAGCGGAGACTGTGAGCCAGGCCTTCTCGTCCAACATCAGTGCCTGACCTCACAAATGCGCTTCTAGAAGAATGGTAAAAAATTCCCATAAACACACTTCTAAACCTTGTGGAAAGCCTTCCCAGAAGAGTTGAAGCTGTTATAGCTGTAAAGGGTGGGCTCTTAAACCCTATGGATTAAGAATGGGATTTCATCAAATGTTATGTGCATGTAAAGGCAGATGTCCCAAAACCCTTTGCAATATAGTGTGTATATAACTGTGCTGGATAAGAAGTCTCAGTAGGTCAGCCATAGATCAAACCAGCACACTGGTAAATTATCTCAGTATTGCTGTGTAGCTCTTTATCCTTACTGTTTGACAGTAATTGTTTTCTTTGTCTTCTGTTTGTATTTTTCCTAAAGAATTTTAGTAGTACTTTAGAGAAAAGGTTGCTATTATATTTACCTACACATGTTCACCTACACAGAAACATGTCGCTCAGGGTGTGGAAATTAGGGCACATAATAGGGTTAGCCATTCATCTTGTGTCGTGCTCTTTTTTGTTAAGGACTTGGATCAGTGGCTTCAGTGTCCAGTGTTAGATTCATAATGAATTGTATGAATGAAGTGGACTCAGGTTGCATTAATATGTGGAAAAATGAGCTGTTGCCTTTCAATTTTCTTTGTATTAACTGGTTGACACTATGAGATGAACGTGCTGGGATTTGTCTGTTGGATGGAGCAAATTCTTGGTGTTTTGTTTGTCTGAACACGTGAGAATGAGTTTGCATGGCCTAACGCTAACTGTTCTGTAGAGGCTGATGTTAAGCCATGATGAGCTAAAGTTTGTCTCACTTACTTATTGAATCTCTACAAAGTGAACGAGCCTCGATTTTCCTTATTCCTTAGTGTCACGAATAGAGGGAAAAGTTACTGTTTTGCATTTTCTATTGAAAATCTTTCAAACAAACCAAACTAAAAAGAAACGTGATTTAAACATATTAATTTACCATATTTGTTTTTGTGGAACTGTTGCAATACTTTGAAATTGATCATTAGACACAGGCACTTTTTTCTCTCACCCATATTAAAATCCTGTCTGAATGGGGACAATAAATGCGGTCTTGCAACGACAGTCTTCTCAAAAGGATTCACTTTCATTCTGGAACATCTTATCTTAACATCAGCCAGATTCTTTTAGGAACAAGGAAGAGATGAAAACAATGAGGTAGGCTTTTGTTGGTTCGCTATTATTTTGATTATCATATTCCAGACATGTTGTCAGTCACTAATGAGGTCATTTTTCATGCAGGAGCCCAATGTTGGGTATAATGGGATATTATTTCCAGCCCCTATGCTTTGTTTGCAGGCCTATGGGAGAGAGTCAGGTTCCCAAAGACCACTTATAAATTGATCTTTGCTTCAGTTGCACTGTTCAGTCCACAAGTGCTTCAGCCAGATGATGGTTCAAGACTTCTTCCAAATTGTAAGTATATTTGATTGTCGTAAAAATTATTTGTGACAATATTACTTTATGCTGTTATTCTTCACTTGAAAAATTGATTAGAAGTGATTTTTAGAAGTGCTGTTAGTTTGATAGACAAAAGGTGTGATTGGCATTCAAATAAATAATGCATAAAAAAAATTATAATAAAAAAAACAAGATATGTAGAATAGTTTGACAATAACAAGTTTACACCCAATGATATACAAGGACCAATACATTATTATGAATAGCATCAAATGTTTTCCGCATTGCTCATGCCTGGATATGCTTTCACGAGTAACAGCTGCTCAGTTGCGATGCCTCTTTAGTGTTCATTATCTGTTCCCTCCATCCCTTTTTTCTCAGATGATAAGAATAATTACTGGAGTCCTGGTCTCATTAGCCTTCTCATCTGGGATGACTATGAGGTTCCTAGAACCTCCACCCCCTGGCTCTCCTGATAGCCCCATTCCTCCTGATGACTACTTTGATGACTCTGCTGCAGTTAACAACCACATACCTATATTTGCCTATGATAATTACCCTATAGAAAAAGGAGGCAATCCCATAGCCAGAGGAGATCAGATCATGCAATATGACGACTCATTAAATGGATATCCTTTACCAATGTTACCAATCCCACCTGATAGGTATCCCATTCTGCCAAAACCTCCGTTTGGGAACACAACTCAAGGATCTCGCACAGTGCCTACGGGACAAAAGCTCGACCTTTCGTACTGTGACATGCTGCTTGCGGCACCAGTGCCTCCACCTGTAGATCAAACACCCTGGTTCTGTGTTTGCTCACATTGTAAAGGGGGTCCCAGTGGGCCAAAGGGGGACAAAGGAGATAGGGGACTGCCAGGTTATTAATTTGAACCAATTCTTAGTCACACCATTGTATATGTATAATACAGCCGGAATTGAAGAGTACATTTTCTTTTATTTCTTTGTCTTAGGTTTTCCCGGTAGTCCAGGATTAAGAGGCTTGCCAGGATTTCAAGGTCGCCCAGGGTGTAATGGTCATCAGGGACCAAAGGGTAAATACAGTCACTTTACTTCTATTCTAAAGACCCATTAAACCTAGTGTTACTGATACAGTTTACTTACTATAGAGTCACTTAACTGCCTCTGAGAGTTATCTTACGAGGACAAAACATTCTGGAGTGTTTACATTTGATTAGAGTAGCATTGCCAATCATGCTTAATTTTTTCTTCCGAAAGGCCAAATAGGTGATATTGGTGAAAAAGGAGATCTGGGTCCATTAGGCTTTACTGGACTCAAAGGAGAGAGAAGCCCCAAGGGTAAGTTAGTAAACATTTTTAGCAATTTGAACAAAATTTATTTAAATAAAATAAGATCACCAACTTGTTAAACATTTTGTCCTAGGTGATAAAGGGGACAGTGGTGTGGATGGAAATCCAGGACAGCAGGGCTCACCTGGTGAGTCAGGACAGTGCCCAGCAATTTGTTACTCAATACAGGGACCTCCAGGAGAACTTGGCCAACCTGGTATGACAGGGGAAAAAGGACTTCCAGGGTTGGGAGGAAGTCCGGGGTCGAAGGGCCAGAAAGGGGATTTGGGCGATGTTGGTCCATATGGAGCTCCAGGTTTAAATGGCCAGAAAGGAGATCAGGGAGAAACTGGTGAGTGTCACTGCAAGGATGGGGTAGACGGTGCAAATGGAATAATCGGAATTCCAGGACTAAAAGGTGGCAAAGGGGACACTGGCCAACAAGGTACAGCAGGGGTAAATGGAGACAAAGGGAAAAATGGGGATCCTGGGGTAATGGGTGCTCCTGGCCCTTGTTCTCAACCAATTCAGTCTGCTTTTTTAGCAGCGCTAAGCAGCAGTTACCCACAGCCAAATTTGCCAGTTCCTTTTACTAATGTCATTTACAACAGAGAATTTAATTTTGACCCCTTTAGAGGCATCTACAGGGCTCCCATCAATGGTACATATGTCATTAACTACTACTTGGTTGTGTTCAGTAAACTGCTCAAAGTGGGGCTCTTCCACAACTTCAGACCTGTCCTCAAAAGTACAGGGTCAACAGATCTTGGAACAACTTCTCAACAGGTGGTCCTGCACCTTAACATGGGTGATGAAGTTTGGCTACAGGTGAGAGATGCCGACTCCAACGGGATGTATTCCAATAGCGAGTGCAGCAGTACTTTCTCTGGCTTCCTGCTCTACCCAGACAGCTGTGATATTCCAATGTCACGGGATTTACCAGATCCTGTAACCGGAACATACAGCTGGGGTGAATTTGAGGAACCTACTACCACTCTTGCTCCAGATGTCCAGTCTTGATGTAACCTAAGCCCAAACACCTCCCTAGCATATTTGGTAAATTCTAAGTAAATTTTATATAGTAGGAGTTATAATAATAATAATAATAATAAACATTTAGACAGTCACATGTTGTTCCAAACCTATATGAGTTTCTTTCTTCTGCTGAACACAAAATAATATATTTTTAAGAATGTCGGTAACCAGACAATTGACAGTAGCCATTGACTTCCAAAGTATTTTTTTTTTACTACTATGGAATGGCTACGTCAACTGTCTGGTTACCAACATTAGTTTAACAGAAGAAAGAGATTCATACAGGTTTGGAACAACATGACGGTGAGTAAATGATGACAAAATATTGATTTTGAGTGAACTATCCCTTTTAAGTAAAGCTTTTGAAAGGTAAGCTTCTTCTACATATTAAAGTAATGCGCATGTTAAATTATATTAAATGGATACTACATTTGTGCAGTATCGCTACATTAAAATTGTATTCAAATATGTGGTTTAAGTGGGTATTGTCTGCATGTGCTACCTCACGTTTTCAACATATATCATTGTGGGAAAATATTTCCTTTTGTACGAGTGTAAACTGTCTCCTGTTGACCTGCTCATGTAATCCTCGTAATGTTGAATTATGTCTGCTAAAATTACAGCAAAACATAGACAAATGGTTTTGTAAGCATGTGAGCAGATGCATCGTTTTAATTAATTTTACTTATGCATAATTCAAATTATATTAAAACTATTAGTTATCATTTTGTTTACATAATGTATGAGTGAGAGAGGATAAAGCCTAATGCTCAATTTACTAAATCTGAAAGATAGAGAGTAACAAACAAATGTTCTAGATGAGCTGCTCAACTGCAGTTGTTTGAAGCTAACAGAAGCTTAATGCTCAATAGGAGTATGAGGAGCCATTAGCAACAGTAAGCAAGCTAACTGCTGTTGAAATAAGATATTTAGAGATTTTTCCTTTATCATTGTGCATAGAGAAAATAAAGATATTTGTGATTTTATTTACAACTATCAGTTGACAATCAACTTTACCTGCGAAATTGTGATATTACATATCGTTATTGAGATTAATATAAAAAAGTATTTATTCAGTCATTTTAGTCTGTATTGACTTTATTGAACTTTATCTATTTTCAATAAAAATGGATTAAATACATTTGTCCTTGCACCTTGCCTGTTGTCTGTAATGTTGAAAATCATATTTGGAAAAAAAAAAAGATCCAGTTACAGAAATTGAATCTGTATGAATACTGTTCGAATAAAAATAAATAAAAACGAACAAGAACTGTTTTTTGTCCAAACCTTTGTGGGGTTTGTACGATAGAATTGCCCTTTTTTATCATGCTTTCATAAACTGAACATCTACAGTACAGTATTTTATTATAATACACTATTTTATAACAATACATTTACATTTACACTAAAGAATGTTGCTTTATATCACATAGTGTGTTACAACAAATACAACAACAACAACAACAACAACAACAAAAACCCACAGCTGGGACTTTACTATGTAGTTTTATACTATTTTTGCGTACTCACCAAATTCCAGCAAAGCAGTTTCTTTCACATTTCTAAAGATATACACCAAAATGTCAGGCAGCTGAAGAATGGTCTCTAGAGAACTATATATTTGGAAATTGTTCAGATTGACAATAGCTTTATCTGCTAATAACGGTCCAGAGCATTGCTCTTTTTCAGTGATGCCCTCTATATGATTGTATATTTTGAACAGCCTTAAATATGTAAATATGCTTCAAGAACTGGTTGACTTCTACATGCATTCCTCAATTCTCGGCAGGTGATACGTTTCCCTCATCCTCATCCTCGGCCATGCCTTTCAAGTAGGTACGCTTAAACTCCTCAAATACCACTTCATCCTCCAGTTCGCTACAAACAGCCACACAGTCACAAAAAAAGGACAAGAAGCAGATACATTACACATGTATTATTGAAGGTACATAAAAATGAGTTATTATTAAATAAAAAAGTATTCAAATAATTTAAATTTGAATCTTAATTCTTGAACATGCAGGCTAATCTGTTTAAATCATGACTGACCTTTCTTTCACTTCAAGAGGCAAAAAAGAGAAACAACATTTTTAAGGAGTTGCTTATATAAATATAATTGTATGTGAACCAAAATATTTAAGAGACAGATAAAATAACATACGTAAGGACACTCACGCATGTTCGTATATAATAATACCTGTGTCAGGCTTCGGGTGCATAAGCTGGAAAGGGAGCTCCACTCCAACCTCACTGAAATGTCAAAACACAAAGCTTATATAAAGGGATCTCAATATAGTCCAAAAGTCTGAGACCTCTAGCAAAAAAGTTGGTCTTACTTTGCTTTATATTATATTATATTATATTATATTATATTATATTATATTATATTATATTATATATTATATTATATTATATTTTATATTATAGCCTATTATATTATACACTGTAAAAAAAAATGTAACCTCTCCAAGTCAAAATATTCTAGTGACTGGTCACATCTAAATTTTTAAATTGGCCCAAGTGAAATTCTGTAAAATAAATTGAATTAATTGTTGCAATAGTCTGTTAACATTGGCTCAATGAGAAATAATATGTCAGACTAATTGAAAAATTTTGATGTTATCAGTCACTAGAAAATTTTGACTTGGGGATGTAATTTTTTTTTTACATTATATTTTATTATATTATATTATATTATATTATATTATATTATATTATATTATATTATATTATATTATATACACCCGTATCCCACCTCAGTAGCAGCAATACATGAACACAGTAAGGACATTGTACTTATATATTATATATATATAGTACAAGTTTACATTTTGTACAAAGTACATTTAACAGCTAATATAAAGTGAGACCAAAAAGTTTTTTTTTACTAGATTTAAATAAGATTTTGAATCTCAGATTTTTGTCATATGTTTGACAATAATAACATTGTGCACACCTGTCAGTTTTCAGAAAAGTGTTCGTTTACACGAACCCGTGTATATGCCGTCAAGAGCACGCCAAACCTGTAGGTGGCAGTGTAACGAGAAGCTCAAGCCCACGTTAGCCAATCAGAATCCCGAAAATAGTTACATACTGCGACGTCGGCTGCCTAAAACTCAGTTTTTCTCAGTTTACATGCAAACAAAGTTTTCCAAAATCTCCAATCTGGCTGTAGTTTTTAGAAAAAATCGTTTTCAGAGGCAAATTCTCCGTTTGTGTGTAAACAAAGGGCACAAACGAAGGGAAATGTCCTCAGTCAAAATTTCAGTTCCTTGCATTCCCTGGTTAACGCTTCGTTTGTTTATTGTTTTGTTTGTTGTACAGTACGTTTTAACAAATACAGCTGCCTGCAATATATTCAGCTCCCTCGTGTTACAGATTTTCAATTAGTTTCTCAGATTTTTGGACTCCACTACATATACACACATACATTAAAGCTTCGCTGATATGGAATACTCCAAGAAATGTTATATTTACCTGGTTCCCATAATCCTATATGAAGAAGAAAAACAGAAAACATTAGGATGTATGTGACACACAACAGGTAAAACACACATCAAGCATGTGTGGTTTTATGGTACTGTAGTAGTATATTGTGTCGTGGGATACAAACCCTCCAACAATAAGCTTCACGACAATTCTGTAAGACACCATGATCCCCATAACTTCCTTCAGGACTCCCTCTTTGATGCTGCAATGGAGCATTTAAACATAGTACACATTTGGAATGCATTAATGAACGTTTCTTCCCAATTAACTAAAGCAGCTCTCATCATCTTCACATGGGGACTCACATGCTTGAAGAGGCTAGATTGGTGTCTTCATGCTTCAGTTTTCCATCCAGTGCGATGCCATGCTTTTTCCTGTTATTGGCCATGAGGGGAAGCAAGGTGTAAACTTTGTCCAGTTTGGCACCTGCATCAATAGAGTCCCTGCACCAAATAGGAATCTTTAATCAGATTAATATTTCTTGTTTTATTGGATTACATCTATATATCTGTATAAAACGATTACCCAGAGTCCTCTGCGGCCACTGTCTCATTATAACTGTCATTGGAGTACAGCACCACATTGGCGATTTGTTCCACTAAAAGGCAAACAATCACACGTGTGTTATTATGACTGACTGTGTGTACAAATATTGGTAACACTTTTACAATAAGGCTCATTAGTTAATATTAGTTAATTTATTAATCTTTGTTAACGTTAGTTACTGCAAAATACAAGGAAAGTTAACAGTGCATTAACTAATTTTAACAAATACAACCTTTGATTTTAATAATGTATTAGTAAATGTTGAAATTAATATTAACTAAGATTAATAAATGCCGAAGTATTGCTCATTCTTAGTTCTGATCAACTAAGCTTGTTAACTAATGTTAACTAATGAACCTTATTGTAAAGTGTTACCCAAATATCTACATTTTGTCAATGAATTTGCCAGGGTCAATAAGATAATGTAGATCATCTATTAATTCATATTTTAAAAACACACACACACACACACACACACACACACACACACACACACACACACACACACACACACACACACACACACACACACACACACACACACACACACACACACACATATATATATGCAACGCTATTGACATGTTATGAATTGGGGCAAAAATATCAGGGTGGAACAACTGTGCCGATATCATTAAAAGAATAAAACTAACTCTTGAAAAAAAAAACTTATAGTTAGGCATAATTTTGAATCCTCTACAAAGATTATTTCTCAGATAAAAGCAGTTAACATTTTATGAAAATTAGGGGGGGAAAAGTCTGCCAAATCAAAGTCATGTGGTTCAACCAACATATATATATATAAATATAGCTGCAAGCAGCGATGGAGGGCCCAAGCCGGTGGCACCGCCACTCCGGTGCCTTTAGTGTAACTAAAGGCAATATATATATATATTTATAAAGTGTTTTTTGCTAGTTTCAGACTGACGCAGTTATCATTTTCACGTCCTGCGCCACGTTTTTAAATAGCAAATGCATTTACACCCATTTGTGCGCCCATGGACCAATAGATTGTGCCATTGACCATCTGAAACCTGGTCTAAAGTCAATGGCGCAATATTTTTTATTTTTTATTTAAAGGGCACATTAGTAATATGCTCCTATAGGCGGGTGCACAACGCGTGTACACTCTGCTTATTACACACACAGGGCAGCAGCACACAAACATGCCAAATATTAAAAAATAAAAGGATTACAATGTAAAATATTATTATTGTGTACATAAAGATATGGTGGAATTGTCCCGTAGATGGTCTGCTCGCACTTTAACCTCGCGCACGAGCAGATCCGTTTCCTCGCTAGAGAAGCATTCAGATTTCCGCTTGCAAATTCCATCATGTAAATAGCTAAATCGCCATGGCGCGAGCGCAACTGGCTTTCAAAAGGAATGGGAGATGAGACTCTGATTGGTTTATTGGACGTTACGCCCAAAACACACCCATTACTCATTAACTCTTTTAGACCATGCACCGGGCCGACCATTTTTCCCGTCGTTTAACTAGCATAAGTGGATTCAGACACGACCTAAGTGCACTTGTGCTGTGCGCTTAGATCCTTACCCTACGTGTCACTTTTTATAAAATGGCATGGTTTGCTCAGGTTGTAAAATAAATCAACCAAAAGAGTACATTTTAAAGAATTTGGCTCATTCATTTAAACTGAAATTCAAACTGAAACACTTATTTCTCGTGTCTACCGATTTGTTAACACTTTCAAACTCGCTCTTACCAGAAATAATGATGTTCTTCACATTTTTGTTGGAGTTATTCCTGATTTTGACACTTAAGTTGATGGGTTCCCCATGATAGTAAGTCTACAAGAAAAAAAAGTCTTAATCATTTATTTTAAGGAAAACTATGGTGCAACATTCCAAACGGATTCATGATATTCCATAAAATGTCATTCTTCATTTAAAAAGCAGTATAAAACGTTAATAACGACAAAGAAAGATACATGCATGCTCGCCTGGTGGTCTGTTTGAAACCCACCTGTTTTTCTAAGTTTGCCTCCATATGCAGTGGTTTGTCAGACATGAGAAAGTCACGGGTGGTCTGCACACAGGGAGCTGGTCCGAGCTTCTCTGGAGCGTACTGGACCTTGCGAATCGTCAAACACACTGTGCTCCTGATGTGGTGGAGGGGAACAAGGCATATTATTGTTGAGATATATACCAAACAATGGTCTTCACTGCTCCACAGACTACATGAGGGAACCTGTTCTGTCTTTTGACTGTGGTAATATATATATAAGCAAATCAGGATAATCAAAGTGGTACAAGCAGATCAGGGTATACTTGGATACAACACAGTTTTTCCATCCGAATAGAGAATAAGAACAAATAGTTGTAGGCTGGACTAACCGTTTGCGAACTTTTGCATTCTGGCTCTCAGCACAAAAGGCTTTCACCTCAAACTCAACAGCACAGTACTGTGGAAAAGTATAGATATGACACCACTCAGAGGGCATGTATATCACATACATACAAAATAAACAACTATGTCAGAGTCAGACTGATGACATATTTGATATAACATATGTTGCACCATGTCTTAAAACAAAACGTTCTTCCTAGTTTTGCAGAATAGTTTGATGTTTGACAGTAAGATGTTACCTTTCCAGCATCTTTTGGGCTTGGCTGTATTCCCACTGAGCAGGGCAAGTTATCGGGGAACTGAAGAAACAGAAATATTCTTTATAAGGTCCTTCAATATACAAAAATATAAGACGTTGTTTTCTATATCATAATAATAATAGCACAGATCCACACACACACAAAATTGTCCCAAATAATTTCATTATTAGGGTTTAGGTGGCGATACTATATTTCACCCGTAGGTGTGAGCGAGACTGTCAATGTATAGGCCTGTGTCTGTGGATGTTAGCTCTCAGTGGACTGTCTATGCATCTTACAGCCAGAGACTATGGTCGTACTGTGGCCGTATTATTTCAAATCTGCCTGCAGTCGCGATGCGAGTAATCTCCCGCTCGCATTCGTCACGGTGCCACTGAGTGTAAAAACGCGAAAGGCGAAGCTTGAATTTCCAGGTATCCTCGAAGCTTGAATTCTCTTTGGCTAATGTATTTTTAAAATGGAGGCGCAACATGGCTTCCACCATTCAATTGACTCACCCGTATGTATTATAAAGCGGAAGCATAAAAGGAGGAGCGACGACAGTGCAGATCGAGAGAGGAACAAGCCTGAGTTTATGTTGTGTGAGGCACAGCCGTCTTTACTTTCATTTTGTATTTGTTTTATATTTATTTATTTGATTAAAACTGTTGAACGTTCGCCGGTTCCCGCCTCCTTCTTCCTACAACAACGAACTTCGTTACACCTTTATTCACATATAAACATTGATCAGCGAACATAAACAGAAGCTCAACCGAACCTGCTTGACGCGCGAGAACAAACCTCATTGGTTCTTGCGGAAACGTGCTGCGTAACACGAGAATGATCGTAGTATTACGATCTCTTTATAAACTTTTTGAAGCGTCAAAGTGTCAGCTGTCAATGGAGGGAGAGAAAGCTCTCAGATTTCATTTAAAAATATCTTTGTGTTCCTAATATGAATGAAAGTCTTACGGGTTTGGAACGACATGAAGGTGATTCATTAATGACAGAATTTTCATTTTTGGGTGAACTATCCCTTTAACATTCAACAATATTGTTGTTTGCGTCATTGAATCATTTTCCTGATGTTTATCTCTATAGCTGCTTAATTCGAAACAATCTGAATTGTATAAAGCTCTTTTTAAATAAAGGTTGAATTGACTGTGATGGTACCATGGTCTTTGATGCACCTTGACATGTAGCTACCATGGTACATGAATAAGGTGATGTGATTCAGTACCATAGTATCATTTCTGATTTTGCAAGGAAAAGGTAATCACTTGAAGATGCTTACTTCAAAGAAAAATGGGTAGGCATTGTCACCCAGTTTGCGCAGTAGTTTATCCTGAACCTTGGTGAGAATGCCCTGCTCTTTGTCCTGCAGCGGGGGGTAGATCTGCCGGGTGGCCATGTAGATCTCTCGCCTGAATGAGATGCCCAACACGTCCGTATCATCACGGCCGTACCGGAACACGCAGGACAAGGTGGCGTACGCTAGAGGGCGACACAATCACAAAGCGCTTCTCATTATAATACATCTGATTTATCCTCGGTTCAGTTTGTAAACTTTGAATGAATCTAGTGACCTTTTTTCCCTTTCAGCTGTTCAGGGTCAACGAGAAGGACGCCATCTGATGGAGAAGGAAAGGGTCAAAGTAAATGCAAGTTTTAAGAAAACTTGGTAAGTGCTTAACATCACAGTAAAATGATTCTCTCACGTACCCACTGGATCCACTGAGTCAACACGGTCAACAAAGTCTCTCCTCCCCATATACACACCAACCTGATTCAAAAACACAACATATATCACTTAACAACCCTAAAAGAGGAAAAGTCTTTTGTGTGTTGTTCTTTTTCCCAGGTCCACTTATCTAACATAAACAGACTAATAACCGTGCATGTTGAACACACACTTTCCAATGCTTCTGTAGAGCCACAAATCATATTTTGCTATCGCCGTTGTCCAGTTGCGGTAAGACTTTACAACAAGGTCTAATTTGCTAACATTAGTAAATGCAGGCCTGATTCCTAACATGAAGTAACAATGAGCAATACATTTGTTGCAATATTTATTCATCTTTGTTAATGCTAGTTAATAAAAACCCAACTGTCATTAATTGTTCATGTTAGTTCACAGTGCAGTAAATTGAGCTCAGCGTTAGACAGGCCACGTACTGTAGGCATAGGCCACGGTCAGCTGTCAAATCGCTCCAACCACTACCATTCTCCTATTAGACCGGGAGGATATATACGTGGCACTACTGCCCGAGAAACACGCTCACACTGCTCGCAACCCTCCCACTATAAGTATCAAGCATACTTCTGTGCACTTCCTGGCTGTCGTCTCTTTGTTTCAGATTACCAAGGCTTCCAAGTCCTGGCGTCACAGACATCATCACCGAGAGACAGTCATCCCCATAGGCAAGCTACAGTATAGACGTCCCGGATTTCACTGCTACATCTACATGTTAACACTGTTGCTTAAAGACATTACTAAACTGTCTTAAATCTGTATATCACACAAGCTGATGGTTCTATGATGGGTCAATGCTAAAGTATGTCATTAATTATGGAGCAAGAACCCCCATTAAGGAACCATACCGCCAAAGATAAATTGTGTTCAAGTAACTCGCCAAAGTGGTCTCATCTGAACTAATGTTAACAACGAATGTATTAGTAAATGTTGAAATTAACATTAAATAAGATTACTAAATGCTGTAAAGGTATTGTTATTCCTTAGTTCATGTTAACTAAAGTAGTTAACTAATGTTAACAAATGAAACCTTGTTGTAAAGTGTCAGCATTAATCATTGTCTGAGAAATGAGAAACACCTTTATTTCTGCATGTCCTAGATTTGCTGTCAGCCATTTAGAATCAACTAGACAACCACATACAACCGAACAAGAAACCAAATGTACACCCGATCACGCCTGCATGTGCAGCCTGTGAATTATTCTACTCCAAGTAAACATTTTCCAATCAAAAGCACCATGACGTTGCCATATATATATATATATATATATATATATATATATATATATATATATATATATATATATATATATATATATATATATACTATATGTATAATCAACTACAAAAAGAAGATCCCTGGTTCGAGTCTTTTTTTTTTTGAGTCAGTAAGCCTTTCTGTGTGGGTTTGGGTTTCTCTTGGGTGCTCCAGTTTCTTCCACAATCCATAAACATGCAAGATAGATGAAATGGAGACACTGAATTGCCAGTGAGTGAAAGTGTCCATCCATCCAGGGTATTTTCTTGCCTATGGTCTGAGAATCCGGGATAGGCTTCCAGCATCCCCTCAACCCAACATACAGTAGGAAGTGGGTTTGGAGAATAGATGGATAGTCAACTCCGTATCGAAGTTTACTCTAGTAATCAAGTCTAGTATTAGGCATCTTCTTTTAATGACCATTTGAAGAGAAAGAATAAACGCATTTCAGGCTTATTTTGGACCCTATTCATGCAAATATATTCTCTTTATTACTGTATTAATGTACTATATCCACCTGTATAGTTATGTCGATTATATTTTTGAAGTTGTCCTTAACTTACCGACTTGTCCTTGGACATTTTCTTGAAGACGACCTGTTTTGGACTCATTGTTGTCTAGAGACTTAAACAACCAAACAAACTTACAAACAAACAAACAAACAAAACAACAATAAATTAATGCTTAGATTAATGTAAAGCCATTATGCAATATAAACCTAACTGTAACAATCATTGGCATGTAAGTCACTAACTTTTTTTACAGAAAAAGTCCTTCAAGCTATAATGTACAATAACTATTCTACATATGTCATCTAGTAAAAATTAATCAAGGCTTTCCAACATCAGAGTGACTTCAAAACTCCGATTATTCTTTACATTACAGTGACATAAAATCAACATTACTCATGTCCCACATAACACCCAACAGATGGTCCTTTAAATTCTACATGCATTATGAATTTCATACCTGGCAGTGATGATTCGACTAATTTGTGAGGTCTGAGGCTTGAGGACAGAGAAAGCAAGTGACCCGTGGGGAGGAGATGGTATTTGTACTCAGGATGTGTATTGCCCAACTAATCAGGTTAGGCAGGGTTATAGCTAAAATCCCCTTCACACATTCTCCAGCTTTCCAAATAGACAGACGGATATGGATAGATAGCTTGCTGTGCTTTCTGCGTGTGCTATACCTGCCTGAGCGGATTGGGTCGGTTCGCTTTGGTCAGCATTGGGGGAGATTACTAGGCACTGACACTCTCTCTGTGTACAAGCAGCAGCACTTTATTTGTCAAGGCCAAGTCACGTGCCGAGAACTGTGGTCTCTCTCATGGGCTTTGTGTGTCAAAAATACAATTAGAAGTCAGTAAACAAATGCATTTGCACATTGTAACTGCGGAACTAATAAATAATCCATGTAATCAATCAAATAAACTATGTAAATAAAAGTTTTATTAACAGTATATTATATTTACTTAGAGTATAGTTTATTGGGCGGGAGTGTTTATCATTAAAATAAATAAAAGTGTGAAACACTTTATTCGATGGTCCACTTTACACATTTTAGTAACTACAAGTAACTTTGCAACTACATGTCAACTAGCAGTCAATAGAGTATTAGACTCTCAATATCGGCAAACACTTTATTTTGATGCTCCCCAACAGACATTCTACTGACCATAAATAATTTTGCAACTAAATGTAAATGTATTACCCGAACCCTAACACTACCAGTACTAGTACTAATACTCTGATGAGAGTTATATAGTGGATCATCGTAACTAAAACTCATGTTATATATGGATATACAAGTTATTCATGTTATATATGGAGGCGATGCTCAGAGGTATTAATCATTGATAGTGCCTCAGCTATAATCCCAGACTGTCAGTGTCAGCAGTGTAAACACATATAAGCTGAGGAGGGATTACCACCATGAAAGAGATGTAGTCATTGTTATTCGGGCCCAAGCCCTGAAAGGGCAAAGGCCTTATTGATTTCCTTAGGATTATTCATTCTTATTATTGTTATAGGGCCCAAGCACCAAAGGGCTCATAGATCCAGACAATCTATGGATTATTAGGTAACGCTTTAGATTACAGCCCGGAAAGTACTGCGTAATTAAAGCGATTTTACAGCGTAACTTTCGGTAATTATAGTGTACCTATAACGTACTTACAATATAAGTATAAGGGAACAATATTTTAAGTTTGGGGAATAAAGGGGTAACAACCAGGATAATTAAACAAATATTTATACTGTAAGTATACTAAGGGGTACTTATTCTACTATTATGATATAACAATCTTACATTTGGGAGCAATTTAGCGAGAACAGACACTGCGTACCTTTTTGAAATAATGGTGAACCAGTACATACTGTATAGCCTTTTTAAAAATTACAGGGTACATATCTATGCATTTATAAAGTAATATTTTGAACAAAAGTGCACTGAAAACGAAAACTATTGCAACTTTTGCTTAAATATTGGGGAAAGATACTCTTGTTTATTATACAAGCACCACTTGCCATGTAACCACATCAAACAAGATATATTTCCCAGTATTTAAAAAAATTGCAATAGTCTTAGCTTTTCTTGCCTTGAAAGCCCAAACTTAAACATCTGCACTTTTGCTATAATGTTTTAATTTATTTTTTATTGTATTTGCATAGATATGTAACTTGTAATTTTTTTAAAAGGCTATACAGTATGTACTGGTTCACCATTATTTCAAAAAGGTACGCAGTGTCTGTTCTCGCTAAATTGCTCACAAATGTAAGATTGTTGTATCATAATAGTAGAATAACAAGTACCCCTTAGTTCTATAATACTTACAGTATAAATATTTGTTTAATTCTCCTGGTTGTTATCCCCTTATTCCCAAAACTTGACATATTGTTCCCTTATACTTACATGCAAGTACTTTATAGGCACACTATAATTACAGAAAGTTACACTGTAAATTCCTCTTAATTACACAGTACTTTCCGGGCTGTAATCTAAAGCGTTACCGATTATGATTATTATTATTTATCTGGCACTTCTGGGGGCCTTTTATGCTTAAAAAACTCATGAAAATTGGCACACATATTGGAATCGTCAGCCATTAGGGCCAAACAGAAGCTGGTACTTGGGCGTGGCCGGGGGGCTCCACAGCGCCCCCCTTGAATGCCGTCCAAAAACTTGGTTCACACATCATACACACTTATACAATTAATCCGATCACAACCAAACTCAGTCAACCTGAAGCCAAGACATTGTGGATGCTAAATGGCAAATGCGTTTTGATACCTCGAACGGTTTGGCAGTGGCGAGGCAACAAATTTATGGCGAAAAAAGGGAAACCGGAAGTGTGTTATAACAGCTGGACACTTTGACTGATTTTGATAAAACTTCAGCTGTGTGTTTGTTGTCACTTGAATGTGACTATTGTGAGTCAAAGTCATAGCGCCACACCCTGGCAGGAGGAAGTGTGTCACTTTTAAAAAGCTTTGAAATGACCCTCTTATTTTTACCCGATTTGCTTCAAACCTCACCAGTATAATGTCAAGACACTACAGATGTAGACCTGCAAAAGGATTCCCTTGATGTATTAAATACTGTTGCCATGGCAATGCATCAAACTTTAATATTATTTTTGGGTGTTTTTGAGACTCTCATAAGAGACTTCTTAGTCTCTCTAAAGCCTCCGGGGTGGCGCCAGGTATTGGACCCTTCATCGCTGCTTGCAGCTATATTTTCATTGGGATTACTTCAAGCCATAGACTTTGTGCACATATGTTCATGAAACCAAGCACAGATTGAAATAAATAATCTGAGTATGCACACATGAAGCGTAAACACGTTTAAATGTTAACCATAGCATGCAGTGATTACTTTCTGCATTTTAAAAGATTTGATAACACTTTCGAATACTGTTCCATCATTAATAAATAAATACACAGGAACAAATGAGTAATGCATTATTAACAGTCTAGTAACTGCTATTACTGTAACTATCAAGAAACTCTGTTTAAAACTTTAATAAGTAATAGTGTTGAATGAGGTAGTTCGCTATTAGCTAATCAACAACTATTTTTTTTTTCATACCTCCCAGAGGAGAACTATACAGGTTAGGGAAAATTTTCTATTCAGAATACTGATCCAAATAATTAATAATTAATTCTGAAGGATGTAGTAACACTCGATTCATTACTGTCCAAAACCTTAGAAAAAAACTCAAAAGCTTACAATGACTTCAGTAATAACTAGAGAGATATCATGTTTTTCACTTTAGAATACTGATCCAAATAATTAGTAATTCCCTCTGAAGGATTTGGTAATACATTCATACAGTCATTACTAGTGGGTTACCATGATATTTACTTTAGAATTAATGGTCACCATTTAGTTGAGGGTCCAATTATCACTATTAACTAACTATTAACTACGACTTTTGCCTCAATAAACTCCAAATTACGGGTTATTAATAGCTTGTAAGTTTTGTTAAGTTTAGGTATTTGGTAGGAATTGGGTAGAACATGGTCATGTAGAATAAGGAATTAATATGTGCTTTATAAGTAATAATAAACAGCCAAAAACCTAGTTATATGCATGCTAATACGCAACTAATAGTGAGAATTGGACCCTAAACTAAAGTGTTACCGAATTAATTATACATTATGGATTATTCATGCTAATTATGAACCTTGGTTCTCCTCTGGGATGTATGAAAAAATTGTAGTTATTGATGAGCTAATATGAATATCACATTTGACTAGACACTATTACTTAATTAGCCTCCTCATTCTCAGCCTTCCCGGGAAAGTCTATGCCAGGGTACTGGAGAGGAGAATATGGCAGATAGTAGAACCTCGGATTCAGGAGGAACAGTGCGGTTTTCGTCCCGGCCGTGGAACACTGGACCAGCTCTATACCCTCTCTAGGGTGCTGGAGGGTTCATGGGAGTTTGCCCAACCAATCCACATGTGCTTTGTGGATTTGGAGAAGGCATTCGACTGTGTCCCTCGATGCGGCCTGTGGAGGGTGCTCCGGGACTATGGGGTCCGGGGTCCTTTGCTAAGGGCTGTCCGATCCCTATACGACCGGAGCAGGAGCTTGGTTCGCATTGCCAGCATTAAGTCAGACTTGTTCCCGCTGCATGTTGGACTTCGGCAGGGCTGCCCTTTGTCGCCGGTTCTGTTCATAATATTTATGGACAGAATTTTTAGGCGCAGCCAGGGGCCGGAGGGTGTCAGGTTCGGGGACCACACGATTTCGTCTCTGCTCTTTGCGGATGATGTTGTCGTGTTGGCCCCTTCAGACCAGGAACTTCAGCATGCACTGGGACGGTTTGCAGCGGAGTGTGAAGCGGCTGGGATGAGAATCAGCACCTCCAATTCCGAGGCCATGGTCCTCAGTCGGAAAAGGGTGGCTTGCTCACTTCAGGTTGGTGGAGAGTTCCTGCCTCAAGTGGAGGAGTTCAAGTATCTTGGGGTCTTGTTCACGAGTAATAATAATACATTTTATTTGTAATGCGCTTTTCTTAAACCCAAAGCGCGTACAATAAAAAAAAAACACAGAACAACAAGGATAATAAAACAATTAAGGAAAAGCAGCCTTAAACAAATGTGTCTTAGTCAACCTTTTGAAGTGTCCCAACGTTGGTGCATTTCTAATTATCGGAGGAAGCAGATTCCATAGCTTGGGGGCTTTGTATGAGAAGGCTCTTTCCCCCATGGTCTTAAGCTTACACACAGGCTGATACAGTAGAAGAGAGTTAGGTGAACGGAGAGAACATGATGGAGTATAAGGGCTAATGAGATCACAAAGATACTCTGGTGCAGTCCCATATCGTGCCTTGTATGTTAAAATTAGAATTTTAAAATCAATTCTCGCATTTATGGGAAGCCAGTGCAACTGTGAAAGCACCGGTGTGATGTGTTCACGAGGAGAGGTACGAGTGAGCACCCGGGCGGCAGAGTTTTGAATGTACTGTAGCCTCTTCAGTGATTTAGCTGGAAGGCCAGAGAACAAGGCATTACAATAGTCTAACCTAGTTGTAATGAAGGCATGTATGAGCCTTTCTGAGTCTGCAAAGGAGAGAAAAGGTCTAAGTCGAGCCACATTTCTCAGATGGTAAAAAGCAGTTTTAGAGATGTGTTTTATATGTGCTTCAAATCTTAACTGTGGATCAAAAATTACACCAAGATTACGCATCTGTAAAGTGGGAATTACCATGCTAGAGTCAACAATCACATTTATCTGCTCAGCCTTACGAGTAGCCGCCACTGTACCAATCTGCATCAATTCAGTTTTGGAGCCTTTCAGTTTCAGGAAGTTATTTTGCATCCATATGCTAATCTCTGCAAGACAACTATGCAAAGCTGTTAATGAGCAATGTAAATCAGGACTAGTAGTGATGTAAATCTGCGTATCATCCGCATAACAGTGATAACCAAGGCCATGTTTCCTGATGATCTGCCCAAGTGGAAGCATGTAAATGTTAAATAAAATTGGACCCAACACTGAACCCTGACTAGAGTGAGGGAAGGATGGAACGGGAGATTGACAGACGGATCGGTGCAGCTCCCGTAGTAATGCGGTCGATGTACCGGTGTGTCGTGGTGTCAATTTACCGGTCAATCTACGTTCCTACTCTCACCTATGGTCATGAGCTTTGGGTCATGACCGAAAGGACAAGATCCCGGATACAGGCGGCCGAAATGAGCTTTCTCTGCAGGGTGGCTGGGCGATCCCTTAGAGATAGGGTGAGAAGCTCGGTCACTCGGGAGGAGCTCAGAGTAGAGCCGCTGCTCCTCCACATCGAGAGGGGTCAGCTGAGGTGGCTCGGGTATCTGTTCCGGATGCCTCCTGGACGCCTTCCTGGGAAGGGTGGAGAGACTATGTCTCCCGGCTGGCCTGGGAACGCCTCGGTGTCCCCCCAGAAGAGCTGGAGGAAGTGTCTAGGGAGAGGGAAGTCTGGGCATCTCTGCTTGGACTGCTGCCCCCGCGACCCGGCCCCGGATAAGTGAAAGAAGATGGATGGATGGATGGATTACTTAATTAGTTCATTAAAGTTTCTTATTAGTTAATGGCAGTTATTTGAGTGTTAATAGTGCATTACTCATTTGTTCCTGTGTAGTTATTCATTGATGATGGAACAGTATCAGAGGTGGAAAGTCCAGGGGTCAGAAAGTAAAAGTCCTGCCATATGTTTATTCCACCCATGAACTCAGTCAGCTGATTTCACTAATTAGTTCTATCTCCTGGCTGAAAAACTGTGCTAATTAGCAAATCCAGGTGATTGGAACAAAATACTGAGGAGGAGTTTTACTTTCTGAACCTGGACTTTCCACCTCTGAACAGTATTATAAAGTGTTATCAAAGATTTAAAAAAATTATAATTCCAGTTCCTTTGTGTTAGGTTTTCATTCTGTTTTATGGACATTTCGTTTTGATCTCCTTTTCCTGTGTTCTGTTTCCTTTGTTCCCCTCATTACTGCTCTTCATTTGTTGTCATGGTTACTGAAGGTTTTCATAGACATAAACACAGAAGCCATCTTGCTCTGTTTATTGAACTGCCCTCTCCACTGTGCTCTCTGTTGTCCATGTAGAGTTACCACATAACTCTACAGTTACTAATGATATTGCACACCTGCTTCTGGTTAAGTTTGTCATTTAGTCCTGTATATTTAAGCCCTGAATTTTGTTCAGTTCATTGTCCTGTATTGTTTTTGAATTTAAGCCAAAGCATACGTTTTGTAGGCTACTCCTGCGATTCCTGTATTTTGGATTATCTTCTTTGTTTTGTTTATTAATAAAGTTTAATGGCTTATATTAAGATCCACCTCTCTCTGCTCTTTCATCATCTTCGTCTGCATGCTCCAACGTAAGACTTTGATTTCAGTTTTGCTTCCATTTTAATCTAAACTAGTTTAGCTTTACAGGGATTACACTTTGAAAGATATGATGTGGTGTGGTAATTGGCAACATTTATCCATTCATTTTCAGAAATAATAACCATAAAATTGTCAGTTAAAAATGTATTTATTCACATTTAATTTTTGACTTATTGTGTAGTTAATTGGGCATTGGACGGTCTCTACTCAAACTAAGCATGTTTAGAGGAGATGGGCAAGTTGTTACAAGAGAAAGTAAAATATTGTATTAAATGTTTTATTATAAATCATATTTTATATGTATTATATAAATTTGTCAAATCTGATATTGTCCTAATTACATGTCCAATATCATATTTTTATGAACACATGTGGGATACATTATGATAATTGTGTAGAAGCCATCATTGTTTTATTTAAACTTTGCAGAAAAGCCTATGAAAGGCCATTTAATGGCCAGTCCCAAATACCAAATACAATGTGACAACATGCCCCGCCAGCTATCATGTGATTATGTGTGTTTGTTTCCTAGGGTAATAACAGTGTAAATGTTACAAAACGTTTCTGTAGCCAATGTGTAATGTAAGAGAGAAATTACATTTAAAAAATGAACCTACGATGAGAAATATTCTCTGCTGTAAAAAGCTTTCCCCAGTCTCCCCAATACATAAAAACACAAGTCTAAACACCATGGCAAAAAATAGGTAACGCTTTATAATAAGGTTCATTAGTTAAAATTAGTTAATGTATTACCTAACATGAACTAACCATGAGCATTGTCACTGTATTTGTTAAACTTTGTTAACATTAGTTAATACAAAAACAGCTGTTTATTGTTAGTTAACAGTGCATTAACTAATGTTAACAAGATTTAAATAAACTATTAGTAAATATTGAAATTAAAATGAACAAAGAATAATAAATGCTGTATACGTGCAGTTCATTATTAGTTCATGTTAACTAATGTAGTTAACTAACGACCACTAACAAACCTTATTGGAAAGTGTTACCAATATCTAGATATCTTAATTCAGAGAACATATTTTATTCCAGAAGTTCAGCATTCATGATCATTTAAGTGATCTTTATATTTGTCATGATTTTGTCCTAAGAAAAAAAAAAAAAAAAAAAAGTAGCAAAAACATAATTGAGTAAAACAAACATCAACGTAACAAAAGTTCAGCCTTGTTAATATGGGTGACCCTGGTGTCTCAAACGTAAGCTTTTGACGTCTCTGCAGTAGATGGAGCGGCAGTGTAGATTGTCTTTGGCTTTCCACCTGGGTAGTATGCCCTGTTAAAAAGAGAATAAAACATCATCAAAAGTTCAAATGGCCCAGCCTTCCCCAACACGCCTCCCCTCCAGACGCGCTGCTCCCTCAGATCATCAGTCCTTCTGGTGGCCGGCTCTGGCTGAACCAACCGTGGTTCCCAGAGTTGACAGACACCATTGTGGGCCCTTCACCTCTGGCCTCTTGAGTGTCGTGAACAATATTTCTGAGGCTAGAGCCCCTCTACACCTCTACAGACACCCTTAAATGGTCTGTCTTCTCCAGCTGGGGCGCAGTTAGGAGTAATACCCTGATTTCACTGGTATTGTCATTCCTCCAGGAGCTGCTGGATTAAAGTCGCACCCCTTCCATGCTCAAAGTATATATTGAGTGCTCTGTCCTGTTCAGGCAGTCTGAGCAGCTCTTTGTGTGCTTCGGTGGCCGCACCAAAGGTCATCCGGTCACGAAGGAAAGATTGTCCACTGGATTGCGTTGGCCTACGCTTTGATGGGCCTATAGTGCCCAATTGGAGTTAAAGCACACTCCACCAGAGGCATGGTCCAGCGGAGTGTCTAATGGCGGCCGGCCGGTCCTCGCCGTCCACATTCGCCAGATTCTATAACCTGGATGTCCCTTGTAAGCACATGTACTGTCGGTGTAAGCTGGCCATTGACCTCTACGTGAGCTCAACCGGCTAGAACCCTCCATGCAAGTCCCATGTTGTTGGGTTTTATATTGCCTATCTTAACCTTGGCACACTTGGGCCCCAGAATGATTGTCGTTTTGTAGTTCTGAGCACGGCGCGATTGGACTGGGTTCCCATTGCGTCTAGCGATGGAGTACGAGTGAACCGTATCCAAAAGGAAAAGTTACTAACGTAACCTCGGTTCCCTGAGATAACTGGAACACTGGCCATGCTTTCACGCTGCACGACTCAAATTAACCTGATTCCCTATGGCAGAATGGTCAGTAACCAAGTAGATTTTTCCTTGCAAAAAAAATCCCATACATTTGACAGTATTTTACAGTAAAATTACAGATAATGTGATGTTACACATTACAGTTTTTCCACCGTATATGGTAAGGTAACTTAAAGTTAACCAGTTAACTATTTTTTCTGGTTACATTTTTTTTACAGTGTAGAGAATTGTCTTATGTGTGATATTTACCCTTTGTCTTTCGCTGGAGAGGCTCTTTTAAAGGCACTGCACTGGAATGCACCACCCAGGACACACAGCCCTGCACCAGCCCAACCAATATAGAGACCAGTACCCAGCTCAAATCTGCAAACAAAGGCAGATAGTTAGGTGTATGTGGCTACTTAACGATATATTTCGAACAAATTTGTATCCGAAAGTGTGCTAAACATGACAATAGGCCTACACCGTTTGAGGATGTCCTAATTTGTAAAACACATTGTACTTGATATATAATGAATTGACATCTATGTTTCTGTTGATTTCTTGGTCTGATGATTCAGTGGGGAGTCAGATGTGTTTTATAAGGGTTGGAGCTAAACTCTGTAGGACAGTGGCCCTTCAGGAGCGGAGTTTGACACCATTACCCTAGAGCAGGGGTGTCCAAACTCGGTCCTGGAGGGCCACTGTCCTGCAGAGTTTAGCTCCAACTTGCCTCAACAGCCTAGAGAGTGGCCCTCCAGGAGCAGAATTGGACAACCTTGGTTTAGAGGGTCACAGAGGGTCAATTGCAGAAATGCAGAACGTTTTCTGTAAGTGTTACGGTTAGAATGTAGATTAGAGTTAGGTTATAGTAATTAGCTATATGAAAACAGAAGTCTATGGAACTTATGTTTTCATAGGGTTTTCTTATCTAACCCATTTAGATAAGTAAATATGTGTGCATTTAAGAATGTGTGTGAATGTGAGTCTTCTCACTTGACGCCTCCATAGAACGGGTCATTGAATTCTTGAACAATTCGTGCAGCGTACCAAGTTACAGCCACCATAGTGCAAACACCTATGGAGATATAAATATTTCTCAATTATTATAGATGCTAAAAAAGGTGGAAACATGCAGACAGCTAAACAATAATAGAAACTGTTCATATGGACAATGTATTTCTTTTTACCTGCAAGGATGAAGATAATGCCGCCAATGACCATAGTCTTGCCTTTGGCCTCATCTGTTTTTGACCCAAACTTAATGCACTTCAGCCCCATGGTAGATAAAATGATACCGACCAGCCCCATGATCAGGGCGATGATCGTTAATGCTCGACATGCTTGAATATGAACTGAAAACAAGAAGGACAAAGAAACAAAGAGTTTAGTCTTTGATTTTTGAGTTTAGAGTTTAGTCTTCTTTTACAGCCTACTGTAAACTTTGGTGTGTGCAGGTTTACCGTTACAATATAGTTCAGACTTTCAAAGTATCTAAAATTTGATAAAGTGTTTATAAAACGATGCATATAAAAGGTTATAATTAATCATTATAGTGGTCTTTGTTATGATTGGCATCATTGATCTATGGTAGTGATAGGTGCTTTCATTAACACTGCATCACGAAGCTTCTAAACTTTTTTGAATCTTTTGTTTCAAAACTGGCCTGTGTAGCCTACAGCAAACATCATATACCGTTTCAAAACGTTTTACAGTTCCAGTGGTTCTGCCGCTAGGGGCAGTGAACTGGTAAACCCATGCATGAACTAGTGTCTAATATGGTTTTAACTGATCTTGGGTCAGTTGCATTCATATAGATTCAGTTTTAATGACAAAAACAGTTTTGATGTGTTAGAGTGCTTCAAAACACTTAGAAAATAAAGATTTCAAAAGGAGTTTTTTGCAGCAATCTCATAGAAGAACCATTTTTGGTTCCACAAATAACCTTTCAGTGTTCAGTTCTTAAAATAACCATTTTTTATAATGTGGAGAACATTTTAAAAATCGAAAGAAACATTTTCCACAGTAAAGAAGCTTTTGCGGATTAGAATGTTCTTCGCAGAACCATTATTTTTAAGATTAAATCATTTTGCAAAGCAATTGTTTCAGAGTCTCAAAAAGCTCTGTTTCTTCGAATAGTGTGTATGTTTATCATTTAATAAAAGCCAGTAATACTTGAACAATAAAATCAAGAGATAAAAGTTGGCGTAGGCGGTTCTCCATATTGTTACAACACAAAATGGCTGCCAGAGATTGAACATGGAGAAAGAGTTTTACCAGGTTCCAGATCCATCTATAGTTCCTCAAAAATCCAATGCAAGGTTCTAAAACAGTCTTGTATACGTTTATATTCATGATAGGAATTAATTAAGGTGTACTGATATTACAGAGCAAGCCTAATAACCTACCTGGCAAGGCTAACATGGATTGGAAGTCTTGGCAGTTGGCCTTTCCAGTGCTGTCCTCGCCGCAGGCATGCCATAGGTTCTCATAGAGGCGGTTTGAAACGATTACGGTGCCTTGCACACTAGATATCTTCCAGTAGTCATTAGCCACAGCAAGTCCAGTCATCACCCAGCCGACCAAACACATGAAGAATCCAGTCACCTCTAATGCTGTTGACATGTTTACCCGTTCGCACACAAAGTGAGTGAAATAGAAGATGGATAGAAAATTATAGGCAAGAATAATGTGCTAGAATAGTCCTGTGAACCTGTCTCTACTCCAGATAACCGAGTTTGAATTGTTCTTCCGTTGAGCAGCAGGACTTCAACCTTTGTGGAGGGTCATAAAGCCATTGCCGCACCCAAGAACCCACTCAGCTTATGGCAATGCTGTTGATGATGGGTGTGATCGTTTCTTATAGTGAGACACACATTTACTCTGGTCACACCATTACCATATATAGTTATCATATGATTGGAGTATCTTTCTGTGATTATATTAAAACTAATGTAATAAATATTGCATTAAAATAGAGCCTACGTCAACCTGAGAGTGTGACTGGCTCTTTTAGTCACCAAATGATCTATCCATCCATCCATTTTCCTAACTGATTGTCCTATGTATGATCGCGGGGATGCTGGGACTATCCCTGCGTCTCTGGGAAGTCCATCACTGGGTTAATAACACACTAAACTTTACACACTCATTCAGTGGAAAACTATAGAAAGCATGTACCAATATGTGTTTTCAATGTGTTTTCACTTTCAATGAGTAAATTTTTTCAGAGAAATCTCATATCTGTGTAATACTGGTGCTAGTTGTATTGTATTGTATTGTATTGCATAATTATAGAGAACATAATGAGTGTGGTTATTCATATCAAAAGAGAAACTGATTTTTTTTTTTTTTTGCCAGTGACTGAGGGAACTGAACAAAAAAAATCCCTTTATGGATGGGATAGTGCACTGGATAATCCCCTTCTACATTACTTGATGACAAATGTCGCCAGGACGTAGGCTACTTGTGTAGGACGCAGAGTTTGTTTCATACCGAAAAACATTCCAAATTGATACCATATCAGTTCAGACAATATTGAAAATATTGGAAAATATTGTCTCATTGATCCACATTTCATGGACTGCTTTCCAGATGGTTTCCCTTTTTATTAATGTTGATGCTGTGAAAAAGACCATATTCATAAATATAAATTAATATCATGTCTCTCTCTTTGGTTTCACTGTAATCTGGTTTCAACAGTTAGGACCATATTTTGTGGGTCATATATCTTCATGGTTTTATTGGCTTGCCAGTTAATGGATGATTATCGTCAGAGCTCAAAGTCTAAGCTCTCTCAATAAACAGATGACCTCAGAGTTTCTTTGTTTTTCTCTCCCTCTTTTTCTCATTCCCTACCCATCTTTTATTTCACTCTCTACCTCACTATTGGTCAGCACTGTTCTGTTGTATTATCTATTGGAAGATAATAGTCTTAGTTTTTATTTTGTCAAACATATATCTATACACATGTCCTCATAAAAGGCTATTAGCAGGTAGTGTCATATGTAAATGAGAATTCTATAATTGCCAAAAAATTGTCTTAAATAAAAATGTAAAAGCTTTTAAGCAATCGAACATAACACAGAGACCACTGAGCTATTGCTTTAAGGGGCAACACACATGATTATATTGTTATGTTTCAGAGACCTTGATGGGACGTTGTATAAGGTCAGAAATGTAAGTTCGGGCTAAACCATTTAAGGATTTATAAGCAAACACTAAAACCTTAAAATCAATCCTAAAACACACTGGAAGCCAATGCAGGGAAGCCAACATGGGGGAAATGTGTTCCCCCATGAGAGGAGGAGAGACTGGTTGACACTTCAGGTCAGCGGCGTCGTCGTCGTGTCCTGGCGCTGGTCCTTCATCAGATCTGGATACGGCCTGGTTCCGGTGGACAGCGGTAAACCTCGGGATAGACAGAGAGACTAATATTAGTGTAGACGCCATCAATCTTATGATGTACCAGGTACATCAGGATTTACGGGAAGTGTTCCCGGTCCCGGCTGTTCTAAACTATGCAGCCTAACATTGAATTATAGAAGTCTATAATGTGTTATGTGTATGCTAGGTCGAAGAGATGTGTTTTTAGTCTAGATTTGAAATGACAGTGTGTCTGCTTCCCGGACAATGTTAGGAAGACTGTTCCAAAGTTTTGGTGCTAAATAGGAAAAGGATCTACCGCCAGCAGTCGATTTTGATATTCTAGGTATTATTAACTGGCCGGAATTTTGAGATCGCAATAGACGTGAAGGACTATAATGCGTTAAGAGCTCGCTCAAGTACTGCGGAGCCAAACCATTCAGTGCTTTGTAAGTGATCAGCAATATTTTTAAATGTATACGATGTTTAATAAGCAGCCAATGCAGTGTTGACAGAACCGGGCTAATATGGTCATACTTCCTGGTTCTGGTAAGAACTCGAGCTGCTGCGTTTTGGACTATCTGTAGTTTGTTTATTAAGCGTGCAGGGCAACCACCCAGTAGAGCATTACAATAATCTAGCCTTGAGGTCATGAACGCATGAACTAATTGTTCTGCATTATTCATTGAGAGCATATGACGTAATTTAGATATATTTTTAAGATGGAAGAAAGCGGTTTTACAGATACTAGACACGTGACTTTCAAATGAAAGATTGGTATCAAAGAGCACACCCAGGTTCCTAACCGACGACGAAGACTTAACAGAGCAGCCATCAAGTGTTAGACAGTATTCTAGGTTATTACGTGTGAAAGTTTTTTGGGCAATGATTAGAATTTCTCATTGTTTTTTCAGAGTTAAGTAGTAGGAAATTACTAGTCATCCAAATTTGTATATCAGCTATGCATTCCGTTAATTGTTTATGAATGGTGGAGAATGAGGGGAGGAGTCACTTTCTTTAGAGAAAGCAGTCCATGAAACCTGCGCGAGGAGACTCGTGCTCTCATAGTGACCACCATTAGCTCACTTAGTCCCTTTCACTCAGCCCAGCGACGCCATCGTTTCTTCGTCTAAGTTTGAGAGAAATAGAACGTTTTTAAACAAATGCCGGCGAAAAGTGCTTTTTTGAGAAATAGGCTCTGTTATACTCACCTGACTCACTGAAATCCGCCTTTGATGGTACTCACCGGATAGCCGCAGGGGAGAAGGCTGAATCAGCTTGCGTGCAGAGCGCGGTCATCAGCTTACTCCTAAAATGCCGCTCAGTAGCTTGCTGGCAGACCGCCGCTGAGTCAGCTTGATCCGCAGCGTAGCTTCTTCAAACGGTGAGAAATTGCATTACTTGCATTAAATTGAGCTACTGCAGTCTCGGAGTCTCAGCAAAGAGAAGATGATCATCGCTGAAGGAAAATAATCTGATTCCTATGGCCAAAATGTCCACTTATAGAGGGCTGGCCCTGCCCAATTCGGCGGGCTCTGGCGGGTTTTCACGCTGCTGTGCGGCAATAGGTTCGTTCCTCTCTGCGGAGTGACCATTGGCTCGTGCAGTTTCACTGCGTGATTTTATTAAAACTTCAGTAAATCGGAGAAAAAGGAGTTTTCCCATTGCGTCTTGCGACGCAGTACGAGTGAACCAACCGTAGAGAACTTGGAGTCACAGATTAGTTAAACAACTATTACAACATAAACAATACAGATCAAAGAACTAACTCAAACTGAGGACTAAAAGAGCAAACAAAAGGAACTAAATGGCACACAGGTATATCGAATTAATAACAAGGCCAATCAAATATTATGACAACCAATGAGGAGCAGGAACATGGGGAATTAGATCAAACTAAACATGCAAACAGAAACAGGGAAATCAGAACATGCACTTGACAGTTACTAGTGTTATTTTATTTTATATTTATTATAATTCATAGTGTTCAATAATTAAATAAGTTAGATACATTTCAGAATCATTTATTACTGATCAAAACCTTTAAATGAGTGAAATCATTTAGCCTAGTTTGAATTCACAAATTCAATAGCATGTTGCTATTATGACAAATATTCAATTACAATATGGATAATACATTTACCTATTAGATTAAATTGACCTATTGATTTACCGGGGATTTTGCTTTGACTGCCCTCTGTTATTAATATTTGATGTCATATTTTATAATACTGATGCATTTCTAGAAGCATATCAAAACACATTTGTACATTCTTTATACAAAGTTTAGCTAGTTTTTCACACAAATCAGAAATAATTGGCATATATCCAACTAAATAAAACAAATGAATCTACAGGATATTAAAGTTATTAAATTAAAATATTAAATATTAAAGCTACAATGGTTCATGTTCATTTGACTTTAAACTTGTTTTACTCCTGCTTTATTATTATTTTCGACCACATTTCAAATTTAAAATGTTGGTTATAATTCTTCATTTCATTAGTCCACTGGATAGTCCACACTTCCGTCCCTGACAATCCTATTGACATCTATTAAATGTCACAGTTATCACAAAGGGATAGGAAAACAGCTATAGGTGAGACAGGACAAAACTCAAATGAAACGCAAGGAAATACACAGAATCAAACAAGGTAATTAATAACGAACAGCTTGAACAGAATGACGAAATCAAATCAGTAGCCTAACTGACGCGGGAAAACAGGGAACAAAGTCCAAACATAACAAAACCGTGACAACAGTGAAATAACACGAAATATGCTAACAACAACAACAACAACAACAACCATCTTTGTGCTGTTTCACACAGATTACCTCTAACAAGCTCTCAAAATTAGCGGTTTTGAGGGAAGAGAGAACTAAATGAGAGCTAAATGTTCTTTAGCTGACTGTGCTCTTTAACATTTATGTTATTTACTTATTTAAATTAATGTTTAAATAATGTTACAAAAACTGTCTAGCAAACCTTATTGGTCCTCATCTGAAAATGTATCATATTTTTAATCATTTAGAATAAAAGACTCATTTGAGGTGTTCTCAGTTCTGGTTGTCCAGTGACTTCCTGCAAGACACTCTTCTGCCATCTTCAGGGTAAAACTTGACATTTCATGCGACAATTAGTTGCTTGCACAGACTTCTTTTTTTTAAAATCTTGGATAGTGCATTATGTTTGGCAGCCTTTTAATTCTATTTAAATATTAATTATGTTTATTGCGACTTCAGCTGATGGTGTCTGATCATTTCACCCCTTTTGTCATCATGCATATTCTGTGTAATGTCATGAACGTGCATTTGAATTTTGTATCTGTAACTGCAAATTTGAGTCTAATTACAAATGTAGAGCGTTTTGTTACATTTATAAGAATGTTTGACCAATCTAACCATATTTTCAGTTCATATTTTCAAAAGTTCTTAACATTTTTTTATTAGACCATACATTATCCGTGTTCAGAAAAAATATGAATTCGGGTTTTATTGTGTAAGTTACTAGATATCCAACATTCATATGACAAAACAAAAAAACAAAAAAATACAATAACGTTTTGTTGTCATTGCATAAGTACCAATCTTTCCCAGTATCTACAGGTGTTGTCTTTCTCTCTTTCTCTCTAAATCCATATTATTTACAGACACTTTCTTATCTTTCTTATCTTATCATCATGTTTCATTGGATGTCCATTCATTGGGCTTGTGATCATGATCTTATAGCTTCCAATGATGCCACAGTTGCCACTGCATGGTATTTATAAAAAAATATATATGTTGAATGGAAGTTTGACAAACTGTTTAAATATTTAATCTTAGATGTCACATTCCTAAAACATTCATACTTCAATGCAGTGCAAAATGCAATTTCAAACCATTTATAGGCCTAATTAACACACCTCCTCCTACAAAGGGACTCTCCTTGCGTTTAACATAGTTTCATAAATCTCATGCAACCGTAATTTTCAAACAGGCCCTACAGGTTTACTCCAGAGCGTGAGGTATCTCGCCCTACGAGTCATGCTGTTCGTTGCACCTTTCGTTTCTCGTGTCTCAAGTTTCTCCTTTAGGCTTGATTACAGGCGCAGATAACATGAAGACTCCTCTAACACCATTACTCTCAGGGGCCGTTCTACTTGAAAAGGGACAGTGGGGAAACCCTGGACGCTTTTGGGTCGTTGCGAAGGAAGAGGGATCCAGGGCTTGACCAGGGCTGGCATCCACCGAGACGGGAGAACGGGAGGTTATGAGCAGCGGTTTGATCAAGCGCCTGTTTCCTCTGCTTCTGCACTTTACCTTCAACTGTACGTATAACCTCTCAGTGGGATACGGGATACAGCTTTTCTGTCTTGACTGCATTAAAGTTTACTGTACTTTAATGTTAAGCATATTTTGGCATCTTTGCAGTTTTATTGAGTATCAAAGATACTCTAAAAAATGCTGGGTTGTTTCAACCCAATTTTGGGTCAAATATGGACAAACCCAAACGTTGGGTTAAAAATGTAATTAAAAAATCTAACCCAACGGCTGGGTTTGTCCATATTTGACCCAAAATTGGGTTGAAACAACCCAGCGTTTTTTAGAGTAGTCTCAAAAGTATATGTACTCTTTACTCCAATACATTTGTGATAAGTAATGCAATTACTCGTTACATTTTTGCATGGTATTTTTCTGCAGCACTGTATTTCTGATACAAAATATGCATTATTGTCATCTACTGGGAGAGTATTAGGTACTATACACTCTAAAAAATGCTGGGTTGTTTCAACCTAATGTTGGGTCAAATATGGACAAACCCAAACTTTGGGTTAAAAATGTAATTTAAAAATTCAACCCAACGGCTGGGTTTGTCCATATTTGTCCCAAAATTGGGTTCAAACAACCCAGCATTTTTTATTTTCTTGTGCGTTTTGCCCTTCCTCACCCAAACTTGTCAACAAGGCGATATGTGAGCGCATTAGCAGGTAGTTGTGGATCGCAGGTGTTTCATGTATGAGATGAGGACACGGCTGCAGCTGGTGATCCAGAACATCCAGTGCAAGTAGGCTTTGACTTAACATGATCTTATTCATCCATATTGAAAAGACCTTTTTGAGGATATTGGTTTACTTGTGCCCGCTTGACCTTAACTGAGACTTGAGTGTCTGTAGAGGTTTAAGAGGTTCTTGTGTCGACCTTGATTTATTGCGATTTTGAGGTGTTCGGTTTAATTTTGATTTTAGAAAATAAACGTGATTGTTCTCTTCACAAATCAGCGCTTTCTTGTTTTTCACTGGCATGTCTCTTGGGTGTTGAGGACTAGTGCATCTTTGAGCCTTTCAGTATGAGTAATAATCAGATACTCTAAGACTTTTACTGGAGAAGTATTTGAACTGGTGACTTGCAATGGTGTAGTTTACACTTTAGGGTATCTGCACTTTTGAGTATGGTTTTTAGGTACTCTTTACTGCGTATAGTACCATATCAGTGTATTTACACACTTTTCTGATGCTTACAAAGCATGTCACTTAATCATTAAACAGTCACATATTTTTAAGTTACAGTAAATTTGACTTATTTTCCCTTCCAGATTGTAACATTTATCTGAACATTAGCTTCTTTATAGCTTTGGTGGAAATTAACTTTATACATATATACAGTGATTGGTAAATCCTCTGCTAAGACCCACATTATTATAGGTATTAGCGTGTATAGATATTAATTTGGCACTACAGTATTATGGTCCTCCTGAACAGGTTTATGCAATGAACTTAATTTTGACATTCTCAAAATGCTTTTAATCAATGCAAGGAGAGTGAATGAATGTTGCTTGAGGCTCATTCTTGAAAGTACAGAAAGTAAAAAACAAATCATCATAAAAATCCGTTTTCTTCCAAATGTACGTCAAATGTTAATATTGTTTATGCATTTCAGATTCAAGTACACCACCGACAGCTCTTAACACCTCAATGCACTCAGTAAACATGAAGCACGTTCTGAGATGGAGCCCCTTGCAGGCGTCCTGTTCCACTGTCAACTACTCTGTGCAATTTCAAGGGTACGCATATTTCTCAATGTTTTTTTTTAATTATTGCTTAGGAATACTTTTTAAAAATGCATTGTGTACAGTATGTCAGCATTTTATGTTATGATACACAATAAATATCAGCTGAAAACAATGAAATCATCACACGATGGCCACAAACCGCCCTGTAATGTATTTCTTTGCTTACTATTGGTGACTGACCTGTCCTTCAAAAAGACTGGAATGCTTATTTGTGCATCTGTACATTAAAAGATCAAATTCTGAGTTTCTATACCCAGCAGTAACTGTAAAATGTAAGGTATTGTCACTTTTTTAGCAAGTTTTTAGCAAGTTAACACTTAAATATGACACGTCACATTTATTTAAAGCGCTTTAACAATATTGATTGTTTCAAAGAAGCAAGATAAAAAGATACATTTATCAATTATGAAATGACTTCAAATTCAGCTGTAAAGCAGAAGGCAACTGTCATTATTAATCTCAAGTCAGTTCAATGGTGATTCCTCTCAGTTTGATGACAGTGTCGGTGTTGCAAACTTCTGTCAGTTTACATTCCGACTGCAATTCTTTGTACACGATGACGTTTGTTGATGTTATCAAAAGCAGCGTGGCAGAACAAGTATTCTTAAGCGTTTAGTCTCCCCTTCAAGCAAAAACATGTTAGGCATAGAACCGCTATGAAGCCAAAACAATCTCTGTTACCTTAAATGATCCGTTTACCACTGTAAAGCTGCTTTGAAACAATCTACATGGTTAAAAGCGCTATATACTGTAAATGAAGATGACTTGACTTGTGATGTGCTGGAGGAGACTTTACAGAGTGCTGGACTCTTGCATTGGCAATACAAGATCTGGACCAAAAATGTATGCAACTCTTGATGGAAATAACATCACAACATTTATAACATGCTAGAAACATAATAATCACTGCAATAATGATCCAATCATTCTTTAACGTTTGATTATTAAATCAAAAACAGCGACTTTTTCCTGGCAGACAAAATAATGTTATTTTCCAGCTAAAGTTAGTTTTGATTGATTCACTTCCGTCGCAAGGATCATTAGTTATTAAATTAGAGGCCGCTAAGACGACACCGTTCTCTCTACACAGACTTTAAACGCGAACCTGTGATAAACACTGATGGCGCTCACGTGCGCATCAAGAATTAATTCTATAGTTATGCGCATTTGAATATATGTGCGCAGGTTTGTAATTCCCTACAAACCAAGCCTTAAAGGATAATTCCGGTATTTAACACCTTGAGTCTATATTGTAGTTTGTTTTGGATGAACAAGAGTGGTGGACAACATTTTTTTGACAATGGTTCCTCTCTCGAGTTTTTGACTATAATAGATAACATTGGAGTCAATGGCCATGTCCGAAAATGTCATTAAAACAGCCAATAATGTTCGTTTACAAAACTGTTAAACTCACCGAGTGGTTAGTGGTGTTCGTTGATGATTATAAACAATATATCGTCGCAATATATGATTCCAATCCGTTTATTTTGCTATAGTAGAACTATTTTTTCAGACACTTCACAACCGTGTAACTTCCGCTCAATATTTGAATATGAAGCGTTAGTTAGCACACTCCCGACCACTTGATGGCGATAACCGATGTTTATGTCTCGCGGGACACTCACGGTCACAGTCGAGTTCAACTTCATATTGCACTGGTCAGTGGTCACGTCTTTCAATATTTTCAAGGTTTTGTTTGTTTATTTCGCTTACTCTCCCGGAGCACAGTTGCTCTGCTCGCTAGCCTTATGAGAAACGGAAGCGAGCAAAAAGACTACATCGACCAAATGTAAACAGCCCCCTTTCCGTTTCCGGTAGCGCATTTATATTAACGAGCACTCAGTCCTTCAATAGAATTCAATGGGATTTTACAAAATGACGAATAAAACACGACAGAAACTGTATTTCGCAACACTTTTTGTTTCTGGAACATCAACTAACATCACTAATCACTCGGTGAGTTGCACAGTTTTGAAAACTAATGTTAAAGGTTGTTTTAATTACATTTTTGGACATGGCCATTGACTCCAATCAAAAACTAGTCAAAAACTCGAGAGAGGAACCATTGTCAAAAAAATGTTGTCCACCACTCTTGTTCATCCAAAACAAACTACAATATAGACTCAAGGTGTTAAATACCGGAATTATCCTTTACAAACTACTTGTCTGGCCTTAAAATTTTGATACAGAATTTTATCACTTTGGGGTAGATACGCGAAACCGAAATTTTTTCACAATGCTTTATCTGTAGAGTGATAAAGGAATCCTCCATAGGGAGAGGCTAGTTGGCACTTCAGCACTGCGTTGTCATCGGGTCCAGGTGAAGGTCTTTCGTCAGATCTGGATACGGCCTGGATCCGGCAGGCTGCGGGAAAACCTCGGGATAAACAAAGACACTAAAATTAGTGTAGATGCCATTCTTCTTATGATGTAACGAGTACATCAGGATTTAAGGGAAGTGTTCCCAGTTCCGGCTGACCTAATCTATGCAGCCTAACATTGAGTTATAGAAGTCTATAATGCATTATGTGAATGCTTGGTCAAAGAGATGTGTCTTTAGTTTAGCTTTGAACTGACAGAGTGTGTCTGCTTCCCGGACAATGGTAGGAAGACTGTTCCAAAGTTTTGGTGCTAAATAGGAAAAGGATCCACCGCCAGCAGTCGATTTTGATATTCTAGGTATTATTAACTGGCCGGAATTTTGAGATCGCAGTAGACGTGAAGGACTATAATGCGTTAAGAGCTCGCTCAAGTACTGCGGAGCTAAACCATTTAGTGCTTTGGAAGTGATCAGCAATATTTTCAAATTTATACGACGTTTAATAGGCAGCCAATGCAGTGTTGACAGAACGGGGCTAATATGGTCATACTTCCTGGTTCTGGTAAGAACTCGAGCTGCTGCGTTTTGAACTAGCTGTAGTTTGTTTGTTAAGCGTGCAGGGCAACCACCCAGTAGAGCATTACAATAATCTAGCCTTGAGGTCATGAACGCATGAACTAATTGTTCCGCATTTGTCAATGAGAGCATATGGCGTAATTTAGATATATTATTAAGATGGAAGAATGCAGTTTTACAGATACTAGACACGTGACTTTCAAATGAAAAACTGGTATCAAAGAGCACACCCAGGTTCCTAACCGACGACGAAGACTTAACAGAGCAGCCATCAAGTGTTAGACAGTAGTCTACAAAGACTTTCAGTGAATTTAATCTCTGGTGCCAAGTCATGTGTGAAAATTATTCTTCATGCTCCTCCCAAACATTCTTTCACAATTCGAGCCTGATGAATCATGACATTGTCATCCTGGAATATGGCCATGATGTGTCTTCCTACATGGTTGTTTAAGAAATGAAAAGCTACACACTCTATCAACTAGGGTTAGAAGAACTGTTGCCAATCAAATAACATGATAGAAACATAGTGTACATTCTATCGTGAATATTACTCATCTCTGATTCTCAATGTAGGGAGTATGAGTTTTACAAACTTAATGCCAGTTGGATGAATGCGTATGACTGCCAAGAGATCAGTGCAAACCGGTGTGATCTCACCCACGACCTGGCCTCCAACTCTGACTACAGTATCCGCATAAACACAAACTGTGATGGACAAAAGTCATGGACGCAACTACCTGCCACTTTCAACAGGAGAGACAGTTGAGCATTATTTGCATTATTTCTTCTAAAACAAAATTAGAGATGTCTGAAATGGATCAGTTGGGTCACATGTCCATTTGTGGTCTTTTATAGCAGTGTTGCTGGCTCCGAAAATGACCGTGGATGTGGAGCGGGATCCCATCCAGGTGGGCTTCAGTACAACACTTTCTGATATGACCATCAACCTGAAAGTCTGGAAGGAGGGGGACGAACAGAATGTGAGAATATTTTCATACTTTCATTTTGTATCCACTATATGTAACGTGATATTTGCCATCAGCTCTCTGTATACAGTAGATGTCTGGGCTTTGCTAATGAATGATGTGCGACACATCAATATGTATCGTGGGTAGTGACAATATGTATTGTGTATGAGAAAAAAAATCAAGTTTACAGAGTTTTAGTGTCAGTACTACATTAAACTACTATATATAATGTTGAATACAATGTATAGTAATGCAATGGGGGAATATTTGACATGAGGATATTGTTACTCCCCTAGTAGACGGCATATTTCAAATGAGGTTGCGAGTGTCGCTATGTTGCTCAGAGATGCAACAGTTCCTACATTGGCTTCAATTGGAACTTTACTGGGGTTTTTTTGGCCGAGCAAAAATAGACAAAAATAACTATGGCAATATTGTGTCTAAAATGTTGGTTACTTAATTATTCACTTCTGGCTGCAATGAACTGCCCATAAAAGCAATCATGCTGTCAGCTTAAATATTAACACAGTTGTGATTGTGCATGCTGATATTCGTATTATGACTGTGATATTGCTTAAAGGAACACTCCACTTTTTTTGGAAATAGGCTCATTTTCCAACTCCCCTAGAGTTAAACAGTTGAGTTTTACCGTTTTCGAATCCATTCAGCCGATCTCCGGGTTTGGCGGTAGCACTTTTAGCATAGCTTAGCATAGATCATTGAAACTGATTAGACCGTTAGAATCTCTCTCAAAATAATGACCAAAGAGTTTCGATATTTTTCCTATTTAAAGCTTGACTCTTCTGTAGTACATCGTGTACTAAGACCGACAGAAAATAAAAAGTTGCGATTTTCTAGGCCAATATGACTAGGACCTATACTCTCATTCCTGCTTAATAATCAAGGAACTGCTGCCGTACCAGCAGCGCAATGATATTACGCAGCGCCTGAAAATAGCAGTAGCACCTCACTGCAGTACACGAGATCCAGGGGGCGGAGTTAGATCCAGATCTAAGAGGTGGAGATGGGTAGGTTAAGGGGTGGGTTTAGGGATCAGGGGGTGGAGATTGGTAGGTTTAGGGGTGGGTTTAGGGATCGGGGGTGGAGATTAGTAGGTTTAGGGGTGGGTTTAGGGATCAGGGGTGGATATTGGTAGTTTTAAGGGTGGGTTTAGGGATCAGGGGGTGGATATTGGTAGTTTTAGGGGTGGGTTTAGGGATCAGGGGGTGGAGATTAGTAGGTTTAGGGGTGGGTTTAGGGATCAGGGGGTGGAGATTAGTAGGTTTAGGGGTGGGTTTAGGGATCAGGGGGTGGAGATTAGTAGGTTTAGGGGTGGGTTTAGGGATCAGGGGGTGGAGATTAGTAGGTTTAGGGGTGGGTTTAGGGATCAGGGGGTGGAGATTGGTAGGTTTAGGGGTGGGTTTAGGGATCAGGGGGTGGAGATTAGTAGGTTTAGGGGTGGGTTTAGGGATTTGGGGTGGAGATTGGTAGGTTTAGGGGTGGGTTTAGGGATCAGGGGGTGGAGATTAGTAGGTTTAGGGGTGGGTTTATGGATTTGGGGTGGAGATTGGTAGGTTTAGGGGTGGGTTTAGGGATCAGGGGTTGGAGATTGGTAGGTTTAGGGGTGGGTTTAGGAATCAAGGGTTGGAGATTGGTAGGTTTAGGGGTGGGTTTAGGGATCAGGGGGTGGAGATGGGTAGGTTTAGGTATATGTAAGGTGGGAGGACTTGGATCTGGATCCAACTCCTCCCCCTTGATTTCGTGTTCTGCAGTGAGGACCATCTCGAAAATAGTCCCAAGCTCGGTAACTTCCAACGTGATTGGCACTAAGTTTGTAATATCATTGCGCCTGCTGGTACGGCAGCAGTTCCTTGATTATTACTCAGAAATTAGAGTATAGTTCCTAGTCAAATTGGCCTAGAAAATCACAACTTTTTATTTTCTGTCGGTCAAGTCAAGTCAAGTCACCTTTATTTATATAGCGCTTTTTACAATACAGATTGTATCAAAGCAGCTTCACAGTGATAACATGAAAATAATACAAAAAACAATTTCATCATCGTCCACTTTTGAGGCAGATCTATAATATTGTTGAATATTAAATGTCCTCAACTAAGCAAGCCAGAAGGTAAGGCAACAGCGGCAAGGAACCAAAACTCCATCAGGTGACAGAATGGAGAAAAAAACCTTGGGAGAACCCAGGCTCAGTCGTGGGCCAGTTCTCCTCTGGTCAATGAGTGAACAGTGGATGATTATGATTCAAGAGCATTACAGGTCAGAATTTCAGAATGAATCGGAGTATTTGTCCAGTTCCGGTTGGGTTGAACTCGGAGTGGAGACTGGTTGACACTTCAGGTCAGCGGCGTCGTCGTGTCCTGGCGCTGGTCCTTCATCAGATCTGGATACGGCCTGGTTCCGGTGGACAGCGGTAAACCTCGGGATAGACAGATGTAGGTGTAGGTGTAACACATGATGTAACTACAGAAGAGTCAAGCTATAAATAGGAAAAATATCGAAACTCCTTGGTCATTTTTTTGAGAGAGATGCTAACGGTCTAATCAGATTTAATGATCTATGCTAAGCTATGCTAAAAGTGCTACCGCCAAACCCGGAGATCGGCTGAATGGATTCGAAAACGGTAAAACTCAACTGTTTAACTCTATGGGGAGTTGGAAAATGAGCCTATTTCCAAAAAAAGTGGAGTGTTACTCTAAGCATAAAATGTGGTGCCGGCATCGATACATCTTTCCAGTAGTCAAAATAAAAAGCTGGAAAATATGGGCTGTGAAAAGTACAACCTACTGAACAAGTCTGTACATCTAACACTCTTGTCTTCATTTGTGTAAAATAAAATGAAAGTAAGTATAAGGTAAATCAAATCTTGGCCATCTGTCCTGACTAAGTCCTATTGTGACCTTGATGGATGTCTTTGCAGGCCTTAAATTATGCGATCAGAGCTTATCCCTATCATTTTTCCATTGCCGCCCATCGAGGGCGAGAGAAGATGTGCTTCAGGGCAGAAGCAGTTGTAGAAGCCATTAACAAGATCTGCAGCATTGACACGCAGTGCGTCATCATTCCTGGTGAGTGATCAGTGATCAAGGAAATGGTAGATAGATGTAATTACGTCTACAGAATAATGCATTAGGAAGAAACTATGAAGATAATTGACAAGATGGTAAATGTAATTGTTCACATTGACCTGTGATTTCCTTTCTAGAGCAGACACCTGACTTTGTGAAGCCGATGATAGTAAGCGGCGCTGTGGTAGTAGCGGTCGCCGTGGCCTTTATTCTGGGATGGTCGGCAACACATTTTGGTCCACAGATCAAAGAGATTTGCCACAGGGAGCCCATTCCCAGCGTACTGGTGAGTGTGTGTGTGTGTGTGTGTGTTTAACCTCATGATGAGTTCCTGTACAGCAGTGCTGGTCTAAAAAAAAAGAGTAATTAACTACTAGCTACTTATTACGTATTCAACAGATTACTGTACAAATTACTCTCTCTAAAATGTATTGCAATATACTTATTCATTTCTAAATCCCATATCAACCTCAACCAGCTGAATAATTCAAGGATAGACATGAAACTGCTCTTTCTTTTAATTCTTTCAAATAACAATAAACAATTACATAAATTATTCTTGAACTGAAGTGTGGAGAGGGAGAAGTTTATATTAAAACATTCATTTTAACATAAATGATACCAAGTAGAAGGCGCTAGATCCGCATGCTTTCAACCTGCCCATAGAGGAGGATCTCACTCACAGAATGTACATATAGTAGACACTGTCAGCCATCTTTTATAGGCTATGGAAGCTAAGCTAACAGGCTCTTGTTCTGTGGAGAAAGCGTAGAAGGGGTTACCATCCTCTTTTTCCCGGACATGTCCAGCCATCGAGATTGTCCAAAATGTCTGGAATTCGGCTTTTGTTTTCTGCAGTCGCCATTCATTGTTTACATGCACACCTTTTGTTTCAAACTAACTGAATTCATTCCGATTGGTGAATCCGAATGTAGTGTTTACATAAATGCTAAACAAGTGATCGGTTAATGTGCGTTCTAACATTGAGAAAATTCCCGCTCCTCCGTGAGAGATACGAGACTGGTGCGTCTCACAGGTGGCGCTCATCAGTAATCACGCCACCGGCCTCGCGTCGTTCTCCCGCAGCCGTCAGTCTCGTCCTGCTCGCCACAATAAACATGATGAACGCTGACTGTAGAACGCAAAAGCCGAATCCCAGACATTTTTGGCTATCTCGAAATCCCGGGCAGACTCGTCACGGAGACTCACTAGTAGCCTAGCCTAGTTAATGGTGCTTGCCTATGGCAAAGCAACATTAGTGTTATTGCTCATACTTATTATTTTACTTCTTTTTATTCCGCCGCTTTTTTGACGCGCTACTCCTCCCGCAGCTTTTGTCACAGACCCCTGAATAAGGTGTCAAAACGTGCGGCCTATTCGGGAATGGTGTGCTATGACTTTTATAAGCGATCGGGGGTGCGGTGTTCGCCCCAGGGGCGAAAAAGTCGACGAAAAAACGCATAGACTTAACATTACGTCAAACTTTGACGAGTCATAGCTCAGAGTTGGGATTTCGTAGAAATGTGAAATTTACCACATTTGGAGAGGCTGGCAGGCTCTGTAAGAACATACCTCACAATGGGGTAAAAGTTGCACCCCTGGGGGGCAGGAGCGGCCCAAACTTTTCCTATTGACTTAACATGGTGTAGGACGTCCCATGAAATGGAGAGAGAGAGAGAGAGTAAGCGATTTTGTATTGAACATAACTCTGGATCACAGTGTCATAGAGACAAGGGGGCGGGCTCATTTTACTCAGACGACCAATCAGTCTCTCCGGATCATTGTGAAGCTATCAGGCCACGCCCCTAGCAACCATTTAGAGCACCTTAGCAACAAGTTCCATAGACTTCCATTGAAAGAGATCAAATGGATATCTCTAGATAGAAGAGTCATAGAAACATGAGGGTGGTCTCGTTTGACTCGGGGCAGCAAACAGCCAATCATGAATCACATCAACACTTCCTAGCCCCTCCCTAGCAACCATTGTCGAGCACCTTAGCAACCAAAATTTACAGACTCATAGCTCAGAGCAAGGATGTCGCAGAAACGTGTAATTTGGCACATTTAAAGAGACTGGCAGGCTCTGTAAGAACATACCACACAATGGGGTAAAAGTTGCACCCCTGGGGGGTAGGAGGGGCCCAAAGTTGCCCCAATGAAGTACTATGGTGTAGGACAGCCCATGAAATGGGCTGTCCTACACCATAGTAAGCGATATTCTATTGAACATAACTCTGGATCACATTTGAAGAGGCTGGTAGGCTCTGTAACAACATACCACACAATGGGGTAAAAGTTGCACCCCTGGGGGGCAGGACCGGCCCAAAGTTGCCCCATTCACGTACTATGGTGTAGGACAGCCCATGAAATGGGCTGTCCTACACCATAGAAACCGCATTTGTATTGAACATAACTCTGGATCACAGTGTCATAGAGACAAGGGGGCGGGCTCATTTTACTCAGACGACCAATCAGTCTCTCAGGATCATTGTGAAGCTTTCAAGCGACGCCCTAGCAACCATTTAGAGCTCCTTAGCAACAAGCTCCATAGACTTCCTTTGAAAGACATCAAAGGGATATCTCAGGATATAAGTGTCATAGAAACATGAGGGTGGGCTCGTTTGACTCGGGGCAGCAAACAGCCAATCCCCAATAACCTCAACACATCCTAGCCCCTCCCTAGCAACCATTGTCGAGCACCTTAGCAACCAAAATCCAAAGAGGGATATCTTCCATTCTGAATGTCACAGAGACGTGGGAGTTGGTTTATATCATTCATACTGACAAGCAGCCTTTGGAGTTTCATGATTGGCAGCTGCCAAGCCACTCCCTAGCAACAAAAGAGAGTACCCTAGCAACCATTTTGCAAGACCTATATCTCTGCATCAAAACATCGTATAGAGATGGGGGTTGGTTTATACATTCACACTGACTTTGGAGCTTCATGATTGGCAGCTGCCAAGCCACTCCCTAGCAACCAAACAGATTACCCTAGCAACCGTTTTGCAAGGCGTATATCTCTGCATCAGAACATCGTATAGAGATGGGGGTTGGCTCTTTTGACTCATGCTAGCAAACAGGACTTGCTACATGCTACACATGCTAGCAGTGAATAGCTACATGCTAATATTGATTAGCTAAGCGCTAAATCATGCCAATAAAATGCTACAAACACCATAGTAACCATCTGTGACAACTACCAACCACCTAGTAACACCATAGCAACTACCCAGAATACCTTAGCAACTGCCTAGCAACGCCCTAGCAACCACAAAAATACCCTAGCAACCGCCTAGCAACGCCCTAGCAACCACCCAGAACACCCTAGCAACTGCCTAGCAACACCCTAGCAACCACCCAGAACACCCTAGCAACCGCCTAGCAACCACCTAGAACACCCTAGCAACTGCCTAGCAACCACCCAGAACACCCTAGCAACCACCTAGCAACCACCCAGAACACCCTAGAAACCACCTAGCAACCGCCTAGCAACCACCCAGAACACCCTAGCAACCACCTAGCAACCACCCAGATCCGACTAGCAACCGCCTAGCAACCAGCCAAAACACCCTAGCAACCGCCTAGCAACCACCTAGCAACCGCCTAGAACACCCTAGCAACCACCTAGCAACCACCCAGAACACCTTAGCAACCGCCTAGTAACCGCCTAGCAACCGCCCAGAACAACCTAGCAACCACCTAGCAACCACCCAGAACACCCTAGCAACCGCCTAGCAACCACCCAGAACCGCCTAGCAACCACCCAGAACACCCTAGCAACCGGGTCGTGTTTTTTGCCACTGCAAGCACCATTCACATTTTCTTCTGGAAATGTACGTTCTAGTTGTTTAACTGCGCTCTTACCGGTAGGTGTGGCTTGGGAGTGGCCTCATAGGGCAGCTAAGCAAGTGCATTCTGGGAGTTTTTGTCTTTCATCCACATGAGCCACAAATACACTTTCTGGCTTTTCCCAGTCTAGAAGGCTCCAAATTCAAAAAATAATTTCACATTTCTACTACATAAATGACCCATTTTAAATACACATTCATCTTTCCAGAGGTGAAGTATCCCTTTAAGTAATAACCCAACAATGCTGCTCTGACATCTGAATGAGCTCATCTTTATTTCCCAACAGAAACAACTTTGTTTTGTTTTACAGAGCACAGTTAAAGTAGCCTATATCTGACCCGGTTAAAATAGGACAAAGAAAACACACCAAACCATTACTATTTCTAGAAGTGATGACTTACAGTATCACTTGATCTTGTTTTTGTTTCCTCCAGCTTGAAGACTGGCCCACCAGCACACCCATCCTCTGTACTGGTGTTTCTCTGGAGCCCACAGACCTCCTTCAGCTGTCGGCAGTGCAGGTGGAGGGAAGCGTTTGAGCGACGTGTCTCAGCCGTTTCACTTAAAACGGGCCTCTCAACAGAAGGACCTCCTCTTCCACTTGAAAAAGAGCCTCAGAGTCGCAAAGGCCGCCTCTGCGCGGGACATGAGTCGAAACTTCAGACTGAGTTGCTGAAAAGTACCTGAAGCACTGATGTCACGTGTAGATGGACTGCATTTACTAACAGCTCGACCTTCTTAAAAGCAATGGCGAGTGAGATGTTTTGGGCTGGACGTTGAAATGATTCAAATCGCCTCTTGTTGGAAAATGAGACAAATGAAAGTTATTGATTTCATGCTGTATACACAGCATGTGTGGTGCTTTTTAATAGTCCCTGTTTTTAAATGTTTTGTAATAAGTGTTAAAAATAGATTTTTTCCTTTTTTGATCATACATGAATAACTGTGTGTGACCCGATTTGCCGTTTACAAATAAACTTATAAGAATTATAAGAATTATAGTCACATCAAATGATTACATTCTCTGTGTCTCCAAGATGCTATGGTATTATTCTGTCTAACTTCCTGGTTTCATGTGCTTTGTGTACGTTTAAGTATTTTAAGTGTAGTATCACAATATTGGTATAATATGTTTACTTAAGGTATAGCTAAGTAATTTCCCTTTTTACAAGAAAAAAATTCTTGACAGCAAATTGCTTTCTTAAAGGGTTAGTTCACCCAAAAATGAAAATAATGTCATTAATGACTCACCCTCATGTCGTTCTAAGCCCGTAAGACCTCCGTTCATCTTCGGAACACAGTTTAAGATATTTTAGATTTAGTCCGAGAGCTTTCTGTCCGTCCATTGAAACTGTATATACAGTATACTGTCCATGTCCATAAAGGTAATAAAAACATCATCAAAGTAGTCCATGTGACATCAGTGGGTTAGTTAGAAGTTTTTGAAGCATCGAAAATACTTTTTGGTCCAAAAATAACACAAAATAAGACTTTATTCAGCATTGTATTCTCTCCCGGGTCTGTTGTGAATCCTTCACAGTTACGCTGATGGCGTAAGACGCTGATGACGTGTATTTCTGGTGCGCCCGAGCTTCATTTATAGACTGAGGGAAACGCACGCTGTAAAAGTGTCTCATCCGCGACATGCACATTTACGCACCATTAAAAAAATGATATCCACGCAAACAATGTAGAATAGCTTGAATATAGCGTGCGTCTCCCTCAGACTTTAAACGAAGCTCGGGCGCACCAGATAACACGTCATCAGCGTCTTACGTCAGCTGCGTCACTGCGGAGATTGACGGATATCTTAAACTGTGTTCTGCGGATATCTTAAACTGTGTTCTGCGGATATCTTAAACTGTGTTCTGCGGATATCTTAAACTGTGTTCCGAAGATGAACGGAGGTCTTACGGGCTTAGAACGACATGAGGGTGAGTCATTAATGACATTATTTTCATTTTTGGGTGAACTAACCCTTTAAGGCAATTTTAAAGGAGATAAATGCAAACTTGAATGAATAGATTTATTGTCTCATAATATTTTGACAGTATTCTATCCTGAGGTGAGTAGAAAGCTTTTCACGAAAGTCCACCAATAACTTTATCTAATAGATTCATATTTTATGAATTTTGTAAATTCTTTGTAAAAACATGTTCATGTTCACAAAGTCATGTTCTATTGGACCTGTATTTCACCTTTGACTAGGTTTGAGAATGTTCCCAAGAGGTGCTTCCTTGTAACATTCATTCTCAGATAAACTGTACAGACTAGTTAACATGCTGATGTCAGAGATGTGCTTATTGGATTAGTGACCAAGCAATACTGCGCCCGTGTATTACATTTTTCCCCCATAAAATGATAAAACTTTGCTTATTTCCAGGTTATACATTAAATTCTGAATCCCACATTTTCTATATGGTCTCAGACCTCACTATACACAAACATACTGAGCTCCACATAGAGGAGATCAATGCCTTTGTCCTCAGACAATAGCGCTGCTGCGAAATGTCATGACTCTTTTTATATCTTCTTATGACCTTTTTTCCTTTAATGATATGGCAACAGATTTGAGAAAAGAAGGTGAAGGGAGAGACACATGTGTATTGAGCATCTGCACTAATTCTTCGAATTAGTCAGTGAGTATTCTGAAGGAAAGTTCTGTGAAATAAGAGGGTCCAGTGATCTCGAGGTAGCTGAATAATCCTAAACTTGACCACCACCTCCACCTGGTCGGGGTCTGCCGTGGGGCTTGTTCCTTAGTTCATGCCAGAATCTCACCAGTGGCTCACGGCTCCTCCAGATCATTGCATTACCATATGCAATGTACCACCTGAAGAAGGGGAGACAAGGAAATGAAAAGGTAAAAGGTGAGAGAGAACCTAACAACGTCCAAATGCTTAATAGTGCAACTATTTCTCTTATATTGAAACAGTAAGCTTGGGTGAGGCTCCTCCTTTTTTTAGTCCATAGAACATTTGATTTAATACAAATAACTGTAAAGAAACATGGGTCATATCGCTATACAACTACTATTCAATTTGCAGAAAGAGAAAGCTGAAAATTATCAGAAGAGCAAAAACAAAAAGACTGATTAGATGGAGATGAATGACATGTATAGCAGCATGCGGTAAGGAACATTCTTCTGTTTATGATATATCATGCAGCTAGACCTATAATAACGGCAAGACATTTCCTAGTAAAGCCTATTGACGTCATATCAGGGAGATAAGTCAGTAAATTTGAGTAAAATCACAGGCTTCGGTTATCCCGTGCATGGGCGCCGTATAGGGGGGAAAAGTTAGGACGATTCCAAGGGCCCCTGACTGACAGGGGCCCCAACAAATACGTAAAAAGTAATTTAATTTTTTTTATTATATTATACACTATATAAACCATCATCATTGAGTATATTTCAAATAATAATAAAATTAATGATGTCTTTGATTGTACTTATTTTGGCAATAAAAGTTAAATATCCCCATTGACCAAAAAGTAAACATCCACCCCCCTTTATCTGCATGAAATGGTTTGGTCCTGCCTTAGCGCGCACACTCATCAGTAGCCGCGTTTCTATTACAGATTTGCTCTCTTTATTAGAAAATTATTTTCTCTCTTTCGTTGTTTTGAAAACCAGATTTTCTTTTACTATGCAACTTTGTGGTTTCTGATGTTTCTGGCAACTAAACACCGTCATCCGTGTTTCAATTACCCTTTAAATTGCGCAAATTGAAATGAGGTGGTTTTTCAGGCAATATTGAAAAATAAATATTTCGCAAAACTGCAATGGAAACGTTTTTTGCGCATTTACACTCACATGATGTAGATGGTGGGGTGTGTTCAGACAGAATACGAGACGAGTTGTTTATTAAATTCATAAGACAAAAGAATTACAGGAATAGTGGTGTATTTCAATTTATTTTTAGAGGCTTGCACACACACACACACACACACACACACACACACACACACACACACACACACACACACACACACACACACACACACACACACACACACACACACACACACACACACACACACACACACTGTTTTGTAGCACTATAATAACCATGATGTGGAAATTCCGTTTTACACGTCAACTTTATTTTGTTGTTGGCATATATGTGCAGTTAAGTAAAAAATCTGATGTTTTTATTCTTTTGAGATGATGATGTTCATTTATTTTTATTAAAAAGTTAATACATATTTAGGTTTTTAATTATTATTATCTTTTTAATCTGTCATTAATTTTACAATAAAAATACATTGAGACTGTAAAGGATTGCTTTAAGGACATTTTTATGGTGGCTTTTAATCTTGCATCAAATAATTAATTGCATACTGTATGCAGACTTGCATTTACAAATCACCAGCTACTAAACTTTTTACAGTTTTACAAACTTGTATTTGTGGCCTCTGATTGAAAAATGTGTTTGTGCTATATTTATTTAAAATAAATATCAATTGCTTTAGATGTTATGTAAAGCATCTGATGGGACAGGTACGTCCTAGAGATCTGGTGACAACAGCTGTGCAGGGGGGGCCCAATGTTATTTTTTTGTCACGGGGCCCAAAATTCCTGGCGGCACCCCTGATCCCGTGTGAATGCGCAACACGAAATTCAGATGTTTGGGGGTCATTTCTAAATCACACGTGGTCCTCAGATAGTACTAATCCCGTGCGAATAGGGCTTAAGAGTGATATTGATTGAATATTTATGTCGGCCTTAAAAAATGACTTAATTTCAACTTAAAAGTTGGTATTTTGCATTTATATATACATAAAAAAAGCAGTGAGCCTCCATTATATCTTTGCTCTGACCCTTGACTATCGATCTAGAAATTTAATTTCCTCATGTTGATTGCCTACTTACAAAAAAACTAGGGGAAAATGGTCCAACGACTGAGCAAGATAGGCAATTTGGCGGCCATTTTGATATGCAAATTAGAAGGTAAAAAACTCACAATTTCGCTTGGGTACCAGTTTTTTTGGATTCAGCACCCTTGAAATATGTAAAGTAGGCCGGTTCCCGACTTGTACCCATAAATGCTCCTCACTTTCACTTTTTGGGTACATCCCATCTAGACTAATGGGTCTTCAACGTTTTTGGCCGTTTAAAATGAGCAGAGTCGTGATTTGCGAACCACAGCTCTATATAGATGACCTCAAAGCTGACACACATGGGGCACTTTCATACACTGCAGCACCAGGCGCGACGCAAGTGTTTCTTGCTAGTTTCAGCGCGACGCAGTTATCATTTTCTCGTCCTGCGTGCGTTGTTTAAATAGCAAATGCATTTGCACCCATTTGTGCGCCCATGGGCGGCTGGTCAGAAAACGAGGTGTGTTCAGGCGCATTGTTGGCACGTTGCTATTTTGAGGAAACAGAAATAGACTGAGCCATTGACCAACTGAAACCTGGTCTCTAAAGTCAATAGTGTATTTATTTATTTAAAGGGTGCATTAGTAATATGCTCCTATGGCGGGTCTACAACACGCGTACACTCTGCTTATTTCACACACAGGGACACACAGCAGCACACAAACATGCCAAATGTTAAAAATAAAAGGATAACAATGTAAAAGATTATCATAGGATACATAAAGATATGGTTGAATCCGGCTTGTCCCATAGATGATCTGCTTGCACGCTTTAAAGGGTTAGTTCATACGTTTTTGCGCACAAAAAGTATTCTCGTCGCTTGATAATTAGAGATGGGAATTGATAAGGATTTAACGATTCAGATTCCATTATCAATATTGCTTATCGATCCGATTCCTTATCGATTCTCATTGGGTGAGGGAATAAGTACAAATTTGTTTGTTTGTATTAACTCGCTTTAATATCTGATCAGAAGACACAGCACAGAGCACATATACACAAATTATGTGTAGCAACCTCAGAACAAGGTGAGCTACTTCTCAAAGTGAGTGTGTGTGTGAGTGAGCATGTGTGCGTTTGTGTGTGAGTGAGCGCGAGAGAGTGCGTGTGTGAGTGTGTATGTGCGCGCACGTGTGTGAGTGAGCATGTGTGCGTTAGTGTGAGTGAGTGAGTGAGTGAGCGTGAGAGAGTGTGTGTGCGCAAGTGTGTGTGTGAGTGAGTGAGCGCGAGTGTGTGTGTGTGTGCAGAGAGTGTGTATGTATGTATGTGTGCGAGTGAATGTGTGTGAGACGGCACGAGATGGCTGGTCGGAAAGCAACGTGGCGTCCCGTTAAAGGCCTCATTATACTTCTGCGTCGAACTTCTGCCTCTGCCATGTTTGACGCGTTCTGAATCAAAACAACGCAGCGCGTGTGTGACGTCATGACACATTTGCAACGAGCGGAACCGATAAGCAGAATTGTTAAGCAGGCATGCTAACGGTTCCAAGGAATTGATTCACTGGGCACCGGTTCTGAAGAAGAATCGGTTCTCGGTTCCCATCCCTATTGATAATCTTATGGTTGAGCCACTGTAGTCACTTGGACTATTTTAAACATTGTCTTTACTGATTTTCTGGGCCGGCATTTTCAATTACATAGAAGCCTATGGAGGAGTGAGACAGCTCTCAGTTTAATAAAAAATATCTTAACTTGTGTTCCGCACCCATTATTCATTACGAGAATAGGGACAACCCTTTTAGACCATGCGCCGGGCGCGCCGACCATTTTTCCCGTCGTTAAACTAGCAACAGTGGATTCTAAGCTGTTGTAAATGACTCTACAAACATACACCTGTGACCCAGCCGCGGCTCGTCTGCATGGGCAGAACCGTTTAATAAAAGCAGTAAGCCCCATGAAGCCGTGATTTACAGTGCATTTAGAACAGGGGCTTTTTGGGGCTTCCGCTCCGTGCCGTGCCTAACAACACCCCTTAGCTGATCTAGATTTACTGTAAATCATGATTTCTTGGGGCTTATTGCTTAATTTTGATTTCATGAGGTCTTTAATTCAATTCAGGAAGAAAAAAAAACGATAACATCTAAAGAAAAATGAGTAGATACCTATTCTTTACACCCCCTATAGATGCACTGTTGTGAAATAATGAACCTGTTAAAATCAGTTGTGTGGAGAACAGTGAAGCACTCACACTCCAAACAGAGCTCCGCCAAGATGGGCCGCATGATCAAAAAACCTCAAGCGCAAAAGGAGACCAGCTGTATCCAAAGCAACAAGAGCTTTCAAAGCCTAGAACATATGAAACAACATTATTGACATCTCACTCCGCAAACACAAAAGAACAAGATTCACCTTACACCTCACTTACATTTCCTACAGTGAAGCTGACCATAGGAAGCAAGACGATGCCCATCTTAGCTTCAGGAATCTTGGTGCAGACTGCTGCCAGAACCGTCAGGACGGCCCCTGACTGCAGGACACAAATCAATACTCTTAAACAGGGCTTTATAGCACTCAAACACCGGCAGTGTTTAACACTAACTGTTACGACAACTTTAGAAGAGTTATAACAACTGAACTGACAAAAAGTTTCCCCACAAGTTTTTTGAATGATCAATATGTGGGGAAACTTTTTTTTTTTTTGCTTTCCTTAATAACGTATAAGAATTTGTAAATATAGTCAGGCTATGAAGTGTTGCTGGGCTTGCAATCCCTTCAATAACTATATAAAAAAAAGAGAGATAAATATATATATACAATTTATATCACAATGAAATATCACTGTATATATACAATTTATATCACAATGAAATATCACTGTATATATACAATTTATATCACAATGAAATATCACTGTATATATACAATTTATATCACAAAGAAATCATTTTAAGTTAACGTGTTAATCCTTCGGCCAGCGAATTTAAAAAAAGTGTAATTTCACATCCCCCAGAATATATTGTTGTAGGAATATCTGAAAATGCAATACATCAAAAGAAAGAACAGAACCTCTGAATAAAAAAATAAAAATAAAAAAGTTGTATTCTAGCTTAATGCATTCTTTTTGATCAGTAATTTAATGTGGGTACGTTTCATAAGAAGTTTCATTTATAAAAAAACACATTTTGACCAAAAATCAAGAAAAATCTCGTTTTTGTCAAAGACTACGTCTGGATAGGATTCAGAACAATGATCAAAATATAAATGGAGTAGATCGAGTCCAAAGCTTCACAGTCCTATACTGCAGCTCGTCCTGGGTTGACTTTTCATTCGGTAATGTTAGGCAGTTTTGATTTATATGCTGTTTAATGTTGATGATCGCATTATTTTACATATTCATCTGCTTACGGTACATATGCTATAGTTTGTTTATGCTTCAGTTTGTTTATGCTTCTTTTTCACCCCCATGTTTTGATCTAGAGTTTCTGTACTCATTCAGAAGATGTGTAATAGCGCCCCCCCTAACGTATAACGGTGAAAACACGGAAAGCCAGAACATTCCGTAAATAGCGGGGAAGCGTTGCATCATAAATGACGGAAAATTCCATCAATAACGGGGAAAGAGTTCACTTTTACAGCTCTTAAATATTTTGTTACATTTTTTTTTCCTCTGACACCCCCCCCCCCAGTTTGGAAACAGACATTTACATTTGTACATTTATTGACCAATATGCATTCAAAATATTCATTTATAATTGTCTTTTAAGTTGGATTTAAAACGTAATACTCGTCGATGCAGGAAACTCACCGCTCCTAGCGAAGGGCCCAGACGACCAGTAGTTGTCTTAAACACGTAACTGACAAATGTCGAGATTACACCTTAAGAAAATACATTCATCAAATTAGACCAGAACTGTATGTACTAAAATACAGACACATAATATTTTGTTTGTGTTTATTAAACAATTAGTGCTACCTCCAGACAGATAAAGGGCCAAAAACTCCTCTCTCCCAAGCATAGAGACAATGCTAGTAGAGAAGGTCCATAGCACATACATGTTGGCCAACATGTGAATGATGGAGTAATGGCTGAAAGAAGAGAGAACCATGGGAAGGCAACGTGTCTCTGAAATAAAAGAAAGCAGACTGAAGGTACATCAGGTACACACAAACCAATGGTATCTGTCAAAATAAATACACTTAAAGCAATAGTTGACCCCAGAGTTAAAACGTTGTCATTATTTCCTCACCCTCATGTCTTTCCAAACTTGTATGACTTTTTTCTGTGTTGTATAACACAGTTTTGTATTTGCCCATACAATGAAAGGCAGTGGGATCCAGAAGAACATTGGAACCCAGAGACTTTCATTGTACAGACAAAATAAGTAACACTGAGATATTTTTCTAAAGTATCTTCTTTTGTGTTCTGCAGAAGAAAGAAAGTCATACAGGTGGGCGAGTAAATACTGAATTTTCATTCTGGGTGAACTATCACTTTAAGAAATTTCTCAGTGAACCACATTGAGCGACTCTCAGCACTCACTTACTGGAGGCGGGGTTAGATGTGAAGTACTTGACCATAGAGCGTTGCATTGAAGGGATTCTCCAACAACACAGAACCAGAGTGTTTAGAGCTATGATACCTAAAAAACAAGATGATAATGGGGTGTGAACTAAACGGCAGAAAGCAGACTATAGTTTGGACCTACAGAAGAGGGCTTTTCACACTTGAAATATTTAACCCCGGGTCATCGTAAACCCTGGTTAAACACTGCAGTGCTTCACTGTCTTTTTTGTTTATTTAAGGATAATGCAGAATAACACAGCTGATGCTCTACATACAGGCTTCTAGCCAAATGCTAAATTTAAGCCCCAATCCCTAGTTAGGCTTTTAAAAAAACTAAACAATAATAACAAGCTGAGACTGTGTACAACCAATGTTTAGAAACCTGCCGTTTTTTAAGGTTTCTTTGAAAAATGCTCCACTTTGTTCACATTTTCAGTTCAACTGGCAAACTGATCCAAAGCAGTGTACCTTTAACTGACAATGTGGATTGTGTAAACGTAGTTTTTCTCTTCGGTACTATCCAATTCTGATCTGTTGCACCTCTTACTACTCTGGATATTAATTCAAGAGCAAGATTGTTTATACTTGTACATTTAAAAAACATTTGAATGAGAGACAATTGTATAAAAAAATTTTCTGTGAAAGATTACAATGATTCCACCAAATAGATTTCTTGTCCAAAATGTATAGTGTTTGTTTATAAGAAGATCTGACAGGTTTAATAGTCAATTGAGCAGACAGTCACACAATAAGATAAATGTGAGAAGACCACTGCATGCATGTATAACTGTCCCCAGGAACTAGGGACTTTGGAGTGGGACTCGGTGTGTTTCGACCGCAGGAACCAGGTACTTCTAAATTAAAGCGTTAGTTCGCCCATTTAAGACATGAAGTTGTATGCAATCCTTACCAGCACTATAGTGCATACACACTGACCCACTCTGTGGTCATCTCCCTGGTCAGAGTTCTGGCCGCTGGAAGTTTTTCAAGAAAGTAGTCCTGCTTAGTTTCCGGAGCCACAAAACTGTGCGTTTTTAAGTGAAAAAATTATTTGCGTTTCAAAGCTTGATTAATTTACATCACAAGAAACACTCCAGACAAAATTCATACCTCAGTTTTAATCGGCACTATTTTCTTTCCATTTCTATCAATCCGCGCTGCTGTCGACGTCAACAGTGCGCACGTTCTGATCAGCTGTCGCTATGAGACAGCTTTGGCTGGTTGCCATCAGCTACTCTGCGGGAGCTAAAATATCCAGAATCAAGGATTTTCGTGTGCGCAGTGCTCACTTCAGCGAAGACTATTACATCCCCAACCAAGGAGGAAAAAGAAAAAAAACAATTTTAAAGAGTTTTGCTGTACCAGCACGGGTAAGCTCTATTTACTAACTTTATGATCCCATGTCTAAACTGTACGGTAAACAAGCTGATGTTTAGACTCCAGTGGAAATCACGTGAAAAGAAGTCTAATATAAAAACAGTATATAGGGATATAGGTACAATTTGCTGAGAAAACTATTTGATTGAACACACACACAATTGAGTTCATAAAGGTATCCCTTTGGAGTTGAAAATTACTTTCATCATCATCTGTTCCGTCTGACATTGTGCTAAAATCTGAAGTTTCGTAGTCAGACATGTTGTCAGCGAGTCGCGCAGTGGAACGTGCGCACTGTTGACGTTGACAGCAGCGCGGATTGATAGAAATGGAAAGAAAATAGTGGCGATTAAAACTGAGGTATGAATTTTGTCTGGCGTATTATTTGTGATGTAAATTAATCAAGCTTTGAAACGCAAAAAAAAAAATTCACGTAAAAACGCACAGTTTTGTGGCCCCGGAAACTAACCAGGACTACTTTCTTAAAAAACTTCCAGCGGCCAGAACTCTGACCAGGGAGGTGAACACAGAGTGGGTCCGTGTGTATGCACTATAGTGCTGGTAAGGATTGCATACAACTTCATGTCTTAAATTGGCGAACTAACCCTTTAAGTTCCGGGTAGAAATTTCCCCCTCAGAAAGTCCCTGCTCGCGAGGTAGTACTTTTTCAAAGTTCGGGAACTTTCAGGGGTGGGACTTGGGTGCTGAACATGCGGATTAATTGAGTTATTTTGATTGGTTGACTCCGCACAGCATTTTATTTCAACCACCATTTTTGGTGGACCACCTATGACGAGGTTCAGGCTTTATTAAGCTTATATGCGGAGGACGAAATCCAGCGAGAACTGGAAAGGCGCACACAGTCCTACATCAGCAGACTAATTTGCCTAAACTTCACGGTACTTTAGACCGCGGTGGAAACGCAGACAGCAACAGATCTGGGGGGAAAAAAGTTCCTGGGACAAATTGTTACGGGTAATTTCGGTGGAAATGCGGTTTTAGCCGCTTTTGGGGATATATATATATATATTAGGGCCGAGACTCGATTAAAAAAATTAATCTAATTAATTAGAGGCTTTGTAATTAATTAATCGAAATTAATCGCATTTTAATTGCATATAAATATTTGACCTGAGAACAGTGAGAAGTAATTTTTTTCACATGGATTTTTAGTACACCATTGAATAATGACTGAATACATAAGCTTAAGCAACAAAATATTGTTTATTTTTGTTCAAGCAAGTCCAGCAGACCAGTGCTATTTTTGCCATTAAGTGTAGCAATAGTCGTTCCGAATTCCTTGTTGCATAGCTTGCACACAACCATGCTCTTATCGACGCTTCCATCCGTTTTTTATAACAAAATGTCCCATCCACGGGGCCAACCAAAGCGGTCTCGTCAGCTTCTTTGTTCATGTTCACTGTGGTTTGTTGTTGTCTGAAGTTATCGTTTAGTTAGAACTGTCTATGGAAGTTGTGAACGCTAGTTGGTGCTCCAGTATAATCGGTCCGCCTAAACTCATCCAGCGAGAAACGTTCCGCGGTGCAAAAATAAGTGCGATTAAAATGCGTAAAAAATGTTTAACGCATTATTTTTTGTGTAATTAATTAATCTTAATTAACGCGTTAAAGTCACGGCTCTAATATATATATATATATATATATATATGTGTGTGTGTATACACGGTCTAATCATAAAACAATTCAAGTTTGTTCTGATAGTTCTACACAGCCTGTTTACATGCACATCAAATTTTAATAGAGAATCTAAAATAACCTAGATATTTAAAATCATTAACTGTCTTTATTGCCTTTTGATTAAACTTAATTATAAAACCATTCACATTGCTTATAATTTCCGCAGGGTCAACAATTAATCCTGGGTATTCATGTGCTGCCACTGCATACATCCCTAAACCCTGGGTTAACGTCCTTGTTTGCATGTTTGCAGTGTCGGTGGCACGCGATATGTTCACATAACGGCTCTAGCATTGCGAATCTATCAAGTTTTTTATTAAAAGGATTAGTTCACTTCAGAATTAAAATTAGCTGATAATTTACTCACCCCCACGTCATCCAAGATGTTCATCAATTTCTTTCTTCAGTCGAAAAGAAATTACGTTTTTTTAAGGAAAACATTCCAGGAATTCTCCATATAGTGGACTTTGCCGTTTCAGTGCAGCTTCAACGGAATCCACACGATCCCAGCCGAGGAATAAGGGTCTTATCTAGCGAAACGATCTGTCATTTATAAAAAAAAAAATGTATGTACTTTTTAACCACAAATGCTCGTCTTGCACTAAATGTGATGCGCCAATAATTACGTAATCCTGTTGAAAGGTCACGCGTAACATAGGCGGAAGTACTGACCTATTGTTTACAAAGCGAACGTGCAAAGACTAAAAGTTTTTGTCCCTTCCCTACATTTAACACGTCAGACGATACCTTTTCAACATGATGACGTAATGCGCGAAGTCATGGAAGTGCAAAACGAGCATTTGTGGTTAAAAAGTATATTTTATTTTAATTTTAGAAAATTACCAATCGTTTTACTAGATAAGACCCTTGGCTGGGATCGTGCAGTAGAAACTGCGAATTTGGACCTTTAACCCGTTGGTTCCTGACCGTTGAGGTCCAATATATGGAGAAAAATCCTGGAATGTTTTCCTTAAAATAAACATAATTTATTTTTGACTGAAGAAAGAAAGACATGAACATCTCGGATGACGTGTGGGTGTAGTAAATGATCATGACATTTTAATTCTGAAGTGCACTAATCCTTTAAATAGACTTTTCGGACTATAAAACTAAGAATGAAATGGTATCTTTGTACACTCCAGTTGCATTTTCCATCACTATTTAAAATTTTACAATTGAAAAAGTTTCTGTGACTGTCCAAAGCATCTAGTCGTAACATTCTAACATCGCTTCTAACATTGTTTCACACTGTGGAGAAAAAACCTGGAATGTTTTCCTTAAAAAAACCTTCACTTCTTTTCGACTGAAGAAAGTGCATTGCACTCCGGAGCAGGGTTTCATAACACTGGGTAAAAAGCAGTGCAAATCCCACTTTTTAAAGTGTGAAACGTTCCTCAACTCTGGGTTAAAAGCAGTGTTAAGAACAACGATAACCCAGGGTTAAGCGCACTGTAAAAAAAGGCCCTAATCATATTTTTCTATGTAGAACCGACCTGTGACCGTCTTTTGTCCTTCACTGAGCCCACTCCACCAATCATCGACCACAGACAGGATCAGAATCACCTGCTTCTGGAAGTGTGACAGCTGATTCCACCAGTTATGCCAGTATGTTGTGGTATGACCCTGCACAGAATGCAACCGCAGTGTGATGAACACGACTGGCAATTTTTTCTGGTCTTCTAAAATTGTTCTACACTGATACCTCTACGAGTTTATCCCGCTTCTCCTCTTTGGCCTCCTCCATGGCCATTTGCACTCGTGACTTTGCCGATTCATACTGCAAGATGGCAGCCGTGCAGAAGGAGCAGCCTGTAAACTGAAATGGTGTTAGAATAGCCTCTACAGAAACCAACAAATCAACATTTGACAAGCTGAATAAAGATCAATAATATGTTTTCAAGATGGCTCTCATCTCCATAATTTTCATGACTCCTCCAGTCAATACATGATACATTGGATCTCTGTAAAATGGCTTCTAAAGAAATCCATAGAATACTGGACATATTATCATTTGTAAGCCATATATTCATTTGATTTAGTAGCATGCAAATGTCTCCAACGAGACCCTTAACAGACAGACTAACCGAATCACACGCGTGTTTTAACTTACACAAGTAGCGAATTAAAAATGATTTTACTAATTTCCATGACTTTTGCAAACCTGTAAGTCACAATTTGAAAGGTAATAATCACATTTCCAGGTTTCCCATGACCGTGGTGGTAAGAAGAAAGACCTACCCCCACAGTGAACACCAGGGGCCTAAAGAGACTAGGTGGTGTTCTGGGTGGCAGTGGCATTGGAGGCACCGGTTCTCCTGGCAGGGGTGGCACAGCATGCTTTTGACCCGCAGTCTCCTCTTCCAGACCTCTTTTTGTCTCGGATTGTCTCTGAGCTTTCTTGAAGCCACATCTTTGCTGAGGATGGATGGTTAATCTACCAAGCAGATTTTATGTTATTAGCACCTTTCCCATGTTCTACCATATAGTTTTCCTGTAACATTCATTCATTGGAGCAATTTGACCTTTAGGTTGCTATCTGTGAGAACAGTATCAAAAACGCTCAGTGGAGCAAAACATATAGGCTATACATATACACAACCACGAGAAACAATGAGACAACTTAAAGCACGTTTAAAAACTACTACAAAACGATCATCTCAACATTGGAGGAGACTGAAAAGTACTTCATTAGTAGCACAGCGTGACAGCTAACGCTACATGTAAGACACTGGTAGTAAAGTTACCTGGAGCTTCTTGGAGACAGGAATTGTGCATATAGCGAGTTTATTTTGGCCCATTTCATAAAGCAACCCCTCCATGCCATGTCCCTGGGTTGCAGAACGCACTGCTGGGTCGACTCGAGACAATGTTTTGTAATACTTGTTGTTTTCACAACGTCAAGAACCACGTGGTACAACAACGCGTGTGCCTTACACAAACTTAATGTACAAAGATCCAAACCGAATGTGTTTGATAAAATCATAACATTAGTATAATCAATAGATTGAATTGCAGCCCGTTCACAATTTGATACAACCCGAAATTAATATTACAAAACAAATGTTCAAGGACGCTATAGCTGCGTCATGTCTGCGCAGAACATCAGCAGTGAAGCCCCATCGCCCCGCCCCTAATCTCCTTTTTCAACAGCATCACTCTGGATTAGATGTAATATTTTTTTAATAACATAAAGTTTTACTAACAGCCAAATTAGTAATTGGATGAGTTATTTTTGTCTTTCAACTTCAACTTATTTAGTTGAACATTTATTTATTAACTAGCTAAATATGCAAATGTATAGCCTAATAATATTAAGTATTATTATTATTATAAACACAGTCGATCAAAGGTTCAAAAGGAAACTGATTCTGTTCACTAAGGTAGAAAACGTGTTTTGTTTCCTATTGTTTCTTATTTTTTATATTCCTACTTTTTTTTTTTTTTTTTTTTTTTTTTTACTTTGATGGCAAAAGATAGGCTACAGCGTGAGAGAAAATGTAGGCTATTATGAAAAACTGTATTATATGATCCTTAAGAATTCACCAATGTACAAATTTCAGAACACTTTATTATTATAACTACATTTCTCCAGAAACTCAGCCTTGTTCTTTTGAGAAGAAAACAATGACTAGCCAAACACTGGATTACGCATACAAGTGAAGAAAAGACTCTTGGCCCTTTAGGCAGTTAAAAAGCCACATCTGACACTGTAAATAAGAAGAAAACAAGAAGAAAAAGGTATGGACAAATAAATATTGTAAAGATTAGACGTTTTGAAATTAATTCTATGGGAAGTGCCACAGACAAGAGTTGAAACTTCACCTGAACATCATCATAAACAGACTGCTTTAACATCATGCTCATTTCTGCATATTAAGGATCTTTGATGAACAGAGATTTTCTTTTTCTTTTTAAAAAGGGTTACACTTTATTTTAAGGTGTCCATGTTACAGTGTGATTAGCCTATACCTTTATGAATGAGTAATAATGGGGTTAGGATTGTTTTGGTTTAGGGTTGAATAATTAATGCATAATTTATTTAGGCTACTAGGCTAATGGGCGACAGTAATTGCATGTAACATCATAACATGTTTACAAGGACACTGTAAAATACAGTTACCAAAAAAAAAAAAAACTGCTGAATTGTCCATTTCTATATCAATTGTCGTATAGGCTAAATAAATAGGATGTTGTTGTTTTTTAACTCTTTCTCTCTCTAATATATCTATCAACAACCTTATGTCTCGTTTTACAAATGTGCGAAATTACGACAAATGTCTGAACCAAAATAGACAATAATGTACTCGATTTTTCACTACCTATTTCTCATGTTTATTTTGAAATGGGCTGTTCTAAGACTGCATGTGGATTGCATGACATCACGGCTCCATTCAAAGACCACATGATCTATTAAAAAAGGAGGGGAACCACCACGTCCACGAGAAGCATCGCATCCCGACGGTACCTCTGTCGTGAAGATGGCGGTCCCAGCTCCGAGCAGCCGGACCGGATCCGTTAGCAGCCTGGGGAACAGTCCAACCGCAGCACCGGGAGGCTTAAACAACAACAACCACAAGCTGTGGTGCTGCCACGAGCTGGACTTCAGGTCCGGGGTGAAGATCGAGGAGCTCAACCGACTCATCCATGAATTCAGCAAACAAGACCAACGAGAGTATGATGACCAGAGGGCACTGGAAATACACACCGCCAAGGATTTCATCTTCTCTATGCTCGGTAATAGCATCTTCAAACCTATTCATATTGTGTTTAAATAATCAGAATTGTTATTCATTAGGCCCACAATTCAATTGTATTCTGTTTTATTAAGTGAAAAAGACTAGGTTTGGTATTATGCTATAAAGAACTGGTCAGATGTACTGTAATAATAATAAAAATGTACCCGTATTTCATATGTAAGAGGTTTTAGATTAATATATTCATACTATATTAATCTAGGTTATACAATTATTTTAACTTCATTTACATAGCTTGATCGTACATGCTGAAGGTGTGTTATAGTGCTTTATGCTTTATGCAACATCTTAGCATCTTATATTATCTAAACACTGAATCCATTTGGGTCTGCTCTTAAGCGGGTTTATGTTTGACCTCTTGCAGAATAATTCCACAGTAGTCGGATGAATGCATGCCCCTAATCTACTGTTTGAAGGGATCAGAATGATTATGTCCACATGTTGAATCCCTCTAACCGCTTACACATGAAAAAGTGAAGTTTATACCTTTGACAAAGAGCAGTATGGACAGAGAAAACATGGGGCATGAATTGATATTGTATTGGGGTTAGTTTAAAAATAAATGAAAAAGTGAATGACTTGAGATCAGTTAGAATTTAATATTTATTAAAAGTTTTGGATAAAAGCGTCTGCTAAATTATTAAATGTAAATGTAAAATGTAATAAACAAGCTGAAAAATGTATTACTAATTACAAAAATGATAAATTACAGTTGAACAGTTGAAGTAAAATGATCTGCTGAACACAAAAGAAGATATTTTGAAGAATGTTTGTAACCAAACAGTTGACGGTAACCGTTGACTTCCATATGGGGGAAAAATACTATGGATGTCAATGAAGCCCATTAACAGTTCGGTTACCGATATTCTTCCAAATATTCTTTTGTGTTCAGAAGAAACTTGAGGGAGAGTAAATAATGATTTTTTTGTTTAACTATCCGTTTAAACCCCTCTTTAAATACCTTCAGAGTATGTGTTTATTTGTTAATCTTTTTTAATTTAGTCCTACATGTCTAAAAAATAATTGCATGACTAATCTAAGACATATTTAGAAATGTGGATATTTTCAACAGAAATTCAATAGACTGTCCAGCACTGGGTTTATTTCAAAACTAAGGGGGAAGTGGGTGTAAGGAGGCATTCAGGCAATTATGGGAACCCATCCATTGAGGCTGAAGTAATGTACAGCTTCCTCTCATTCTGTTCTCACACTTTCACTCACTGCCATTCACCCAGCTCAATTCAGAAAGCAGGAGGCTGATTGGCCTGCAGTGTCTGTGTATGCAAATGAGACAGATGGAACAAAAGTGACACTGCACGTCTTTGAGAGTTGGAATCTCTGTGGGAGACAGATTTAAAGAATGATGGGTGGAGGGATGTGGGAATAGTTTGGGTTTTTGCTCAACATCAGGGGGGATTCTAGGAAGGAAGATTTAACTGAAAGTGCTAATTCCTATTGTTTTATAATGATATTATATATATATATATATATATATATATATATATATATATATATATATATTTGTGTGTGTGTTATAATAATTAAGCTTTTCTATCTGTGTAAAATTACATAGTTTTCTCTCAGCTGTTTACTAAATTCCTTTGAATTATACTGCCATGAAAAAAGTATTTGAATGGCTTCAAATCATCAAATATAAATTTATATTATACTATGGAAACCAGAAATCTCAAAAATTCCTTAATTTTAATTTTAAAAATGCATCTACAGTATATTGTCCTTGTGAAAAAAAGCAATTGTCCCCATAATCCGGGAAACCATCAAAACAACATTTCTGTTAAACAAATGAACGTCCTTCTTATGATGGTAACAGTGTGATTATATGGGGATGTTTTTCTGACTTTTTATCGTTGAAGGAAGCATTTATTATGCTGTACACCAGACAATTCTTTAGGAGAATGTCCGTGCATGAGCTGAAGTTTATTTGGATGATGCAGCAAGACAATGATTCAAAACACCAAATCAAGTCTACTTCTGAATGTCTGAAAAGAAAAAAATGAATTATGACTTGAAAAAGCAGTTTATGCTTATAGACCTGCCGGAGAGGGTCAAGTTTTCTCAACAGAGATGTGCAAGGCTCAAATGTATTGTTTTGCCAGCCAGACATCAGGTTTAAGGGGGAATTATGCATTCTCAGTGATATATAGTGCATACACTCACCAGCCACTTTATATCTTTCTAGTACCTGGTTGGATCCCCCATTTTGCTTTCAGAACTGAAACTGATCAAGGGAGCATATCAGCAGTAGATATGTGAAAAAAACCAAACAGTCTGTGCTGCCCTACTTTTTGTAAGGGAATTTGTCCTTAGAAGTGTTAGGAGATATTAAAAATATACAGTAAATGGCAAAAGAAGGTAAATTAATTTACCATAGTGAGTGATTCCAAGGACACTGAGTCAAACTGCCCCATTCAGGGAACAGCTATAAATATTTGAGTGCATCCCCATCCTCAATGGGGACAGATGAAAGCTCAGCTTGTGTGAGCCTGGATGCTTAAGAACAATTAGACATGCTTGAGAACATTAAACCGCCAGCTGCATCCTTACTCAGCAGCAACTCTCTGTGCCCTAAAAGCCAGCATAGGCACACAATAGAATGTGAACAAATGTAAATGTTACGTTCCTCCTCCTTCCTGATGCTTTTACCTTGTGCTGCCGGTGTCAACTTTCAGGTCCTCTTATTGATCCACTGGAAATAGAAAGTGCTCTGCTGTCTTCATCAGTGAAGAGGAAGAGTTTCTGGTCATGTGACAGGAAGCTTAAATTGTTCAATATTATGTAAATAATCCTATATGTGGATAAGAAATGTACATGAAGACCTAATAACAACATCACATTCTTTGCATTAACAATCATGAGGCATCTTACACATAATTTTTATAGTATAGTATAGAAACAAATGCATCCTAGACAACAAATGACAGTAACACTACAATAAACTTCATCCATTAAGTATCATGAACTAACAATGAACATACATTTTATTTATCTAGGTTAATGTTCATTTATATTAATACTAGGGTATAAAAAATTATTTTTCATGCGTGTTCAATGAACCACAAACAATTATTGGACATGCACCTGTGGAACAAGACACTATCAGTTTACAGGCGTTAGACAATAAAGGTCACAGTGAAAACAACTTAGGACACTAAAGATACCTTTTTTACTGACCCTGAGAAGCACCAGGAGAAAGATGGCCAGGGTCCCTGATCACCTGCGTGAACATGCCATAGTCCTGCTGCAGGAGACATGAGGACTGCAGATGTGAGCAGAGCAGTAAACTGCAATGATCGTAATGAAAGATGCCTGAGACAGTTACAGGGAAACAGGAAGGATAACTGATCGTCCTTGTGGTGCCAAACCACACAAACCATATGTCCAACCAGACGTGTTAAAGAACTCGCAAATGCCTTGGTTGAAGAGTGGAGTAACATCTCACAGCAAGAACTGGCAAATCTGCTGCAGTCCACGAGGATGAGATGCACTGTAGTACTTAGAGCAGCTGGTGGCCTCACCACATACTAACTGCTATTTTTGATACTGACCCCTGCTTTGTTCAGACTCATTATTCCATTTCTGTTTGTCAAATGTCTGTGAAATTTGTTCAGTTGTTTAGTCTCAGTTGTTGAATTTTTTTATGTTCATACAAATATTTACACATAATAAGACATTTTGCTGGAAAAAAAGCAGTTGAAAGTTGGAGGTTTTTGTTAATGAATATACATATTCATAACCCAACTAACATTAAGTTTACCTCAGGAAGATTTAGCCAATAATGTTTTTAGTTCATTAGTTATTTAGATTAATGAAAATCATATCACTAAAATTATAAATACTTTAGAAAAATATAAAGTTTTTTTTATGACAACCTCAAAAATGATTAAAAACGTAATAATTGATGGCACTGATGAGACCGAAGTGGAATCGTCCCAGGTAGAGCTGGAGGGAAGGTAGAGCCAGACGGAGCCGAAGGTGCTGGTTGGACGACGTCTGACCAAGGCGTAGCTGGAGGGACGATGCAGCCCAGTGGAGCTATAAGGATGATGGTTTCTGGTGGAGCCAAGTGAGCGAGGAGTTAAAGCAGAGCCGACAGGTCGCCAGGCCGAGCGATGGGTTCAGAGGCTGTAAGCGGAGCCAGGGGATCTTTTGGACTAGGCTGAGATGGTGGCCTGAAGAGCCGAGGCAGATTCTTTTTGGGATTTGGGAATAGGAGGTGGGAGAGGGAAGCTGGGCAGGCACTCGGGAAACATATGAAACTCTAGGCTGTGCGGGACCAGCGGGGAAAAAGAAAAACTCTAGGCTGTGCAGGACCAGCGGGGAAAAAGAAAAACTCTAGGCTGAGTGGGACCAGTGGGGAAACCGGAAACTCTAGGCTGGGTGGGACCAGCGGGGAAACCGGAAACTCTAGGCTGGGTGGGACCAGCGGGGAAACAGAAAACTCTAGGCTGGGCAGGACCTGTGGGGAAACAGAAAGCTGGGCGAGACCAGTGGGGAATCAGAAAACTCTTGGCTGTGTGGGACCAGCAGGGAAACAGAAAACTCTAGGCTGGGTGGGACCAGCGGGAAAACAGAAAACTCTAGGCTGGGCAGCACCAGTGGGGAAACAGAAAACTCTTGGCTGGGTGGGACCAGCAGGGAAACAGAAAACTCTAGGCTGGGTGGGACCAGTGGGGAAACAGAAAACTCTAGGCTGGGTGGGACCAGCGAGGAAACCGGAAACTCTAGGCTGGGTGGGACCAGCGGGGAAACAGAAAACTCTAGGCTGGGCAGGACCTGTGGGGAAACAGAAAGCTGGGTGAGACCAGTGGGGAATCAGAAAACTCTTGGCTGTGTGGGACCAGCAGGGAAACAGAAAACTCTAGGCTGGGTGGGACCAGCGGGAAAACAGAAAACTCTAGGCTGGGCAGCACCAGTGGGGAAACAGAAAACTCTAGGCTGGGTGGGACCAGCAGGGAAACAGAAAACTCTAGGCTGGGTGGGACCAGTGGGGAAACAGAAAACTCTAGGCTGGGTGGGACCAGCGAGGAAAAAGAAAAACTCTAGGCTGGGTGGGACCAGTGGGGAAACAAAAAACTCGAGGCTGAGTGGGATCAGCAGGGAAACAGAAAACTCTAGGCTGGGCTGGACCAGTGGGGAAACAGAAAACTCTAGGCTGGGTGGGACCAGTGGGGAAACAGAATAAATAATTTTGCAATGTGCTGCTATTCAAGCAAATGTTTGTGCTTTGTTTCCTGCTGCCCTGTATCTTGCTCTTTCATTGGCTGTAGGTCATCGCCGATGTAGTTTTCAGTCAGAACACATTCACACAGCAGGATTTTGAATCGCGCGATCGACTATTCTCTCAGATTGCGTCTTTGATCATTCACACTGTGTGATTGTCACTCATGTGAACAAGCACCGATTTGCCTATGATTTCGGGCATTTGTCTGCGATCTCACAAAACCTGTCGGCGAGCGAAAATCGGGCCTAAAATCGTGCAGTGTGAACTCGGCATTAGACACGTCAACTCCAAAAAGTCCCTGGTGTGTGACTCCAGGGATCAGTCATTCTGCTCCAGGCATAAGAGGTGTACTGCAGGTCTACATGTGAGGGGAAGAGGGAAAAGAAGAAGAAAAAAGTCCATGCTTCTGTCACGTGGCTGTAATGATCCCAAGACGATAGAGTATCAAACAGTCTTTATTCTAAATTCACAAGGAAAATCAGGAGATAAACGGAGACAAACGGCCACTAAACACAGACTAGATTGGACAAAGATCTAGAAAGCATAGGGAGTGGAACTTTTTCACGACAAGGATGTGCTAAAAATGGAAAAGTGTTTTTTATTTTAACGTGATGATAAGTCAAGTCAAGTCAAGAATATTTGTATAGCGCTTTTCACAATACAGATTGTATCAAAGCAGCTTCACAGTATTAAATTAAAATAATAATAAAACGTCCATGTTTGGTAATGCTAATCAATAGTATTATTGATTGATTCATTAAATTGAACATCCCCAACTGAGCAAGCCAAAGGCAACAGTGGCAGGGAAACGAAAAACTCCATCAGGTGACCTAATGGAGAAAAAAAAAACTTGGGAGAACCCAGGCTCAGTCGGGGGCCAGTTCTCCTCTGGCGGTTATGAACTAGAGGCCGGATTTAACTGTAAGATTAAAACATTTATATGAATGCCTGGCTGAAGAGATGCGTCTTTAATCTAGTTTTGAACTGGGAGAGCGAGTCTGAGCAACGAACAGTATCAGGAAGGCTATTCCAGAGTTTTGGAGCTAAATGTGAAAATGCTCTCCCTCCTTTAGTGGACTTAGATATCCTAGGTATAACCAAAAGCCTCGAATTTAGCGATCTTAAAGAGCGCGATGGATTATAGGGCGATAGAAGATCCGTTAAATAGACTGGAGTCAGTAACAATACCTTATAATTAATACAGAACTTTATAGGTAACCAATGTAGTGATGATAAGATCGGTGTTATATGATCATATTTTCTTGATCTAGTAAGAACTCTAGCGGCTGCATTTTGGACTAACTGATAACGAAATTTCATCTTCACAAACCCAGAACCATTCAGTGTAATCATAATTTTTGAACGTTCTCCTCTGATATAAAGTCTTGTTGGTTTGGACAATAAAATATTCATTTAGCCAACACTTTTATCCAGAGTGACTTACAAATGAGAAACATCACAAGCAAAGTAATATCAATAGAATAGTTGTATTGAACATAAGGTACTTGTGTTTTTGAAATAAATATATATATATTTTGTACACTTCATCTATAAGAATCTTTGTTACGATGTACATTTATACCATACTCTGTTTTTTCTCTGTTTCAGGCATGGTGCAAAAGCTGGACCAAAAGTTGCCTGTTGCCAACGAGTACCTATTGTTGTCCGGTGGTGTGCGAGAAGGTGTGGTGGACATGGACCTGGATGAGCTTGGCATCTATAACCGTGGCTCTGACTATGACATGGCCTTCACCCTGTTGGTTCCTGCACTTAAGCTGCACGACCGGAACCAGCCCGTCACACTGGACATGCGCCACTCAGCGCTGGGTCATTCTTGGCTCAGCTTGCGACTTTTTGACGAGGGCACCATTAACCGTTGGCGAGACTGCTGCACGCTGACTGACCATCTGAACGGCACCACCAATTACTTCTTCTCGCCCACACTGGTAGCTGACTGGTTCCAAGAAGCTGTCGGACTGGTGCTGACGGAGTTACAGCGCAAGCCACAAAGGGGCACCCCAAGGGTGGAGCGGGTCGAGCGTCACGGCACGCTGCTGTCTATGGTTTTAGGTGTGGGCAGCAGCCGCATGCTTTATGACATTGTTCCTGTGGTGTCTTTTAAAGGCTGGCCGGCGGTTGCTCAGAGCTGGTTGATGGAGAACCACTTCTGGGATGGCAAAATCACAGAGGAGGAGGTCATCAGTGGCTTCTATCTGCTGCCTGCCTGCTCGGCCTCTGGTTGCCAGGAAAACGAGTGGCGTCTCTCCTTCGCTCGCAGCGAGGTGCAGTTGAAAAAGTGCATCTCGCCAGGCCTCATGCAAGCTTACCAGGCGTGCAAGGCGATAGTTGTAAAGCTGCTGGCCCAACCCACAGCTATCAGTCCCTACTACTTACGCAGCATCATGTTGTGGGCCTGTGACCGACTGCCTGCAAGCTATTTGTCACAGGAAGACTACGCTGCACACTTCCTGCTAGGTCTCATCGATGACCTGCAGCACTGCCTTGTCAACAAGACCTGCCCTAACTACTTCATCCCGCAGTGTAACATGCTGGAGCACCTGTGTGACGAGACCGCCATATTTCATGCTCGCAAGCTAGCGCTGGTGCGCTCGGATCCGGGCGAACACCTGCGCTCGGTCATCGAACAAGCAAAGGCGGCCAACAGACTGACGCTGGAGATGCAGCGTCGTGGGAGTTCCTCAGGACTGCCCTCTCCGCTGGCGGATCCTTCCTCAGCGGATCACCAGCAGCCAGATGACCGCTTGGCCAAGAAGCTACAGCAGCTGGTGACCGAGAATCCAGGCAAGTCCATCTCTGTGTTCATCAACCCCGACGACGTCACGCGACCCCATTTCCGTATTGACGACAAGTTCTTCTGAAAACCTAGCTCTATTTTCGGTTTAACCTGAGGGGTGTGCATGGCACTGTCCAGAAACTGGAGCTGTGTCCTTGTGCCTGCTTACATCAGACTGGAGAGGATCTTCTGGAGGAAATGACTGCAACACTTCTATAAGACTGGCCTTACTGAGTGGAAAATCCCAATTATTTGCACCTTCAGGGGATTTCATATCATGGTGACTCTGAGAAGAAGAGCTGTGTAAGTCTAGCACATTCTGGACAATGATTTACATAGTATATGAAAATATAGCATATGTCCTGTAGATGGTATTGTTATCCTGATGAAAAGTCTGTTGTAACAAACAATAGAATCAGACATGTGTTTTGCATCTGTGCTGACTGAGACGACACATTTCCATTTCCGTATATCACCTCTTTATGTTTGTGGACAATTAACATATCTTGTTATTTATTTAGAGGAAGCAACAAAAAAATATATGTCAATGAAAGCCAAACCTTTTTTATCTATAGGCGATTTAAATCATATTCCTTAAGTGCAATTAAAAGAATGTACATTAATGCCCTGTAAGAGTGAGGTTCTTGTATTGACAAAAACGTTCAACTATAACAATGCAGAATTGTCTAAAGTGGGGGTACTTTACTTAGAGCCCTGAAAATGTTGCTGCTATTGGAGAATTAAAGGATGTTATTTTGCTTTTGAATTATTGAAAGTGACTAGCAGCATCCAATATAAGCCCACTTATTACTAATGTTAAAGGGATAGTTCACTTTTACTCGCCCTCATTGTTCCAAACCTTTATAAACACAAAGGAAGATATTTTGAAGAATGTGTGTAGCCAAACAGTAGTGGGGCACCATTGGCATAGAATTTTTTATGGAAGTCAGTGGCAACTGTTGGTTACCATTATTCAAAAATACATTTGTGTAAAAAATTATTGAACAACTTGAGGTTGAGTTAAAGGGATAGTTCACTTTGAAATTAAATTTTGGTATGTTTTAGCTTACCTCAAGGGCATCCAAGATGTAGGTGTCTTTTTTTCCCAACCCGGTCTCACCCCAAAACGTCATATACTGACGGGTCTTGACCATACTGTACGTCAACATACGACGAAAAGGGTACCCTTTAACGTCAATATGAGACGCAGACATAAGCGCACCAGCAGCGCCTCCTAGCGGTACCCTAACGCATACCTAAACCCAACCATACCCGAATCGTCACACATGGACGTTATAGGGGTATCCTTTTCGTCGTATGTTGACGTATGGTCAAGACCCGTCAGTATGTGACGTTTTGGGGTGAGACTGTGTTATTTTTCCACAGTAGTTTCAATTTTTATATTGTTAGGTCAAACCGTTCTTGTCTGACAGTCATATCATGCAGGTCTATGGTCACTGTCTCAAAGAGCATGCACAGAGTCCAAATTTAAACAATTCCCCTTCGTCCAAATTAAACAATTCCCCATCGTAAGTACACATTGATGGCCTAAGACACGAAACGAGCGGTTTGTGTGAGAAAACGAACAGTATTTATATCGTTTTTACCTCTTGTAACACAGCCACGTCCAAGTGATCTGAGGGCTCGAGCGCATCCTGGTGTGTGATGTGTGCGCAGGCTGGTGCATAGATGTATACACTAGATGTTGCCTTGGCTACGGCAGTTCATTGGAACGAATGTCTTTAATGCGACATCTAGTGTATATATATATCTATGCACCAGTCTGCGTACACATCACACAGAAGGAAGCGCCCGCGCCCTCAGATCACTTGGCCGTGGCTGTGTTACAAGAGGTAAAAACAATATAAATACTGTTAGTTTTCTCACACAAACCGCTCGTTTCGTGTCTTAGGCCATCAATGTGTACTTACGATGGGGAATTGTTTAATTTGGACGATGGGGAATTGTTTTAATTTGGACTCTGTGCATGCTCTTTGAGACAGTGACCATAGACCTGCATGATATGACTGACAGACAAGAACGGTTTGACCTAAAAATATAAAAATTTAAATTACTGCAGAAAAAAAGACACCTACATCTTGGATGCCCTTGAGGTAAGCTAAAACATACCAAAATTTAATTTCAAAGTGAACTATCCCTTCAATGATGATTACAGAAGTCTCTGAATTTTGGGCTGAACTATCCCTTTAATTGTGTCTCAAAAAAAAAAAAAAAATACAGAGTAGGACATCAATCGTGTAGTTTGTACCTGAAAAAATCTAGCTTGCCTGTGTTGTTCCTCCAGTAAATAAAGAATTGTGCATTGTTTTGAAAGCTGTGTTGGTTTGGAACTTTGATTTGTTTGCTTGGTCTAAATCAGTAAATAATACATAACGCAATAAATATTTGAAATCATTTATATTTAGACAGCAGGACATTTGAGCTATGCTGTAAGCACAGGAAGGAATCATGCATCATTGAAGTCAAATTTATGTCACATATATCAATTTATGTTACATATGTAAGCAGATATAATGGTGTATTTACGCTTAAGAATGTTGTGTAATTACAGGAATATTGAACACACAGTGGGAACAAGCAATGCTACGCCAATGTCCATTTACTTTCTCCATAATCTTCTAATTAGGGATAGGTTTTCAAAATGTTCAAAACTTTGTATCTTATTATTTAGTAAACAGGTCATTTTGGCCTCATTACTTGACAATAAATGCAGGGGTGTAAAGGCTTTAGGTTCCTTTTTTAGGTTCCCCTGTCCCAATAAATTGGCTGTTTTTGATAGTTCATCATATTCGTCACCACTGTACCGACATACAGTGAACTCCACAGACACGCTGAGTCAGCACATTGAGTGACATAATATCCCAGTCTGCACCTTTCCACACAACCACAACATCAGTTCCTGATGATGAACAATTGCATACATCTAGCACAAATAGACACATCCACACAATGCTGACATGTGCTATTAAAGCATTATGTATACCCAGAGATTCTGTAAAAAACGAATCTTTGAGAGGTCATTAAAAGCGACCTTTGTGTTTGACATGACACTGTGCCTCTGATACCAGAACAGAACACTGGACTCTTATAGCAGCATCTAGTTCTTTTTTTAACAGCTGAGGTAACATAAGCCGTTATTCCCCTGTCCCTGTAAACCGCTGATGCTGCCGTTCTTCGCAGTTTGATCAATGAGATCATTACAATTATAGCATTCACATACATAAAGGGAAAATATGAATGTTTAGTGAATAAAGAAGGTGCAACATATTTTGCAGGGCTGTGTGACATTCAGGATTGAACCGAGAAGGTCTTTTAAAATCAATTTCTGAGGTGGAAAACTGGATATAAAATTGTAATTTGAATGTAACGAATTAAAATGGAACGAATTCATATCTCAATATAATCCATAGATTCAAATAGCAATATTTATTTGTGTATAGCAAAATTAAAATGTATGAGTAAAATCTAGCTATAATTTAATGAATGTATAATTAAATTATGCGATTATCCATTAATATCAATTGTGTAACATTACTGAACAGTTTAAAGACATAAGCCTATTGAGGGAAAATATATTCTACATATCAAGGAAAAAATACGCATAATTAGTCAAATGAACAACGTTATAATTCCAGATTTGTGGAAAAATGTGAATGGCTGTGTTGAATTTAATTTCCAATTCAACATCCAACGCATTAATTCGCTATTTTGAAATTCTGAACTCTGAATATGTCACTTATTCGGTAACACTTTACAATAAGGTTCATTAGTTAACATTAGTTAATGTATTAAGTTAATACATACTATTAACTATGAGGAACACATTTGTCACAGTATTTATTAATCTTTGTTAATGTTAGTTAAAAAAAATACATTGGTTCATTGTTTGTATGTTAGCTCACAGTGCATTAACTAATGTTAACAAATACAACCTTTTATTTTAATAACGTATTAGTAAATTATTAACTTAATATTAAGATTATTAAATGCTGTAGAAGTGCAGTTCATTATTAGTTCATGTTAACGAATGTAATTAACTAATGAACCTTATTGTAAAGGGTTACCACTTATTTAAACATTTGCTTGGTTGCATTCAGTTAAACAAGCTAATTATAACCAGAAGCAGTGACTGTGCTGTGGTAATGATTATTCACTCTTGGCAGCCACAAAAACAAAGCGTTTCAGCACCACATAAAGTGAACAGCTCCGTCGACATGCAATTCGTTATTCTCTCTTTCTCTGTTTCTTGAACACACGTTCATGCACGAGTACAGTGCACTCCCGCCCTGTGTGTCCGGGACACAAACTCTCTCATACTCATTCATCAATAGCGCTGTGTAAAGACTGCTCTGTGCTGCTCGACTACTGCGAGGTTCAGCACACCGTACTGTCTCTGCCCTTTACGCATCCCGCAACTACAGCTGCAGCCACGAGAGATCCCTCCAAAACACCGCGCGACATGGATAAAGGCGATAAAGGTAAGAAACTTCCAGAGGCACGGACGTGTTTATTATCGCGCCGGGATAGAGTGAATGCGCTTTAGGGGTGTTCGGGGAAAGTGGACTGCGGAAGTGTGCTGAGCTCAATGCAGTATTCGGACTTTAAAGCTTAGCGAACTGCAAAAGATCCGGCGCATGTGGACATTCTGTTAGCATGGGATGATTTTTAACGCTGTGTAGTTGGTGTTGAGTGGGTAGATCAGATGACATATGAACATTGAGAGTGTGTGCCAAGATATACTGTACAGGCAGCGGCTGCTTTCCTTTTCCTCCTGTGCTGATGCTGAGCAAATCAAAATCCTGTAAACACACCACATCCACGCAAAGCACAAAACTCATGTTTCGTTACTCGAATTAACTATAAGTTGACTTTTTTTGTTTTGTTCCATAGTGGGATATTTCATAAATTTGAAAAAGAGCTTGTGTGACTTTTTGTGTGAATTTATTTCTGTCAAGCAGGGGCCGGGCCAGCTGCTCCTGTAAAAAGTGCTGGTTGCCCCTTTTTGGGAGACATGAATGTGTGATGTGGATTTTGTGGCACTGAGCCCGCCGTTCAGCACGCCAGCATCCAAGCAAAAAAAAAAAAAGAAACTCTCTCCATCACCATGTGCACTGCAATGTTGTTGAGTGATTTTAGACGATAATCCACTATCAGATCATGTTAAATCAAAAGGTGCTGAATGCACACACAAGGTGAACGTGTAGTGATGTTAAACTGGCATATTACTTCCGCGTTGTGAGCGTTTTGTTCTTACACTTTGACTGACTCCTTGTCAAAACGGGGAAGGTGGGGATAGAAACGCTGTGTACATTCACAGTGTAAAGGTTTTCTTAGCTTCATTAATCCTGAAATCTTTCTGCTGACCTACACATCTTTTCTGTTTGTCCATCGTTTTTTTTCCATGAAGAAGTGCACTCCATCCTCTCCATCCTTGCTGCCTTAATATAGTTATCTCTATAAAGTTCTCTCTATAATATAGTTCTCTCTCTCTCTCATCTCTTCGATCCCTTCTCTTTATCCAACAACAATATTCATTATTCCTAATCCAACATAATTTTATCATCTATCTATCTATCTATCTATCTATCTATCTATCTATCTATCTATCTATCTATCTATCTATCTATCTATCTATCTATCTATCTATCTATCTATCTATCTATCTATCATCTATCTATCTATCTATCTATCTATCTATCTATCTATCTATCTATCTATCTATCTATCTATCTATATATCTATCTATCTATCTATCTGCTATCTATCTAAAGGATCAGTTGAAAAGTCTGTCATTAATTACTCACCTAATGTTGTTCCAAACCTGCAAGACTTGCATTCATCTTCAGAACAAAAATGAAGATTTTTTTATAAAAATCTGGGCTATTTCTGTCCCTCCATTGAGAGCTGCGCAACTTCCACTTTTGATGCTTGAAAAGGAGAAAAAAAGGAGAAAAAAAGGAGAAAAAAGGAGAAAAAAGGAGAAAAAAGGAGAAACATTTTCTGATATTTTGATCACTTTATATGATGAACAGATTTGATTCAGGCTTTTATTCACATATAATCATTGATCAGCGAAAATAAAAAGAAGCTCAACCGAACCTGCTTGATGCGCGAAAACAAACCTATTGCTGAAGCTCAAACATGATGCGTGACACGAGAATGAACCTCATTGGTTCTTGCAGAAGCTCAAACATGATGCGTAACACGAGAATGAACCTCATTGGTTCTTGCAGAAGCTCAAACATGATGCGTAACACGAGAATTAACCTCATTGGTTCTTGCAGAAGCTCAAACATGATGCGTAACACGAGAATCAACCTCATTGGTTCTTTGATGAAGCTCAAACCCGCTACCAAATGTGTCAAGTAACAAAGTACAAACACTTCATTACCTTACTTAAGTAGAAATTTGGGGTATGTAGCCTATACTTTTACTGGAGTAATTATTTTTCAGCCGACTTTTTACTTCTTCTACTTCTACTCCTTACATTTTACAGTTTTTCTGTCGCTTTGGTACTTTTCTCGAATCATCCTCGACATTTGCAAAACAGAAAGTGCATTTCTCAAAACAATTCGTACAAATAGCAAAACACCATTACCTGCAAAAGCCAGTCTCTTGCTCATAATCCTCAGTTCATCTCTCAAAAGTAAATATCCGTGTCGATGAACATGTCAGTGCCATCAGAAGGACAAGTCCTTGTGTCAGTGTGTACGGGTAAGACAGTCACACTGCTTAGTCATGTTGTCAATATAGCGTGTCTGGAGGAATGTTCTGATGTAAACTATGGCTTAAGTTTTGATGACATTGAAATGGTCTTCTGTATGCCAAAAAATGTATTTCAAAGTGCAAATTTACACACTACTGTACGTGAGTTATTGATTGAAAGAGACTGGATAGGATTCACAGTTACACTTTTAGTGGGCTGACAAAAAAACAAGGCAGAACTTTGCTTTTGCATGCAGCACTGTATACAGTATTATGCTCGTCCATTTACTGTACGTAAGGGTTCACGAGATGCAACTTTGAGCTATTTCAGAGAACTGGTTTCTCATTGTTTGATCTACATTCTCTTCATTAGTGAAAGTCAACATTCACCTGCACAATTCATCAATTCATGGCACATTTACAAAAAGTCTAATAGTATAAAATATGCTTGACAGTTTATGACAACTCAACCATTTTGCATTTAATGACTTATACGATGAACTAATGACTAGATGTTTCGAGGGGTAAGACTATTGCACAGAGAACTATTTACAGTAATACATGTTGAGCAACATGGCATTAGCAACTGATAATGTAGGAACCCGCAGACAATTGTACATTATCAATTGCATGAATGTACCAAAGCAATCGCAACTTGTTCAAAAGTTTTGAGAATTTGATTTCTGATCTGAGAAATGCACCAAAGCGACTGAGAAGAACTGTAAAAATAGCCTTGTTACTCCTATTTCATTCCGGCTTGTTTTCATTCCAGCTTTGCATTTAACAAACAACAAAAAAATAATCCTATCCAGATAAATTGCGCCATCCGGAGAGAGTGAATTTGATTGTGTTTAGATGAGAAGTATAAACATATACCATGACACCCTATTTTTTGTACGCGACCCATCAACACAAACACGTGCACATGACACAACTCACACTCCAGCAAGGACATAGCCTGGAGTCGCGACTTTGAGATCTTGAAGAACTCTTTGTGTCATGTTGTGCGTAACTGATGTCGATCCCGATGTAGATTACCCTGTTGTTGTACATACAGGATTGAGTCCAAACTGTTTGTTACATCTTCTAGTTAAATGTGACATTGTTGCCATTAGCTACAGAATTGAGCATAGTACTGTACATACTAGGAAGGTATCAATCAGGATTATGAGTTATTTTGTATTTGTATTTTTTTATTAATCATTCATTTTGACAGCACTAAAGTTTATTGTATATAGACAAGCAGACAAGGGTAATTGTTACTAAGCCTGTCCTGGGTACACCCATTTTCGGGAACACTTTATAATAACTGCACGCTATTAATCATTCATTAAGCATCAGTAAACAGTTCATTCATAATTGATTAAGCATTAATAGACATTAATAAGCAGTTTATAAATACAACTATAAATGCTTTATACTTTATTTAAAAGCATATCTATAATGTGTTTAATAAATGTATTGTCATACTTTATTAATGGTCAATTTATAATTTCTAAATGAAGCATTATTTACAAACCAGTTATTTGGGAGTTGTCAGTGGTTCATAAGATCACTTAGAGAGTGTAAGTAAATGTGGTTAATGCAGGTAGTTATAAAGTATTTAGTAGTGGTCAGATAACTATTTTTGTGAGTGTGATCTAAAGTGTGGACTATTTATGTCTTGTAAAGCATTTATAAAGGAGATTTAAAGGCTCAGTTATCTTCTAAACTTCTAACACAACACAGTGATACAGAACATAGAAATATTAACAGCCTTTAAATCTCCTTTGTAAATGCTTTACAAAGCATGATAGTCCTTACTTTAGATGAGCTCACAACAATAGTTAACTGACCACGACTAAAGGCTTTATAACTACCTGAATTAAGCCTGAATTACAGTAGAAATACATGTTAATAAAGCATTTACTAACACACTAAGTAACTATTACTATATGTCTGAATAATAAGATGTATGAATGTACATTTAAATAGTTTATTAATCATTTACTTACACTTTCTAAGTGATAATATGAACCACTGACAACTCCCAAATAACTGGTGTGTAAATAATGCTATTTAGAAATGATACATTGATCATTAATAAAGTGTGAAAATACAATTATTAAACTTTACAGATATGCTTTCAAATAAAGTATAAAGCTTTTATAGCTGTATTTAAAAACTGCTTATTAATGTCTATCAATGCTTTATAAATAATGAATTATGAATTAACTGTTTACTAATGCTTAACTAATTATTAATAGCGTGCTGTTATTATAAAGTGTTACCGAGTTATCTTGTCCGTTGCCCTCAGATTCCTTGGATGTACATTTACATTCCAATAAAGGTTATTGATAACATGCCTCTGAAGTTTGACTTTTTGCACCATTACAATACGTATAGGCTATAGTCATCATATCTTCCGCTCCATGAAACACCTGTTAAAGGAGAACTCCGGTCAATTTTAACGTTGAGCTAATTTTTTAGTAAATTTGGAGTGCTGTCAATACAGAGAACAACGACAAAAATCGGTGTTGCCTACACCGTGTTATCCTCTTTTTAAAATTTGCACCCTGTTGACTTGAATGGGGCACGTTTTAAACCTGCTTTTAGCCTCTTAACATCCTTGATGTGTCATACAAGTGCCCAGCCATGTTGAGTGATTCCTTCAGAGTGAACACGAGTGAGTCTGACTGCAGTAGATGTGAAAGATATGAATAAAAATGATGTTATATCAGCCAGCGCACATACCTGTATTTACATCCTGTTTTCGGTCGAAGTCCACAGTAATCGATTGTTGAGTTCACGCGCGTGATCATTGGTAACTAATCCTATGCGCGTGAACTCGACAATCGACTACTTTGGACTTCGACCGAAAACAGGAACTAAATACAGGTATGTGCGCTGGCTGAAATAACTCATTTTTATTCATATCTTTCACATCTACTGCAGTCAGATTCACTCGTGTTCACTCTGAAGGAATCACTCAACATGGCTGGGCACTTGTAATGACACATCAAGGATGATAAGAGAAATAAAAGCAGGTTTAAAACGTGCCCCATTCAAGTCAATAGGGTGCAAATTTTAAAAAAGGATAACACGGTGTAGGCAACACCGATTTTTGTCGTTGTTCTCTGTATTGACAGCACTCCAAATTTACTAAAAATTGAGCTCAATGTTAAAATTGACCGGAGTTCTCCTTTAATGCTCAGTAATACACATTATGGTTCTTTAATGTATTTGCATTGTACTAAAATGCGTTCATTTTCAATGAGCATATATGCGGCTGAAACAGGTAGTCTAGTGCATCCCAAATTCTTCAACATTAACATTTTAATATAACATTATAGTTATTATGGCCTTTAGAAAAAAACATTTTGAGGAGGTGGGGCACTATAGGCCCCTGTGGCTTTTTTCCTTAATGGCATTTTTTTCACTTTTATACTTTAAGTAGTTTTGAAACCAGTACTTTTACACTTTTACACTTGAGTAAAAAGCTTGAGTTAATACTTCAACTATTACAGAAGTCTTTTTAAACTCTAGTATCTATACTTCTACCTGAGTAATGAATGTGAATACTTTTGACACCTCTGCTCGCTGCGTAACACGAGAATGAACCTCATTGGTTCTTGCAAAAACTGCGTAACACGAGAATGAACCTCATTGGTTCTTGCAAAAACTGCGTAACACGAGAATGAACCTCATTGGTTCTTGCTGAAGCTCAAATGTGAGGTCATTGGTTCTCGCACGTCAAGCGAACATGCTGAGCTTCCGTTGACCAATACTGATGTGTGAGTTGAAGAATGTTTAGTGAATAAAAGCCTAAATTCAATCTGTTCATCATATAACGTGATCGAGTCTCTTCAGAAAATTTGGACTAAACCGCTCTATTCACACGGATGAGTTTTACGATCTCTTTATGAACTTTTTCAAGCGTCAAAGTGTTAGTTGCGCAGCTGTCAGTGGAGGGACAGAAAGCGCTCAGATTTCATCAAAAAATATCTTCATTTCTGTTCTGAAGATGAACGAAGGTCATATGTGTTTGGGACGACATGAGGGCGAGTAATTAATGACAGGATTTACATTTTGGTTGAACTTTCCCTTTAATAGAATTATATGTATTGTACTTATGGAATTATAGATTTAGTTTCATACATACAGGATTCATACTTATACTGTGCGGTAGATGTGAAAGGCAAAAGGCATTTTCTTGCTTCACATTTGTAAGGCCTCGTGGCAAAAAGACTGTCCCGAAGCGCTCAGTGTGGACAAGTGAGGCATGGTCAGATGAAACTTTGCCCTGTTAGCAGGAAATGATCCTCTCAATAGCACAACGTGACTCTCTCCTGAGCCGCCTGTCCTTTACTTGTTCTCTTCATGCTTTTTCCAATCCTGTTCTCTATTCTTCGCCCTGGGTTTGGCGATGGATGGAGTTCTTCTGCTGCAGAGAACACACAACTCTGCTGCGTATAGTCACGCACGCAGCAAAGCGCTTTATTCTCCGGCTTGCTTGTTTTTAGCACATTTTGTCAGTCATTAGGAAGTCCAGATTACAAAAACTATTTAGAAACATCTAACAATTTGAAACCGGCTGTGAGAAAGTTAGCTTTCTACAAAGTTATTTTAGTTTATACATGAACACCTTATAAACACTTGCAAGGATTTACAGTTTGGAGGTCGCAAGCGCTCTATTGTGTGTTTCTATTACTCTCAACTGTGCAAGTTGTTGGACACGGTGTTTGTATATTAGGTTGCTGTGAATTCTAGAATCTACAACATATAAACTATGCTTCTTGGAATTAATAGATGGGATTTTTTTTTTGTTTTAAATGGATTCTAAAGCTTTCTTTACATTTGATTCTATAACTCATTCCGGTATAATATATGTATGGCTTCATGTGTATGAATTTGCTGTAACATGCAGAAGGTTTGCAGCTTGATAACCAGCAAATGACTCTGTGTACAAGTGTCAATAATTTTAACAACAATAATTATTTGTTATTTTTTTCATGTTTTTAAAAGAAGTATTTTCTGCTCTTAAGGCTTTTGTAACATTATAACTGTCCTCACTGTCACTTTTGATCAATTTAATGCATCCTTGCTGAATAAAAGTATTAATTTCTTTCTTACTTACCGCAAACTTTTGAACGGTAGTGTTCAATGTTACAAAAGTTTTGTATTTCAGGGAAATGCTGTTCTTTTCAGCTTTCTATTCATCAAAGATTCCTAAAAAAAATGAGGAATGTTTCTTGAGCAGCAAATCAGCGTATTATATTAGAATGATTTCTGAAGGATCATGTGACACTGAAGACTGGAGTAATGATGCTGGGAATTCAGCTTTATCATTAGGAATAAATCATGTATTCAATGTATTCAAATAGAAAACAGTTCTTTGAAATTGTAAAAAAAAGAAATCACAATATTTCTGTATTTTTTATTACTAAATGCATCCTTGGTGAGCAGAAGAGATTTCTTTCAAAAACATTAAAAAAAATAGTTTTTAGCCGGTCTTCCATTTGTACCACCTGTGTTATTGCCTTTACATTTTACAGTAACAAACAGATTTGAATAGTTTAGGCAGGTACATTTAAATGTAATGATATTACAATTTTTATGATGATGTTCTGGCAATCACAGCTGTGTGTGTGTGTGTGTGTGTGTGTGTGTGTGTGTGTGTGTGTGTGTGTGTGTGTGTGTGTGTGTGTGTGTGTGTGTATGTGTGTGTGTGTGTGTGTGTGTGTGTGTGTGTGTGTGTGTGTGTGTGTGTGTGTGTGTGTGTGGTAGTAATACCAGTATTTTTTTAACCTTTTGAGGGCATTGTTTGATCCCAGGAGAAAAAAACGCTTATAAACCACACTATTTTTTATTTTATTTTATTTTTTTTGAAGTAAAAAATGCAGAAAGTTTTCTTACAACACCTTGTGCAAGATTTCAACTTTTGATAAATAGTTTCAAAACTGTAAGGATTAATAAACCATCTGCAAGGGATTGTGTTTTGAATTTGCCAAATTGCCATGGTGATATTGAATAAACAGTCCACCTAGTTTTGATAATCACCTAAGCTACTCGGTTACACACACACACACACACACACACACACCGTGTCCTACAGCGTCCTCTAGCGCACGGACCAGCTCAAGGCAGGTGCGAAACTTCTTGACCATGCGCTAAAAAAAAAATCCTTGTCTTTAAATGTAGGCTTCATCTGACGTAGGCTTTACGCCTCTCTCCGGCTCCCCGTGGACACGGAACAATTGGCGTTGTAATCCAGCTATCTGTGCCTCCGGCTGCCCCGTAACGCATGCAACATGCACAGCGCGCGTGACCTCATCGGCGGCCGCTCTGTCACTCATCACTGCAGCTGAACTTTCTCTCATTTCGAGACCGAGACATGTGCACATTACCCTAACGTCCTTGCGCTGCGCATCTGGAGCTAAATATGCTAAAGCGAGTACTCACTAGTCTACCGGCAAAGAAGCAGCAGGATGCACTCAAGATGCCTCGCTCGAGACTGTCTTCCTTTGCCCTCTGCTATTTTTGATGCTCCGAACACTGTATAGCCACCCGAGGGGCTCACACTACAGTCAACCTCTGTTGTGATCCTGTGCTCGTTTGCGTGGATTGACGAGGGACCCCACACCAACTCAAGTCAATGAGGATTCTGAGGCTCTTCCTGAAGAAAGGAGCGCATATGCTGCAGTGTCTCTGTGGACAACGATCGGAGCCGACCACAACCACCAGCGGTGAGACATTTAGCCGTGCATGCTCTCAGTTGAGCGATGAAAAACGCTCTCATTGGCCGCTGGCGCTGGTGAGCACATCTTCCGTGTCTGCGGTATACTATGCGCTCCCACTCCACGCATTTGTGCTAACTTGTTTTGTGAGGGGCTCATGCGACTTTCTTGCGACCACTCATGTCATTCCATCTCACATCTTATGACCACGAAACGCATCTCCATCATGGTCACGAGCGGAAGCGCTTTAGTGGCGAAATCCGTGTCAAGGACATTTCTTTATGGGTACCGGGAACAAAGAAAGCAGGGTGAATGTAGGAAACTATTGATGCATATGCAGCAAATGCGGTCAGCGAGGCTATACGGCAGACAGACAGACACGTGCCCGAGCTCGTTTGAGGTGAGATGAGCTTTCTAAAGGAAAGAGCGCGAGTGTCCTCCAGGACAGGGAACTTCAGCACCCCGGACAGCGACTCGATTCCGCATCGCTCCCAACTCTGGCTCCTCTGAGTGCCACCTCCTCCAGAGAGGAGCCCGCGCGTCTCACCGCACATTTCAGACCACCAGGAGGCCCGTGCTTCTGATCATTTTATGTAACGTGTGTTACAAGTTTCATGAGAGTATTTCATAATCAGCCCATTTGTCCTTTCTCTTTCTCTATGGAAGACAAATGGATGTGACACCCTTATAGTCTCACTTTCTCATTCACTTTCATTGTATGAAGCACCGAAAGTGAATGGTCACCGAGGAAGTCACCCGGTCCAACATCTTCCATTGTGTTCCACTGAAGAGATACGATATTTGGAAAGACATTATAGAATGAGCTAATTATTTAGCGATCGCTTTAAAGGGATATTTCACCCGAAAATTAAAATTAGCCCATGATTTACTCACACTCAAGTCATCAGGTGCATATGACAATCGGAGTTATATTTAAAAATATCCTGGCTCTTCCAAGCTTTATAATGGCAGTGAATGGCTGTTTCTGTTTTGAAGTCCATAAAAGTGCATCTATCCATGATAAAAGTGCATCTATCCATGATAAAAGTGCATCTATCCATCATAAAAGTGCATCTATCCATGATAAAAGTGCATCTATCCATGATAAAAGTGCATCTATCCATCATAAAAGTGCATCTATCCATGATAAAGTGCATCTATCCATGATAAAAGTGCATCTATCCGTCATAAAAGTGCATCTATCCATCATAAAAGTGCATCTATCCATGATAAAAGTGCATCTATCCATCATAAAAGCGCATCTATCCGGAATCCGTATGTTCGTTTGGCTGAAAGCTAGTTATTTTACTTTATAAAGTTTTAAATATTAATATTTTTCTCCAACAAACGCTTCACTTCAGAAGGCTTTTATTAACCCCCCGGAGCAGTGTGGAGCACTTTTATGATGGATAGATGCACTTTTATGATGGATAGATACACTTTTATCATGGATAGATACACTTTTATGATGGATAGATGTACTTTTATGACGGATAGATGCACTTTTATGATGGATAGATGCACTTTTATGACAGATAGATGCACTTTTATGATGGATAGATGCACTTTTATGACAGATAGATGCACTTTTATGATGGATAGATGCACTTTTATGATGGATAGATGTACTTTTGTGATGGATAGATGCACTTTTATGATGGATAGATGTACTTTTGTGATGGATAGATGCACTTTTATGATGGATAGATGCACTTTTATGATGGATAGATGCACTTTTGTGATGGATAGATGCACTTTTATGATGGATAGATGTACTTTTATGATGGATAGATGCACTTTTATGATGGATAGATGCACTTTTATCATGGATAGATGCACTTTTATGATGGATAGATGCACTTTTATCATGGATAGATGCACTTTTATGATGGATAGATGCACTTTTATCATGGATAGATGCACTTTTATCATGTATAGATGCACTTTTATGATGGATAGATGCACTTTTAAGATGGATAGATCATAAACAAGACAAGACTTCAAGACTTCAAAACAGAAACGGCTATTCACTGCAATTTTAAAGCTTGGAAGAGCCAGAACATTTTTTTATATTACTCCGATTGTATTCGTCTGAAAGAAGAATGTCATACACCTATGATCACTTGAGGGTGAGACAATCATGGGCTAATTTTCATTTTTGGGTGAACTATCCCTTTAAGGACTGTACAACATCCTAATTCTGTGCAGGTACTTATTAAAATAAGAAATATAAAGTTGCATTAATCAGAGATTTATTTGAACTGCTTGTAAACAAACGGGGAATTATATATAATTTCCACACAGACTAACTAATATACAGAGCATTTACAAATCTATGCAGCCACAGAGTGCGCTTAACTATGTTATGCTGCTGCTGTGCAATCCTTCACTTCATTAGATTTGACAAGCTTTTGCTGACCTATACACCTTTTCTGTTTATCCATTCTTCTGCAGGCAACTCAATTGTGCACAGAAGATCAGTTCTATTCAGCCGTGCTGCAACACATATTTTTATACTTCAAATTAATTGTTTCTTTTTGGCATATTTTAGTAGTTAATCCATTAACACAGTAAAATCTAAATGGGTAGGTCACCCAAAAAATTCTGTCATTATTTACATCATTGACTTAGAATTGGATCCATAGTATGGGAAAAAGATACTATGGAAGTGAATGGGGCCCATTAACTGTCTGGTTACCAGCATTCTTCAAAATATCTTCTTTTGTGTTCAGCAGAAGAAAGAGATTCATACAGGTTTGAAACAACTTGTGGGTGAGTAAATTATGACAGAATTTTTATTTTGGGGTGAACTATCCCTTGAAATGCACAAATTTGATTTCAGAAATGTCTCTTGTAGTAAAAAAAACTAAAAAAGTGTAAAAAATCTTAGATTTAAGCAACAGTGCTCATCTCACTCACATCAAAACCCGATCAAACCGCACAAGAAACAAAAACAATATTATTATTATTTATATTAAAATGCAGTATTATATTAATTTTAAAAAGTTACAATAAATTTACGAAGTTAAAGTTAAACTAAATGTTTCGTTGTCCCTCCCACATCAAAATGTGTTTGTCACAGCTAAAGCTGGATATATTCGTAGCACCATACTTTAAAACACTCAAAAAGACACAAATCACTCTCAAAAAACACGGACAGAACAACCAACTTTATTTAAAGGCACAAATACGGAACAAAGACTTAAAACAAACTCAATATATATTAACTCAAACCAATCAATTAAACAATAAACAGGTGCAGTGTCGTAACCAAACAATAAGTCCCAAGGAAACAAATACAAACAAAGGAAACAGAAAAAACAACTCAATAGTCAAATCAAAGTCAAACCAAACATGACCGTTTCAGGTAAAATTATGATTTAAAATGTATTACAAGCAATTTGACGATGTACATATTAATTATTTGAAAGTCTTGGTGATGTATATTGTTATGTACGGTACACGTGTTATTATAGGCCAGGCCCAAGCAACACTGTTTTATCAAATATGTCACAGCAGGGCTCCTTTCCATTGCTCTGTCCACTGCGGGCCCTGAATGTAGATCACTGCTCTACTGGCCTGTTGACCAGCCAAGTCAAGTCTCCTTTATTTATATAGCGCTCTTTACAATACAGACAGTTTCAAAGCAGCTTCACAGAGATAACAGGAAAATAACGCAACAAAGTTTGTTTCTGCTGTACAGTAGATCTAGGAGAAAATAGCGTTAAGTGATCAAGTTAATTTTTTTTGTAAAAAAAGTTTTTCATTTATATCTATAGCCACTCTGGAGAAAACAGTGATGTCATCGTCCAGCTCAGTTCAGTTCTTATATAATGGTGTCAATGCAGGCAGATCAATAATATTGCTGAATATTAAATGTCCCTCGACTAAGCCAGCCAAAAGCCAAATGCGACAAAGGCGACGGTGGCAAGGAACCAAAACTCCATCAGTGGCAGAATGGAGTGAGTGTGTGTGCGTGTGTGTGTGTGTGTGTGTGTGTGTGTGTGTGCCTGCTTAATATGATGTGTTGACGTGATTTCCACTGAAAGCTAAGGCGGGACACATTGAATGGGTCCTCCCCCTTTTCAAATAGCCAATAGCGTTTAGTTTACACAGGTTCAATTCTAGAGAGCATTTGATTGGACAGAAGATGTGACGAGAAGCTGAAGTCCGCAGTGATGTCATAAAAATCTCTGATCCATTTATGCGGAAGTGAGAGACTGTAAGTTTTGAATGCTTTGAATCTCCTAAATGCGAATTTTGTCATTGTTTTGGAGCACACCAGCTTATTCATAACCTTAAGACTAACATATTCATTCAAATAAATAACATTTTGATTTCAGGGGGCCTTTAATATGAAATGCATTGCAGAAATGTGTAATATATCTCAACAAAACAAAACAAAACAACTTAAATTATATTTATATGTTAACTCGCCATATCTAGATTTAAAATGAAGACTTGTCCCTCTGGGTCAGATGAGCATTAATAATTAAATTACTTCCTCGAAGTGACCATTGCATGTTGCCTTCGCTAGCGGACGTGTGGGAGAGCCCTTTGTGAAGGGATTCGGTTGATCACTTTCCTTTGGAAAATATAAATGGCGTCCCCTTCCCGAAGTGGGTGCAAGAATTCGCCCCATGTGTTCATGGTCATGTGACCCAGTGTGGAGAGTCCTCACGGTTAATTTTGAAGCCAGATAGCAGGAGAGTTCGGGTTAAGGTTTACACAGAACAATTCAAGTTGTTTTGTTCTGTTTGTGATATTTGAAGTGATATGAAGTTTAAAGAGGTTTCATAGGTAATAAATGAGTTTAACAGTAGATATATTAGCTGGTGTTTACAGTTGAGAGATTAAAGTTGAGAGCAGAGTAGGAACACACATATATAAAGGCATATTAAAGGGCACCTATTATGGAATTTTGAAATTTACCTTTCATGTAGTGTGTAACATAGATCTAAGTGAACAAAAACATCCTGCAAAGTTTGAAATATGAAAGTGCACCGTATATAAAGTTATTGTCTTTCAAAAGTAAGAGTCGACTCTGAGTCATTTTTATGAATCGTTTGAAGACCGAAGCTTTTTCTCTTAATAGATGACGTCAACTTGTCAAGTTATTTGAATACGATACGCCCACTTATTGCGCTCCAAGGCCAGGGGAAAATATCAGGGCGACGAGACGCTGTGTTCTGAAGTGCGACTCAAAAGCCAACTTTTTACATCTGCCCAAGGAGGAGCATTTGAAGACTAAGTGGCTACAATTCACATATACAACTATACCACAGAAGTATAGTCCGAGCCTTGCGCTTTGCTCGCGCCATTTTGAAGACTATTGCTTTACCAACTTAAATGCAATCAAACTTGGATTCTGATATTGAAGGAAGGTTCAGTTCTAAGTGTATTTGCATCAGCTTCCTCCTCCGTATCACAACCTGTAAGTGTTATTAATCATTTTTTGCTTTTATATTTTATGTAGCATGCTTAATAATTATTTTGTTTGTTGTGTAAGCACCGTTTAGCTTCTAGGTCTTCAATGACAATTGTATTGAGATATGTGAAGTGTTTGTCGTTGTTTTCGGAGTTGTCTTAAAGAATAGAGTAATACCTCGTAGTAACGTAACTACATTTAATTTTTTTTATTTTTGTAAAAACGTTATGTTTATGCATCGGCTAATGCAAACAAAGACTGATTGTGCTTTTACAATATGAACTCTGGGCTATGCTCGCTAACATAACATTACATGCTTTATCTTATTTTTAGTTTTTTACTACAAACTACACAGCAGTGGACTATAATCATTATTATAACACAATTTAATTGATAAAAGCATCATTGTACTCCGTGTTAAACAATAAGTATTATCTCTGTAAACACTGCTGGGTCATCTGACCAATCAACGCAGATTAGCGTCGCGCAAAGGAGGGGTTTGGAAAAATGAGTCGTTGAACGATTCATTTGGGAGTCGGTGAGCAAATCAGGTAAAAATAAATGCATATTATACGACAACAAAAGTGTTTTTTGTCATTGCATGCACGTAAAACTGTTGTTGGGGACTCCCAAAACAACATTAGGAACATTTTAAATGTCATAATAGGTGCCCTTTAAAAACGATATTGTTGTCGAATTATAGTATATAAAATAAGTTATGAAATAATAGTCATAAAATAATTATGTTATCAGCAAAAATTATGTTGCAAGAACAACAAAGGGGGTGATGAACCCCCAATGCTGCATTGTCATGGTAATTTCAAGTAAAGATAAATAAAAAAAACTTTTTGGAGTGAGATGCTCACTTCCTATTGGATTTCGCCCTAGATGTCTCCCTAATCCAACACACCTGCTTCAGCTCATCAGATCAATTGCTATATGGGATTTTATATGGGTATTTTGGGTATCATTCAACATTAGAGCCCCTCTAGCCTGGCAAGCCAGACTTACATCAAGATGTTTAGTCTGGCAACTCTCCATAGACGCGGCTTAATCCGAGGGGCGGGATAAACGGTTGTCTCTCAAAATCCCTCTGCACGCAATAGGATAGCGCTACAACCAACCAGAGCAACGAAGAAGGTGACGTAGTCAGAGCGGCAAAGATCCGGTCCAGCAAAACTCCGAACACTTCTTCCTTTTTTAAGAATAACTTAAGTGCCGTTCTTTGCTCTTTTCTTAAAGAAAAACGTAACTCCAAGTCCTCCAGAGTCGTGGCCAAAGCCGATTCGAAAGACCGCTGTTCTCCATCCGCAGCCGCCATTCTTTGTTTTCAAGTGGCAGCCGTCGCAACTCTGTCGTCATATGTTAAGCCCGCCCCCGCCTACTCTATACACGACGTGATTGGCCTGACCCAATTTAGGTTTTTGCAGCTAGAAGGTCTATGGAGAGTTGCTAGACTGCCCTGGCTGCAAAATACATTTTGCTGCCGCTAGGGTGCGTCTAGATTTCTAGGCTCCTCCCCCTCCGCTACGAAATTAAAGCCGCGACAGTCGGTGCATGAAGTGTCCAGCATTACACACTATTTTAAGGATCTAAGCGCATGGTCTCAAGCGTATGGCCCAAGTGCACTTAGGTCGTGTCCAAATCCACTTTTGCTAGTTTAACGACGGGACAAATGGTCGGCGCTCCCGGCGCATGGTCTAAAAGGGTTGTCCCTCTTCTCTTAATGAGTAATGGGTGTGTTTTGGGCATACGCGTGAAATTAACCAATCAGAGTCTCATCTCCCATTCCCTTTAAAAGCCAGTTGCGCTCGCGCCATGGCGGATTCGCTATTAACATGACGAAATTTGCAAGCGGAAAAACTGAACGCTTCTTTAGCGTGGAAACGGATCTGCTCGTGCGCGAGGTTAAAGCGTTAAACCGTAAATCTACGGGACAAAGTGTACGTGCGCTGTGGACCCGCCTATAAGCACACTAACACGCTCTTTAAATAACAAAAAAATATTGCGCCATGACTTTAGACCAGGTTTCAGTTGGTCAATGGCTCAGTCTATTTCTGTTGCCTCAAAATAGCAACACACCAACAATGCGCCTGAACACACCTCGTTTTCAGACCAGCCGCCCATGGGCGCACAAATGGGCGCAAATGCATTTGCTATTTAAACAACACACGCAGGACGTGAAAATGATAACTGCGTCGGGCTGAAACTAGCAAAAAACACTTGGTTCGCGCCTGCCGCTGCATTGCGCCGTGTGTATGATAGGGCCCTTTGTTTTTGTTTTCGGTTTATTTAGTGCATCATGTGGGTATTTAAAGTGTACCAAAGTCTGCAGTGTTGGGGGTACTTCAGTGCCAGGTTTAGAAAACAACACATTTAAATGAATCTAATTTGTTTTAGATATTGCACATCCATTCCTTATTATATGGAATGTCACTTTGCACATTTGGTTAAATATATCTTTTTCAGAGTGTCTATACACACTAAGTGCATAAAAAGCCCGCCTTGTTGGCAGAGACTATTAACAGTAACTCCACCCCCAGTGTTTGGTGGGGCAGATGAAGACAGGAGCGCCTGTGGCCTGCCAGCAGCGGTGGTGTCGGAGGAAGGTGCAATGCAGATACTTCTGACACCATTGACCCGAGTTCAAGTCTTCTGCCTTTCCCATCGTACATCAGATTGGAAAGGCATTTGTTTTCAATAAATATAAAGAAAATATGTAAAAAGCGTACATAAAAAAGTGTATGTACTTAAGTACGTAATAATTAAATAATCATTAGGCACTTTAATTGTATTGTAAAAAGCGCTATATAAATAAAGGTTGACTTTAATTCCACTTTTCACACATTTTCTTCACATTTATTGAAAATAAATTAACTTACAATAATAAACTATTTGCACCTCAGTATTTTAGTACATTATAAAAGAGTATGCAATAATAACATATCAAATGATTATTTTTATTAAATAAACGCCGCCTTATTGGGACAATAAAGTCAGCTAGCTTGTTGCCTATATTTTTGTCTTCGCCATACCTTTAATTATCCCAAAAATATCCAAAAGTCTCATATAATGAGATATAATACACGTAATACACTACACTTCTTTTGGTTTTGTGCACAACCTGATGGTCGTGTTATCCCAGCATGATTTGGGAATGTCCACCTGTGTGCTTCAGTGCGAACAAGAGCATCTGACCGTCTCTACAAAAGAGGTCATGTGGTCATTAATGTGCTTATTTCAATAGTGACTTGCAAAACGGTGCAGCAACTTAATGATTTATTATTAATTTTACATTAATACAAGTTTTGTTTTACATTTTTCCAAATCATAAAGCTTTCAGGCTTAAATGTGCAACCTTTGGACTGTATTGTATTTATGTATATCTTCTGGTCAAAAGTGGGAAAAACTATATTTTTGATCATTTGTGTAGCATCCACATCTTACTGCACCCATTTCATGTGAATGCTTCTCCTTGGCCAGGGGCATGTGGTGAGCAAAATGTGCTGATTTAACACTTTGTGTTACCCAGGGATGCCTCGCGCCTCAGGTTTAGATTGCTTAAGGCCCCATGACTAAACTGGGTTTTGAAACCAGGACAGCATTTCTCAGGAGCATGTTCAGGAGCCATCATGCACAGACCACCATATCTGCCAGATGTAATGAGTTATCACTCCTCCCTTCAATTTCTTCATATGTCTTGGGAGAGTTTAAAATATGTGTACCATAATTATTTTCATTTATTTATTTGTGGTGCTTGTGAGGCAAAGCATCAACTATTGTTATTCCTTATACTTATAATTATCTCTTCTGGACAAAACTTCCGAGCGTAAGTCTGGTTGTCAAAGGCCCATGAATGAGGTGCCAAACCGACTGGTTTATTGAGGAGTCGTGTGCTATGACTTCTCCGCTGTGCGATCGATAAAACGAAAAAGTGGGCCAAAAAATCCCATAGACTCACATTGACAGAATATTCATGAATTTGAATCTCAACTGTCAAATTCGCGTCTCTCTCTCTCTCTCTCTCTCTCTCTCTCTCTCTCTCTCTCTCTCTCTCTCTCTCTCTCTCTCTCTCTCTCTCTCTCTCTTTCTCTCTCTCTCTCTCTCTCTCTCTCGCTCTCTCTCTCATTTGACTATTTTATCAAGCAGCCAATGAGCAATGACCAAAAATCTTCATAGCCACATTGAAAACATTTACAGCACTAGCAACCACAAACCACTGGGAGATGTATGGATTAGAACATCATAGAGACACGTGAGTTCAGCTCTTTTGATTTGGGCCATTAGTTTAACCCTGCTAACTGTCTGACCAGGCCCTAGCAACCATTTAGAGCTCCCTAGCAATCCTATAACATAATAAATAAGCCATTTCAGCACTGGAACATTATACAGACTTTGGCTCGGTTCTCTTGCTGTGACTTGCATCACTGTGTCTAGCACCAATCACATTTTCTTCAGAAAAATGTACATTGCCATTCAAAAGTTTTGTATCGGTAAGATTTTTTATGTTTTTAAAAGAAGTGTCTTCTGCTCACCAAGGCTGCATTTACTGTATTTGATTAAAGAAATACACGTAATATTGTTTACAGTAATATTATGACAATTTAAAATAACTGTTTTCTATTTTATTCCTGTGATCAAAGTTGAATTCTCAGCATCATTATTCCAGTCTTTTATTCCAGTCTTCAGTGTCACATGATCCTTCAGAAATCAGTCTAATATGCGGATTTGATGCTCAAAAAACATGCATTATTATTATCACTGTTGAAAACAGTTGTGTAAAAACATTTTTCAGGATTCTTCGATGAATAGAAAGAACAGCATTTATCTGAAATATAATCTATTGTAACATTATAAATGTCTTTACTGTAACCTTCTGTACTGTAACTTGATGAATAAAGGTATTGATATATTTTATTTATTTCCTCAAAAATTTTTAATTAAACTTTTGAACAGTATGTATAATGTTACAAAAGCTTTCTATTTCAGATAAATGTTCTTTTGAACTTTCTATTCATCAAAGAATCCTGAAATAAATATGTAAACAACTGTTTTCAACATTGATAATAATAATGAATGTTTTTTGAGCATCAAATCCGCATATTATTCTGATTTCTGAAGGATCATGTGACACTGAAGACTGGAGTAATGATGCTGAAAATCCAGCTTTGATCATAGGAATAAATTACACTTTACTATATATTCACATAAAAAACAGCTATTCTAATTTGTAATATTTGTAATGTTATATATTTTTTTTTATCAAATACAGTAAATGCACATTGGTGAGCAGAAGACACTTCTTTTAAGAATATAAAAAATCTTACCGATCCAAAACTTTTGACTTAGTAGTGTCTAGTTATTATTATTATTATTATGTTTAGGGCATTCCTGAACATGTGACAGTATACTTGACTAATGCTGTTAAAACACTTCAGCATATTGACCTGCTTGCTCTGTGCGCTCTGCATCATGGCGTTGATGTGTACATGTTATGCAGTGGGCATAAAAGCATTAGCAATAAAAGTGGTTTGATAGTGTTAAGGCGTAGTGCTGGCTCAGCTTATGGAAATGCATAATACAGCACACTCTCATCACAATAAAAGCTGATAGGTTGATGAGAGACGCCTCGTGCGTTTTCACACTGCGAACACTAGGTGTCGATCTTGGACTGGTGCTTTGTATCTCTCAGTTTGATTGTGGAATAGCAAGGCTTGATTCCTGTAATAATGCCTGCATGCCTAAGTTAAGCGATTCTTGGTTATCTTTATTCTTTATTATGCTGTGGTCGGTTATATCTCAGTTCTGCAGATGGTTCAATTTGTAATTCAGAATTTGTGCATCGATCACATGGTGAGTTCATATCTTGAGTTGTTACATCTCTTGAAATGCCACACACTTTGTTCAGCTGGAAGAAACTCAAACCATATATTACAAGTGTCATTTGGATGTTGTTTTTGCTTTAACTTATCAGAAATGAACTGGAAATTCATTGTTTGTTGCATTTCAGCAAAGGCACTTACTTGGAAACACATACAAAGCGTTTGACGCATTATATTCATATTCAAATAGGGATGTGAGTGTTATATAACTGAGCACAATTCGCAGAACACTAATGGATTTCGGTTGTAGGCGCATCGTCATGGTCTGTTGAGTAAACCTGTCCTGAACACTTGCTAGTTTACAAGTTTTTGGGCAGTATTTTTGTAGTTCTGGAATTGCACGAGGAGCTCTCCTCTCCTGAGGTAATAAAAACAGCAGAGACTGTGACAAACGTCATGTACCATTCTGTCTCAAGAGCAGCTTTTGTGTCAGAGATTAATGAAAACAAAATGCTACGTGTCATCCGTTCAGAAATAGAGGTACTTCCAACTAATAGGGTACATGTGACAACAACACCATTGTAAATCTTCTCATCCATGACTTGCTTCCATTACATTAAACAGTTTCAGTCATTTATGGTAATTTATATTACACAAGGCTTATATCCCATCTTCTAATTTCATAAGCAGGTTCTCTATGGTATTTGAGGAATGGGTTATTCAGACCAAGTACCGATAAAATAAAGCACATCAAAGTGCCGCTGTACTTGAACGGCGTTGTGTTAAGCCCGTGTTGATGCAAGGAGAAGGCTGGAAGTGAATTCTCAGTCCCACATTAAATTTGGAGGAGGATGAAAGAGCTCACTCCCCAAGCAGAGTGAATCTTTAATGCTGCTTTTTCGCAAGAGGAAAAAGGATTTTCGTGTCCGATCCACGTGATCCACCCACTCAGCGCCCGCAATGTCGGAAACCAGTGTATACCCCTACATGAGGACATGAAACCAGACAGCCTATCAATTATCACTTTTGTAGGGTCACGTGTCATGAAGTTCAATGATTTCACAGCTTTGAGATGTTCTAGTTTACTGAAAAGGTCAAAGCTACACTGTGTCATTTTTTAAGTTGATTCTTAGTTCTATAATTACTTCTAACTACTAATCAAGTATTCTCGTAAGCCTAGAATCTGCCATTTATAATACATACGGGTGAGCTGCTCGAATGGCGGAAGCCATGTTGCGCCTCCATCTTGAAAATACATTAGCCAAAGAGGGACATACCTGGAAATTCAAGCTTCGCCTTTCGCGTTTTTTTACACTCAGTGGCGCCGTGACGAATGCGAGCGGGAGATTACTCGCGACTGCTGGCAGATTTGAAATATTACGGCCACCGTAGGAGTTAAAACGCCCTCGGGATGGGAAGGGCTAGAAAGTAATATTCAGTTGGTAGTCATAAGATTTCACTGCTAGATGGGAGTAATTCCTACACAGTGTAGCTTTAAAGATTATTTTTGTTTTCAATGTTTGCTTTGTTCGCCTAAAACACATTGGTAAAAGGTTCGGAAATGACGATTCACAAACAGTCTTGTCAACCAGTATCATTAATTATTTCTGCATTACAAATATTCAAATTATCACAGAAGTAGGCTACTGGAATAAAAGTGTGCACAACGTTTTTTACCAATTGTGCAGAGCAGTGGGTCCCAGGACTGGAGTTGAGAACCACTGCTGTATGAGAACTTATCTCTTCAGTGACGCACAGTCAAAGCGTGACATAAAAGCAGCATTGTGGCGTTATAATTGCAATAGTTAGATATGGCTTTGTCTCAAAAGGGGATGTATTGTGTGATTGCATTAATTTCTAAAGTAGAACATCTCTACAAGCTTGCTAACGTGTTACTAGTATTCTGCAGCAGTACAGCCTTAACACATTTCTACATCAGTGTTTTCTTATGTTATCAGTGCTACTTGTCAGTGTGTGTGTGTGTGTGTATATCATAAACTGAACTCATGAACAACTCTTACGAGCAGCTGATTGGTTCTCTTAAGGCCGGCCACTTTGGCCAATCGATCTGTTTGTTCTATCCACATAACATATTTACAGTGTTGGGGAAGCTACTCTGAAACTGTAGTTTGACAAGCTACAAGCTACTCGTAAGTTAAAGTAGTTAAACTACAGTCAAGCTACCCTTTTGGAAAAGTAGTTAGCTACACTACAAGTTACTATCAAAAAGTAGCTAGCTACATTGAAACTACTTTGATTTTTTTGAACAACGTATATTATAAATAACTGAATAAGTGTTAGAGGAATGTTTTAAGTAAAATATTTAGTGTTTAAAACAATGCAATACAATTATGATTTCAAAGAGTATTGTTTTATTACACACTACACTCAAATATATCAGACTGTTTGTCAAAAGTGCAAAATTGCAACAAATATGAACTTGGACAAATAAGGCCATGGGTAATTAACATTAGTTGTTTGTTTCTCCATCCTCCAAATCTGCCGCCACGTCTTGCTCCATCATGGATAATATGGGTGTGTCAACCCACTTCTGTACGTCAGTGAACTGATTAAACAACAGGTGGCGGTAATGGCAAAAAATGGCTCTTTGAGGGGATCCGGATCTTGGCGATCTGTTTTTGGCTCTTTTTAAATATTTACCAGTAGTCAGTTTTAAGAAGCCAGCTTGGGGAAATCTCAGTTTAGCCTGGAAATAATCACTGGGAGGAATGATGAGGTGAGATTTGTAGTCAAATAATTAAAACTCAGATATCACACAGCAATATCTGAGTTTGAATTATTCTGAAATATTGATTATTACCTCATTTGTCATGTGTGGCCATAGGGTCGCACAACATCCCTCTGCTTAGACAGTGACATCACTATTTTGGATGTACCAAAGTGTGTGTATGTGTAAAGCTACGTTGACTATGTTATTCATACCTACTCACAAATAAACATCAAAAACAAAGCCGGCTGCAATGAATTTCTGTGCAAAACAGCTTTTACTACAAACACTTCCACACAAGAACATTTTGATAGAAAACAAAAAATATTGAAAGTTTTAAATATATACTGTAGATAAAATTTGAATAAATAAAATGGAACACAACTATCATCACACAACACCCCTGCGCTGGGTGCGCCCCTCCCCCTATTACTGTTCTGTCTCGCGGAGGAGCTCATTTGTGTGCATCTGCGAAACACGCATAGGAAAAAAAGAACGACAGAAAGAACGGCTCCCCTCCAGCCGCGACTCGGCTCCCATCGTTCATGTTTATGAGCCGTTCAAAAGAATTTGTTCGTTCGCGAACGTCACTCTAAAAGAAGAATAATATCCTCCTGGCATCGCGCTGATTCGCGCCGGCTCGACAAAACGCAATGTAGCTTTTGCTCGCGCTACACCGCTACTTGCTGCAAAAAGTAGTTAGCTACTGGAAAAGCTACACTGTTTAAAGAGCAACTGAGTTACTGCCAAGCTACTGAAAAATGTAGTTAAGTTAGTAGCGTTGCTACTTGTAGTTAACTACTCCCCAACACTGCATATTTATTTCTGTCCCGAACCCGCTCAACTAGAATTTTTCTAGCCCTCCACCTTCCCCAGCACCACCTGCCTAGATCGGATAGGGGTTTCTCCGTACTTTCCTCGCAGCAGCACGCATTCTGTTCGTTGTATTTACAGTATGTACATGTTTCGGCAGTAGCCGTCACTTGTACAGCAGCAGCAGCGTAGCAGATCGAGTCCGCCAACACTAAACATTTCATTCTTATCAATAAATGCTGTTTAAATATATTCCGAGGGTTGTCATTATTGAAATATAGGATATGCGTACATCTAATCAAACACTAGTCTCACAGTGTCTCACTGAAGAGCTAAGGTCTTCTACAGCACTGGGTTTGAGAGGGTATTCATAAGAGAGGGTAATCAGTAAGCTGGCTGCATTCCCGGCTTTTTTTCCCAGACGGGATAGCAGTTTGGAAATTTAGTAGGCCATTTTTGTACAACAGTTAATGGATGAAAATGACATACTCGTGTGAAAAAGTGATTGCAGTGTGGGCGGTTAATGGATTGGATCAGCCAAACCTTAATATTAAAGGCTGCCACATTAGCACCGAACACACTGAACAATTACAACAGTGACAAACAGGAAGGTGATCTTTATCATCAGTGTGTTTTTAATAAACAGATGGACGGAGGGATACATTCACCTCATATTTGGCAATGAGAGGCAATGACAAGCAGCATTTGAATTGAAATTGTTCATTGTCACGGGATTTGTCACGTTCAAACATAATGAACCAGAGGTGACCATCTGTTGGACACACTCCTCTGCCACCCCATTAATGTCTTTTATCTCCTTTGCTAGCGCACTCTCTTTTACCGTTACAAATTCCTCATCCAAACCTCAATCACGTATGATTGCGTAGAGAGAGAGAGAGAGAGAGAGAGAGAGAGAGAGAGAGAGAGAGAGAGAGAGAGAGAGAGACTACCAAAGCCCATTCACTGTCTCACTGTGAGTGTACCACAGGCAGCACTAGTCTCGATTTTACATTTTTACATCTAACATTCCCTTGAATGGCTTCGCAAGGATTCGCACAGTTCTCGTTGTGCTGGACACTTGACCTTTAAATTACAATTCGTTTTGAGCATAATAAGAAATTTCGACGTGAGGAACAATGCGATGAACTCGACCAGAAGAACTATGAAGAGCTGTAAAATCATTTGGAGAGCGTTCAGTGAAGTTGTCACTCATACACCACTATAGTGGCTGAGAACGCGCGTTCTTGTGCCATGGGCTCCGTTTATTTTCAGTATTCATGCAAAGTTATGTGGAATGAACTGGACATGTGAATCATGTAGCAGTCGCTTGGAGGTGGAATCACGCGTCTGCTGTCTCGGCACCTGGAATACCTGCGTGACAGGTTATACGTTCACATAGGACGTCTTTTTAATTGATCTATTTATTTTTTATTTTTGCATCTAAGATGGAGAGCGCGAAAAATGTGCTTTATACAGCCTAATCTGAGTAGATCGTCTGAGAAGAAGATGAGATTTCAGTCCTAATTAACAGGATCCTCTGGATTTTTATTTAATTTTTTTTTTTTTTTTGCAGGGAATCGGAATGAAATCTGTCTGAATTGAATTCAGTAGGCTATCGTTTTATACATTATTCCCAGTTATTGCGTTAACAGCTGCACGCGCTCGTTTCACTGACTGCTCGAGATGGCTGCGATCGCCAGTTCTCTGATCCGACAGAAACGCCAGGCGCGGGAATCCAACAGCGAGCGGGTCTCTACCTCCAAACGACGCCCCAGTCCCAGCAAAGACCCCCGCTCTATCTGCGAGCGACATTTCCTCGGGGTCTTCAGTAAAGTCCGCTTCTGCAGCGGCAAGAAAAGACCTGTTCGCCGGCGACCAGGTCAGTGCTGGATGCTTTTAAAAGACTACAGCCCCCACCCGAAGCCTCTACCGCAGTCTACAGATCCGCTGGAGGAACATATATCCTCCACTGTAATCTATTGCAATGCAAACCCTCCCCCCAAATCCCACCTGTTTCATAGCTCAAGTGTTGTCTATCGGTATTCAATCACCAAACGATTTGCCATCTTAACAATCTGAATGTACAAATCGTTTTATGTTTATATATATGATATACATATATATGTTTTATTGATGTCATTATTACTGTTATCGATTAATTCAATGGTTGTCATTTTGATCAGAGGCTGTGCAATTGTTAAAAAGATCCATTTCTGCAAGAATGCATTTGACAAGTTTGCCCGTTATGTAGTGCAACAATGCAATTTTGTAATAGCTCGAATCCAGTGGCACTGCAGTGCACCAGGGCTTTCTTAGATGAAATGTTAAGTGGTAAATGTTTCCCCGATGAAAAATCCAGCAAACTGGCAAATGTGTTTTGGAATATGACAGAGCCAATCTTGAACCAGTAACAAACCAGCTACCAGTTTGTTGAGCTGGATTTTCAGCTGAAACCACAAACACGTTTACCAGCTGAAGCTGTATTTTCCAACAGGGACTGCTTTACTGCAGTGTAGGGAGGGATTGTACAGTTAGTTTTATTGATGGACATGGTCTCACTGCCCACTGAACCACGCTATCGTCCTTTTTCGGCTCACGGAAAACAGCACGAAGCGTGTGAAACGATAAAAAAAAAACTACACAGCTTTCCTCTCTTCCTCCTCCTCCTCCTCCTCCTCAAAAAAAAAAAAACCCTTTTCATGATGTAGGACAAGCGCATACCCTCTTCCCAAAATATGTTCAGTTATTTGACGGCTGTTGCTGTAGAATCTGTCTGTAAAAATGTTGTTTTTCCTTCTCCCCCGTAAGATGCGCCCTCGAAACCTCCACAGGTGTCCCGTAAGGGCGTCAGGCTAGGTCAGTAGCTCAGCCTCCATCCATGTGCTGTGTCTTCCAGTTTCCCACCCCATTTCGTGCTCATGGGGGACTAGCTCCTGTCTAACGGCAGTCGCCGATGTCTGCCTTGTCCTTGTAGTATGCTTCCGACTATTGTTCTATCTCTCTGTCTCTGTCTTCTTTTTTATGTATGTCTTACTGTCTTCTCTCTGGCTCTCCCTCCTTGTTTTTCTTTTGTCCCTTCCTCTGAGCTCCTCTCTTCGGTCTCTCTCTTCCTCTTATGTTTCTGTCCCCGTTCTCATGTGTGCTCTGTCCCCTCCGTCTGTTTCCGTGCAGTGAGGCTCGTGTTTGCTCTGTGCTGCTGATGTGTCATGTTTCTCTTGTCAGTTGTGGTGACTTAAGTAGTCAAGGTGACCATTCACCATTTCATGATCATGGCATCATATATCAACACATCCGATTGTAACTGTTTCTGTTTCTGGAATGAGGCAATATGGAACAATGTATGGTTCAACAGAATTATACTCTATTTGCATTGTTTGGGAAAATATGCAAACAGTGTTGATAAAAATGTGACATGCATTATCTCAGGTGAATAGACACACGCTTATACATTAAGTGCATACATTGCTACATGAGTAGAGACATGCATGTACACGAATCTCACAGAATCTGTCTGGAACATGTCCAAGTCATATTCGACCCCAAAAATCAAATACGAAATTGTATTTTGCACAAAGACAATTTCAATGCTTGTTTTTTTTTTTTTTACATTGTGACATTATTTTTTTAATCCAAAAAAGCATCCTCATATTGTCATAAAGAAACCATGTTTCATTGAATTATTATTATATTATAAATTATGTTTACATCATTAATTTTTGTTGTACTCTTTTAACCTTCTATTTATTTATTTTTTTAAATAGAGTGTCTAAATATCTAATCTAATATCTGTCTTAAAACTATTTTTTATTTAAGGTAACAGATTGTTTTGGCTTCATAGCGGTTCTTGAATAATGTTATTTTCCAGCTAAAGTTAGTTTTGATTGATTCACTTCCGTCGAAAGGATGATTTGTTATTAAATTAGGGGCCGCTAAGAATATATCACGATATATTATCATCAATGACAAAGAGAGTAGTAGGTATACGGTATTAAGCCTTGTTCATACTTTCACCTGCTCTGTAGCATGAGCCTCCGCTGAGTACTGTCCTGTCCAAATGGACGAGGCGTTTATACTGGACACGCTCGCCATTGTACTATTCTTTGAAACGACAGGGGGCGACTCTGAGTAATTGTCCTCTAAACCCCCTGGAAGCAGCGTGAGAAGAACACGTGACCTGGCAATGTTTGTTTTTATTGCCACCGCTTAAGAAGACGCAGTGGATTATTTTTATTTTTGAAGGGAATGCGCCTCCATATACCTAAATTTCATAAAATTCATCTATGTCTGCGCGAATCATTTTAAACTATGCTTTGTGAACGAGGGTCAGAACAAAGGGACAAAACAAAACACAGGTTTTGCTAAAAAAGTTGTTACTCAAGGTTGGATCAGTACCAACAGTTTATAGTCTCTGGAACGATACTGGTCACAGCAGTAATGAAAGGGAGAGCATGCATTTTATTACAGTTCATCTGAGTTGTTTTACGGTTATAAAGTTTACCAGTTTATTAAGCACCCCCTGAGAATGTCTGTATATATTTGTTTACTGTTAGTTGTAATGAGTGCTTTTGTCTAATTCGCTGTGTATGCTGATGATAATGCAAGGGAGAGAGAGTTTACGGCTAAGACTTTAATGCATACTTCTTGTACCGTGCTTTATTCAGCTCTTATGGTGATTTTCTGAGTGAAAACGGACGCTTAATCTTTTGTGCCATGTACGATAAACTTCATTAGTAAAGTTTTGGCCATCATTCTGACTGGTTCCGGCTTGTACAAAGCGTGCCGCACAAGTGCTGAAAAGTGAAGCCAAAGCATCTCGATCGCCCCCCCGGTGGCTGGTCCCAGTATACACTCTTAGAAGAAAAGGTTCTGTATAGAACCTTTTAGGGGTTCCAAATACGAAGCGCCTATAGAACCTTTTAAGGTTCTATATAGAACCTTTTCTTCTAAGAGTGTATGTCATAAAGCCCGCCTCCCCATGAAGTCTAATGGATGCGATGGAAACTAAACAATCAAATTACACTTTAAATAAGACATTTTCAAAGATGTTTTCTGTAATTTTAGGTCGTTTTTATCACGCTGATAAACATTATGCAACATAAGTTATAACTGTAATTAAACTAAACTATACCTGTTCTATCCAACCCGATCTAACGGCAATTTCTACGTATTTTACGAGTTGCCCAATTCGTATACATTTATATGAATGACCTACCCCTTTACCCTGCCCCTAAACCTACCCATCATTGGGGTTTAGACACATCGTATTAATTCGTACAATTGAGGTCGTACGAATTAGTACGAATTAGCCACCTCATACGAATTCGTACAAATTGGTCGTGAGATAGCGTTGGTTCTATCTCCATGCAGCATATATTCTCTGGCTCTTGTAGGCATCATTGGCCGACTCCGGTTCGAACATAAGGCTGAAGTGCGTGAGATTGTCCTGTTTTGTTGTTGCATGAGCTCTTGAAGCTCCGCCCTCTTCTTGAAAGCAGCAACAGCTCATTTGCATTTAAAGGGACACACAAAAATGCTGTGTTTTTGCTCACCCCCCAAAAGTGGCAATTTTAACATGCCATAACAATTATTTGTGGGGTATCTTGAGCTAAAACTTCACATACATACTCTGAAGACATCAGAGACTTATTTTACAGCTTGTAAAAAGAGGCTTGCATCATAGGTCCCCTTTAAATAAAATCTCTTGAATATTGGGTACTGGTAAGATGCCGATACAGACCTGTACCTGTACCTGCTCGGCCAGAGTCGCCACGAAGTCCTGCATCTTCGGAAGCAGAGCCGCAAAGTTACAAAAACATACCTTGCAAACCACCTCACGAAATGGGGTTTTGCGCACTCAATCTTCACAAAAGTTGTCCACAAAGTTAATCCAGAAGGAATTTGAAAACAGTTCACAAAGAAGATCTGTTAGTACTCCAAAACTGTCAAAGAGCAAAAGTAAATAAATCAAAACAAAGGAACCATACCAGGCACAGGAAGTAGATTTAGATAACTCCAAAAGAGGCACAGCAAGAGAATGACCTAGACATGGTCATGTCTCTGGAAACACTGAGCAAAGTACTCAGGAGAAGGGTGACTTAAATACACAAACAGGGACAGGTGACAACAATAAGACATAAGCCCCTTTCACACAGAGATGCCAGAAAATACACGGATAATTTGTTTGATTTTGGTTCATTCACACTGCCAATGATTTTCTGGGATCTGTGAGTGCGTTCCGTTAAGTAAGATCCCGTAAAGACACGTGACGTCAGGATGAGACGTGTAGTGTACGCGTCGAAAACATGTACACTAACGCATCGCGTACCGTTCCACAAAGCTGGCGAACGATCTCTGCTTCAGCGCGGATAGTAAGGAGCTCCTGGTCTCTGCTTCGTTCCAGTTTGCAGACATTTTTCCGTTCTTTCTTTGTTGATGACGAACACAAACTTTCTTCTAAGAGCAACAGAGTCGCGCGATGGCACATATGACTACAACACACCCCTTACGGCATTGGTCCTGGCTTTTTTTCACACAGGGCGCGTTACCGAGACTGATCCCGGCAATGTTACTAGGTCCCCAACCCGGCATCAATCCCGGGACGTGTTTGCGTTCACACAGAGGGCACTCTGGCAATTTCCCGGCAATTTCGCGGGATCAACGCGCTGTGTGAAAGGGGCTATGATGACAGAGACTGAAAACCAACAAGAGACGCAATGTCTCTAGTGGCCAAACATAAGTCTAAAACCCTGAAAGGGAGGGTTAGTAATTAATGACAGAATTAAAAAAATTTGGGTGAACTAACCCTTTAACATCAAGTTTGTCCCTATGATGTCTGAGACTAATATCTATTAATGGAATTTTCATAAAAACAAAAAAACAAAAAATGCATTATAGTTATGAGAATTTGGAATCAATGCTTGATTTTCATTTTTTTTTTAAATGTCACTGTGGATAAAAAAATAAAATAAAAAAAAGTTCTTAAATTTCTTAATTCGGGGAAATGATGACCTAGACATGTTTTCAAGAGATAGATTCACACACATACATGTGTTAAACCCCAAACTTTTTTCCCCAGGTAGAGTCATGTCCTACGGGGCCCTTATACTCCAGTCTTTATTATAGAGGTGTGGATTCCATGTGTGATTTAGTAATGTTCTTCCTGATGGATGCAGGCAGGCTCGTTTGTGTGATTGATGGCCCTTCCAGCCTGTCTGAGATACTGGGGCTGCAGTGGATAGATGAGGCCCATGATGAATAGCTGATCATGACCATCATGGACATTCACAACTCTCCTGAGCTCTGGTCTTGAAAGCTGTGGGACTTTGCTGCATGCCAGGTCATCCATGCGGCCCTCTTCACTCCTCACCTCTCAGGCCTGCCTCAAAACATTTATTGTACCCGCTTGTACAGATCACCGCTTCATCAGAAAACACCTGTTATGGCTACAGCTGGTCTTCTAAACGCCAGGTGTCCATAGTGAAATTGATTAATGAGGTCGCAGAAACAAATATGCAGAGTTTTATCAACACAGCCATTCACAAATACATTCACTATCATCACCAGATAAGAAGTCAAGAACTTATTTTAAATTCTTCATTTTTTTTCTTCTTCTGTTAACATGATAAAAAATAAAAGTTGCAATGTGTTGGGGTGGATTCTGATAAACATGTGGGTTGGGGACGGGGCTGTGTGTTTATTTGTTCCAGAGCCGCAGCTGAAAGGCATTGTGACACGACTGTTCAGCCAGCAGGGCTTTTACCTGCAGATGCAGCCAGACGGAACCATCGATGGCACCAAGGATGAGAACAGCGACAACAGTGAGTGACTGGAACCGCACCAAGTGTGGAGCGCACACAGAGTTCAGTGTACCACACCAATTGCATACTGTACACTCTAAAAAAAATGCTGGGTTGTTTTTACCCAATTTTGGGTCAAATATGGACAAACCCAACCGTTGGATCAAAAATGCAATTTAAAAATGTAACCCAATGGCTGGGTTTGTCCATATCTGACCCAAAATTGGGTTAAAACAACCCAGCATTTTTTAGAGTGTAGGGGAGACCGTTGTCGTACATTTTACTTCAGTGAACTCAGGGTTGGTATATTTATGAAGGTCTGTTTCTGAAAAGGCACAATCCTTAAAGGTATAGTATAGGCAAAAATAAACAAATAAAAATAATAAAATTTCATCATTTTATCACACACACACACACACACACAGACACACACACACACACGTGTGATGATAAAATGATGACAGATTTGAATTTGAATAGGCTTTTCAGCGGATGGTGAATGGTAAAACAATTAAAAAATGTATGCAAGGTAACACAAATATCAAACTATTGATTGATTCAGCACAAACTGTAATTAATTAGCTGTATAAAAAGATAACATATAAAACACGTGACAACTAGCCTGACCTGACATTTTTGTTGAAAATAAAAGAAACCTTAAAAATCTACCTTCATTATATAGCCGACTTTCGACTGAATGTGTCCTTCATAGCTATAACTAATGTGATGAAATATACCAGACATCTGTTTGAGGACAAGCATTTGTATAATTGGACTTTTGTCTTTTTGAAAATCTTATTGTTTCTCATAAAACTGCTATGATGTCTTTCTCATCTGATAATAGATTTAGATTATTTCTACGAATACGTATTTCTTATATTTAAACGCACACCACCAATGAGAATGAAATGACATAATTGTTTAGTGGACATTTGCTTCTGGTAATATATTATAGCTCTAATCATGAAAGAGCCATGTTATTTTAATGTTTCAATTCATATGAATTTGAATCGTTTTGAATGCAAATTATTATTCAAAGGTAAGTGTGGATGAGTTGAGTGAGATCAGAATTGTTACACGTACTGGAAGGCAGGGCGATCCCACTTAACCAGGTTTGCAGCACTTCTCTATTGCCAGCGCTCTTTCTATGAGTCATCCTTTTCTGTAGGGCTGTCTAACAAAGGCAATACACTCGTGGCCCGTAATGAGAGTGTTAAACGTGTGAATTGTATGCATTTCCTACAGTTTGTGCTGTCTCTTGTGAAAGAACCGACTGCCTAAGATCTCCATTGAGTCGTGCTAAAGTATTTACATTGCTTATTCATTAAAGGTGGTTCTGATGAGGAACAGTCGGCCGTCAGAACTACATTTATATGGTATGACCATAAAGCATTAGTTTCACTATCGGTATTAAACTTTTACACCAATGCCCTTTCAGAACAGACAAACAGTCCCCTCTGGGGGAACAGCTTCTGAACAAATGAACTCCCCAGGGCCCTGTAGGTCGCTCCAGTCCCCTAACATCATCTGTGTCCAGAACAGATTGTGGTGCAAAACAGAAAAGGCTTCTTAAAATCCTCTAAAAACGTTTTTATGTGGCATTTGTTGGGAATGATTTGTCGCAATGCGGCGCCAGGCGCAATTGTTTTTTGCTAGTTCCAGCCCGACGCAGTTATCATTTTCACTTCCTGCACCATGGTGTTTAAATAGCAAATGCATTTGCGCCCATTTGAGCGCCCATGCACATGCACTGGTCTGAAAACGAGGTGTGTTCAGGCGCATTGTTCGAGCATTGCTATTTTGAGGAAACAGAAATAGACTGAGCCATTGACCAACTGAAACCTGGTCTAAACTCAATGGGGCAATATTTTTTAAAGACCGCGTTAGTAATGTGCGACTATAGGCGGGTCCACAATGCATGTACACTTTATCCCGTAGATGGTCTGCTTGCGTTTTATCCTCGCGCACAAGCAGATCCATTTCCTCTCTAGAGAAGCGTTCAGTTTTTCCGCTTGCAAATTCCGCCATGTAAATAGCGAAGCGCAAGCGCAACTGGCTTTTAAAAGGAATGGGAGTTGAGACTCTGATTGGTTTATTGAATGATACGCCCAAAACACACCCATTACTCATTAAGAGAATTTTTCCAGTTAAACTAGCAAAAGTGGATTCGGACACGCCCACTTGCGCCGTGCGCTTAAACCATGCGATCCTTAAAATAGGTAATTGTAGTAAAACAGTAATTGTATTCAGTTCTCACACAAAACAACTGTTGGATTCACAGCAGCATTCATACCCTTGTTGTAATGTTGATAAAATCATTTAATTCCAAATGAGCAGGCTTGTCTGCAATGAGCAATTACCATAATACGCCATTCGTCAGTTTTTGGTTGGATTAATTGCAATACCACGCAATTCCGATTGAATACTTACACTCTGGCCTATAGGTTATGATGAATAAAGACAATTTACATCTAATTCATGGGAATATTACCGGTAAATAATAGCTCAATTGTTTAAATTTTGAATAAAATAATAATAATAATCAAAATAAACAGGTCACCAGGAGTTTGTGATTTTTGCATTTGTGTGGTTATACTTTTTTGAAGTAGAAGTTTATGCTAAATTTAAATAAATAAAAAGTGTGAACCCATAATGAATTGTGAGTTCTGCATGAAATATTCATGCTCTGACTTTACACACAGTTGATGGATAAGAGGACCTTACTCTTATTTCATATCTATTCATATCCACCATCTACCCTTTTTGAAATGCTTCAGGGAAATGGGAGTGCAATGTCTTTTTTATATCTCTGAGAAAGTGGAGACTTTCTGAGAGTGTAAAACTGTCCTGTTTGCAGATTGAAAAGGTGTGGAGTGAGATGGAAGAAAGTTGAAGGGAGCTACTGGAATAGCCCCAGGCTGTTCTTTAACTCAGCTGAACTGAAGACGTCCTTTCCACCTCTAATCCTTACATTCATCTGTCAGTCTGTTCCACAGGCAGAGATCAGTAAACTGCAGTTAATAATTTAGCAAGCAAAATCTTAAATTGCCCCTTTCCGTTTTTAACTATGGGCAGGCTGGATAAAGAAGGCAAGCAGAGGATAGTGGCTTGAAGTGCAAAGATTTTTAATAAATGTCTTTTAAGTCCAAAGAAACAAAATCACAAAATAAATATAAAAGGACAAATCCAAAATGGGTTACAACAACAAGCACAAGGGAAAACAAGTCGTCACCTTTATTTTTATAGCGCTTTATACAATAGAAATAGTTTCAAAGCAGCTTCGCAATAATAAACAAAGTTACAGAATTACCATTTTATAGAGAATATAAAAAGAATATAAACAATGTAATTGTCACGATCTCACTTGTTCACTTCTGCAATACATCTCCCATAATCCCTCCTGGCTCCCTATCACAGCACACACTCTCACCAGCATACTGATCATCCGCACCTGCCACCAATCTGCACCCACATCACTTCTCCTATAAAGGCACACGTCTCCGCTTGTTGTCCAGTCACATTCTAACGAAGTGGACTTGATCTCCAGCGTTTTTCTACAGTGATTATCGCTAGAGAGTGTCTTCCCTTCCCTCGTGTCTCCAGTGTTCCTGTCTGTTTGCCTGCAAGGTCAAAATTACCTTCATACTTACCTGTCACAATGAGGTGTGTGCTTCCATCTGTCATCCATGATCTCCTGCACCTGCAAAAAAGAAAAATCTTTTACCAAGCTATTTATACTGCGTATCTGCTCCCATCTGTTTTCTGAAATGGTCAACTGATCGAGAATTACATGAAGGAATTTTTTGAGCTCTCCAACATGGTGCCTTAGAATGAGGGCGCCTTAAAGACCGTGTTCTGGTGGGGATTGGACAATCATCTTTTCAAATAGATTCTGACAGCTTCAGTTACCACCTGTTCCCTGCAGCGTTACATCGAGGATGTCCTGTGGCTAAGTGCACCGTTCCTACACTGTAGGTGAAGTAGAAGAAGCCATCATCCCACTACCTGCACATCCCTCTTCAGTCCTTCAGGGTCCAGTAGCCCGGTCCACAGAGTCCTCATCAACCTCAGCACTCTTCACACAAGCGCAAGAGTTCCCCAACTCAGAGTCTCCTTCCCCAAGCCTAGGAAAGCTAATTCTGGAACTATGAATCTTGTTTCCACGCTTGCTGATCCTCCTATAATGTTCCCAACGCCCGTCCACTCCTGTGATAGCCTGTATATCCGTTCTAGTCCAAAAGAATAGATTCAAGTCTGTTCCTGTAAATTAAACCAGAGTGCAGCCAAGAGTCCGCTCTAGAATCTGCTAATTTTCCCGAGCACAGCCAAGAGCCCGCTCCAGTTCCCGCTGATGACTCATGGGTTAAGAATTTGCCCTAAATCTGCGCAGATTTAGCTTACACGAACTTTCCCGGCAAAGTGAGTAAACCTATTAATAACACGCCAAACTAGCTAGTGATTTGACAGCGTTACTCGCCACAGCTGATTTTTACCCGCTTTTGTTAATTTCAATACTACTCACTGATTTCTGCCCTGTTGCTCTGTGCTGTCAATAAATACTTGCGTTAATGTCATATTTTAAGTCTATATTCCGTTACAGTAATGGACAGAAATCTGCAGGAAAATTACAATATAGCATTAAAATATTTTGAGCTGTTAATCCCTCGTCTAAACCCATATCCATTTCTTAAAAATATGTACAGTTGTAAAGAAAAACATAACAGACAGACAAGTGGAATCTCTATTTATTTTGCAAAAATGTCAAAAGTGGTACCAAAAGTAGTCCAAATGATGTGTTGCATTGCAGTCCAGCTCGGTGAAGGTGCACATTTCTCATCCAAATGCAGATCAACTGAAACATGAAACTGGCGAGAGCCAATAAGCGTTTGATATCACTGCCGTAAAACGTGCCATAAAGCTTCTTGAGGCGGCATTTTTTTAATTCATAACGCATGCAGGATTTGACGTTTACAGTCGATGCTGTGAATGAAGATCAAGATCGCAGAATAAAAGCCTGAATTTGGATCTGTCCTGAATTTAGATCTGTTCGAAATCATACGGATTTGCAAAGATTTGGATTACAACGACTAGTGAGAAAATGCCTTTTGTGTCCCACGCAAACAAAATAAATATTACATGATACATAATGGTTAAACAATTACAGAAATATTATTCATTTCAAGTTTTTAAAGTGTAGTCTTGCTTAACATTATGTAATCCTTTGAATGAGTTTGCAGTTGATCATGAACAGGGCGAAATGTTATCGTTTCATTATAAAGTAGATGAGTAAACTGTGTTTAATAAATGCGACTGAAAACATCATTGATACGACAATTGAATACAACTGAATCAAAACATTAATGCTATGAATTTTATATTTATAAATAAGAATTCGTACACATTTGTACATCTGTAAAGTTGTCAAAGCCAAAGGCGACAGTGGGAAGGAAGTTTGCAGTGGGAAGGAACCCAAACTTCAGAAAGTGACAGAAATGGAGAAAACCTTGGGAGAAACCGGGTTCAGTAGGGGGACCAGTCCTCCTCTCGCATAGATGACCGAACATGGTGAAATTGATCAGGATCAATGTGGCGGGTATTGGGTGAGAAGGATAAGTTGTAATCTGCCCAGCAGGTTGAAACATGAAGGTAGATGCCCAGCTAACAGGGAACATTCTCAGATCTTCATGGCAAGGTTCATTCAGAGATATGAGCAAAAATTATTCCATGAACATTAATAGAACGTTGTTCTAGAAGTGATCTGGTCTTTAATAATGTTCTCAAAATGTTGTAACCTCCATTACCTTATGGAGGGAACGAGACATTGTGTCTATTTACTGACACTAGGGGTCGCTCTTGGGAGCCCCAAACACCTCTGATACTTTGAGAAAAGGCCAATGAGAATTGGTGACGTCGTCCACTCGTTCAGGTTTGTGCTGAGGAGCCGGGACAGTGGGTAGTTCAGCACTGTGGCAGGAGTGACACAACGTACATCGGGGAACTGAGGTTACAATAGTAACCAAGACGTTTCCTATCTATCAGTCACTTTAATGCTGTGTCGATGTACCGACATCAGGGGTCCCTAGCGAAAACACCACAACCAGCCGAAACGTGTTATGAGATATTGGTGGTCCAGATGTTGTCAAGCTACTGCGTGCCAAGTAGCAAGTGCAAGTGAATAGGTTGCTTCAGCCATTTCTTGACCTTTTTTATTTATTTTTTATTAAATAAAAACTTACAGCTGTGCAGACCAGTTGTTAGCGATGGGGAAAGTGCTCTTTTTCTTATTCAGAAAAAAAAAACACTACGGAGACCACATCCTGCCCAAAGGGAGGTTAACATGTGGAGAATACATCACATGGACTTACCAACGAGGAAGTGCCACACATGGAAAGAAGTCACAGGCATCCAAGGGCGATGGAAGTAGCTTCACTACTTGATCCCTAAATGAGGTTGTGGGAACTCTGGGCACATAGCCCGGGCAGGGTCTTAGGATCACGTGAGAGTATCCCGGACCAAACTCCAGGCATGTTTCGCTGACATGTCTAGGCAAGACTACAGAGAGTTAGGAAATATGGCACGGCCTTGGGTTTAACCTCCTGGTGACTCTAAGAAACCTGATTATCAGGTTGTGTTTCCTTAAGGACTTACTGTGCATCGTGTTGTGGTGCTATCCCGACCACTTAACACTTTTCAAGGTCTAAGGCTTCGGACATGGAATACCACAGAGGGCAATGGGAGGATGGCTGGGAAGCGAACAAGTCTACAACGTACCTGTGCGTCACTGAATCCTCTCCAAATCAGCTGGACTACCTGGGCGTTGGAGTCTTCACTCTCTTTCAAGCATCATTGGTCGTGAGAGCAGGTCCACTGCGTGATTGAGTTCACCTGTGATATGAGTGGCTTGCAGTGACTTCAGTTACTGGAGGAAAAAGTGGGTGAGTTGCTACATGCGACATGTCCTGTCCAGGAGCCCAAGCTGTGTGCCTGTTGCGTACGGCGCCCCAGCCTGACTCGGACACTTCTTCTAAGGGAACCTCTGCCCGTAGAAATGCAAGGTCTGCTGAGCTCGTTCGTGAGACGCGCTGTCATCAACTCCATCCCGAGAAAAGAGATGCTCTCGACTGGGGAGAGCTTACTTTTTTCCCAGTTGACCTGAAGCCTCAATTGGCTGAGGTGTCTGAGCACAAGGTTCCTGTGCACACACAATAAATCTCGAGAGTGAGCTAGAATCAGTAAGTCATCACGATAATTGAGGATGCAAACGCCCACTTCCCTTAGCTGGGCAGGGGCAGCCTCTGCGACTTTTGTGAAGGTGACGCAAGGTGACAGGGACAGCCCAAAAGAGAGGACCTTGTACTGGTATGCCTGATCCTTGAAAGCAAACCAAATAAATGGTCTGTGTTGAGGCAGAATCGTGACATGAATGTATGCTTCAGGTCTATCCTTCAGGTCTAAGGCCGCAAACCAATCTTGATGGCGAACACAAGTCCAAATGCGTTTCTGCGTTAACATCTTGAATGGCAGCTTGTGTAGGGCTTGATTCAAAACCCAATAAAATAAAATAAAGTAACAATTAAGTAGGTAAATACAAACAAGCTGGGCAATGTGCCAAATCCGTGGCCTGGCCACCTGGATTTCACTTTTCCCGGCTAATTCCGATGGGCAGTCCGAGACTCCCTTATATTTAATGCAGTTACTATATTAATAATACAAATTATGGCACATTGGGTAATAAGGTCGTCCCCTGTGTTGAGTCTGCGTGTTTATGTACAACAAAAAATTTTAAATAGAAAAGCGGTTGGATTTCATTTATTCAAATGATTGTTTCTGAAGTCACAAATATACATTGATGATGTCTGAAAAACAAGAAAAATGAACCTTAATCTGGTTTAAATGTTTCATTTTTGCATTTGAGTTGTATGGTCTGAAAACTGAATTGTGAAGTGTTACATGAACAGTTAGCATGAACTAATAATACTTTTAAGCCTTTTTAAATGTTGGCTTATGTACATTTCTACAAATGCCAATTTGTATAGGCTATTAAAATAAAGTTATGTAGCATCTTTAAGAACCAACATGAACAATTGACAAAAGTTTTTTTTTAGCCCCACTCTCTATTCCCCGAAGGTTGCTTGTAATTCACACCCTGACTAAGACACATTGGGGGAATCATTTAGCCTACTAATGCATATACAAAATGCAGAATTAAATTCAATTAATAGAAATCTCATCAAATTTTTTGGTGAATTGTCTCCGATCTAATCATTCTGAATGTGCAAAAATCGTTATTGACTAATCGAAAACCAATGAGTCATGAATTGAATCGATTCACTGTCTTCCCAAAGATTCACAGCCTTAGTCGTAACCCACCACCTTTCTTTAGTATTATGAAGGGCTATAAAACTCTTCCTTCAATTCTGGCTGGAGGGACAGGCTCTATTGCATCCTTCACCAAGAGGACTGCAATCTGCAAACTGCAGGGGCGTCTTTGCCTGCCACCGAGGTAAAAAGGACACCGCTGAATCGAGGTGGGTATCTGGCAATCTGAATCGCATAGCCGTGTCTGACTGTCCTGATGAGCCAGTGCGAAGGGTTGGGGAGCGCTAAACATGCATCCCAAGCTCCCTGCAAGTGGCAACAGAGGGACAATCGTTTTTGACATATCTGCGGCAGGGCAGCGATGCGGAGCGTTGGCCCCCGCGTTGGCCCTTGCTCTCCATCTGTGCAAGCTCTTTAAGGGAAACTGCTCTTTTGCTGAAGCGCCCTGGTAAGAGTGTGCACATTATACCATCACATCGGACTGTTCGCCTTAATCTTCTTTAAGCACAAAGGAGCAACTGTGTGCTAAAAAAGAGAGAGTCCATAATTTCTGTTAGCATCAAGTTTTTCTGAGCTATCTGGTATGCTGACCAGTTGAGACAAATCAGGAAGATTATTTTAAAAGCAATCTTTAGTGTTAGAAGCTCTACCATGGGAAGAAACACCGTATAGGAAGGAGAACAGGCTAATTAACATAAAAAGGCCAAGAACAAACTAAAAGACCCAATACCCAAAGACACAGTAAACCCTCATTCACTATTCCCTACGTTAGTCCACAAATACTGTTCACTTGAAGGCAGAGGTGTGAAGTGCAGGTTCAGAAATAAAAATCCTCCTCAGAATTTTGTTCCAATCACCTGGAATTGCTAATTAGCACAGTTTTTCAGCCAGGAGAACTAATTAGTGAAATCCGCTGGCTGAGTTCATGGGGAGAATAAACATATGGCAGGACTTTTACTTTCTGACCCCTGGACTTTACACCTCTGCTTGAAGGAGTGAATGAAAACGAGTGAGCAAATTCGGACAGCGGCATTGGTTGTACACTCATTATTGCAGTGCATTGTGGGATTGAATAAGCACACTCAATAACATCCACTATGGTTTCGGACACCACTACAAATGGATGTCCCCTCAAATAACACCCTTAGGGGGCAATTTTGGATTCATCTACAGAAAACATGCAGAAAGCGTGACACCATTCGTACCAGTTGAATTGTTCCCACTATTACAAGCAACCAGAAGTTCATAAAGATATGGAGATAATAATAAATAAATGAAAACACAGTTTAGCATTCAGATCAAGCCCACAATAAATTTATCAGAATAATACATTACTTCCACCTTGAAATGACTGACCTTTTGAGCCCTACTGATTATGTTGATGAGAATCAACTCCTGAGATCAATTCCTGAATTACCGTTCTATTGAAGCTGTCAGCAGATCAGAGAGAGAAATGCTCACAGAATATCACATGCACCATGACTGGTGCAGTTCCCGATACTACAGAGCACCCTCGTTTAAATGTATAGCTTTAACTTAAAAAAGGTGGTATAGGCGGGCACCCAAGTAAGATTTAAACTGATGTAATTTAAATGAAATGATATTAGAGTTAAAAAAAAAACTTTTTAAATTACTATATTCAATTAATACATTAAAGGGGCTATAAACTGTTTTATAATCTTTCCGGGGGTGCACTTATAATATCAGTATGATTTTTACATCAAAAATGTTCATAATTTAGAAAGACATTTTTCCTACCTTGAATTTAGCCCTCTGTTAAAGTCTGATGTGAGACTTTCAGTGTAAACGCCCATTTCTGTGATTGGCTAACATCTTTGCATATGAAATAGCTAAGTGTGGAACTCTTTCGAAAACCTTTGGCACGTTTTTTCTATTACAGCTCTCAATGTTAACTAATCGTGTTAAAAGTGTTGAGTGTTGATTAGTGTCTGAGGTCTGAGCTCCGCTCCATAGAGGCCCTGTTGGATAACGTCCTCCAACGACAATCTTTACTCCTCTCACGTGTGGATTTACTACATCCAATGTCCAAACCCGGCGTCACAGATGATGCCGCCAAAGTCCCCGCTGGTGCTGTTACTATGTCTGATCCACTTAACACCTGGATAACAGTACGGGCGAAGGATGGCCGTCGGGGTTCTCTTCCCCTTTTTCTCCGGTTGATGATGATAACCTCCTCACTCTTTCAAACTATTATGCACCGCTAGAAACACTTCAAGGGGATGGCCTTGAGGTTGAGGTTGCGAGTTCCCCATCACACTCTGCCATGGCCATCGCATCTAGAGCCCCGGCCGAGAAGTCAAGTGCCGGGTGCTGGCCTAACTCTCCGCGGCTGGGAAAAACTTCCATCTTCAAATCGAGAAAGCGGCTCATCTCTCCTATTTCGATAGACAGATGTGAAAAGCGCCGTCGTTGCCTCTCTTCATCCGAAGCTAGTGGCGACACTGGATGTGTTCCACTGGTGTTTTCACCTGCAGCGGATGATGGAGGCTACTCTGCGTCGAGTGATGACGTCATACACCTGGCGCCCCTTTCTAAACTTGCGACAACTGCTGGCGCTGAGCCAGCAACGTCCCCTAGCTTTCAGGAGTTTCAGTCTCCTATTCTGCACACTAACCAATGCTTTCATCATAACTAACAGTGCAAACACAATGTAAATAAGAGATTCGTTGATTATAACGGGAGTTTTTGGTGAAAGTCCAGAACTCAGTCACTGACAAACCTGCGCTGTTTGATTGACAGCTCCAGCGATTGTAAAGGGAGCGTTCCTTGATCTCTTTCTATAAATAATTTAATCACTTTATTTTTTCTTAAACAGATTATTTTCATTTTACTAAGAACAATTGTGTGAAGTTGATCATTTAGTCACTGGTTTGATTAACACATAGACAAAGAACATCTGACAGAACATGAATCATTACATATCAGGAATAACTGTTCACAGATCAGCCATTAGAATGAACACAGTTACTTACATGTTGTCGCATTACTGTCGAGTCCATATCGTAAAAGTCTCTTTGCAAAGCCTGCGCCGAAATTGCGACGGATTTACCAAAGTATCCACAGTGAAATGTACCGAATATAAATAAATAATGCTCAACTGAGACATTCACATTGTTGAAAATAAATAAGCACATTCCTAGCATTAATGTTATTTTAGTCCAGTGACCCTGTATCGCTCTTCTCTCCTCGTCTCACTAACACACCAGTGGGCGGGGCCAAAGACGCGACGACTGCCGCTTTGAAACAATCTGTATATTATAAAAAGCGCTATATAAATAAAGGTGACTTGACTTATATGTCAAAAGTGCAAGGAAAATTTTATTTTTTCCATTCATGACACTTTAACATATGGGTTTAGACTGAGCTTAACAATAGCAAATTTCAGCATCTGTGTTCAAATAATGCAAATTTGATGATTCATGTTTTGTGGAGGCACCATAGATCACATATGATTACAAACTGTCTGCTAGTCAATAATATTACAATCTGATGATGTGGGACAGTCCAGTCCTGTTCCCCTCCATCAAAATGATTCAAATTGGTTGTCATCAGACGGAAGCACTTAAGAAACCATTTTGTAAAACGGATGTGCTCAAAATTACCATCAAATAACCTAGCGCATTTCAAATCCCTCTTAGTTATTTGAAAACGTTTGCCATTGATTAATCATTAATGTCAAGGTAATCTGACTGTCTGCGTTTAGTCGTTAATCATAAGTAAAAAAAGGTTTGTCAAAATGCAGTAACTATGACAGCGTCTTCTCTCAGACACACATTAGGAACAGAGGACTGACTCTTTAGATGTCTGCTTCTTGGTGCTTCACTTTGAGATTTCTGTCTATAAATTATCAGTCTCGATCCTACCATTCCTGAAACCCATGTGTTGCGTTTCAGAACAGCCTGTCCTAGCACATTACAGTAAGATTCTTCAGTACTGTACAGTCATTACTGTAAGTCTGCTTAGACTTGACTCATCAACAAAATAAGCATTCAAAAAATGACCAATTTTTTTGTCTTTTATATACACAAATGCTGGGTTGTTTCAACCCAATTTTGGGTACAATATGGACAAACCTAAACGTTGGGTTAAAAATGTAATGTAAAAATGTAACCCAACGGCTGGGTTTGTCCATATTTTACCCAAAATTGGGTGGAAACAACCCAGCATTTTTTAGAGTGTACATACAACAACCAATGTAAAATAAAATGTTTCCAGTTTCACATTCAGCTGTGTCTGAATCAAAATTCATCTGTCCAATCAAAATGCCCTCTGTTAATGACCTTCCCCCTATTACACCTGCAACTAACTCACTCTAAAAAATGCTGGGTTGTTTCAACCCAATTTTGGGTCAGATATGGACAAACCCAGCCGCTGGGTTACATTTTTAACCCAACGTTTGGGCTTGTCTATATTTGACCCAAAATTTGTTTGAAACAACCCAGCATTTTTGGCATATATTAATTTAAAAAAAAATGTTTTAATGGGGACAGCACCTTCAAAATGTCCAACCAAACTTACAGTTTTAATCGCAAGTACAATGCACTCGTTATTTAGAATGCCATTATTTTTGTACTAGTTTAATATTGCTTTGAAGAAGTTACTTTTTAATAGTATTATGTAGTTCAGCTACTTTTCAAAAGGGTAGACTAACTGTATTGAACTACTTGCTTTAGATTTTCAAAGAAGCTTCAGCACAAATAGAAACTGAGAGACCCACTGAAGTATTCACAGCTTTTCAGGCAAATTTACACCAAAGCGCAGCAGGCACTGATTTTTATCAAGTGAGATTGAATCCCCTCATGATTCAATAATGGGCATGCTGGCACCCTTTCAAGCCACAATACTGAGCATCAGCAAACTGGGCTCATTCCTTCACTTGAAAACTATATAGAAGGAGGAAGACTGCGTTGCCCCATTAATCTATGGTAATGCACATTTTTTGTCATGTCTACCAAATACAGATGACTTGAGCAGGTAACATTAGTTTTATGTCTACATTTTGTCCATGACTTTTAGTCATGTGCACATTATACCTGTTTTTGAATCTCCAACTATGCCAACTAAAGATTATCAATGAATTTGAACAAAATGGTAGATGTGGGGTAAAGTGTGCCAGGTGCTTCTTTGCTTCTAAGCTGCAGCTGAGGATCCAAATCTATGAAATGCTACGACAGTGGCCTGGTTGAAAAATATGAAAATATGACAGTTTTTGTTTATTTATTTTTATTTGAGACTGCAGACAAAAAACTCAAAATAATAAAAAGAAAATGATCAAGTACTTTTCTCACAAGGTTATTGAACAGTACCTCTCATCCTCACAAAGGGAAAATGCAAGGAGAGCCGTATTTCATATTTGTCTGCAAACTTGTTCCTAGGAATGTGGGACACTATTGATTTGTTCTGTCCGATCAAGGATATTTAACTTTTGTTCTATCAAGATTTTTTTTTTTCTTCTAAGAATGAAAAAACAAAATGTTGGACATGTTTCCCTTTCGAGGGAGCTCGACACTGCATCATAGTGTTCGCACTAGATATTTAGGAACTCGGTTTATGAGCTAGCCAGCAGGGTGGTCCCTGAGAATCCATTTGTTCCCCTAGCCGTCGCGTACGTCCTGCCGCTCTGGGGTGCGTTTCCCAAAAGCATCGTTAGCCAACTATGGTCGCAAGTTCCATTGAACTCTATTGGTAACAACAGAACTTGCGATCATAGTTGGCTTTGGGAAACGCACCCCTGGTTCATTTTGACGGCGCGGACAACGCCAGAGCCTGAGCAGCGCTCCCATTCTCCGTCTTTTATTAGATAGAACTGTTAAACAAAGAATTAGATTAGCACTGTTTCTAGTGTGGTTCTAGCAGTGCCAAACATATTGTTACATAACATGTCCTCCTTATTTTTCCCTAGCTCTTTTCAACCTCATCCCTGTCGGCTTAAGAGTGGTGGCCATTCAGGGAGTCAAAGGAGGTTTCTACATCGGCATGAATGCGGAGGGCTTCCTCTACAGCTCAGTAAGATTCCCCTTGATCAGTCTGCATGCCTGTGTGCGTGTCTAAACACGGAGGAATGCTGCATGCAGTGCACACTGTATTCTTGCAGCTCATTTATATTTATACATGTACTCTGTGAGCTCAGCTTCATTAGCACAAAAAAAAGTGAAAAGTGCTGCATTCCCACCGAGAAACCTTGTCTTTGCTATCGTTAAACCCTCGCAGTGTAAAATTCAGAAAAAGGGCTGCTTTTAGCATGGCTTAACAGCGTGACAGGAACTGTGTTCCCTGTAGGCTTCAGTTGAGTTACGGTGGATGACAGGCATATGTTCTTGCCCCCACAGTCAGCAGTTGAGCAGGTTTGTGGAAAAGTGTCGGAGTGAGTTACTGACTTCTGACAGATTATATAACGGCTGGTCACAGGACTCTTAATCCTGTTAAAGACAATCTAAGAAGAAAGGAATAAATTAATTCCCTGTTACCATTGCCATGAGGTTGGTTGGGCATTGATTCGTTTTAGGCCATATTAATGTTCAGCAAATCAAAAATTACATAATTTAAAAGCTAATGATAAACTCTTTACTGTGCATAAACTGTATATTAAATAAATACTTCGAAGAACAAAAAGAAGTAGGAAATTAAGTGCACAAATCATGTAACAAAATTGACATGGTTCAGAATAATGATTTTTAAAGACAATTGTTTTTTTTTGAGAAGTGGGATATGTCTGGTATTTTATGTCCGTAGCACAAACTGACCAATAGATGAGCTTTTGTATTTGAAATGCTTATAAACTCATTACCGTTAATGGCAGAAATAACGTGCATGCAAAATTTGTTGGCTTCACGCCATAAAAAGATAAAAAGCCATTTAAAATAAACAAGCAGAAGTAGAACGTGCACCAAAAGCAACAGGGCTCAAGTGGCTTCACTTGAGTAATAATTAAGACCCTTAAACATTATGAAACAGATTATTAAGTAGCATCTCAATTAGGCAACAAATCAATATGAATGTCTTTTTTTAATTAAATTTACTGATGGATTAAAAATAGTGGTTCAAGAGCAAGATATGACTGGGATGTTACCAAGCAGTGAGCAGATGGCCTTTACTCATCAAGTCTACACTCTAAAAAATGCTGGGTTATTTTAACCCAATTTTGGGTAAAATATGGTCAAACCCAAATGTTGGGTTAAAAATGTAATTATAAAATGTAACCCAACGGCTGAGTTTGTCCATATTTGACCCAAAGTTGGGTTAAAACAACCCAGCATTTTTTAGAGTGTAGTAGTTCAGATTGACATATTGCTAAAGTAGGAGGAACATATTAAAGAATGTGGCTTTGAAACAACATCGATTTTTAAATAAATGGAGAAAAACACTCCCTTGCTATTTATATTGTCTCCCTTTTGGTGCCCATGATGTGTATTTAACTTCCTGAAATAAAACCGAAGATCAGATGGTTTCACAAACATTGGATGCTTTTATTCAATATTTGCCAAGCAATGCCCGTGATTAGATAAGGGGACCGATTCCACAGATTTCTATACGTTTGACTTGTTTAACCTGCTGTACCTCTGCTGCTGTAATGTCTGAATTTCCCTCATGGGATCCATTACGTCCTACAACAGAAGGAGGGCACTTCTCTTTAATAAGTAACCTTTTTTTTTCTTCAGTTTCTTAGCAAGTGCAAGCGCTCAACCATATGCAATGCAGGATGTAGTGTGTCTGGATTGTAGGCTATTCAAGCTACACACATACTTTATATAACAGACTTTTTTAATGACCGAGAAGTAAGTTATCTTAAGGTAACACTTTAGAATACTGTTCCGTCACTAATGAATAACTACACAGGAACAAATAAGTAACACACTATTAACACTTACTATTAACTAACAAGGTTTGAATGTGGTAGTTCACTATTAGCTAATCTAGTTTTTCCTCAGGACTACTGATGCAGGTTAATAATTAACTTGAATAATGCATCATATATTATTAATTCTAAGTAAAGATAATGGTAACCCACTAGTATTGACTCAAATGTAACCAAATCCATTGGAAGGAATTACTATCCACACCCTTACAAAAACCTCAAAAGTATGAAAAAAAATTGTAGTTTTTGACAATGCACGACAATGCACGTGTTCATGTAAACGCGTTTACCCGTTTTCCTTTTTCCATAGCGTTCATAAGCGGCTTAAGAATAAACCGATCATCACAGCTAGATTTTTGCCCCGTACACTGATTTCACCCAGCATGTAAACGCATTAACCTGATGTCTATCGGCTTTTTGAAGTGTGCATGTGTGATATGTGACAGGAACGTGTTCTTACTGTGGATTTAAGCTCTTCCAGCAAGCGTTTTGCGGTAAGGAAGGAGAAAATTTATCGCAAACTCAGACTCTTTCTTGACCCACATTTTTTAAAAAGTGATCTCATCTTGTGCAGCAGAAGAAGAAGTGGAACAGGCAAAATCCTGAATCTAACTGCATGAGAGGATAATATATGAGCCATAAGTTTCACGCTGACATGCAATACTCTTATTTGGTTTTTAATGCTTTATTTGACATCACAACCGACATAACAAATTAAATACTATGAGTCAGAAGCGCAAATTATTACGTTTTGACGTCACTTCCTGGAAATACCACAATTTAATAAAGTCTTGTAAACGTGGTTTACTTTCGTTGTCGGGTTATAGGCTCGCATGTAACCTCGGACAACAGGTTATTTCTATAAGCAACAATGTTTCAGATTAAGTCTTGGAGACGGTGTGAACATCTTCCGTCAACTCGCTTTCTGATTGGGTCCTCGGGGTTCCCCCCACACAAGAGGATTTCTGATCGTAAATATTCAATATGTTGAATATTATGATTCGAGATCGGGGTGGCTCTGACGTTCTCCCGAGCAGATTCAGCCACTCTTAACACTCCTCACACCACAGGAAAATCTGATAAAATAATCTGTAGAACCATCAAGATAATCAGGACTTTACCTTGGATTGTCAGAAGGGGAGAAATTGGTCCAAACTCGCCCCGAATATCTTGTAGTATGTACAGAATTGTGGCTGGACATCAAGCTCCACCCATTATGTCAAGAGAGGGGGAGCTGGACATCAAGCTCCACCCATTATGTCAAGAGGGCTGGACGTCAAGCTCCACCCATTATGTCAAGAGAGGGGGAGCTGGACGTCAAGCTCCGCCCATTGGCTCTGAGCGACCTCTCTCTTCTAGATGAGATTTACAGCAGTCAAAATCTCATATAATTTGTTTAATGCAGTGCGATGGTCTTAGAGGTTTTTAGAAAGTGTAATATTAATAAGATTTCGAGGTTTGAGTAGTGGCCTTTCAACTCATCACCATGTTCCAGACGACTTCCCACACAGTAATATACTCACAGTGCTCTGTCTTCTACTTACAGCAGGATATCATCTCTCTTTTTAGATGTCCTCTGTTGAGGTTATTCAGTCAGACCACCGTCTTTCATTGTTAGTTTCCTTTTGTTAAATTGCTCAGTTATTATAATGATGTTGTAGGAATTTTTACGTTTATGAGACTTTCCCTTTTGGATTATCTTTTGACATGTACATGTTTGAATTTTGATAGTTGTTATTCTCTGTTTAAGGCATATGTCTGAAAGATTTATGCAATGGCGGATGTGAAGGTTAATGTTCTTTACTCCCTTCTCACAACTTGGCTGACTCTACATCAACACATTCCAGTCAATCTCATAAGCTATAATGTTATTGTCTGAAGTTCTGGAGAATTGGAATTTGAAGGAATTAATCGATGTTGTCACTGCAGAGATGCTCCAGGCCTGCAGTTACTTGAGGAAGTTTCCCTTGCTCATTATCTCTGGACCCCTAGAGATATGTTGAGATGAGGTTGTGATGGCTTGCTCCATGAGCTCGGTGAAGTCTTGGCTGTCTTCTCCCTGCTTTAATGATGTAGTTCTTACTTGCTGTGGAAGGCTTTGATCCTTGCTTTGATCCTTGCTGGCTCTGGATTAACCAGCAACCGTCCAAAGCTCGTAGAGCCCCGAGCTATTGCAGAACACGGTCCTATCAATCGTTTTTCTGAATGAAGACAGTTGACTCTCTTATCTTGAGGTGGCGTTTACAATGGCTCTATTTAAAATATTTAGACATTTGAATGCACTCTATGCCTTCAAAAGCAGCACATTGCAAGAACAGATTTGGTGTGAAGCTCTTAGTCAGAGACAAAGCAGTAGATTTTGTAAAGAATTTTTAAAGAGTAAAATTAGGGGTTTCACTTTATTTGGATTGTCCCTTTAACACATTCTGTTGTCTATAAGTAACATTGCCCCTTCATGTCTACTAACTATCATTAGAGTGTTAGTAGAGCATTAGTAGACTGGTAGGGTTAGGGTTAGAATAAGTTGGCATGTAGTTGCAAAGTTACTTATAGTCAGTAGAGTGTCTGTTGGAGGAGCATCACAATAAAGAGTTTGCAGATATTAAGCGGATAGTCTACTTATACTCTAATGAGAGTTAGTTGACATGTAGTTGCACAGTTACTTATAGTTAACAGAATGTTCAAAAGGGACCATCAAAATAAAATGTTACCAAATTATGTTGTTCAGTGGTTTTTTTTTTTTTTTAATTCAAAACAGGAATATATCTTTTAATCTATTTTCAGAATTATTATTTTTATTACTTCTAGAGAGTCCTCCATACATTTAGTCCTGTACAGTAATGCACATGTAAGTCAATTTGTAAGTACCCTAAGCAAAGAATATGCACTTTGAAAGTACAATTTATAACAATAGCATGCTTTAATAAATTATGATCTCTAAATGAGTAGAAAATGTTACATCAGAATCTGAATATTAAAGAATGTGGCTTTGAAACATCATCGATTTGTAATTAAATGGAGAAAAACACTCCCTTGCTATTTATATTGTCTCCCTTTTTGTGCCCATGATGTGTATTTAACTTGCTGAAATAAAACCCAAGATCAGATGGTTTCACAAACATTGGATGCTTTTATTCAATATTTGCCAATGCCCGTGATTAGATAAGGGGACTGATTCCACAGATGTCTATACGTTTGACTTGTTTAGCACCTCTGCTGCTGTAATGTCTGAATTTCCCTCATGGGATCCATTAAGTCTTACCTTTTGGTTTTCCTATTTCACAAAAACAGAAGGAGTGCACTTCTCTTTAATAAGTAACCTTTTTTTTTCTTCATTTTCTTAGCAAGTGCAAGCGCTCAACCATATGCAATGCAGGATGTAGTGTGTCTGGATTGTAGGCTATTCAAGCTACACACATACTTTATATAACAGACTTTTTTAGTGACCGAGAAGTAAGTTCGGTAACACTTTAGAATACTGTTATGTCATTAATGAATAACTAAACAGGAACAAATGAGTAACACACTATTAACACTTACTATTAAGTAACAAGAAACTCTGATTGATTTGAATGTGGTAGTTCACTATTAGCTAATCAGTAACTAGTTTTTTTCCCAGAGGACTACTGATAACTACTATATGCAGGTTCATAATTAACTTGTATAATGCATCATATATTTCTAAATAATAATATAATTCTAAAGTAAGATCATGGTAACCCACCGTTTTTCTGAATGAAGACAGTTAACACTCTTATCTTGAGGTAGCGTTTACAATGGCTCTATAGACTGGTACACTGTAAGTACCCTAAGCAAAAAATATGCACTTTTAAAGTACATTTTACTACAATAGCATGCTTTAATAAATTATGATCTCTCCATGAGTAGAAAATGTTACATCAGAATCTGAGATGTTTGAAAGTCTGAAAGTGCTACAGTGCTAAAGGGCTACAATACAGTCTCATCACCACATATTCAACATAATTCAGTAATTTAATTAAAATATCTATGTGAAATGTGAAATATCTAAACAAATATGCGTTTTAATTGACTGTGTCCTTTACAGTGGACAGATGTATTTTCAGTTATGGAATGTAAACTACAACAACTGGATAAATAATTACTGAATAAAAGTGTTCCTTAGATATGTTTCTACTGCAAAAATGTCAGCCATGCTGAATGTATGTTGTCATTAATAAAAACACATTGACAAATAAAGGGCACAGTCATATAGAATTATGGGAAAGGGTCAAAGGTGATCACCATGATGGCTATTAAAGAATGGTGTGAAGTGCGAAGTGTAAAGAATGACTATTGAAATCTGTTCACTGAAGTGATTCTGCATCAGAGGGTTAAAATAAATCTGGCTACTTCACACTGGCTCCCACTGATGTGACACCAAGATAGTCAGAACCCTGTAGTAAGTATAATCTACACATTTTTATAATTACTTATTTTCTTTAGCACCTTAAATCAAGCCCATGGGTGTCCAGTCCTGCAGAGTTAGCTCCAGCATGCCCCAACACACTTGCTTGGAAGTTTCTAGCTGTAATGATTATGCTACATATTAAGGCACGAAGATGAAGATAAAGGTTCAAACAGTATTTAGTAATATCCACAGGGTAATTTTCACACGAATAACAGCAAGCAAACACAACCATATTTAAACGAGACAAGGGTGAACTGAAAACACAGGACTAAATACACAGACAAATGAGATGATTAACGATGACACAGCTGACAGTGGTGACAAATCAAATTAGAAACCATGACGACAAACTAGTTGCAGGAAAAGGTCAAACTGAGTCCAAACAGGGTGATATTGTGACATTTTGCCCCCCTCTCGGAAGGCGTGACCTTGCGCCGTAGAAGAGTTGAAGGAGAGAGGGGGCTTTGGAGGTGGACGAGGAGCAGGCGAAGGGCTGGTAAGAGGGGCAGGCAAAGGGCTGGTGAGAGCAGGCAGACAGACAGGCAGAAGACCAAGGAGGTGAAGATGGTGGGTTCGACCAGGGGGTGGACTTGAGCAGGGATGGTCTGCTGATAGCGGACCAGGCCACAGCTAGGACAGCGTCCCACGGTGGTGTTGCTGGTGGGAGGAGCCATGTTGGTCAGGGTCTCCACACCACCCTGGGGAGGAGTGGAGGTAACGGAGCCCATGGAGGAGGAGCCCTAGGCGCAGACAGACAGCAGAAGGAAAGGAGTGATGCTGGTGGTCCCTTTGTCCATGACGGAGCTGTTCCGACGACCCCCCGAGATGGAAACAGGGTACCGGAGGGCTGAGGTGGAGCTGGAACTACTGAGGACTGTGGCATAGCTTGAGCGAAAGTGGAGCCAAACGGAGCCGTAGGGGTGGAGGGCTAGAGAGCAGCGAACGGCCTGCAAGTCTGTGGTGATGTGATGGCGATGTCTGATCCAGGTGGAGCTGATGGCCTGAGGGAGTCCAGTGGAGCCGAAAGCTCGATGGTCGCTGTTGGAGTTGAGGGAGGAAGGAGCAAAGGCAGAGGAGTCAAAATGACGGGCCGAGGTAGCACGACGGGATCTGAGGCCGGAGGCGGAGCCACAGGATCTCCAGGCACAGGAGAATCTGGCTCACAGTGAGCAGGCCCCAGGTTTTGCAGCGCCACTGAGAAAAGGCTGATGAGGAACTGAGGGACTGATGGGAGACAGCGAGGACTGGGTATCAGGCGTGGCTGAGGGCTGGAGAAGGGAGTGATGATGAACAGTGGGATTGGCGGAAAACAAAAAAATTATTGTAAAAAGTCAGGAGAGGAGGCAGGAGAGGGAGGCTGGGCAGGACCAGCTCGTTCAAATTAGAGCAGACAGGCTCGGGAGGGATTAAAAAGGGTAGGGGTTTTTACTCTCCAAAATCTTTGCCTCTAGCAGGTCGATGGCTTCTTGATCTTGTTTGGATCTAGTAGCAAGTTTCTCACTCCTGTAGGGCCGTACATCGAGTTGCCACAGTTTTTCAATATGTCTGAACAGTTCATTGGAAGGGGAACTAATTGATATGTTGAGACATTGTTTGGTGAGTAGTGGATGTTGCACAAGCTTAGCAGGCCCTTGGACTGTCCAGCCTTGTCTTGTCTTCACTGCTGCCAGTCCACTGGGAGGACCCAAGCGTACAGGCTCAATCGGGGTAACTAAGTTAGGATAGTCAAGCCAATTAATAGGAGGGGCTGAACACTGTCAAAGGAAGGGATTGGCAGCCCTCTGTGGTGTCTGTATTTATTCTGTAGGGTTGCAGCTGGACATGTGTTTGTCCCAATTGGTTTGCAGTAAATGTCCTGTATATCTTAAAGACCCTTTGAGGCTGACAGGCTGGAGAGATGGTGAAGGACACTGAAGTACTATGTATGACTCTCATGTCCTGTCTAACAGTTCTCAGAGCAAAGTCTTCTGGTTTTCTATGTAGCTTTAGTTTCTGAGCAGTTTCTTGCAAAAGGATGGTGCATTCTGAGCCATCATCCAAAATGGCAAATGTCTCAAGGGTATGTTCTCCATTCCGATTAATTATATTTATGACCTTTAACAGTACCTGACTGCAGCCTAATGGTCGGTCTAGGTACAAGACCTCATTGGTGTTGTTGACAAGACAAGTGTTCTTATTGACTCTCTCATTCAACTCTTGAAGTACCTTGATATGTTTGCCCTTGCATACAGTTGGTTTTCAAACAACTGCGCTGCCTGATGAGCTTGACCACAACGCCAGCATCTCTTATTAGTTTTCCTCTAGTTCGTTTTCAGTTCTTTGGTGAGCTGGCTGAAATTTTGGCACTGATTCAAATAATGCTAGGTATTTGTGCAGTAGGGGCATAACATTTTCGGGTTGTCCTTAGGTTTAGCTACACTCGAACTGGACTCTCCCTGTTGGTCTAGCATACCTACCAATGCTCTGACTTTCAATGCAAACCTTTAGAATCCACTGGCATCATGGCTACGGATAGAAGGGTAATCCATTTCATCAGCAATTTGCCGCAAGGCTAACTGGTGTGATTGCCCATATTGCTCAGCCATGGTATCTGAATAGGGCCTACTGGAATTGATGTAGGAGTCTGTAATGAGAGGAGCATCCTCAAACTTCAAGTGTTCCAAGATAAATTGATTTTTAAATATCTCGGTAGCATCCTCAGGTAGAAGATTGTCTAATGATACCTCCAGTCATGCAAATTCCTGTGGGTCTCCCTTGGTGAAGTCAGGGATTGTGGGTATAGGGCCTCTGTCTATCTTCTATAACTGAGGGTAGTCAGAATGCTGTCCTGTGTCTCTATAGAATGGCATGTTGGCGGTATAGAATAGTTATGCGCCCTCTGTGGTGGAGTTGTTGCCATAGGGTACCTTGAGGAAGATTGATCTTTATTCCCTAATTTCTGCAGGCTAGTGATTATTTCATCCACCAAATCATATATTTTGTGTCTAGGAGGGGTGGTATATTCATTGGGCGGGGAAGGATGTCATCATCCACTACAGGATGTGTCAGCAGTAGCCAGTCTTAATATTCTGGTAAACGGGCATGGCTTGATGGTAACAGGGCTCTGTCATATGGCAAAGTCACTGCTCTTTGGTGGATTGAGGAGCCTCTGATAATACCCATTTGCTGTTGCATATCTAACACTGTAGATTGTAGTTGTTAATGTTCTTGTTAAAGCTGCTGCATCATTTTCAGAATCTCCGATACATCCTCCGTTGTAACTGGGTGAGATACAGGTGTGCTTTCATATCTTGGTCCAGTGGGTGGTGAACGACTAATGGCTTTCCGGTCTGTCCACATGGCCTCGTCAGGATGCAATGAAGATCTTTAAGGCAAATTAAATACTTACCATTCATAAAATAACATAGATAAACAATTTAAATAGTTAAAAATACATTAGAACATATCCAGAAGTCATATTATTCACTTTTGTTATCTTATCTGTAAATTATTTAACTTTGGTCAGACAAGGATTCAAACCCGCAGCAGTAGCATCAATGACATAGACAGCGCCTGCCCTGCATAACAGAATGACAAGGCACTTTTCTTAGCGCACTCGACAATATGGTAACACTTTATTTCGATAGTCCACTTTAGACATTCTACTAACTATAAGTAACTTTGCAACTACATGTCAACTAACTGTCATTAGATTAGTAATAGACTCTCTGCTTAATATCAGCTAAAACTTTATTTTGATGGTCCCCCAACAGACATTCTACTGACTATAAGTAATTTGGCAACTACAAGTCAACTTATTCTCCTAACCCGAACCCTAACACCTAACCCTAACCTAACAGTCTACTGACAGTCTACTACAGTCTACTAATACTCTAATGAGAGTTAGTTGACATGTAGTTGAAAAGTTACTTATAGTTAGTAGAATGTCTAAAGTGGACTATCAAAATAAAGTGTAACCGACAAGATTAACAATTAGTATATGCTAGGGGTGTAACAATATATCGGGCCGTATTTTAACGATCTGAATTGTAAGTATCAAACGCAAAATGCAAGTAACTTTGAGGGCAGATCTCGACGCAAATCTAAAATGGGTTGGTCTGAAGTAGCTACATTACTCATAGGTGTGGTTTGGGCGTAACATACAATAAACCAATCAGAGCGTCATCTCACATTCCCTTTAAGAGCAGACATGCTTGTTCCATGGCGGATTGCTATTATAATGGTGGATTTGCCAGATGCACGCAACTTACATGATGGTAAAGGTGATTTAGCAATCTTCAGAATTTTGTTTCCTGGTTCTTGACGGACAACCCACTTTGTCAGATGTCCTTATATACCGATGTGTCTTGCCACTATTGATCAAGCAGGTTTGATCCGTCATTACTACAATTAGCCTCAATTATTTGGGTAAATGTGTAAACTAGATTTATGCCTATTTTTTCACATCTTCATGGACACCACAATGATTTCCCTCGTGTGGTAATATTTTTCCTTGTAATTATGTATGGTTTGCAAAAATGGGAACTGCTGTATCTATGTAGATGAGTTAGGCAAAGTTGTGCACGCACTACATTATGGCCAAGCATGTGCCCTTAAAATAGCATCTGAATAACGTGCCAGTGACTTTAGACTAGGTTTTTATTGGTCTGTGGTGGAATTTTTTTCGGAAACAACAAAATAGCTCCAGGGAACGTTTGCGCCGGAACACGCCTCCTCTTTTCGCTGAACCGCAAGTTCATTCCTTAATTCACTGACATGCGTCTGTGGAGGGAAAAGTCTGCTGTGCGTCGGGTGCAAAATAGGGCCCATCATGTCACAATATATCGCAATACAAAAATGCAACAATATGTATCGTGGATAGTGACATGAAGATTGTCAAGTCAAGTCAAGTCATCTTTATTTATATAGCGCTTTTTACAATACAGATTGTATCAAAGCAGCTTCACAGTGATAACATGAAAATAATACAAAAAAACAATTTCATCATCATCCACCTTTAAGGCAGATCTATAATATTGTTGAATATTAAATGTCCCCAACTAAGCAAGCCAGAAGGTAAGGCAACAGCGGCAAGGAACCAAAACTCCATCAGGTGACAGAACGGAGAAAAAAACCTTGGGAGAACCCAGGCTCAGTCGGGGGCCAGTTCTCCTCTGGCCAATGAGTGAACAGTGTATGAAGTTCAGAATGAATCAGAGTATTTGTCCAGTTCCGGTTGGTTGAAGTCGGAGTGGAGAGGAGGAGAGACTGGTTGACACTTCAGGTCAGCGGCGTCGTCGTCGTGTCCTGGCGCTGGTCCTTCATCAGATCTGGATACGGCCTGGTTCCGGTGGACAGCAGTAAACCTCGGGATAGACAGAGAGACTAATATTAGCGTAGACGCCATCCTTATTATGATGTACCAAGTACATCAGGATTTACGGGAAGTGTTCCCGGTCCCGGCTGTTCTAAACTATGCAGCCTAATTATATAAGTCTATAATGTGTTATGTGTATGCTAGGCCGAAGAGATGTGTTTTTAGTCTAGATTTGAACTGACAGAGTGTGTCTGCTTCCCGGACAATGGTAGGAAGACTGTTCCAAAGTTTTGGTGCTAAGTAGGAAAAGGATCTACCGCCAGCAGTCGATTTTGATATTCTAGGTATTATTAACTGGCCGGAATTTTGAGATCGCAGTAGACGTGAAGGACTATAATGCGTTAAGAGCTCGCTCAAGTACTGCGGAGCTAAACCATTTAGTGCTTTGTAAGTGATCAGCAATATTTTAAAATTTATACGATGTTTAATAGGCAGCCAATGCAGTGTTGACAGAACGGGGCTAATATGGTCATACTTCCTGGTTCTAGTAAGAACTCGAGCTGCTGCGTTTTGAACTAGCTGTAGTTTGTTTATTAAGCGTGCAGGGCAGCCACCCAGTAGAGCATTACAATAATCTAGCCTTGAGGTCATAAACGCATGAACTAATTGTTCTGCATTATTCATTGAGAGCATATGACGTAATTTAGATATATTTCTAAGATGGAAGAAAGCGGTTTTACAGATACTAGACACGTGACTTTCAAATGAAAGATTGGTATCAAAGAGCACACCCAGGTTCCTAACCGACGACGAAGACTTAACAGAGCAGCCATCAAGTGTTAGACAGTACTCTAGGTTATTACGTGTGGAAGTTTTTTGTCCAATAATTAGAATCTCTGTTTTTTCTGAATTTAGTAGTAGGAAATTACTAGTCATCCAATTTTTTATATCAGCTATGCATTCCGTTAATTTTGTGAATTGGTAGGTTTCGTTAGGTTTTGAAGAAATATACAGCTGAGTATCGTCGGCATAACAGTGAAAGCTAATTCCATGTTTCCTAATGATATCTCCTAATGGTAGCATATACAGAGTGAATAGCAGCGGTCCTAGTACTGAGCCTTGTGGTACGCCATACTGAACTTGTGATTGATAAGACATCTCTTCATTTACTGCTACAAACTGATAACGGTCAGATAAGTATGATTTAAACCATGCTAGTGCAATTCCACTAATGCCAACATAATGTTCGAGTCTATTTAAAAGGATGTTGTGGTCAATGGTGTCAAATGCAGCACTAAGATCCAGTAATACTAATAGAGAGATACAACCACGATCGGATGATAAGAGCAAATCATTTGTGACTCTAACGAGAGCTGTCTCGGTACTATGGTACGGTCTAAATCCGGACTGAAAATCCTCGCAGATATCATTTCTTTCAAGAAAGGAACACAGTTGTGAGGATACTGCTTTTTCTAATATCTTTGACAGAAATGGCAGATTAGAGATCGGCCTGTAATTGACTAGTTTTGTAGGATCAAGTTGCTGTTTTTTAACAAGCGGTTTAATCATAGCTAGCTTAAAGGTTTTTGGTACGTATCCTAGAGACAAAGATGAATTAATGATATTAAGAAGAGGATCTATGACATCTGGAAGCATCTCTTTCAGCAGCTTAGTCGGTATAGGGTCTAACATGCACGTTGTGGATTTAGATGATTTGACGAGTTTGCAAAATTCTTCCTCTCCTATAGCAATGAATGAATCAAATTTTCCCTCAGGGAGACTACAATGCACTTCCTGATGCGATACTGTATTAGACGGTTGCATAGTTATAATTTTGTCCCTGATATTATCGATCTTATAAGTGAAGAAGTTCATAAAGTCATTACTGCTGTGTTTCTTGGAAGCTTCTGGGCTTGAAGCTTTCTTTTTCGTTAGTTTAGCCACTGTTTCAAATAAATACCTAGGATTATGTTTATTTTCTTCTAATAGGGTTGAAAAATAAGCAGATCTAGCAGCTTTTAAAGCCTCTCTGTAAGCAATCGAGCTCTCCTTCCATGAAATCCGAAACACCTCTAGTTTTGTTTTCTTCCAGTTGCGCTCCATTTTTCTGGCTGCTCTCTTAAGGGCCTGAGTGTGCTCGTTGTGCCACGGCGTTGGACTATGTTCTTTAATCTTCTTTAAGCGCAGCGGAGCAACTGTGTCTAAAGTGCTGGAAAAGAGAGAGTTAAAAGTTTCTGTTGCAATATCAAGTTCTTCTAAGCTATCCGGGATGCTGAGATGATGAAACTGATTAGGAAGATTATTGATAAAGCAATCTTTAGTAGCAGAAGTAATCGGTCTAACATATTTATAACACGGAGTCGGCTTTGCAGCCTTGGCTAAATGTAATTTACACGAGACTAGATAGTGATCTGAGATGTCATCACTCTGTTGCAGTATTTCAACGGCATCAACATCTATTCCATGTGATAGTATTAGATCTAGAGTATGATTACGACAATGAGTCGGTCCTGACACGTGTTGTCTAACTCCAATTGAGTTTATAATGTCTTTAAATGCCAATCCCAATGCATCTTTTTCATTATCTATGTGTATATTAAAGTCACCAACAATTAGTACTTTATCTGCAGCCAATACTAATTCTGATAGAAAGTCCGCAAATTCTTTGATAAAGTCTGTATGGTGCCCTGGTGGCCTGTATACAGTAGCCAGCAGAATTTTCAAACGTGATTTATCATTTACACTATATATTTTTACATTAAGCACCAACACTTCAAAAGAATTATATTTACAACTAGATTTCTTAGTGGTTTTGAAAATATTACTATAAATTACAGCAACACCTCCTCCTTTGCGTTTCAGACGAGGTTCATGTTTATAACCGTAATCTTGTGGGGTTGACTCATTTAAAGCAATGTAATCGTTTGGTTTTAGCCAGGTTTCTGTTAAACACAGCACATCTAGGTTATAATCTGTAATCATATCATTAACTATTAGCGCTTTTGAAGTAAGAGATCGAATATTCAGCAACCCAAGCTTTATCATTTGCTCATTTGTATTATATCTATTTTTTATTTGTTGAAGATCAATAAAATTTTTAACCTTAGATGGGTTTGAAAGTATTTTTGATTTCCAAGTTCGGGGAACAGACACAGTCTCTATATGATGATATCTAGGTGAAAGAGGCTCTATGTGATGGGATTTATCTGACCTTAGTGACGTGAGGCCGCTAGCAGACGGTCGGTTAAGCCAGTCTGTCTGCTTCCTGACCTGAGGCCCAGATTGTCATGTTTTATCTCTAAGACTATGAGCCAAATTACTAGAGAGAAGAGCAGCACCATCCCAAGAGGGATGAATACCATCTCTTTTCAACAGGTCAGGTTTGCCCCAAAAACTTTTCCAATTGTCTATGAATTCTATATTATTTCGTGGACACCACCCAGACAGCCAGCCATTGAGTGAACACAATCTACTTACTATCTCATCACTTCAGCGAACAGGAAGGGGGCCAGAGCAAATTACAGTGCTTGACATTGTGTATGGTTCACCTAAAATAAAACTTACTGTGTGAGGGAAAAATATCACTTTTTCAGAGTTTTTAGTGTCAGTACTACATTAAACTATATATAAGGTTGAATATAGTGTATAATAATGCAATGGGGGGACATTTGTGGGTTTTTCTGATAATGCCAAGTGGCTTATGTTACTAGTAAAAAGTGGCCTGCATTATTTTAAACATATCTAGTCAGGGACAGAGTGCAAGCATATTCGTCTAAAATAATTCTGTATTTTCAGCTTCAGAATCATGAATTTTTTTATTCTGGTGTCACCATTATCCTGTGGATTGGATTCCCAGCACCAAGTCCAAGCCTATTCATTTACAACCACAATGTAATATCAAATTTAGCACAGTAAATGTTTTGTTAACTTTTACCATATGTCAGTCAGTCAGTCATATTTATTTATAGAGCACATTTAAAAACAACAGCTGTTGGCCAAAGTGCTGTACAACATGTAAGCAAGTATCCTAATGAATAAACAAAACCACAGATAAACAATACACAATACAATACAATACAATACCACTATGCCCACTTATGACCATAAGCAGCGGTAAATAAGTGGGTTTTAAGCAAAGATTTAAAATCAATGTATGTTGGAGCGGTCTTTATATGAGATGGCAGATTGTTCCAAAGCTGTGGAGCGGCCACTGAAAAGGCACGATCTCCTTTTAATTTTAGACGTGTTCTTGGAACAGTCAGCTGTAAACTGCTGGTTGACCTGAGATTTCTAAAAACATTATGGTGGAATGAAAGGAGATCAGAGATGTATGGAGGAGCCAGTCCATGCAATCCCTTATAAACGAACAGTAGTGTTTTGAACTCAATACGATGTTTAACTGGCAGCCGATGGAGAGAGAACAATACTGGCGAAATATGTTCTCTTTTCCTTGTTCCTGTCAACAATCTAGCAGCAGCATTTTGGACTAGTTGAAGACGTGACAGTAGGGACTGTGAGACACCCAAGTACAGTACAGTAATCTAATCTTGATGAAATAAAAGCATGTATCACAGACTCCATGTCTTTGGGTGTTAAAAATGCCTTAATTTTCGCAATATTCTTCAACTGATAAAAACAACTTTTGACCACACTGTTGATCTGTTTGTTAAAAGTCAGAGCAGAGTCAAAAGTAACACCCAGATTGTGAACATATGAATGGAGATTGTCAGATAAAGGTCCCAATTTACTGGCAACAACCTCTGTTAAAGTAGATGAGCCAAAAATTAAAACTTCCGTCTTAGAATCGTTTAGCTGAAGGAAGTTGGCAGCCATCCACTGTTTAACGTCTCTTAAACAATCCAATACACACTGCAAACTAGAGTCATCCTTTGGATGTAAAGGGACATAACACTGAGTATCATCTGCATAGCAGTGGTATGATACATTATACTTGCTAAAAAATAGTATACAATGGAAGCATGTATAAGGAGAATAAAACAAGACCCAGAATCGAGCCCTGCGGAACCCCATATAAAACTGGTGCACGAGATGATGGGTAATTTCCTGTCTCTACTGAGAAGGTTCGATCCTTTAAATATGAGGCAAACCTGTTCAAAGCACAACCTTGGATCCCAATTTGCTTTAAACGATTTAAAAGAATGCCATGATCGAGAGTGTCAAATGCCGCGCTAAGATCCAGCAGAATTAAAACAGCACATTTACCGGAGTCAACAATCAGAAATAAGTCATTTATTACTTTAAGCAGTGCAGTCTCTGTACTGTGCTGTGATCTAAAACCAGATTGATATTTATCCAAAATACCATTATCCTGTAAGAAAGAAGAAAGCTGATTGAACACAACCTTCTCCAAAACTTTTGACAAAAATGGTAATTTAGAGATGGGACGATAGTTATTCAAAACTGTTGGATCAAGGTTTGGCTTTTTGAGCAGCGGCTGCACAATGGCATGTTTAAAGTAAGATGGAACTAACCCACTAACTAAGCTACTATTGATTATTGACAGTAAGCTAGGACTAATAAAATCGAGTATATCTGATAAAAGGCGAGGATAAATAACATCCAGTGAGCAAAAGGTGAGCTTCATTTGTTGAAAAATGTGTTTCAGATGACTATGAGACACTGGAGAGAACTCAGATAAATTTGTTAAAATCTGTGACGGAGTTGACTGAGGTAGGTCCAAAGAAGAAGAGTCCAAAATATATGATCTTATAGAACCAATTTTGTCGCAAAAAAACTTAAGGAAGTTTTCGCAGGCCGTAGGAGAGGGATCAGGATATAAATTAGAATTCAACACCTTATTTATAGTATTAAATAGTATTTTCGGGCTGTGTGCGTTTTTAGCAATGAGCTCTGAAAAATATTTTGCTTTTGCAAACTTAACGACTTTTTGATATTGGATCATACAATCTCTAACACAATCAAGTCAAGTCAAGTCATCTTTATTTATATAGCGCTTTTTACAATACAGTTTGTATCAAAGCAGCTTCACAGTGATAACATGAAAATAATGCAACAAATAATTTCATCATCGTCCACCTTTAAGGCAGATCTATAATATTGTTGAATATTAAATGTCCCCAACTAAGCAAGCCAGAAGGTAAGGCAACAGCGGCAAGGAACCAAAACTCCATCAGGTGACAGAATGGAGAAAAAAACCTTGGGAGAACCCAGGCTCAGTCGGGGGCCAGTTCTCCTCTGGCCAATGAGTGAACAGTGTATGAAGTTCAGAATGAATCAGAGTATTTGTCCAGTTCCGGTTGGTTGAAGTCGGAGTGGAGAGGAGGAGAGACTGGTTGACACTTCAGGTCAGCGGCGTCGTCGTCGTGTCCTGGCGCTGGTCCTTCATCAGATCTGGATACGGCCTGGTTCCGGTGGACAGCAGTAAACCTCGGGATAGACAGAGAGACTAATATTAGCGTAGACGCCATCCTTCTTATGATGTACCAAGTACATCAGGATTACGGGAAGTGTTCCCGGTCCCGGCTGTTCTAAACTATGCAGCCTAATTATATAAGTCTATAATGTGTTATGTGTATGCTAGGCCGAAGAGATGTGTTTTTAGTCTAGATTTGAACTGACAGAGTGTGTCTGCTTCCCGGACAATGGTAGGAAGACTGTTCCAAAGTTTTGGTGCTAAGTAGGAAAAGGATCTACTGCCAGCAGTCGATTTTGATATTCTAGGTATTATTAACTGGCCGGAATTTTAAGATCGCAGTAGACGTGAAGGACTATAATGCATTAAGAGCTCGCTCAAGTACTGCGGAGCTAAACCATTTAGTGCTTTGTAAGTGATCAGCAATATTTAAAAATGTATACGATGTTTAATAGGCAGCCAATGCAGTGTTGACAGAACAGGGCTAATATGGTCATACTTCCTGGTTCTAGTAAGAACTCGAGCTGCTGCGTTTTGAACTAGCTGTAGTTTGTTTATTAAGCGTGCAGGGCAACCACCCAGTAGAGCATTACAATAATCTAGCCTTGAGGTCATAAACGCATGAACTAATTGTTCTGCATTATTCATTGAGAGCATATGACGTAATTTAGATATATTTTAAGATGGAAGAAAGCGGTTTTACAGATACTAGACACATGACTTTCAAATGAAAGATTGGTATCAAAGAGCACACCCAGGTTCCTAACCGACGACGAAGACTTAACAGAGCAGCCATCAAGTGTTAGACAGTACTCTAGGTTATTACGTGTGGAAGTTTTTTGTCCAATAATTAGAATCTCTGTTTTTTCTGAATTTAGTAGTAGGAAATTACTAGTCATCCATTTTTTTATATCAGCTATGCATTCCGTTAATTTTGTGAATTGGTAGGTTTCGTTAGGTTTTGAAGAAATATACAGCTGAGTATCGTCGGCATAACAGTGAAAGCTAATTCCATGTTTCCTAATGATATCTCCTAATGGTAGCATATACAGAGTGAACAGCAGCGGTCCTAGTACTGAGCCTTGTGGTACGCCATACTGAACTTGTGATTGATAAGACATCTCTTCATTTACTGCTACAAACTGATAACGGTCAGATTTACCATAAGATATTTGTAATTTGTCCCTCTTCCACTTCCTTTCAGCTTTTCTCCATTTCTGTCTAATAACCCTAGTATCGTCATTAAACCAAGGGTGTGCACAACTTCTAGTTCTCTTCAGTTTAAACGGGGCAACAACATTCAGTATGCTTGAACATAACATATTGAACATATTCACTAACTCATCTAGGTTTGCTCCAAGACAGTTTGACTCAGTTTTTGGGGAACTAATATAAGCATCTAGGATTTTTTCAGATGTAGATGAGTTAAAAGAGCGAGCATACCGGGCTACCGGCACATAGAGTGGTTCAGGACTAGGAATATCTATATTAAAATAAATAATCTTATGATCAGACTGAAAAAATTATTTGATAACTACGTTGCTGACTGAAAAGCCATATGATAAGATCAAGTCAAGTGTGTGCCCTTGTTTATGAGTAGGACCAAGAACAGACTGTGTAAGATTAAAAGTATCAATAGTTTGAAGAAATTCCTTAACCATCGGTTTAGAAGGACAACAAACATGTATGTTAAAATCGCCCAATATCAAAATCCTATCTGCATTTGGCACAACAGAAGATAAAAAATCTGAAAATTCATCTTTAAAATCCTTGTTATATTATATCTGTAAACTAATATACATAAAAATGAATTACAGCCATCTTTCTTAAATTGCTGTGCTTCAAAACTGGAAAATAATTCTGTAGCAGATAGGCGGCATTTAAACTTATCTCTATAAATAGTAGCTAAGCCCCCACCACGACCAACTGACCGTGTCGTATTAAAAAATGTATAGTCTTTAGGACAGACTTCAGTGAGCGGTCCAAGTTCACCGGCATTTAGCCACGTCTCAGTCATAAACAAAAAGTCAAGCCCAAGGGATACAATGTGTTCATTAATTGTGAATGTCTTGTTTGAAATCGATCTTACATTTAGTAACGCCATCTTCACGTCCTCAGTGCAATCTGTTTCCTGATATGTGGGTTGATGGTAGCGTGCTTTAAGATTGTGTTGATGCTGCAGCAACAATGAATAATCCAATGGACGAAGGTTGCAGAGATTTGCTCCTCTTCTGCAAACACGTGATCTCCTTGACAACCTCCTTGACGATAGCACTGATCGTAGTTTTTTGTGCAGACAAGCACACAAACAAGACAAATAAACTCAACAGAGAGGACATAGACAACAGACGACGGCTTGCCGAACACACTGGCGCCATCACTCTGACAGTTGCTAATTGTCACCAATTGCCAATATGTCTTGGAGTATCACAATAATATCGTATTGTGAGTTCAGTATCGTGATATGTATCGAATCGTGGCATGAGGGTATCATTACATCCCTAGTATATACACAATGAAAGGTAATTACACTTATGCTTGATATATAAACAACAAGAAATAACTGTGTAAACAATTATAAACATGCAATAAGATAATATCGGCCATTTAGGCAACATTAATTTGGCCTATTTAACGTAACAAACAGAATTATGATTATAACCCATAAACAGTGAAATAAGATCTATAAACATTGAAACTTACTTTTAGATGTACGCACACGATAACTTTATGAAATGAGGCAAACTCCTATACACTCTACTCTATACACTCTACTCTATACACTCTACTCCATACACTCTACTCTATACACTCTACTCTATACACTCTACTCTATACACTCTACTCCATACACTCTACTCTATACACTCTACTCTATACACTCACTCTATACACTCTACTCTATACACTCTACTCTACACTCTACTCTATACACTCCACTCTATACACTCTACTCCATACACTCTACTCCATACACTCCACTCTATACACTCTACTCTATACACTCTACTCCATACACTCTACTCTATACACTCTACTCCATACACTCTACTCTATACACTCTACTCTATACACTCTACTCTATACACTCTACTCTATACTCTACTCCATACACTCTACTCTATACACTCTACTCTATACACTCTACTCTATACACTCTACGGATTCATAACAACAACTGACGCCCTTTCAGCACATTCTAATTGCTCTGTAATTCTACTAGGGGGCGTTAACAGTCCATAGTCTATGGGCCCTATCATACACACGGGGCAATGCAGCGCTACAAGTGTTTTTTGCTAGTTTCAGCCCGACGCAGTTATCCTTTTCACGTCCTGCGCCATGTTGTTTAGCAAATGCATTTGCGCCCATTTGTGCGCCCATGGTTGTGCTGGTCTGAAAAAAAGTGTTCAGGCGCATTGTTGGCACGTTGCTATTTTGAGGCAACTGAAATAGACTGCGCCATTTACCAACAAAAACCTGGTCTAAATTCAGTGGTGCAGTTTTTTATTTTATTTTTATTTAAAGGGCGTATTAGTAATATGCTCCTCTAGGCGGGTGCACAACGCGTGTACACTCTGCTTATTACACACACAGGGATGTGCAGCAGCACACAAACATGCCAAATATAAAAAATTAAAAGGATTACAATGTAAAAGATTATTATTGTGTACATAAAGATATGGTGGAATCCAGCTTGTCCCGTAGATGGTCTGCTTGCTTAAACCTCGCGCCGTTTTCTCTCTGGAGAAGCGTTCAGTTTTTACGCTTGCAAATTTTGCCATGTAACTAGCGAATCCGCCATGGCACAAGCACAACTGGCTTTTAGAGGGAATGGGAGATGAGACTCCGATTGGTTTAGTCAAGTCAAGTCATCTTCATTTTATTCATATATTTAACAATGTAAAATTTTCCACAACGCTTTATCTGTAGAGTGATAAAGGGATCCTCCATAGGGAGAGGCTAGTTGGCACTTCAGCACTGCGTTGTCATCGGGTCCAGGCGAAGGTCCTTCATCAGATCTGGATACGGCCTGGATCCGGCAGGCTGCGGGAAAACCTCGGGATAAACAAAGACACTAAAATTAGCGTAGATGCCATTCTTCTTATGATGTAACGAGTACATCAGGATTTAAGGGAAGTGTTCCCAGTTCCGGCTGACCTAATCTATGCAGCCTAACATTGAGTTATAGAAGTCTATAATGCATTATGTGAACGCAGGTCAAAGAGATGTGTCTTTAGTCTAGATTTGAACTGACAGAGTGTGTCTGCTTCCCGGACAATGGTAGGAAGACCGTTCCAAAGTTTGGGTGCTAAATCGGTAGTATCTACCGCCAGCAGTCGATTTTGATATTCTAGGTATTATTAACTGGCCGGAATTTTGAGATCGCAGTAGACGTGAAGGACTATAATGCGTTAAGAGCTCTCTCAAGTACTGCGGAGCTAAACCATTTAGTAAATGTATACGATGTTTAATAGGGAGCCAATGCAGTGTTGACAGAACGGGGCTAATATGGTCATACTTCCTGGTTCTAGTAAGAACTCGAGCTGCTGCGTTTTGAACTAGCTGTAGTTTGTTTATTAAGCGTGCAGGGCAACCACCCAGTAGAACATTACAATAATCTAGCCTTGAGGTCATGGACGCATGAACTAATTGTTCTGCATTATTCATTGAGAGCATATGACGTAATTTAGATATATTTTTAAGATGGAAAAATGCGGTTTTACAGATACTAGACACGTGACTTTCAAATGAAAGATTGGTATCAAAGAGCACACCCAGGTTCCTAACCGACGACGAAGACTTAACAGAGCAGCCATCAAGTGACAGTATTCTAGGTTATTACATGTGGAAGTTTTTTGTCCAATAATTAGAATCTCTAATGTTTATTGCACATTATGCCTATACACACCCATTACTCATTAAGATAATAGGGATTTTTCCCATCGTTAAACTAGCAAAAGTGGATTCGGACACGACCTAAGTGCACTTGCGTCGTGCGCTTTAGACCATGCGCTTAGATTGTTAAAATAGGGCCCATCGAATGTGTCAACTCCCAGTCAGAAACCCCTACTAATATAAATCTATTACCTGAAGTGCTGAATACAGGGCCCTTTGTAACAATTATATTATGTATTGATTTACTTGGAAAGCCTATTTGCCATTACGTTGGATGATAATATTTTAAATAGGTTTATTCATTTCAGCTTTGTTAATTGAGACCGGGCTCTGTGACTGGCACTCAGAAATACAATAATACAGACATAATTGAAATGCGGGACACTGCTTAGGTCTTGCGGGACATGGGGCAAAGCTCCCAGTTTCGGGACTGTCACCCTACAGTGTCTGCAACGCACGTCCGTGGCTAGAGTAAATACTCTAACCGTTTAACATGGGTGTGAAAAAAATGACATACTGCATAGTACAGCAAACAGATCAGGTGGAAACAGACGTGTTCTCAAGATTCAGAGATCCAGATGATTGCAGTGGTTGAAAGCTCACTGAAAGGGAAGAGTATGAGTGAGTAACAGCTTAAATTTCATCCTGTTCCTCGCACAAACATACTCCCTGAGAAGCTTGGAAAATAGCACACAAGTTGAGGTAATGCTTTTATGGTGCTTTTACATCCTTTTTGAAGTTTAAAGTCTTTAAATCTCATGGACAAGAGCACAGTTCACTTCAGTTCCGGTAAAGTTCTCCCTCTGTGCCCTATAGAAGTATTAGTCATATAGTTTTTATCAACGTGAAGTTTAATAAGTGATGACAGGATTTATTTTAAAGGTGCTGTTAAACTTGAATCGTTTTTAAAAGAACCAAACTCATGTGCCTTGAAGTGCACTTAAGAGGTATTAATGTAGTAATAGTAGTAAGGTAGTAATAGTAGGAGGTAGTAATGGTGCCTTAGCTTCTCAATGGACCAAGTGTGAAAACACCCTATGCTTGCCAGTTGGATTCAATTGTGTTTGATGCAAATGGCATTAATAGGCTGCCGCTAGATAGACAAAAAGGTTGGATTGACAAAATGCCCAGTGAGTGGTCAATATTTTCCTGCAGGCATTTAGTGCATTCAAAGAGATGTGCTAATTTGAGCTCAGCTTTTGTGTTAGTCGTGCTGAAGGCCGCTGGTTTGTAGTGTAAACCGCTAGCTTGTGTGGGAGTTTGGGTCTAGCTATAGTAAGGAGTCCTCCTCCATTATTTATCACGCTTTCACTTTGACCTACTTTACAACACAGCAGTAACCACAATTCCCTCTGTACTTTAAATGCACGTATCTTTAATTAATATGTGCGAACACCCAACACCCAACGCCAAAAACTGAGATCTCATTCATACAAGAATACACTTGCACACTGAAAAACACCCACCGATCTTCTCTGACTCCGTACCAGTGCTGTGCACCATGCGTACACGTAGATAAAGCAATGATGAGGTAGTTCTGCACAATGCCTGTTCATGTTGTGTATTCACGTATCAGTTTTGCACCTCAGCTGTTTTAATTGTTTCCGCCCAGTAGCCCAATGAATTACTGGATTTTCTTCTGCCATTTTACTGCAGTACAGCACTCGGAAGACAATGGGGCAACAGAGGAATGGGGATTTTAGTTTTAATGGGACATAATTTACATTATGTACAGACACATACGCAGACACTGCCACACACTCTGTATAGAAGCCAAATATCAGGCTGCTCGTACATCAGCAGAAGAGGTTTGATTGACACGATGGTTGTAAGTGTTGTGAGTGCATCAGATCACAAGTGTGTATACCATAAAATCCATCATGTGGTTGGGGTGCAATCTGATTAAATTTCCATTGTATGTTTTGCCTTTCCAGTAGCATGGTCATGGTTGGTGTAAAACAACACGTTTAAACCGGTATAAGCGATGTACTTGGATGTGTTGTTACGAAATTAACTATTGAATATTTAGTCCCCTGGTAAAAACATTAATGGTATAAGCTGGATGACTGATTGCAATCTGTGCAGATGAACATACAAGATAATAAAAGAAACATGCAGATTTGACAACAAAATTCCACATGTAAGGTTTTAGATGAATTAAACTGGCCACACTTCAGATACATATAAAGCAATAAATGAAAGTTCACCTTTTACAACAAAACCTGCTGAAGCTGTTCTGAGCTGGTCAACACTTGGTAACACTTTACGATCACTGCCCGCTATGAATCATTAGTTAAGCATTAGTAAACATGATTTATAAAGCATTAATATACATTTATAAGCAGTTTATAAATACAGCTGTAAATGTTTTATCTTTGATTTATAAGCATATCTATAATGTGTTTAATAATTGTATTTTCAGACTTTATTAATGAAAAATTATTATTTTTTGAGTAAATGAAGTATTACATTCTTTACAAACCAGTTATTTAGGAGTTGTCAGTGGTTCATAATATCATTTAGAAAGTGCGAGTAAATGATTAATAAACTATTTAAATGTACATGTATAGCATACATCTTATTATTTAGACGTGACCCTGAAAACCAGTCCATAAAACATGGGTCAATTTTTTTAAATTGAGATTTATACCTCATCTGAAATTTGAATAAATAAGCTTTCCGTGATGTATGGTTTGTGAGGATAGGACAATATTTGGCCGAGATACAACTATTTGAAAATCTGGAATCTGAGGGTGCAAAAAAATCGAAACATTGAGAAAATCACCTTTAAAGTTGTGCATTTATGTTCGTGACTGTGCTGCATTCACTCACATTCTCATTTTTGTGAGCTCATCTAAAGTGAGGACTCATGCTTCAGCTTTTATAAAGGAGATTTAAAGGCTCAGTTATCTTCTAAAAAGGAAACAACGCAGTGTGATACCGAACCGAAACTCATCCATGATCTGCACTGCTGTTCTCTAATGTTCTCTAATCTCTCATTTATTTTTCATTTGATATCAAGTTAGCAGTTGTACAGTTGTTGTTTTATTGCATCCTGAAATAAATATTTGTTCTGTATCACTCAGTGTTGTGTTTGTTTCATTTATCTGTTTAAAAGATAACTGAAGCTTTAAAACTCCTTTGTAAAAGCTGAGGCATAAGTCCTTACTTTAGATGACCTCACAAAACTGCTAAATGTTTTAAAACTACCTGAATAAATCATGAATTACAGCAGGAATACATGTTAATAAAGCATTTATTAACACATTGAGTAACTATTACTATAAGTCTAAATAATATGAATAAATGTAAATTTAAATACTTTATTAATAATTGACCTAAAATTTCCAAATGATCCTATGAACCACTGACAACTCTTAAATAACTAGTTTGTAAATAATACATCATTTAGAAATGATAAATATTATAAAGTGTTACCGGATATTCTGCATAACCATATTCTACACCCCTTAATCCTTCCCAATGCCTAAACTTAACAACTACCACCTTACTAACTATTAATAAGCAGTAATTAGGAGTTTACTGAGTTTATTGAAAAGTCATAGAATAATTAGTTAATAGTGAGAATTGGACCCTAATCTAAAGTGTGACCGCCTTTTTACAAAAACATTTTTTTACTTCTTTTAAAAGTACTGTTCAGACCGGACGTTTTTCTTCTGTATCCTGGATTTTGGATGAATACCTCTCACACATCTATGTATGCTATGTGGATGTGTAATGCTGTCCTCTACTTTTCCTTCACCCACTGAGATGGAACTGTGTCCTTTCCAGACTCCCAATGTGAACGAGGCGGCTGTCTAGACGCTGCCCTGCCGCCCTTATCCTTTGAATAGTAATGACCTGTCAGAGAGAACTCAGGAATAAAGAATTCATAGATTACGCAGCAGAGCTAATCCAGACTCACACAAATCCATCTTCCTTAACGTTCTTTTACACCTTAGCTGTCAGGTCTTTGTGCCTTTTTCACAGGGACTTTCTTATTTTACACATGCACACCACCTCTATTTTCAATATGCACATGCACATTTATCAAGCTATTAGACTCATTCTGCACACTCATCTTTTTTTATTATTTGGTTATTCAAATGTCAGTGCTCGCAGTTCATTTATTCAGGGGATTTTTTCCCCCATTCTTACTTAATTTAAATTGCTTTATTCTGCTTTAGGATGTCTGCTTGTTTTGCCTTATTGGTCTGTCAAAGAGCATCTAGGGATACCATCTAGAGTTCTTCAAATCAACACATGGAGGACGTTAACTGCCAGTTTTCAGTTTATTCTCCGTTCTCCCAAGCCAGGAAAGTGCAAGGTGCTCACAGGTGCCAAAAACATGAAACATCAAAAAGGAAAAAAATAAATTAATAAAAAGACTTCAATATACAAAAACAATCACTTTGGATCAGGTATAACAATTAAATCAGAGCACTCGGCAGATACTGCACTCACTACCACCAGTCATATAGACTCTCTGACCACTTCCTTAGGTGAACATTTATACACATGGGTACAACCATTTCTCAATCATAAAATGGGAAAGTATTAAATACCATAAACATGTGTTAAAGATCAAGTAACCCCATTTCATTCAACACACAAATTTAAATAACAGCACAAACTTCAGTTCAACAATAATTATAGAAAATAGAATTATAATTATATCAATCAACAATAATTATACATAAATAACTTCAAAACAATTCCACCCCTTACCCACCATACTTGGTATTTCCCACTCCCATGATGCAACACAGCACAGGTACAAAAAGCACAACAAACGTCCATTCCGGTCTTTTACTAAAATCAAGATGGCCGCCACCATGCATGCTGACCCAGGTGACACGTCAACGGCCCGCGAAACGCCCAAATGTCCGCTGGGCTAGTGCTCAGGTGGCCAGTCTGAGACACAACAGTCTCGTTGTAGGTGCATGTTTGTGTGGGTGTGGGTGTAATCTCTACCATCTCTCCCTTCGCTGGTAGGCTACATCAAGGTAAATAAAGTGTCTTTTAAAAACCCAAGTATGTGTTCATGTGTTTCTAGAAAGGGCTAACAAGGGGAACAGAGGGCAGCTCTGTGACATGGTCCAATGCAGATTGTATCTAAGCAGCTTTACAACAATAAACAGGACATTTATGAGCAATGATGTAAACCAAATTCAATTCTGCTGCAATGCAGCTCTAGACAATAGTGGCGTTATTCTGAAGTCAGTTTATTGTTGATTCAGTTCTGTTCAATAACCGTGTTAAGTATCAATTACGAAATGAGTTCAATTCGGCTATAAAGCAGCTCTAAAAGGGTGATGTCGTCATCCAGTGCAGTCAAATCAATAATATTTCTGAACTTGGCCAAAGGCAAAGCAAGGAAACCAAACTTCATCAGGTGAAATAATATAAAAAATATAAGCAGGATTCAAAGGCTGTCAATTGAGAAAGATATTCTGTGGAAGCAGATGGTACAGTTACATCATCTAACAGCAGAGGCTGTACTAACCAGCCGCCATTGACCCCTTGGCAGCTGAAGGGTTTTTTTTTGTTTGTTTTTTTTTTACACTTGTAGCTTTACTAAAGAACTGTCATGCCTTGTTTACCCAACAACTCATTCCTCTCTCAGCGGATCTGTTGGAGTTTGAATTAAAGGATTGTATTTTGATCTCCAGTCTAGTTGCCTCTCTGATACGGTGTGCCAGCAGAATAAACACTGTTCATTACACATTCTTTAAAAAATATATATTTAATTATTTTATTTTATTTTTCAAATGCTGTTCTGAACCAGATGTTCAATTAAATCAGATTTGCAACATGCGGAAATAATTGTATTATTGTTTATGTATAAATAAAAACTGTGGAACTAGAAACCCTTCCCAAAACTGAAGTCAAATCCTGACAAGTGTCGTTTTTGGATTAAACTGTGTGGACGTCCTCACAGTCAGCGAAACCCCTCAAGATCAACAAGCACACTTTTGTGGTCTATTTTTGCTTTTAACCTTACTGTGAAGTTTCGGTTCTCTACCCTAATTGTTGATACGCTAGCACACGCTGCTAATAAATACAACTTTATACTCGCATAGTCCGTTTGCTTTGTAATAACGATTATAGAAGTGAATAGAGACCTACCCAGCTTTGCATGAACAGTGTTGCTCTTGATATCGTTAGTCCCAGCCTCCGTCTCGATTAGGATATGCGGTGGTTAATTTTTTGACTGTGACCGTTATGCTTTTGCCTCTGTTTGGATGCCGTGTTGTTGCTTGCGTTTCACCAATATGTCTTGAATATAGCCTTCGATCGCATACTGCAGCCCCTTTTGCCTACTTCTATCGGACACTTTATTTGCTGCTTTATAAAAGTTTGATCAAATTTCAGCAAGAAGAGCTGTCACAGCATAAGCCATGTTGATACCAAACCAGAGCCCAGATGAAGTTGTCGGACGTAGCAACAGTAACTAAGGGGGGCGGGGCTTAGCCAAAGGTGAATTCGTACAGTATGAATGACCTACTCCTGACCCCGCCCCTAAACCTACCCATCACTGGGTTTTAGACAAATCATACGAATTCGCCACCTTTACGCACTCGTATGAATTCGTACGAAATGATTGTGAGATAGCGTTGGGACGATCTGTGCGTTGTGATAGGTGAAGGTTTTAAGTTCATCAGTTTTGGCTAGAGTCCGCCAAGCCACATTAACCTTTGTAGCATCCCAGCAAGGTAGCGTCTGCTGCATGTCACCTGACCCAGATAAGAGATGCTAACTCCTGCTGCCTCTCTCTAACCTTCACATATTTCGAACACACACACATAAAGTCACTTGCACACCAACACACACTTTCATAGTCCTTCAAGCTACATTACAACACCTGCAGCCTCCCCGGGGACTCTCCAACAGGAAAGTTTGACCCCCTTTTTCTCCTCTAACCACCCATCAAGGGACGAGTTCATTCACGTATTGTTGTTGTTTTCATCCGCAGGAGATGTTCACACCTGAGTGTAAATTCAAGGAGTCTGTGTTTGAGAACTACTACGTCATCTACTCATCCACCGTGTACCGCCAGCAGGAGTCGGGTCGAGCCTGGTTCCTGGGCCTCACCAAGGAGGGTCAGGTCATGAAAGGGAATCGAGTAAAGAAAACTAAGCCCTCCTCACACTTTGTACCAAGACCCATTGAAGGTAGTGTGTTTGCAAATGTGTGTTTCCTGCATTCAAGAACCCTGTCATGTAATTCAGTACCAAAAGAAATATTAAAACGTGACCAGATGAAAAATAACGTGATAAGATTTATTATATACTTTGTGTAGATTGTATAGAGAGGGACTAAGGGTACACCGCTATATTGACGAACTCCATTGGTTTCATATGCTTGCCTCATGCGTCAGATCAAGATGCATTTAATTCTTTGCATGCATTTGTAAAAGTTGAAATTATATTTCATATATATTTATACTTGTATAGATCTAACACAATGCCCCTACCCTAACCACTAATAATATATCAGTAAAAACACGTAACAGCAGATAAAAGTAGAGGTATGAACTGCAAAATACGGACAGTATAACAACTCATGTTGCATTCCAAGTCTTCTGAAGCCATATATTTTTATGTGAGGAACAGTGTAAAAAACAGACAAATTGTATGTCACGAGACGCATGAGAGCCAATGGCTTTTCACAATTAAAGCTGATGAATATGTTGTGTTTTGAGTGTTATAGCGGATTAAGATGTTGACTTGCTTTTGTTGAACGATGACTGAAACTTTGTATTACTGGCACGTCTCGTGATTATATTGAAAGTATACTTTACACTTTAAATGTCTTGCATTTAAAGACTGATATTATCCAGAGATCAAACTATCCTTAATAGTGATATTAAAACACATTTATGGCCTAGTAATTTAGAAATGTGCATTGTGCTGTAAAGAAATACTCCAAATAAAGTTTAATTATAATTATATTAGTATAAAGCGTAATGTCAAGTAAATATGTTTATGGTTTGGTAACACTTTACTTGAAGGGGTGTGCATAAGACACGAATATGAAGGAAGTTTTATGCATGTTTCTGACAACTGTCATTAAGTGTCATTCGCTCAATTATGACATTTTTAATGCAAATATGACACTGTTAGATATGTCTTTGTTATGACAACTTGACATAAACCGATACATCATAACCTGTCAGTGTCTTTGTCATGACAACTTGACATTACCAAGAAAACATCAATTATCATAAATATGTCATAAACATGACATAGCAGATTCATTATCAAACTTAAGAAACCACTTACATTAAACTGTCATGTAGTTGGTTTTGACATTGGCTGTCATGAGACCATTATAACTGTGTCATGAATATTTTTCTTGACCTCAACTACAGTGGTACAAATTGAATTTGTCATTAAAATGTAATTTAATGACATTAAGTAGTTTCTTAACTACTGAAGCTAAGTGGTTTCTTAAAGGTGCTCTAAGCGATGTCCCGCGTTTTTTAGGCCAAAACATTTGTCGTCACATATAGCAAACATCTCCTCACTATCCGCTAGCTGCCTGTCCCCTGAACACACTGTAAGAACATGGTCTCTGTCACGGCCCAGGCTCCACAAACACCAACAAAAACAAACTGGGCCAACCCGCACCACGAAACATAACAAACTGTTCCAGCCAATAACAGACCAGAATGATTTGGGGGTGGGGTTTGGGGGGTTAGTGCGCGGATGAGGAGGAGGGAGGGTCGAGCTAGCCTCCATTTTGTTTGACAATACTTCAAACGTCAACAAGAAGTGACGTCACCCAACATCTCTTAGAGCATCTTTAATTTTGATCATTAATTTATCAAGTTTGATCATTAATTACTGATAATTGATCATTAATCTACTAAGTCATGTTTATGACATATTTATGACAGGTTATGTTGTCTTGGTAATGTCAAGTTGTCATGACAAAGACACTGACAGGTTATGATGTATCGGTTTATGTCAAGTTGTCATAACAAAGACATCTCAAACAATGTCATATTTGCAACACAAATGTCATAATTGAGTGAATGACACTTAATGACAGTTGTCATAAACATGCATAAAACCTCCTTCATATTCATGACATGTGTCATGTCATGATTATGAAGGTGGCATGTCAGTCTTATGCACACCCCTTCAAGTAAAGTGTTACTATTGGGGGTTTTGTAATATACTTAGTATAAATAAATTTTATTTTAAATACATTTTGGTATAGTGTTTTTTCACTAGGAAATTTGGAGTGGAAAGTGGAGTTCCAAGTTTGTCAATGTTATAGCGATGCCTATATAGATGAAACTTTAGCATAATAATTATAGTGATGCTTCAGTTTTTGACACTTTGGCAGTATGTAGGGGTTATGTATTTGTGAAAAGTGGGTGTTACATACCAGAATGGAGCCAGATGCTTTGAGACAAGAGGGCTAGAAAAAATGCCAGAAAGAAAAATTGTTACGCAAAAAAGTTATGTCAATCATAAGTCTCATTACTCATAATGATCGCAGTCAAAAGTAATGGGTATTAATCTCTTGATGTGTTTGCATATTGCAGTTTGCATGTATAGAGAGCCTTCACTGCATGAGATTGAAGAGAAGCAACGCTCCAGGAAAAGCTCAGGAACGCCAACGATGAACGGAGGCAAAGCGGTCAACCGGGACTCCACATAGCAGAGCTCAAACACGGGAGGCAGAGCAGCTGTTCCCTCGCCCTCACCCTCGCCTCCAACCACAACAAGATGACAAACTGAACTCTTGCCTGAGAAAACTTCTAGAAGAACACAGAGGGGGGGGAAAGAGAAATAAATGTTACCGTTCCAATCAGGAGTTGAACTCACATTTTATGCAAAAAAAAAAAAAAAAAAAGTTCAATGGGCAGTCATTTGGTTCACAACAATAATAATATTCTTTGTTTGGGGTTTTATGCTGTGAGGAATGAGCTTTAAAACGTTCTCACGTGTTCATTTCCATGTGAATGCTCTTCATGCTTTACTTTCATCAAGAAAACGGGGATTTTTCTCTCTTTGCTCACAATGCTCATTGCTATTGATTCTGTTTGTGGATATTATGCAGATTTGAGCAAGTTTTTCTGCTTTCTTTTATTTATTTATTTTTCCTTCTGAGAGGCGAATGCACTTTGTGACTCCAGATTGCTGGAATGTCAGTAGGGTGAATGTAGAAGGGACGCTCAGTTACTTCCGAAGCTTTTAGGGGTGGTCTTGGATCGTTTCGTTGCCTGTTCATTTTGGTAAGAGATAATATCCACGCAACACTTTCTTCAAAAATCTTGCCCGCCTTGGCGCACATACGTCCAGCACACATATTCTGTATGTTTGTGCATGTGTGTGTGTGTGCGCGGCACTGCTCAACATCTCTAAACGGCGACTTGGTTTCGGCTGGAGTGCGACGCTCTTCATTGCGATTGACGGCTAAGCTTTAGATGGAAAGTAGGCGATTTCCTGTGAATTATTCTCAAATTTCCTTGCACCCAAGCAAACTTAAGTATTATATTTAGCTCAAAGTATGACAAGCAACTCAGGAAGCTCTAGTCTTAGAAGTGTGACCCCGACACCAGCCCTGTCCAGTAAAAAAAAAAAGCACAAAGAAGGCCAGTTTATTGCCCCTTTACGGGTTTGGAGGTCGGGCTGGACAGGGTGGGTGGATTGTGGACTATAGGAGGAGCCTGGCATTCATAAGTCTTCCAGTATAAATGGCATGAGAGCTGTGCCCAAGTATGCAGCAACAAAACGCAGAGACTTAAACGCATGAGTCCTCAGAAAAGTGTGTTTATAGTTAAATGAGAAATCGTCAACATGTTTGTGACAAAGAGTGTAAAAAACAGACACCCAATGCAAAGATTGTCCAGATCAAATGAGTTTCCAGACAAGAAAACACTGTAATGGGAGTGTGTCCTTTCGCTGTGTACAAACAGAACTCTTTATTTTTCATGTTTGCAGATGTTTTCACCTAAATGAAACACTATCATATATGCATTATGAATAATGAGATGTATAAAATATGCATTGATATTATAAAGCAGAATGAAATTAGGATTGTTTAAGAATAAAAGTATGATATTTAAAGCTTTCACCCCTGTGTCACTGTATAGCTTATTTTCCAATGATTCTCTTGAGCAACTTTACTATATAAGTACATTTTACAGTAAGTGCATTTAATGTAGCACAGAGGCAGAATAAATGCATTTACACAGGTATAATAATGTTATGATAAAGCTATAATAAAGAGTTTAACTCTGTTGCCAGTAATGTACTGTTATTGTACAGTTCTTTACTGTAATCTACAGTATGTTACTGTAAAAATACCGTGCTCTAAATTTAACTAATTTCACTTGCAGAAACCGACTGCTTTAAAATTAGCGTTTTAATTGTATTAACTAAAATGTATAATGCACTAATAATGTGAGCAAAGTATTACTGTGAACTTTAATTTGAGAGCACTAAAAAAAAAAAAAAAAAAAAAAAAAAAGAGATCTCCACTGGACCAGCAACTACACAGTCACCGCCAGTTAAACAAAGCAACATGCAGCATATCATCAATGTTTCCAGTTCTTCTCCTGGAGTGAAGCAAAGGCTCTGCTCTTCAGCACAACGGTGACCCCCCCCCCCCCCCCCCCCCAAAAAAAAAAAACTTTTACAGTAATATATACCTGTTTTATAACTTACAGTTTTTTACTGTTAAATACATTCTGTGGGGGTGTCTTTTCATCTTATACTGTTAACTCTTTCAACCCCACAGGAAAATACACACTACAAAGAGTAAAAAGCAACATTGATGCGGTGAGATTATTAAGTGAATATGTAAGTGATTGTTGAGCATTAGTGATGAACACCTGCTGTTAACAAGCAGAATCACTGAAGGAAAGAGGAACACAAGAACAGAAAATAGAGAAACACAAGAACTACAACTGACTTCCAGCCATTACACATTATTACATGTATTATTAGTATGACTTTATTTCTGTCATACATCTTCAGAAGTTGTTGAGATATTGAGATATTTATTTGGTTTAAAGTTACCATTATGGAGATCAGTGTTTGCTTTAGTCGGAATGCTGATAACTTTCTTTAACCTAATCAGTTTTTCTCTTACTTGAATTACACACACACGCACGCACATATGCACATGGTTTGTGAATTTAGTTATATTGATTATGATGATCATCATAAAGCCTGTTCATTCAATAATCTCATTCAGAGTTTAACTCTGTATCAAAAGTGTTACATTACCAACACCGTGAAACTACATCGAGTTACAATGATGAATTTTATTAACACCTCATGCACAACTAATAAACAAAGCTACCCTGTCTTGCAGAAACACAGAGATATCAAAATCAGCACGTCTCTCAACAATGGTGGCAATATATATATATATTGCATGCACTGCAACATGACACTTTTGATTGTCACCATTGTTGAGATTAATTTGCCGATTGTTGATGTTTGTGTGTCTAAGTCATGGAGGAGTTTTTTTATGAGTAACAAATATTAAATACCCATAAATTCAAAGCATATACTCATTATGAGATCAGAGAACCAGACATGTCCAGGATGATCACTGGATCATCAACTTTCTCTTGACTTTATCTAGCAATAACAAATGTGTGTTATAAACTCACAGTTTCAGCAGCCAAGATAAACTTACAGTAAAAAGTCAAAAGCCCAACTAAAGCAAATACTGATCTACATCATGGTGACATGAAACTTTATTATATTCAATAAAACATTAACAACTAAATATCTGTTAATTCTCAACAGGAACTTTTGTACATGTATGAAAGAAATCATCGTAAACTGGTTTGTAAACTGTTTACACACTCAGGGCCCTATCTTGCACCCAGAGCAATTGACTTCGAACACCGAGGCATGTATCATTCCTATTTTGCACCCGCGCACAGCGGCCTTTTCCCTCCACAGACGCACGTCGGTAAATTAGGGAATGAACTTGCGCTCGCGGGGCCGGTTCAGTGAAAAGAGGAGGCGTGTTTCCAGCGCAAAACATTCCCTGGAGATATTTTGCAGTTTCAAAAAACAATTCCGCCACTGACCAGGAAAAACCCAGTCTAAAGACAGTGGCGCGTTAGTAATTTGCTATTTTAAGGGCGCACGCACAACGCGCATACACTTTGATTCTCTCATCTAAACAGATGCAGCAGTTTTCATTTTTGCAAATCATAAATTATTACAAGGAAAAATATGAAATATTGCGTTTCAGATCGTTAATAACAGGGCCCTATGTGTGGCTGGAAGTCAGCAGTTCTTGTGTTTCTCTTTTTTCTGTTCTTCAGTGATTCTGCTTTTCAGGTGTTCATCAGTGTCTCAATTCACTCAATTCTTTTCATTCACTCTGTCAAGTGGACTATATTAGTGAACTAATGTAGGGAATAGTGAATGAGGGTATAGGGTGTGATTGGGAAAACAGATTCAGAAAACGACTCTTTATCTCACAATTCTGACTTTATTTTACTTTTTCTTTTTTCTTATTCTTTTTTATTGCGTGATATAAAGTCGCAATTGTGTGATATAAAGCCGCTATTGCATTTTATAAAGTGTGAGATATAAACTCAATTGCAAAAAATAAACTGGAAATTCGTACTTTTTTCTCAGCATTGCATGTTTATATTCGCAGTTCTGACTTTATAACACGTAATTGCGACTTTATATCATGTAATTGCGACTTTATATCACGCAATTCTGACTTTATATCATGTAATTGCGACTTTATATCACGCAATTCTGACTTTATATCATGTAATTGCGACTTTACAGTTTATCACGCAATTCTGACTTTATATCTCGCAATTCTGACTTTGTCACGCAATTCTGACTTTATATCTCGCAATTCTTTATAACACTAATTGCGAGTTTATATCACGCAATTGTGAGTTTATATCATGCACTTGTGAGTTTATATCGCGCAATTGTGAGTTTATATCGCGCAATTGTGAGTTTATATCGCGCAATTGTGAGTTTATATCACGCAATTGTGAGTTTGTATCACACAATTGTGAGTTTATATCTCGCAATTCTTACTTTATTACACCAATTGTGAGTTTATATCACGCAATTCTGACTTTATATCACGCAATTCTGACTTTCTAACACGCAATTCTGACTTTATATCTCCCAATTCTGACTTTATAACACGCAATTCTGACTTTATAACAGAAATTGCAAGTTTATATCTCGCAATTCTGACTTTATAACACGCAATTGCGAGTTTATATCACGCAATTCTGACTTACTGTAATAACATGAAATTGCGAGTATATATCACGCAATTGCGAGTATATATCACGCAATTGCGAGTATATATTATGCAATTCTGACTTTATAACACGCAATTGCGACTTTATATCTTGCAATTGTGAAATAAAAACTCGCAATTATCTTTTAAAATATTTTATTATGTGGCGGAAATAAGCTTCCATGGGTTTGCCATCAAAACTTTTATTTATAGTTTCTGTGATATGGAATTTTCCAGCAATAAACATAAACAGTTCTGCCTATAATGTCTTTGGGGCTATAGCAGGTTTGAGACCAAATGTTGATTTATAGTTGCTCAGAAGCTTATTTTCATGTATCTTTTTTCCTCCCTTACAGTAAATTGGGTAACAAGATTGAATGGTTGAGTTTGAAGAATGCATTAAAAACAACTTATTAATAAAATGAGTTTATAGACTTGTCAGCCCAGCATTCTATGTCTGGTTCATTCAATATATATTAGATAATAATAAATCCATTTGATGTGTGCCTTTATAATACTAAGAAGTAATGGGACACAATTTGTAAAAGATGTCAAATACATTAAATTATGGATGAAAAATATGACACTGAAAAATACACATTTGAAATGATAAATGATAAAAGTTATCTCTGTTGACAATAACAAACGACTGCGGTGAGTCAGAGATACGTGCATAAATAATTTAGTACGGCTTTTAATGTGGCATTGCGTCTCTACACAGAATTTGAAGTTGGCACAGAGTCTCCTAGGAGCAATCTTAACTCCTTTTTACAAAATTCAAATGACTGATAATGATTTATCGGATTTACAGGCAAGTCCAGGTATGGGTAAATCATATCAGCCTTGAAAGTTATAAAAACTCAGGCACCAATCCAACTTGTCATTTTAGGATTGCACTTCTCTGGCCTTAATTCTACTCGTTGTCATGGAAACAGACTTTCCCTACTGTCTGTAAGGAGAACGAAGAGGAGGAGATGGAGGGGGAGGAGGGCTGCAGAGGATTTATTCTCCTCTTTTCTGGAGAACAGATTGAGATTGTGTTTGAGATTGTTTCTCTCTTTGTCTTTTTAAAGTCACACACATATGGTAACATGGCAGTGATGTACAATTACAAGTCGGAGCGTGTGTGTGTGTGTGTGTGTGTGTGTGTGTGTGTGTGTGTGTGTGTGTGTGTGTGTGTGTGTGTGTGTGGGGTGTACTTAACTATATTTTGTTGACAAATTTGTACCCAGAAGTTACCAAAACCTGACAACATCTACAAAAAGAGATGTACAAAACATCTACAACATCCCTTTAGAGATGTCATCATTTGTAAATCGAGTATAAAAATAAAGTAATTAAAAACAATGTGTGTGTGTGTGGGGGGGGGGGTGTACTTAACTATATTTTGTTGACAAATTTGTACCCAGAAGTTACCAAAACCTGACAACATCTACAAAAAGAGATGTACAAAACATCTACAACATCCCTTTAGAGATGTCATCATTTGTAAATCGAGTATAAAAATAAAGTAATTAAAAACAATGTGTGTGTGTGTGTGTGTGTGTGTGTGTGTGTGTGTGTGTGTGTGTGTGTGTGTGTGTGTGTGTGTGTGTGTGTGTGTGTGTGTGTGTGTGTGTGTGTGTGTGTGTGTGTGTGTGTGTGTGTGTGTGTGTGTGTGTGTGTGTGTGTGTGTGTGTGTGTGTGTGTGTGTGTGTGTGTTGTTGTTGTTGTTGTTGTTTGAAAGATAGGAAATCATTACGAGTAGAAAAGGTAGAAGAAGCACTTTAACTAGGCTTTAAGAATTAAAAATTCATATTATTAAAAGGACATAATTAAAAAAAAAATGTGTTTTTAAAATATAATTAATTTATATTTTATATTTAGGACATTTATAAAATTGATAAGTATACAAACCTCAACTTTAATGAAAATACATTTATGTAATTTGTCTCTCTTTTTTAGTCGTGTAAACTTCTCACAGACTTCTGTAAACAGTCTTTGACAGTCTTTGACAGTCTTTGATCCATAATACCTGTGAGTAACGTAACAGCAAAGCCACGCTGAGCCGAGTTTAACTGGTTTATGTCAGTGCCATGGTACTTACAGGATCCCGTGTGCCCTAAAGCCAATGACTTGTGTGAAAAACTGCCTGTAAATCCCCTCCTTTCTTGAAGAATATTGATCTGATTAAATCTACTGCAGCTGTAAACATTCACTCTGCTATTCCATTCTGTCATTCTCGCATTGATCCGCCATCTTTCTCGGCTTTATTTTAGCGCTCATCTTAACTGATTCTGATGTTTGGTTAGAGATTTTAATCTTAGGGATTGATTGGTTTCGGGGCAGGACGGCCCTCGCAGACCTGGAACATCAAGTTCTTCATTAACAAATAATTGGTCTTCTTTCAATGAACACGATTGGCCTCGTCTCTCAGATATTCAATCCAACAGAGATTTGATTATGTTGGATTACGTTTTTTTTTTACGTGATAAAGCCACAATAATGAGCTGCTGTTCAAAATCATTAGAAATAACATGATGAAAAACATGACTATTTTTCATGAAATGTTTTTAGCTTTTTAAAATAGCTTTTGTATTATGGAGAACTGTGAATTTTTATCAGTTTCAAACAAACACAAACAGCTATACAAGCAAATGTGAACTCTCACGCCAAATTCCCTTTCTTTATATTTGACAACAAACTGACAGCATTAGATGTGCAAATCTGCTGCAAATCTGCTGCAATTCAGTTGTGTTGTTAAATACTATTAAAAAGAAAGATGTCTTAATTTATTCAACAAGCAAGCATTCATTTGAACCCTTTCCACATTTTAACAGTGGAAAGATCATGTGGACATCGGTACACAACCCTAACGTAAATATATATATATTTCAAAATATATATGATCAATATATTACATGGTGTAAATATACTGATACATACTTAATATACTGTTACAATATATTGAATAATACATAACAAATTGCCGCTTTATTGAAAAATATATTTACAATATACTGTATTTACACTGTAGAAGGTCATTAGATGAGTGTACTTGGAAAACATGTGGAAACAACAAGGTTTTACTCAAAGTTATAAGCTGCTAAATGACATTGATAGTGCATTTATTTGTATTTTTGTAATAAATTGTAACCCTTCAAATCCTTAAATCCCAACAGAACATTAAACAGTAATCTCTCAAGATCTCAGCAGAGGGTTCAACAACATTACCAGCTTCACTTTCTACTTACCAGATTTACTTTATTTCTGTCATACGTCTCAGAAGTTCTCATGGTTTAGATCTTGATGATTTATTTAAAATAATATAATTTTACAGTCACCACCATGGAGATCAGTGTTTGCTTTAGGGCAGTTTGACTCTTCAATGTCTGCTTTTACTGTGTATTAGGCAGTGTTGGGGGAAATACATTACAAGTTACTTGAGTTATAAAGGATCAGATGACTTTATCAAATAACTGAAATGCATTACTTAAAATAAATACAAAAAAATATCTAGTTACTTTTTCAAATATATAACGCAAGTTACTGTGTTTTCCCATTTATTGACTGACAGCTCTCCTGCCCTCATGTTGAGAAAAATCAAAGTGCAGAGGTGTGTGTGTTTGTGAACATTATGTTTATTGTAGTTCTAGATTAAATGTGAGCATTTACTCATCTCACTTGCACAAAAAAATATTCAATATTCCTCAAAATGAATAAAATCAGTGAAATGAATCAGAATACTATGCAAACCTCCAATAACTAAATATGTTAAATAAAACATACATTTATATGCATTTAATCTCACTTTATTGACCAATGTAATTGCTTCTGACCTTCGATGATTCAGTTAAATAAGCAAGAATGACTATAGATAGATAGGAAGGTTTGCTTGTTTGCTTTCCTCTACTGTACACATTTCCTTCAGCCTGAGGATTATTATTTCACGTTTGGTGTGAAAGGGTCTTTACATTAGCCCAAAATAGAACTTTTGTGTTATAAAAAAACAAGCACAGCCCAGGTAAAGTAATGCAAAAGTAACGTAACGCATTAATTTTCTAAAAAAGGAACTAAGTAATGCAATTAGTTACTTTTTAAGGGAGTAACGCAATATTGTAATGCATTATTTTTAAAAGTAACTTTCCCCAAGACAGGTTTTAGGACACTGCCTTTATGGTTAAAAGGAGTCAACAAAAATGCTGGATATGATGTAATGGATATACAGTGTTGATGATGTCAGAGATACATCCTAAGGTGTATTATAATTAAATATTGTAGTATAATCAGCTCATGAATCTCAACAACATGCTTCCTGCTGCAGTGCATTCTGGGAACCATGCATGAGTTTTATACTATGGTAGCTCCATTGCAGAATGACACATCTCACCATTGTTGAGATTATGATGCTGATGCTGAGATGCTGATTATTGATGTGTGTGTGTGACTAAATATAGCAGGAGTTTAAAAAAAATGTTTGTGCACAATGTGTTTAAAAACTCTGTTTACCAGAAAGTTTGGTCTCTTGTTATAGTTTTGCAGTGTTTAAAATACAACATTTTATGACTCAACACTTTTTTGATCAGTGATAAAGCTTGGGATGTGATCTGCAACTCAGAATAATTAATAATGATTGTAACATCACCAATAAATACCCAGTAGATTATCCACATAATATCTCTTGGCTTTTCTCTTGGCTAAAATCGGCAATTCCTTATGTATTATTCAATTATTTGTAATATATAACACATTATATTAACACAATATATTATTTCATTTATATTTTTCAGTAGATTTACATCAAATAATATTTTGATCATAAATATATGAAAATATATTTTCGTTCCGTAAGGGAATACACGCTGGAATCGACTTTACATACTTGAATCCCTCATATCACCAAGAGTCTGGAGCATGTTCACAACAGAACACTTTGGCCCAATCCATAAATACATTTTTGCTATGATGCTCTTTTATTTTAGGATATTTAAGTTGAAGTTTAGTAAATAAATAAAGTAAATAATCCATCCAGAGGGATCATCCACCTCTGCAAAACCCTCCAGCACTGAAGGTTAGTATTGCAATTTATCTCCTCCTCGTCTCAACAGCTCAAGAGCAAAGCAAATTGATCCATTACCCATTCTGCAAGAACAACGTCTGTGTCCTTCCTAAGAGGAATTGCCTTATTGAAAGGCATTTTCTATATTTTGCTTCATGCAGGCATTTTTGACTTAACAGAATGTCTTGCCATGTGACTTTAACTAAGACTTCAGTATCTGCCGACATGCTCAGATATTTCCTCTGATAGACAGACTAATGAGGGAACTCTAAAGCTATGTTTGTGTAATTCAATAAATTGTGAAACAGTGGAGTGACTCAAATCATACTGACAAAGCTGTAATAAACCAGTTTGAGGATGAGAAACATTTAAAGGGCTGTCAAAAACAGCCTACATTACCTATAGAAAATAATTTTTAGTAGATTTACCTCCTCTGCTATAATAAAGTTTGTAACACTTTACAATGAGTCTCAGTTTGTTGACATCAGTTAATAAATTAGATATCATGAGCTGAACATTTTGTTACACTAACACTGTAATTTGCTCTGGCTAAAACCAGACAATTACATTACTTTAAATTAGTCCACCCCCCAATTTTACTGTTATAAAAACGAGCCACGTCTGAAAAGAAAAGAGGGTGGTTTTGCTGTAATCTATAGTAATATCTTCAGAATTACTGAGAAGTCTAGTTTTGAATATTGCAAATATTCTTTTTGTGTTGGTGCTTAATGTAACACTATCTAGTGTAAATGATAAATCACTTTTGAGAATTACAGGCCAATCTCAAATTACTGTAATTACAGGCCAATCTCCATACCCTTTTTGTCAAAGATACTAGAAAAAGCAGTATCCTCACAACTATGTTCCTTTTTAGAAAGAAATGGTATCTGTGAGGATTTCCAGTCAGAATTTAGACCATCCCATAGTACCGAGACTGCTCTGTAATTAGAGTTACAATTGATTTGCTCTTATCATCTGATCGTGGTTGTCTCTATTAGTGTTACTCTCTATTAGTGTTACTCGACCACAACAATCTTTTAAATAGACTCGAACATTATGTTGGCATTAGTGGAATTTCATTAGCATGGTTTAAATCATACTTATCTGACCGTTATCAGTTTGTAGCAGTAAATGAAGAAATGTCTTATCGATCAGTTCAGTATGCAGTACCACAAGGCTCAGTACTAGGACCGTTGTTGTTCACTCTGTACATGCTACCATTAGGAGATATCATTAGGAAGCATGGGATTAATTTTCACTGTTATGCCGATGATACTCAGCTCTATATCTCTTCGCACCATATACATTTTTAAATATTGCTGATTAGTACTAAATGGTTTAGCTCCATCAGTCAATATTAAAATTGACTGATGGCGGTAGATAATTTTCCTACTTAGCACCTAAACTTTGGAACAGTCTTCCTAACATTGTTCAGGAAGCAGACACACTCTGTCAGTTTAAATCTAGACTAAAAATACATCTCTTTAACCTGGCTTCCTATTATTTAAATCAGTTAAATGATTATTAGGCTGCATAGATTAGGTCAGCCGGAACCAGGAACATTTGCTATAACTCCAGTACTTTGGTACATCATGAGAAGAATTGTATCTACGTTAATGCTAGTCTTTCTGCTTATTCCGAGGTTTACTGTAATCAGGGCCGAATCCAGACCAGATGGAGGACCTGCACCTAAACACGACCACAACGCATCCCTGAAGTGTCAGCAGAGATTGTGTCAACTAGACTCTCCCCTGTGAAGACCTCATCGACACAACAGCCATCGGCACTGATCCTCAACAAACCCGTCTCCATACCACTGTGACTCCGAACTGGATACATATTCTAAATGTTCTGATCCAATCTGACTTCTGACCTCTAATGCGGCCTGAATCATAATCATAATCATACACTTTTTGTTCGTTGGCAAGAGGAGAACTGGCCCCCGACTGAGCCTGGTTTCTACAAGGTTTTTTTCTCCATCCTGCACCTGATGGACTTTTGGTTCCTTTCCACCGTAGCCTTTTTCCGCCTTTGTTGCCATTGGCTTTTGCTTATAGTTGGGGACATTAAATTTAACATTTAATTAAATATTAAAAAATAATATTGATCTGCCTGCATTGACACAATTATACAAGAACTGAACTGAGCTGGACGATGCACTTCACGCTTTTCTCCAGAGCGGCTATACATTATATATAAATTAACTAAATAAATAACTTTTTTTAAACAAAAATGAAACATCACTGAACTTACTTAAGCACTACTGTGATGCTATTTTCTTCTGGAAACAAACTTTTTTGCCTTATTTTCCTATTATCTCTGTAAAGTTGCTTTAAAACAATCTGTATTGTAAAAAGTGCTATATAAATAAATGTGACGACTTTGTTTGACTGTTTGTTTTTTAGGTTAAAATCAGTTTCTACTTTATGTATTATAAACAAACATTAATTAACAATTGAACACTCATATTTATAAATGTATAAACATATTTAGCCTAGATTATCAAATGCTGTAAGATTTGTTCCCTATCAAGGGAACTCCCGCTGCGTTTACGCAATGGAAACACTTCCAAGTGTTGCATCATGAAGCACTCGTAAAATCAGTCCAAAGAATGAGCGGGACGTCAGGTGACGTCATAGACCAGGAACTTTAAATCACCCCTGAACGCAGAGCGTGACAGCTTCTGTTTCTTCAGCGAAGCGCTCTCTGTGTGAATCTGTCTTGTCTTATTTATTGTTGTCTGTCAAGTTGCAATATATATTTTATGGCAAAAAAGAGCAAACAAGCGTTGTGTTGTTCCCTGCCCACGTTATTTCGGTTTCAGTCAGTTCGGTCAGTTCGGTTTCCCTGCCGGTTCGCCGTTTCAGGGCGCCGAGGTGCCTGCTTTTTCCAACGATCCGAGGAGGGTCGTAGGAACTAAGTTAGTCAGAGGTAGGCAAGATCTGAGGACTGTCGTTATCTCTAATGAAACTTAGACAAGAAGTCCTGACGCTGAGGCTATCAGGCTTCTGAGGGTTCCTCCGGGGCAGGAACGGTTTTGAGAAATCGTTTCTCCTCGGCGCCCTCTGGGGTGCGACTCTCTGAGGAGAGAGAGTCCTGTTTCATTTAAAGATGTTGGTGTTGCGAGTCAACACCAAGAAGAGTGTGCTCCTCCCAGCTCAGAGGACCACTTTTCTAGGTGTGCTATAACAATTCGCCGTAAATGGGGTAAAACTAGGCCAGTCACTCACTGTGAAGCAGTTTCAGACTATTGGGTCTCATGGCAGCTGCGTCCAACGTAATTACTTTTGGCCTTCTGTACATGAGACCCCTGCAGTGGTGGCTCAGGACCAAGGGGTTTTCTCTTAGGGGAAAATCCGTTTTCACATGATCAATCATCGGTGGTTTTGGCCAGCCTCGAGTCTTCAGGCATCCGTCGGGGAGGACGGAGGAGGAGGAGGAGATCTGCGCCGGCCCAGTCAGAGACCGTGCACGTCCCGTCTGCCCAGTCAGAGACCGTGCACGTCCCGTCTGCCCAGTCAGAGACCGTTCATGTCCCGTCTGCCCAGTCAGAGGCCATTCGCGTCCCGTCTGCCCAGTCAGAGGTCATTCGCGTCCCGTCTGCCCAGTCAGAGGCCATTCGCGTCCCGTCTGCCCAGTCAGAGACCGTGCACGTCCCGTCTGCCCAGTCAGAGACCGTTCACGTCCCGTCTGCCCAGTCAGAGGCCATGCACGTCCCGTCTGCCCAGTCAGAGACCGTTCACGTCCCGTCTGCCCAGTCAGAGACCGTTCACGTCCCGTCTGCCCAGTCAGAGACCGTTCGCGTCCCGTCTGCCCAGTCAGAGACCGTGCACGTTCCGTCTGCCCAGTCAGAGACCGTTCACGTCCCGTCTGACCAGTGTGAGACAGATCTAGAGATGACCATTTGTGGGGCCGCCCAGACAATGATGGACTATTTGGAGCGTCTGGCTCGGATCCTAGACATGCCAGTGTCTGCTGTTCCTGAGTCGGAGCCAGTGTCTGCTGTTCCTGAGTCGGAGCCAGTGTCTGCTGTTCCTGAGTCGGAGCCAGTGTCTGCTGTTCCTGAGTCGGAGCCAGTGTCTGCTGTTCCTGAGTCGGAGCCAGTGTCTGCTGTTCCTGAGTCGGAGCCAGTGTCTGCTGTTCCTGAGTCGGAGCCAGTGTCTGCTGTTCCTGAGTCGGAGCCAGTGTCTGCTGTTCCTGAGTCGGAGCCAGTGTCTGCTGTTCCTGAGTCGGAGCCAGTGTCAGCTGTTCCTGAGTCGGAGCCAGTGTCTGCTGTTCCTGAGTCGGAGCCAGTGTCTGCTGTTCCTGAGTCGGAGCCAGTGTCTGCTGTTCCTGAGTCGGAGCCAGTGTCTGCTGTTCCTGAGTCGGAGCCAGTGTCTGCTGTTCCTGAGTCGGAGCCAGTGTCTGCTGTTCCTGAGTCGGAGCCAGTGTCTGCTGTTCCTGAGTCGGAGCCAGTGTCTGCTGTTCCTGAGTCGGAGCCAGTGTCTGCTGTTCCTGAGTCGGAGCCAGTGTCTGCTGTTCCTGAGTCGGAGCCAGTGTCTGCTGTTCCTGAGTCGGAGCCAGTGTCTGCTGTTCCTGAGTCGGAGCCAGTGTCTGCTGTTCCTGAGTCGGAGCCAGTGTCTGCTGTTCCTGAGTCGGAGCCAGTGTCTGCTGTTCCTGAGTCGGAGCCAGTGTCTGCTGTTCCTGAGTCGGAGCCGGTGGTTCCGATTTCGGTGGTCCGGAGACGGAGGAGGAGAAGGAGAAGAGCCTCTTCATCGGGTCGTCTGGTGGTTTCTAACCCAGAGACCAGCCCGGAGGTAACTGCCATCCCTGCCTCGTCGCCCGAGCTGCTCGCCCTGCCGGCCCCGCCCGAGCTGCTCGCCCTGCCGGCCCCGCCCGAGCTGCTCGCCCTGCCGGCCCCGCCCGAGCTGCTCGCCCTGCCGGCCCCGCCCGAGCTGCTCGCCCTGCCGGCCCCGCCCGAGCTGCTCGCCCTGCCGGCCCCGCCCGAGCTGCTCGCCCTGGAGCCGGTGGAGCCGGTGTCTGTTGCTGTTCCTGAGCCGGTGGTGTCTGTTGCTGTTGCAGTTCCTGAGCCGGTGGTGTCTGTTGCTGTTGCAGTTCCGGAGCCGGTGGTGTCTGTTGCTGTTGCAGTTCCGGAGCCGGTGGTGTCTGTTGCTGTTGCAGTTCCGGAGCCGGTGGTGTCTGTTGCTGTTGCTGTTGCAGTTCCGGAGCCGGTGGTGTCTGTGACTGTTCCTGAGCAAGGGTCTGTTCCTGTTCCGCCTTGGTTTTCACCGCCATGGCTGCCCGAGTGGTCGTCTTCACCCTGTTCGTCTCCGCCCTGGCCGCCAGATGGACTGTCGTCTCCGCCCTGGCCGCCAGATGGACTGTCGTCTCCGCCCTGGCCGCCAGATGGACTGTCGTCTCCGCCCTGGCCGCCCGAGGGGTCTTGGCCGCCCGAGGGGTCTTCACCGCCCTGGCCGCCCGAGGGGTCTTCACCGCCCTGGCCGCCCGAGGGGTCTTCACCGCCCTGGCCGCCCGAGGGGTCTTCACCGCCCTGGCCGCCCGAGGGGTCTTCACCGCCCTGGCCGCCTGATGAACTGTCCGCTTCGCCCTGGCCGCCTGATGAACTGTCCGCTTCGCCTGTCCCTTCCGTCCCGCCCTGGTCTGTCCCTCCCGTCCCGCCCTGGTCTCATGGAGCGTCTGGTAGCCGCTCCGTAGGGAGGGGGTAATGTCACATGTCTGTCCTGTCTTGTGATGCACATGGGTGTTTTGTTATTTTGGGGCCATGTGCTCTTGTCATTGTCTGGTCCCTCCCCCTTGTTATCTGATTATTGGTTTAGTTGTCCCACCTGTCCTGCTCGTTACCCTCCTTGTTTGCCTCCCTATTTAGTCTTCCTGTGTTTGCTGTCCTGTGCTGGTTCGTTGTACATGTTACGTGTTTTCGTGTATACCCTCCCATTTGTTTCCGTGCCTTGGAATTTATACCCTCTTGTCTGTCATCCAAATAAATTCACTCTGCGTTTGAATCTACGCCTCTTGTCTCCCTACCGTGACACGCGTGTTGTGTACTTGTGTTCTTCTTCGTTGGGTAGTGGCGCGCGTGCTGTATTGTGTCATTTCCAGTTCGTTTTATCACGTGATTTTTCGTGACAAAATGTGGTTTGTAGACAAGATATAATCATTGGGTGACAGAGTTGTTGTCAACTCGTGTAGTGCATTACCTCCTTTTGCGGATCAATCACGTTGTGTCGTGTGGTGTGAACAGCTCAACAACTTGAACACTCCTGATTTCACAGAGAGCAAGTCATGCAGTGTGAACCGCACAGTTCAGACCGACGTTTTAAAATCCTGTAGTGTGAACTTGCCTTAAAGTGTGCTGAAGAGTAGAGCCTGTGCTTTAGTCCAGGAAGTGCATAGAAACACTGATGATATGCTGCATGTTGCTTTGTTTAAAATACAGCAACTATGCAGTTGATAATGTAGTGACATATAGTCAAAGTAAACCATGCAAAATGATCAGTAATCCTGAAACTGAATACAAAATCATGATCAAGTTTATCTTGCAGTCACACTAAGACATCAAGATTTTGCATATGAATCACAACAATGGTGACAATTAAAACACAAAAAGCTTCATGCTGCAATGCATGATGGGTGGCTTTATACATAGTATAAAACTCACCCTTGATTCCCAAGCTTTTTTTATTTTATTGTCACCATTGTTGCAACCATCAGTGGTTGGAGAGAGCTGTGGTGAGGAGACCTGACGCACCAGCCAGCAGCGATCAACCTGTAGCTTTCTTCTGCACTCCCACTGAAACTCAGGAGAGTTGAGCCCAGTATTCATCTGCATGGGAGATGACTGGTTAGTTGCTGGAAGAGGTATTAGAGAGGCCAGCAGGTCTGATCAACCTGAGTCCTGAGTGGATCCTAACGCCCCAGTACAGTTGCAATAAACTGTACTGTAAGAAGCGTCCACCACGGACCAAGAAAAATCTAGTCTAAAGTCAGTGGCGCGTTCAGATGCTATTTTAAGGGCGCATGCTTGGCCATAATTGTGCAGAACGCACATACACATGATTCTACACAGACGCAGCAGTTCATATTTTTGCAAACCATATAATTACAAGGAAAAATATTACCACACGAGGGAAATCATTGTGGCGTCCATGAAGATGTGAAAAAAATAGGCATGAATCTAGTTTACACATTTACCCAAATTATTCAGGCTAATTGTAATAATGACTGATCAAACCTGTTTGACCAACAGTGGTATGACAACATATACTGTTAAAGGACATCTGACAAAGTGGCTTGTCCGTCAAGAACCAGGAAACACAATTCTGAAGACTGCGAAATCATGTAAGTTGCGTGCGCCTGGCAAATCCGCCATTATAATAGCAATCCGCCATGGAACAAGCGCGGCTGCTCTTCAAGGGAATGTGAGCACAAATCTGACTCGTGTGTCAAAACAGGGGAATCGTGTTTATAGTTTAGGTGTGCTTTAGGTATAAATTGGTGTGCTTTTTGATAAATGGCTTTGGTTTTGAAATTTAAGTTCAAAAGCCTGGTTATAGTGTTTAAGCAATCAAGAAAAACTGTAAATTCTCACTTAGATATTGTCCCATTTTGTCTGAGTTTAAGTTTTGTATGAATTGTATTCTTAGTTGGTTTTGCACTGTTTACTGTATTTTTTTCCTGTTTCTTTTAGCTTTTGTTACTTTACCTGTCTCTCGTTTCGTTCATTGGTTTGTGTTAGTGTATATTGAGCCAGTTTTCTCTTTGTCTTGGTTCTGTCTTTGTTGCAAATCGCTGGCTGTTCTGTTTGTGTTCCTGATATCTGAGTATCCTGAGAACCTTTGTTTTATTTTGAGTTTGTAAATAAAAAGAAACAGCTGCAAATAGATCCTGCTCACCCCATCTCTGTGTCAACTGAACCGAAAGATGAATGTCCTCTCACAGTTGTATCATTCCCTCAAGGAACACACACAGGACTTCTTAGACCTGCTGCATCTCGTCTATTATGACGACAACAGCCAGGAACTTTTTCAATGTGGATCCTCCTTTACCATCGGTAAGCATCCACTTTACCAACCTGCCAGCACCCAAAGTCTCCCCAATGCATGATGCCAATGCAGCCAAGCCCAAATGGAGTATGAGCCAGAGCCCACCACAACAACAAAGCCGAAGCCCAGCAAGAATGTAGAGCCGGAGCCCACCACAGACCCAGTGCCTTGAAGAGCCAAGTCTGACCAGGTGTGTGAGCCGGCCATCCCTTCCTTAATGGAGCTTACCCCTGAGGACACTATCGTCCCAGAGCTCAAGACTTATCTGGAGCCTGACCCGTCTCCACTGGCTCCTTTTAACCCTTCAGCTCCTCCTTTGTTGGCTACACCTTGCATCTCAGATCAGCCTTGGGCTTCCAGTTTCCCAGCTGTTCCAGTTTCCCAGCTCTGCCTAGGAGTGTCGATCCCCCGGCTCCACCTCAAGCCTTCGAGCCCCGGACTCCACCTCACCCTGACAACCCATCGGCTCTACATTGGCTCCACACACCCTTGGCTCCACCATGACCCATCATCCATCAAGCCTGCAAGACTCCCTCGTCCCTCCGGTCCAGCGCTACACCTCGTCCATCCACCCCTGTGGCTCTACTGTGCTCTTCCCTCCCTCCAGCTCCACCTTTTTTCTTGCATTTCCTTGCTAAATGAGGCATTAAGTTAGAGTTTTCCCGCAGATAGGGGTAAACATTGTAGAATCTCTTCAAGATGTTTCAAACCACCATAACATTTTTAACAAAAGGGATTTGAAGTGGACGTTTTAGGCAGTGGTGCTGAGTACAAAAACAGCTTTAAGGGAAATTGTCCAATTGTACTTGCCTCAATATGTAGCCATGGGATGGACTTTTCTTTTGTAAACTAAAACATTACTGCTCTTAGCAAAGCTGCCCAGTAGTACCACTTCAGATTAGGCAACAGCAAACATCCCCTTTCATATTGTAAATACAAAAGAGGGAATCTCAGCCGGGAATGCCAATTTGCCCAAATTAAATTAGTTAAAAGCTTCCTCATTTTACTGAAAAAAAATATGTGGTGGGGGTAGAGGAATTGATTAGAGTAAATATACGAATTCATTCATTTTTAATATATTGATCTGTCAAATATAATACATTGGTAGAGATAACCATTTATTAATTGATTTAATGATTCATTGAATTATATAATTTGAATTGCTGGGAGCCCAATTGTTTAAGTCTGGGGTGGTGTTAATGCCAAGATATTTAAAACATTGAGCATTTTTAAAGGGGTTCTAGATGGGGGGTGTGAGACATTTAGATTATTTAAGAAATGAGATAATAGATTTTGACAAATGTTGTAATAAAGCTCAATAAAAAGGCACAGATGTACTTTAATTGGACAGAAATAATATAGTGGTGTCAGCATATAAAGCTAATTTGTTCAAAGATCAAAAATAATACGAAGATTTTGGTTATCGGTCTATAGGTAAAGATTTTTAAAAAAGGGAAAAAAAGAGGGGCGTTGAAAAGTGTGACCGTTCAGCCGCACCTGACTAAACTGGAACTCCTGTTGTTGTATATTAATTTGTCTTTATGAATGATTATTCAGTCTTTCTTGCATTTTTACATTTTATTGTTTATATGTTTTCAAGTGATTCACTCATTACAAATATAAATATGTCTCATTAAAATGTTGTTGCTTTTACACCCACATTAACTCACTGGTAAGGACATGTTTAGACAAATGACTTTGTCACTCCACATTTCATGCGTATTTCATCAAACCACCCACAGAAATCTATTTCAGCTTAGTATAACCCCTATAATATTGAGGCATATGTTTGTAAGTGGGAAGTACTAGAATAAATAAACAATGGGGGTTAGCTGCGGGGGCACCTACGTGCAGAATTATGCAATATTCCCAGTTCGCAGGAACATTTATCACAAATGGAGACAGTAGACACGACGTGAGCTAATAGAGCAGCATTGCAAGTGGCAGAACAACCTAGAGGAGAGACGGTGTCCCAGAATAACTGCAGAAGGAAAACCTCAACAAAGCCACTGCGGCTGCAGTTAGACAGATGGAGCAGGATAATGTGACTAATGAAAACATGGTTATGGGAACCGTAACTGTTGGGAGACAAATGTATTTTTATTGCAGATATTGCATAGTATATTGGATAGCTATACAAGAGTTCTGAAATGTAGTTTGAGTACGGGGACATTTCACTGTTTGTATGAATTCACCATTACATGGTGACGTTTGTACAGTAATTTTTACTGTAAACTTCGTTACAGCAGTGAGTTATTGAATCACTCAACCAACTGAAAGGTTAAAATAAAACTGAGTAATTCAGTAGCAAAACCCCACTACTGTGTGTTGCTCAGAGACACATCACACCATGCCTGGTTGATTCCGCTTTGGATTTGTTTGGAACTATTTTTGTTTACAATTCCTGTCAGCATTAATGTCTTGTTTACTGAATTTTTGGATACAATTATAATTTCACTTTCTCCATTCAGTTGAAGACAGAGCATTTGCTTTACCCTAAAGAGAGAATTTATTATAGTCTTGGAGCTTTGTTGGCTCAACATTTTCCTTGCATAGAGCTACAGTCAGGTGACAAATTCGCTGACAAACACAATTTTTGTGGTGAAAAATAAAATAAAAATGGAGCAGTTACATTAAAGTTGTGTTTTTAATCCTGTGAAAATATGATAAAATTCAACCCCATGGGTGTTTCTCCCAACTTCAGTGTGACAATTACACAGCCCAGTGAATACAATGACAAACTGTATGCGTCTTGCTCTTTGCCCGGTGCACCCACAACAGATATAGAGGATTTGGCAAGTATACTCAAATTGGCAAGTATAAAACTTCCTTCCTTGCCAAAAATGTATGGATCACAACACTACAGCTCATTCAAGACAAAATAGGCAGATGGTTAGTCTGGTGTGGAATTACTATTTATTTAGAAATCAAAGCTTAATCCAAACCAGTACAGAAAACGATTTTTTGACAGATGTTTAATAGACTGCAATTTCCAAATATTCTAAAAAATACATTCTACTGTCAAGTGTGTCTATTCTCTTCCGTTCTCTAAAAGTCTTTCTGGGAATCAGTGACACAGAGCTAAGATTGACTAAAGTTAAAACATTTTCCATAGGCCATAATATAATATTTTTGGATACACAGTATCAGATACACAAAGTTATTCAAAACCTAACGCTCTTCTTTCATGAGCTCCTGTACATTTCTGTATAAGATTGAAAGCAATTGGCAGAGAGATGTTGAAAAATTCACGGTAAACACGGAAGCAAGATTGAAACCAAACAATTTATTTTTTTACTGTAAACTTGTGGTTGTGAATACAGTATTACACAGTCTGAAAAACCTATAACTTGACCTTTGGCCTATTTATAGGCAAATTCTAAAGCCATGATTGGTTGGTGTTAAGTAAAGCAATGAGTGTTTGCACATGTGAGGAGTGTGTGTGAGGAACTGATGAATTAGTGTGGCATTTTGAAATCAAGATACTTCCTGTTCGATTTTTGTGTGTTACATAGAGAATTGTGTGTTGTGGTTTTCAAAAAGTGTTTTATGAAATTGAAACCTGAGCCTAAGGCCGAGAATTAGTGTATGGTTTTGTAGATTGGGTGTGTGGTTCTGGTGTTTGATTGTCAGGATTCAGAAATTGTAAGGATTTTGTGTGTACGCAGTTGAAAAAAAACTGTAAATCTTGCTTCCGTAAGATCCATTATGTTCTGTAAAGAGCCTTCACAGTTTCTTTTCCCTGAAACGAACCATGTAATGATGCGGTTCGAGAACATGGACGTATTGTTCCCCCAGTCAGCGGATCTGAGGAGCACTCACTCCCTCTGCTGGTGAAGGGAAGTTGTCCTGGGACGTCTAACGTCTCCACACCAGCTGTTTAGCACCATTTTTTCCAAAGTAACTCTGACGCTCCTTGCAATGCAATATGTTGTTTGTAAGATATACATATGCGACCTAAAAATATCAATTCATGTTATTTCTGTGTTGGCAGGTCAATGCTGATCCATTTAAATTCCTACAGTCTGAGCCTGCCACAACTGCCCCCTAGTTTTTACGACACATACTCAGCGCAATGTAATTCTGCTGCACTAAAGGGCATCAGAGTGCAAATGTCATACGTGTGATTTTATTGGAACCCCCTCCATATACACACATAAATACACAGGGGGGCATTAAAAGGTCAACCTTAGTCAGACGGGCCCTGGCATTGGTAACTGAGTCTAATAAAAGAAATGGGCCCCAGCCGCCCTCTTAACTAACAGTCTGAAGCTTGACAACCAACAGCTCAACACCTAGTTTATAAGAACAAGGTGACAGACGTGCGGTCGAAGGCTCGGTTATGTGCAAAAGAGTGAAAAGACGGCTAGAGTTACTGACACATTTCCATCAAGCACCTTTATAGATATTTGATAACACATGGGACTCTGGTGAAGGGTGATCGTGATGTCATGGAAATGGAGGATGTTGATTGGAGAGACAGGGATCCAGGGGAATCTATAACATAGTTATTAAAGGGATCGAAGCAAGAGGGGGAAAGAAGACTCAATATTGAAACTTCATCTTCTCAGTGAATCCTGGTGTTGAGAAAGGTGAGGAAATGTGGAAGGGATGTATTTGCGATGGATCGGTTTAGGATGAGGAAACGGGCATCTTCACATCATGATTTATGTGATGTCGCCGATTTGGTGCATTTTTACTAGATTTAACTTTGGAAATTGTGTTTTGGCGTCTTGTCTGAAGCTTGGTGTCCACTTACACTAATAGCTGATCTTCTGTATAGTTTAGTGTGATACGTCTTTTTGCCATGCATAATAATTGATTATATATTATAGAGTTTTAGGATGTTTTATCTGTCTAGTTATAACACAAATACTCTTTTGCTTCTTTCTGTTTTGCATGCAGCACATTTGTCCAGTTCAATGAATTGTAATCATTTCTTTGCCCAATATTTTCATTCTTAATCACAGACTTTGTAACTCATTTTATTTAAAAAATTGTAATTAACAGACTGTTCCGGTTCAACTTTTTTTGGGTCGGGCACTTGATTTAGGTGATTAGCACATATAGTCCATATCCAGGATCAGTGAATAATACATTGATGACTGGGATTATTTGCCTGCTATGAGAGTTGGTCCTCACAAGGGGACTCTCTTTGGGGACACGGTGCCCCCGTGGTCAGAAATAGCTACATTATTTCCATCTCTTTGACCTTTTCTAAAGGGACATCAGTGGTGAACATGTGCCACAGTCGGGCAGGACCATTCCAGTGAATCTAAAGTCAAATCCTAATCAAAGATGCCCTATTAGTCTGATTATATTTACTCACAGTTCACAGTCATGTGTACATCTTTCAGATGCAGATTTGGATGTGGCTGATTCTGTCTGGTGTGTTCACGGTCACCTTGTCTTACTGCAGTGGCTTAAGTCTTCAACAGAAGGTAAACGAGACCAGTTGGGAATGATGGTTTCTGCCAGTCCTGATGAACCTTTCAAATGTGTCTCCGGTAGGAATTAATCAAAGTGACGATTTCATTCTTTTGGGTTTTTGTTTTGACCTTAGAATCGAACTAAACTCTTGGCCAGAGAGACTGATGTTACTGATCAAGGTCAGTTTGAGAACGGAACAAAAGTGCAAGGAGTTCACAAGAAGATCCCGGGCTTCAGAACACCCCTTGACCCCCTTTCCAGGAGTTTCATGAAAACAAAGACAGATAAGAGGTACTGAGTGATGTCATGCTTTCCTCTGCAAAAATGAGTATGCAAATACATAGAACACGGAGGTGTTGAAATTAACATGGAGAAAAGATCAACTTCCGGTCAACCAGTCTGAGTTATGATCACACGCTGACTGATCTTACTGTTGTGGATAAAGTGTTTCCTCGCAACTTCAGTCATCTTCCATGAATAGAGTTATCACTATGGGGATTTTAGACTGGACAGCAGAGACAACTGCTTTGGTCTATGAATAAAACAATGGATCAGTTTAATGTGATCTAATTATCACCAGGGGATATTTCATCCACAAATGTATAACAGGGCTCTAGTTCCTTGGAAACAATGGAAACATGTTCTTGTTTCCTGAGCTACAGTACAACAGTTATTACAAATGGGCGTTCATCGGAAGAGTGATCTGAAATAATTATGTCAATTAAGAATGTACAATATGCGATCATATTAGAGTTTTTAATATATTGTTTGGGATTATACAACTTCTCTAATTCCATTTTCTTTCCCCTAGGCGAAGCAAAACTCCTCAAAAATGGCCTGGACAACAAGGTTCTGTGGAGCAGATAGTGTCTGGAGAGAGCAGTACTTTTACAGTTATCAGGCCAGGAGACACAGGCTCTATTGACAAGGCTCAACTTGGAGAAAGCCGTCCAATGCAGCGACCAAGGACCAAACCGACCAGCCCCATTGATGTTTCGACATCTGACAGAAATCCCACTGACCGTGCCAGAATGAGAGGTTCAAATAAAAGAGGCCAGTCAGGAGAATTTGGTCTCCCAATTGATCGCATAGGTCTGGGACGTTTACAACGTGGAAGAGGCTAGAACAATACAATCTCTGTGTTTTCAGGAAGGTTCTATGTGATGTGTTGACTATTTCTAAATTGTCTGAATCTGGATCTGGTCAAAATAACCTGTTATTAGCGTTCGTGAGGAATAGTAAATGCTAAAAAATGAAGGGGAAAAAAACATTTACTTCATGTGCATGTTATTTTTATGTAAAAGATTGTCTCTTTCTTTGGTCAATCATATATCACAACTGTGATATTGTAAAGGAGAAATTGGGGAGGTGACTTACTGTATAACACCAATTAGAAATGAGCTTTAGGGGTGATCAATCTTTGTGGATTTACAGGACAAACAAGTCTGAGGTAAGAAAGTAAAATTTCACATCAGGTGTATTTTTTATCAAATGTTGCGCAGAAACCGTTCTACATTTGATCTTACAATCATTTCTCAAATGTGCATACGTGTGAATCAGAGAATAAATCTTCCAGATGTGAAATCCGTCAAATGTTCTTGAAATTGTATGCAGCTGAATAGTTTTTAACAGTTATAAATATAGGTTGGCGTGGATTTTAGCGTACACACTCTCAAGTTAAAATCTGCACGTTTTATAGGCTAAATGAAACCCCAGATTCTGTTTTCAAAACTGTTTTAATATATTGGATTGATACTGCACAAAATATCAGGGCAGTGTAAACATTTGCCACGTGTCAGGTCTCAGCAAATAATTGCACGATTATATTTTTTATTAATTTTAGGATGCCGCAAAGGTCCTCCCATTAGACATTCACCAAAAATTGCACGTCAGCTTTAGATTATGGTGGCAAAATGTTATTTACAGAACATTGATCTATTAGACCATTTAGCATTATGGCACATTATGACTATCATGGCTATATTTTGTGCGCAAAAAAGTCTAAACATCTCTAAACTGGAGAACAAATACAAATCATTCTGATCAAACATGAATTTATGGTGCTCGGGAGGCTAACAACAAATTCTAAACTAAACCAGCCATTTTTTTTCTTTCTTATGTTTCTAAATGAAACATGTCTGGAAGACAGCTGCAGTGCAACAGTGCTCAATGAAACATCCCCTCCTAACTTTACTTTTATGAGTGTCTGCAGAGCGGGTAGGAGAGGTGGGGGTGTAACTGCTCTTTTTAAAGATGTCTATCAATGTAATCAAAATATCAATGTAATCAAAATACTGTTTTTCTACAGTTTTATGCCGTAAATTAATTTACAGTTGATTACCGTTAAATTCCACTTCACTCTGTTTTTTTTTTTTATTGGACACCCCCACTGCAAAATCTTCAGTTTTAAATGAACACTTGTATGTCCACACTACAGGGTGTTGGAGTAACACTGAAGCAGTGTTGAAGTTAATTATATAATTCAGTGATTAATTAACTGATGATTGAGCATTAGTGATGAACACCTGACAAAGACAGAGGAACAACAAGAAGATAAAAAAGCGAAACACAAGAACTACAACTTACTTCAGCCACAGAAGACATGAAATCTCTGAAGATCTCAGCAGAGAAGGATTAAACAACTCTAAAAAATAGCATTACCAGCTTCACGTATTATTAACCAGATTGACTTAATTAATTTTTTCATACATCTACTGAAATTCCTATTGAGAATTAACAGAGGTTTAGATGTTGTTTTGTTTCATTTGACATTACCATTATGGAGATCAGTGTTTGCTTTAGTTGGGCTCCTGACCCTTGACTTTAACATTAGTTTTTATTTTGCTGCTTTAACTGTGTATTTTTATGACACAGTTGTTGTGGCCGAAGCAAAGCCAACAAAAATTAGATCAGGTGTTGCTGGTTATGTTTTGAATATTATGTCATCACATAATGTTTGTCTCACTGATCTCAATCAATTTCTAATCACTTATCAAAAATGTGTTTTTTTTTAAAACAGCTTAATTTAATATTACTACACTGTGAAACTACTGCAGAAGACCAAGCAGTGCTACGCATTCGGTTGTGAAAGTTTTTTTAAACTCATCATTCATTAAAAAATGTTGAACTATGGTTTCAGTTAGACACACAAATACATCAAGAATCAGCCAATGAATCTCAACAATGGTGACAATCAACAAAAAAGATAACATAAAATCTGAACATCACAGAATACGCTACTTTGTCAATACAAAACCAACAGCAAAAATAAAAGCAAAAAGTACAAATGAAAGAAAATAACCAGACCATTCATCTGCATAATTTATTCATGCTGCAATGCATGGCTAATTTTTTTTGTACTATGGTTGTACCCAACATGCATTGCAGCATAAAACTTAGGATTGTCACCATTGTTGAGATTCATACTCCGATTCTTGATGTCTCTGTGTGTGTCTGGCTGACATGGAAATTCGAAATGTTCTTAGTATAAACTTTATAAAATCCTTCATATTTTCTAAATTGCAAATTTCGGAAAAATCTCATTCTGTAAAATTACAATAACACCAAAATCAAAAATATATAACATCAATAATAACATTAGACAACAAATGAGATAATTGAATTAGGCCACTATATGATTGAGACAATGAACAAAAAGGTATAGTCATCTGATCCTGTATTCTTTCAGCTTTTTTTGCCATAGCAAATGTATTTTCAAGTCACAGCTACCGTAGCCAAAAATAAACTAATGTTTAAAGGTCAATGGTCAAGAGACCAACTAAAGCAAACACTGATCACCATCATGGTAACATCAAATGAAAATAAAATGACATCTAAACCTCTGCCACCTTTCAATAAGTCCTTCTGTAGATGTAAATAAAGTCAGGTTAGTAATAAGTGAATCTGGTACTGCTTTTTGTGGCGTTGTTTAATCCTCCTCTGCTAAGATCTTTTGCTAAGATTTCATTTATTTTATCTTGATTTCATCTTTTTTTCTGTCCCTCTTGTTCCTCTTTCCTTCAGTGATTCTGCTTGTTAACAGCAGGTGTTCCTCAGTGTCTCAATTAACTTCGAAAATTAACTGAATTAACTATGAAATTATTCACTCAGTCAAGTAGACTATATTAGTGAACTATTGTAGGGAATAGTGAATTAGGGTATAGGGTGTGATTTTGTATATTCACACAATATATTCCTGTAGGCTAGTTTCTCGAAAATGACAAATATCACCCAGAATGTATTTTTTACGGTATATTACTGTTTTTTTAATTAAACAGCATGTGACTGTAAAATTTGGCTGTTTTTTTACAGCAATTTTTTACAGTGTACCATCTCATTGAAATATTAATTTGTAATACACTGCTAATCACCAATCCCAGCAGTGATGAAAGTCACATGATCAATCAAAGCTCATGATCACAAGCAGCTCTTCTACAAGAAAATTTATACTAATATATAGAAGCTGCACAGTCTGATTCACACAAACACAAAACACCATCATGGTGACACATGAAATTTTAAAAATGCAATAAACATTAATTTAACAACATTAAATGTAACATAAAACCCAAATGTACATAACTGATTAGAAAAAACTAAGAAAACTATGAAGAAACAGTTATTTCAACAAAAATACATCAAATGTGAAGTGTCACACAGGGAATTGTGGGAATGTCAATTTACGATTTTTCACCGTAAATTATACAATGAGTTGTTCTTTTTCACTTTCAAAAAACTGTAAATTTAGTGGTATTTTACAGTAAAATTACATGAAATGTACCTGTGATGTGTTAGATCTATCACAGTTATTTACCGTATATAGTACGGAAACTTTCTGTTAACCAATTAAAAGTTTTTCACTGTAGCATTTTTACAGTTTTTAACCGTTAAAATCACGATCATTTTTTACAGTGTGCGTTGACATCGGGTCCAGGCGAAGGTCCTTCGTCAGATCTGGATACGGCCTGGATCCAGCAGGCTGCGGGAAAACCTTGGGATAAACAAAGACACTAAAATTAGCGTAGATGCAATTCTTATTAAAACATCAAGAGTACATCATGATTTGAAGTGTTCCCAGTTCCGGCTGACCTAATCTATGCAGCCTAACATTGAGTTATAGAAGTCTATAATGTAGTATGTGAATGCTAGGTCAAAGAGTTGTGTCTTTAATCTAGCTTTGAACTGACAGAGTGTGTCTGCTTCCCGGATAATGGTAGGAAGACTGTTCCAGAGTTTTGGTGCTAAATAGGAAAAGGATCTACCGCCAGCAGTCGATTTTGATATTCTAGGTATTATCAACTGGCCAGGATTTTGAGATCGCAATAGATGTGAAGGACTATAATGCGTTAAGAGCTTGCTCAAGTACTGCGGAGCTAAACCATTTAGTGCTTTGTTAAGTAATCAGCAATATTTTCAAATGTATACGATGTTTAATAGGTAGCCAATGCAGAGTTGACAGAACCAGGCCAATATGATCATACTTCCTGGTTCTGGTAAGAACTCGAGCTGCTGCGTTTTGTTTATTAAGCGTGCAGGGCAACCACCCATGCCTCTAGTGGAATGAGCCTTAACGCCAAAGGGCACTGCAGGTCTTTTGACGCATACGCCGCCACGTCCACTATCCAGATGGATAGACTCTGTTTCGAGGTAGCGAGACCTTTTGCGCGTCCACCGAACGAAACGAAGAGCTGCTCCGAGTGCCTGAAGGCAGCGGAGCGGATGACGTAAACCCTTAACGCTCTAACAGGGCAGATAAGGTTAACATCAAGCTCGCCACCGGATGCCGGTAGAGCCGATAATATTATCACAGTTCATTACATAACTCTTATCACAGTTATGTAATAACCTGTGCTCTGAATGGAGTGCCAAGCACTTTGGGGACATAGCCATATCGAGGTTTGAGGATGACTTTAGAGTCATTAGGTCCAAACTCAAGACATGCAGCGTTAACAAATAACGCATGCAGGTCACCCACACGCTTGACTGACGATAAGGCTATCAGTAGCGTGGTTTTGAGTGAAAGGAATATCAGGTCCACCGTCTGCAAGGGTTCGAAGGGATGTGCTTTCAAGGCCTCTAGGTCTTTAGAAAGATCCCAAATAGGAACCGACGGGGGCCGCGGGGATTCATCCTCCTGGCTCCTCTAAAGAAGCGGATGATGAGCTCGTTCCTTACTATCGCCTGGCCGCGCGTCAACTCTGCAAACGCCACAATGGCCGCAACATAAACTTTGAGCGTGGAAGGGGTCCTGCCCATATCCAGCAGCTCTTGAACGAAACAAAGTACCCCCGAGACACCACACGTTTGTGGGTCTAGGTTTTCGTCGGCGCACCAGCTGACACAGACCATTTGGACGCGTAGAGTCTTCTAGTAGAAGGAGCTCTAGCCTGCGTGATCGTGTTTACAACCCCTTCTGGCAGAGCAACGGGTAACCGTTGATTGTCCATGCATGCATAGACCATCGCTCTGGATGAGGATGCTAATTGAGCTGCCGGCTTGAGACAAGAGATCCCTTCTCGCCGGAATCGGCCATGGGGGTATGCTCGTCAGCCGCATCAGCTCCGGGAACCAAATCTGGTTCTCCCATCACGGGGCTATGAAGAGCACAGAGCTACCGTTTTCCCCGATTCTCCTGATTACCTGTAGTAACAGCAAGATCGGGGGAAATGCGTACAGAGGGCAGCTGGGCCATGCCTGGGCCAGCGCGTCCTCGGTCTTTGAGTAGAACGCTGGGCAGTGAGCGTTGTCTTTTGACGCAAATAGATCGACATGCGCTTTGCCGAAGCGGCGCCACAGCACCTGGACTGTTTGAGGATGCAGGGACAGTCTGGACCATCATTCAGGCGACCAGGCACATACGCGGCTCTCAGCGAGAGCGGGGAGTGCCAAGCCCAAACAAGGAGGTGTTCTGCCAGAGCATTGAGATTCTTGAATTCTTGACACCACTCTGGCGGTTCACGTAGGCCACCATGTTGTCCGTGAGAACCAGTACGTGGTAGCCCCGCAGGTGTGGAAGGAAATGTTTCAGGGCATTCTCGACCGCTATCATCTCTAGACAGTTTATGTGAAGGCCTTTCTCCCGGTCTGACCATTGGCCAAAGACCGGTCTGCCCTCGCAGAGAGCACCCCAGGCTAGGTTGGAGGCATCTGTTGAGATAACCTTCCGGTACGAAATGGTGCCCATTGTCACCCCCGACTGGTACCACTCGGCCGCTGTCCAAGGCTCCAGAGCTGAGACCCAGCTTTGAGTCACCCAAGCTCGGTGCGGTACCCGTGCGTTCAGCCAGCGCTGTAGGAGCTTACGTAGCAAGCCCAGCTGAAGGTGCTCTGAACGCCGCATGTGACTCTGCGGCGTTCGCAGAGTCGACGCGCGGCCAGTCAATAGAAAGGAACGAGCTCATCATCCGCTTCCTTAGAGGAGCCAGGAGGATGAATCCCCCGCGGCCCCCGTCGGTTCCTATTTGGGATCTTTCTAAAGACCTAGAGGCCTTGAAAGCACATCCCTTTGAACCCTTGCAGACGGTGGACCTGAAATTCCTTTCGCTCAAAACCACGCTTCTGATAGCCTTATCGTCAGTCAAGCGTGTGGGTGACCTGCATGCGTTATCTGTTAACGCCGCATGTCTTGAGTTTGGACCTTGTTAAAAAAATGCAACTTGATCCTACAGAATTAGTCAACTACAGGCTGATCTCGTACCTTTTCGGTCAAAGATACTAGAAAAGGCGGTATCTTCACAACTATGTTCCTTTTTAGCAAGAATCTTCGAGGATTTTCAATCAGGATTTAGACCGTACCGAGACAGCTCTCATTAGAGTCACAAATTATTTGCTCTTATCATCCGATCGTGGTTGTATCTCTCTATTAGTGCTACTGGATCTTGGTGCTGCATTTGATACCATCGATCACAACATTATTTTGAATAGACTCGATTATTATGTTGGCATTAGTGTAATTGCACTAGCATGGTTTTAATCATTCTTATCTGACCAGTACTGTCTAACACTTGATGGCTGCTCTGTCAAGTCTTCGTCGTCGGTTAGGAACCTTGGTGTGCTATTTTATAACAACCTTTCTTTTGAAAGTCACGTGTCTAGTATCTGTAAAACCAAATTTTTTCATCTTAAAAATTTATCTAAATTACAATCACTTTCATCTAGAGCTGCTGTAAAGCCAAAACAATCGCTGTTACTTTTAATTTCCTACACTGTAAAGCTGCTTTGATACAATCTATATTGTTAAAAGCGCTATATACTGTAAATTGGTCTCTGGCGGAATTGGTTTCTGAAACTGCAAAATAGCACCAGAACCAGAAAATATGAACATATTACACCAGTCCTCAGCTCTTTACACTGGCTCCCAGTTACATATAGGATTGATTTTAAAGTATTATTACTGGTATATAAATCATTCAATGGCCTAGGACCTCAATACATTGCAGATATGGTCACTGAATATAAACCCAACAGATCACTCGGATCATTAGGATCATACCAGCTAGAAATAAGAGTTCACTTTAAGCACGGTGAGTCTGCTTTTAGCTACTATGCCAGCCGCAGCTGGAACCAGCTTCCAGAAGAGATCAGGTGTTCTCCTACAGTAGCCACATTCAAATCCAGACTCAAAACATCTGTTCAGCTGTGCATTGACTGAAGGAGCACTGTGCCACTGTTCGTCCGACTGTTTGCACTGTATTTTCTTTTCTTTTTTCTTTTAAATTGTTTTAATTATTCTTATTTCTTTTGATTATTTTAATTTCTTCTATGTAAATTACTTTGAATTAACATTGTGTATGAAATGTGCTATATAAATAAACTTGCCTTGCCTGTCAGTTTACAACGCTTTGAATAGGAACAATTTTTTTAATGTAAATGCATTTGTATAACTATGGTATACTGGCAGTGTAGTTTCATAATTAGCGTAGGCTTGACACTTGAGATCAGTAAATGTTTAACTTTTATAGACTCCAATAACACATATTTTTCAAGTTTCCAGACATGATTAAATATAGGCCATTTCTGTGCAAAACCCACATCATAAGATACATTTCAATTGGATTACTATTCACCCACATATTGCTTTCCAATGAATATATTATTTAAAGAAGTACATTTTATTAACACAATTCAAGCACAAAAATGAAATGTGTTTAATATTGTCATACTCCCCGAGAGATGTAACAGCCGCACTTTGTTTGACATTGATTTACACAGTTTAGGAATCCGTAGCAGAATTTGTAGCAGATAAAAAATAAAAATGAAATTGTGTTACAACACTCACTCATGCAGTCGACAAGCGCAACCTGAAAAAAAACTTTTAATTTTAGCAAGCGGTCCACGTTTTATAGTACAAAAACCTGCAGCCTTCCTTGCGTTTAGTCTGTTTCACAGTGAAGACTTCAGCGGGGGGTTCAGCTTCATGCTCCTCTTGTCTTTTCATGGGACCTGCATCTCCGTCGAGAAGAGTTCCTCTGAAAGGCTTGCTATTGTCCTGTTCGGCATCCTTTGTGTTTGACAGCAGTATAAGGAGTCGCGGGATGAAGCCTTCGGATAGTCCTGTCTAATAGGAAACAGGTAAATATCTGCCCGCCTTGAAAAACATGGCATAAACATTTAGCAAAACCTCTATGGGCTAAAACATATTTGGCATGCAGAGAAACAAAATTTAGATTTAGATTACATTGAATTCACCCTGACACTTTCAGCACCGTGGAGAGGGCGCTAAGTTTACAGAAGACTCACTGAAACAGTTTCAACACAGTCTAAACTAAAGCCTACCTGTGTGTCTGCTGAAGTTTCCGTGGCTCTGCTGGAAAACACACGCACGGGTTTGACAGATGCACCTCCGCATGGCAGCAGGAGGGAGAAGAAGAGGAGAACAAGAGCAATGGGAAGCATTCTTCAGTAATGGTGAAGCACAATTTGTTATGTCTCTGTTGCAGTGAGGTTATTTGTTTTGCATTAGCCCTTTTAAATACACTGGGCTCATCTTGTATGCCTTTGTTCTGACGTCATTTGAACTCATTTTCGAAAGGGAGTAATAAAGACTTTCCCAAATCCATCTAAGACCTGAAGAGTGTTTTCAGGACTATACTTTGTTTTTTAGACTATACTTTATCTTTAAAAACAGAAAAGAAGAAGAAAAAAGGCTCATGAAAATGCACCAGTTTTTATCATGTATTTAATTATATTAGCCTACTTGAATAAATGAATTAATGGATGGATGGATGGATGGATGGATGTCCAAGTGGCTAAGTAAATAAGCATGCCTTAAACTAGTCTGATCTAGTCAGTCGGGTAGCAGCTCGCCTCTAACTTTTCTGCTCCAACTCTCCCACCTCATCACTCTCTCACACAAACAACCATGTCATATTTCCATATCTAAAATCAATCTTATTGTCTTCATTCCTGGGCAGACTGTGTTCACTCGTTTGAAATCAATGAGCAGTTGTAATCTAATGTGTCTGTAGGTAATGGAAAAAGTAACTGGGGAAGTTCATAAAATGTGACGTAGGCTACACGTTTACAACATGACGAGAGGACGGGTGAAATGAGTTGATGAAGCTGAAGCTCATAAAGCACTTAACATTCGCTGATGTGGCAGTGACTCCCAATACAGTCTTGAATGTCTCTGTCTAACTGTCTATCTATCTATCTATCTATCTATTCATCTATCTATCTATCTATCTATCTATCTATCTATATCTATCTATCTATCTATCTATCTATCTATCTGTCTGTCTGTCTATCTATCTATCTATCTATCTATCTATCTATCTATCTATCTGTATCTATCATATATATATATATATAACTATCTATCTATCTATCTATCTGTCTGTCTCTCTGTCTCTCTATCTATCTATCTATCTGTCTGTCTGTCTATCCATCCATCCATCCATCCATCCATCCATCCATCCATCCATCCATCCATCCATCCATCCATCCATCCATCCATCCATCCATCCATCCATCCATCCATCTATCTATCTATCTATCTATCTATCTATCTATCTATCTAAATTTTTCAAATTCAAAATTGCTTTATTGGCATGACTGTACACAAAACAATATTGCCAAAGCTTGGAATACATATAATAATTATAAACACATCAAAATAATAAAATATTATAACATGACTTAAATTGAAATGTACAAATTAAATTAATTGTACAAATGAACAGTGTGACCAATTACGTAGTGTGAACATTTCATACCACAGCGTTTTAACATAATATACACACACATAACCATAACCGAACAAAGCTCTGTGCGTGTCATATTGACGCTAAAGGGTGCCATGTGCGTTGGATGTAGACGAAATGTCAAATGTGTCAGTATATGACGCCCTAGGATGAGAATGCGTTGGACATTACTGAGGGTCACTGTGGTGGACAGTAGGGAAACACACTGAGGTCAGACATACACACACACACACACACACACACACACACACACATTCACCTGCTGTCTCTCAGGCTGTGGCACACACACGTATCTGGCAGCCAGTGCTGCGGTGTGTCCCTCTCCTAATATGATCTTTATCTGTTCTACTTCAGTCATGGATGTAAAGTTCTGTATTGTATTAGTGAGTTTGTTAAAGTAGAGGTCTCTGACTGAGCTGTATTTATGACAGTGAAGGAGGAAGTGCGTCTCGGTCTCGATCTCTCCTGTCCTACACTGAACACACAGCAGAGAGCTCTCGGGGTAACCAGCTCTTTCTGTGTCTGCCGGTCTCGATGGCGAGACTGTGTTCACTCAGCCTGTACTTGCTCAGGATCCGTCTCTGCTTTGTGTCTCTCACACTCTGGAGATATTCTTCCAGTTCATGATTTGATTTCAGAGTTTGATAGAATTGTAATTTACTTTGTGTTTTGGTTTCCTGATCCCAATGTTCCAGATATGTATGTTTAGATTGTTTGATAATTTGGCTTATTCTGATGAGTGTGAGAGAAGCAGTGCTGGTCTGAGACTGGTCAGTGTTAGAGTTAGTCGGGTTAGTGAGTCTCAGAACCAGCTGACTGAGGGAACTCTTTTCGGGGTTCATTTCTTGGGTTTGTAGTGCTTTAAAATGTAGCGATTCTGTGGGACTTGATTTTAGATGCATCCAGAATTTGAGGGATCTTTTTTGCATATTAACAATCAATGGGAATCGGCCTAATTCTGCCCTGCATGCATTATTGGGTGTTTTCCTTTGTAATTTTAGTATCATTTTGCATAATTCTGTGTGTAGGGCTTCTGTTGGATGTCTGTCCCATCTAGCTCTGATCACTGAGTGGACCCCAAACCTCACTTCCATACAGCGCAATGTGCTGAATAACACTATCAAAGATTTTACAGATTGGGATCGGTAATTCAATGTTTTGGAATTTTTTCTTAATTGCATATAGAGCTCTTCGAGCTTTATCTCTGAGAGCATTCACTGCCACACTGAAGCTCCCCGATGCAGTGATGACCAGGCCGAGGTAAGTGTACTGCATCGTGTGCTCTAGGCTGGTGCTGCCTAGACTGAACTGGTATCTGTGTTCCTGACATCTGGGCTTCTTCTGGAAGACCATAATGTTGGTCTTTGTGAGGTTGACTGCCAGGGCCCAGTTCTGGCAGTAGTTCTCCAGCAGGTCCAGGTGCTGCTGTAGTCCCTGTGCAGTGGGTGACAGCAGCACCAGGTCATCTGCGTACAGTAACAGCTTAATGCTTCTGTCCTGTAGAGTGAGTCCAGGGCCCGTAGACTGTTCCAACTGCACCGCTAGTTCATTAATGTAGATGTTGAACAGCGTTAGACTCAGGCTACAGCCCTGCCGTTGTCACGATCCACACTCAAGGAGAAGAGGAAAGATCCAATATGCAGTAAGTTATTTATTGAGGGTAATCCGTATCTCGTAAACAGTCCAGGCAAGGGTCAAAATCCAAATGGCAATCCAAACAAGAAACAAAACAGGGACAAACCAGAAAACAGGGACAAACCAGGTGACGAGAAACAGCTAAACACAATGAACACTCAGTGACAGACAGGATCATGGGAAACGTAGTGAGAATGCCTAGACACCGTGAAAACTGAGGACCTCTAGTGTTTAACCCAGGGAAACACAAACCAGACACTGTGACATAACCCTCCTCCTACGGAGCGGCTACCAGACACTCCAAGACATAACAGACAAAACAAGAGTCCAGGCGGAAGGTGAAATGGTAGAGGATCAGGGGGCGGGACGGGGGGCCAGGTCCATGGAGGGGAACAGGAACAAGGGGTGACGACTTAGCCGGCGGCCAGAGCGAAACCGACAGTCCATCGGGCGGCCAGGGCGAAACCGACAGTCCATCGGGCGGCCAGGGCGGAGACGACCCCTCGGGCGGCCAGGGCGGAGACGACCCCTCGGGCGGCCACGGCGGTGAAGACCCCTCAGAGGCCACGGCGGTGAAGACCCCTCGGGGCCACGGCGGTGAAGACCCCTCCGGCGGCCACGGCGGTGAAGACCCCTCGGGCGGCCACGGCGGTGAAGACCCCTCGGGCGGCCACGGCGGTGAAGACCCCTCGGGCGGCCACGGCGGTGAAGACCCCTCGGGCAGCCACGGCGGTGAAGACCCCTCGGGCGGCCACGGCGGAGACGACCAGGGCAAAGACGATCACTCGGGCGGCCACGGCGGAGACGACCACTCAAGCGGCCACGGCAGAGACCTTCCCTCAGGTGGCCAGGGCGGATCCGGCTGTGCAGGCGGCCGGAACGGGGCAGGTCCTTCGGGCGGCCATGGCAGAGACGACCAGGGCGAAGGCGACAACGGCACAGGAACAGAACCCGGCTCAGGAACAGCAACAGACACCGGCTCAGGAACAGCAACAGACACCGGCTCAGGAACTGGAACAGACACCACCGGCTCAGGAACTGGAACAGACACCACCGGCTCAGGAACTGGAACAGACACCACCGGCTCAGGAACTGGAACAGACACCACCGGCTCAGGAACTGGAACAGACACCACCGGCTCAGGCACAGGAACGGTCACCGGCTCAGGCTCAGGAACGGTCACCGGCTCAGGCTCGGCAGGCGTGACGTGAAGCTCAGGCTCGGCAGGCGTGACGTGTAGGGCCAAAATCCAAATGGCAATCCAAACAAGAAACAAAACAGGGACAAACCAGAAAACAGGACTCGGAAGTGGCGTGATACATAACAAGGACTCCGTGACAAACACTGAAACTGACAGGGTATATACACAAGTGCTAAACCAGGTGACGAGAAACAGCTGAACACAATGAACACTCAGTGGCAGACAGGATCATGGGAAACGTATGAGAATGCCTAGACACCGTGAAAACTGAGGACCTCTAGTGTTTAACCCAGGGAAACACAAACCAGAACACTGTGACAGCCGCACTCCTCTTTTCTGGGGGAAGAATTCTGTATGTTTGTTGCCAATTCGTATTGCACATTAAAGTTTTGCAGTCTGAGTCAAACCATTTTTCATCTTTTGGAGTATTTTTAGTGTATTTTTGCCTTTCTTTTTCAATTCACTTTTATGTGCTGCTTTTTTAAATATGTAATTGATTTCATTTGTAGCTGAATTAACACCATCTTTAGTTGTTTCAAATTTCTTATTAATAAATGTATTTATTAGATTTTTTTCAGAACCGAGGGCTTGGACAAATTTGTCTGCGCTGTCTGCAGCCCATCTGTATCTATGCCGGACCTGATGCATGCGGCAGGTTTCCAGTCTGTTTTGTTCTGGTGTGTGATGTGTTTTGATATAGATGTTAGTTTGGTTATGGTCAGAAAGCGGAGTTTGCTGTTTGACAGTGAATGCATTGAAGGAGGATGGGTCCATGTCAGTGATGGCATAGTCAACTACACTAGCTCCAAGACCTGAACAACATGTGAACCTCCCTAAAGAGTCCCCCCTGGTCCTGCCGTACAGTATGTACAGGCCAGAGGCTCGGCAGAGCTGCACCAACTCTCTATCTGTCTGTCTAATAATATATCTATCTATATGTCTGTCTGTCTGTCTGTCTGAGAATATATCTATCTATCTATATATCTATCTATCTATCTATGAATATATATATATATATATATATATATATATATACATATATATATATATATATATATATATATATATATATATATATATATATATATATATATATATCTGTCTGTCTGTCTAAGAATCTCTGTCCATCTGTCTGTCTGTCTGTCTATCTAAGAATATATCTATCTATCTCTCTATCTATCTATCTATCTGTCTGTCTGTCTAAGAATCTCTGTCTGTCTGTCTGTCTGTCTGTCTAAGAATCTGTCTGTCTGTCTGTCTAAAAATATGTTTGTCTGTCTGTCTGTCTGTCTGTCTGTCTAAAAATATGTCTGTCTGTCTAAAAATATGTCTGTCTGTCTGTCTGTCTGTCTAAAAATATGTCTGTCTGTCTGTCTGTCTAAAAATATGTCTGTCTGTCTGTCTGTCTGTCTGTCTGTCTGTCTGTCGGTCTGTCGGTCTGTCGGTCTGTCTGTCTGTCTGTCTGTCTGTCTGTCTGTCAATTAGATGGCCTTTACAAAAAGCATATTGATTCAAGGTTTTGATCGCAGGGGTGCTGTGACCCTGAGCTAGTCCTGAATCTATATAGCAGGATATCCTGATAGGTTTCAGGAGATGTGAGCTGTCTGAGCTGGATTACAAAACTGTGAGCTGTCGCAGACTAAATGTCATGAGGACTTTTATTTTGCAAATGTATGCTTGAACCGGAAGTACGTTCGAGCTTCGTTTCACAACAAAAATGGAAGTGTAGATGTATGCTATCGATATTAGGATTGTGGGTTTAAAATAATCAATTGTAACATATTATAATATCAGTACAGCCTCAACAACATGGGAGGTGGTGACCTTGTAAGTACAATTTGTTTTGTCAGTAGCGCAGTTTATGCTAAATCACTAGAAGCCAGTTGCTAATAATAACGTTAACTTAACAGTTACTCTGCGTGGTTTAGTTTAATTCGGTTTTAGTTTAACGTTAATTCGGCTTGTTTGGATACACCAATTAATTATTTTAACGAAGATGTCTATTTTTTTTAAAAGTCTGTCCATTTAAAAAAAAAAAGTGATTCACCCCACATCTTTTGTCTTTACTTAAATCTGACTTACTCTTGTTTTCTCCGGCGAATCTCACCAGAACTTGAAAAAGAGTTGGCATCCGCAAACTCTGAAGAACATCGAGCGAGTGTGGAAAGCGGAGCAGAAACATGAGGCTGAGAGGAAGAAGATCGAGGAACTGCAAAAGGAGCTTAAAGATGAGCGAGCCCGAGAAGAGATGACCAGATATGCGCAAGAGACAGGCGCTGTAAAGTGTGTAACATTCAGTCAACCCCAGCACCATGCTATTTCATTACAAAAATGTATTATAACACATAATCCCTCGAAAATGATGGGGGTTACATCTCAAGGGGCTATCCTTTCAGTTAATTAAATTCAATCATTTGACATAACAACGACCTCTGGTTTCTGTAGCCTGTAATATCATATTCCTTACTATTGCAGGAAGAAAGATGACCGCCTGGACTGGATGTACCAGGGACCAACGGGACAGATCTCTCGGGATGAATACCTTATGGGTCGCCCCATTGACAAGCAGATCACCCAGCAGTACGAGGAGCCTGAGAGCGGGCCATCGACTGAGACGGGCCTTCTGCCTGGCTCCATATTTAACCCCACAGGTTCTGCCTCTACTAATGATATGGCAGCTAAGATTAGAGAAGACCCTCTTTTTGAGATCCGGTAAGCTTGAATAGTGTATTTTTATTTTTACCCAGAAGGCTTGTAATGATACACAAAAATGTCGGTTTGGTGCGTACCTTGGTTTTGGAGTCACGGTTCGGTATATTTGAGGAACAGCAGGGGCAAAACCTATTTTTATTAAAGGGTTAGTTCAAATTAGCACATGGTTTCAAGCTCAAGCTATACTGGGTTATAAACTATACTATGACTATCTTCTTTCAGCCAAACATAATCGGAGTGGCTCTTCCCAGCATTATAGTGGGAGTGAGTAATACAGTAATAGTTTTTTAAGGTCCAAAAAGCGCATCCATCCATCATGAAAGTAATCCGTACGGCTCCATGGCTATTTTTGAAAGAAAAATATCAATTTTTATAACTTTTTTTTTTTATAATCACTGGCTTCCGATATCGGCCATACGTGAGTCTAGTTCAAGCAGAAGAGTGAGCTCTGACCCGACGTCTGATGTAAGCTTAAGCCCTATTCGGACGGGATTAGTTTAACATGGAGAAGCGGGGTACAGTAATTATTTCCAGAGCTTCTCAGTGATTTTAGTCCCGTCCGAATGTGGCGTACAAATGTCAGTAAAGATTACGGCGACTGTTACCTTCTGTATAAAGGTGCGGAAAAAATGACCTCAGGTAATACTAATCCCGTGCGAATACACCCGCTGTAAATATGTACGTAAATATTCCGTCATTTCCTGTTTAAAAGTAGTTTTCCGTGTTTTTTCAAGTATGGAAGCACTTGAAAAAGCATTCAGTTGCGTTCTAGACAGTGGGACACGTCAGTGGCAAAACTCAAGTGTTTTCCACATCATTCAGATCAGAAAGAAGATCAAAAGCATATGTACGTAAATATATCAGAGGCACAAAACTTATTTTAGCGTTAGGTAAGTGCCTTTTACCAACACAATCCAATCTGAATTGAATTAATACATCATATGACCGGACTTAACTGTTTTATATATATAATTATAGGTTATATGTGGTTGCGCACATTATATCAGGAAGCCAGTGTTTATAGTTATTATAAATATGGATATTTTCTTACAAAAACGCATGGCCTCGTTTCAGAAGGCCTTTATTAACCCACTGGAGCCGTATGGATTACTTTTATGATGGATGCGCTTTCTGGAGCTTCAAAAACATTATAAAGCTGGGAAGAGCCGGGATATGTGTTTACACAACACTGATTGTGTTTGGCTGAAAGAAGAGTCATATACACCTAGGATGGCTTGAGGGTGAGTAAATTATGGGATATTTTTTTATGGGATGAACTATCTTTTAAATTAGTGGTTTAATAATGAACAAACTATGGCCTATGTCTTTGAGAAGAAGAAAAAGCTGTCAATAGCCGCGTTTCCATTACCGTTCAAATTTAGCAAATTGAAATGCGCACAATGGAAACACGTCAATTTCGCAAAAACTCCCATTTATCGCAAAAACTTTTCTACGCTCGCATGAGGTGGTTTTTCGGGCAATTCGAAAAATAAATATTTCGCAAAACGTCAATGGAAACAGTTTTTGCGCATTTACAGTCACCTGACTTAGAATGCGCGGTGTGTTCGGACAGAATACGAGACAGTTGTTTATTAAATTCATAAAAGAAAAAAAGAATTACAGGAATACTGGATTCTAAACCTCACAGAAATGCCACAATCAAGAGCTTGAAGCAGAGATGAGGGAGAAACACCCAGAAACTCCTCATATGAGCCGCTCACAGTTACCTTGCCATTAATGCTTGGATAACACACATACGTCTCCTTCCGTTAATAATAATAATGTCTAGTGCGGTGGCTGTGATGTATAAACCTACCAACGTCCGTTGCCATGTTTTTTTAAATGACTTCTAACTGTTTTTTAAATGGTCCAACTGTTTTAAAGAAAACAAGGGATGAGTTAAAATGATGTGTAGCTTGAGCTTATATTTATCTGGGTCTGGAAATATTCCTTCAAATAAAATGTTTACAATAAATATAATCCATGTTTGTTTTCAGCAAACGGGAGGAGGAGAAGAAGAGAGGAGTTCTTACAAATCCTGTTAAAATGAAAGAAATCCAAAAGATGGTGAGTAGTATATTTTGCATGATGTTAAGTGGTCAGAATTGAAGAGTTAACTCCCCTTTAATTAATGATTTGGAATGTGACATTAACTGGTCACACCTCACTGGTTGCACTGGAAGTTTAATTGACAAGAATAGGAATTTGCCCAATTACATTCCAAGAAATTCATCAGTTAATGGAATTCTGGGAAATTAAGTGTTATTTCACTCTGGTCCATAAGATAAAAGTTAATTTATTAAATATGATGGTTTTCTTTTTAAACTCTCTTTGAAGAGACAAATTCTCTTTGTTGTCTTGAGTCCAAATTCAATATATGAATTAGAATTAATTTAAAAGCCATTTTTGTTGAATTTTGAATGGAGTTTCAACCACTGATCTGTGATTATTTTTGTTTTCTACCCCTATAGTTGCGTCACAATCTTGAGAAGGAGAAAAAGAAGAAACGGAAGAAGGACAAAAAGGAGAAGAGAGAGGAGAAAGAGAGGAGAAAGGAGAAAAAGCACAGAAAAAGGAGTTCAAGCTCTGATGAGGAGGACCGGAAACATAGGTACAAATTACAGTTTTAATCTGCTTGTAAATAGTTTTATTTACTGGCCTGAATCTCTCTTTGTTCTTTGTTTGGGAGTGTACTTAATTTAAATAAGTTCTTTAACAATATGTGTGTCTGTTTGGCCAACCAGGTCAAAAGAGGAACGATCAGATCATGTGACAACCTCGAATGGACATCATAAATCAGGCTATGGGCTTCAAGTAAGTGATTTTCTCCCTGGCTTCTCACTGGCATATTTTTATTATTAACTTTTATTTCATTTTAATATTTAATTCAATTCATTGGCATTCTGCATTGCCATAATAGGTCATGCTGACCTCAGTAATAGACATTTAGAGTAGTTATTAAATCTGCATGAGTTTCAGTTATGATGTTCCTACACCATTGCTTAACATTGATCTGGTCATATTTACAAATATAAATTTTTCTTAGTCACCTTGCAATCAAAATTGTCAAATCTTTTTTTATGGAATATTGCAGTATTTATTAAAATTTGTATAATTTTTACGCGGTTCCTTGAAATCCTTAAGTTTGTGAATCTGAAAAAAAAACATCAAAGGCCCTGGAAAGTTTTTTTTTAAATAAACATGCATAAATACAGGTCCTTGAAAGTGCTTGAATTTATTTTGTGCAAGAAGTTTTCTGGAAACAATTCCATATTATTCCCGCCGGTCCGCTAATGTGTTATTTCGCCAACACTTCATTCTAACCCAAATATGTTCAGTCAATGACTGTATATTGTGTTCAATAAACATAAAACATTTGTGATAATCTGATGGCCAAATATTTTATTTCATTTAATGTAATGTTGAATTGCTTTGCTTGTTAAGATAATGTTAACCCATGAGCCAAGAAAAACTTAAAAGCATATTCATATCTTAAAACTTCTGTTTACATGAGCCTCTTTTCAATTAAATCCATGCAAAAGTTAATATCAGATCATTTTAGAATACAGTATAGGATGTACCGAATATTCTTCAGCTTTATGCAAAACAGAAATACGACAAATAAAATATCAGATCTCTTTTATATGGCCAAAAATAAATGCAAACAAAAAAATGCTTTTGAAAATTGACACATGAAAACTGTAACAATGTATCTTACAAGGTAACACGATGTAACCTTGTTCTTACTTGAATTTGTCCTTGAATTTGAGACTATTGGACCTGGAAAGTCTTTGAAATGTCCTTGAAGTTTGGGAACTTTGTTCCATGTACATCATTATTTATTTATTTTAATTCATGTGTCCTCATAATCTTTAAATAACTTTGTTTACTGGCGCAAGGGACCCACCAATAGCAAACCACAATGGTTGACTGATTCAATCAATTCCCGAAGGACTAAATCAAGTCCCGCTTGTTTTCATGTCGGGAGAAACCGTTTCACTTTCTGCTTCCGCTTCGTGCCAACTTTGAAGTGTACTCCTTTCTTCCCTGTTCCAGTTACCAGAAAACAGATCCCATCACTCTTCAGCGTCTAACCACACAGATCATCATTCAAGAGACCGGAGTCGATCCCCGGTTTCTCACAAAGAAGACCGGGACAACCGTTCCTCTCGAGAGTCAGAGCGAAGACCTAAAACCAAAGCCCCCAGCCCTCCGAGACACCGGGACCGCCATCAGAGACCGCAGTACACCAATCACAGCAAGTATGACACTTCCTTGAGTCGCTGCATCATGTAGTCGATTAAATGATTAAGAATGAATGTTTTGTTTATCTGTGTCGGTAATTCTGTGCGCGAGTCTTATCATTTTAAACCTCTCAATGTGTCCCCTCTCTCAGACGCCTCTCAGCTGAAGAGTTGGAGAAGAAGAGAAGGGAAATGATGGATTTTGCCCGCCAAAGAGATATTGAAAGAGAAAATAATGTGCAGAGATACAAGCGACAAGAGGACCAGGAGAAAGCCAGAGACAGTGCCAAACAGGACCGTCACGCTGGCTTCATACAGTCAGTATTTTTATTACTGAAGACACAATTCTTAACACTGTTGAACCCAGTGGTTTTGTTTGTAGCAAACGGTCTGGACTGAACAAGGTAGCCTGGTTGTAAACTTCTGGATCAGTATGGAAAAGTTGATGGTTTATTATGTTAATTGGCACAGAAGTGGGAATCAGGAATATCTTAAATCTGCTCCAGCATGCATGCATATGGGCAAAGCACTTTCAGCATTAAGAAATTATTAATTTGCTCACTAGTTAATTTGCGTCTGTAATCTGTTTCCAGTGACATGAAGCTAGAGAGCGCTGCCACGTCGTCTCTGGAGGACCGCGTGAAGAGAAACATTCACTCCATTCAGAGGACCCCTGCTGCTCTGGAGAAGAACTTCATGAGAAGATGAGGAGAACATAACTTACCTCTCTGTCTTTTGTATTTTACTGGTTTAAGATCGTTTTAAATTTGTCGTTTTTATAGAAGCTCATGCTTGTAAATAAAATGTAAAGGGCTTTGTACTTAACCAACATTCTCCAGTCATCAGCATCAGTAGGTCACACACACAGAGACACACACTTTAGACAAAACCTGGTTTTAGACCACAGTCATTTATTACGATGGTGTCGGGCCTCCTTTAGTGGCCAATACAGAATCAGTTCATCTAAGGAATGACAGTCCCTAGCAATGGCCAGAGGAATCTTGAGGCTCTCCTGTTGTGTGTTGTAATTAACTTGAAGTCATATACATTTATATATTTGTTATTGTAATTTAGCTCTTTAATTTCATAATTAGTTTCTTTTTTTCTTTCTTTGTTGTTTAGTTGGAGGCTTTAAATAAGCCCTTTTGGGTTTTTTTGTTTTTGTTGCCTCTCCCTGCACAGCATATTGGGTTGTACTTACTTGTTTTTATTGTATATATTTTATATTTGTGCAAATAAACTAATGTAAAAGAAAAAAAGACCGTTCGCTTGCAGAACATTGGCCAAGTCACTACGTGATGCTGGTGGAGGAAAATGTTTCCTGACTCCCTCCGCCCTCAGTGGCTCAATAATATTCAGATCTGGTGACTGTGCCATGGGAGATGTTCACTTTCGTGGTCATCAAACCACTCTTGCTGTGTGTATTATTTTGATACATGGCACAACCTACTGGCATTGACGCACTCTTCTATTACAAGTAGTGGGCCAAGGGAATGCCAGGATATTACAACCCAAACCATCACTGATCAATCCCTGTGATTCGCTTTGGTCATATAACACTCTTGGTGATCTAGGGCTTTTCCACACTGAATTCTCCTGAGAATTACTAGAGAAGCTAGACTCCTGTTCACACACACAAGATTCCCACTGGCACCATTGGACCAAAGGTTTGGGATTTGAAACCCGACCATGAATATTGACTCTGTGGAGCTCAAGGTGCACATTTAATTTGGGCAGCTGTGATTTTTTTAAAATGTTTTATCCAATTTGGGTTAATACCCAGACAGCTTCCTTTTGCATATTCAATTACTCCTGTTGGGTGTGGTATGTCCTTTGTGGTGTGTATGTGTGTATATATAGTTTGAGAACTTAGATTGTCTCTGTAACATCTAATATATATAAACCCAGCAGCAAATAAAATATCACAGACCAGCATTTTTTTTTTATGCTGTATTCAGTTTATTGCAAGCGGTCAATGCTTCAGAGCAGGATAATACTGAGATTAAGGAACACTCTTCACAGATAATGGCTACAATTACTCAGACTCACTCCTGTCAAAGACAGTGAATGTCATGCGACGACGAGTGTGGATTCAGGAAAGAGAATGAGCACGTGACCGGATCGATCCGGTTCGGACCTGTCGGCCTGCCTGTGGTTAGCATGCTGTTCTGGATTTCCAGAAGTAGTTCTTGCAGCCCGGCTTTCGCTCTTTCTCTCCATTGTCTCTCCTCATTAGGTCCAGTCCATTCTGTAGTAATCCCAGAGATGGGCTGTCAGACTGGATGGCTGCTAGGTCTGGGTTACTGAGCAACCACTGGAGCTCTGGAAGGGAGTATCTCTCTGGCATCTGAAGAATTAAAGCATTTGTTATGTTCAGGTTGCAATGCTTTATTATGCCTTAAAACACTATTCCAAGATGGTGTATTACTTAAATGCGTAGAGGTTTTGAGTGTGAGCTTCAAAGCTTACCTCTTCGTCCGCTGAAGTGCCATGAGATGCCTGAAGCGCAGAGTTCAACACCATGTGGGACCGACCGCCTGATATGATGCCCGCTGTCATGGCCAAACAGAGCAGGGAGACAGTGAGGTGAAGCTGGGAGGAGGACATCTCTGCTGTCTTGATGGACGTGGCTTGTTCAAACCTTGGGTCAAGCCTCTCTGTTGCACTGTGCTCCCTTAGTGTGTCCCTTGCCTATCTGGACTGTCTTTTATACTGGTGCCTCCTCACATGCAGAGTCGGAATTAGTTACGCACTGAAAAGTTTTACAATTTAAATATTAACTATTAAACTGGTCCCAGCTGGTGTCTTCGGGTCAGATGTAACTTCAATTACAGGTACGTCTTGTTTTCCATCTTTGTTAGTTTGTGTTTTCCTGCTGTCTAAACAGAGTGCGTCCAACTGAAGCAAGACCCCCAATAAAGCACTTATTGGCCCCCATCACGTCGATCTGTTGCTACAGCGACCTCCCTACCTCAGTTTCTGGGCCATAAATTCTTGACGGCTAACATGGCAAATGGATGTTACTAGGAAACGGGTCAAAAAACAGATTTTAAACAGGTTCTTATTTCCTACATCTGGGGAAAAAAAATTCTAATGAAGCATTTGACCATTTTCTGCTTGTGTTTACAGTATATACTCAGAATAAAAGAAAGAAACGTCCTCACATTCTGCTGCTTTTGTTTCTGCTTTAAAAATTCAAGCGTGTAAATATTTGTATGAACAAAATGATTCAACAACAGTTTCAAAAGTTTTGGATTGGTAAGATGTTTTATATTTTAAAATAACTAATTTATTACCGTGATCAAAGCTGAATTTTCAGCATCATTACTCCAGTCTTCCATCATATGATCCTTCAGAAATCATTCTATTATGCGGATATGATGCTGAAAAAATGTATAAATGTTCCAACATTGATAATAACGAGAAATGTTTCTTGAGCATCAATTTCTGAAGGATGATGTGACACTGAAGACTGGAGTAATGATGCTGAAAATCCAGCTTTGATCACAGGAAAAAATTACACTTTACTATATATTCACATAGAAAACGGAAATAATATTTCACAATATTACTGTTGTTTTTTTAATCAAATAAATGCAGCCTTGGTGAGTAGAAAGGCTTCTTTTAAAAACATTAAAAATCTTACCGATCCAAAACTTTTGTACGGTATCTAAACTGTAAATTACAGGAGGAAGAAATGACTCTCACTTACAGTCATAGGCTCTGTTCCAAAATATTGGAAATATTACTGAATTGACCTCATAGGATTTTAAAGCATGCTTATTTTCACACCTGCCACAGTCAGCCATAAATGACAGTGTTTTGCATTCTTTTTTATTAACATATTTTTGTACCTACGACAATGGGATTAAATAGCTGTTAATTTCATTGAAAAAAAGTATTAGTGACAAACTAAGTCCATTGTGAAAGAAGTGCGCTTAATTGTTTTTAATGTGTACTTGTTATGTAATAAAATCTTTCAAATATACCTTAAAAACTACTTGCTGAATATGAAGTCAGTTAAATTAAAGGCCACTTGAATGTGCTTATAGAGTACACTTTCATGACTGTTTTTTATACACTTAAATATACTTTTAAAAAGTGCACTTTGCAGTCAAACTAAAGTTAAATAAAACTTTGAAATAGATCAATTAAACTTTAAAGTACATTTTCAATCTAAAGTACGTTTTAAAACTAAAATAAAGCAAGATGTCTTTTACTGCAGTAAAAGAGGCTATAGCATTCATATTTTAAAAAGCGGGTTAAGACATATCTTTTTTAAGTTGCTTATCAATATAACAATATGGTGTTGTAAAATAACTACACTGTAAAAAAATCCTGTAAAAATACGGGAGATTTTGTACAGTAATTTACCGTTATTCAAAAATACAGCTGAATACTGTAAATTATGCTAAATTTGTAGTACCCCAGAGTGCAGTCTGGACGATGGGGCGGGGCGACACTTTGGGGCGGGGTTACACGTGTCGCTCCGCCCACCCCCAATTTAATTGGCTTATTATACAGCAATCTTATTGGCCCAGATGATTCAAGCCTGAGCATGCGCATTCTTTATGTACTATTTTTGTGAATGATTTGTCCATCCATATTAACGAAATATTAAATGCTAACTCTAATCGTATATTATCGGTTTACCATGGTCATTTTAGTTAAGATCTATTGGCTAATGTTTTATTGTTAAGACACAGAATAGACAAAGTTATTGTTTAAAAACGAACGCTTGGTGACAGCACCTCAGCTGTTTTCATATTTCCATCAGGTCGGTCGGTGGATCATCTCAAACTCGGGATTTTACGCAAATTATGATAAATCGCTGTATTAAAGGAAAGACATCGGACAAACCCGAACGCAAGCAGCTGATTTTAAATGTTATATTTTAAAAAAAAATTATTTAAAGCGCGACCGTTTTTTGTTGATTTTTTTAAACGAGATTTGTTCTCCAATGCTTGCATTTTTTGGCACAAAGTGCAAATCAAATGTTTAATGGCAAACTCATATTTCCTTGTTGAAAAATAGGTTCAAATATTAACACTGGCAAAGGCTACAGCTGCAGCCTAACTATTAAAAAAATCACCGCTGTAAATCTGGGCATTGCCTATAGCCTAACAGCCTACTTCAAATAGTTACTTATTTATACTTAAATTGAGCACATAAAAAATTATATTTGCTATAGAGCGACATATTAATATCTGTTTTAGTATTTTTTTTTTCACTTTTCAGCACTGCAGGTTTTTAAATTCCCATTGTACGCAAAAAACAAAAACAAAAAAACAATGTCCAGGGCTTGTATTATTTGGTAGCCTATTATTGTCATATTTGTCACTTTCGGAACTGTGTCTTACTGAAATACAGTGAATTATCATTATGTAGTGTAAAACCCCGAGTTTATTTTATTCACCAATCCTAATGGAAAAATTAAACATAAATGAATGATGTAAAATGACGCAGCCCTGCATGACATTCGGAAAACATTACTATCAGCTTAATAGGCGATCTCTCCTTGCAATAGTAATTTAATGCAGTCATGATCATTGCTCACTTAAAGTACGTGCCATTGACTTATCTGCTGGGTAAATTAATAAATATAATTTAGCTAAATCTAAAACATCGTATGATTTATAACAGCAACATATTTCTTTATATCGCCCAGCTCTAAAACGACTCAATATAAAGCTTATATAGGCCTATATTACTTTTTGAAAAACTGCTATAAAACGATGTGAATTGAGCGCTATACAAAATGTTTTGACTTGACTTGACTTCACTTGATAATGATATAGACCTAGGCTATCTTTGCCACGAATGAAGAATTCGTTCCCCAGATTTAGCAGGGCTATATTACACGGCGGTTTGCCTTGAAAGGATTGTTTGTTGTACAGTAACTTCATTTAACTTATTAAGTCGTATTAACTGTAACTCGTAGCCTACTAAGTTAATAAAAACATTATTTAATTGATCGTTACTGAAATCGCCATGCGTAGTAGCCTACGGCCAAACTGCGTAGAAGATCATTCATAAACTCGTACATAAAGGAATGCGCATGCTCATGCCTACTCCAATAAGATTGCTGTATTATAAACCAATGAAATTATTGGTGGGCGGAGCGACACGTGTAGCCCCGCCCCAAAGTGTCGCCCCGCCCCATCGTCCAGACTGCACTCTGGGGTTACTCGGTCACATGCTTGAGCCAGCTTGAGCCCGCTCGCTCACAACTCGGGAAAAAACATCAGGACTCATCAATCGCCATCAACAGACGTGCATTCAAAAATGATTAACATTACATTACAGGTTTAAAATTACATTACTTAAAAATTGTATTATGTGAGAAAGACGAGTAAGAAAACGATTATATATTCAGAAAAAGGAATTTTCACTCCGACTGTGACCCTGCCAGCACAGATCAGTGGACACCTGCATTCAGCTTTTCTCTTCGTCAATATATCAAGGTAAGTGCAAACTGATAAAAGTGTTACCCTGTGATATTGACTTGATTACCAAAACTACGTCGAGGATTGGGATATTTTACCATTTGTTTGGTTTTTTTTGAAATGTGCACTAAATCAAGGCTAACAGTTAGCCTATTAACTTTCTGCATCTGTTTTATGCAAAACATTTACTATCCCTAGAGAGAGTATAGCTTAAAGATTTTCTGAGTTAATATTGTGCGATTATTTCGTAGGGGAGGTCTTTGGATTTTATTATAAAAATGATAACTTCAACATTTGTGCTAAAACATGCAGCAACACATTTGCATATGTCAGGCACATGCGAGCTCACAGTTTTGCAGCCTTCAAGTGTCACACATATGGCCATAGATATGGAACGAATAGGACTAAACTAGATTGTCTAGGTGATTTAACATGTCATATTGACTTGTGTAGCTATAAGTGTGAGGATATCCGTGGCCTTCTTTTACATCTGAAAAGTCATTTTACTGAAGGCAAGACAGTTACATGCCCTTTCAAACAATGTGACAAAAAATTTACACTGAAGTCTACATTCACAGCACGTGTCAAGAAAGCATAAAGATTGCTCTAAAGAAAGTCTAGTTGACTCAATTGCACATTCAATCAGCAGTGATTGTAATGATGAGAGTGATATGCAACCTGGCAGTCCCAGTCAGGAAAGTTATGAAGAAATGGAGATCTACCCAGAAAAAGCAGACGAAGAACAATTTCTCAAAAATATAGCATTGTTTTATCTGAAACTACAAGCTAAATTGCTCCTTCCATCATCTACAATTCAAACAATTATTGAAGACTGTTAGGAAAAACATGACATAAATCAGTCACACCTAATTTCCAAACTACAAGAAAAATTGTAAAATTTTAATTATGACATAAACACTGTGATGGATACTATGAAAAGTGAGGATCTCCACAGGGCTTGCAATACCAACAAACTCAAAACTGACCATAAGAGAAAAAAGTTTTTTAAAAGTAATTTCAATTATGTTGAGCCAGTGCCCATTTGTCTCGGTAAAAATGAGTCAGGTAAAGAATGTTTTGCACAATATGTGCCGTTGAAAAAGACAATAGCTTCTCTCTTGTCCTCATCAAGACATATAAATATATATATATATATATATATATATTTATAATTTATTTGGCTGAAAGAAGAAAGTCATATAGATCTAGGATAGCTTGAGAGTAAGTAAAGTATGGAAAACATTTTTGGGTGAACTAACCCTTTAACTTATGTTTTGTTGTGCTCTTAGATGTAACTTGTTGTTTTAGCCTTCACAGGTCATTGGGAAAGTACTGATTTGCAGCGGTTATAATAGTGTAAATAGAGAAAAATAATAATATATACTGCTCAATTTAATTGTGTGTGTTTTAGCTAGTACCTTGAAAATGCATGGATAGGGCACTCATACCAATATTTGATACTGTTTCAGGACATTAACTATATTTTTTGTCTGAATCAGTTGCTGGTGATGAAGTCACTCTAGGAGGATGGATGATCAGTGTGGAAAACAACGTCATCTGTGAAGGCATCCAACAGAACTTCATCACTGGCCTTGCAGCAGTTTTCGCCACCTACTATGTCTTCAATTTGCAGTACCAAGAAGAAGCTGCAAAAACATTGGAGTTTGTTCAAAGGTAAATCCTCTGCTTAAGTCTGTTTTATCAGCTCTGTTCAGGAATGTTAAATTGATGACTTTCTCTTGTTCCTATTGACTTTATGATTACAGTAGTTCCCTTTGATAGTGACTTGAAGTTTATGCTTGCACATTTATGTAGCACAAAATGTAGCACTAGGTTCAGGCAAAATGTGTTGTCATGCTGTATGTTTTGAATAGAGAGAATAATTCTCTCATTTCTATGTCAACAATGGAGGAAAAAACAGCGCAAGCGCATAAACACAGCGTGCATGTAAATTACAACAGTGTGAGCACCCTGACAAAGCTCGCAAGTAAAACGTAAACACAAATCCAACACTCGAGAACAAAACCTTCCTGTTAACAAATGCTATTGGCTGTTGGCCTCTTATTTTGATTGGCTGTTGTTGTCCCTCAAAACAGAACGCGGGATCCGGGCTGACAGACTGTAAGAAGGTAAGTTTTCTTTACAACTTCATACATGTTTATCTATAGTTTGTTTACAGTATATGTAATGGGTATACAAATAATACTTTTAAATGTATGTATTATTTGGGTAGAATTAACACAAAATTTATCAATTACATATGTTAGAAATTTTTTAAACTTTTTCATCAATACAATGATGTCTTTAGACCTGATTCTTCTAAAATGGCATACCCAAGTTTGCATGTATTGATTTAAATATTTAGAAATTTTTTACATAATTGACTTGTGTAACATAGATAAGGTAACACAGACAACTCTTGATATTATAAAAAGCTAGACATGTAGACATTAACATTTTCCTTCAGGTCAGTTTGATCTGTTTTCAGTTGTTACATTTTACGTAAAGAAAAATAAAAACATGCACGTGTCTAGCTATTTTATTTATATTTATAGTTGTTGGTGTTACCTTATCTATGTAACACAAGTCAATTATGTAAAAATGTCCTAAATCACTTACATGCCAACTTGGGTCAGCCATTGTAGAAGAATCAGGTCAAAAGACAACCTTGTATCAATGGAAGTATTATTATTGATTAAATACATCAGACATATGTAAATGAAAATTTTGTGTTAATTCTACCCAAATTCTACATAAATTTAACAGTATAATTGTTATACCTGTTGCATATAAACACCAAAGATAAACACATGTATGAAATTCTAAAGAAAACTAACTTCTTACAGTCTGTCATCCTGGATCTAGCTTTCTGTTTTGAGGGCCAACCTCAACAGGAGGACCAAATTCACGGCATACAAGCAGACAATCAAAATAAGATGAGCTCCGATTTGGCCAGCAGCCAATAGCATTTGTTAACTGGAAGGTTCGGGCTCCGGCCCCGAGTGTCAAATCTGACTTGTGTGCAAAAATTTCAGCGGTGCCCGATTGTAGAAGAGTACTTGTCCGTATGTTCAAATCTGCATGTACAATAAGAACTTGTGGGTGTGGAACCTGTCATGACTTGCGGATTTGTTATTTCTGCTCGCAACTTGTAATTATGAGCGCATCATATTTTCTGTCCTTTGAATGTTCTGCATGTTTACATTTTACGTGCCAGCTTTTCATGATGTTCACACTGTTGAAATGCACTTGTGTGCTGTGTTTACGTGCTTGCGCTGTTAGTCCACCATTTGATGCCATACACTATTGTTGCACCAGCCATTAGTAGAGATCCATGCCACAGCTTAGTCTGAACAATCCAGTCGACTAAAATAGTTATTTGCTTTGAAGGACTTGCGTGTTTTGGAGACATAATTTTATTTTACATTTAAAATACAGTTCTGAGCTCATTTAAGGGTAGCATTACCATTTATTTTTATCTTAAAATGCTCCAACCAAAGTCATAAAAATCAATCTGCGTAAAGGGATATTAACCAAAAATTTTAATTTGGTAATTTACTCACCCTCATGTTCCTCCAAACCTGTATGAGTTTATTTTTTTTGTAAAAGAATGTTGGTAACCAGACAGTTGATGGCACCCATTGACTTCCATAGTATTTTTTGTTACTATGGCCAACTGTCAACTGTCTGGTTACCAACATTCTTTAACATATCTTCTTTTGTGTTCAACAGAAGAAAGAAATTATTTCTCTTTTTGATGACACAATTTTAATTTTTTGGTTAACTATCCTTTTAACACTACTGACAAATCTATATAAAGCTATCTAAATTACTCTAAAATCCTCAGGTCTTCAAATGCCTCAGAACAAACTTAAACAAATACTGCCATAATGGGTAACAACCTAGAATATTCATATTGAGAATGCAATGGGTTTTGTATGATTAAAGTTAAATTAATCTTTACTTGCCTCACTTAATGTATTATATTTCTCTGTAATTACATTGTAGACGCTTTGTTGGTGTGAACCCCGAGAGAGGAACCAAAGCAAGCCAGGCAAAGGTGGTGTCCAAGAAGACGGGGAAGCTTGTCCAGAAAAAGGCAACCACTGTGAATTTGCATGTGGCCACCCTCTTAAAAAAACTCATAGACATCGAGTGGGGCTTTATTTAATAAGGTGAAGTCGGAGCATTGTGCTGGTGTGCCAGATGTTTACTTAATCAAAGCATTGAGTTCTATAATGTTTGTGACAGTACGGAGTTCAGTAAGTATTGAGTTCTGTCATGTTTACAGTTGCAGCATTGATTTCTGCAATCAGATGTTTCTGACATCACATCATTCTGTTCTGCTCACATATGTTTATGTGAAGTCAAAGCATTGAGTTACCCAGTTTCTCTAGTGAAGCAGAAATAATTGAATATTTTGTACATTGTTGCTTTAATAAAAGCATGTTTTAAGGTCATCTTTTGTTTTGAGTAATTTGTTTGCAAGCATATTTCAACGAGTTTTTAATTAATTTTAGAGTACTTAAATAGACTTTATATTAATGCACAGTTTATGAAGATTACAGCAAGAACACTAATGTAAAAATAACGACCCAAACACCTGACAGTGCTGTATACTGTGCAGCCTATATTTTCTACAGCACAGTACTGTAATCTTTTTTACAGTAATAAACTGTTGTTTTAGATTACAGCATTCTACAGGTAAATCTAGCTGCCTGTAGTTTACTGTAAATTAACAGGGATTTTTTTACAGTAATAAACTGTTGTTTCAGATTACAGCAGGTCCACTGTAAAATTACAGCATTCTACAGGTAAATCTAGCTGCCTGTAGTTTACTGTAAATTAACAGGGAAATTTTTTACAGTGTATATAACTTAGCCACTAGATGTCCACATTGCTTTCCCCACTTCATGTGTTCATCTGAACACTTCCCTGTCATGGCAGGATATTTCCCTGTTTCCCCAGTTCTCCTGTTTTTTAGTAGCACATTCCTCAGATATGATGTCCATATTGTCATGAAAGCATCACGCAGTTGCTGCAGATTTATCGACCACACATCCATGATGCGAATCTCCTGTTCCTTCACATCCCAAAGCTGCTCTACTGGACTGAGATCTGGAGATGTGGAGGTTTGAGTTTAGTGAACTCATCATGTTCAAGAAACCAGTTTGAGATGGTTTGAGCTTTGTGACATTATGTGTTTATCCTGCTGGATGTAGCCATCAGAAGATGATACACTGTGGTCATAAAGAGATGGACATGACCAGGAACAATGCTCAGGTCGACTGTGGTGTTTAAACGATGGTACTAAGAGGCCCAGAGTGTGAAAAGAGAAACTTCTCCACACCATTACACCACCAGCAGTCTGACCCGCTGATACAAGGCAGAACAGATCTTGTGCTTTCATGTTGTTTACACCAAATCCTGACCAAACCATCAGAATGTCCCAGCAGAAATCAAGTCCAGTTTTGGTGAGGCCGTGTGAATTGTAGCCTCAGTTTACAGTTCTCAGCTGACAGGAGTGACACCGGTGTGTCTTCTTCTTCTGCTGTTGTCCTTCTGCTTCAATGTTTAACATGTTGTGTGTTCAGAGATGCTCTTCATACTTCGGTTGTAGCAAGTGGTTATTTGAGTTACTGTTGCCTTTATCAGCTCGAACCAGTCTGGCCATTCTCCTCTGACCTCTGGCATCATCATCATTTTCACCCACAGAACTGCCTCTCACTGGACACTTTCTCTTTTTCTGCCCATTCTCTGTAAACCCTACTGATGGTTGTGTGTGTAAATGTAGATATGTGTATGTGTGTAGATCAGCCGTTTCTGAAATATTAAGACCAGCTCATCTGGCACCAACAACCATGCCACGTTCAAAGTCACTTAAAAAAACATTTCTTCCCCGTTCTGATGCTCTTGGCCATAAAAGTTTGAACTTCCTGACCATGTCTACATGCCTATATGCATTGAGTTGCTGCAATGTGATTGATGTATAAGATAAATTACATTTGAAAGCATACACACCTTTATTCTGTGCTTGTGCCGCTGGAATTGCTATTGGAATGATTAACCTCCCCACAATAATTCAAGTCAAGTCACATTTATTTATATATTACAATACAGTTTCAAAGCAGCTTTACAGAGATAACAGGAAAATAATGCAACGAAGTTTGTTTCTAGAAGAAAATAGCGCCACAGTCCAGCTTAAGTAACTTCAGTGATGTTTCATTTTTGTTTTTAAAAAAGTTATTCAATTAGTTAATTTATATATAGTCGCTCTGGAGAAAACCGTGATGTCAGTTCTCCTCTGGCCAACGAGCGAAGAGTGTATGATTATCATTCAGGCAGCATTAGAGCTCAGAAGTCAGATTGGATCGGAACATTTAGAATATTATCCAGTTCCATCTGGTTGAAGATCGGAGTCACGCCGGTATGGAGACGGGTTTGTTGAGGATCAGTGCCGATGGCTGTCGTGTCGATGAGGTCTTCACAGGGGAGAGTCTAGTTGACACAATCTCCTGACCCTTCAGGGATGCGTTGTGGTCGTGTTTAGGCGCAGGTCCTCCATCTGGTCTGGATACGGCCCGGATCCGGCTGACCACAGTAAAACTCGGGATAAACACAGAGACTAATATTAGCGTAGATGCATTCTTCTTATGATGTAACGAGTACATCAGGTGTTATGTTCCCGGATTATAGATTATAGGAATTATAGTGTTAAAGGAAATAATAGAAATGTATAATGTTCTATATGTGTATGCCAGGTTAAAGAGATCAAGGTTTTTAGCTTAGATTTAAACTGATTGTGTGTCTGCTTCCTGAACAATGTTAGGGAGACTGTTCCAGAGTTTAGGTGCTAAGTAGGGAAAGGATCTATACCGCCATCAGTCTCTGACGGTAGAATAATCCTCTGCTTTCCATTCATAATAAACCTTTTAGGACTCTGCACAATGCACAATGGAGAACGAATATTTGAGGCTCTTTCATTGTTTCTGAGTTCACCACGAGAGAGAATGTGAATCCCTGATCTGTCCTAATGTCAGGGTTATGATAATAATAATTTATCAATGCCTTTATTTTATTTATTTGTTCCTGTGTAGTTATTCGTTAAAAAAGGAACCGTATTCTAAAGTGTTACCAAAATGAACTTCTCATCATTTATTAAGTTCATTACCATGAAGCTGCTTTGAAACAATCTGTATTGTATAGTGTTGACTTAATCTTACTTAAAATTATAAGCATTTACCTTACCTTAAAAGATGCCATACAAAGGAATAAGAGAAGATGAGCTTGTGAGCATGACACACACGGGCACATTGTCTTGATCATGCACACCATTTTACAACAAATACACTGATTTTAATGTTTTTAAGTTCCTTTTGTTGAGTATAGCTGTCAAATAACTGAACTTATAATAAGCATCATTGTCAGTGTATATGTTATCAATGGACGAGTTCAAAACTTGTTATTGGTGAACTTAATTTTTGGTTGATTTAGTGTACTTCTGCTGTTACCGGTAATCAGACCACACATTTTTCATCTTTACAATGATACCAACATCATGCATTGGGAAGGTTTACAGAGACATACTGCGTCTTACTTAATTTAGGCTTCAATACTGGTTCAGACTTTTCTGGTGCCGGCTTTTCGGGAATTGTGAATCTGAGGCCAATTGTTTATAACACCGGGAATATGGTTTCTGTGTCAGAAGAGAGTAGCCTATATTTTAGAGTTGTCCAAAATCCAATACAAACTCTTCTAACTAAATACATAAATAAATAAATACATATAAGCAAGATAGTATAAGTTGGCTATGGCAACAAAATGTTGCAAAGATTAGACTGATATTTCGCAGTGATGTGCATAAACATAAACCTAGATTGTTGTCAGATCGTGGTATGATATTAATGTTCATCCAGTACTGATGACTATATTTATTTTGAATAGTTACTTTAGTTTACTAGACTCCTTTAGTTAACTTGAACTAAGAATGAACGATACTTATAGAGCATTTATTACTCTTAATGTAAATTTCAACATTTACTAATACATTATTAAAATCAAATGTTGTATTTGTTAAGATTAGTCAATGCATTGTGAACTAACATAAACAATGAACGACAGTAATTGTATTAACTAACATTAACAAATATTAATAAAAACTGTAACAAATGTATGCTTATTGTACGTTTATGTAAGTAATGTTAACAAAAGAGACCTTATTGTAAAGTGTCACTCGTTGTTATGCAGAATCACAACTCCTCGTGTCATTCCAATCCAAACTCAACATCTAGTGGCCAATTCAATTCAAATTCACATTAATAAATCAAAGGGGTGCCAAATCTTAAATAAACACTGCTGTAGGGTGTATATTCAGTGTTGATATGACTAAAAATGATGGTATTTTTTGTATGTGGTATAGTATTTGTTTGCTTAGACCAGACAAGCTCATGTCAGTCTCCTATTGGAATTATGCTGCTGTTAACTATGCCAGCTGCTCCTGACTCTCCAGGTCTGTGCAGTGTTCAACACACCAACTCCAGCTGTGGTATTGCAGAGCCAACACCAGATTAACACCAGTGTGTCCATCTGGATAGGCTCCTCCATAATGCTGAGTATGTCCTTGCTTTTTGTTTGTTTGTTTTTATGCAGTGCATGTCAATTTGGAAACAGCTTTTTCATTTAATCCCAGCAATATTTAATATGATTTAATAATATACAGTGAAAAGTATCTTAGTCTATAGAGATAGCCTTTGAGGATATTTCTTCAGTGTCACTTCTCCTTCCCATTGCCACAATTTGACCAACATTGTAAAAAAAATTAAAATAAAAAACCGCTCAAATGGAATGTAAGCTCAATGTCAATTCAAGACAAAGCTCTCAACCTTTTAGTTCCTGCGCAAAATGTGAACTGCAAAAACTTTAGAACAGCAAACACAGGACGTCAATGTGACGTCAGGAAGACATTGGACTTTAAAATAATCCAACGTCAGTCAGACGTCATATTTTGGTTGAAAATGAAAGTCAGGTTGACGTCTAAACCCAACGTTTGTTTGATGTCAAGCTCCAACGTCAGACAAATGTTGAATTGTGGTTGGAATAAGCACTGCAAAAAAAATGTGACATGCATGGTAGCACATTCAATCTCTGAAGATCTCAGCAGAAGAGGAGTCAACAACTCAAACCAAATCATTACCAGCTTCACTTATTACTAACCAGATTTACTTTATTTAATTCCCGTTTTAATTAAATCAATAGTTGTATTTTAAAGTCACCATGATGGTGGTTAGCGTTTGCTTTTGTTGTACTCTTGATCCTTGACTCTTTAATTTTTGAATTTTTTCGGGCCGCCAAAATTGTGTTTATACAGCATATTTGTTGTGGCAAAAAAGCTTAGAGGAAATTAAATCAGGTGATATTGGATGTTTATTGATAATGATGAAGTCATCAACATGTACTTGCCTGAATCACTGAATTTGAGTCTAATTTTAAATTTTATAGGACTTGTGCTTTTAGTGGGGTTTTTTTTTACCATAGAAGTTATCTAATTTTACAGCATAAGAGCAATATTGTTGATCAAATGATATAAAGGATTTTTAAAACATTTAGTACATTAATCTTTTTCCTCTACATTAGAAGTCCTCTACTTAGCCATCAAAAATCAGTGCATGACTCTCAACAATGGTGACAATCAATGAAATGCTTAATGCTGCAGTGCATGCTGGGTACCACCAATCAAAACTAACTCATATCTCCCAGCATGCATTGCGGCATTAATAAATTATGCAGCTGGATTTTTTTTGTAGCTTGTTTTATGCTCAGAGTTGATCTGATTATCAGGATATTTTGTTTGATTCACCATTGTTGAGATTCATACACTGTTTATTGATGTCTGTGTGCATCTACGTAATGCCATAGATTAAAAGTTGTTGTGCACGAAATCGTTTTTAAAAAGCAAGTATATTATTTGATAAACAACACTGCTAGATATGCTGTAGAATCAAATAAATTATATTATGAATAAAACAAAATTAAAACCACAAGTCCTATATAATCTAAGCATTAGACACTTAATACGATCAGGGATTCAGGCAATTACTTGATGATATCGACGACGTCGTCGCCATCATCAAGAAACAGCCAATATCACCTGATCTCATGGCTTTTTTAGCTACAACAATTATGCTTTATAAACACACAGATTTAACAGCCAGACAAAATTTTATATAATAGAATCAAGAATCAAGAGCACAACTAAAGCAAAAGCTAACCACCATCATGGTGACTTTAAAATACAAAATAATTATTTAATTAAAACAGAATTTGAATAAAGGAAATCTTGTTAGTTTTAAGTGAAGCTGGTAATAAGTGTACGGCCATGCATTTCACCTTTTGGTTTGGTTTATTCCAACCAAAATTCAACAACTGTCCAACGTTGGAGCTTGACGTCAAACAAACATTGGATTTAGACGTCAACCCAACTTTAATTTTCAACCAAAATCCAACGTCTGAGCAACATTGTAGTCTATATCCTGTGCCTGCTGGGTATGCATATGCGCATGTCAGGACTTATTGCATATCATGGATTTCCAATATGTACAACCACTAGCTAATTCATGTATCTATAAGTATTTTTGTGTGGCCGCACTACTAAGAAGTCTGCAATATCTAAGGAAAGCATTTCCATTGATCTATTCAAGAATTATTGTCAGAAGGATTTCACCTGTTTTTGTAACAGCTGTAAATGTAATGTGACCAGGCAGTCTGGTGTCGCGGGAAAATATTCAGTTTGATAGTCCAAGGCCTTCACTAGAAACGATTCTGAGCTGTGGTGTGTAAAGGTCACATTGCTCAATCCAATCGTTCCAATAGGAATTTTAAATTTAGCTAATGTGACACAGCATAAGGCTGGAGAAAGGTAAGAATAAAAGTCAATTTCGCACATACTATTTGATAGTTTGAAAGTAACTGTATCTTTACTGAGCCAATACAGCATGTTCACAAAGACCGTTCTTTGAATACCATTTTACTGTAGTTGGCATAATTTTTATTAAGATTTGCTTAATGCAAAAAACAAGAGACTCAGCACATCACAGAAGTTTGAGGTTTATATTTATTTTTTCATCTTGAAAAGTCTCTTGTGACAATCAGCATACTTTGTTCAAACATTTCTGTACAGATAAGAGAACACTCAGTGCAATAAGACAAAGGAGAGAGGCTTTCTACCCGTCACAGTGCACATTTTACATACAAAGAGATTGTACATTATTACATTTCCAAAACGGCACCCTCTGGCCACAAGAGAGTGAATTTCAAACAATCATCTTTATTGTTGATCTGCATATAGCATAGCTTGGCACACACGCAGACAAACGTTCAGGCTACAATATCTCCATGTTTGTTGAGACTGCAGACCAAGTGCTACCTCGGTTATTTGCTCCCCTTAACCTCGAATCTTGGATCAGCTTTCTCAAACTCTTTGACTACTATGAGGAAGATAAAATGGACCATCTGTCTCATACTGGATCTCAAATGCAATTTCAGCTGTTTAATAGTTTTATTCCTCCCCCAAATCCAAAAACGCCTGTAAACTAGCAACCGGTACACGATACCTTTACCTCTGATAGTCTACAGTCTTCACGACCTCTCACCCAATGTGACCCAGTTACAGTGAGTACCGGTCTCCAAGGCAACACATTTTGTACAGGCATCAGTTTCCAACACGGAGGTCAAAGGGAGGAATGAGAGAGGGGGATTGGGAGGGGATTTTACTACAAGATCCAAGTACTTTGGCAATGCAATGCTGCATTTGTTTGTTGCATTGTTTGTGCAAATGAACTGATCTGAGAGGTAGAGGGAGAACTGAGTGTATCCAGGTAAAGGATTGTGGAATTGCAGCTCTCTTGTGTACAGCCTCTTTGTTTATGCAGCCATAATTCCTGTTGCCAGACCATGTGGCCGTGTGTACTACATACAATAGCTGAGAGCTATCAGTCATTGGTTTGTGTTGCTAATACAGATATTGTGTCTGTCTGAAATTTCCAAATCAGTCTACTCCATTAACGTATGATAAATAATGGCACAGTCATTCTATACAAGACCATTGCACAAAAGAATCTTCTCATTTTACAGTTATCCATGTACACAATTCTTCAATAATGCTGAGATGCAAAAAATACAACTTTGATATTCCAGATTGTCATTAATCTCTGGGTGACCCTCCTTTGGAGGATTCTCACTGGCACCCGCCAGCTATTGCCACAGACCCAAAGAGGAGAGGGTCACCCCTTGTTTTTACAGCTCTTCAGACGCCATGTACACACAGAGCAGTTACAACATCCCTTAAAAGAGACATTTTCTGTTTCACACAGAAATTAACTGTTACCCTTTTTCTATGTGCAATGACCTGACCTTGAATCAGAGTACATCATACTCTCTGAAACCTACCACTATAGAAACTAAAGGCAGAACAATGAGATTGTGGTTAAAAACAATGAAATCCTTCTCAAGGACTTTTGAAAAATGCATGATCTGTTTATTTCTTAATATTAGACATTCAAATAAATGATCTAATAATGTGTGGAAAGGCAGCGAGAAGTAAGCTAGCCCTAAACCAATCTCCATAACATCCAGTGTTACAATAGAGTTCATTCAGTGTGGTAAAAATACCACAGAAAGGTCCTTTCCGGAGGTCTTGAAATAGAAAGCTATTGATGAAAAGGTACTGACTTGTGTATTGCGATGTTAAAAAATAAATGAATAAATAATAATGGAAATAAATTAAAGGTAGAAAAACAACAATTGCATTGGACTAACTCTACATAATCTTTGCAAAGATATTCCATTTCATTTAGAAAATATCTATTGATGCTAGGTCATTAAGGAATTACACTGAGTATAAAAATATTAGATATTAACAATGATACGAAAACCTCATAAACTACAACCTCTGAAATATTGCTATATGAACCCCACCCACCCATCGTCAGGTGGGAGCGCACTCTGATTGGCTTCAACCCTGCCTGAAAATAAAGGGCAGAGCATGACCCTAAAGTGCTCACAAGGCCAGGTCAAATGGCCGTGTCCCAGAAGACAGTGGTCTGAGTTGGGTAGGGAGGTGGGCTGTACTTCTTCACCCCGTTGGATTTCTTCCAACTGGGCATGGTAGGCAGGCTTTCTTTCTTGCATGGGCTACGGTCAGGAAGCCGTTGACGAGACCGTATCTCCCGGCAGAGGCGTTGTTTCCTCTCGATCATCTCCAGCATGGTGCTGTCACCATACAACCATGGCATAGGGGGCATCTGTTGGACACAAGGAGAGGACAGGCGGTCAGGTCTGTTATTCTACAGCTGCACAAATACAAGTTCAGTGATAAAGACAGTACCTGTTGGACATCTGAAGGCTGTTTCTGAGGTGTGCCTATTGGAGATTGTGCTACTCCTGTGGAAGAAGACCATCCTGCCTTTGAAACTGTCTTCAGGTCTGCAAGGAAAGATGAACAGATGAACATGAAACCTCAGCAATGACATTGTCTTTCCAGCTGAAAAGATCAGCTTTGATCAGCATGAATTTCTGTGCTGTTCCAGAATAGATCAAGGGTGCGTTTCCCGTGCAACGAAGTAACTCGCTGCTTTACTACCATAGTACGGTGCATCGTTGAAGACATCAACTAGCTAGTCACGACTGTTTCCCGAAACTGTATTGTCGTAAATTGGTAGTTCTATGTTTTCGGGAAACACTGACTTGTTAAACTATTCTGATAACGACTAAACTTGTGACCATAGTTGGCTAACGATAGGGGCGGCAGTGGCTCAGTGGTTCATGTAGGTTGTCTACAAACCGGAAGGTTCCTGGTTCCACTTGACCAAGTGTCGAGGTGTCCATGAGCAAGACACCTAACCCCAGCTGCTCCCAACGAACTGGATGGCGCCTTGGATGGCTGACACCGCCGTTGATGGGTGAATATGAGGCAAAATGTAAAGCGCTTTGGTGGCCATTGGGTCTTTGAAAGTGCTATATAAATGCAGTCCATTTACCATAACGATGCTTTTGGGAAACGCACATTTATACTGGTTATTGCTAGCACATTTATAGTGAAGCTGATCAACCAGTTGATAAACCTTTATAATCTGCTGAAATAACTTCTTAAACTAGCCAAAACTGGTTTCCCAGCCTGATGGGGTTGATCTGTTGGCTGATATTAGAGAGCTTTCAGCACTCTTTTTGCTAGTCAGGCTGAGATAACAGCTGGATACAGAATTTGGCCCATCAGCAACATCAACTGACCAGCTGTCAAACAAATGCTATTCTTACCAGAGTTTGAGTTCCCCGACATTATATTCGGACTCATGGAGGATCGCCCGGATCGATTGGATGACACCATGGCTGAAGATCCAGACCTTGTGTCCTTGTCCTGTGCTTTTGGTGATTCTGTGTTATAGTTGCTTCTATCTTTCGCCTCATACCAGGGTAAAGTCTCAGTTGTGTGTACTCCCCTATCTTTGCAGTCCCGCCTGCTCATGACATCACTGCCATTGCTGATCCTTTCCTTGCTCCCTCGCCTGCCTTCTGAGCTCTTCTCCTTGTCCTGACCAGATTCTGTGCCGTGCTTGCCCCCATCTTTACTATTCCGTCGACTTTCCATGCCTGTTCTTCCCTGTTCCTTGTTTTCATGTCTGTGAGGAAGGTCTATCCCATAGCAAACTTTCTCTCGACTGTCCCATCTGGTGTCATGACCATTTCTTAGCAGTTCTTTACTGTCTTGTCTGGACAAGAGTTCTGGAACAATACAACCTCTGTCTTTGCTGTCCCGTCTGGTGATGGGTTCTGCACTGCTGCGGTGATCGGTCCTGTCTTTGCTGTCCCGTCTAGTGATGGGTTCTGCACTGCTGCGGTGATCGGTTCTGTCTTTGCTGTCCCGTCTGGTGATGGGTTCTGCACTGCTGCGGTGATCGGTCCTGTCTTTGCTGTCCCGTCTGGTGATGGGTTCTGCACTGCTGCGGTGATCGGTCCTGTCTTTGCTGTCCCGTCTGGTGATGGGTTCTGCACTGCTGCGGTGATCGGTCCTGTCTTTGCTGTCGCGTCTGGTGATGGGTTCTGCACTGCTGCGGTGATCGGTCCTGTCTTTGCTGTCCCGTTGAGGCAGTACCTCAGTGCTACTGCCTCGATCTTTGCTCTCTTGTCGGTGAGGCTGCTCTGGGCCGTTACATCCAGTGTCCTTGCTGTCCCTTCTGGGTAATGGTTCAGAGTTGCTGTAGCTGCAGTCCTTGGTGTCATGTCGAGCTTCGAAGCCATTTTGCTCTTTGTCTTTGCTGTCCCGTCGATGCGAGGACTTGCTGCTGCGGTCTTTATCTCGCTTGGATTCTTTGCTGTGATGGCTCCTCTCCTTGTGCTCCCGTTTGGACTCAGAACTGTGACCCTTTCCCTTGGTTTCACCTAGAAGAGATAAAACATTACAGATATTTCAGTGACTACACTTCATGCTGAACTCTTCACACTGATGCATTCCAACAACAAAAAAACAACAACTCTTTATTTTGATAGTCCAGTTTAGACATTCTACTAACTATAGGTAACTTTGCATGTCAGTTAACTCTCATTCGAGTATTAGTAGACTGTCTGCTTAATATCTGCTAACACACTATTTTTATGTTCTCCCAACAGACAACAGTAACTTTGCAAGTACATGTCAACTTATTCTACTAAACCTAACCTTAAAGGTGCATTATGCAATATTGACAGCTAGTGGTTGAAATGGGTACTGCAGTTCAACTAAAAAAAAATATTGGAGAGAGTTGTTTTCCTCGCCTCCTCCTCAGACTCAACACTCATGTGGGTTGCCAGATTGAGGACACGCAACTGCAATCTCTGACCCAGTTTATTTTCTGGCTTCAATGGCTTCAAATACGCAGTGTTTTCCGCCAACTGGCAACCCAGGGTGTCGAAATACTATTGGGTAAATTGGCAGTGGACATTTCAAAGTAGAATAACTGGCTGCAGCATTGTTTTTTAGAGAAACAAGCATTTGAACTTAACATGTTTTCTAAATCTCTGCAAACATATTGTGGTATTTTAGTCAAATAAATTACATACAGCACCTTTAACCCTAACCTAAAGTCTACTAATACTCTAATGACAGTTAGTTGACATGTAGATGCAAATTAATGAGAGTTCACACGTTCCTTTGCCCATATAAGCTAATAAGGTTAAGCGTATTTGGCTTGATGTCCGCAGTGGAGGCTAAATTATGTTGGTGGAGTTGGGGAGTTGGAGGGATGCCCACACAGCTGATGCCGGAGCAAGGTGCGCGGCTGCTTATATGCTCTGGCGGTTAATTGAAAGATTAGATGGGTTCACTCCTCCCGAAATTACGTTGTGAACTTCACTTAGCTGACATATAGTTGCAAAGTTACTTCTAGTTAGAAGAATGCCTAAAGTGGACTATAAAAATAAAGTGTAACCATTTTCTGTTGCAATACTGGAATTTGGTCACTAGGTGTCCCCGTGAATTCATAAAGTGGTTTGTTATTTTGTGTTCCTCTTTGGACTGTGTGTGGTGTCGTGTCAGTGCATTTGTGAAAGGTGTAGCACACACATTAAATATACAGATGTGCTGCACAATATGTTTCTGGGCCCTAATCTGGGCAGATGTAAAGTGTGTGTGTGTGTGTGTGTGTGTGTGTGTGTGTGTGTGTGTGTGTGTGTGTGTGTGTGTGTGTGTGTGTGTGTGTGTGTGTGTGTGTGTGTGTGTGTGTGTGTGTGTGTGTGTGTGTGTGTGTGTGTGTGTGTGTGTGTGTGTGTGTGTATGTGTGTGTGTGTGTGTGTGCTAACCATTAGTGAGATGAGTCTGACCAGCATCATTTCCTCACACTCATGTTATTCTAAACATGCATGCATTTTTTTTTTCAAAACTGTCTCAATTGACTTTCATCATATCTACAAAATAAATATAAATAAATAAAAATCTCCTTTTGTGTTCTGCAGAAAAAATGACATGGTGACAAGGAAATGACAGAGTACAATTTTTTGTTTGAACTATACCTTCAATGACTGATTTGTTTTTGTTATGTATACACACACACCTTTCTCTTCCTCTGTGTACTGCCAGGTTGTATTGTTTAAATGTGCGGTGGGCCTGTTCTTTGCTTACAACACAATCGATGAGTGGGTTCATAAATAGGTCACGCACTGTTTTCCACAGTGAAGGACAGATGATACTCTTGCATCAGCACAGCCATAAACTGTGCCAACGCAGTCTTTGCATGATACAACATACAGGTGCAGCACAGGTGCAAGACCCAAATAGGCCATATGTAAATGTGCAAAATCAACCATTCCGACAACAACAGATACACACTTCATGAGTACCAGGTAAAAACCTAAAAGCCACATGGCAACCAGGGGCCGGGTGCATAAACCAAGTCTTACAAGTTAGTCATTAAATTTTTTTACTTTAAGACTGTTCATAAATGTTTTAAGTCAGTTACATAAAAATGTTGATTAGGCTAATTTGATAATGAAACGTAAGGCTGATAACCCCTAACTAACTGCTAGGTGGCCATACTAGTTCTTAACTTAACTTAATGGCTATGCAACTGGCCCCTGGCAACACCAGCAAACTCAAATAAAACGGTAACACTTTAGAATACCGTTCCTTCATTAATGAATGCACAGAAGTACACAGGAACAAATGAGTAACGCACGATTAACATTCTAGTAACTACTATTAACTAACAAGAAACTCTGATTAACGAATTAGTAAGTAATGGCGCTCAGTTGAATGTGGTAGTTCAGCTAATCAGTATTTTTCACACCTCACTGAAGACTACTAAGAACTACTATATATACAGGTTCTTAATTAATATTAATACTGCATAATGTATAATATAAGGTAATGGTAACCCATTAGTAATGAATCAAGTGTTACTACATCCTTCTAAATGAACTACTAATTATTTGGATCAGTATTCTGAAGTGAAGAACATGGGAACACACTAGTAATGACTCAAGTTTATTACTCAATTACTCAAAAACTTAAAATGACAATATTATCATGTTCTTCATCAAAGCCTGCGTTCTGATGTAAAACCCGGAAGCGCTGTAGTGTGTTTACTACGTCAACAGTGTAGGAGACTTACAAAGAAGAGAAGTAATTCTTCGATAAAGTCAATTTTGTGCACAGAACGTATTCTCGTCGTTACATAACATTAAGGTTGAAGCACTGGAGTCACATGGACTATTTTAACTATTATTTGCTTTCTGGGCCTTGAAAGTTGTATATGCCTGATGAAGGCATGCCTGAAATAAAAAATGTATACTCGTTTGCAAGTATTGATAGCGTGCGGGATTTCCTGGTTTGTTTTTTGGGGGCCTTGAAAGTTGCAATGACGTACAGTAGCTGTCAGTGGAGGGACAAAAAGGTCTCGGATTTCATCAAAAATATCTTAATTTGTGTCCCGAAGATGAACGAAGGTCTCACGGGTTTGGAACGACATGAGGGTGAGTAAATGATGACAGAGTTTTCATTTTGGGGTGAACTATCCCTTTAAGTTAAAGGCTTCATGTCTTTTTTCTTAAGCACAGTATGTGCCTGTGCAGGTATAGCTCCGCTCACTGGCTTTGCACGTTCATTCCACTGAGTGCTGAGAGCTTCACACATTCACTGCAATGGGGCTGCCGTGACCTGCATCGGGATTGGTCTTTAAATCCTTTGAGGGAGACTCTGCAGGGAGACCCCCCCCCCCCCCCCTTTTAGTCCTCTTTTAGATGAGCAGTAATGTGCCTCTGCATTTGAAGTGCAGTGGACCATTTCTTCAATGGGATGAAGTGATATTAAGGCCTTTTTGACAATCTGACCTTTTTTGAGAGGTGTTGCCGGAGGTGAGATACAATGACTAACAAATGACAGTTCACGTCTCGTAACTTAAGTAATGATAGTCGACATGAATAGAGAGATTGCAATCACAGTTTTTTTTTTCAATATTCTGTTCTGAAGCTCCAATCAGTGCATTGATGATGCAAAAACATGCAAAATAAAGCAATAAGCCACAAAAGACTGAAATAAATTGATTATACCATGGATAGGAGGTGTTCTTTTGGAGTCTGTTTTATAATTGTTGTTTGTTTAGCCTTCTGCACTTATGAAAATGTAAGTAAGCCATATAAAACTGTCTGCAATATGATCCCACATAATTAGATAATTCACTTCTAATGGACACTACCTTAACTGCCACCACATGCAGATAAACACATGTACCTTTATAAAGAGTTGAAAAAAATAGTGCATATTCTTAATTTTCCCTTTTTTTTGGGGGGGGGGGGGGGGGGCTTTCTTAGAGCAGTTGTTAAGAACTGTTTACATATTAAAATAAACATGCTACTGGTTTAATGCATCAGCAGCAGGTCTGGGGCACGATCACTGACTGCTTTAGCCTCTTAATCTCTCTGGATTAAATTTTATGATCTATGTCAGTCTGTAAAAATCTGATTAAACTTTTGTGCAGAGAGAAGCATGCCAAAACACAAGGGCAGAATGGATGGCATTCTTTGAATAATTATAATTATAGCAAGGTGTTAGGTCCAACACAGAGTGTCTTAGAAACTTCAGAAATATATAGTGAATGTAATAGACCCGCAGGATTTAATGGGCTTTGGACAACTTTCATGAGTAAAATAATAAAATAGGCCTACAACTCAATCCCCACACTAGCTCTCTCGGTCCCTGTAATTTTCCCAAAATCATCCACAGGAGAACAAAATCCAAAATAAAAGTCTTCACATAACAAAGCAGTAACACTTTTTTTGGATAGTCCACTTTACACATTCTACTAACAATAAGTAATTTTGCAACTATATGTCAACTGCAAGTCATTAGAGTATTAGTAGATTTCTACTGACTATAAGTCAATTTATAAGTATGTCAACTTATTCTGCTAACCCTAACCCTAACCTAACAGTCTAATGAGAGTTAGTTGACATGTAGTTGCAAAGTTATTTATAGTTAGTAGAATGTCTGAAGTGAATTATCGTAATAAAGTATAACCAATAAAATTACTGCAAAAATACAAAACTCAAAATCTGTTGTCGGTATCTTTGTGCTTATTTAAGTCAGGTATGAATTAAGTCAGTTATTATTTCATTTTACTAAATGTGTTTTGCATGAATGTTGAACACTGAATGTTTTTGGTGGGTAGTAACGAAGTACATTTACTTCGTTACATTTACTTGAGTATTTTTTGGGAAAAATTGTACTTTTAAGAGTAGATTTAAATGTGGGTACTTTTTACTTTTACTCGAGTACATTTCTAATAAAAAAACGGTACTTTTACTTCGTTACGTTGAGCGATGTTCCTCTCGTTACTTTATTTTAATGCAATACGTGTTGTTAAATGCGTAGTTTATTCCAAGCGCGCTCTATCTTTTTTCTGGGCATGAGCGATGCTCAATTCACAAATGAATCACTCTTTTGAGTCGATTCTGTTCAAAGACTTGATCAAACAAGTGGGCAGATCTCTCTAAATCGGTTCGCGAATCAGTTTGTATGATCTGTTCAGTTTCCCACACGCACTGAATCGTCTGAAGCGCTTTCAATTCACACTCGACTCGGAGTCGTAACAGGAAGATTTAAGAACATCAAGAGCGTTGGATGAAGTGGCTGTGGACCTACAGTACAGTCAAGTGAAAGCAAATCTGCAAATGCATAATTTTTGCCAGCGATGAAGATCTCTATTATCTTCGTATGCTGAGGACGATATATCCTGTGGAATATCGTTCCACAGGACGATATTCGATTTAATTTCATTCAGGTAATACATTTTACAACCAAACAGATTATTACGATATGATAGCACTACTTCAAAGTATGACATTACCCGTTTTTTTGGACATATACATTACTTTATACAATAAATAAGCTACCATTGTCCACATATGAAATGAACACCAGCCATCCCGCGGTAATGTGTGTGTATTGCGCAGTCGCGTGCGAACTCAACTTGAAAACGAATGCCTTTGCCTGCCTTAGACACTGTTGACCAGTTTAAACATGCATGCAGAAATATACATTTGATTACATTTTGGAGAACAGACAGAAGAAGATCCGTCGATGTGCGTTTGATCGTCGTTTGTGTTCAGATGTTCAGTAGCGGTCAGCGCGAGCACATGTGAAGAGTTTGAACTCTTTCTTCTCTGTGTCAATGTTTCCCTTTAACATGCCTTTAAATGCAAAACTCTGCAGATTCACTATATTTCGACATTGTCTAATAATCCAACTGTAGTTGTATAAGTTACTATTATACAAACCAAAGGACAGGCAATGATTTTCGGGCTACAGATGGCAGAAAATAATGCTTGTCTCTTCTGTTTTTGTGGCAAAGATAGCCTATCTAATTATGATAATAATAGTCATTTAAATAAAAAAAATATCTAAATAATATCATGTTTTATATATATCATAGTAGGCTATATATAGGCCTATGAAACTATAGCTACTTGAGTAGTTTTCTCATTGGATACTTTTCTCATTGGATACTAATTATGATAATACGTCATTTAAATAAAAAATATCTAAATAATATCATGTTTTATATATATATCATATATATCGGCCTATGATCCGAAGTAACTAGTAACTAACTACTTGAGTAGTTTTCTCATTGGATACTTTTTTACTCTTACTCAAGTAACTATTAAGATTGTTACTTTTACTTTTACTTTGAGTAAATATTTCTAGAAGTACTTGTACTTTTACTTGAGTACAGTTTTTGGATACTCTACCCACCTCTGTATGTAACTAATACGCTTGAGGGAATGTTTGAAGGTTTTGACACAGGTGAACAATTATTAAATTAGTGACTGACTGCATATATTAATCTGAGAAACAGACAATGGCACTCACTCTCTCCCGGCTCCTTGCTCTTTCTGCCGCTGGTATTCTTCTTCAGCATGTTCCTGCCAGTGGTGAAGAGGTTGGTGAGCTCATCCAGCGGGCTAGTGGGCGTCCGTGAGCGTGCCACTGAGACGTTCTGCATAGATCCGTGATGCCGGCCTCCTGAGCTCGAATCCTGTGGCGGGGACGCCTTTCCGTGAGGTGTGGCCGAGGCGCTGCGAGGAAGGCCCGCTGTGGGAAACGGCCCGTCAAAAGGCGGCGAGCGCATGAGGCTGAGGGGCGTCAGGCAGCGGCCCATGCTGACAGGTGAGGGGCAGGCTGAGTGGCTGCGCTGATAACCGTGTGAAGAGGAGGAACTTTTATAGAGGGCACAGGGCAACGGCGGTGCAGACGATCGCCCAGATACTGTTAATGTGGGAGTGGCTGTCAGCTCCCTCTCGGCACGTCTTAGGTGCGACGTAGAGGCAGAGCCAGAAGGTTCCAGAGAAGTCGGGGACTTGCCATAAGAGCCGTTCTCTAACATAGGAAGCTTTGTTACATCGAGAGGGGTGAGTGGGGACTCGTCTGAGTTGGGCGAGCACTGAGCAGGGGCAGGAGGGAAAACCAGTAAAGGTGGCCTGTGGGCCAACAAGTTGGGGAATGGGGCGGGGATGTCACAAAGGAGAGGTGTGCCTCGAGGGGTGGTACAGCGGCTCAGGGGGGCATGGATGTCGAGCTCAGGCGGGCAGGGTGTGGCGCACTGCGATCGACAGCTCAAAAGATCCCAACGGGAGTCGAACTCGTCAAGGGTAGGGTACTTCATCTCTTCATATACAGCCTCACCCGGCTCATCTTCCTCAGCACGAGGGGTCGGTTCTTGGCCCACGTTCCCAGACATCTCAATGTAGATGGGTTCATCAAAGTCTGAGTCCTGTTGGGCCTGCGGCTGAGGGGGAGAAGGGGCTTGGCTATCCCTTGAGAAGATGGAGGGAGAACTTTTTGAACCATGATTGCGGATGTAAGACTCGTCAAAGGAAGTGCTCAGTTGCGTGTTGGGATTCCTTTTAGGTTTTGGTGGGGGAACTTTCCTGCAGTCCTCACTGCAGCCTTGCGTTCCTGAGTAAGCAGAAAAAAACATAAAGAAAGATATGGATTAGCATAGTTGCAGAGGGTTAAAGTCATCTGTACATAGGATGATTTAATAACTTTCAATTATTCAGATGCCAGATAGTCCTTCCGCCCCAACTCAGTCACCAACTTTATCACCAATTCCATACACACACACAGTCATATATTTTATATGACATACAATAAAGAAAGCTGTTTTTTAAATACACACATCGGCAAACACAATCTGGGCACTCCCTCAAAAGTGACACACACGAGTATAGATGATAATCTTGTACACAATCTCTAACGGTTCCAACTTCACTCTGAGGATAAAAATGACAAAATGCCTTGATTTTCAGTACTGAGAAAAGCTCATCTTTCATCATATCCAAAGAACATTTTCTCATAAACCTTTTGTGGGTGTGTGAAGAGGGAAAAGAGTACAATTGCACCAGATTAAAGTCATTTTTCATGTTCTCTCTGGGAGTCAGTGAATCCCTTTGCGCATGCCTGGAGGGAAAAAAAAGACTATATGTGTGTTAATTCAGTGAAAGTGAAGACTGGTGGATCTTGAGATCCGTTTCAACGCCTCTGAATGTGCCCTTCCTCCTGCTCTCTCTGCCTCTTCCCTCCCCACGAGTGGATGTGTTTACCCTCGCCCCCTCTCCTCCAGGGGAACTAAATCTAGGTCAATCGCTACTCCTGAATGAATTCTGCGCTGGTCCCTCCCCCCACTCCCCCCCCGCTTCAACACGCAACTGTCCTCTGAATGAGGGACATCCCCCACTCTTTGGTGCGCATTGGCTAAAGCGCTGTTGAGCTGGCTGCCTGCCCATTCCTCATTGGCTGTTGCCGCGCTCTAACTTCCTGTCACCTCGCTGACGATTGGTAGAGGCTGATGTCTGATGTCTGGATTGGTTGAGCAGCAGGGGGTCTCTGTTTCTGTGGGCTGGTTGCCGTGGCATTGAGGAAGATCTGCGTGCACACTGTGATCCCTTCAAATTCTGACGAAAAGCAACTCTCACAGCATACGTCAGTACTGCAGAAACATAAATCGACTTAATACTTTTGCAGCCTGCAGCTTTGCTTCTTTGACGTATGTTCTGTAACTCACCAGAGTTTTGGAATATTAAACCAAAGAGTCTGATCTGCTCTTGTATCTATGAAGGGCGAACATAATTAACATTATAATCCTATTTAAAGGGATGCTTCTCTTGTTCTTTTCAACAACAACTTAAAATGAACACAAAAACACACTGTGCTTGTTTACTACTTAAAAACAAAAGGAGAGCAATCACTACATAGCAATAAACTGATGGGCTTGTTGGGATCTGCATGAGGATATCCCCTGGGACAGTGTTGACATAACATGACAAGAGTGGGTGTTGTTGAGAACAGTAAAGAACTAAGTTGGATTAACCCCACAGCTCATTCACAACACTGCTCTCATATTTACAATCACTTTGCTATATGTTAATCATGAAAGGGTGGAATGGGTATACTTCAGCTGGACGATGGACGTAAATGGCTAATAGCTTTTATGAAATGGCAGCAACAGCACTGCTCAAGAAAGAATTAGATGTCCAACTGAACATAATAAACAATAGTTAAGTTAATAATGCTGCTGTTAAACAGTTTGGGCCCTATCATACACTCAACGCAACGCAGCGCCAGGCATGACGCAAGTGTTTTTAGCTAGTTTCAGCTCGACACAGTTATCATTTTCACGTCCTGCGCCACGTTGTTTAAATAATAAATACATTTGTGCCCATTTGTGCGCCCATGGGCTGCTAGTCAGAAAACGAGGTGTGTTCAGACGCATTGCTATTTTGAGGAAACTGAAATAGACTACGCCATTGACCAACAAAAACCTGGTCTAAAGTCAATGACAAATTAGAAAAAAATGTAAAGGTTAGTAATGTGCGACTATAGCCGGGTTCACAATGCATGTACACTTTGTCCGGTAGATGGTCTGCTTGCACTTTAACCTCGCACACAAGCAGATCCGTTTCCTTTCTAGAGAAGCGTTCCGTTTTTTCCGCTTGCAAATTTCGTCATGTAAATAGCGAATCCGCCATGGCACGAGCGCAACTGACTTTTAAAGGGAATGGGAGATGACACTCTGATTGGTTTGTTGTACGTTACGCCGAAAACACACCCATTACTCATTAAGAGAATAGAGAAAACCCTTAGACCATGCCGACCATTTTTCCCGTCGTTAAACTATCAAAAGTGTATTTGGACACGACCTAAGTGCACTTGCACTGTGCGCTTTAGACCAATGCGCTTAGATCCTTAAAATAGGGCCCTTTATGTTTGCCAGGCAACATTGCAATTTGCTGAATTAATATATAATGTGTTTATTTTTATATATATATATATATATTTTTTTTATATATATATATATATATATATATAGGCCTATTTTATTTTACTTTTTTAGGCCTATCTCCCACCTTTATTGATAAAAGAGTGCAGAGAGGACAGGAAACAGTAGGTTAAATGGTAATTTAGCAGGCACTTTACAGTTCACCTATAACAAGAACAAACTACTGTGACTTGAAGGAAATGCCGGGAGACAATGTTAGGGTCAACTAGACCTTTGCTCAATGTGTAAAGATGTTGTCCTGCACCTGGAGGACTATTAAACATCACCTACTACAGTCTTGTTTGCACAGCTTAGTCCAGCTAAGGCTTCACATTATTTGACTATTCAAAATGATGGTACTGTCCACATTGTTGACTCAGGTGTGTTTGCTTTGAACCAATTTTTCAACCTCAGCAAGTGTATCACTACAGAATCAGTGGATCTCAACAGGAAATGTGAAGCTTGGATTAAACGCCATGACATCTTACCGTCACACCTCTCCGAGTCATCGCCTTTACACCCGGTGGGACTGAAGTCCACGGCTTCAGAGGAGATGCTGAGTTTAGTGCTGGGGTCCCGCCGGGGCTTGGGTGGGGGCTGCTTACGGGACGTGGGGCTGCCCTCCTCTTCCACTCCTCCCACGGAGTGCAGGGACTGGGAGCGAACGGCGAAGCCCGGGTTACAGGGGGGCTGGTGCTGGTGCTGGTGAGGGGACACGTGTTCAGCAGGGGCTGGCATGCTCATTGAGCCCATCCGCAGGTGCTTACCCTCGGCGACCACCTCTTCCCCCCTGAGAAGACACCACACGTATAGGAATAAAACAGGTCATGAATGGATTCTGAAGTCAAGCAGCATTGTATATATGGTAACACTTTTCAATAAGGTTCATTAGTTAACATTAGTTGATGTATTAACTAACATGAACAATGAGCAATACATTTGATAATGTATTTATTCATCTTTGTTAATGTTAGTTTAAAAATCCAGCTGTTCATTGTTTGTTCATGTTAGTTCACAGTGCATTAACAAACACAACCTTTGATATTAATAATGTATTAGTAAATGTTGAATTTAATATTAACTAAGATTAATGAATGCTGTAGAAGTGCAGTTCATTATTAGTTAACTAATGTAGCTAACTAATGTTAAGTAATGAACCTTATTGTAAATTGTTACCATATATTAAAGCATTAAGCCACAATTGAATTGATGTTTGGTCAGAATATTTACATTTTTAGATTGTATGTAATAATAACAGCATGAAAACTCAGTTTTATAGTTTCTATACTGAAGTACGGAATTATACATTCAGTTTGTACACTAAACTAATGTATGTAATCCACAAGATGACAGAGAAACACAAGGAATGAATGAAAACATTGTTGTTTCTACAATATTTTGGATTATTTAATTATTTTGAGCATAATTGATAAAGAGCGCTCATGAACATCCCAGTCAACTGCACTACAGATCTCTAAACCAAGAGTTTTTCAGCCACTTAATGTTAAGTACCCCCCAAAATGATGTCTCCCTCTATATTTAATGAAATGAGAATACTCATTAATAGGCTTTAACTAATACTTTTAGAGTACTGTTATGTATAAACCTGAAAAGAATGACTTTTTTAGGTTGACCACTAGCGTCCCCCTGGCGTCCCTGGTAACCCCTGCCCTAAACCACACAGCGCTGCTCAGTAAATCACTCTGTGCTGATGTGTGTGTGTGTGTAATTAGCAACGCTCTGATGAGATCTGTGATGAAGTTACTCATCTGAATGAATGGCTTATTTAGAGCTATTGATTTCTGCTTAGCACCCCTTCCGACTTGTAATGAGACAGTAAAAGGCCCTCAACACAGCAGGGATAGATTTTTTAAGTGGATATTTTGATTGCACTTTCATGGAGCTTGACCAATTGGGGAAAAAAAGTTAGTTGTTAAAAAAAAACTAACTTTGTCAAGGAATTCAGGCCTAAATAGCATGGAGATCCTTTTCCAGGATTTGATGCAACAACAACAATGATACAATGTTACAAATATATGACATCATGCTCTATTGCATTGGGAAATATCTTTGATCTTCCTTGGTCTCTATTTTAACTTTTAAACTCATGCTTCCTATTTACTCCCTACAATATCTTGATTTCTATTGCACTGGGTTTGTAGCCCTGAACTCCTTTGGTTCTTCTGATGTAAACTAAATCAAAAGTCACCGTTAAGTTCACTCTCTCTCTATTCCCTAAAGATTTCTGGCCCACAAATGAGAATGACTTTACGAGTCATTAGTTTGATTTCAAGGCCGTACATCTATTACCTGAGCATGAACATGTGTTTGTGTGACTTGGTAACTTCCGCACATACAGCTGCTGAACAGCGGGAGTCTCGAGAGAAGGGTTCATTGGTCAGGGGCTTAACTTTGCCTAGCAACAGGGTACCTACGGAAACCAAACACAAAATCTGCTACTGTTGCTCTGTGCAACCAGTCCCCTTACACACACACGCACGCACGCACGCACGCACGCACGCACGCACGCACACACACACACACACACACACACACACACACACGACGGATCAGGTATTAAGCTCTCATTAGGAAGAGGAACAGTGATGTTGGAGCAGCTGTCTGCACTGCATGTATTGCTCCTGCTCGGCAAAGACAAGTTTCCTACTGTTAAAAATAGCTGATGCCATACTTCTCCTAAGCAAAGTGTTCAGTGCAGTTTTACACAATCTTTTTCTCCGATTCTGAAGGAAGAATTGCAATTATGCTGCAGTTTGTTTTTTTGTTTTGTTGTTTTTTGCATTAAAACTTAAATTGACTTGACTTATAAAAACTGATTCAAGACGTGTTATCCTGCCCCATTTTGACTCTTATCTCTGACACTTATAACTCTGCCATCAGAAGGTAGATTTCCCCAAACTGTGTAAAAACACTTTTCAAAACTTTGCACTGCAACACAACCAACGGCGTGAGTCTGTGGTGGGGCTATTTGTGTATCCAACCAATGTATCTAGAAAAACACGTTTGAAAATATCAAGTCAAGTCACCTTTATTTATATAGCGCTTTATACAATACAGATTGTTTCAAAGCGACAAACAGGAAAATGATGCATTCTAGCTGTTGTTCAGCTGAAGTCAGTTCAGTGTTGATTAAGTTCCGTTGTAAAGATCATTAATTATTAAAGTCGCTTCAAGTCAAACACACCTACTATTTTGCCAATTCTGTTTAGTGACAGAAATTAAATGACCTTTAAACATGGCAGATTAAGCAGACTGAAAACAAGGAAAAGTTCTTTGAAAATCACACAACAACAAAAAAAAGATAAAAGAATCCTGCTTGAGAATTAGTCCTAGTGTGTGTGTGTGTGTGTGTGTGGCCCTGTATTATTTATCACATTGCTCTTGCCCAGTAAAATAGCAATGCCATTAAAGCCGGTGTAATATTGGACTGCATACTTTCCAGCCTTTTCAAATTATAGAAAAAAGAAAATCAGTTCCATATATTAAAATGCTAAACATAGAATAATACCTTACATTCAATTGTTTTTCAATCCTGCATAGTATAATTTAAACATCATTGCCATTGATTTCTGTCCATCCTTTTCAGTGTTTACAGCATAGTTTTTGTATGCAAATTAGCACGTGAGACAAAGTTTCCGTGTGCTCCCAGAGACAGTGGAGGCGCCAACAGAACGGCAGAGAATGAACGAAGACCCACCCCACTCAGAGCAATGAAGCAATCTGATTGGCCGGCGGCTGCTCCAGCTGTCACTAGGCAGAACGCATCTCCAGCTAGCATGCTCTTCACACTTAATCTCTTTCTAACAGATTTTTCTCTCTCCCTCTTTTCCTTCCTCTCTCTTCCCATCAGTTCCTGTAAAAATGGGTCGTCTCATTGACCCACTTATATGCCTCATGAAAAATCCAGCTATTCTTTTTTTCTAGCCCTCATCCTCCAGCCACTAAGTATGAATATTTTATATCAGCAACAGCTGATGGGCAGACCAGGAGTAGACCAATATCAGGAGGTAAAGACTCGTCTATACCCTTTACAGCCCAAGAGTGTGACTTGTGGTCACATGTTGGTGAAAGTTCTTAAGTTTCAAGCAGTGAAGTGTCTTACATACACCAGGGCCTCACTGAAGACTCAGTTTAATTAAACACTGCATCTGGTGGCCAATCAAATGTACCTAATTTAGGAGATTTTTGACTGGGACCAGACATCAACACAGAGTTAGCAAAATTAAGGTTTGTCGAGAGATGTCGAGATGACCTAAAAAGTGAATAGTCATAATCTGGTATATTGGGTAGTGTGGGACACCTCAAATCTGTTGGGTACATTTCTCGCTCAGTATTTTATCATGACTATTCTAGATGGGTTGTCTCATTTGCTGATCCAAAGGGCCCTATCATACACCCGGTGCAATGCAGGGCCAGGCGCGACGCAAGTGTTTTTTGCTAGTTTCAGCCCGACGCAGTTATCATTTTCACTTCCCGCACCACTTTGTTAAAATAGCAAATGCGTTTGCGCCCATTTGTGCGCCCATGGGTGTGCTGGTCTGGAAACGAGGTGTGTTCAGCCGCATTGTTGGCGTGTTGCTATTTTGAGGCAAAAGAAATAGACTGCGCCAACCTGGTCTAAAGTCAATGGCGCAGTTTTTATTTTTTATTTTAAAGACCGCGTTAGTAATGTGCGCCTATAGGCGGGTCCACACCACATGTACACTTTGTCCCGTTCATGGCCATGGCGCGAACGCAACTGCCTTTTAAAGGGAATGGGAGATGAGACTCTGATTGGTTTATTGCACGTTACGCCCAAAACACACCCATTACTCATTAAGATAATTGGGACAACGATTTTAGACCATGCGCCGGGCGCGCCGACTATTTTTCCCGTCTTTAAACTAGCAAAAGTTGATTCGGACACGACCTAAGTGCACTTGCGTCGTGCGCTTTAGACCATGCGCTTAGATCCTTAAAATAGGGCCCAAAGTGTTTGGATGACAACTATAAATTCACCACAAATTGCTTCATCCCTAAACTGCTTTTGATCATTTTTCTGGTTTGTAATGAATAAAAAGTCCAAACCAAACTAAAGCCAAAATCATTAAAAGATGAGCACAGCTGAAGACAAAAATGTCCATGCAAATTATTCTTTGCAGGAACATGTGTATTACGATTAGCCGGCATTCCCCATAAGCACAAACTAACGCCATGTCAGAGCTGAAATTAATGCTTTTTAGGTAGTTGAAGCCTCAGCCAAATGCGTGAAAGAGGTCTCTGACAGCATTCAGCTTTTATTGCACTTAGAAGACAGTGCCAAATGTGATCGATGCAATCTATGCCAACAGGTCAGGGGCAGCACTCAACAGTAAATTGCCCACTGACACAATTACAGCATGCGTTGATGTTATCAAGGCCATGGATCTGAAGTGTCAAAATGCATCTGACGCCTTCGGTCATGACTACATCATTTTTGTATGACTGAAATGACATTAAGATGAAAACCTAGACTTTATTTAATGGCTAGTGTGAAACTGATACAACTGTAGTGAGTGGACCAGTAATGTAGAGCAACATTATCCATTTTGTGGGTGCGTGTCTTGCACATAAGTCTCTGCCGAAGTTGAAAGTCGTTATGAAGTTCAAGCCCCAAATATGTCAAAATTAGAAAATGAATCAACCTCCACATGTTGAAGAGGACATGGCCTATTTCTGCCATCAACAACATCCCACTATGCCATTGACCGAGTGTAAGGTTTGTTTCCTTGTGTGGCTGTCATTTACATACACGTGTGTGTGAATGAATGCTCATGTGTTGAGTCAACTTGAGTTGCAATCTGCAAACTTACAGTTTTTCTCAGTCGCTTTTGTTTATTTCTTGAATCATCATTAACATAGATTTACTGTATACTGTAAAATGAAAGTGAACTGTATAATATATTATGATCATCAAGACTAGATGGTGCTGTGATCTGAGAAATGTACCAAAGCAACTGAGGAAAAACTGTAAGTAAGGGTATTTGCGATACGAGCAATCTTTTAAGATTTCATATGCATGCATTGCTGAAATATCTCGAACCTCTCACCTTTTAATGGCTTCTTCCTGCTTTCGCTTCTTGTCGTTTTTCTCCTGAAAGTTAATCTTGTTTTTCTCATTCCACACGTGGTCGATGCTCTGTGTGACCAATCTGTTATATGCCTTTAGTCCACAGTCTTCAACATACTGCAAAAACATTAGTGAATCCTCCTCTTTAGAGCTAATCATTGCTTACAGGCGTTCCACAAGGGCTTTCTGCAAATAAAAGTAAGTAAGTATTATTATTTGTATTTTCACAATGCTTTGGATGATCAGATACATTGATGCAATGATAATGATATGCTTAGAACTGTTGAATTCATACGGCATCCATACTATTTTAATGGGTTATTGTGTAAATAAACAAGGATTCTGGGTCAATGAGATTCTCCCTTCATCAGCAAACGCAGAGAGCCTCGCTCTGAGCCTCGGGAGCACATCTACATCTACAAAGAAATTGTTTATTAGTAAGCTGTAGTATTGTATACAGCTGGTTATCACCAAAACAGGCCAGTACATTTCTCAGTCTGGAATATGAGGCTTCCAGTAGCGGGACACTGGATAGTGGGTCATTTGTGCTGCATTGTGAGTCGCAGTGTGTTGTGTGAGTGTACACAGTTTTTTGAGCTGGAGTAACCCTTAAGTAAGCGTATATGTGTGTATGTGTGTATGTGTGTGTGGGGTAGGGGTTCACGTAAAATCATACTGATGCAGTAATGCAGAGTGTGTGGGTGTGAAGTCTTTTGCAGTGTACATCTGCAGAAGTCTAGGAGAAGGAGGAGACCGCGTTCGGCATTATGTAGGTCAGTATTCTCGGAGTGATCCATGAATCTGGGCTTGCTTGTTTACATGTGAGGGGCAGTGTGCGTGCGTGTGTGTGTGTGTGTGTGTGTGTGTGCGTGTGTGTGTGTGTGCGCGTGTGTGCGTGTGTGTGTGTGTGTGTGTGTGTGTGTGTGTGTGTGTGTGTGTGTGTGTGTGTGTGTGTGTGTGTGTGAGGGGGGGTGGGGTAGGGGGGTTAAAGCAGCCAGATGGGTAATGCACTACCAGCTCAGAGACCCACCACCATTGTCCAGCGTCCTCTGCAACATGGCATCTTCGACCTAAGAGCAACTTGTGTTGACCATAGACTATTTCATATTCGCTGTTGCATTTAATGTCACATGACCTTGCTGAGTTAGTAAGTAGCAAGTTTGAGTTTGCAAACTGAAAACCAAAAAAAGATGTTCTTCTTTAACCCAATTCAGGTTGAAGCGTACTGTTCAGAAACCCTGTGGCCCTCTTCCCTTCAAATTGACTCCTTCCTATCTCCTCTATCATGGTCTTCCAACATCTTATCTTATCCTCTCATTCATTCACTTGACAAAATGTGCAGCATTCGACCCTCTGAGGAGAGATGCCTCTATTCTCCAAAGGTGAGCACACAACATGTATTTAGGTAATAGCTTGAGAGATGGATACATCATCTTCAATGTAAAATGTTAAGGCCAGTCTGTAGTGTATCTATAATGTCCCATCCAGAAAGTTAGATCTAAAAACATAAGGGTGTGTGTAAAGTTCCAAGAGCTCGGATGAGAGTTGTGTACTTACAGAGGAACTAGGTCCCTGCTGGCTGCAGTGTCAACCAGTTCAGGTAGATCCATCAGACTCCCGAAAGTACCTGGGACAAAACCCGACTGATATCCTGAGATTACAACTCCAGTCCAACGGGAAAGACTCAAGCCATCGCAAAGTCACGCTCCGGTCCGCAAAGTGGAAACCCCGGGCATGAGATCAGGAGGCGGTGGGAATGAAGTCTGCGGCTCCTGGAGAACCTGCTGGGAACGTGCAGTGCGTAACTCCAGTCTCCTCTTCATCTGTACATGCTACACCTGCAAGAGCACAACAACATCACAAGGAAAAGCATCCTTCCTAACTCCCATCCACATGCACTTTTAAAAAAGTCCAACAACAGCGCCAAAAACAAAACGAAAATCTCCTGGAGTCTTCCGAGATGAAGCGCGCACACTCAGGTGAAGACCTTCTGAAGTGAAACCTTGTTTTTTATTTTTGAAGGACGCAGCTCTCTCACGGCAGCGCTGGTTCTCGGATGTGGGGCTCGTCTGTGAGTGGATGCCACCGCAGATTAACTCGGGCTTCACAACACAAAGAACACGCCTCCACCCTCCTCCCCCCCCCCCCCCCCCCCCCCCGCGTGCATGCACTCGCTCACACCGCTCCGCGCGCTCAGCACCAAGGACAGCTCCTCCGCCGCTCTGCTGTAGTAAACGGGGCAGGGGAGCGTGTGTCAGTCACGGCACGGTGGGCGGGACGGGCATGCAGGGTGTGACCTCATTACACTCAGCACCACTCCCAGTGTCCTCAACCAGTAAACAACACTGTGGAAAAGCCAACAGACAAGCCCTATGTTAAAAGTCCCACTTCAAAGTAAACTAGGAGGAAAATGGACTAAAAAGCAAAAATAATGAACTATTTTTTCCCACCCCAGGAAATAGATAAAATAGCTTTCTCTGAATCTTTAAGTTAAAAAGTGTAAGGGAAAACCCAAAATCACAGCATCATAGAGAAACTGAAGAGAGTTTGAGACTTGTTTACATGATTGATGCGGTGCACATGGGCTTGTTCTAATGGATTATTACTGTCGACACAAAGGGATGAAGGGCAGCGATCTGTTGTTTTGCTCAAGCCCCCCTCTCTCGCCCCCCCTCACTTTCCCCCTCCCTGCCTCCCACAGTTTCTGTGTCTGCGACTGATCTAGCATCCAGAAAATACGGGGGAACTATGTCAGAGGCACAAGTGTGCAAAGACATCTCTGACTTACAGACAATGGCACTCACAGGCTCTTTTACTGAGAGGAACCGGGACAATAATCAGGGAAACATCTCATCGGTCGCAACACAAAACGAGATAGTTCATGCAAGTAAAGCTGCGAACAAAAGCCAGCCTGACCTCTTGAACTGAGCTTTGTGTTGAGGTCACAGTTTAGACTCTTAAATGCAGAATCAATAACATGCTGTGTAAATAATTCAGGTGAGCGTAAAGACTGTGATCATTTTTCTACCAGTTAAAGATTGATAGATGTTGTTAACCAGTTGGTTTTGGCTCTTGGGCTGGTTTTTGGTTCATCAAGTGATGGGCTGGTTTTATTACTCTGGAAAAGAAGAGGATGAGAAAGGACGTTTTAGAGATGACAGGCTTTCATTAAAATTCCACAGCAACTTTCTTTTCCAACATCAATGCCTCACCAACTAAAGTGGGCCACCAGTCTGTGTTTTCACCTTGATTGGAAATGAAAATCTCTCTCTCTGCACATGCACACACACACACACACACACGCATGCACACACACACGCACACACACACACACACACACACACACACACAATGATGTCTAAAAATAAAAATTCTGTCATCAGTTGCTCACCCTCCCCTAGTGAAAAAAATATGCTTTATTGTATTTGAAATTCCCTTTTTCAATAGTGCATTGCAAATATACTAACAAAAGAAGTACTATCTTTAAATATATTAAAAGTATATAAGCATCATGCTTTTATTTCACAATACAAATTTAACACTAACATTGTTGTATTTTAGTATATTTTCAAAAAATATATATATATTTTAGAAAAATATACTTGAAGGGAAAATTCTGTTTATTTTTTAAAAGTGTATTTATTTGCACTTTACTTAAAAATCTATTTTAGGTATATTTTAACTGTGTGCATTTCGATGCATTAAGTATACTTTCAAAATACGTTATAATATACAATAGTATATTGCACAAAGTATAGCTAAGTAATATTTGTTTATTACTGTAAGGTGCATTTGTTATTGAAGACAAAGTGTGCAATTTGTAGTATCTGGAATAAACCAAAGCTATTACTGAGCATATACTTTTTACAAAAATATAATACACTTATGGTATATTTCTTGTATGTTTCGAAGACACTCGTAATGAATTTGTAATTTACTTGTAAGAACACTTCACTTTAATATTACTAATCAAACATCTGATTAATCCCTACACTAAGTATACTTGAAGTTGTTCCAATTTAGCAAAAATATATATTTAGTCAAAATGTGTTGTTTCAAAAAAATTTCATTCCAAATTTTGTGGAACATAAAAGAAGATATTTTTGAGTATTGTTTGTGTTTTTTGTCCATGCAATGGAAGTCAGTCATAACCAAAACTGTTTGGTAGGCACTTTCCTGCAGAGCGTAGCTCCAAACCCAATAAAACACATCTGAACAAGCTAACCAAGGTCTTCAATATCATCATTAAAGCCACAGTCAGGTGAGTTTGATCTAAACTCTGCAGGGAAGTGGATCTCGAAGGCCGGAGTTGCCGATCGATGCTCTAAACATCTATACGAATGAGTTAAATCCATTCGGTGGCATCAAAACTCAAATGATCTTTAAGGTGCACGCCACTAAACCCTCCAGTAACACTAAGCACATGTACTCACACACACCCATCCCCCTGTGACAGGATCACACATCCCCACGAGTGTGAGCTGTGTGAGTGCAGTGATAGTGAGGTGAAAATTGGGGTCTGGGGGCCACATTCCCTCAAACAGCAGCAGATTCAATAGGAGTTTGCCTAGTACAGGTCAGAAACACACATTGGGCCCTTATCCTGCAGACACATGATTATTGAAGGGTCTGAAACAGGTCTGCAGTTTTTAATCTTGTTTTCAGTTTAACACAATGGCAAAACAACCTCATGACCACCAGGGGATCCCTTAAAACGACTGGCGACCAACACTGCACAAATGTTTGTAATTTGTATAGGAAAAATACTTTACTATACAATGAGAAAATGTTAAAATAGTAAAACACTGTCAAATTTAGGTTGAATATTTTTGCACTTTTACATGTTTCTACATGATTCAGACTCACTGTTTAAATGTTTGGCTGAAAAGTCAACAAATAGGCTGCTATATAAATAAACCTTATCTTTTTGTAGGCAAGACTTGAAGTTATGCCTACAAAAATTTACTTATCATAATAAACCTACCCTCAGAAATATTAGCGCAAGTGTGACAAATAGCTCATGTACTTTTTTTAGATCACAAGATCAATCACTATATGCACAAATATGTAGGCCTACACTTCACTTGGTGAACGTGATTTCACCAAGTACCGCATGTTCCTGGATCAACATCTTTGTTGGATCAGATCAACCAATCAGATTTGAGGGACAAGTTCACAGTTTATGTCAAGTTTAGGCTTCAACATCAGTGTTATTCTCCTATCATTTCCCTCTGATTTTAGGGAAAAGTTATGGGTAGGGTTAGGTTTAGGGGTAGAGATCGGTAAGGACTACATTTTGGGACAGGAATGTTGTTCCAGGATCAAAAAAATATGAAGATCAAGGAACGTGTCTTACTTGGCAAAATCACGGTGACCCACTTCACTTGAGGTTTTAGTAAGCAAAATGTGGTTTACCACTCAACTACTGTGTTCAGTACATCTTTGAGGTGCTTTAGCTCCACCTGCTGGCTACTGTTAATAATGTTTTGCAATAATGCAGTATGTGAAATACAGTGACATTTACAACAGAGTATTATGTATAGAAATGGCCAATATTGCTGCCAGTAAATACTTAATAATGTGTTGTCCAACCTTAGGATAGAAAACACTGTAGAAGGGATGTGAAAATGCCCTAATACTTTGCAAGTTTCCACTGCCATAATTTTGTGCAGGTTCATCATAGTGCTGGTCTAGCGCAATGGCTTTTCACTGACTGTGATGACGCGTTTCCACTGTTGTCAACATGATCAAATGTCATGTCAACATATCAAATATATTGCTATATTGTGTTTGTACAGTAAATGACAAAAAAAAACATATGCTGCGAGGGTTTTTCTAATCCAATGGCGGAGGGAGTATTGGCAAATTTGACATTACATTCTGACCAATTTAATCAATCTCTCTATATTTTCCCCTCTTTTGAAATCAAAAGTTGAACTATCACAGGTTTTTTTTTTTTTTTTTTGCTATTGGAGCAAATGGGAATAAAAAAAATACATCTGCAGTAGTTTCCTGTTCACTGAAGTTTACCACATGAGAGCCCCAGACATGTGAAAAGGGTCCTGCTTCCGCGTTCCACAGCCGGAAATGTGAAAATGGTCCGTGGAACACTGTCCCTTTAAAACTTCAGCGAGCGAGTGAAGGGAACATTTTATTGTGCAGAAAAGTATTTGGACCTTTTTTCTCCCGATAGTAAACAGCATTTGGTAGACATGGCGGACATACGAAAAGTTCACTCTGCGAGATATACTCAGAATAACGCAAAAGATAATGTTTCGCTAGATGAAGGCAGTGGCAAATCTGCGTTATTTTTAAAGTTGTTTGCAGCAGTTTGCTACGGGATCTCTTCTTTTGTCATTGTTGTCATTAACAAGAGTGTTCTTACTAATTACAGGTAATGAATCGCATTCATATTCATTCATGTTTTCTTTCAGCACATTCAAATTCAATTGTGTGTTTTATTACCAGATGCCACCGAGAAAGTATAGTAGTTAGTGATGGATCTAACCGCTTAAACTCTGTGTTTCGCAAGATTTTTACTCTACTCACCTTTGCTATGATATTACATATTGCTTGGTCATAGCTGCTGTTAGCACATATCCAAACACGTTAATAAATGACTGTAAATGAGCGCTCTATATGGATTTCATGATGTTTATTATTTTGTGCACTGTTATTCTGTTTTCCCACTCAGATTTCCTTCCTCTTTAGCAGTGGGAATTGGCCAGGTAAGAATGTTATTGCTCATGCTGTGACATTTCTGATCATTTGTGTTAATTATGAATCCCTAAAAATTAGATCCATTGAGATTTATTTGCATTGACAGTTTCATAAATGCATACAATTTTTAAGAAATCATTTAATTATTGTATGAAGTCGTTTTTTTTATTTTTCTAGTTCTATTAAATATATAAATTACATTTATTTGAAATTATTGAATTATCTTGAAGCTTCTGCTAAGATAACTAGTCCATTGCTACAATATAATATTAGATTATTCATTTGCAATCCAATTTAGCCTCCTGTTTTGTTGTTCTTCTGAGCGATCTTCTCATTTTCTTCTTTTAACTGGAGCAAATGAAGCTAAAGTTAGCCTAGATGTTTATCATGACAGTACTAAAGTCAAAGGCCACACTCAGTAGCTTTTTTAAATACATACAATGGTGCCAATTACCTCTTCTCATCTGTGTTTGAATATAGAGAGACTGCAGATTGTTCATTGAACTCAAATATTTGACTGCTCAATCCAAGCAACTGTGTAATAAGACGCTTTTCATCTCAGGTTTTCCGAGATTAACCGCACTTCAGTTTAGTGACATGCCACTACATTGACTTGCTCAATATTCATCTAAATAGAACGGTAGCTCTCAGGAATAAGGTGGTTAGCTTTCACAATCTGTTAGATTCATTCACATGTAGGCCTACTTGCAGTATTTGGTGTTTTAATGACTGTGACAAGCATTTATTAAACATATATTTGACAAACATGTAGCACTTAGATTCCAGTTTCTGATGAAAGTTCATTATGTTGTTTGCAGATGTTTGCAACTGTTGTTGTTCTGCGAGCAGCAAAATCATTAAATGTGGTTGATTTCCCCGATTTTGATAGGCATGTGCCTCATAAGGTAGGTCTGAGCACACTCAAGCCCAAACTATACTTCAGTTTTCATATACACATTGTAAGTTCAATTCTCACTATATTTACTGTGTAGGTATTTCCACTTCCCTTTCTGTATGTGGGAAACCAGTTAACAGGCCTGTTTGGAACCAAACAACTGAAGTAAGTGTGCGGTTCTGAAGAACAGAAAACAAAGCTTCAAAACTTTTTCATGCATAGCTGTTGTTATTCTTATATACTGAATGTACAATAATATCACATGCTGCATGATCTCTTCCGCAGTCTTCCGATGTTTACCGTGCTCCGGCGATTCTCCATTTTATTCACAATGCTGTTTGAGGGTTACCTCCTAAAGTACGTCTCCACAGTATCACTTTGCTTTTGTGTCAGTTTGCAGCTGACCCAGTTCAAGTTGTACGAGATGTGAGATTTACACTATTTGTTGTTTTTCTATTTGTAGAAAGACGTTTTCAGGGTCCATAAAGGCAACCGTATTCACCATGATCCTAGGAGCTTTTATTGCCGCAAGGTAGCTTCAAATACAAACTCGATAAAAAGATTACATTTGAGATTTAATTCCTTGACCTCACAGAAAACCAATTTCTTCTGTTGATGAATGTAATCGCAACTCTGCTGTGTTTTAGGAGTATTTATGAACAGTGACAGTCACTTCGATTCATTTGCCTTTCACAGCACAGATTTAGCTTTTGACCTCCATGGATATGTGTTCATTACACTTAACAACATTCTGACTGCTGCAAATGGGGCTTATATGAAGCAAAAACTGGACTCCAAGGTAATTTAACCCTTAAGCCTGGTTTATGCTTGACATGTCCACACTAGTGCAAGAGTGTGTGCAACAAAAGTCCCATGATCTCTGTTTCGCACGGTCGTGAATGTGCCAATTACTTTTGTTTAATTTAAGTTTTGTGGCTTCAAGTCCAATATCTCTATCAGTTGTTCTGGTTTAGAAAGAGTATGCCTTTTGTATTCAGACTATGATACACAAGTGTTTAATGTGTGTATATGGAAACTACGTTTCACAGACAGGGCTTTGATTAAGCCAGAATTAGTCCAGTTTAGTTTGGACATTTGAGTGGTTTTTATAAATGTGCCTTTGAAGAAAACATTACTGGTGTGCATCTAGAGAAAAAGCCATGACACTGAAATATTTTAAGATATGGTAGTGCCAGTTGCTTTCCGTTAAAACGGCTCAAACGTGCATTTTAGTCTGGGACTAGGCTTAAGCCTTCTCTGTGAAACCAGGAGTAGTGTGTTTAGGCATGTGGTGTCTATAGTAGGAGATGGGGAACACAATTTCATGCGTTCATGAGCCCAGCCAAAAAATGTAGGTAAATTCAATGTGTAAAAATGATATTTGGCAGAGACCTGCTATCCAGTCAATTCCTGACCCCCTTCTTTTAACCCATTTTTAGTCTAAGATAAAGTCTAGTTAAAAATGCTGGTTAATGTTTCTCTTATTTTATCAAATGATTTCCCCCTCCTTGCATTTCAGGAACTTGGAAAATATGGGCTGCTGTATTACAATGCTTTATTCATGATTATTCCCACTATGATTTTAGCATACTTTACTGGAGACATTCAGAAAGTAAGAATTTTAATACATAAACATTTATTTATTACACTAAATGTTTTGATAAATGAAGGACAGTTGGAAAATAGATCTAAATTCTGCTTGACTTTTTAAGAAAATTGTACATAAGAACCAATAAAAAGAATAAATATGATCTCTTATGAATTTTCAGACTTTGGAGTATGATGGTTGGACCGACGTGTTCTTTGTGATTCAGTTTGTGTTGTCTTGTGTCATGGGGTAAGTCTGATATTTCTAATCTTTTTTTGTTACTTACAAGTCACAGTCACTCTACAGTGTTATCCTACTCAACTGCTTACTCATTAAACATAGTAACACAGATCAAATTATTCCTAATATATCGGACCTTTTATTAAAAGTATTTTTACCTGTTGAGACCAAGCGGCAACCTTCCGGTCTCTCTCGAATCCAACACGGAAGTGACTTAAACTGCAATTCACCGACTGGCCACTAGAGACAGGCTGTTGGAGAGTCAATCTCATATTAAAATGCCCAATTTACAGCAGAAATAATTTTTTTACAGCCTGGTACAAAAACTGGTTTTGGTCTATATATCTAATTTTGTCCTTCATGACAACTGTGAGGGAGGTGAATTTTTTTTATAACTCATCCGTTTAAATTATATTAAGCCTTAAAGTTCTGCATAATTAAGGGTGTGGCCACTTAGCAGTTTGTCTGCTGTCTGTCAGCGTCACGTCACCTCAGCTAATATGGAAGGCCAAAAGGGCCAAAACGTGTGAATTGCGTGTTTACAGTTTCTCACGTTTGGCCCTTTTGGCCTTCCATACAGCTAATCCCGCCTCTTTGCCCATTTTCGTTTATCCGGGAGTGACGTGCGGTGACGCACTGCCAAGATGGCGACGGCCGGCTCCGCCCACTTTGGGCTTCAAAAATGCTTTTCAGAAACTTATGGGTGACGTCTCGGACACTACGTCCATTTTTTATAGTTGAGACATGCCTGCAAAAGCACTCATAATGGTGCGTTCACACCGGATGCGAATAGCGCGTCAGGCGCGAGTGATTTCAATGTTAAGTCAATGCAAAGCACGTAAAAAATTCCTGCGACGCGAATGAGGCGTAGAGTGCGGCGTGGTAGACGCGAATGATTTTAGGTAGTGCTTTTTGTGCATTCACACGTTTGACGCGAATTCGCGTCTGCCGCCCGAGTTGAAAAATCGGAACTTCTGCGTCAATTCGCGCTGCGTTAACCAATCGGAGCCTGCTTGCTGCTGTCACGTGGTGAAGTGACGTGATAAACGGGGGAAGGCCCGATTTTCAGATTATAATGTAATTTTAAATGTTTGGCCTCAATAAATTATTTTGTAATGACTAAATGCCCACATGCAAGAAGGAATGACATTGTTCAGATGTTACCTATGAATGTGCAGTCATAGGCTACATTTCTGAATGAGATGAAGAAAAACTCACATAACGGTAATTAAAGAAGTCGTTTGACCTACGTTATAACGAGTCATTAATGTATTTTAACTTATATGTTTAATATAATAGAGCCGGAGCTATAGATTGAGAATTTAAACATTTCTCGTTTACCAGCGGCAAACGTCAGGAAGACTAGCCGAGGTAAGGCTGCTCCAGGCGGGTTACATGAGCGCTGAGCGCCCGGTGATCGCTGGATCTCACAACTCCGAAACGTCAGATACATTTTTTAAATAGGCGCTATCTTTATAAATAAACCACAGATTTGAGCTTTAAACAACTACATTCCCGACTGAACAACTCTTAAAACTACATTTCGTGACACAATAACAGTAGTATTTTTAAATTTCCCGCCTAGCACTTGCCTCTCCCAGAAGAAACGGATTTCGCTCCAAACGCTTGCTTTTTACGCGCGTCCATTTCGCTTTGGAATTTGCATTCAAAATGTTCAAGCGTCAAACTAGACGCGGCAGGCCCGAATTTGACGCGCTATTCGCGTACGGTGTGAACGCACAGTAAGAGTTGTGTTTGAGTTGGGGGAGGCGTGACGTCCGAAAGGGGCGTTTACAACATATGCTGTACTTTTGTAATTCCATTACGTGTTGTAGAAACTACATACTTCACCTTTAAGCTGTTTTTTGTTTTTGTAATTTTTTAGATGTTAAAAACTGATATATATTTTTTGTGATTCTAATATCATTGTTTGTTTGGGCAGGTTTATACTCATGTACTCCATTATGTTATGCACACATTATAACTCCGCTTTGACGACTACAATTGTTGGCTGTATCAAGGTTGGTAATTCACTGAATCTTGGCGATTGAGAAGTGTACTGTAAATATGATCAGTTAAGAGTTAACTGTGTTTCCTTTAACCAACCCAACAGAATATCTTAGTGACATACATCGGGATGGTGTTTGGTGGAGATTACATCTTTACTTGGGTTAACTTTATCGGCCTAAACATCAGGTAAAAAGGTCCATTGTAAAATGACATTGAAGAAACTTAGCCGCAGAATTTGATCTCAGTATATGAGGGTCATTCTCATGAAAAGACTGTAAAAGAAACTACAAAATGTGATGTCTTTTCCTTGAATGATCAACATGGACAAATTCCGGATTTTCTCAGAAAACATGAATTTAGAAGAAATAATTAACATATTAAAATGTGAATAAAAACTAAATTTAGGTAGAATTCAAAATGTAAATCTGTATAACCCATACATTAAAAAAATATATAACTTTTCTTACCTTTTCCCCCAATAGCATTGCTGGCAGTCTTGTGTACTCGCACATCACGTTCACTAAGGAACAAAAAAGTAAGTGCAGGAAAAAATGTTTTGTTTGATACTATTGAATAAGGATAAGTGTATTTGAGATGACATGTAACATGTTGTGTCTTTTAATAGAAACAAGTTGATGGAACAATAGGAGAATGTTGATAATACTCACGGGAGTCAAGAACCCAGTCCGTCTCACTTCACAGCGCCTTGAGTGCAACTGTGACCAGCAATCTTTTCAGCAACTTTGGCACTTTTCATTAACCAGTTTGTGATTGCTGACTTACTGAACTTTTTTTTTTTTTTAAATGTACATTTATATAAATAAATAAAGACACAAGATGGATTGTTGCATTATGTAAATTGTGCACAGTATATTTTTTTAAATAATTTTGTAATTGTTTAATGATATTTGGAAAGACGAATGTTAAAAAAGTGTAAAAAATAGTTTTATTGAAGTTTTTAGATGGATGACACATTATTTTTCTTTGCTATGATATGAGATCCACATTTCCTTTTGTCTCTGTAAATTGTAAATGTCTATCTTAGTTCAAATTGAACTGATCAATTCTAAACCAATAAAACTTTTCTGTATTGGATGAGTTTATTTGTCTTTCAACTGAGTGATTAATCAAAATGATTTTCTGTGGTAATTAACATTATGCCGCAAAAGCTGTAGATAGAGCTTCTATTGAACGTGGATTGAAAGGTTATCATAAGATTATAAAAACCCCAGGAACTTTGCCTACATGCAAAAAAAACCCTGAATTGATATATCAAACATCGAAAAGGAATTGCCTTTTCCCACCTTTGTTGCCATTGGCTTGCTTAGTTGGGGACATTAAATTTAACATTTAATATTCAACAATAATATAGATCTGCCTGCATTGACAGCATTATATGTGAACTGAACTGAGCTGGACGATGATCACGGTTTACTCGAGTGGCTATATATATATAAATGAACTAAATTAATAACTTTTCTTAAAACGAAAATGAAACATCACTGAACTTACTTAAGCTGGACTGTGACACTATTTTCTTTGTTGCATTATTTTCCTGTTATCTCTTCCTGTTGAAACAATCTTTAATGTAAAAAGTGCTATATAAATAAGTGTGACGGACACACACTAACGTTTGATATCATTTGAAACGTCTCAGTGCGACTGGTGCAATGGTTTCATCCACACTACAGTAGACTTTTATAACAAAAAGGTTATGTTGGTCGACCTTTTGGAATATTTTTACCACTCTGCTCATCAGACTGTTAGCAAAGACAGGGAGTAGGACTAATAGAAAGAATTAGTAAAGGAAAATCCTGTCATCATTTACTCACCCTCAAGTTTCTTCGAACCCGTGTGAATTTCTTTCGTCTGCTGAACACAAAAGAAGATATTTTGAAGAATGTCGGCAAGCAAACAGTTGATGGACCCCATTGATCTCCATAGTATTTTTTTTCCTACTATAGAAGTCAATGGGGCCCAGGGTGAGTAAATGATGACAGAAGTGAACTATTGAAATTTGAGCTCTTTTATAAATTCGAATCAGATGAAATAACAAAATCCATTTTCTTTTGTTTATTCTGTTCTAATTTAATGAGAGCCAAACTGAAATAAGGGTTTTGCATTGAAGTCCTAATAAAAGACAGAAGACAAGGGAACCTTCTGTGACACTACTGGAATCGCCATTGCATTCTGGTGTAGTATTTCCATTGCTCAGTAAATTCACAATAACATATATTAGATTTATGGCAGTGGATCGACTTAAGTCTGTTCATCGATTTAAATAAACACGTCTCTGCACTACTCCAAAAATACCATCAGTAATGAACCAGTGCGGATTACAAACTCATTGCTATTTAAGATGTATTTAATGCATAAGTTCTGATCAGAATGAGTGCATACATCGCACTCTAGACCATTTCAAATAAGATGAATGCTACAGTCACATACATGAAGCTAAAGAACTCTTCAAATGGTGACACTCAACACAAATGACAATAAATAAGCCAATGAAGATGACCAGAGGAAATATAGCACCGTGATTTCTGAAGTGTGAATGAACATCTTCCACAGGACGAGGTGTAAAAGCGAGTGCATGTTTATAAAGGAGTACTGGAGCTGTATTACGGTGAATTCCTGTCAAAATACTCAAATATTGATATTCAAATGTGGTTATGGATATATCTGTGGCCACAAGATCCAGTTTCCATGTTTCATTAATTAAAAACATTGCAATAAACATGGCTCTAGGGAAGCACAACTTGATAAATCCAACTGACCCACAAACAGTAAAAAAAAAAAAAAAACATTGTTTTTGGTCAAAGATATTCCATAAATTCCTCTGGGCCGTTTTATAAATTTGGAGTAAATATTTGCATTGATTTGAATGATATAACTATTAATTCTTAGTGCTTTTAAAACTGTTGGCTGAAACATGTTACTTAAATTCACTGTTATTGGTCATTCTGTTATAGTTTGTTGGGTACAAACCGTATAATTATCCAGTTTCATTAATTGCAAGAACAGCTTCTGAATATCATGTACAAAATACACAAAAAAGTAAAATCTAAAGATGGATTTGCAGTGCGAATATCAAATCAATAAGTGCAAGAAATCTATTCGAGCGTCTTTTACCATCATAAACACTGAGAAATGCCCACGGGTACTGTCAATAACATGCCCTCTAATCATTTTTCATTTTCAAAAGAAAAATTATATTTTGCTTAAAGAAAACGAAGCCCATTTTAGAGCTATAACATTTTTGAATATTCTTATTACATTCATGTGAAAATATGTACATAGAAAAGTATTTGTATATCACGGTAGTATTTAAAACATTTTTTTACTTGTCTTTGTCTTTATTTATGGCAGTTGTAGTTTTAAATGAATCATTGTGTCCAGACTGGGTGATATTTTTCCTCAATGTATTACAGTAATTATGAGAAATGAAGGAGAATGACTAAAACATTAGATACCGTTAGGTATAATGCTAAATAATGGTCCCAAAAATGGGCTTCATTTCCTTTACACTATTAAAAAATACCAACAAAACAATGAAAAGTAAACAGATTCACTCAGTTAATAGAAAATACAACTAACAAACCAATTTTCTGGACACTTTACAAACACAAAGCTTAGGAGGAGTGATTCCATTGGCTTATTTATTTTTTCTACATCTGTGGGGAGCTCGCAGTACGCCTCCACTAACACAAACCGGCGGAGCAGTGAAACATTAGCATATAATGTAAACCAAAACACAACTCGATTTGCCTGGAGACATACTGGCCCCGCCCTAAACACAAGAGACCACGCCCACCAGCATTCAGCCTCGTGTATTACGTGTAATGGCTTATACAGCATATTCACCCATTGTCAAAATGTCTCAATAAAAAATATAAATATCTTGTTGATAAAAAAATATCAGAAAAATTCCATTACATATAGAATATACATTTCTCTGTAAAATGGTTTCTTGAAAAAGGAGCATTAATCAGCTGTGGTTGGGTTTGGAGGGTGGTGTTTTTGGAGCAGCTCAGCTTTGGGTTTAGGGTGGATAGGATTGAGAGGTGTCACAGCCCTGTCCCATCTCCCCAGTTTAAGATTTTGGCCTGACCTTTGGTCTTGTTCAGTCTTCTTTTACCCTGGAAGGGTCCGTCTCAACCTGGGCCAGTGACTCTGATTCTGTCCGGCACTTTTTTGTTGGTCTGTCTAGGCTCTGGCAGTCATGTTGGTGATTCACTGAGCCATTTCTGTCCGAGTTGTGAGTGTCTGTAAGGTCACAGCCGTTGGAGTCCAGATGATCTGCGAGTAGACTGTGTTTAGATGCTCCGTTCGACTGAACAGATTCACTCTTCAGCTCATTCACACTACTCAACATCTGTGTGGCGACCGCACTGGAGCTGTGACTGGTGAGTCCTGAATTGAGAACCACAGAGACGGGCTTTAATGCATAGTTGTAACAAACGATTCAAACACACTTCATTCTACTTTAATCCAACCTAAGAGGCACAGAAGCATTTCAAATTAGTGTGTAAGAAACGGACACTATGTACTGTACCGTTGTGGCTGCTAGTCTCCTCTCGCTCTGATTGGCTGGTGCTGCTGCTGGAGGCGGCAGGAAGAGGCGTGGCTGCTCGACTGGAGGCAGTGCTTTCTGTTTCATCTAGAAGTCTGTCCATGTAATCCCTACCCCCCAAAAAAACACACACACACCTTATTTTGAGAAACAGCAGACACAAAAATGACTCTTACTTTCAAGAGTGTTCACCCTTTACAAAAACCAACCAACACTACAAGTTACAACATAATCTTTCTGTCAGGACCACTGTCGTCCAATACGATTGACAGTTAGCATACAGTTTGAATTGGCAGTATGGTTCTGTTCTGGACGAGAACTCCCTGCTCTTAATTCTCGTCCAGAACAGAACCATACCGCCAATTCAAACTGTGAGAGCAGCAATAACCCCCCTTATGCTGTGTTCACACCAAACGCGAATAGAGCGTCAAATAGTCACGAAATGTAGTTTTAAGAGTTGTTCAGTCGAGAATGTAGTTGTTTAAAGCTCAAATCTGTGGTTTGTTTATAAAGATAGCGCCTATTTAAAAAATTGGATCTGACGAGTTGTGAGATCCAGGCGATCACCGGGCGCTCAGCGCTCATGTAACCCGCCTGGAACAGCCTTACCTCGGCTAGTCCTCTTGACGTTTGCCGCTGGTGCACATTCATAGTTAACATCTGAACAAAGTCATTCCTTCTTTCACGCGGGCATTTAGCATAGACTGTAAAAAAATATGGACGTAGTGTCCGTGACGTCACCCGTAGGTTTCTGAAGAGCATTTTTGAAGCCTAAAGTGGGCGGAGTCGGCTAGCGCAATCTTGACCTTGCGTCACCGCTCGTCACTCCCGGATAACAGAATATGGGCAAAGAGGCGGAGCTGAGGAGCCTGGCTATCTGAAACCACACCCACCTAGCGCGACGTTATGAAGTTAGCTCGGGCCGGGTTGGGAGCTAATGCTATATGCTACTCACAGTACCAAGTCTGAGACTGCACAGCGCCTCGCACTAAAGTGACAGTTGATGATTAAAATCAGAATGCCAATTAAAAGGTCTTGTTTTTGCCCTTCGAAATATTATAATAGTTAAAAGACATAACGTTAGCTACAAGTGAGACAAGTGTATCGTGAATCTGTAGCTATTCTGCTAGTTGAAAATGTATTATGCAGTAACTTTACAATATATTACTCTGAGAGTGTGTGTGTGTGTGTGTGTGTGTGTGTGTGTGTGTGTGTGTGTGTGTGTGTGTGTGTGTGTGTGTGTGTGTGTGTGTGTGTGTGAACAACATCCCAGAAGATCCCTCCACCTGGAGGGACATATCGCTGCTCCCCACTATATACAAGGTATTTATGAAGTGTATTCTAAGCCGAATTTTACCCTGGCTGGTGGAATCTGGAACATTGACAACAAAACAAAAAGCATACATAGAGAGGCAGGGAATGAATGAGCATGTATTCTGTTTGAAGACTGCCATTGATGATTTTAAACATGAATCCTCCCGTTTCTATGCGGTATTCCTCGACTTCCGAGACGCTTTTGGCTCTCTACCTCATAGCGTAATGATTCATTCCCTTGAGGAAATAAAACTGCCGGAACAGTATATACATATAATCAAGAATGTATACGACAATTCCTTTCTACAAGTGATTTGCGGACATCAACTAACGAAACCGGTTAAACTTGAAATTGGGATTAAGACGGGGTGTCCCTGGAGCGCTGTGAATTTCATAGTGGCCTTAAACCACTGGTTGAAATGGTTATGCCTCCTCTCCCCGCCTGGTATTACATCTCCAAACCCAGTTCAGGCTTTTGCTGATGACGTCCTCATAGTATCAAGAGAGGAGAACGTCATTACCAACATGCTGTTATACACCGATCGCTTCCTGCAATGGTCTGGACTTAAAGTTAAGAACAACAAATGTGCGGTGTTTTACGAACGACGCAGCGGTGGCAATAGATGGTATAGAGCCAAGTATGATCAGCCTCCATCATTCACAATCGCTGGAAGCACAATCAGAGTTTATTCAAGACATGAATCATACAATTATCTAGGACACATGTTTAATGTTGCAGGAGAATGGCAAGAGCAAGTGAGCGATATCTGTAAGGAATACTCCATCAGATTAGACTTGATAGACCAGTGTCCTCTACCGACCTGTATGAAACTCCAAGCGGTTCGGGATATAGCTCTGTCTAAAATTCAACATCTGTTTGCCAATGTTCACATTGCTAAGAAACATCTGACGGAGCTGAACAATAAGACCGTGCAGCTGGTAAGAAAATGGTTAAGTCTCAACACACACACAACAAGAAGTATTCTCTTTATGAACAAATCAGAAGGGGGACTGGGGATTCCCAACATCGAATGGATTTATACAGCTACCAGAATAAACCATTTACTGCACATGCTGAATAACGATGACCTTACAGTTCGCGAAGTTGCCCGGCGCTCACTGCTGCTGGATCTAAGCAAACGTAAGGTCCCCTATGCTGCAGATGGAGAACCAGGTTTCCTTGGCTTCCGAAAGAAACCTAGCGGAAAGCTGGACACCAGGGCTACAGGATTTGGAGTACGTTCGGATTGGCCCGATCTGAATGACTTGTGCAGCAACAACAATATACAGCTGAACTGGGCGCATACTGGCGGGGAGCAGGTAAATATCAGTGAGGGGCAGATTATGGATCTAAACGTGTATGCTGAGGCAACTATACATCACACTGGAACCAGTAAGAAGCTGAACAGCCGGACGTGCAGGTATGAAATCCTCCAATATTTTCAAGCGCAGCAGCGCGATTATTGGGTTAACCTGCGCCTTCAAGGTAAACTCGCTGGCCTGCAGTGCGCGGACCATACAGTCTCACACTCTGCGTTACAAAATTCAGCCGTTAACGGAGGTATCCTAAAATTTGTTATTAAAGCTCGGCTGCAAACTCTTCCGTCTAAATACAATCTCGCCCTGTGGTTTCCAAAACACCACGAACCATTCTGCTTACTACACAGCGATAGGACAATGGAATCTACAGCGCACATAATGAACGGGTGCCCTGCGTTTAAAGGACTTTACATCGCGCGCCACGATCGCATCGTAAATATAACAGCTCAAGAACTGCGCAAAGTTTCTGGACAAAGTGCAATACACACAAACAAGACTGTTCAAACTAGCTGGTTTTCAAATCTGAATAATAATATAAACTCTCTTAGAAGTGTCCTCAGGGAATACCCAAATACTCCAGACATTGTAGTCGTTAATGAGCTTTCTAAGAGTATTCTGATTTTGGAAGTGGGCTGTTGTTTTGATGCTTATATGGATTTGTGTTTTTCTGAGAAAATGTTAAAGTACCAGTCATTAACCAATGCTTTGGCAGTGTGTGGTTACAGGATCAAATTGATCATCTTAATCTTTGGCAGTTTGGGACATGTGCATAGATTATGTGTCAGAGGCTTGCAGATTGCTGGACTGAGTAAGAAGACCTCTAAGCAAACAGCCAAATACTGTTCTGTGTCAGCAATCATAGGCAGTCTGCATGTGTGGAGAAGGCGATGTCACCTTTATCCATAGCCTATGTAATTATTTATTCATGTGGTTGGGACTATTAGCATTGTTTGTATTGTCTGGTGAAACACAACAGGCTCTTTGTGAATATTTGGATGCTGTGTTGTTTTAATCAGTATTGGTCATTCCAAATAAAATAATCAAGTGTGTGTGTGTGTGTGTGTGTGTGTGTGACCGTGATTGTGTGCATACATGTCAGTCAATCTTTTTTTACAGTCTATGGTCCGTCACAGCGCGGCATCGCTCGTCAAGTTCGTAAAAGTGCTGTACAGGAGCATGACAATCACAGGTGCAAATAAACAAATATAAAGCATTACAAAGAACAACATTAGCCTGAGTTTCCAAAAGAGATTTAGGGCGCTTTCACACTTGGTTCGATTGCCTGTTCCGAACCCGAGTTCGATTGCTCCCCCCTCCGCCCTCCCCCGATGGACTGTGTTCACATTATATTATTTGTATCAGAACCGCGGTAGGCTTGCGTCATCAAGCTGCAGCTGGCGCGTAATCGTGTTGCTTGGTAACCGGCGCCGCTATGAATGAAAATGCGTCAAAATAGATAGAATTGCTCGCTTCGCATTTGTTCTTCTTCTTTTTTTTAAACCTTTGGTTTTGTTTTCAAAGAAAAGATACAGAAACACACTTGCGTTTGTCTGCCACAAATGTACTAAAATCGTTCCAAAGACAGCGGGCTGTCCGCCGAAGACAATTTTTGCGGAGGCAACAGGCAAGCATAAATCATCTCTCTGCTTGCAGTGCGTCAATCCCGCTTTTCGTCAAGGTAAGTGACACGCGCGCACTGACGAATGTCCTGTCGACCACATTATACAGTGTACGTCATCAATAGCGGTTCACTTCCGTGATTCGGTACGATTGCGTTCATATCAGCAGCAAACCGTACTGGAGTTCACATGAACCGTACCCCAGACCACCCTTTTTAAGCGGATTTGAGTACGGTTCGCGCGTGCGCACCCGAGTTCGGAAGACAGCGTTTACATCATCCAAACGAGCCAAACTCTGACGTCATTCGAACCCGGGTGCGCACCAAAAGTGCTAGTGTGAAAGCGCCCTTACAAACCGACAAGGAAGGAGCTACTCTAAGGGGGCTTTCACACCGGGCTCGTTTGCCGCGGTCCGAGCCCGAGCGCGATTGTTCCTGGCGCCCCCTGCAGCGTTGGTCTGGTTTCACACTCAACTTGATTCTATTGAACCCTGGTGCGTTTACGTGCATCTTACGTCATCGCAAACGTGCACGGCGCATGATAGAAAACAGAACGCGGGTCAATTTATTGTTTTTCATTCATTCTGTGTTATTATGCGCAGATGAGTGAACAACACGGGTTTACTGTGTGTATCGCATAAGGTGGCCTTCTGCTGCTTGCAAACGGACTCTTTTGAGGAAACAGTGGATTTCCAAATTTGTTGCCCTGACTCCACACGCCATGCACGAATACACTCCAGCAATGCCTCTAGCAATGGACTGTAAGTTTAGATCACCAGATCTTAAAACTTCTGAAAGGACTTTAGTTCAGACAGATTAGAAAAAAGTTAATAACTAATGATCTTTGCAACAGAAGTGAATCAATCAAAACTAGCTTTAGCTGGACAATAACTTTATTCTAGAGCTGCTGTAAAGCCAAGACAATCTCTGTTCCTGTAATTTCCTGTTATCGATGTAAAGCTGCTTTGAAACAGCGCTATATAAATAAAGGTGACTTGACTTGACAGATAGATAAATAGGAGCTATATTATGTGATATTTATACAAAAATAAGAGAATTTTAAAATTAATCCTAAAATGAACTGGCAACCAATGTAGAGCTTTTTTCAGACACAAAGTGTTTAATTTTAGATAGTAGTCGAAGCTAAAAAAAAAAAAAAAGGCAACAACAGAGGAATCGTGTTTAATGTTAGCTGACTATCCAAGAAAACACCAAAGTTCTGTACTCACTGGGAATTAAAAACAGAAAGATTTCACAGGTCGATGTTATTGACTTCAGGTTTGTCGGATGAGCCAAAAACTATAACCTCGGCCTTGGATTCATTTAAAGATAGAAAATGACAAGCTAACCAAAGCTTTACCTCATTCAGACACGCTAACAAAGGTTGTATTGCCGAGAACGAGGAGTCGTTTCTTTTTAAGCAGATAAACCTGAGTGTCATCCACATAGAAGTGGAAAGATCAGTAGAATTGAACCCAAGGAAAGCATGTTAAGAGAGAAGCGCGAATGTGCCAGAACAGAGCCCTGGGGGGAGTCCAGCAGAGGAGGTCAAATTGCTTATCCTGACAGAAAAATATCTGTCTGATAAATTTAAACCAGTTAAGAACGAAACCTTATCGCCCCACATAGGATTCTAATCTAGATCAAAGTAACGAGCAATCAACAGTCAAATCTCAAAGAACCAGAACCACAGAATCACCAGCATTATTAACCCATAAAGCATTGAGTACTCACAGATTCATTGCTGCGAAAAGACTTAAAACCTGATTTAAAAATTAAAAGATATGATTGTTGTTTAAAAATGACTGAAGTTGACAACTTAACGTTTTCCCAATATCTTAGAGATAAAAGGAATGACAGAAATAGGTCGGAAATTAAAACAGATGTGCCTAGAGAAGGCTTCTTGAGTAAAGGAGTAACACTGGCCAATTTTAGGCAGGCATGGACAGAACCAGTTAGTAAACAGTTGTTCAGGAAGGATTACAGACCTAGGCCAACAGACACGATTTAAAATACTGAGGGTGCATCACATCATGAGGGCAGAAAGAGGGTTTAAGGGTGGGAATTATTTATTTAAGGGATTGTAGGGAAATGGAATTAAAAACCTCCCAGGAGACTTCAAGATCAGAAAGAGAAAACCCATGGGTGAGCACTAGGTCCAGAGTGACTATGGATTCGAGTAGGATCCTTTCCTTTGCTAAAATGACTGCTTTGGGTTTTGTACACAAAAAAGTTATATATTCTTAATGAATTATACCATATCAGCAGAGGTGGGTAGAGTATCCAAAAACTGTACTCAAGTAAAAGTACAAGTAATTATAGAAATATTTACTCAAAGTAAAAGTAACAATCTTAATAGTTAATTGAGTAAGAGTAAAAAAGTATCCAATGAGAAAACTACTCAAGTAGCTAGTTACTAGTTACTTCGGATCATAGGCCTATATATATGACATATATAAATATATATATAAAACATGATATTATTTAGATATTTTTTATTTAAATTACTATTATTATCATAATTAGATAGGCTATCTTTGCCACAAAAACAGAAGAGACAAGCATTATTTCTGCCATCTGTAGCCCGAGAATCATTGCCTGTCCTTTGGTTTGTATAATAGTAACTTATACAACTACAGTTGGATTATTAGACAATGTCGAAATATAGTGAATCTACAGAGTTTTGCATTTAAAGGCATGTAAATGGAACATTGACACAGAGAAGAAAGAGTTAAAACTCTTCACATGTGCTCGCGCTGACCGCTACTGGACAACTGAAACGAAACGACGATCAAACGCACATCGACGGATCTTCTTCTGTCTGTTCTCCAAAATGTAGCTAATGTATATTTCTGAAAGCATGTTTAAACTGGTCAACAGTGTCTAAGGCAGGCAAAGGCATTCGTTTTCAAGTTGCGTTCGCATGCACGCGACTGCGCAATACACACACATTACCGCGGGATGGCGGGTGTTCATTTCATAGGTGGACAACGGTAGCTTATTTATTGTATAAAGTAATGTATATGTCCAAAAAACGGGTAATGTCATACTTTGAAGTAGTGCTATCATATCGTAATAATCTGTTTGGTTGTAAAATGTATTAGCCTACCTGAATTAAATTAAATCGAATATCGTCCTGTGGAACGATATTCGTTCCACAGGATATATCGTCCTCAGCATACGAAGATGTTCAACTAATAGAGATCTTCATCTCTGGCAAAAATTATGCATTTGCAGATTTGCTTTCACTTGACTGTAGGCTACTGTAGTAGGTCCACAGCCACTTAATCAACGCTCTTGATGTTCTTAAATCTTCCTGTTACGAGTGTGAATTGAAAGCGCTTCAGACGATTCAGTGCGTGCAGGAAACTGAACAGATCATACTGATTCGCGAACCGATTTAGACATCTGACAACTTGGTTGATGAAGTCTTTGAACAGAATCGACTCAAAAGAGTGATTCATTTGTGAATTGAGCATCGCTCAAGCCCAGAAAAAAGATACAGCGCGCTTGGAACAAACTACGCATTTAACAACACGTAGGCCTATTGCATTAAAATAAAGTAACGAGAGGAACGTCGCTCAACGTAACAAAGTAAAAGTACCGTTTTTTTTATTAGAAATGTACTCGAGTAAAAGTAAAAGTACCCACATTTAAATCTACTCTTAAAAGTAAACATTTTCCCAAAAAATACTCAAGTAAATGTAACGAAGTAAATGTACTTCGTTACTACCCACCTCTGCATATCAGTATTAAAAAGATCAGATTCCATGTGGTTTGTACTGTTTGCAGTTCTCGCGCGAGACTGGAATTGTTATTAAAAATTATAGCCTGCAAGAAGATTGCGATCCTAATTGTTTGTGCGCTGATTTTCAGCGAATATGAGAAAAGGAAAAACAGATTATGCAGGAGGAAATGTTTGGGGAGACGCGGGGAGCAAGGATTGTGTGCTCTGCAAAGAGAGAATCATTTTGCAATGTGCTGCTGGTCAAGCAAATGTTTGTGCTTTGTTTCTGTTTGATATAATTGTAAATATATCTATTAAAATACTGATATTCTGGTCTATAATTCTCCCCGAACATCCCGCTATCCTGTATCTTGCTCTCTCATTGGCTGTAGGTCATCGCCGATGTAGTTTTTAGTCAGAACACATTCACACAGCAGGATTTTGAATCGGCGATTCTCTCAGACTGCGTCATTGATTGTCACTGACGTGAACGAGCACTGATTTGCCTATGAATTCGGGCATGTGTCGGCGATCTCGCAAAACCTGTCGGCGAGTGGAAATCGGGCCTAAAATCGTTCAGTGTGAGCGATTGCATAACTGGTTCTGTTCCTGTTCCTCAAGATGCCTTCTTTAGACACATCTGTTTCAAACAATTATCTTCCAATCTCTGTGGTTCCCTTTATCTCCAAGGTACGGGAAAAAGTTGTGTTGTGCCAACTTCAGTCATTTTAAATAAGAAGGTTTTAAACCTTTTAAGTTTCACAGCACTGAATCTGTAGCCTGGCTCCGCCCTCCAACGTACTTCCGCTCAATTTTCATTTTCCTTCAGTACTACGTCTGGGCTTGAACCCTATATTCTTGGGTTTCTCCGATACATTTTTTGCGAACAGAGGGAGTGGCTGAGAACGATGACGTTGAGGTCGTGCGCTAGTTTGAGTTGACAAACGTCACGAGACTCACAACCAAACATTAGCGATTGGTTACGGCAGATCCAGAGTGGCTCTGGGCAGATCCAATAGTTTTAAACTTCAACAGAGTACCCGCTTACAAGTAAGTTAACGCTTGTCAATGGAGAGTGGCCAGACTCTCTGTACAAATGAAATGTACGAGAGTCTGGTAGGACCAGGTTACTGAATCTGCTCAGTTGAGAGTCTTAAATGATATTTTTGTTGCTACTGATGTTGGTGACTGTGATTTTAGTTCTCTTAGACTTATCTGCAGCTTTCGATACTGTCGATCACACATTGCTCCTATCTAGACTAGAATCCCGTGTGGGGCTAATAGATTCAGTTCTTAATTGGTTTGAATCTTATCTATCTGAGAGGTCTATCTATCTGTGTCAGGATTGGCAATTTTCCCTCTGCTGCCCCCTTGAATCTGGACTTCCTCAGTTTCTTGCATTCAGTCTTAAAGGGACAGCAGCCTTATAAATCTGTTGCTGTGTTTTACTGTTAATAAAACTACAAAAGACAAAGTAATCACTCGCTGCTATTACTTTTGTAATTTTATAAAGATTCATCTATATTTAATTTACACAATGATGAATGTGCAGTATTATTTCACATTTGATTACTTTATTCAAATGAAGTTCCTGAAAACTACTGTTAGACCTACCTGAAAACCCCCCAAAACAGCGGTTTATTTCATTTGTAGCTTTTCTTTGTACTATTGTATTTATTTTTATTTGTTCATTTTTATTACTGACTACTTATTTGTCTCGTGGGCTGAATTTTAGCCCCAGTCTAGCTCTGCTGGCAACCTCGCAATCGTCATGCTGTCTTTGCTATGAGGAAAAATGCGTTGATTATCTGAAAACACCGGCAAACATGCATGTTAGAGTTCAGCGATCTCCACTGTGATCTTTTGCTCAAATGAAAGTGTAATACAGCCATCTTTACATGGCTTTACATTGTTTGCGCTGCTTGCTGTGACTAAATCTACAATGAACTTTAATAAATCTGAACATGGATCTCTATTACAATGTTTGTGATTGTGGCGGCTGAATAAATGCACTGTGCCACAATGCAAGCTCATTTCTGTTGTTGTTTTGATAGAGAAAAACATAATCAAGAATTATTGGAGTTAATATTAGGAATTTTACTGGATTAGCTTTTGAGAGAAACTTCTTATACTAGGTTTCTTATTGTAATTAGTGTTCATTTGTATGATAAATATAATACATTAAGAAACTAGATTAAGGCGAGACACAGCAGGCAAAAACATTGTGTGTGTTTTTTCCACTGGTCAATTTTGAGATTTTGGGCTATTTGTCTTCAATAACATGTCTTCTTTCAGACTTGTGGTGAAAAAAAGTCCAAAATACACATTTAGGTTTTTAGTTTACTACACTTTGTCTGTTTGCGTCTGTAGATTTCTCCTATATTCAACAAAAGTTGGCGTTATAAATCATCGCGCTGCTACGCGATCGCTGTCTGCACCCTGTCATCATCACACCGTTGGAAAGCTCTCTCTCTCTCTCTCTCTCCTGTACAATGCTGTCGGATCCAAATATGGTCATTTCCTTTTTTATCAGCAACCAATCGTAAAAGTACAATGGGGCATTTAACTCTAAAAGCGAAATCTCATTGGCTGATGTCAATTTCTGACAACATGATTCTCAAAATGGGTTTTTTCTCATACTCTGAGCCAGGAATCTCCACTTCAGCATCAACACACCAAACATTCCAGTTGTGTTCCTATCTATATTCTTAAGGCATTTACAGAGGGGTTTGTTCATATATCATTCAGATTCTGATGTATACGTTATACCTAAAAATGGGGCGAAACTGGATTTATTATGGCTGTTTTTTCTGATTAATGGAGTGATAAAAAGAGATCCCCTCTGTAAAAACCTTTGACTCTAATATGTCAACAAAATGAAACAAGAATTTTGAATCTGGCTTTATCCGATGTTCAGATTTATCTTCTGGAAATATATGCAAATTAGCGCATATTTAATTACATACTACCTAATTTGCATATTTAAATATAAATATTCTAAAAACTTGTAATACAAAATATATTTGTCTTAATGTCAGTAATCAACTGGGGAAGTTTCATGCTGATATCTATTAGTTTTTTATTTATTTTTTCCCCTGGGGTGTCTCCCTTAAATAAAATAAACCATGTGAGCTGACCAAGCGGCAACCTCCCTGTCTCTCTCTTGAAACCAACACGGAAGTGAATTAAACGGCAATTCATCGACTGGCCGCTTCAGGCTGGCTGCAGAAGTGGGTCAAATCTGTATCTCCCCCATGTTAAAATGCCCAACTTTACAGCAGAAAAAAACATGTTTACAGCCTGGTTCTCTATGTGGCTTTGGTCTATACAGCTAATTTTGCCCTTCATAACAACTGTGACGGAGGTGCATTTTTTTATAACTCACCCGTTTAGTCGATTAATATTTAAAGTTCTGCAAAATTAAGGGTGTGTCCACTTTTGAGTGACAGGTGGATTCCCAATTATGTCAATGCTAGCCGGTTAGCCGTCACTTCACCTCAGCAAATTCCAGCTGCTGAACTTGCCATCTCTGCCGTGTTTGTGCTTTTTTTCGGGATTATTTCATATAATTTAATACACCCATTACTTCGCCCACGGCTTTGGATTCCGCCGTTGTCGTCGAGTATCGTTCGAGAGAACAACCAGCGCTGTATTCCAGTTGTTTTCCTCTGTGAACATCCACTAATGGATGTCTGACAATTTTGTTGCTTTTTGGAGTTTTCAGATTTAAAAACGTCTATAGATATAATGGCTACACTCGTTCTGCGGTGCCGTTGCTCTGGAACAGATTAGCCTATAACATGCTTATGTACCGTCAGATGAAATCCTGCAGGTGTCTGTTTCTCCGTCCATGCAATAAATGCACATTCTTGAATGAGCGCGTATTTCTAGCGCATTTAACGTTACTTGAACTTCATAGGTAATATATCTTTGTTTTGACCCATTTGAGAATTGAGATGCGGCCAAAATCAGAATTTAAAATGGACTGAATAATAAAGCTCTCTACGAACTTGACGAGCGATGCCGCGCTGTGACGGACCATAGACTGTAAAAAAAGAGTGACTGACATGTATGCACATAATCACGGTCACACACACTCTCAGAGTAATATTGTAAAGTTACTGTATAATACATTTTCAACTAGCAGAATAGCTGTACAGAATCATGATACACAGTCTCACTTGTAGCTATGTCTTTTAATTATTATAATATTTCGAAGGGCAAAAACAGGACCTTTTATTTGGCATTCTGATTTTAATCATCAACTGTCACTTTAGCGCGAGCCCCTGTGCAGTCGCAGACTTGGTACTGTGAGTAGCATATAGCATTAGCTCCCAAGCCTGAGCTAACCATGGAGCTAACTCCATAACGTCGCGCTAGGTGGGCGTGGTTTCAGATAGCCAGGCTCCTCAGCTCCGCCTCTTTGCCCATATTCTGTTATCCGGGAGTGACGAGCGGTGACGCGAGGCCAAGATGGTGACAGCCGCTCCGCCCACAAAGGTGACGGCCGGCTTCAAAAATGCTCTTCAGAAACCTACGGGTGACGTCACGGACACTACGTCCATATTTTTTTACAGTCTATGGAGCTGACATTTTCTTGCTTATGTGAAACAATTCTGATGAAATGTAAAATATATTTTTTTTAAATGACAATAATCGTGATTATAATTTGAGCAAAATAATCATATCATTTTAACCATTATTGTGCAGTCCTATTGCATAAATCCAGCCTAAGGATTGGAATAAGGATGTTCAGATTGTCTAACTTATTTTGTTATTGCATCAAGACTGGAAAAATGCGATACTTACGTTACTCCTGGATGAAGGTTGTATTTCCTTTTTCCAAGCCTAGTTTGTTGTGCAAAGAAATCATACCGCTCCGACTTCTTCCACATGTAATAAAAAGCCACACAATCTCCGACAGACCGAGTTCTGACCTGAAATTGGACAAGGTTTGCTAAACACAAGGTTTGAATTGCCCATCTAGTGGCCCATATACTTATTTAGCAGAGAAAACGGCTAGACACATTTAAGAGCCCCACAGGTATTTATTTATTTAGTTTGTTAACATAAACATTGAAATGTCAATACTGGATTGTGAAGGTGGCCAATATGGATTGACATTCCTCAAGTGCAAATTAAGTGATTTGCCGATTGGAATAAATTTGTTATTATGAATGCCATAAAATGAGCACTACCTTGTTGGCCTGGATAAAATGAAAGTCTTTTCCGTAAGCTTTTAATCCTTGTTCAAAATTCCTGCATTCTTCCTCTGACCAAATAGATAGTTCCTCTGTAAGAAAGATTAAACAAAGCAATACATATCAGATTAAGGCCGTCAATGGATGAAACCTTTAATTGTGAATCATTTTTTTGTATGGAACATATTCAGTTTCTTTTAAAAGAAAATACATACTTTATACTTGTATACAATTTGTGTGCATTTCAAAGTTCTTCTTTTTTAGAAGTCAGTTTTTTTAAAATTACTTATACATATTTTTTGCATGACAGTCCTCGTAACTGCACAGTCCTCGTACACCTTCATTCTATACAGTGATCTTTCAACAGATATCCACATAAATCAAGTTTATACTACTAATCAAACACAAACACAAGCTTTATGTGTGCTTAAACACGGAATAGGCATATACTCCACCCACCCGCATATTGAAGTAATTAAATTAATATAAACGTGCGATTAGTCGACAAATGGCTTAAATGAACGACTAGTCGACTAGAAAAATCTTTAGTTGGGGCAGCCCTAGTTAAATCTGATTTTGTTGCATTGAACTGAATGAAGAATAATATATTTACAGTTTGATAACTGATTAGTTTGATATGAATTGATATTTAGTATTATTTTTATATATTTTCTTTCTAATTTTGGTGTGTTACTTTAAATAAAAAAGTGGTTATTTTATTTTATTGGTTTGTATTTTTTTATTCATATTTAGTCAAATTATTGAATTTTTTTTAAAGTCTACTAACAATACAATTATACAAAAATTAAATAAAATAAGAAATTAATAATTATTTTTAAAAAGGTAATTTCAATATATTTTCTGTACAATTTTGGTGTGTTACTTTAAATACAAGTGTGGTTATTTTGTTTCATTGGCTTGTTTGTATTTTTTTCAGATTCAGTAAAATTATTTACCCTATATACCCGAATATAAGACAAGGTTTTTGTCCTAAAAATAGGCTGAAAAATGGGGGGTCGTCTTATATTCGTGATATAGACAAAATCACGGGGGGAAAGGGAGAAAGAACAACGGAATTAATATGAAATAGTGACTGAAACACGACCCATTAAGATGTTAATCTGCACAAAAATCCTGATAATCGAGCCGTCGTCTGATGAAATCAAATACACATGAGATAAAAACAATATCTGTGCTGTGATTTCGGCTATACTTGCATGTAAAATTAGAGAAGCAACATAATAGCTGTGTTTAACTGAATTAAAACGCTGCTCCTCTCTGCCGCGCGAGACGCAGAGCGAGCGAGAGAGCGCGAGAGAGAGAGAGAGAGAGAGAGAGAGAGAGAGAGAGAGAGAGAGAGAGAGAGAGAGAGAGAGAGAGAGAGAGAGAGAGAGAGAGAGAGAGAGAGAGAGAGAGAGAGAGAGAGAGAGAGAGAGAGAGAGAGAGAGAGAGAGAGAATTATCAGTGCAATTTTCAAATAAAATAAATTTCTGTTGAAAACCAGATTTTTTCCACAAAAATCTCTTTTTGTCCCAAAAATAAGTCTGGAAAATGGGGGGGTCGTCTTATATTCAGGGTCGTCTTATATTCGGGTATATACGGTAATTTAATTCTTCTTCTTTATTATTAAAAGTCTAATAACTATACAATAATTATACAAAAAAGTAATTTAAAATGAGAAATTGACAATTATTTTTAAAAAGGTAATTTTCGGTATAAGTTTTTTGCCAAGTGCTTCCAGAATTTTCGCTTTCGGTGCATCCCTACCAGAAATCATTTTCTAGAGCCACAGCGGTTAAGCAGCAGAAACACTGTCAATGTGAAAGGAAAGCACAAATCCAGTCTGTTGAAATGCATAACGTTTTGTACTTCCTCAAACATTAGATGAAAGACGATGGCATTTAACAGCTTTGTAAGGCTCACCTCTGGCTGCTTTAACGTTAAATCTTAATCTTCGTAAAGCTTCATCTGTTTCAAAATTACATTTCACCAGCTCATATAATGCCTGAGGGGAGAAAACACTATTTGTATTGTGTATTACGTCACAGTTCAGCATTTGAATACAAATCAAATAATTACATAATTATCATTATTATTATAAAATAATTACATTTATTACATATTATTAAATCACAGAGGCAGTCCTTAGTACCTGCTCATTATCTTTGATGTGGGATCCTTCTGGAATAGCATCTACACCCGTCTCCTCTCCCGTCCGTCGACAGGCTTCAGAGAGAAACTCAACCACAGTGTTTTCAGGAAGGATTTCAGGATTCCACAGCAGCTGGTCGTCATTTTCATATACTGTGAATGATAAAGATGTCAAAGAATGTCTCCAAAAATGATAACCATTTCCAATTGACCCTTCGCAGGGAGCTTGATTGACAGGTGATCTGACCAATCATACTTCGCCATCCGCCATTTTGTCCGACAAAGCAGTCAGGAGAGTTAGTAGATTAACATGGGAGGATCTGAACTTGAGAAGCGGAGTGTACTGGCGTCTTTCCGCAGTTAAAACAACATTCCTTCTTATGTTCATTCATGTTTATTTGATGATATAAATGAACTAGAAGGAAGAGATGATCGGTTCACGGTGAGACTTTGTTTAATATCAAAAGTAAGCTGGTCTGTCCTGTCTGTCAGCATGTTGTCAGTCTTCTCTCTGCTCCGCGATGTATTTTTCTCTGCGTGAAAACATGGTGTGGTGTGAGAGCGGCGTAGCTTGTCGGACATAGCGACAGTAACTAAAGGGGGCGGGTCTTTGTGAATGGTCAATTGTCTTGTAATAAAAAGAATGAGTTAAAAAATGACATCATACTATGACTGGTTAAGTTCTCACTTCATCAGTGAACATTTTTATACCATGGTCTGTCTGAATACTTGATTCTGATTGGCTTGAAGGTGTGCATTAAAACAGTTTAATGCACAGGTAGTTGCAAGTCAGATTAATCACCGTTCTATATTAATGCTGCTTTTATTTAAGCACACACAAATACATCACTCACACACTGAGTTTGGAGATCGCGCTGCGCACTAGGGGTCCTATTTTAAGGATCTAAGCGCATGGTCTAAAGCAAACAGCACAAGTGCACTTAGGTCGTGTCCGAATCCACTTTTGCTAGTTTAACGACGGGAAAAATAGTCACGCTCCCGAAGCATTGGCTACAATTGTTGTTCCTCTACTCTTAATGAGTAATGGGTGTGTTTTGGGCATAAGGTGCAATAACCCAATAAGAGTCTCATCTCCCATTCCCTTTAAAAGCCAGTTGCGCTCTGGATTTTGCAAGCGGAAAAACTGAACGCTTCTCTAGCGAGGAAACGGATCTGCTCGTGCGCGAGGTTGAAGCGCAAGCAGACCATCTACGGGACAAAGTGTGCGGACATTGTGGACCCACCTATAGGCGCATATTACTAACGCGCTCTTTAAATAACAAAAAAGAAAAGGTTTTTGTTGGTCAATGGCGCGGCCCATTGCAGTTTCCTCAAAATAGCAACGAACCAACAATGCGGCTGAACACACCTCGTTTTCAGACCAGCAGTCCATGGGCGCACAAATAGGTGCAAATGCATTTGCTATTTAAACAACGTGGCACAGGACGTGAAATGATAACTGCGTCGGACTGAAACTAGCAAAAAAACACTTGCGCCGCATCTGGCGCTGCATTGTGCCGTGTGTATGATAGGGCACGGTTCGGTTTGTATCACGGCTTTAGGGTCACGGTTTCGGTATGTGCTATGCTCAGGGAAAAAAGGACTCTCAAATAAAAATAAAGAAAATAACAACGAATAATCAAATAAACAGTGCTTTTCAGGTTATTTAGGTAGGCAGTAGTTTCCAGGTACAAAATTTGAATAAAGTAATCAAAATGTAAAACATTGCATATAATCTTCGGTGTCAATTAAATAAAGATGAATCCTTATTAAAGTCACAAAAGCAAGAGCAATTCAGTACAGTTCAGTTCAGTTCAGTTCAGTTCAGTTCAGTTCAGTTCAGTTCAGTTCAGTTCAGTAATACTTTATTAATCCCCAAGGGGAAATTCTTTGTCACAATTGCCCACAACAATAAATATTATAAGAACATATTCTTTCAATCTAATGTTCCAGTGAACAAGGGAATAAATAACTAAAATATTACACATTCATTTTAAAACAGGTCAGATTAAGCAATTAATGTTGCACAGCAACAAAAATATTAACAATTAAAAAAAAAAACTAACTGATGGTTCCTGTGTCAGACACTCAAAGGGTAGAATTATAAAGCTTAATGGCCACTGGCAGAAATGACTTCCTGTGGCGCTCAGTGGTACATTTTGGGAGAATAAGTCTTGCACTGAAAGTGCTCCTGTGTTTGAGTAGCAGCTCATAGAGTGGATGGGAGACATTACCCAAGATGACATTCAGTTTGGACAGCATCCTCCTTTCTGACACCACCGATAAGGAGTCAAGCTCAACCCCCACCACATTACCGGCTTTACGGATCAATTTATTCAGTTTATTTGCATCTGCCACCCTCAGTCTGCTTCCCCAGCATGCGACCGCATATAGGATAGCACTAGCTACCACCGATTCGTAGAACATCTGCAGCATCCTCCTGTCAATGTTAAAGGACCTTAGCCTCCTAAAAAAATAGAGACGGCTTTGGCCCTTCTTGTAAAGCGCTTGAGTGTTCTTAGCCCAGTTCAGTTTATTGTCTATGTGCACTCCCAGGTATTTATAATCCTCCACAATGTCGACGGGGACCCCCCTGATTGAAATAGGGGTCACCGGTATATATTTTTTCCTCCTTAGATCCACAACAAGTTCTTTGGTCTTTGTCACGTTGAGCTGCAGATGGTTCTGATCACACCATGTAACAAAGTCCCTCACCGCAGCTCTATACTCCGTCTCGTCACCCTTACTGATACATCCAACCACAACAGAATCGTCAGAGAACTTCTGAAGATGGCAGGATTCTGTGTGATAGCTAAAGTCGGTGGTGTAAATTGTGAATAGGAAGGGAGAGAGTACAGTCCCTTGCGGGGCCCCAGTATTGCTGATCATGATGTCTGATACACAGTGTGGAAGGCGTACATACTGTGGTCTACCAGTCAGGTAGTCAACAATCCAGGACACAAGGGGGGCATCCACCTGCATTGCTGTCAGCTTCTCTCCCAGCAAGGCCGGCCGAATGGTGTTGAAAGCACTGGAGAAGTCAAAAAACATGACCCTCACAGTGCTATCCGGCTTGTCCAGGTGGGCGTAGATGCGATTGAGCAGGAAGATGATGGCATCCTCTACTCCCAGTCGAGGCTGGTAGGCAAACTGGAGTGGGTCCAGTATAGATTTAACCATGGGCCAGCGGACAGGGACCGCATCGAGAGCGGTAAGTGCAAAGGTGGGGGTCTGGCCGTTCTTGTTAACAACAGATGGTGTAATCCCGGTAACATCACGGTTAAACAACGTATATGTAGCCCGGACACTGAACTACTTTCTGTGGGACTTCGGCCATACTATTTACCACGAGAAATTTCACATGCCATCGCCGTTGTTGTTTACATTCCGCCATCTGCAAACCCGACGTCGGCGTGTAACGTTATCTACTCCGCCATAGCTGAACTCCAGACTCAACACCCGAGTGCCCTTATAGTGATCTCGGGTGATTTCAACCATGTCAATATGAACACCACACTAACAAATTTTACCCAGTATGTAAGATGCCATACTAGAGAAGAGAGAACTTTGGACTTGCTGTATGCTAATGTTAAGGAGGCATACAGCTCTTCCTCCCTCCCCCCCCTGGGCAGGTCTGACCACAACCTGGTTTATATTAATCCTTGTTATGTGCCTCTGGTGAAAAGGCAGCCGGTGACCACAAGGATGGTGAGGAGATGGTCAGAGGAGGCCTATGAGACGCTTCGGGGATGTTTTGAGGTGACAGACTGGGGTGCACTCTGTGAGCCACATGGAGAGGATATAGATGGGCTTACTGAGTGTATCACGGACTACATAAATTTCTGTGTAGACTGCATTGTACCAGCGAAAACTGTACATTGTTACCCAAACAACAAACCATGGGTAACAAGGGACATCAAGGAAATCCTTAATGCCAAGAGGAGGGCGTTTAAAGACGGGAATTCAGTCAAGAGCAGCGAGTGATTTCTTTGTCTTTTGTTGCTTGATTAACACAGAGAGCAGGAAAGTTTAGGGGACGCGCCATCGACAGAAACATACGTTCCCCTAACTGTCTGTTACCCTAACTCTGTCTGTTTTATTCATTTTCAACAAAGCATATAGATGTGCCGTCAGATTTGAGATGAACCGCAGTGCAAGTGTGTGCCGAACCGTGGCTGGAGAAAAGTTAGATTTTTTTACAGTGAACCATTACACCCCTACTACGCACACACAGAAACTTTTATGTCTTTTAGTGTCTTTTATGAATACATTTGAATCGCTAAATTATATTACTCAGGAAGCAGATTGTGAAGTGTTTTTAAAGTAATTAAACAGGTAATTCACACATTCACCTCTCTCCCTCTCTTCATAGGCTAATTCAATCAAATAAATGTAACCTTACCTCACTACTTCATCTCTGTTTCTGATTTAAAACTGACAGAATGCTAGATCTAACGAGTCGTAGCGGACGAAAATAACCGCCACTTTATTCCTTCCAGTCAATTCCACTGATGCAAACATCAATGACAGCTTTAACTTGTCAATGCTGGCAAACGGCACTCCGCACGGTTCTCTCCCTCCACATCGTGCATTAAAATGTAGCCATGGATTATGCCTTCGTTGTCAGTATTTCCAAAAGGATTCATTCAATGTTTGGTCCCAACTATTTTTGTAACCTAATTTAATATTTTTTTTAAATAATTTAAAAAGCAAACATTTGCATAACATGTAACTGCACGTTGTCGTGTGAATAACAAGTCACACAGTTCACAGTTCTTTTGGAGCAATGACTTTCAATAGACTGATTCACACTGACACACTGAAACGTTTCTTTTGCTGTATAATCCTGCAGCCAAACCCATTTTTTATTTTAATAGATATGTCAAATCTACCTTTCTCGCAGTCTTTGTATTTGCACAGTCCAGATGGTGTTTCTGCCTGATACATGGAACCAACCATGATTTCCTGTTAAGAACACATACATTTGTCAAACATTTCATGCTAAATTACAGACAAAAGCCATTAAGAAAAATATGATAATGAAAGTGTTTACCTTCTTCCAGTCTTCAGATGGAATATAGTCATCATCCTCCTCTGACTCTTCATCAACTTCATTATCTAAAAATGTTACGTAAAAACAGTACATAAGCATAATTCAAAGATTATGTTGACAAACATCAAATCAAATGAGGAGTTTATCGGTCTCTTACTCTGAAAGTAGCCGCGGTTCTGTGATCGTATGAGTTCAGCTGTGTTACACGCTTTCACTGCACAAGCTCGACTCTCAGCGCAGTGGCTCTCATTCGTCATTCTTGTGGATACATTTGCTCCATCCTCCTGAAAAAAATCATTAAAACACAGTAAAAGATAAATGAGCTGAACATTTCTTGCCAAATATTTACAAATTATTCTAAATGATATCCATAATTTTGACAGATATTTTAAAAAAAAATCTGGTCTATTGAGTGTCCTTACTTTAGAAATGTCCAGTGAAGGATAGGTATGGCTTTAAAACACTTTCTCATGTTAGATACCGATACTGATACACCAATACTGTTTTTTTTTTTTAGATCCTACATACTACTTTATTGTAAATAAAGAGAAAACAGAAAAATAAACAGGACAACTGTTCACACCAAGAACGAGATCTATAAAAATAACTAATGATATATATGTTATTGTCCACACCAACTCACAATAACGTTCTGTTTATTTTTAATTGTGCACAGCAGTTATATAATAACTTTAAATGCTTGAGCTCAAGGTAGATTCTAATTAGCTGTCAATGTTTTTATCATTCATCAGCTAGAAAAAAATAATTCTGAAAGTAATTCTAAAGATATCGTTCCTCTGTGGCGTCATTGTTAAAGTTGTGGTGTGGACTTTCTATTCTCATGGAATTAGAATGATTATTAAAACTTTTTTGTTAGCCTTATAGTTTTTATAGTTATTTTTGTATTGTACGTACGCGCACTACCACAGTGTTTGCAGTGAATGTTTGCTTTATTTATGAAGAAACACCCCAACACTGAACCGCTTTTTAACAAGCAAACCTGAAAATCACTTCGATTGATCAAATCGATTGATCGGCACTCAATTAACGTAACCATTTAACCATTAACGTACCTAATTACAAGTATAGATCAATAGAATAATGAATGGACCACAGCATGCATACACTGTCTGTTCAACAGAACAGTTTGCTATATAACACTTCATCATGTTCGATACCGATACCTTTGAAGACAGTTTTTTAAATATCCAGCTAAAATAGGGTTGGATAAAAGCAATGCAAGATCCACGTTTTAAAATCTGGTAATGATCACAGTAGTATATACATAAATATGACAAATGTACTGCAGCAGATTTGTGTTCATTTTCATGATGCGTTTTAATGCCTGTAGCTAGTCCAAAATGCTAGTCCAAGCTTTTAACCAGGTCAAGAAAGAGTGACCGCATTAACCCCAGTAATGGTGTATGGGGTTAGAATTGTTGCATTATTCCAAATAAATAGATTCAATTTCATATTCACAAATAAAGATGTAAAAAGAAATGTAAAAAAATATATATAAAATTCACAAATAAAAAGATTAAGATCCACAAATAAATGTAAAGAGTTTCACAAAAATGTATAAAATTCCCCAATAAATAAAATGAGATTTGCAAATAAAAAAATATTTACAAATGTTTTATTATTTTACAAACACAACTCTGCCTGGCATTTATTTGTGAACCGCTTTCTGTCCATTTGTAAATCGCTGCACGCATTGGTGAATTGCTTCTTGTGCATTTGTAAATCCTCTCACGCATCGGTGGATTTTGAAACACTTCTAACGTCGACACGCAAACAAATCCACAAATAAGTGGACTCCACCCACCGTTTACTCAAGCCAATCAGATAACGGCCACATTGAGCTGGCCAATCGTAGCACGTTCTCGCCACAAGCAAATACGTTTGGCTTTACACTCTGGGCGGGAACTGATTATTGCACCCTTGAAAGGAGCAATCTTTGGGCGCTGTTGTTAAACATTTGTACATATTTTTTAATTTGCAAATCTAATTTTATTTATTTGTGAATTTTATAATTTTTTGTGAAACTCATTACATTTATTTGTGGATCTTAATCTTTTTATTTGTGAATTTAATATTTTTTTGTGAAACTCTTTACATTTATTTGTGAATATGAATCTATTAATTTGGAATAATGTAACAATTCTAACCCCATAATGGTGTCTCTACAAAAGATAAACTGTGAAGTTTACAGTTGATTTACAGTTGCTCAGGTCTCGTGCTCAGTTACTGCTGAGTATTTCCCGCTGCCTAATACTTTTCTATCAAGGTGAACTCAGTTGCATATAGTGCGGGGATTGAAGATCAGATTTATATTAATTTTGCAGAAACGTGAATGTGGCTAAGTGTAAACGGAACTGTTTTAACAAATCGGATGGCAATCCAATCAGTAAAAGCGCATGAAGTGACCAGTGTGTGAACAACAGGTGTGTGAACAGGCCCTTAGAGATCAGACTTACAAATAGTAATTTCAGCCCAATTTTAACCATTTAAGTTTTTAACTTCTATGATATTTTCAGACTTCGTGTTTTCCAGGGCTGTGAGAAACCAGTTAGAAATCCATGTGGGAACCAATTTTAAGTTCTGGTTGTTTTTGCTGTGTATGCATCCTGAGCTCAACAACAATATTATAATATTACTTAATACTCACATTTAAGTGATATGAATAATTGGGCATAGGTTTCTTATGGGACAGACCTTGCTCTTCTTCAGTTCTCCAGTGCTTCTGCTGCTTTCATCATTATCCATATCCTCTCCTTCATCATCATCATCCTCCTCCTCCTCCTCCTCCTCGTCTCCATCCGCATCCTCTTCCTCATATTCCTCATCCTCTTCCTCAGGTGATCCACTGCCTGCATAACCATAAAGGCTCAGGAGCTCCTGAATGGGCATTTCTCCCTCCTGCAGTTCACAGAAATCAAGTTCACAGTATGATCCCAAATGATCACCTTTATTTATATAGCACTTTATGCAATACAGTTTCAAATCAGTTTCACAGAAATGAACAGGAAAATAGCGATCAATGACTCAAGCTTCATCAAACACGGGACAAATTCTGAAGTAAAGCATCATTGAGTTCAATGTTGATTGAGTTCAGTTCAATAACTGTAAAGTTATTACTAAAAGAGTTAATAAAAGAGTTCAGCTATAATCAGCTCTACAGAAAAACAATACTTTCGTTATTCAGCTCAATTCAATGTTGTTTCAATTCAGTTTGTAACATTCAAACTCAAAATTAAAACAAGATCACAATGTCCAATGTGTATGTGAGTGTATCTGAGTGGAGGTAGTGTTTTGGGGTCTGGCATACAGTCTTGGGCTGCCAAGTCATATGGATCTGTTTTGTTTATAGCTTTTAGGATGTTTTAAAGGAACACTTCACCTCTGGAAAGATGAATGTGTATTTAAAATGGGTCATTTATGTAGAAGAAATGTGAAATTATTTTTGAATTTGGAGCCTTCTAGACTGAGAAAAGCCAGAAAATGTATTTTTGGCTTATGGGGATGAAAGACAACAACTCCCAGAATGCACTTGCTTTGCTGCCCTAGGAGGCCACGCCTACCGGTAAGAGATCGCAGTAAACAACAAGGCTATGCTACTAGTGAGTCTGCCCAGTATTTTGATGTCCAGGATTCGGCTTTTGCGTTCTTCAGTCGCCATTCCTCATGTTTACTGTGACGAGCAGGAACGAGACTGACGGCCGCGGAGAACGATGCGAGCCCGGTGGCGTGATTACTGATGAGCGGCGCCGGCGCCTGTGAGACGCACCGGTCTCGTATCTCTCACGGAGGAGCGGGAATTTTCCTAGCAATGTTAAAACGCACATCAAACGATCACTTGTTTAGCGTTCATGTAAACACTACATTCAGATTCACCGATCGGAATGAATTCAGTTAGATTGAAACAAAAGGTGTGCATGTAAACTATGAATGCGACTGCAGAAAGCAAAAGCCGAATCCCGGACAATTTGGACCATCTCGACGGCCGGACATGTCCGGGAAAAAGAGGATGGTCACCGCTACTAGCCTACTCAGCTTTCTCCACAGAATAAGAAACTGTTTTAGCTTCCAAATAAAGAATGGCTGACACTATATGTACATTCTGTGAGTGAGATCCCTCTATGGGCGGGTTGAAAACATGCGGAACAGCGCCTTCTACTGGATAAATGATGAGCTAGTGTTTGTAGTCTTACCCTTATTCAAAGAAATTTGACTTCCTGCTTTTTATGACGCAAAATGACGATTTTTGCGTCATAAAAAGCAGGAAGTGGAACACTTAAATCCTTATTTCTCCCATCTCAGGGGAAAATAAGTGAATAAACCATGACCATTCGAAAATGTGACTGGGTTTCTAAAGATACAAAGTCTAATGCAAATGGGTGAAGTGTTCCTTTAAGGATGAAACAATTACCGCTTTGATAAACCACAATAAAATGTCCTGACAGTTATAGCATTATCGAGGCAATGCAACGCTGTTTGCTACCAACTGTTTGATATTGTCAATCACAATCTTTTACTCAACCATCTGGAGACTGTTTTAACCTGGTTTAGATCTTAGACTCTGAACGTCAACAGTTTGTGTGTATGAGTGGTTTCAGGTCTGAGATCGGGTCTGTCCGTACGGGTGTTCCTCAAGGTTCAATTTTAGGCCCCTTACTTTTTAGCATTTACATATTTTCACTAGGATTGCTTTTAAGATCACTTGGGCTTAATTATCACTTTTATGCAGATGACACTCTAATTTGGATGTTCCTTGTTTAACATATTGTATTTCTGACATAAAAACATGGATCTCCCAACATTTTTTGTGTCTTAATAGTGATTAGACTGAGGTCTTGCTCACTGGCATCTCTCATCAGCTTCGTAAAGCTGGCTCACTCATTTTAAATGTAGATGTCTCTGATTTGGAGGCACAAACTAAATAAAAAAACGTAGGAGTTATATTTAATTATTGTCTGTCCTTTGACTCTCATGTGCGGTACACTGTTAAGAACACCTTTTTTCATCTGAGAAATATTGCTAGACGTTCTATGTTATCTCTCTCTGTGACTGAAAGGCTTATTAATACCCTTATTTTTTCCTGCATTGACAATCCAATCCACTTCTTGCTGGGGTTCCTAAAACCACACTTAAACTACAATGTGTACAAAATTCTGCTGCTAGGATCCTGACTGGAGTCAGGAGAGATGAGCATATTACAGTCTTTGCACTGGCTCCCGGTCAGGTTCCGAGTTGATTTTAAAATCCTTATGCTCACATATAAGGAAGTGCATGGTCTGGCCCCTCGGTATCTGTCTGCGCTTTTAACTTTATACACACCTAAGCATCCTTTACGCTCTTCCCAAGCTGGTCTATTGGCAGTTCCACAGACTCAGTTGCGTACTGTAGGGGACAGGGCTGTCTCATCCTACGCTCCTAGGCTTTGGAATACACTCCCTCCAAATATCATAGATGCACAGACTCATTTAAAAACACATTTTTTTAGGTTAGCTTTAACTTTACTTTTTTTATTATTTTTTTATTAGTTTGTTCTATTATGTAAAGTGCATTGAGAAGCTGATTTAAAGGCGCTATATAAAAATAAAGTTATTATTATTATTACCAGTAAAAAGCACAGAAGAAGAAGAGACGCTGATCGGTGTGTTTACATATCTCAACCAGTGTTTCAACTGCAGAAAGATATCAATAAAACAGCTTGAGAATAAGTCACGTATCATCATATTTACCTCAGGCATTTAGTGTCTACAGCAGGTTAGTTTGCTAGAGAAATGAACTCTAGAGAGATGCATTTCGTATATGCACTACTTTAGCATATTCATTAAATTTACTTTACCTGTTAGTAATGTCTTGATTATTTAATGTATATGTAAATAAATTTGTCATGAAAACAAGTTATGACAGCCACTGTGTAAATTATTATATTTAAAACATGAATTGTAGTAGAAAATTTACTTTATAATTAGATTTAGAAGTTAATGCAAAACCTGCCTTATGTACAGTAATTTTTTTTCATTTGAGTGTTGATAATTATATCTAAAAATAAATAGCAACTAAATTGTATAGTTTGGACTATGTTGTTAATTGTAACCTTTAATATTATAGTAATGTGTAAGGGCTCCCCCAATAGTTTACAGCATTACCAAAGATAGATGTTTTTTATCCTTAAGAAAATTTTAAATATAATAGAATTTATTCATATAATTTATTACTTGGTGCAAGTGGCTTTGAATGTTTGGGGTATTACCCGTGCACTTTACTTTTACCAGGCAGTTCTTGTATATCGCGTATGTCGATTTTGTTTGTCCCATCAATGGTATAATAGCTGAAGTGGGTTCAGACAATTGGATATAAAATAATCAAATTAGAATCATCAATACAAATATGCATCTGGTTCTAGCTTCTAACTAAACTGAAATTTGTGTGACCATTATGGAACATGAATCAGTCTCTGTCAGATTCGGAATCGGAGATATCAACTGAAGTGCGCAGCTCCGTTGTTTTTAAGTCTGACAACGTTAAAAGTGTTAATTTTCTATATATATATAATATATATATATTAGTGCTGGGCAACAAAAGTTGTGTTTAATATGTGTGTGTACTGTGTATAATTATTTTGTGTATAATATAACACGTGCATGTATATATTTAAGAAATATTTGCATGTATATACTGTATATTTATATATCATTTATATTAAACACATTTTTCTTAAATACATATACAGTATATGCATGTGTGTGTATATATACAAAATAATTATACACAGTACACACACATATATATTATGTAAACACAAACTTTTATTTTGGATGCAATTCATCTTTGCCCAGCACTAATACATATATAATTTACTAATAATATATACTGTACATCCAAACAGGACATAGAGTGGTGCAGGTATGACGTCAGAACCCAAAAGACTACTTCGCCGCTGATTCCTTCAAAAATGTCCTATGAGGTTTCATAATGGGGTTTTTCAATTTATGTGTAAAATAAAGCCTGTGGTAAACATAACTTGATTATTCTATGATGTTTTTTTCAACAACATTTTTAATAAGTAACTAGACAGCTCAGGGTGTGAGTGTGTGCAGTGTACGTTGTAAAACAAAGAGTCTAAGTATCGTCAAGTTATGTTTACCACAGGCTTTATTTTTACTCATTAAATGAAAACCCCCATTATAAAACCACACAGGAAAATCTCGAAGGAACCAGCGGCGGTGAGAAGAGATGAGAAGACATGTGGAAAAACAGCTGCTAGTGTAAATGCAGAACTTTTATTTAATAAAAAAGCTTTTATACCTTACTTTTTAACTTGCTATTATTATTTTACTTATTTCAGAGGGAGATTGAAGCCGGTCACACACAATACCAGAAGTGTTAGGACAACTCACTGGCATCGCACAGTAGACGCATCATTCGGCACTCGCATCATTCGGCACTCGCATCATTCGGCACTCGCATCATTCGGCACTCGCATCATTCGGCACTCGCATCATTCGGCACTCGCATCATTCGGCACTCGCATCATTCCGCACCCGCATCATTCCGCACCCGCATCATTCCGCACTGCACCCGCATCATTCCGCACCCGCATCATTCGGCACTCGCATCATTCGGCACTCGCATCATTCGGCACTCGCATCATTCCGCACCCGCATCATTTTGGCACTCGCATCATTCGGCACTCGCATCATTCCGCACCCGCATCATTCGGCACTCGCATCATTCGGCACTCGCATCATTCGGCACTCGCATCATTCGGCACTCGCATCATTCCGCACTCGCATCATTCAGCACCCGCATCATTCCGCACTCGCATCATTCCGCACTCGCATCATTCGGCAATCGCATCATTCGGCACCCGCATCATTCCGCACCCGCATCATTCGGCACCCGCATTCGCATCATTCCGCACTCGCATCATTCCGCACTCGCATCATTGCGCAATCGCATCATTCGGCACTCGCATCATTCGGCACTCGCATCATTCGGCACTCGCATCATTCCGCACTCGCATCATTCGGCAATCGCATCTATCCGCACTCGCATCATTCGGCAATCGCATCATTCGGCACTCGCATCATTCGGCACTCGCATCATTCGGCACCCGCATCATTCCGCACTCGCATCATTCCGCACTCGCATCATTACGCACTCGCATCATTACGCACTCGCATCATTCCGCACTCGCATCATTCCGCACTCGCATCATTCCGCACTCGCATCATTCCGCACTCGCATCATTCCGCACTCGCATCATTCCGCACTCGCATCTTTCTGTGCTCACATACTGAAGGAGGCAGTCCAAATAGTAAACCAAAGCACCATGTGCACACACACACACAGTCACATACCCAGGTTATTCTCTGCATCTCCATAAACATAACTTTTTAAAGTATTAAAAAACTATACTAACCCCTTGTGACATGCTGTTTTTTTGTTGTTGTTTTAACTTGAAAAGCATGTAAAGCAAAAGATCAGCTGAAACGTGTCGAGAATCATGATAAGATCAAACCTTTGCGAGTTCTTCAATCTCATTGCCAGAGTTAGTGTCTCCCTCTGGCAGCTCCTCATCTTCAGGAGTTTGATCATCATCATAATCAGGCAACAGCATCTCTGTTGACACGTCAAAATCAACATTGTCAGAACCAACCAAAACTCATGGCATCAAATCGTGAGTATGTATAAAGACATGTTTTACCATGATAAGAAAAATAGTAAAAGTCTTACCTGGGCTTGAACTCCCCAAGGAGGGCTAAAAATGCAATAAAAAATAAGGCATAAAAAGTTAAAAAGCAGCAGACAAAAGATATGCTGTAACGTTTGCATGAACAATAAATTTTTTGGAGAACTAACAGATTTTTGATTATGAGGACAGTGTTGTTACTGTGTTGGGTGGCTGTTGGATTTCTGATATAAAATCTGGGTCTTGATGTAAAGTCAGTTGTGAACCACTGGACTAAAATAACAGTTTAAAATACAACTTTTTTTTAATGAAGACTATGGTTAAATCAGCTGTAAAATTTGCATAAAGCAAAACAGTAAATGATCTAAATGACCAGTGAAATCTGTTAATTGTAATGATCCATGATCTATGATAGATATCTGTGAGGGTGATTATGTATGGCAGGCATCCAAGCAGACCTAATTCAGAATAAAAAGATGCACTACAGCAGTTTTTTCAGTGATCCATATATTTTTATTTAGTTTATACACTAACAAAAATGCCTTCTGTTGTATAGCAGGCCAGGGTTAAAACATCCATGATAAAGCCAGAGGAATCAGAGATGCTCTGTGTGTATGACTTTGGAAGTTAAGGCTGATGTCTAGCTAATACTTTGTCTAGCCTTGATTAGGAACACTCTATTAAGTACAAATCTGGGTATTGAAATAGCCATAACTTCAGGTTTTAGCAAAAATAATCAACACACTCGTCAGTGTTTATCTAAATATATCAGATATAATTAATGTACGGTAATGCATAAAAGTAAGGTGATAATAGAGTATCTGGCTAACTGGAGGCGAGCTAACTGCTATTAACTTTGCAGAAATAAAATTTCAAAGAATTCAACGCGTCTTTCGACCTAAATTACCGCACAACCTAATAAGAAATATATACGATTTACTGTAATTTTCAAATGCATTAACAAAAATATTTCTTCGGTTAACTGCTAATAAACGGTTATTTATTTCTGGAAAATAATTAAAATAATTTCCTTCTTACCTCCGCCATATTTACAGCGCTGCTGAGGGTCAGCGGAATGTGGGCGGAGTCAGTGGTAATCCCCGGATGTGCTCTCTCTCTCTCTCTCTCTCTCTCTCTCTCTCTCTCTCTCTCTCACACATTTAGTTCAGTTTTTAGGTTTAGCGTAATGCAGGTTTAAAGGAAGAAACAACAAAACAATGAAATTTAACCTTTATATAATTTTGTGGGTCAGTTTTCAGGTAAACTATGATGTATTTCTTTAAGATTGAAGTTCTGCTCCACATGTGTTCTTTGATACTAATGGAAAGTAAACATCCAAAATACAAATGTAAGTGTTTATTTTATTGCACTTTATCTATTTGAGTCTGTTTGTTTGTTTGTTTGTTTGTTTGTTTGTTTGTTTGTTTGTTTGTTTTAAATGAGAGGAAAATAAATTTCCATTTAGCACATACATAGGCTACAGTGGCTAAACTTTGCTGTATTCCTAGATATTCTGAAGATTTTTACTAAGGTTGTTTTATTTTCTGATTTATCGAGTCACAAAATGAGAACCACAACCCCCTATGTAAAAATGTTAGGCTTTAATAAATATTAATATATGTAAATTATTATTATTTACAGACTGTAAATGATAATTATTTATAGCCTATAATTTAAATTTACACCCATATCAAAAATTCCTATTTTGAAGCTCTTGTGTTTATTTAAAAGGGTGTGAGTGTGGGTAGCCTATATATGTTTTCCACAAAATTATTTTACTGAATAAATTGAAATATGATAAAACCCCATTTCTTGAGGGAACCACTGGAGAATAGTCTTCCAATTTGGGAAATTGTATATAGGCCTAAAGCAAAGTGTTTTCCACTGACTTAAAGATAATTTACTATTCTCTAACCTCAGGACAATCGTAAGCTGTTAAGACATCTCAGCTGTTGAAAAATACTTGATGTATTCTGTGTAGATGTTTGATTGTTGATACATTGTTTAAAAGATTAGTGTTTTTATGACTCTGTATTCAATGATCATCCCTGAACCACTTTTTGCTTTTGTTTTTTAATTGAACTTTCACAATTACAAAATTCATCAAGTTCTCGACATTTCACTTTTTTTTTAATGTTGCAAAGAATACAAAGTGAAACAACAATACATAAAATGAAACACTTTCACACTTTGCACAATTGTGCACATCTCATGCCCAAAAAATATGAACATGAACATTCAAAAATTAAATGCACAATAGACTCTATTTCACAGTTACAAAAAGAGCATTTGTAATCCAGATAAAAACGCTCTAATGTGTCTTTCACATGATATATTCTGCACAGCAAATGTGCTGTCAGCCTCCATGCGGATCCAACATAGGCTACTTTAAACATTGAAATGTCAATCTCAACAAAAAATAAGGTTTTGGATCAAAGCTCAACATTCTGGGATCTAATTGATTATCATGAATTAAATCAAATGTATCTAAAAACAAATGTTTGGAGGCCTTACTTCCAGTTACACTGGTTTCTGTGCCGGCTGATTACCCTGGTTTGTGCCCTGGTTTCTGAACAGAGATGGTATTTTGATAGAATAGTATTCATGACAATACAATGTTCTTTAACTGAAATATGGCTCTTAAATTTCATAGTTCATCAATACAAGTGTCACAGGTCGAGGTGGGCCAAGCCAGACTGCACCCACCCCTAGACCAGGATCACCCTGAGGAGCGTGTCAAAGGAGGAGGCAGGAGACAGGAATAAAAAGAATGACAGGCTTTATTAAATATAAAAACAATTTGAAAATCCTAATCTAAAATTCCTCTTCCTTCCTCTTCCCAGGAATCCAAGGCAAGTGGGGGGTCAGGCTCACTTCCTTCTGGCACTGGTGCCAACTCGCAGTGGCAGGTACTGAACAGGTGGGTATCGCCGGTGAGTAAATGAGTCAAACTTACTTCCTTCTGGCGCTGGTGCCAACTCACAGTGGTAGGTACTGCACAGGTGGGTATCGCAGGTAAGTAAATGAGTCAGGCTTACTTCCTTCTGGCGCTGGTGCCAACTCACAGTGGTAGGTACTGAACGGGTGGGTATCACAGGTGAGTGGGGGGTCAGACTTACTTCCTTCTGGCGCTGGTGCCAACTCACTGAACAGGTGAGTATCACAGGTGAGTATCGCAGGTGAGTAGGTGGATCAGGGCTCACAGGAGTTGTAAAGGGCGGGCACTTCGCACCATACAGGTGGGTTTCAGGGCTACAGCAGACTCAAGTCGCCAGCGGAGCGGGGCTTTGGCTGGCCCAGACAGAGTCAACACTTCAAATAGAGGTGAATAGCTCTCACATGGGTGGCAGGAGACAGAGTCAATAGCTGAACAGGGCTTTCACTGGGACAGACAGCATTCAAACTTCAAGCAGAGGTAAACAGTTCTCACGTGTGTTGCAGGGGACAAAGTCACAAGCTGAGCGGGCGTTCACTGGAACAGATGGAGTCAACACTTCAAATAGAGGTGAACAGCTCTCACGTTGGTGGCAGGAGACAGAGTCATAAGCTGAGCAGGGCTTTCACTGGGGCAGACAGCACACAGTCTTCAAGCAGAGGTAAACAGTTCTCACGTGTGTTGCAGGGGACAAAGTCACAAGCTGAGCGACGTTCGCTGGAACAGACGGAATCAACACTTCAAAATAGAGGTGAACAGCTCTCACATTGGTGGTAGGAGACAGAGTCATAAGCTGAGCAGGGCTTTCACTGGGGCAGACAGCACACAAACTTCAAGCAGAGGTAAATAGTTCTCACGTGTGTTGCAGGGGACACAGTCACAAGCTGAGCGACGTTCACTGGAACAGACGGAATCAACACTTCGAATGGAGGTGGACAGCTCTCACAAGGGTGGCAGGAGACAGAGTCATAAGCTGAGCCGGGCTCTCACTGGGACAGGCAGCATAAACTTTAAACAGAGGTAAACAGTTCTCACGTGTGTGGCAGGGGACGAAGTCACAAGCTGAGCGACGTTCGCTGGAACAGACGGAATCAACACTTCAAATAGAGGTGAACAGCTCCCACATGGGTGGCAGGAGACAAAGTCATAAGCTGAGCAGGGTTCTCACTGGGACAGACAGCATAAACTTCAAGCAGAGGAAAACAGTTCTCACGTGTAGTGTGCGCACGGGGGCTTTTCCTCCTGACATCCAACAGGTGACTGCAATCGATCTTGCTAGACTCTTATGATGGACGGTAGACCAGCATAACACATGGGGAGTGCACGGCGATAAAAGGTAAATCTTCCACACACACACGACAGTCCAATTCCAAACATGCAACGTGATGGGAAACGTCAATTTCAGCACTACAAATCCACTCTTCAAGTGCAAAGTAAGGCCAACACTCACCCAGAGGTCTCGATCTAAAGAGCCGATGATGGTCAGAGTTGGGACAGATGCGGTGAATAATTTCCCCACCACTACAAGCGGCTTCGCTGGTTTCAATGGCCGAGGGGGAGGCTAGAGATCGACAAGGAATCAGTCTATTTCACTCAGTGCGATGCATACAACGTGATCCAAGCACTTCAAACCAGTATCCAATTTAGTGTAGAAAAACATGCGTTTATGAGATTCAATTTGTCAATCGCTCATCGCACTCTTTCCCAGTCCAGACGACGAATTCCACTCTTCAAAACTGCCCTCGGATCCCACAAGCAACACTCCGCTTCTTTCACGATGGTCCTTCAGCTGCAACACCCCACAAACATTCCCCAACAGGAGAGAACCACACCAGATCGCCGGGGGAAGACAAAGAAACAACCACACAACGCGGAGGGAGAACACCCAGCCTTCTCTTTCTCTTGTGTTTTATCCTCTCCAAACACTGGTGCCACCTCAATCAGGTAATCAAAGTGAAGTCCCCGCACCTGTTGTCAATCTGCCGTTTAGTTGTCATGACGACAGACACACACACAAGCCCGGGGACAGTGTTACACTAAAAGTGTCCCGGCGGGAACACTTCTCTGATGGGATTAGTTCCGGGGATTATTTGTCACCCCGTGACATACCCCCCTGCCAAACCGTTCTAGTCCCGAGAACGGTCTCCAGACACCCAGTCTCCATACCTGGCTGGGGGCTGACCCCGATTCTCTCGTTGCGAACGCCGAGGTGGAGAGATGGGTGCTTCAGGTCGTGGTCCTAGGCCTAGGCCCCTCGGGATCACTGCCCATCCTACCAGCGGGGGCATCCAAGGCGTCTCGGCCGGTGGGTCCTCTACCACTGGCTTTGGGTAATTCGGGCAAGGGCGGATCAGGTTACGGTGTAACACCCGTTCGGGGCCCGTCTTCCCTTCGGGCCGTAGGGCATATACAGGTTGGTCCGGATGGGGTTGTCGCTGAACGACATATGGCTGGGCCTCCCATCGGTTGCTCAATTTTCCCTTCCCTTGTCGGCGATTGTCCCGTACCAGCACCCTCTCCCCTGGCAGTAGCGGTGCCTCTCGAGCCGTCCGGTCATACAACCTCTTGTTCTTTAACGCTGCTCGGTTAATCTGGCCAGAGACTCGTTCGTACGCCGACTGGAGGCGTTGATGGTGTCCCGTCACCCAATCCGTCAAGCTACTCCCCTCTTCCCCTGCAGTGGTCCCCAGAAGCATATCCATCGGAAGTCTCACATGTCTGCCGAACATCAGGTAAGTGGGGGCGTAACCAGTGATACTGTGCACACTATTATTGTAGGCCTGTATCATCGCCGGGAGTCTGTCGACCCAATGGCCTTGCTGTTCCTCCTCTAAGGTTCCTAATAAACTCAGCAAGGTCTGATTAAATCTTTCACACCCCCCGTTCCCTTGGGGGTGGTAGGGAGTCGTATGGGTCTTCTTGCATCCGTACAGTTGGCACAGCTCATGTATCACCCTGGACTCAAAGTTGGTCCCTTGGTCCGAGTGGAAAATTTCTGGGCATCCAAATGGTTGGATCACATACCTCCAGAGGGCGTTGGCAGTCGTGATGGCGGTTTGGTCCACAGTTGGGATGGCCCAAGCATACTTGGTAAACAGATCGGTTACCACAAGGATATTCTGGATCTGATCCGCTGGCCGTCCCAAAGTCAGATAATCCATGGCCACCATATGCAGCGGTGCCTTGGCCTGAATCGGAACCAGCGGTGCCCGTGCCTCCTTCTTGGTTTTAAACAACATGCAGCGTGGGCACCTCCGAAGGTAAGTCCTTGTGCTACCCTCCATTCCGGGCCAGTAGAAATGTCGCCTCACCAGTGCCAATGTCCTCTCCTGTCCCTGATGTCCCATCCTGGCGTGATATGCCTCCAGTAAAGCCTGACAACGCCCTTCAGGGACCACGATTTGGCAGACCCCATCGCCCCGACCTGGGTCCTGGAGGGCCCTACAGAGCACGCCTTCCTTCAAATGGAGTCTCCCCCTCTGTCCCAGCAGGCCCCGCACAATCCGAGTCTGAGCTCGGCGTCCCGCACCCTCAGGCCAAGCCTTCTGTTCTAGCCACGTTCGGACCAACGCTACATCTGCATCCTCGCCCTGCCACAGCCTCCATCGTTGTGGGTCCCACCCCCAACAAGGGGGGGGTTCCTCCGGCGTTTGCCCCGGTGCCTCTACCACTCCCACCATCAGTCCCTCGTCGGACCCCGCTTCTGGTGCCGGTACCTGGCCTGCCGATCCTTCACCGGGTAGCCTGGAGAGTACATCGGCATTAGTGTGTTCTCTTCCTGGCCGGTACTGGAGCTGGTAGTCAAAATTGGCCATTTGTGCTGCCCAGCGCTGTTCCACCGCCCCCAGTTTAGCAGTCTGCAAATGTACCAACGGGTTATTGTCCGTGACGACCCGTACCTTGGCTCCCCACAAATAGTCCTTGAATTTTTCACACAACGCCCACTTCACAGCCAGCAACTCAAGCTTAAAAGAACTGTAGTTGGCGTCGTTCTTCTCCGTTGGATGTAGACTTCGGCTTGCATAGGCAATTACCTTTTCCTCTCCCTGCTGCTTCTGTGCCAAAACGGCCCCCAAGCCCAGGTGGCTAGCGTCGGTGTACAGGATGAAGGGTTGTGTGAAGTCGGCGTAGGCCAGGATCGGGGCCTGTAGTAGTTCCTGCTTGAGCCTCTGGAAGGCGGCTTCACAGGCCGGATCCCATTGGATTGAAGGGGACCCTCGGCCCCGGACTCGTCCCGTACCTCCCAGCAACTGGTTGATCGGTTTGGCGATTTTAGAGAAGTCTTTAATAAATCGCCTATAGTACCCCACGAAGCCCAGGAACGAACGAACCTGACGCACCGTCTTGGGCGCAGCCCATTCCTGCACTGCCACCACCTTCTCTGGATCAACTGAAATCCCCGCCGCACTCACCACATGCCCCAAGAATTTAACCTCTTTGCAGAAGAGCTGGCACTTGTCTGGCTGGAGCTTCAACCCATAGCGCTCCAGGGAGCGGAAGACTTGCTCTAGGTGCTCGAGATGGGACTTGAAATCTGGAGAGTAGACGATGACGTCGTCTAGATAGACGAGGGTGGTGTCCATCAGTTGGTTGCCTAAACAACGCTGCATCAGCCGTTGGAACGTGGCTGGAGCGTTGCAGAGGCCGAACGGCATCCGGTCCCATTCATATAGGCCGAAGGGGGTAGTGAATGCTGTCTTCTCCCGGTCATGCTCATCCATCTGCACCTGCCAGTAGCCGCTGGCCAAGTCAAGAGTGGAATACCAGGTGGCTTGTGTGAGGCTCGTGAGGGAGTCTTCAACTCGAGGCAACGGGAAAGCATCTCTTTTGGTTACTTGGTTCAGCCTTCGGTAATCCACACAAAACCTCCAGGAACCCGTTTTCTTTCGAACCAGTACTATCGGGGCGGCCCAAGGGCTACTGCTCTCTCGAATAATTCCCTTGTCAAGCATCCCTCGCAAAAGGGTGCGGACCTCCGAGTACAGGGTCGGGGGCACGGGTCGATAGCGCTCTCGGCTGGGTGCAGCGTCCCCAGTTGGGATTTGATGTCGTACTACATCCGTGCGGCCGTAGTCCTCATCGTGAGTGGAAAACAAGTGCTGCCATTCCCTCAGGAACTCTTGGAGTTGTCCCAATTGCTCTTCCCCCAGTCCTTCACCCCGTAATGACTCCCCCGTCAGGTGGGCAGGCAATCCTCTTCCTGCCTCTCCTACCCCCGGGCTCGCTCGTGCCAGGGCCACCTCGACCACTGTTGGGCTCACTTGATTGAAGTTAACTTCACCCTGTTCACGAATCTGTTGGGGCCTCACTGAGGTCACTCGGGCCAAACGCTGATGACGGTACAAGGGAACAGGGAAGGGGTTCGTGTTCCTGACTCGCACTAATACCCGGCCTCCCTGAGCAGTCGCCAATCCCCGTGCGACTTCCACCTTGGGACCATCCTCATGGGGTTCCACCATGACCCAATCTTCCGGACTATAAAGTCGAGGAGGCAACCTGACCCAGACCACCGCCTCGCTCTGAGCTGGGATGGACAAGGCGTAACGGCAGACTACTCTTCCCGTGCTTTCCCGGTCCCCCTGTTGTTCAGCCAGACATACCCGGCGGCAATCGGCCCTGATGCGATCCCACTCCTGTCCGGCCGAGGTTGCAGCTGCTCGAGCCGGTCTACCCCGGAATAGCTCTTCCCAACAGTCCGAAATGACATTCATCCCAAGCAGGGCACGATGAGACCCCAGGCATGTATCTCGTACGACCACCACTCCTTTCTGAGGCACTACGACTCCATGAATCTTGAGATCGGTCACCAGATATCCCACATACGGGATGTCGAGACCATTCGCCCCACGTAGCGTCAACCAGGGGGCTTCCGCAGGCGGTCGACCTTCGGCGCCAAACAACTCATGGGCCAAGCTTTCGGAAAATAGGGTCACTTGGGAGCCTGTATCCAAAAGGCACTGCACTTCCTGTTCATTGACCTGAACCACCACCACCGGGCAACAGCCCACCAGGCGGCTCCTAGAAGATGTAAGCAGGGAGGGGTCTGACAAGGGGGTCCCGACCACTTGACCCACAGTGGCCGGAAACTCTAAAAACCCCCTTGCGATGCACGTCGAGCAGGACACTGACGGAAGTAATGTCCCGGCTCTCCACAGCCGTTGCAGATGGGACGCCCATGCTCATCCCACTGGAATCGAGAGCCCGAAGGTCGGGATGGGCGGCGGTCGGGGGGACGATTCCCATCGGAGTAAGCCCGCTCCCGGGGTAAAGAGGACAACTGGAGGCGTTCTCGACGAAGCTCCTCCATAAAAGATTTCGACAGGTCAGACATTTGTTCCCGCACATCTCTCTTCAGCTCTTCCCGGAGGGCCTCCTTCCAATCGGGTGCCGTAGTAGCCGAAGGGGTGCCAACAACATTCGTGGCTAAACAGCTGGGAGGATCCACACTCTCCGTGAGATCATGCTCAAGGGCCAGTGCTTCTCGTCGAAGCTCTTCAAAGGTCAGATTCGGAGTTCGTCGAAATTGCACCCGCAGACTCTGACGCACAGGGCCTTCCCGTAGCCCCAATAAGAATTGATCTCGTAGTAGAACCTCTCCTTCCTCCAGGCCATGATCCTGTCTCCCCGAAAGTCTAGAAAACTGCTCTCGTAGTTGCAAGGTAAATGCTCGAACAGATTGGCGAGGGCCTTGCCGAGAATTGAAGAACTGCGTCCTCAGAACAGCTACCGGGGTGGTGTCTCCATATTGTCCCGTGAGAAAGTCAAAAATGGCCTGGACAGTCGCTCGAGTTGCTTCCGGTGCTGCCTGAACTTCTCTTCCCGCTTCCCCTTCCAAGGAGTTTAAAACAAACTGAACCTTCTGCAGGGCACTCAGACCTTGGAGCCCTGCCAAGTACTCCACCTGGATCTTCCACATCGACAAGCTCATTTCAGATCCCGGGCCTCCATACTTCGGAGCCCACGGGGAACCCATGAAAATCGGCATGACAGGTTGCCGAGCCCCAGGCTCTTCCTCCTCCGCCATCTCAACCTCTGATCGCTCAACTCAAGGTGAATCCTGCCGACTACGCCAAAATATGTCACAGGTCGAGGTGGGCCAAGCCAGACTGCACCCACCCCTAGACCAGGATCACCCTGAGGAGCGTGTCAAAGGAGGAGGCAGGAGACAGGAATAAAAAGAATGACAGGCTTTATTAAATATAAAAACAATTTGAAAATCCTAATCTAAAATTCCTCTTCCTTCCTCTTCCCAGGAATCCAAGGCAAGTGGGGGGTCAGGCTCACTTCCTTCTGGCACTGGTGCCAACTCGCAGTGGCAGGTACTGAACAGGTGGGTATCGCCGGTGAGTAAATGAGTCAAACTTACTTCCTTCTGGCGCTGGTGCCAACTCACAGTGGTAGGTACTGCACAGGTGGGTATCGCAGGTAAGTAAATGAGTCAGGCTTACTTCCTTCTGGCGCTGGTGCCAACTCACAGTGGTAGGTACTGAACGGGTGGGTATCACAGGTGAGTGGGGGGTCAGACTTACTTCCTTCTGGCGCTGGTGCCAACTCACTGAACAGGTGAGTATCACAGGTGAGTATCGCAGGTGAGTAGGTGGATCAGGGCTCACAGGAGTTGTAAAGGGCGGGCACTTCGCACCATACAGGTGGGTTTCAGGGCTACAGCAGACTCAAGTCGCCAGCGGAGCGGGGCTTTGGCTGGCCCAGACAGAGTCAACACTTCAAATAGAGGTGAATAGCTCTCACATGGGTGGCAGGAGACAGAGTCAATAGCTGAACAGGGCTTTCACTGGGACAGACAGCATTCAAACTTCAAGCAGAGGTAAACAGTTCTCACGTGTGTTGCAGGGGACAAAGTCACAAGCTGAGCGGGCGTTCACTGGAACAGATGGAGTCAACACTTCAAATAGAGGTGAACAGCTCTCACGTTGGTGGCAGGAGACAGAGTCATAAGCTGAGCAGGGCTTTCACTGGGGCAGACAGCACACAGTCTTCAAGCAGAGGTAAACAGTTCTCACGTGTGTTGCAGGGGACAAAGTCACAAGCTGAGCGACGTTCGCTGGAACAGACGGAATCAACACTTCAAAATAGAGGTGAACAGCTCTCACATTGGTGGTAGGAGACAGAGTCATAAGCTGAGCAGGGCTTTCACTGGGGCAGACAGCACACAAACTTCAAGCAGAGGTAAATAGTTCTCACGTGTGTTGCAGGGGACACAGTCACAAGCTGAGCGACGTTCACTGGAACAGACGGAATCAACACTTCGAATGGAGGTGGACAGCTCTCACAAGGGTGGCAGGAGACAGAGTCATAAGCTGAGCCGGGCTCTCACTGGGACAGGCAGCATAAACTTTAAACAGAGGTAAACAGTTCTCACGTGTGTGGCAGGGGACGAAGTCACAAGCTGAGCGACGTTCGCTGGAACAGACGGAATCAACACTTCAAATAGAGGTGAACAGCTCCCACATGGGTGGCAGGAGACAAAGTCATAAGCTGAGCAGGGTTCTCACTGGGACAGACAGCATAAACTTCAAGCAGAGGAAAACAGTTCTCACGTGTAGTGTGCGCACGGGGGCTTTTCCTCCTGACATCCAACAGGTGACTGCAATCGATCTTGCTAGACTCTTATGATGGACGGTAGACCAGCATAACACATGGGGAGTGCACGGCGATAAAAGGTAAATCTTCCACACACACACGACAGTCCAATTCCAAACATGCAACGTGATGGGAAACGTCAATTTCAGCACTACAAATCCACTCTTCAAGTGCAAAGTAAGGCCAACACTCACCCAGAGGTCTCGATCTAAAGAGCCGATGATGGTCAGAGTTGGGACAGATGCGGTGAATAATTTCCCCACCACTACAAGCGGCTTCGCTGGTTTCAATGGCCGAGGGGGAGGCTAGAGATCGACAAGGAATCAGTCTATTTCACTCAGTGCGATGCATACAACGTGATCCAAGCACTTCAAACCAGTATCCAATTTAGTGTAGAAAAACATGCGTTTATGAGATTCAATTTGTCAATCGCTCATCGCACTCTTTCCCAGTCCAGACGACGAATTCCACTCTTCAAAACTGCCCTCGGATCCCACAAGCAACACTCCGCTTCTTTCACGATGGTCCTTCAGCTGCAACACTCCACAAACATTCCCCAACAGGAGAGAACCACACCAGATCGCCGGGGGAAGACAAAGAAACAACCACACAACGCGGAGGGAGAACACCCAGCCTTCTCTTTCTCTTGTGTTTTATCCTCTCCAAACACTGGTGCCACCTCAATCAGGTAATCAAAGTGAAGTCCCCGCACCTGTTGTCAATCTGCCGTTTAGTTGTCATGACGACAGACACACACACAAGCCCGGGGACAGTGTTACACTAAAAGTGTCCCGGCGGGAACACTTCTCTGATGGGATTAGTTCCGGGGATTATTTGTCACCCCGTGACACAAGTTGACCATCAGAATTCAATAGAACTCAGCCATATGCTAATTAGCAAATCCAGGACTTTTACTTTCTGAACCTGGACTTTGCCATTTTTATAGCATCAAATAACTGACAAAAACCAAACTTATTTTAAAAACGAACACTTGAACTTACATCAGTTTGATAAAAACTACTTAAAATGACAGAAACCTCAGTACGTTTATTTTTCTCATCAAGCCAGACAACTTTCTAATATACAGTCATTAGCTCTGATCAACAGGAAGTCTGCTATTTTGGTTTGAATGTTTTTTGTGTTTTTTTATCAGGCTCTGAATTTTTAACTACTACTCATAGCGAGTTAATATGATTCACACCAAACGTTTTCAACATGATACCAAGACAATGAAGATGCTAAATTGTGAAGGGATATTGGATATCTCAAACGGTGTTGCCATTGCGAGAAATTAAAGTTATGACAACATGGGTAACAGTCTCATATCTTGAAATAATCCTTTTAAATTCACTCAGTTTAAATGCATATTGCCTGTCATGCACAGTCTCCCTAAAGCCTCCGGGGGTGCTGTGGTGCCAGGGCTTGGGCCCGCTGCTTGCAGCTATATATATTATAGTTTTCTTTCTAATGAATTTGTTTTACGTACCATTCTATAGGCCTGTATGTATGCTTGGGCTGTTAAATATAATATAAATTATGAATACAATATTTACTAAATATAATATTTATATTATTAAATATAAAAAAAACACAAACTAAAACGATAACAATACAATATACTATAACTGTGTTAAAAAACAGTAAGCTTATGGTAGCTGCAAGTATTAAATACGGTTAAATACGGTGACTTCACAACCATGTTGCATTGTGGTCTATGGATCTGTCTGAATTGCGCATGTTGAGTTGACTCACTCCCACGGTCAAAATCGAGGGGTCGAGAGTCTGTCCAAAACTTCCTTCGTCAACTTGACATAGTTGAACGCACATCAAAATGGTGGTGTGTATTCCCCAGAGGGGAGTGTGCTTAGGGAAGTGTATGTCTAAACGCAGCCCTAGAGAAAAGCTACTGGATGAATTACTTCATGAAAGTATTAAATAATATCTGGAGGCATTCATTTATGAAAAAGTTCTCCAGCAAACCATGTATGTAGTGCTGTGATTTTAATTGAATCATGTTGCAAAACAGACCAACCAAGTGATTCACTATTTCATTCATTCGTCTTTCTGCTTATTCCAAGGTTCACTGTAATCAGCCGGATCCGGGCCGTATCCATACCAGATGGAGGACCTGCGCCTAGACACGACCACAACGCATGATGTAGTCAGCCGGATTCGGGCCGGATCCAGATCAGATGGAGGACCTGCGCCTAGACACGACCACAACACATGATGTAGTCAGCCGGATCCGGGCCGTATCCAGACCAGATGGAGGACCTGCGCCTAGACACGACCACAACGCATGACGTAGTCAGCCGGATCCGGGCCGTATCCATACCAGATGGAGGACCTGCGCCTAGACACGACCACAACGCATGATGTAGTCAGCCGGATCCGGGCCGTATCCAGACCAGATGGAGGACCTGCGCCTAGACACGACCACAACGCATGATGTAGTCAGCCGGATCCGGGCCGTATCCATACCAGATGGAGGACCTGCGCCTAGACACGACCACAACTCATGATGTAGTCAGCCGGATCCGGGCCGTATCCATACCAGATGGAGGACCTGCGCCTAGACACGACCACAACTCATGATGTAGTCAGCCGGATCCGGGCCGTATCCAGACCAGATGGAGGACCTGCGCCTAGACATGACCACAACTCATGATGTAGTCAGCCGGATCCGGGCCGTATCCAGACCAGATGGAGGACCTGCGCCTAGACACGACCACAACGCATGACGTAGTCAGCCGGATCCGGGCCGTATCCAGATCAGATGGAGGACCTGCGCCTAGACACGACCACAACGCATGATGTAGTCAGCCGGATCCGGGCCGTATCCAGACCAGATGGAGGACCTGCGCCTAGACACGACCACAACGCATGACGTAGTCAGCCGGATCCGGGCCGTATCCATACCAGATGGAGGACCTGCGCCTAGACACGACCACAACGCATGATGTAGTCAGCCGGATTCGGGCCGTATCCATACCAGATGGAGGACCTGCGCCTAGACACGACCACAACGCATGATGTAGTCAGCCGGATCCGGGCCGTATCCAGACCAGATGGAGGACCTGCGCCTAGACACGACCACAACGCATGATGTAGTCAGCCGGATCCGGGCCGTATCCAGACCAGATGGAGGACCTGCGCCTAGACAAGACCACAACGCATGATGTAATCAGCCGGATTCGGGGCGTATCCATACCAGATGGAGGACCTGCATCTGGACACGACCACAACGCATGACGTAATCAGCCGGATCCGGGCCTTATCCAGACCAGATGGAGGACCTGCGCCTAGACACGACTCGTACAGCCAGGGGCATTAAATGCTAAAACGGCCTGCCATACGCTGTGTCCTTCAGTCCTTCTGAGGCCTCTGGCTAGACTCCTCCTCAGCATTGAACGCTATGAGATGGTCTTGTAAGTGCGAGTGGCTGCGTCACACATGTACCTGTCCCCACGGTCACGGCACGAAAATATTAATAAAACTTAATCTTGAAAACAATACTTTGCATTAAAAATCTTTGTATTAACTGGCTTTTTACTAATGTAATGCAGTGAATGACAACTGTCTATTGGCAGTTTAGTGTTAAGTGATTCCTTTACACCAAAACAAAAGATAACGTATGCCTTCATCTCGAGATGTATTATTTTTGTCTTACATTACATAATGAACTCATTATGACAAGCTCAGTGCTGACTTGTTTTTCGTCAGTCTGTTTTCGTGAATTGGAATGTGTGCAGAGGATTGTGTGGGTGATTGAAGGACGCGATGAATACACTATATGTGCATCCTTCAGATATGCTGCCTTCCAAGGACCAATTGGGGTTGGAGCAAAACTTTGGGCCTGAACAAATTTAACCCACACTTGCGGTCTTGGCCACTTGAGAGTGCGGGCACGCGACAAGTAAGTGCACAAGACTGTCCCATGTCTTAAAAATGCCAAAGTGCAGTGCCCTTAATGCACACTAAACCCGCACACTTATCTGTATTCGAGGCTAAGCGTATCCCATCTTGCATTATGTTCGGGAACTCATGTGCCCCGATATTGTGAGATGTCGAGGAAAACATTCCACTGTAATTTAAATTAATTAGATACATATAATTTGGTAAAAACATAAAGTGTTGCATATTTTATTGGTGCAAAGATTAGCTTTTTTGTACAACATTTGCAACTGTTTTTATCACTTAATTATAAGCACCACAAGTTTAAATTGTTGTCTTCTGTTAGTTACATATAGCGACTGAACAGACATGTAAACGTTTATTTTAAAATACAAAGTATTGAAAATATTTTAAATAAAAGCTCGATAAGCACTTGCATTTTGAATAAGTGTGTCCCATCGAGTAATCAAAAGATCTACGCACACTTATACTTGAACACTTGGGTCAAATAGAGGAAATACAAGTGCAAGTAGACAAGTGATCAAGTGCAAAGACCGCAAGTGGGTATTTGGACAAGGCATATATCTCTAAGTGGTATTTGATGCTAAGCATATCCCAGCATTCATCGTGTTCAGGAAATGTCTAGGAAACTTGCAGTGTAAGTTAAATTAATTAGTGTTGCACATTTTATTAATCAATTCCATTTCTTAATAAAAAGGATCATCTCCATCACAGACCAGCAAAGTGGGGGGAAATCTAAAGTTTATTTTTCAACAAATATGTTTTTTGTAAAAACTGTCAGCAGTTTAATAAAAATTATTGTGAGTTAAATAAGACAAGACACTAAAAAATACTGTGTATTAAAATATGGTATAGCCTCAGTTTTTCAAACATTAACTCAATTGTTCTCAATGTAAGATTTTTGGAGTAGTCTTCAATGCATTAGACAAACTTTAAGCGTTACATCTCTAAACAAGCCAAAATTCAACAGGGAAGAAGTCACTTATTCCTGCAGCAGTTTAATCCACTGATGAGACACAAAATGTTGAGATTGGTTGTTTTCTGGAAATGCAATATGATTGGAACATTTACAAATTCCATGGCAATATGACATATTAATATATTAAGGCCTAATTCTTCAGGAATGATACAACATCCCCATTGTTGAAATACATAGCATCACTGACAACTCATTTGTTGATTCATGTTCATTCTGCATTCAGCATTTTGTTAATTTCTGCAGTATTAGTGCTCGTGTGCCCCTCAGTCACTTTTACAACCCATTCCACTAACATCACTTATTCTATCCAACTTGAAACCGAAGCAGTTTTTCCGTTTTTCTCTGTTTTTGGGGGGTTGTTTTTTGCGTGAATTAGACTGATCTCCTGATGACGGCCGCTGTCTAGCGCCTTTGACGCTCGTGTCCAGCTCTTGCGGCTCTTTGGCTGCGCGCGACTTCAGAGCTCGCGCGTCTTCGGTTCCATTCCTCACTGGTCGCGTGCTTCTGTTCTCTACCGGGAGAGCTTTTGTGGACTGCTATAAAAAATAAATGAAAGATTCCGTAAAGGGGAGAACATTTACTTTTAACTGAAGAAATAGCTGGCTTTATTAAATCGCATTACAATTTTTATAAATTTTTATAAATGTGTAATTTGCTTTAAATTAAATAAAAAATACAATAAAAATTATATATATATATAAATACAAAAATAATAAAAAAGAAAACATTTTGTCTATAGCTCTTTATATTGCGTATAGGCTATACAAAGAAGGAAAGGAACACAATTTACAGCAACTTTCTTCACCAACAAAACGTGCATAAAAATCCACAAACCTTGTTCTGGACTGTGGTGAGTGGTTGTGCGTAAAGTGACAGACTGAGCATGAACAGCCCGCAGATGAGTGTGTAAATCATATCCATCCCAGCGACAAATCGCAGTAATGCAAACGGTTTGGATCACACTGTGTTTTATAATCCAGCTATGATGTCATGGTGATTTAAATAATAGTGTCATTTCCTTTTTATGCTTTAATGCCAATAGCTCATTTTCTATCTTTAACTTAGTGGGTTTTTTTGTTTTTGTTTTTTTTAGAAAATTTCTCATCAAACTAACAAATGAGTATATAATTAAACAAACCCATAAATAAATAAATAAATTAGGCTAGATTTGAAAAAAACATTTTTTTTAGAAATCCTCTAGCTACTCAAACTTGCACCGTCACAATACATATTAATTGGTGATGTCTCGGTCACTTGACCTGTATAAGAAGTTTGAGAAGTGTGAGAGATTTAAAAAAAAAAAAAAAAAATGTTAATCTTATATTAGACTTGTTTTCTATAGCTAACTTTTCACATACTTTTTGTATTTTATTTAAGTTGTATTATTGTATTAAAATAAAACTATTATTTTACATAATTCTACTTATTACTTATATAAAAACTAGTTAGATTATATTTGCATCTTTATTCACAAATAATGATTCTTACGACTAAATTGTACACTTCGAGCCTGTGAGCGCAATAAAACTACAGTTCCCATGATGCAACGACAGCCCTTTATTTATAGGACCCGGAAGAGATGCGCAGTTGGATTGTTGTTCGGAGCTGTTCAGTGAAATTTAGCTACCGATATAGACAGAGCAAATATAGACGGTGAGTTGTTATTTATGTGCATATGCATGTTAATGTTTAGTTATGTAGTTGTCCATTGAGACACAGGTCAGGTGTATTTTATTGAAAGATACTGAGAGTATATATGAGGGTCAAGTAGCTTAGCTCGTTGTAAAGGAATAGTGTGCCTCACACACTGTGATATGAGTAAATCCCTTCTTTAATAAACCGTTTTAAACTCAAATATTTTATTATTTAAAACGCAGCAAGTAAATTTTTCTGGATCTTTTTTTCCAATGGAAGCTTTTAAGTGAATGACATTACTGTTAAGTTCATGGCATGATTCAGGCTTATAAGCATGTGCAAACAGCCTGTGAAAGTTACTAAAATTATAATATCATAATTATGGTCAACGCAGAACGTTCTGTCATGACATGAGAAATATGAGCTAAGGGGGTTTCTTCAACTAACGTTACTCATTTTATGTCCCGTGGTTGATTTTTTATTTAAAACTGTATCTCCTTTCAATTCTTTTATGTACAGATTTTAATACAATTATGCCAGGCAGGCCCAAAGGTCAAATCGTAAATTGTAATTATTAATCTACGTTTTTAAAGCTGTGATGATCTAAACAAATAGTGAAATAACAAATTTAAAGAAAATCACAAAAACAATTAGAATATTGTGTAAATGTTATTTATGTCCATTTTGTGCAACTTTTTTTTACATTGTTGTTTAAACAGGTTAAAAAAATCTTGAAAAAACAACAGTGTCAGTAAAGAGCATTATTGAGATGAAATATGAGACACAAACACATTTTCAAGCTGTAATTTTCAGAAAACATTAAAATATAAAACAATGTACAATTGTTTATACAAATACAAACAATTGTGTGAATTTAGGATACATAATGCAAAATGTAGCAAAATTGACTTCCAAAAAAAGAAAATGTGTTTTATACAGCAGTTAAGTTTCAAACTATAAACCGTTCTTTATAAACAGTTGTTTTGTCCAACTTAAGGCCTTCATTATCAAACACTTTAATTCCAATTTTTCGCCATTTTAGACTAATTACACTTTATTTTAACGTGTCCTTATTACAGTGTAGTTATACATTTAAGTACAGAGTAATATATTAATTAACTACATGTACTTACTGTAGGTTTAGGTTTGTTTTAGGATTAGTTGCATGTAATTATGCATACTTTATATATATTACTATAGTAACATGTGTAACAAGGGCACTGTAAAATAAAGTGTTACCCACTTTTGCTTATGGCATATTGCTTAAATTAATTGATATGTCATTTGCATCACAGCATGTTATCATTAAGAAAAATTGGTTGGTTCCAATAATTAAAAGTTTTAAGGGACTGCATTAAATTAAGTCCACAGGGCCAAAAGTTCCCATAGTTGTAGAAGTGCATATAAAAAAAGGTTTTGTTTTTTTCTGAAACATCACGTCGGTCATTGATTTGTTTATTTATTTTTACTATATAAGACGTAGTAAGTTAGTCAAGTGTTGATTATATTTGGTAATTGTTGATATGTAAAGACAAAAGCTGTTCTGTTAACCTGATGTAACCACCGACATGTTCATTCTTTGCAGAGATTATGGCGTCTTCTCCTAAAGTAAAGAGAGCCACTAAACCCAGAGGTGCACAAAATCTCCCCAGATCCCAGAAGGATGCGTATGCCAGACTTCTGAACCAGCATCAGAATGGCAAGTTTCGTTCTTACTTGCAAGAGTTTGCAAAGCAGGAGGCGGAGGAGAACATGAGGACACCAGTTAGCAGATCTGTGAATGATGTAAACAGGAGAAAAAAAGGCAATTCGGAATCATCTTATTCCGGTGATAGCTTATCCTCTCAGAGTAGACAGATGGCTGACACCTCCAACTATTTGCACACTGACCAAAAAATCCACCAGGCAGCGTGCGCTGATGACCAGGGCATGAAGCCCGGCATGCTGGAAAAGCACGCCACAGCAGAGTCACATAAGGCCGCTGTGCCCAGAAAGGTGCCCTCAAAACAGCAACAGGAGAGAAGTGAACAAGACATCAAAGGGAGCACAAGTCTAGTGGGATCTGAGGAATGTGACGCTCAACAGTTGAGCGGTTCATGTGGGGAGGAAAAAGCAAAGAAGAAATCAAAGAAGAGGAGATCAAAAAGAAATGTGGAGAAAAAAGACATGGGGGCATCATGTGGTCCTGAAGTTGATGCCATTGTTGCTGGGAAATCACCAAATAAAAACGTCAAAGCTCCTCAAGGTATTTAGTGAAGCGAAGAGCCAGTCTCTCAAAACCAAGCCTTATTTAAGCCATAAATGCATTTCATTTATTTGACTTGGTGTGTCAATGCCGTTTCATGTTGACTTTATAAGTTTGTCCAAAATCAAACAATCGTTGTTTTGTTTGTTTTTTTATTAAAGGGATAGTTAATCCAAAAATGAAAATTCTGTCGTTTACTCACCTTCATGTTGTTCCAACACTGTTCTTCTTTTTTTCCTTTCTATGAAACATAAAAGAAGATATTCTGAGAAATGTCTTGGGTTTTTTTGTCCATAAAGTGGAAGTCAGTGGTCACCATTGTCCAAACCGACATTTTCCAAAATGTCTTTTGTGTTCTGTTGAAAAAATAATAATAATAATACAGGTTTGGAACAACATGAGGGTTATTAAATAACAGAAATTACATTTTTGGCTTTTAAAGACTTGAAATCACTTGACTTTAGTGTTAATGTTGAAATAGGTGGTTGGGGTGGGAAATACCAAAGGGTTTAATGGCCAATAAGCCTTTGAGGTGCCATTAAAACTTGACTAAAACCTTTTTTGGCCAGATCTATCATACCCAGCTGTGGCCCTCTTTTGGTGAAGATCTGTCAGACTCACCATTGAGAATGGAAGAGGAGTGTCAAATTAAACTGCTGTGTCTGACATTTCTCTCTGATTCTCTGTCATGCAAGATCACTGCGCATGTGATCATAAACTTTTGTAATAGACTGAATTTGAGATGCAAATCGTGGAGTAGCTTTAACCAGTCAATGTGTGCGAGGGTGCCTTTCTCTTTTCTGGATTTGTTGTAAAAAGTATGCGATTATGTGTAGCTTCAAAAAATTTAAAAATGTAGATTTAACAAACAGACTGTTCTTCCTCTGCTTATTCATCAGTATTTTTGATCTGTTTCCCCGGAAAAAAGAGACAAATTTTCAAATGCGAATCCTATATCTGTAAAGTAAAACATTATTTTACTATACAGATTAGTTTACTAAATAGCATACGCATTTCAAAATTACATCTTTTGAAGCTAAACATGAACACATGGCTTCAAATCTAATAGAACATGTTAAAAAAATCCATGGTGTCTTAAAAAAAAAACATCATGTGATACATGAATAGATTTAGTTTAATTCCAAATCTAAATGAACATCACTGTAAAAAAATGTTGCACGTGAGCTACAATTTCATCTTTGTTTTCACAGCACCAAAAGAAAGTTTACATCAAAAGGACAAAGATAAACCCACTAAAGATTGTAGAGGCTCCCGGAAGCTACTGTTTGAGGAGTACATGTTCACAGAGGATGTGTCTGCAGGCCTAAAGAGAGGAGAACTCATTCAGGTGAATTTAATACATCCAAACATATATGTCTGTGTAGCTCAAGCCAAGAGGTGTCCTGCAGTGTGACATGTCTAACTTAATCTAAAATATATATCGCTTTTTTCTTTTATACATAAATTGTATATTATAATATTATTTATTGTGTTGAATAATTATCATTATTTACATTATTTATTGCTGTTCATTTACATGACAACAGAGTTTTCGTGGCCGGAGAACGCAAACTTTGAAGAAGGTTTCAAAGTGCAAGTTCTTGAAAATGGGTTCTGAAAGCAATACCGTTATCATCTCCTTGTAAACATAAAAAACGTAAATCTGAAAACGATGATGGCCTGCACATGCGCATTACGTGTTTGTTTATAGGCATTGCCTGTTGCGTATGTGCGCATGTGTGTGCTATCTGGCATACATGATGCCAACATTTTAGTTGTTTCCACGGATGTGTGTGAACTGGAATCATTTTGATAATATTTTCATCTGTACTGAGGAAAAGCGTTTGTCATAAAAAATAAAATAAAAAGTCTCGATTACTAACGTAACCCCGATTCCCTGAGATAACGGGAACAGATATTGCATCGCTGAACGCTATGGGGAAAACTCCTTTTACGTGTGCGTCATAGCACGGCTGTCTATGCAATACTCATTCCCGTTATCAGGGAACCGAGGTTACATTAGTAACGGAGACGTTCCCTTTAGAAACGTTCACTTGCATTGCGTCGCTAGATGCTGTGGGGAACCAGTCCAATGCTATGTTCGTGCTATGTTCAAGCAGAACGACATGTTCTACGTCCCTAGCCTAGGACACTTGGATTGTGGTCGGAGCCTCCAGAGAGGTAATGGTGGGTCGAGCTCGTTCAGAGGTCAACTCTAACTAAACAGAGAGGATTTGTGCCTGCAGTACGGGGACTTCCAAGTTGTGAAATCTGGCAAATCTGGAGTGTGCTCTGACGCTGATGGGGCATTGAAGGCCCATCGAAGCGTAGGCCAACGAAATAGCGTCCACTATCCAGCGGGACAATCTTTGCTTCGTGACCGGAAGCCCTTTGGTGTATATATATATATATATATATATATATATATATGTGTGTGTACAGTCATGGCCAAAATTGTTGGCACCCCTGGTAAATATGATCAAAACTGGCTGTAAAAAATAAATCTGCATTGTTTATCCTTTTGATCTTTCATTCAAAAAATTGCCAAAATTCTAACCTTTCATTGAAGCAAGAGAATTGAAAGTGGGGCTAAATCACATTATGAAATAAATGTTTTTCTCCAAAACACGTCGGCCACAATTATTGGCACCCTTTTATTGAATTTTGAACAATTCCCGTTCTTGTTTTAGGACATCTTTGATGAACTTTTTTGATCCACTTCAAATGTCTACTGTAATATTTGGAGGGCTTCTTTCATGTTTTATGTCTTTTAAATAATTAAATATTAAAATAACAATTGGACTTGGCCTAATTGCGTATTCTTATAGAGGAAAATCTCAAAATGGAAAACTATTTAAACAGTAATCATATTTAAAATATTTAATTGTCATTCTCTTTAAGGGAGCACTGAGGATAAACCCTAAGAAGTACAAGGATGCTTTTGTGCCATCTCCTGTGAGTATATTTTTGTTCACCTTTACACATACTACATTTACAGTATAACTGTACCAAATATGACCAAATATTATTGAATAGTAGTAGTTGTTGCTTTGTCATTGTTCTAATTCTGATTACGTGTAACTCTCTTTTGTGATCTACGTTGAAATTGTAAAGTTAATTTTTTTCTGCAGGATGGGTCAGCCGATATCTTTCTGGATGGAATTGCAGCTCGTAACAGGGCTCTCAATGGAGATGTTGTTGTGGTGAAAGTTCTCCCCCCTGAACAGTGGAAGGTACTCTATGAACATTTACATATCATAAATACAGCTGTGTATTACTAGTGAGATACATTTTGTGTTTTGGAAAGTTTGCTGCTTTAGTATTTGTAGATAATTTTTCACATGTTTTCTATGGTATACAAATAAGTTTTAAAGGGTTTATTGTCAAAAACATTCAATATATGCAAAGAGTCAAAGTCAATATTTACAGCGTTGACCATTCTTCTTCATAACCTCTGCAATTCGCTCTGGCATGCTGGATATCAGCTTCTGGGCCAAATCCTGGCGGATGGAGATCTATTCTCGCCTTATTAGTGCTTGGAGTTGATCACAATTTGTGGGATTCTGCTTGTCCTTCTCGCCTTTTGAGGATTGACCACAGGTTCTCTATGGGATTAAGATCCGGGGAGTTTATCACTCTTGCCTTGTGACATGATGCTCCATCATGCTGAAAATGCACAGATCATCACCAGATTGCTCCTGGATCGGGAGAAGCTGCTCTTGTAGGACGTTTTGATACCATTCTTTATTCATGTTAGTGTTTTGGGGCAGAATTGTGAGAGAGTTCTTCAACTAAGCATTAGTTCCGGGTCAGAACAATATACTTAGTTTTAGAGGACATATTACGTACTAGAATATTACAAATATATCTCAGTTAATATGAGGTTCACTAAGCTGCATGGATGATACATATAAAAGATGTAGCAAAGACTTTTTAAAAAGGTTATAGGTGGCATAAAGCATGTCATGCTGCATGCCCAACTTCTGTCTGCTTGTTTATGTCTATGCTATGTCTTTAGTGTTTTTAGTACAGCAGAGCAAATAGAGATTTGCCTTTTGAATTCTTTAGCTATATAAACGTTCTGTATAGCAGAATTGGCAACAAAGCTAAAGCTGTAATGAGGGTAGATGTGTGCATGTGTGGGCAGTTGTGTGTCAGGAAATCTAAACTGCTGCTAGGCAATTTTTGTCAAGATGAAAATAATCAGCTTTGTAAATAATCAGCAGAATAGGAAAGCAATTAAACACGAGAAAATGTAGCTATCACACCCTAAAGGCACACATTTCTTCTTAGATTTGTAGAGTCATGTAAGGTCATCACTATCATCTGAAATCCAATTAAGAGAAGGGATCAAAACCAAGAGTCTGCCTCACTGGTCAGTCAAAGCGCCAACAGAGTAATTAAAACAAAATCTTAGGTCCTCATAATGGCTGATATTTAACGTCCAAAATTTAAAGTGTCAAAGTTGCGTTACTAAAGTCGTAAGGAGCACCGTTTTTTCAGTATGTTAGCCTTTCACACCCAGAAAACGTTTCAAATTTTGAGCAGAGGGAGGGTCAAGAGTTTTTATATATATATATATATATATATATATATATATATATATATATATATATAAACATGTGAGGTACACATCTATATCGTACATAAACACTGACATATGTGGGGCAAAAAAAGTCCACATCTCTTATAATGCCCTTTACTTTCGTCTACAGCTGAGGTCTTAAACCCTGCTCCTGGGGACCCACTGTCCTACATAGTTTATCTCCAACCTTAATTGAACACACACCTGAACCAGCTAATCCAGCTCCTCGGGATGGCTTGAAATGACATGCAGGTTTACTGAAGCAGGTTGGAAATCAAATTTGCAGGACAGTGGGTTCCCAGGAGCAAGGTTGAAGACCTCTGCTAGAATGTCCCTCATTTTCCTCTTCTGAAGTTGTCAATCATCGTAGATCCCCTGCCCTTTTTGTTTTTGTTAATTATTTTTAGTAAATGAGTCAATGTTTTCTGCTTTTAGTAGTTTAGTATTCTCATCTCAATTTTTACGTTTTTTAGCATATTTAAGTCCAAGAAGCAAAATTACATAAATTTCCCCCCACAATTAGCACTACAAAATGTGGAAAAGAGTGCACAATCGAGCCTATCGATCAGTCATGTTTTCATACTATTAAGACATACAGTACTTCATTACTGTCAAATGCAAGTAGTGTAAAACTTTTTGTATACAATAGATGTATATGAATACATGTTGGATGTATTACTTGTAGTTTTGTATAGTATGTAATTGTGTATAATCAAAATTAAAAGTAGAGACATGAAGTAGAGACAAGAATGACAGTCTAACATCATGCATGTCAATGCATAATGTGTCACATTGTGTACACAGGCAGTCAATGGAGATATAAATGAGAGAACTCCATCCAGTCAGAATGCACCAAAGGCTCCTGATGTCATAGTGGAGGCCCATTACAATGAAGAAGATGAGGTGGTCAGTAAAATGAAGAATGCCAGTCTCCATGATAAAGGTAATGAGCTTTTCCTGCAGACACAATCTTCTGTTTGCCTCTTACTCAAGGTTTTGCTGATAAGCACTAATTTAGTTGTATTTATTATTTTTACTCTAAGCTATTTACACTAAGCGTAAGTCTTCACCATAAATTAATACATAATTTATCATTTATTTAAAAAATATTTTACATTTTGTAATGGAAACTTTTGACAAATTTGTAACCAGATAATCAAAATTTACCTGGTTACCATTTAATTGGTTTGGTCAGTCCTGTGCCAATTTTCTTTTAGTTGTTAATGCATCTAACACCACCACAGTTTATATGCATTGCCCCAGGAATTACTTCTTTATAAATGTAAAGGATGGGAATCTTTTAATAAATATATCTTGATACATGTGCTTTCTCTTATAGTGCAGAAAAAAGTTGAGTCACTCATTGATGATTGAACAGCCAAGAGCTGTGATCTTTTTTTAGCTTTATCAAGCCCAGATATCTTTGTTTGCACATGTCTCCCCAAGACGTCTACATATTAAATCATTAAGCATCTGTAGCTCAAAACATGGCAACAGATTCCAGAGTGTCAAGTTTGATACAGGGCATGTGGTGACTGAGGTGAACGGGCAATGAAAGACATGATTGTGTTTGCAGAATGAATGAGCTATTCACCTCTTTCCAAAAACCAAGATCTTCATGACTCATTGTTAAGTCCTTAAATTACCCTTGTGTTGCTGTGGAACAATTGCATTTTGCTTACAATTGATGTCAAGGTTTTTAAATTGTGCATAATCATTCTAAGGCTTTAAATGTAATAAATAAATGTATTGATTTGGCACAGGAGGAATGATGCAAACACATTATTCCTTTGCTGTGCCGGCATGGGGTAACAATAAGCTTGGCTTTGTTTACTTGAAGATGGATTCTGTCATCCAGACTCCAGACCCAAGTCAAACTGAGATTTGTTCAGCCACTTTGTAGTTGTTAGCAGGCTGAGCTGCATGTCATGTAATCGTAGGAAAGCTTTGTTCCAGAATGATTTGTCCTAATGATGTTGTGAATATTAAGAAGAAGAGGGGACCAAACACTGAACCCTGAGGCAAACTGCAGGTTAGCTGATGTGACTTAGACAGTGAAGTGCAGTTCTTGTTACGTAATCACGTTGGAAAAGTCACGTTCACTTCATCTAAGTTATTTGTCTGTGTACTCCGGATCAAAAAAGTAGGGAAGGGCAAAAAACTCCATCTCATTTTCTCCTCCAACTTCAAAATCGTCCGACATCTTTGTTTTAATTTATTTGTATTATTTGTATTACATTTTTTTCGTGATGACGTAATGCGTGGCGCATCGCAGACCAGCACAAGACGAAACATTTTGGTTAAAAAGTATATACCGGTACATTTTATTTTTAGAAAATAACCGATCGTTTCACTAGATAAGACCCTTATTTCTCGACTGGGATCGTGTAGAGGCTTTGAAGCTGCACTGAGACGGACATTTGAACATTGGGATAGATGGTTGCCATTGAAGTCCATTCTGTGTAGAAAAATCCTGGAATGGTTTCCTCAAAAGCCTAAATTTCTTTTCGACTGAAGAAAGACATGGACATCTTGGATGACATCAGGGTGCGTAAATTATCAGCAAAAACATTTTTTGAAAGTGAACTAATCCTTTAAGGCCAGTGTAGAGCGGTTAGGCAGGAGCAGGGTAATCTAGTTTAGTTAAGATGAGGGAGGCACTGTTTAATCTCCCCAAAGTGTTTAATAATTATATATATATATTGTTTCTATAAAACTGTGTATGTCCATAAATCAACAAATTACATTGATTACACATACAAGTGTAAAAATATGAGAAATTGCAATCAAATTCATCTTGCTATAACTTTTTTTCTGATTTAGCCCCTATCATAACACAATCTGTCAAACATGCTAATGCATGCTTCACTTCTGGATCAAGTTCAGAGAGAGCTATGCAAAGAACTGGAAAGGTAAGCATTTGTTTGAAAGGATATGCATTTTACTTTTTAAGTAATTTTTATTCATGGCAGTTATAAATAAAAATGCATTCAGACAATATTTAGAAATTCAGACAATTTTCTAAGATAAGTATTTTCATTTAAAAAGTTGGCTTTTGAAATAGATTAAAACAATGTTGCACTTTGTCTTTTTTCCCTTTTTGGAATAATGTGCATCACTGATGAATCATGCACAAAAACATCAGGAACATTTATTAAAGGGGTCCTATTATCCTCTTTACGAAGTCTTGATTTTTTTTTTTTGTGGTGTACTAGAATGTTTTCATGCATGAAAACGCATTATTTTTGAATTAAGTTTGAAGATCGTCCAATGCCTTTCTTTCTTCTTTTGCGTATAATTGTCCATGGATGTTGTCATTTTAGGTTGTATTCATTGTTGAGAAGAAGCACTCGAGAGCAGCATCAGGCTTCCTCAAATTTCTTCCCAACAAGAATTTTGCTATGTTCTCTCCTGTGGACCATCGGGTCCCAAGGGTTAATGTGCCTCTCGCAGATTGTCCTGCAGACTTTATCTCCAGACCTGGAGACTATGAAAACACACTCTTTATCTGCCGAATAACACAGTGGTCAGCAGACAACAACTTTGCTGAAGGGTGAGATCTGGGTAACCTGTATTTCCTCCAAATTATGTGCTTTACATTGGCAGTTGTGATTAATAACAGCGTTTCTCAATGTTGTTTTTCTGTTTTAAGGCGGCTTGCAAAAACTTTAGGGCAAGCAGGTGAAATAGAGCCGGAAACAGAAGGCATCCTGACTGAATATGATGTGGACTTCTCAGAGTTTTCCAAGGAGGTCTTGAATTGTCTTCCCCAAGATCTGCCCTGGAGCATCCCTGATCATGCACTCTCTAAAAGAAGAGATCTCAGGTAACCTACTACCCTGTCCCTGATCTATACACTTGTCACCTATCATCCATTATTTGTATATAAAGTCCATCTGAAATGTCATTTTAATAAAAATGTTGATTATTTGGTTCTGATTTTCCGTTTAATTTTAATTTATTTTTAAGAAACGAATGCATATTTACCATCGACCCAGCTACAGCCAGAGATCTGGATGATGCACTGTCCTGCAAACAACTCTCAGATGGTATGTGTGCTGCCTTTGACGTTAAAGCTCTTTTAAAAAGTTCATTACAACTTTTTTTAAAAATTAAACTATTTATGATTTAAAAACATGTTTTTCTTTTCTCTCCTCATGTAGGCAATTTTGAAGTTGGTGTTCATATAGCTGATGTGAGTTACTTTGTGGAGGAAGGAAATGCCTTGGATGAAATCGCTGGCCAAAGAGCCACGAGTGTTTATCTTGTCCAAAAGGTACGAGTTTGATTTTCCAAACAATTTGAAGTGTTTAAAATTTCTTGCAGCAATGTTGCAGTGTAGAAATGTTTTTCATTTTTAGGGGTGTAACGATTCACTCGATTCTATTTAATAAGGCTAAGATTGAGAGAATAATTTCAATAGTGGTTCAATGCTTTAAAATGTAAGTCTTAAATGATTACATGCACAAATGAATGGAGACGTTGTGTGGCATTGTTCACACCCTCACAGCTCTCCCTCACAGATACGCGCTGCACTCTTTACCAGCTTTCACTGGATTGTGCTTCATCCTTAGCTCTTATTGACACCGTTTTTGAGCAGCCCATGTTTGATCTCTCCTCTGTATGGGCTCTGCTGTCACATGAGCAGATGATAGCTCTCTCACAATAGCGCTATAGCCTCGGGTCAAACCATTGAAAAAGTGGGGTATTTTTATAACAATAAAGAATGAAAAATGCTAAGCAGGTGTAGCGTTCAGTTTATTATTAAACACTACAAATAATGCACGTATGCCCATTATTCAATCAAAATCCACTTTAGATTACAGTCGGAAGTTATTACACTCATTCCATGATGGTTTCTGTTTAGTACCAAACTTTATTTATCTTAATTTGTTGTATGTTGTGCAGCGGGTTAGTTCACCCAAAAAATTTAATTTCTGTCAGTAATTACTCACCCTCATGTTGTTCCAACCCCGTAAGACTTTCGTTCATCTTCGGAACACAAATTAAGATATTTTTGATTAAATCTGAGAGTTGTCTCACTCCTCCATAGGCTTCTATGCTATAACTTGCCGGCCCAGAAAGTCAGTAAAAACTATGTTTAAAATAGTCGAAGAGACTACAGTGGCTCAACCATAAGATTATCAAGCGACGATAATACTTTTTGTGTGCAAAAACCCCCCCAAAATAACGACTTTATTCAACTATTCATTTTCTTCTGTGTGGGCCTCTGAGTGAGTTCACATAGTGTAACAGAGCAGCGCTTCTGGGTTATACGTCAGAACATAGGCTTACTATTGGCCGATGCTGGTCATGTGTGTGATGCTGGGCTGACGTACAACCCAGAAGCGCTGCTCTGTTACACTACTGCTTGGCCCCTTAGTTCCAGTGAAAGGAACTCTTAATGCTTCAGCATACCAAGACATGTTGGACAATTTCATTCTTCCAACTTTGTGGGAACATTTTGGGGATGGCCTCTTCCTGTTCCAACATGACTGCACACCGGTGCACAAAGCAAGGTCCATAAAGACCTGAATAAGCGAGTTTGGTGTGGAGGAACTTGACTGGCCTGCACTGAGTCCTGACCTTAACCCGATAGAACACCTTTGGGATGAATTAGCGGAGACTGTGAGCCAGGCTTTCTCATCCAACATCAGTGCCTGACCTCACAAATGCGCTTCTAGAAGAATGGTAAAAAATTCCCATAAACACACTCCTAAACCTTGTGGAAAGCCTTCCCAGAAGAGTTGAAGCTGTTATAGCTGTAAAGGGTGGGCCAACTCCGTATTAAACCCTATGGATTAAGAACGGGATGTCATTAAAGTTCATGTGCATGTAAAGGCAGACGTCCCAAAACTTTTGGCAATATAGTGTGTTTTGCAACCTCATTGGTCTGCCTCATCTCCAGGAGCACATAATTTCCCCCCCGGTCTACTAATAACGGCTACGCTTTGATTTATTGTAGACTATTTTGAGCTTGCTTTGTTTACAAAATAAAGGGATTCCTGAATGAGATAATAGCTGCAATAATTCTTCAGAGTTAAATATTAGAAGTTCACAAAGGTGATTCCACACCGAAAATGAAGCTTAGCACAATTTCCGACTGACCAATGAAAATGCTACAGTACATGGAATCTTATTACTTACTAAAATGTAAAACACTGGATGAAAAAAAAGTTCATTCATTAATTTCAAACCATTTTTTTTTTAAATTTACATAATGAATCTTTATTAAGCATAACATTAGTTTTCCAAAGGTCACTTACTCATTTTGATCGCTGCTGCAACATCAGTGTTAATATCCAGATTATTATTATTTATAAATAATAATTTATCCCAATACTTTCCCAAAACATAAAGCAATGCCGTAAAGTTGAAAACACTTTTTGTGAAGCTTCTTCTTTTTAAAAATATAGCTTACATGCACCAGCAGCACGAAAGCAGGTTTAAATATTCTGGTGTGATCATAATTTCAAAGGTTTAATAGACATAGCAGAATCATTGTCATTTGAATAAAATCGCAGAATCATTGTCATTTGAATAAGATTGCACAATCATTTAATGTAACGATTAATAACGATTAATATGTGCCTATGTGTATTTTTGTATGTCATATTTGTACCAGACCTCAATAATTGGGCCTATGGCTCTTAAAACACTGCATATAAAACTCAATGTTATGGCATATATCAAATAACTCAACTGAATTTAAAATCATTGCGTTTAAATTCTCAAATGGAACCATGATAATGAAAGAGAAGTTATGTTTCCAATCAAATCAACATCAAATGCAACAGTAGGTGTGATCTGCAAGATATCACAACAAATGCACTGCTATACTCACTGCTTTGACATTTTTTTCTTTTTTTCTTTTTTTTTCTTTCAGCATTTGTTTTCAGTTCTGATTTTAGTTCCACTTCATATTAGCTATATTTAATGGCACTCTCCTCTATAACTGTGAATATGACTGTTACATGTCACTAGATTATCTGCAAATGCATTAAATCCATAGAATATAATGTTATAATAGTATGACTAATATATGAAATTCACATTGGTGGTATACCGTTTAGTCTCAACATTTTAAGTATTTAGGGAAGGAATGATGATCTGACCTTTAACTACCGGTAACTAGTTCTGTCTTAAATCAAAATATATTGTTTTATACATTTCAACACAAGTACATAAAAGTATATAACAAAATGTGATGCAATTAGACTAGGTTATTTATATGTACATATCTTCCAAGCACCCCATTCCTAAGAAACATTAGATTCAAATTATTAAATTATAAAGAAATTATTTTGATTGTCAAAGAATTCCAGGTGCTTTTATGCCAAAAAGTTGTAGCTTAATTACTTAATTTGTAGCTCCAATAGTTTAAAAAAATGTTGTTAAATTAAATGTTGGGGACACTTATTATTCAGCAGTATTATTGATCTGACTTGAACTGGGCTTTTTTTTTTTTTCGCAGGTGATCCCCATGTTGCCTCGTCTTCTGTGCGAGGAGCTATGCAGCTTGAATCCTCTGACCGATAGACTGACATTCTCTGTCATTTGGAAGCTTTCTCCAGAGGGAAAGGTACTTTGTTATGACCTCTTATAACAAAACTCAAAACACTTACCGGTACCTTTGTGTGGGTGTTACCTCTCTTTTCTTAGAGGGCCCCCGTTGTCACATGGTCTGAGACAGACCTGTCTCGGAATAATTACTTTTATGAGTATGTTTCTTTTTTCTATAGTACTGTTTTCTCTGTGCTCTGTAGATCCTGAGTGAGTGGTTTGGGCGAACTGTCATCTGTTCCTGCATTAAGTTGAGTTATGATCATGCTCAGAGTATGATTGAAGCTCCTAACAAGCACTTTAGTGCTGAAGAAGTGCCAACCTGCTCCCCAGACCACAGCATCCACGAGATACAAGAAGCCGTCCTCAACTTGCACAACATTGCCAAACAACTCCGAGCCCAGCGCTTTGAGAGTGGAGCTCTCCGGCTTGACCAGGTCAGGCAGACCAGACTTCATTCTGGACATTTACTGTTTTTCATTTTAGTGAAATACTAATACTCTAATACTAAAAACTGTGTCTTATCCCTGTGGTCACACTTTACCGTTCGTTCTCTCGTCATACTAAATGTGCGCACACACCCAAACTGCTCAGCCGTACACACAGAAAGCTACCTCTTACTGAAGTACTGACTTGAACTCTCTTTTGCGTCTGACACAGCAGTGTAATAAACCTAATGCCGTCTGTGCCCTTAATATTAATCAAACAAAAGAAAAAGAGAAAATCATTCACTCCTCTTTAATAAGAATTTATTATATTTAATGTATACAAATAAATGTTTTCTACTTTAGATTGTCAACTCAAATCTTATTATATTTAGTTGACTAAAACTAAAACAATTCAGATGACTAAAATAAGACTAGCAAGCCAAGCCACAGTTTTATTTTTAATGTGCCTCACGTTAATGAGCGTCACGTTATTCAAGATAGAACAGAAAGCCTCAATAAGTAGCTGACTAATAAATAACTGGATTCAACCTCGTGATAAACATGCGAGATCATGTAATAGATGAAATTACTGTCACACAACAGCCAACAGCGTTTCTCGAGCATTTTAATGATTGATATGAGCAGCTCCGTGGATCTAACGATCTATTAAGCATTATAATAATTATATTATTTTTAAACATTATTTAAACTTATTACAAAATGATTCCCATTGTTTGTAGAGAAGATATACATGGGTGCTTTTAAACGTGTGACAGGTTGTTGAATTCCAAAGACATTTAACAGTAAAATTCTCAGCAGACAATTATTTATTTTATTTATTTATTTTATTGGTTAAAACACTTGATCATGCACATGTAATATTTCACATGAATCAGACTTTTGATAGTATTGGATTGTAAATGTTACTTACAACATCAAAAATAAATGCAAAGATATATTTTTCAGCATTGCAAAGTTTTTATTTGCATTATCCACTCTCAAAACTCCAGTACACACTGCAGTGATGCTGAAGCTTGTGCTGTTACATCACTGATGGTTATTTGGTATTATATATGATATTATATCCTATATTTGTGTATGTAACGCAAGCGTGGAGTACTTCAGATATAGAAAGGGCCACCCAATTACTGCTGGTTACTCGTCGTGTCGCGCTGCTTCCATTGTCACAACAGACTGGGTCATCTGGCCAATCAGAGCAGAGCAGGCTCTCAGAAAGTAGGGATTTAGAGAGGCTGATTCATCCATCAGTTTGAGAATCATTGAAAATCATTTTTTAACTTTTTTAATGCATGTAAACCTGTTGAAGGAGACATCCCATACAAAATTAGGAGCCTGCAAAATAGCATAATAGGGGCACTTTGAAGTAAAATTCTTTCAAATTTAAGAGCTCCAATCCATATTCAGTGTCATCAACTATGCAAATGTGAAAATAATGGAATAGTGAAAATAATTGGTGCTCGCTACGTTTCCAAATACATGCTAAACCCAACACATGCACAGATGGAGTTCACTGCATTCATTCACTGTAAACCGGTATTAAGAATCGAACCCGCGGAGCTGATCATGTGCTGCTGAACGCGTGAGCGAAGTGCCCTCTTCTCTTTGCCCAGTGCAAACAGACAATTTGTGAATCACTTTACATTTATTTGTGGATCATAATCTATTTATTTGGAATAAAGGAACGATTCTAACCCCATAGTGGATGGATGCTTAGTGGGAAAGACAAAGCATGGATAGAAGGATTGTTTTCCTGTGGATTTTAGGGTAAATGTGACCTAAACATTTTTTTTTTGTTCAGATACTGTAGATGGATCAAAGTTGGATAGATAATGAATATTAGATAAACAGATCGGTTTACAGTAACAAGCAGTTAGTTTATGTAACATAGGAGTGTCTTTCATAATCACATACTCACTTGCAGACTTCATGAACACACTTGTAATGTGTTGTATCATAGATGTTTTTCATTAGGCTCACCAACAATCTTTCCCTTACATAATCCCTGTTGTTATTATGAGGAAGTTTCCTAGAGATATGAGTACTTTTGGTTGATGTATCTCAGTGATGGATCTCTTTGGGTGGTGATTCCCTCAGGGTGTAGAATTCATTTAAGTTATTCAGGGATAATTTGGCACTGCACTTCCAGCACAAAGCTGTTATGCTGTTTTTCTTTGCGCCAATCATGTAGGCAAAGCTTTGAGTTTCATCCAAAATATACAGTATCTTCCTCATTGATCATCTCACTTATTGATCAGCTTTACTAGTAATTTTGGCCAAGAGCCATCCACAAGTAGAGAATGTTTGAGAATTGTTTTGTCTGGTTATTATTGAAATTATGCTGAAAGGGGTTAAACTATAATTCTTATCTGGGCTTTTATCTTTAAAAAATGGCAAGCTGAATGCCAATCAGTGTAGCACAAATGAACCTTATGAAATCAATATTGTAGTTGATAGAGAACATTGGGTGTAGATAATATAGTCCTGCGATTTTCTAAATAAACAGTCAAATAGGCCACTCCAGAGTCCACACGGACTACAAGTTTTTGCTATTGGATAAGAGTCTAATATCTTTGAGGCATATTTTGAGGGACTTATGGTGGTTTTAATAAAGATGTTTATAAGGTCCGATGACATTAAAAAAACACAAAGTGGGCTTATTTGGAAGACACGTGAGCTTATAAGGTTGAGACAAATTTACTTTTTTTGCCCACTCTATGCTATGTTTTTCTTGTTTTTAATTTAAAAAGTAAAGTTTAATTTTGTCAGTTTATGATCAAACATGAACATAATTAATTTATACTCTAATTGATCAAAAAGGCCTACAGGGAGTAATTTGCAACTGAATGTTTTGATGATCTTCATTTAATGACAGTTGCTGTAATGTTTGTCTAATTAATTTGTTGACATTTTCTGGTTCCAGCTTAAGCTATCTTTCACCCTTGATAAGGAGTCCAGCATGCCTCAGGGCTGTTACATCTATCAGTATCGGGACAGCAACAAGTAAGAATGCACACAAAAACTGTTGATATGACTCTGACTGTGGTTTGTGTGATAAAAATGCTCACCACTTAGCGGCGTAAGTGGGCATGCATGCTGTGTCATCTAAAGCCAGCTTTGTTCGGTTCTGTCCTTTTGCTAGTTGTAATTTCTTAGTGAAATTGAACCTCCTGTTCTGGTATTGCACAACATGTGGCCCTGAACACCTTCATATTGAGCTTCTGAACAATGAATCACATGCCCTGTGTCATACAGACTGGTGGAGGAGTTCATGTTGCTGGCAAACATGGCGGTCGCCCATCAGATCTACCGCACATACCCAGAATTAGCCCTACTGCGGAGACACCCGCCACCCCAGAGCAAGATGGTGGATGATCTGCAGGAATTTTGTGACCAAATGGGCCTTGACGTTGACTTCTCCTCATCTGGGGCACTCCATGTGGGTATCTCAAACTATGTTAACAGCATTAAGAATCAACATTGGCAAATTGACTTCCAGATCCAAACCAGGAACATTGAGACAGACGTTAAAGTAACTGTTAAAGGAAATCTTGACATTCAATCTCCACTTCACAATCAAAAATCCTACATAAAAGTGGATTCCCAATTGTTAAATTAAGATTTTTTCTTCTACAACTATATTGTTGCATTCCTACAAGCCTGTAAGACCTTTGGGTGGTGCTGACTGTCTTTGAATAAGCCACACTGAGCTGGCATGATTATATAGTGTTCTTCAGCAACAAAATCAAGTGGACTATTTTCTCCTCGCAGTGAAAGTACTATGGAGAGTTATCGCAAGTGTAGGGATACGTTCACAACCTGATTGGTGGGCTTTTATGACGTGTTGCCTATTTTGAGACGGAACTTACTGAACATCCAAAACAATGGTGTTTGCTGGGATAAATGTGCTCATTGTGTGTGCATAGACTGCATATGATGGTATTTTGACCAGCTGAGAACTTGTGAAGTAAAATTTGTGAAGCTTATAAAATGTGTAAAGAGTCAAAACAGCACCAGGAATCCCTTCACACACACACGCATGAAGATTAGTGATGGGAAGTTTTGTGAAGATCATTTTACTGACTCTCTTCATCTCGTTCATCAAAATGAACGAATCTTTTTTTCGAGTCATTTCGTTCATTTAGGTTGCTTTAAATGTTATACTTTTAATAGGCTTTATTTTCCCTGAACACATCCACCTATGCTATCTTGATCATATTCTGAATTAAGAAATCATTATAGTGCAGTCAAAAATAATTTACAGGGAACATAAATAATTACTTTACCTTCTGAGTCTTTCGTTCATTTGTTACGTGACCGATGCACTTGAGACTCCGTATCATCTGTCTTGATCCATCTAGACTACTGACCACACTTGCCACTGGCATAAATCTAATCAGTTAAGCCAGCCGGCAGCCGCTATCAGCCTGTAGCCTGGTTGCCCACTGAGGCTATGCAGAGTTGAGCCTGGTCAGTACCTGGATGGGAGACCTCCTGGGAACACTGTTGATGCTGGAAGAGGTGTTAGTGAGGTGCTCAACCTGTGGTCTGTGCGTGTCCTAATGCCCCAGTATAGTGATGGGAACACTATTCTGTCAAAAATACACCATCCTTCAGATGAGACATTAAACTGAGGTCCTGACTCTCTGTGGTCTGTGAATGTCCTGCCAGTGACACAGAAAGACTCGCACCAGTGCCATGCGCACGTGCCAGTCAATTTCATCATAACATCAGTAGCTGTATTAGTATCAGTGACACTGTCCTTAATTCATGAAAAGATGCCATTAAACAAGTATTTCAAATATACTCTTTATGTTGTTTCTACATTAATTCCGAGATTAACTGTGAAATTATTACATTATAAAATATATGAAAAACGTAAGTGTTTTTAACCGTAAGTGTGTGATTCTATATGGTCTTTAGACAGTTGGCACAACCCAAAGGTGTTCCCCTAGCATCAGCTGCTGACACATTGTCTTGTTTCCTACTCAAGGACTAGGGCTTATACTATGTGTAACCCAATGTTTTTTTTTTTTTAAATATATAAAACTGCAAAATGTTTTTGAAAAGGTTAAGATTAAGACATTTTTTAAGAAAGTGTAAAGTTTGTTCATTATAAAATTCATTATATCATTAGAATTGTCAATGGAGAGTGCTCATGAAACAAAAAACCAACGCGTGTGTTTTTGCACAATTGTGTGCGCATACTAATCTGTGTCTATTGTTATGACAGAGGAGTCTGAATGAAAGCTTTGGGGATGACGAGTATACCGCTGCCAGGAAAGAAGTTCTCACAAACATGTGCTCCAGGCCAATGCAGGTGAAGATGTGCTCCTGTTCATTCATTCTGATATATATGTCCACACCATGTTGAGTAGGAAGAGGATGTTGTCTCTTTCACAACCTAGTGAGCTGCTTCACTGTTTACATTACATTAACTATGTTTCCATCCATCTATTTTTATGCACATTTTCATAATTCGCATTAAACATCGCTGGATGGAAGCGCATAAATTCGCAAATGCGCAAGTCATTTATTTTATGTAAAGTTATTTTACACAGTGGCTTCTCCTACTGCAGCAACTTCCATTTTTCTTATGATATTTGGCGCCAGTTTATCAGGAAGAGACGATTTTATTCTCTTCGGGTCTCTGGATGGAAACTGTTCATTATTCACAAATGTTTTATGCGATATTCCAATTTTGTGCTTAAATTAAATGTGCAACTTTGGATGGAAAGATACCTATTGGCAGGTACCTATCCTAAAGATTGATTCTAGCTTGATAACTCTTAGCATAAAAATACATGGTATACTTTAATTAAAAAGGAACGATAATGCCCTTTATTTAAGTCTAGTCGCCTTTATTTATATAGTGCTTAATACAATATGGATTGTTTCAAAGCAGCTGTGCAATAATAACCAGGAAAACAATGATCAATGATACATCAGAATTCTGCGGTAAAGCAGGTTATCCACTTTGAGAATTAAGTTAATAACATTGTTGATGTTACAAAATTAATCAATTATGAAACCGAGTCGAATCGGTTATAATGCAGCATTACAGTGGTGTCATCCGGCTCAATTATTTTCAAGTTTTGTTTTCATACAATAGTGTCAGTGCAGTCAAATCGATAATATTACTGAATATTATATAATTGCATTTTATTCAATACTAATATGTATTTTATCCAGTATCAATAACTCTATTCGTAACTAAGCCGTTCCTGTAGTCCACCATTTTGGGAACACTTACTAATAGATTTTTTTTTTACAAAGCAGCATCATTTTCTTCCTGCTGTTTGGAACAGCCTTTGTGTGTATAAGATGCGTCAATTCCATCCTGGTTGCGCAGCTTACTCTGAATTTTAACTGAGCCAATGTGTCAGATTATTAGAACTGAAGCAATGGTGACTGTTGAACGTCTTGTGATCTAATCAAAATTATTTGATATTGTTTTCCTGTTTAGATGGCGGTGTATTTCTGTTCTGGAGCTCTGAAGGATGAGAAGTTCTTCCGTCATTATGCTCTGAATGTGCCTCTTTACACACACTTCACTTCACCTATACGACGCTACGCTGATGTCATAGTGCACCGTCTACTGGCCGCCTCCATTGGTGAGTTACTCGTGTTCAAGAGTAGGGTGCATGTGACTATTGCTTGACTGAAGGCTTTCTGTAATATGCTCCAGCTCCACTAGAGGTTCTCAAGGTCCTGCTGCCTGCTCACTAGTGAGGGAAATGTTCCACTATGCAATGCAACATTCTATTTTTGCTGCACTACTCGTGCTCAATTGTGAAAGAATACTTTTGATGGACAAAACAAATATGATTTTGCACAAACAGTGATCAAAATGCACAGAATAAGCATGTCTAGTGTGTTTTAACAAGAACTGGAGTAGTTCACTGCCCCAAACCCAGCTGAGGAGAAGGAGCCCTATAGCATGATGCTTGCACCACCTAGCTTCAATGTGGATATGGTGTTACTTGTTTATGAGCCAAACGTACCTTTTAAAATCATGGCCCAAAAGTTCAAACCAATTTGGTTTCATTAAACCATAATTATTTTAAGTCAAGTCACCTTTATTTATATAGTTCTTTTTACAATACGGATTGTTTCAAAGCAGCTTTACAGTGATAATAGATCAATAATATTGTTGAATATTAAAGTTTTTAAAATGTTCACTTATAAAGTTCACTTTTAAAATGAAAATTCTGTCATCATATACTCACCCTTAAGTTGTTTCAAACCTGTATGAATTTCTTTCCTCTGCTGAACACAAAGGAAGATATTTAGAAGAATGTCAGTAACCAGAGAGTTTCTGGTTCCCATTGACTTCCATAGTAGGAAAAACGGGGGAACGATTGATTATGATTCAAGCAGCATTACAGGTCAGAAGTCAGATTGGATCGGAACATTCCGAATATTTTTCCAGTTCCATCTGGTTTAAGATCGGAGTCACGCCGTATGGAGACGGGTTTGTTGAGGATCAGTGCCGATGTATGATGTAACGAGTACATTGGATTTTATAGGAAGTGTCCCTGGTTCTGGCTGACCTAGTTTATGCAGCCTAACAATCATTTAACTTATTTGAATAATAGAAATGTATAATGTTCTATGTGTATGCCAGGTCAAAGAGATGTGTTTTTAGTCTAGATTTAAACTGGAACAGTCTTCCTAACATTGTCCGGGAAGTAGACACACTCTGTCAGAGTTTTGGTGCTAAATAGGAAAAGGATCTACCTCCAGCAGTCGATTTGGATAGGTATTATCAACTGGCCATAATTTTGAGATCGCAATAGACGTGAAGGACTATAATGCGTTAAGAGCTCGCTCAAGTACTGCGGAGCTAAACCATTTAGTGCTTTGTAAGTAATCAGCAATATTTTAAAATTTATACAATGTTTAATAGGGAGCCAATGCAGTGTTGACAGAACTGGGCTATGGTCATACTTCCTGATTCTGATAAGAACTCGAGCTGCTGCGTTTTGAACTAGCTGTAGTTTGTTTATTAAGCGTGCAGGGCAACCACCCAGTAGAGCATTGGTTCTCAAAGTGCGGCCTGGCCCGCGGAAACATTTCTGGCGGCCCGCGATAACATCTGATAACATTTGTAAAACTGTTAAAACTGTACATTGCTTTGAAAAAATATTTTTTCGTTTAGTGGTGTTTAGCGGCATCTATAGGAATAAGCGGTAATTACGACCGATCGCACTTGACCTCTCACTCCCAGAAGGCATCAACGGAACGGTTGTCTGTAACGTTAGATGGAAATGATGGAGCGAGAGCCTGGGCGGGAGCCTGGCCCTTCGAGAAAAAAACGTCATGTTAGCGAGGAGAAAAAGGCAGTTTCAAGATAAATGGACAAACGATTACTTTGTCGAACCTCACGGGTCGGATAAAGTCGTTTGCCTGATCTGCAAGAAGGTAATTGCAACAGAGGAACATCAGAGGAATCGTGGCCAACCGAAAAGAGCACCACAAATCCCATTGCAATTCAAATCCCATTGCAATTTAAAAGGGTATGTTGACCAAGTAATCAATATTCAGTGTGATTTAATGACAAGCTTATTAATAGCCTCGTTTCCATTACCTTAAATTTTTTTGAATCTAATTTCTGATCATACATAAAATAATAATACATTATTCGCAACTACTTTTATTTATGTGAACTCATAATAACAATAAAACGTTGTGCTTTTGTCAAATAAAATACAACAATGTTTAAAAAAGTGTCAAAAAGTCATAAACAAAAATCTGAAAATTCGTCGATATTTACTTTTTTTGCGCAGCAGTTGGTGTTTCAAATTAAAATTTTGGTGTTCAAAAAGACGTTTTGAGAAGTGTTTCGTTTCAAAAAGACAACAACCGTTCATTTTTCAATTACGGATTAAAATAGATAGATAGGCTAATAATAGGGCAAAACATTTGCGCAAATGGAAACGCGACTGACTGCACCCACACACCGGACGCGAATAGCGCGTCAGGCGCGAGTGATTTCAATGTTAAGTCAATGCAAAGACGTTTACGCGCATAACGCGTCTTTGCATTGACTTAACATTGAAATGACTCGCGCCTGACGCGCTATTCGCGTCCGGTGTGAACGCACCATGACAGGCAATGATATGATGATATGCATGATGATGATGACTTGTTTGGTAAGCTTCTATTTTAAAAGTTTCTCTCTCTCTCTGTCTGTCTCTCTGTTTTCTCTCTCTCTCTCTCTCTCTCTCTCTCTCTCTCTCTCTCTCTCTCTCTCTCTCTCTCTCTCTCTCTCTCTCTCTCTCTCTCTCTCTCTCTCTCTCTCTCTCTCTCTCTCTCTCTCTCTCTCTCTCTCTCTCTGTCTGTCTGTCTGTCTCTCTGTTCTCTCTCTGCGCTCTCTCTCTCTCTCTCTCTCTCTCTCTCTCTCTCGTACTTGAAATGGACTGCACACAGGACTGTTATATCCAAAATTTGTCTGTTGAGGGTAGAGAACACTAGGGATTTTGTTTGAATTGCAATTTTTCTCAAGATTTTCACAAGTTTTGCCAGGTTTAGCCTCAGTTATAAATTAAAATGTGTTTATTGCAGTAAATTTAAACTGTAGAGATGCAACCCGGTCATTAAAATTATTTCAAATGGGATTTTCTCTTCAGTTTTTTTTTTCTTTTTCTCCCCCGCCCCTTTGGCGGCCCTCAGTTCAATGTTGGGTTCCTAAATTGGCCCTCACCTATCAAAACTTTGAGAACCCCTGCAGTAGAGCATTACAATAATCTAGCCTTGAGGTCATGAACGCATGAACTAATTGTTCCGCATTTGTCAATGAGAGCAAAATGCTGTAATTTAGATATATTTTTAAGATTTAAAAATGCGGTTTTACAGATACTAGACACGTGACTTTCAAATGAAAGATTGGTATCAAAGAGCACACCCAGGTTCCTAACCGACGACGAAGACTTAACAGAGCATCCATCAAGTGTTAGACAGTATTCTAGCTTATTATGTGTGGAAGTTTTTTGTCCAATAATTAGAATCTCTGTTTTTTCAGAATTTAGTAGTAGGAAACTACTAGTCATCCAGTTTTTTTTATATCAGCTATGCATTCCGTTAATTTTGTGATTTGGTAGGTTTCGTTAGGTTTTGAAGAAATATACAGCTGAGTATTGTCGGCATAACAGTGAAAGCTAATTCCATGTTTCCTAATGATATCTCCTAATGGTAGCATGCACAGAGTGAACAGCAGCGGTCCTAGTACTGAGCCTTGTGGAACTCCATAATGAACTTGTGATCGATAAGACATCTCTTCATTTATTGCTACAAACTGATAACGGTCAGATAAGTATGATTTAAAGGGGTCATATAATGCCATTTTTGTACACGCTAATATGATTATTTAGGGTCTAAATTAAAAGTTTGTAATATACTTTAATTAAAATTTCTCATTAGTATTGTAAGAAAACACTAATTTTACCTGGTCAAAAACAGCTCTGTTTTCAGCATGCCGTTTTAGTGCATATGTCTTTAAATGATAATGAGCTTTGCTCACCCCGCCCCTCTGTTCTGTGGTGCGTTTTTTACACAACACACGTGGAGTGTTGCCTTGACAACAGTTGAGGCTATATTTTTGAGGCAAGATCTTTTTGTGTGAAGTGAACAAATCCCTCACACTCAATTTTTCATAACTCGCCTGTTTGTACTTACCAATAAAAGCATTTGGCGCGAGGTCACAGCGTTTGGGTTTGCGTGCTCACAAGGTTTGCGAAAAGTAAAGGCTACAGGCTTAAACACTCGAGGTTAGAGCCAGGGCAGACGACAGGATGAAGCGTGCAAAGAAAATTAGTGTTTGGGACCATTTCACCAAAAAGAATGACACCGATATAAGTTGCAACTTGTGTGATACAGTGCTTAAATACAGTAGTAGCACATCTATGAGGTATTACTGCAACCGCAAGTCTCTCTTCGGAGCTGTCATTTTATTAAATGAGCCGCGGCAATGTTTCAAATGAGCTTCTAACGCTAGACAAACGCCTTTATTTTCAACGCGATCACCTTGTACCCAAACCATTTTGAAACTAAGGAGCCATTTGTCCTCCGATTACATACAAGCTCCTCGGCGCCGCGTTTGCGGGACTCATGTTTCGAGCTGTAGGGGATTTTAAAAAAGTGATGTGAGTGGAAGGGCGGCGCCGGGTGTGTGTGTGTGTGAGCGGGAGGCAGAGCGTCAAAGAGATGCAACAGAGTTGCGAAATTGCAGGCACGGCTCGAAATGGCTGTTATTTCAAATAGCGTAGCATATTTTAAACTAATCAGTTAACCGGTTTCAACTGGCTAATGAGGCTCGGTGATCGGTCAAGAAATTTTTTAGTTTTCGCCGTCCCTAGTCTCTATATCATGATATCGAGGTGAAAGAGGCTCTATGTGATGGGATTTATCTGACCTTGGTGACGCGAGGCAGCTGGCAGACAGTCGGTTAAGCCAATCTGTCTGCTTCCTGACCTGGGCCCCAATTTGTCATGTTTTGCATTGGTCACATGTGACCAATACTTGCCAGATTTCCCTACAGCTCAATTGATGCTACTTTAAGTCCTAGCATCCATCAATTTTGGACGGGTGCCCTTTCATTTGTAATGTCATTATGGTGCCCTGTTGTCTCCCCTTGTTGATGATGTCCTTCACAGTATTCCATTGCACATCTAACGGTTTCGAAATACTTTTGTGTACCCTTCTCCCGATTGGTAAATCTTTAGCCTTCTCCCGATTGCTAAATCTTTACAAAGATATCCAAACACATCCTTTGTAAAGTCGACCAAGAAGATGCTAATAAAACCCACTGTAATTGAGTCACATATAAGGTTACATGAGTTCTAGTCAACATTTACTAAACACATTTGAAAGTGTAAAATTATATAAAAGTCTCAGTAAAACTAAATTGACCCCATTTACTTTACTTTGACCATTACTAGTATTGTGTTGAACAATTAATCTGTGCAAGTTAATCCACCGAATGAAAAAAATGATCTTTGTAATCTTTAGTCAAAATCTCAAAATGTGCTTCCCCTTTGGAATGGTGTTCCTCTCTGACGGCTTGTGAAGAACATCCTTAACAACTCCTCTCCAATTGTCAGTCTGCTGTGAGCTAGAGATGGCGAGGATGTGCGCTAAAATCAAGCCCCGCCCTCTATTTTTTTTATCTTTCTGTATTGTATTTCATACCGAAATGCACAACTTCTGGTTCATGCAGACTTTAAGTTAAGTGCTGTTTTATCTGGAGCCTCATATTTATATTAACTGTCATTACAGACTGTGGGCCACGTTTGAATCGCTCAGGAGAGGAAGTACACAAACAGTCATCCCACTGCAATGACAGGAAGACTGCTTCAAAGAGAGTTCAAGAGCTGAGCTCTGAACTTTTCTTTGGTGTCTTTGTGAAGGTATGTATCATAGGAAAGATGCTCAAGAGGTCAGGTTTTATTTATAATTTGCACAGCTTGCTCATAGAGTAAAAGTATTCTGTATGTAAATAGTAATAAAGTAAACTGAACAAATTTGAGCAAATACATTTTGCTCTTGATATAATGTTAGCATAGTTGTTATTGATCTGCAAAGGCAGAAATGTTGTTGGCAAGCAAACCATTTATTAATGAGTGTGATGTTGCTGGTAGGAGTGTGGTCCTCTGGATTCAGAAGCTATGGTCATGGGGGTTCTGGACCAGTCCTTTGATGTGCTGGTGCTTCGCTACGGAGTGCAGAAACGAATCTACTGTAATGTACGTATGACTTATTCAACTATTTGTTTTCACAGCTTTTCCTTCTAAATAGTAAACTAGTGAAATTCAGCCATACACCTCCTTTATCATAATCATTTTCACTTATATTTATTACTTATGTATTTGTGAGGTCGTTATTACAATATATTACATTATAGTGTTTAAATTAAACGCATTTGTAAACAAATTATGAATTAATGTACCGTCGTTTGTCGCATTTCTTTTTTATATTCATAATTTTCAGTAAACTGAAAGTAAAGTAAGTACATGTACACTCGTGTGTTGCGACATTACTGTCAACCAATCCTGTCGGATCCAAAGTAGTCAGAACTGCATCTTTTATTTTCAGTCTCTCTGAAAAGTGCGTTGAACTGCTTAAAAACAAATCCGCAGTAAAATAAAGCGAACAAATGACCGAGACGGTGTCTTACAGACACGATCTGTAATTTTGTTTGAAATAAAGTTCATCCACACTTTCTGAATGTTTGGATCATAAGGTTTATGGTTTAAGACATGCTTTTTGTGGGCGTTAAATAATGGTGCAAATACCAGTAAATTGACTATTGCAAACCTTAGTAAATCACCTTGCATTATTCATTTAAATACTATTATTCCAATAATTTTTTGCATCTGAAAAGGTAACTCCTACAGTAAGGTCAGCCGCAAAAATAACCGTCACCGCCTTTTCTGTGCTAATACAACACAAGTTAAGCAACGTGCTTTACAATGTCTCACAGAAAAAAAGGGGGGGAAAAACAAGCTTTCACACAGGCAACACATAAAGATAAAATTGTCCCTGATTAAAAACTAATGGAAACGGATGTATTCCCGTACAGTTGCAGCGTCTCTAATATGTTTCGGCAAACTGTTCCAAAGTTTAGGCGCTGCTACAGCAAAGGTGCAATCTCCTTTTGACTCCAATGTGTCCCAGGAATTTTGAGTAACTTCCGATTCGCTGATCTCTGGTACATCCGGTTAATCCTGACAGTAGTTTTTATTGTCAAAAGAGGGTTTGCACTGGCGCAGGCTGTTAGTAAATCTGCCTCTTAGTGTTAGACTATCATTCACTATCATCATCACTATCATTCACTTTCGTTTTTTCCCCTCTATTCTTCTTCGTGTGAGGCTGTGCGCACCGATAACGGTGTGCGAGTCACGACAACTTCTGCGTTTAAAATCATTTGAATGTGTAAATTGGCAAGACCTAACACGTCCAAATGATGAACTTTCACTCTATGATGGTTAAATTTAGCATACATTTACTAATACATTTACATTACTAATACAAATACATATCACCTTCACACAAGTTAATTTTGCCTGTGGCCAAGTTACTTTTAGATTAAGATTGTATGTTTTCATATTAAGTTGTTTGACCTGTATCCTCTAGGATATGAAAACTGTTTAGGCTTAAAGTGTAAGTTTGCGATTTTCAAACCACTTTGTATTGTTACAATGTAAATGAACAATGTTTACTCTTTCTCCGTGTTACCTGGACTGAGAAATTCATGCTCTTTGAATTCTTGCACCTGGAAACAATACAAGTCAAAACCATCAAGACTAAAAGTTTGTGAAGAAGTATTTCCTACTCGGGCAAGGCAGTATTTTACTCTGGTCAAGCCTGTATTTTACTCTGGTCAAGCCTATTCAATTGTAGTGTAGGAACGGCAGAAGGTCTGGACTCTATCGCAGCTTTCATTGGCCGAGGACGTTGGACTGACATGTAACGCAACCAATCACAGTTTGTTTTGTTCCGCGTCATTTTTAGGGATGTAAAAATGTATCTGTGCGTGAATCTAATATAGTTGTGCAAGTTATAGTGGGAATTTTTAAAAATGAATCATGAACTAACATTTTCTTTACAGGCCAAAATATGTAACCTTTGATTTCTCTTTACAGGCCTAACATTTGAAAATAATAATGTAACAGCAGTATTTTTTAGCAAGGTTGTTGTTTCAGAAACTCTGAAGATATCCTGGCTATGTAATAGTCCCATGATATATTGAGTAATCAACGATGAACTAACAATGAACCACCAACCCCATGATTTTGTTGATTTTTATAATTCAGATGATTCACCTTTCTACCACATAGGCAGCCAAGTTTATTTAAAAAGCCCATTTTGCCAGCTGTGAATAAGCTTTGCCAGCTTTAAATCCATTGAATGTAATGTGGTATGTAGCTGAGCTATAAACCAGCACACTATAAATGGCCACAACAGAAAAAAACATTCATTGCTTTTTAATAATGCATGAAATAATGAATAATAAATAACATGCTCTGTTTCTCTTGAAGTCATTAGAGGGACTAAAGGCGGTCAACTTCCGTAAAGTGGGAAAAAGACCAGAGATGACGCTTTTTTGGGAAACTGGTGACCCAAGCAAGGAGTCCATACAACAGGTGCGCTACTCCATGCAGCTTTCTTCTGTTCTCCTCATTTTCTCAATATCTGTTATATTGGTGGGATTATAATGAGTGCAGTTTCAAACACAATGTTTAAAATTTCAAAATGTTTTAAAAAAAAAACTGTTTAATCGTGAAGATATGCTTTTACATTTATAACTGAAGCAGCAATCCACATAACAATGTTCTAAGTCAAGTCATCTTCATTTATATAGTGCTTTTAACAATGTTGATTGTTTCAAAGCGGCTTTACAGTAATAAACGGATAATTTAAGGTAACAGATTGTTTTGGCTTTATAGCGGTTCTTGAATAATGTTATTTTCCAGCTAAAGTTAGTTTTGATTGATTCACTTCCGTCGCAAGGATCATTAGTTATTAAATCAGAGGCCGCTAAGACGTCACCGTTCTCTCTACACAGACTTCAAACGCGAACCTGTGAGAAATGCTGATGACGCTCACGTGCGCATTAAGAATACATTCTATAGTTATGTGCGTTTGAATATATGTGCGCATGTTTGTAATTCTCTACAAACCAAGCCTAAACAAACTACTTGTCTGGCCTTAAAGTTTTGATACAGAAATGTATCACTTCGAGATAGGTACGCAAAACCAAAATTATCCCGACAACGCTTTATCTGTAGAGTGATAAAGGGATCCTCCATAGGGAGAGGCTAGTTGGCACTTCAGCACTGCGTTGACATCGGGTCCAGGCGAAGGTCCTTCGTCAGATCTGGATACGGCCTGGATCCGACAGGCTGCGGGAAAACCTCGGGATAAACAAAGACACTAAAATTAGCGTAGATGCCATTCTTCTTATGATGTAACGAGTACATCAGGATTTAAGGGAAGTGTTCCCAGTTCCGGCTGACCTAATCTATGCAGCCTGACATTGAGTTATAGAAGTCTATAATGCATTATGTGAATGCAGGTCAAAGAGATGTGTCTTTAATCTAGCTTTGAACTGACAGAGTGTGTCTGCTTCCCGGACAATGGTAGGAAGACTGTTCCAAAGTTTTGGTGCTAAATAGGAAAAGGATCTACCGCCAGTAGTCGATTTTGATATTCTAGGTATTATTAACTGGCCGGAATTTTGAGATCGCAATAGACGTGAAGGACTATAATGCGTTAAGAGCTCGCTCAAGTACTGCGGAGCTAAACCATTTAGTAAATTTATACAATGTTTAATAGGGAGCCAATGCAGTGTTGACATAACGGGGCTAATATGGTCATACTTCCTGGTTCTGGTAAGAACTCGAGCTGCTGCGTTTTGAACTTGTTTGTTAAGCGTACAGGGCAACCACCCAGTAGAGCATTACAATAATCTAGCTTTGAGGTCATGTACGCATGAACTAATATTTCCGCATTTGTCAATGAGAGCATATGGCGTAATTTAGATATATTTTTAAGATTGGAAAAATGCGGTTTTACAGATGCTAGACACGTGACTTTCAAATGAAAGATTGGTATCAAAGAGCACACCCAGGTTCCTAACCGACGACAAGGACTTGACAGAGCAGCCATCAAGTGTTAGACAGTATTCTAGGTTATTACGTGTGGAAGTTTTCTAAACCAATCAGAATCTAGCAACCACATAGCAATACATAAAAACACTCAGAACGTCCTAACAGCCACTTGGCAACACCTAAGAAACTGCCTGGGACACTGTACCATCTGCATATACACTATATGGCAATTTTTGCCCATTCATCCAGTACATTTACATTTATTCATTTAGCAGACGCTTTTATCCAAAGCGACTTACAAATGAGAAACAATAGAAGCAATTAAACTAGCAGTAGGACAACAGTATGTAAGTGCTATAACCCTTCACAGTACAATCCAAGTTTTTTTTTTTTTTGTAGAATAGAAAAGAAAGTGTTAGTGTTAGTAGTACTGGATCAAGTGCTCAAGTGCTGCCGAAAAAGACACGTCTTCAGCAGTTTCTTAAAGATGGCTACAGACTCAGCAGCTCTGGCTGAGTTAGGCAGATCATTCCACCAGCAGGGAACAGTCATGGTGAAGGTCCGAGAGAGAGATTTCGTGCCTCTTTGAGATGGCGCCACCAGTAGAATGTCATGGCAGTGGAAGTTTGAAACTCTTCGGCTATGGAATCAGAAGAGCTTTGGTGAGGTTTATGTACCATGATCTTCAGCACTTGGTGACCCTGCTCTGTGACTATATGTGGTCTTCCACTTTGTGGCTGAGTTGCTGCCATTCAAGTTTCAAGTTTACTTAATTTATAAAGCACATTTAAAACAACCTTGGTTGACCACATTGCTGTACAAGATATATCTAAAATAGATCCATCCCAAAAAATGTAAATCCACTTTCACAAGACATTAAACGCATAAGAGTACAAATAGGTTTTTAAAAGACTTCTAAACTCAGACACTGTGGACGCTGTTTTGATGTATAATGGCAATTTGTTCCATAGCCTGGGTCCAGCTATCGCAAAGGCTCTGTCACCCCTGCATTTCAATCTGGATCTGGGTACTCGCATCAGATAATTGGTCTGTGATCTGAGCAATCTGACTGGTTTGTGTTCCATAACCAGCTTAGTAAGGTATTGAGGAGCGAGATTATTTAATGCTTTATACAGAAATAACAAGACTTTAAATTCAATACGATACTGAACAGGTAGCCAGTGCAATGAACGTAATGTAGGTGTGATGTGATCTCGTTTGCGAATGCCTGTAAGCAAACGGGCAGCTGCATTTTGGACCAGTTGAAGCCGATGGATAGATGAAGCAGGTAGCCCTTGATATAGCGAATTACAGTAATCAAGCCGTGATTAAATAAAATCATGGATTACAATCTCAAAACTGTTCCTTTTTAGGAAAGTTTCGCTAATCTCCAGAGATGGTAAAAACTGGAACTACTGCATTAATTTGTTTGTTCAGTTTTAGACCACTATTCAATATAAAACATAGATTCTTTGCAGCAAACAAACGGTATGAAGTGAGAGAACCCAATTGAAAAAACAGGCCAGCCGCGTGAAAAAAACGTTTTGGTGGACACACGGCCTAAGTGTGTTTTAGAAATCAGGAATGGTGAGAGAACATTGTGCTTGGTACGTATTTTTTGTCTTCAAACCAAACTTGGGTCTCCAGTTTAAATCCCGTCTGGCTAGTGCGCTTCCCATAATGTTCACTCTTTAGGAGAGTAGGTGGTCTTTTGTGGTCTGTGCGAACGCAATCGCCCACATGAGCGTAGGGCTGCTCCATTATGGCAAAAATAATAATCACTGTTATTTTGGTCAATATTGAAATTACGATTATTTAGCACAATTATTGCTGGGTGATATGATCAAAGTCTTATTTCAGGATACGAGAAAGAAACTAATTACAAACAAACCCGACAAAAATACAAATTAAATAAAGTGCTTTAGGTTTTTCAGGAAGATGTACTAACAGTAGTATTCCGATAAGTAATAGCCTGAAACAGAAGTTTATTAAAGTAATCAAATGTAAAATAACACTGCTGTATACATTAAATTAAGATATAACCGACTGTTTTTGAGGATACTTACCAAAACGGCATTTCGGCTATTTGACCGTTTAGGCGCGTATCTGAAGCCCACAGTAACGTTTACTTATGCCCGTTCCCCATCTCGGGGCGCAGGTACAGGAGGCCACCTTGTAAACAGCATCTCTTTCGCAGCTTACTGCACTTTTAATAACACAATTTAATATCAAGCACGTCCCACAGTTTAGCAACCGTAGACTGCATTTTCAACACTCCCTTATTCGGCTGAATGGATGTTAAATTTAGCTTAGGGAGCGCACCGCTGTGAAGGAAAGAGCGCTGACGGAATCGGCAGCGGCACAATAATCGTTTTAGCTTGATTATCTTGTATTCATAATAGCTGGAAAATCGAAATACAATTACCGGTAATCGCACAGCCCTACATGAGCGTCTACACTACGAAAGCATTTTGGTCCAAAGCAGCACATTCAAAACAATATGTATTGAATAAAGCGCTGTATAAACAGGTGACTTGAAAGATGACTTTGTACATGAATTGCGTATTGTATTGTGAGGTAGTCAACAATATTTTCCACTTAAATTACTTAAATATTAAAAGTAATTTGGAACAGGTTGTTTGTCAAATTTGTTATTTGTATAAATTAAAAAGTGTTGTTGCTTTTTTAAGTAATTTGAAACCATTTTAGTGTGGCCAGTGTTTCAGTGACGCTGAATCTCTCCCAGTGCACCAACAAAGTCTGGGTTGACCCTGAGCCAAAACCACTCAAAATATCATAGAAACTGCGTATCAACACCTTAGTTACATCTCGGAACATTGTAGCAATCACATACCATGGTTCTTGCCGTGGATAATGGTGTGTTGTGTTCTTCTGCAGGAGATCTCCATCTTCACCCTGTTGAATGTTCAGCTGAAGGCAGATCGCGTCCCTATGAAATACAGTGCTGTGCTCAAGAGACCCTCAGCACTTGTATGAATTATCCCAACACAATTTTTATTTCCGCAGGTTTATTCTGAACCAAACAGAAGTATCAATGGTGATAAAGGCTTCTCCTCTGCACCTGTAAATCATGAACTCAGTTTTATTTGATTTTATTTGACTTTTATTGGATTTTGTTCTGAAATCTGCCAAATGCACATTTCTTTTAATTTGGGAATGTTAAGTGTTCAAGTTGAAATATTTGAAATATTTTGCTTTAGCCTCAGGAAGTGTTAAGTGAAGGTTTTGTTTTCAGGGATTGTGCCATAAGTTTAAATATCTCTATTTTGAAACAACATGAAGTTCACCCTCATTCAGAGAATAGTTTCCAGAGTGAATTTTAGTTACTATTTCGATGCCAGTGTTTTAACACTTCGACCAGTGTGTGCTTTGTAACATTCAAGCTTCTTTTTTTCTTTTCTTTCTGCCTTAAACCTTTTAGTATATGCAGCCTTTGAATGAAAGATGATCACTTCAGAAATGGCGTTTGTCAACTTTAGAAGTTGCAGATATGTTAATGATTATTTTGTTTTCCCAATGGGAAGCATTGAGCCCTTAACAAACCTACCATTTTATTAAGTGATTTTTGGACTATATATATGCTTGGCTGTGTGATTGCTTTGTTTTGTTGCAAAATACTGGATCTGTTATGTTATTAAATAGGACCTTTGGGTGAATCTTTTGTTAATTATTGATAGATGCTTTTTAATTATTTTCAAGAATTAGTTGTACAGCATCAAAACTGTTGGGACCCACCATTTGAAGAAAACATTTTACTTTACAATCACTCCACTGCTTGCTGCTTATGTATGTAAAGGTACTGCCCAAAATCCCCCCATACACTTGAATACTGTTTTACATACACTGAACGTCTATTTGATGTCTTTAAGAAATGTTTTAAAGTGTCATTTGTCTCATCTTATGCTTTTTATTTAATGTTTTCATATGCTTATTTTTGCACATGTAATTTCAGTGATTGTTTCAGATAGATCAACTATTTACTTATAAACTATTGATCTTGCAAACAATGTCTTCTCTACTGTATAGTGTTAAATGGCACTCTTGAGACCAGTATACAACTCTAAAACTGACAGACTATATAACATGTCAGAAAGACTAGAAAAAGGAATCTGGGCTTAACTTCATTTACCATTAAGCTCAGTTGAAGAATCTCTACAGTTAGCAAGTCATATGATATGACAAAAAAAAAAAAAAAAAAATCAGCATTTTGTTTATTTTACAAGAACTGCTGTGTAAAAGAAGTGGGGGGAAAAAGTTGTCCAGTTTGTAAGGTTGGAACATGCCAGTATCCATGTGTAAAATGTTTGTAAAATCTGCATATGGTATTTAATTAGAGACTTGTGTTGTATGTACTCCGGTAGGGGTTCAATTTGATGTACGTACACATTTGTAACATTGGTCTAAAAATGTAGTCCTGAAATATATATGCAAGTAGAAAAAAACCTGTGGTGTTTGGCAAATGAATATGGTTAAGTGTGATACTGACTGCAAAACTAATAAAAACCACTTCCACAAAGTCTCCACCACCTCCATTTATTTACAGTCACCTTTATTTATATATAGCGCTTTATATAATACAGATTGTTTCAAAATGGCAAAATAATGGTCAATGTGCAAGCAGCTCTGAAAGTCAATCGTGTCGTTGTTCAGCTCTCATCCAATAAGGGGACCTTGGGAGAAACCAGGCTCAGTCTAGGGGTCCGCTGACATTCAGGGCTGCATTGTGGTCATTTCTTGGTGCAGGTCTACCACTGTAGCCACATTTGTCTAATACAAATCTAAACTCATTTGGACATGTACACTATGTGAGTTAATACCTACCTTCCACTGCGATGTGTTGTAACACTAGCTGGGGATATTTAACAATGAGAGGTAATTTGCTGAAATAAGATCCATATCTAATTAATGCAAAAACTTTATTGATGACCAACAAATAATCAGTTTTGAATAAAGTGAACAATTTAAAGTGACAAAAAACGTTATATTGTATTTTAAACTAGATAATGTTGCCATCCACCTACAGTATTTTTTGTGAATTTTGAGATATCACAAGATAGATGGAAATGCAGATGTGCATACATTCTAAAATGTGCACAAAAAAACGTATGTGCTCAATCTAGGCAGATAATGTATTATCCGAAAAGAAGACATGCATAAACTAAGATGGAAACATATTCACCACATAAATTCCTTGAAATCAATTAGAGAGCTCTCTAATCGTAATTGTTTTCATAATTATGATGTGTAATGCTGAGAACATTTTAAGCTATTGCGGTTTGCAATAAATGCAGGTTTACTCGTGTCATTAAGGTAATAATAACCCACAAGTTGGGAGTGTTGTATCCGTGAGATCCGTGATGGTGATAATCTGCTGTTTTCAGTGTGGATCACCTGCAGTCACAGGTTATGTGTTATGGTACGTACAGTTATGCAACGTGTTCTTTAAAAAATATGGCAAATGTTGCACCAGATATGAGTACAAATCAAAATTTAATCCACAGCATGCACATTTCAACATTATCCTACTTTATGATATAGAATAGAACAAAAGGTGTCCGGTTACTATCGTAACCCCGGTTCCCTGAGAGGCGGGACTGAGACATTACGTCAGTTGAGACGTATATGGGAACTCCTCCCTTTTCCACTTTCGCTGAAATCTTTTGGGCTAACGCCAGCTGGGGACGTTGCAGTCGCCAGGTCCAAAACAGATGCAATCGTCGTTCACAGAGAACGCGTGTAAGTATCCAATGCACTTCGCCGAGGCGAGAGTGAGAAGCAAGGCCGGGGAAAGCTCCTTGACCGCAATCGAAGCTAGGGGCTCGAACGGTGTTCGAGATAGAGCCCTCAAGACTAGAGCTAGATCCCACGGCGGCACGGAGGGCGGTCGTGCACGACACAATCTTTGCCGTTTGTTGCCATTTGTCGCCGGCTCTCCCAGTTTATATCTAAATTAAAGACACATCCCTTTAGCCTAGCATTCATATAATGCATCTCAAAACCTTATACAGTTATCAGATCAAATGCACATTATTATCCTTGATTAATGTTATGAACGCCATTTGCTTCTCTGTTTTATCTTGCCCAACACCTGTGAAGAGTCAGTCCCAACTCCTGCGAAGACTTCAGATGCCCAACACCTGTGAAGAGACAGTGCCAACTCTTGCAAAAACTTCAGATGCCCAATACCTGTGAAGAGACAGTCCCAACTCCTGCGAAGACTTCAGATGCCCAACACCTGTGAAGAGACAGTGCCAACTCCTGCGAATACTTCAGATGCCCAACACCTGTGAAGAAACAGTGCAAACTCCTGCGAAGACTTCAGATGCCCAACACCTGTGAAGAAACAGTGCAAACTCCTGCGAAGACTTCAGATGCCCAACACCTGTGAAGAGACAGTCCCAAGTCCTGCGAAGATGTCAGATGGCCAACACCTGTGAAGAGACAGTGCCAACTCCTGCGAAGACTTCAGATGCCCAATACCTGTGAAGAGACAGTGCCAACTCCTGCAAAGTCTTCAGATGCCCAACACTTGTGAAGAGACAGTGCCAAATCCTGCTAAGACTTCAGATGCCCAATACCTGTGAAGAGACAGTGCCAACTCCTGCAAAGACTTCAGATGCCCAATACCTGTGAAGAGACAGTGCCAACTCCTGCAAAGACTTCAGATGCCCAATACCTGTGAAGAGACAGTGCCAACTCCTGCAAAGTCTTCAGATGCCCAACACTTGTGAAGAGACAGTGCCAAATCCTGCGAAGACTTCAGATGCCCAATACCAGTGAAGAAACAGTGCAAACTCCTGCGAAGACTTCAGATGCCCAATACCTGGGAAGAGACAGTGCCAACTCCTGCGAAGACTTCAGATGCCCAATACCTGTGAAGAAACAGTGCAAACTCCTGCGAAGACTTCAGATGCCCAACACCTGTGAAGAGACAGTGCCAACTCCTGCGAAGACTTCAGATGCCCAATACCTGTGAAGAGACAGTGCCAACTCCTGCAAAGACTTCAGATGCCCAACACCTGTGAAGAGACAGTGCCAACTCCTGTGAAGACTTCAGATGCCCAACACCTGTGAAGAGACAGTGCCAACTCCTGCGAAGACTTCAGATGACCAATACCTGTAAAGAGACAGTGCCAACTCCTGCGAAGACTTCAGATGCCCAACACCTGTGAAAAGACAGTCCCAACTCCTGCGAAGACTTCAGATGCCCAACACCTGTGAAGAAACAGTGCCAACTCCTGCGAAGACTTCAGATGCCCAACACTTGTGAAGAGACAGTGCCAACTCCTGCAAAGACTTCAGATGCCCAACACCTGTGAAGAGACAGTGCCAACTCCTGCAAAGACTTCAGATGCCCAACACTTGTGAAGAGACAGTGCCAACTTCTGCAAAGTCTTCAGATGCCCAACACCTGTGAAGAAACAGTGCAAACTCCTGCGAAGACTTTAGATGCCCAACACTTGTGAAGAGACAGTGCCAACTCCTGCGAAGACTTCTGATGCCCAATACCTGTGAAGAAACAGTGCAAACTCCTGCGAAGACTTCAGATGCCCAATACCTGTGAAGAGACAGTGCCAACTCCTGAAAAGACTTCAGATGCCCAAAGCCTGTGAAGAGACAGTGCCAACTCCTGCGAAGACTTCAGATGCCCAATACCTGTGAAGAGACAGTGCCAACTCCTGCGAAGACTTCAGATGCCCAACACCTGTGAAGAAACAGTGCAAACTCCTGCGAAGACTTCAGATGCCCAACACCTGTGAAGAAATAGTACCAACTCCAAAAATGTTTAGCTAACTGTGATTTGTATGTACATTTCTGAAATACATAACTTGACACAGTCTCCTCTGATAACAGATCACTCTAAATTGTGATGTAGACATGCATTTTCTGTAAAGCTGCTTTGAAATGATGCGTATTGTGAAAAGCGCTATACAAATAAATGTGAATTGGTTTTCCTCCTATAGAAAACCAAGAAAACGCTTAATGAGGCTTAAAGGAGAACTCCGGTCAATTTTAACATTGAGCTCAATTTTTAGTAAATTTGGAGTGCTGTCAATACAGAGAACAACGACAAAAATCGGTGTTGCCTACACTGTGTTATCCTATTTTTAAAATTTGCACCCTATTGACTTGAATGGGGCAAGTTTTAAACCTGCTTTTATCCTCTTAACATATTTGATGTGTCATTACAAGTGCCCAGCCATGTTAAGTGATTCCTTAAGAGTGAACACGAGTGAATCTGACTGCAGTAGATGTGAAAAATATGAATAAAAATGATGTTATATCAGCCAGCGCAAATACCTGTATTTAGTTCCTGTTTTCGGTGGAAGTCCAAAGTAGTCGATTGTCGAGTTCACGCGCGTGATCATAGTAACTAAACCTATGCGCGTGAACTATTCCAACAAGCTCTCACCCTAAACACAAATGAGCTTTCTTTTGACATATTCTGGGCTCATCTGCTTTTGTAGATAGTATGCTTTATTCATATGTTATTTACTGAGTTTGGCTTTTTAATATCACTGTATTATACATTAAGCCATGTTAAGCGTTTTCTTTTCAATGGCTTTCTATGGAAGGAAAATGCTTAACTTGTAATTAAGCGCGTTGCATTCATATTTTGGGCTCATTGCTTTGATGTGCATAGTATGCTATTAGTATGGTGTTTACTGAGTTTGGTAATACCACTGTCTAAGTACAGTAAGCCATGTTAAGCGTTTTAGAATGTCCCCTTTGCTGTCATGTTCAGGACATTGAATATCGAGATTGGTTGAATCATTTTTGTGTATTATGGACCGACATGCTCCCTCGCCAGCTGGACAAGACCCAGCTATACAAGATGTGGGATATTGTAAACAAGTCAAACATATACTAAATACTATATACTGATGGTGTACTTCACTTGCATGGCTGGGTTAGAATAACCTCCTTTTCATTGTTTAATGTATGTTAGAATAATGTTAAACACTAGAACTATTGCTGCTTATACGTAAATGTTTTTTAGTTATTGGCCTAAATATTATTTCATGCTGTAGGCTAACTGGGCCTAAAGGTAGCCTATGCCCTCTATGAACTGTATAAATACGCTGTTTTTCTACCACCACAATGCATGCAGAACTGCAGTGACGTAAACGTGTCGTTGACTCCAAATTGGATCTGTCAATAAGTTGACACCATATGAGAACTGAACTGAGCTGGACGAGGATATCACTGTTTTCTTCAGAGCTGCATAAATCAACTAAATAAATAACGAATGATTTTTACAACCGAAATTAATCAACACTGAATTTACTTAAGCTGGACAGTGACACTATTTTCTTCTAGATCTACTGTACAGCCGAAACAATCTTTATTGCATTATTTTCCTGTAATCACTGTAAAGCTGCTTTGAAAGAATCTGTATTGTAAAAAGCACTATATAAATAAAGGAGACTTGACTTGACAATAGTCACTTTGTAGGTATCTTAAATCCAATTACGACGTTTTAAAATGCAGAATAGATATCTGGAATTGGAATTTTGACTAGTCAAACTAAATTACGACTAATAGAGTCAGGGGTATTTAATGCGAAAACGGCTTGCCATAGGCTAACGTCACGTTAACATGTAGCCTATGAGACTGTACTGGGCAGAAAGACGCCGTCACTGTAGTAAAACTGGGAGCTCCGCTAGTCGGATGGGGCGCACCGCAACTGTATGTCGGATGCTTTATCATAGGATACATACACAAATAAACCATGACCATATCAGCAATAAATGCCACCGTGTGCACTGTAAATGAGTTGCATTTCGTGTGTTAAACGCAAAAGTATTGTAAATCATTGTATTTGTTGTATTATCCGTGCTCTTGGGATTACCTCCAGACATCAGTGCGATTAATAGCCTATCATTATTTCATCAAAATGAAAGTGACGGTGGATTTTGAGGAATGCCTGAAAGATTCGCCTCGTTTCCGGTGAGTCTGCTGCTGATATCAATCCATACACACGTAAATGATGCACAAAAGCTCTGTATCACTCTCTCCTTGTGGATGCAACGGGCTGCGTCTCAAAAGCTAGTGAGCTGCCTACCTAGACAGTTCTGCTGGTCATCAAATGATTATGAGCATGTGTCCATGTTGACTAGGTAGTCAGCTCATAGCTTTCGAGACAGCTGTAGAGTCTCACCTCACCTGCCGCATTATCAATGAAGAGATGCGCTAGAAAAGAGAAACAAATGGGGGAAATGTTTTTTTTTTCCTGTTTATTTAGGTAAAAAAACAAAACAAAAAACTAGGCTAAATGTGGCGGCTCTCTCTGTGCTTTATGTAATTGGTTTACATTCTGCCATTTGTATAAATGACATCTGGCGTGTTTAACCTTGCGTGTTTTATAAAGAATGCAATGATACACATCGGTTTACAGTTCTAAAAGTAGCCTAATCGTGACAATAATAACACGTTTCTGAATCTGAATATTGTGGTTGTGTGATGTTATTTCTGTGCATTCCCAGCACGTGGATCTTTTACCAGCAACAAGATCAGTACAAGGCCCAGTTCTCTTCCTTACAGAAATACTGTTTGAAAACGCAGTAAATGTGCATTCAATTCAAATTTAATGTAGCATTTAATTTTACAGTCCTGTTCCCCATGTACATTCTATGTAGGCCTACTTATTACAGTTATTACAATAACTATAGGTTCTAACCCTGAACCTACCCTTAACCCATGTAGTTACCTTATATTAACCAGTACTTTCTTAGTTAAGTACACTATAAGTACACGTACTGTAAAATAAAGTGCAACCTTACAAATGTACAAATTGTCAGATCAACAGCATATTTTGCCAAAGTTATCCCAAGCGTTATTCATGTGCAGTAACTTACAGTGTGGAAATGGAGACATTTAATTCATTACTGGACTGGACTGTCAATACATATTTTCAAATCACTGATAATGTTAAATAAACATGTGTTAATCATGTTAGATATTGTATTTTTACTGAAATATTCTAAAATATGTTCTTGATTAATTGTCATTAGCTGCTTACTATGCATTCTCATAGACTTCTTTTGATGTGGCATCAACCATGTATTTGTCCAAATTTTACCCAATAAACATATTTCTGACCAAAGAGTCCTTAAACTTTTTTCTATAGTAGGCTACATACTCACAATCCTTCTGATGTTATATCGACCATACAGTAGTCCAAATTTGATCCATTGAACATATTTCTGTCCAAAGAGTCATCGATCTTGAACTTTCTATACATGCTCATAGACTCCTTCTGATGTAACAACAGCCAGAAAGTAGTCCATATTTTACTTATTGAACATATTCACAATCAGCAATATAGTAGTCTAACAAAGACTATCTATCTGTGAAATGTATTCTGTGAATTTAAAAATAATTATTTATTATAAGAATCATAATAAAATTGCAAACTATTAATTTTAATGTTGCATAACATGGACTTTGCAAGTAATCAAAGCACATTCTGTACATTAACTTGCAAAGCTCAAAACCCTGGAAACAATGTTCCAGTGGTATCAAGACCTAGATCAAGACTCAATTTCTGATTCACAGGCCTGTCAAATCAGACTTGACACACTGTACACCTCGCCTAATACATTTGAGAAGTGATCAAAATCCCCTCATCAGTATTCAAATCATGGATCACTGGAAGGACATCTAAAAGACATCTAGTGCAGTGCTGGGAGTACTCCAGGACCAGGGTTGGGAACCACTGCAGTAAAAGGCTCAAATGGAGTGGTTTTTAATCCTGGTCTTGGGGAACATTTAGTATGTCTCCCTTATTTAACACACATGGGGCTGTATTCACGAAACATCTTAAGGCTAGCTCCTAACTTGCTTATCATAAAGTAACTTAGCTTAAAGTAGCTCCTACCTTGCAGATTTAGGAGAAACTCTTAAAAATAATGGGCGTGCCAGTGCTAATTTTAGGACTCCATTTTTGCTCTAAGACTATTTCACAAAACATTTTAGCACTAAAACCAGCTCCTAAATCAGTGAAAAGTTTGGGGTAGTCAAGAGGACTTGTAAGTCACTAAGACCAAATCACAAGCAATCCTAAAATGCTGTTACTGACAATCCGCCTCAGCAATCTGCCCAAAGACCAAATCTATAAATCAAAATATTTATTGCACTTATGAAGAAAAGGCTCAGCACCCAAGGCTCTATATTGCCTCAATGGTGTCTCAAATATTATTTTCAAAAGACAAGTTGCTGTCTAAAATAACACCCAGGTCTTTAAAGAGGTCATATAATGGTACATGCGCTTTTACAAGTTGATTGCACTGAAATGTGTGTTGGCAGTGCCTGTACACAACCATCACATAATGATAAAAATCCATCCAGTGTTTTTTTTTTTATCTCCTTATATCTTTTCCCCTGTCTCAAATCGAGCCGTCTGACAGTGTGACGTCACACGGTCGGACGCCCCTCCCACGATTGTTAATTGACAGCAGCGTTTCAACACAGACCCGCCCTGAGCGAGCTGTCATCATAGTTCCGCCATTGTTGATACGCTGGAGCAGAATGGCATCTAAGCGATTGTGGTGTTCTGTTCTTGGGTGTAATAATGAACACAGCAGTCATTTTTATGTACCTAAATCCAAACTGCAGTTTTGTTTTCGAAGGGAATATTCCCCAAGATCAACGTCAATGCTTTTAATGTTTGCGCGAATCATTTCTCACCAGACTGCTTTATAAACGAGGGTCAGTAGTTTTGCTAAGAAGCTGCTCCTGAAAAAATTCGGTACCAACTATTCGTGTTCCTGCTGCACCTCCAGAAGAAGTGAGTGTAAAGTTTTATTCATCACTGACAAGCCTACATTTACCGAAAAAAAAGTTTTTCATGACCATTAGCTGTCAATGTCAATCTGTCAATGAACGTATACCGGTACATCAGTAAACACATAGCGTTCGTATCTCACCACTCTAACAACTAACCATTCAGAACGTCCTGTTCGAGCCTTAATTGTTCTGGGTCCGACTCCGGTTCAAATTGATACGGTTGCACAGGTGTGTCCTCAGAGACTCCCGCTGCCATTCTTTCTCCAAAATATACACTCAACTGTTGTCAAGGCAACACTCCACGTGTGTTGTGTCAAAACGCCGCGCAGAAGAGAGGGGCGGGGTGAGCTAAGCTCATTATCATTTAAAGACACATGCCCTTAAATGGCGTGCTGAAAACAAAGGTGTTTTTGACCAGGTAAAATTTGTGTTTTCTTACAATACTAATAAGAATTTTTAATTAAAGTATATTACAAACTTTTTATTTAGAGCCTAAAGAATCATATTAACTTGTACAAAAATGGCATTATATGACCCCTTTATCTGTAGAGGATGAAGTAACAGTACATCCTTCTAGATGCAAATTGTATTCTAAGAGATTTCACGAGTTCACACTTACATACAATTAGAGGGGGTAAAGTTGAATGTGTATTTGGCGTGCTGTGCGGGGTGAGGGCTCCGGACCGAACCCAGAGTACTCCCCCCGTATGTAACTAAGTGTGGAGAAGGGGTGGTGGAGGGATGCTGCTAAACTGTCAATGGATCGAGGTGACACTGCTGAATCTATATATACCTCTTATCATTGATCGCTGAGTGCTCTCCACTTGTGTGTTAATTATCTGAACGTGCTCCTCCCGAGCTTTGTTAAAGCTACACTGTGTAGGAATTACTCCCATCTAGCGGTGAAATTGTACATGACTACACACTGAATATTACTTTCTAGCCCCTCCCATTCCGATGGCGTTTTGGTGGCCGTAATATTTCAAATCTGCCGGCAGTCGCGAGTAATCTCCCGCTCGCATTCGTCACGGTGCCACTGAGTGTAAAAACGAGAAAGGCGAAGCTTGAATTTCCAGGTATATCCCTCTTTAGCTAATGTATTTTCAAGATGGAGGCGCAACATGGCTTCCGCCATTCGAGCAGCTCACCCGTATGTATTATAAATGGCAGATTCTAGGCTTACGAGAATACTTGATTAGTTGGTAGAAGTAATTATACATTAATGAGCACAAGTGGTTTTTGCTAAGAATCAACTTAAAAAATTACACAGTGTAGCTTTAATAGGCTAAAACATAATTTTGTGTACATGTTTTTTGTCCAATAAGTAATACCTCAGTCTGATCTGAATTTAATAGAAGAAAATGACAGGTCATCCAATAGTTTATATCTTTAACACACTCTGTCAACTTGAATAATTTAGAGATTTCATCTGGTTGTGATGAAATATATAACTCAGTATAACAGAGGAAACCAATTCCATGTTTTGTTTTGTTTTCTATATAATATTAACAAGTAGTAGGTAGGTAGTAGAGGGCCTAACACAGATCCTTGCAGCACTCCATAATTTACTGACGTTATCTTAGATTTTTCACTGTTTAAATAGACAAAATAGTAACCGTCTGATAGGTACGATCTAAACCAGCTTAATGCCTTTCTCTGAATACCAATATAATTTTGTTTAGATGCAATGATAAGTTTATTTAGATCTTCCTGTCCTGTCCTGTAAAGCACTGCAATTGTTCTTGAGGGGCGATAATTGAGGCTGACTTATAAGACGCTGTCCAAGGTTGTGCATTTACAATTCTATTTCTAATGCTTTCGATTTTCTCAGTGAAGAAATTCATAAAGTCAGTAGGACTAAAATGTAATGGAATATATTGTTCAGGTGATGTCTGTTAATATGTTAATCTAGCCACTGTACTAAATAAAAACCTTGGATTGTTTGGTTATTTTCTATTAGTTTGCGGAGATGCTCTGCCCTGGCTGCTTTTAGAGCCTTTTTATAACGGTAAGTGCTGTCTTTCCGTGCGATTCTAAAGACTCAAAGAGTCTAAAGACTCAACGTGAGTTTGTCTCCATTTGCGCTCTAGGTTATGAGTTTCTCTCTTGATAATGTGGGTAGTACTGTTATACCAGTTAAGATTAAATAGACCAGAACGTGCTCCTCCCAAAAGATAATTTGTCTCGAGATCCAAATCTTTGAATATGGCAACATGCTACCTCGTTCTACAATATTTCTATGATTAAATCACTGACAGAGACCCCTCTCCCCTCTCCCATCAGCCAATTAGTTTTAGTTAGTGTGTTGACATCATCCATAGCAACGAGGTAAACCCCGTTTACCTCTTAGCTTAAGACTTGTCTCTATTCCTTAGTAAAAGTTGATCTCAGTAGATTTGTGAATAGGTTTTAAGAGGAAACTCTTACAAAGAACTTGTACTGCTATTTAGGAGAAGTGGTAAGATAAAATGTTTTGTGAATACGGCCCTAGATTTAGATCATCAGAGAGCTGAACTGAACTGAGTGTCTCAGATAAGAGAGAGCGGTGGGTCCCCAGGACTGGGACTGAAAACCAATGCTCAAGTGAATGGAAAAGGGGAAGGCAAACAATTGGAGGCTCTAAATTCACTGATGTTTTTCCTTCAAATTATTTAAATTTGCTTGCAAATTGTTAGATGTTTACTTTGACTATCAAGTAATATTTGGTATGATGTTTTGCAGGACCACAATAGAGGAAGTGGAGGGAGACTATGGAGAACTGGAGTCAAAACTCGACAAGGTATGGTTTTTATTACACTCTGTAAAGGCCTGGCATATGCAATAGTTTTTTTTTTTAATTGGATTTAAAAAAAAACAGTTCATTGAACCTTTACACAAAATATAAAACGTGGTTATTTAAAAAGTTTGCATTTGTTTGCGTATAATATTTGGATACATCAGGCTTTTATGGCTCATATAATATGAAAATATGGAGCTCAATACTCAAGGAGGAAAAAACACTCTGAATTTTATTCAGAGACCTAAGCAAAAATATGCAATTTGGTGCAGTTTGTCACGGGTTTGGTTCCGCAAAAGGCAAATGGAGGATCTATGTGCAGCAGTATGGAGTCAATTCCATGCCACATATATTTTTTAAAGCATTAAAGTATTGAGAGAAAAAAAGTTTTGCTAACAAAAATAAAGAAACACAAAATATAAATAAAATAGCGCAACAATAAAGATGTCTGCTACTTGAACAATGCTAGGAAGACTACTCCAAAGTTTAGATGCTAAATAGGAAAAGGAACTACCGCCTGGAGTTTATTTTGATTCTCTAGATTCAACTGACCAGAATTTTGATATCGCAATAGACGTGAAGGACTATAATGCGTTAAGAGCTCGCTCAAGTATTGGGGAGCTAAACCATTTAGTTCTTTGTAAGTAATCAGCAATATTTTAATAAAAAATGTATACGATGTTTAATAGGGAGCCAATGCAATGTTGCCAGAACTGGGCTAATATGGTCATACTTCCTGGTTCTAGTTAGAACTCGAGCTGCTGCGTTTTGGACCAGCTGTAGTTTGATTATTATGCGTGCAGGGCAACCATCCATAAGAGCATTACAACAATCTAGATGAATTAGAATAAAGTTTTTCAGGCAAGAAAGTAGTTGTTTAAAGCTCAAATCTGTTGTTTATTTATAAAGATAGCACCTATTTGAAAATTTTATCTCACTTTTTCGGAGTTGTGAGATCCAGTCATCACCGGGCGCTCAGTGCTCATTAACCCTGCCTGAAACAGCCTAACCTCAGCTAGTCCTTCTGATATTTGCCGCTGGATCGATGTCTCAGTAGTGGTTAATGCACTGAGATTCACAGCTGTCCGTGGTCCTGTCCGCCTGTTTCGTTCTGACCAGAAGTATGAGTCCTTGAGATCTATCGTGACAAACCAATCCTCGGTTCTGATCTGTGGCACGATTTGTCTCAGAGTTAACATTTTGAACTTTAGCTGCATGACTGAAAATGGGATGCAACCCCCCATCCTTCTTTGGAACGATGAAATACCGACTGTAAAACCCGGTTTCCCTGCTGGAGGGAGGTACCATGTTCTATGGCCCCTTTCTCCAACAGGGTTTTCACTTCTTGCTCCATAACCAGAGCCTGCTCGGGGTCCACCACCGTAGGGGAGACCCCTAAGAATCTGGGCGGAGGAACCCAACTGAATTCTTTAACCCTTTCTACAGTGAGCAGGTCCCAATGAGATATATTTGGCAGTAGCTTACACGCTGCCAGAAAATCTACTAAGGGGACCGGTCTCTCGAGACTGGCCTCTGGTATTGGTCGAATAGCCACTTCAGTGCCCTGTACGTCGAACCGGCAGGGAAAAATGAACTGACTGTTCTACATCCCCCCTCGGAGGTTTGTTGAGATGTGCAGTAGAACTGTTGTGAAGAACCGAACTGACTGCTTTACGACCCTCCTCAGAGACGCTGACGGTTCGGTGCCCTGAAGCGGCAAGGGAAACAGGGAAGCAGCAGGGAAACAGCGGCAGGGAAACAGAACTGGCAGCTCTGCGACCCTCCTCAGAGAGTCGCCCCCCATAGGGCACCGATGAGACACAGATTCTCGAACCTGTGCCTCCCCGGAGGAGACTGCCCTCAGAAGTCTGACAGCCTCAGCATCAGGACTTCTTCTTAGTCATAGCCTTCTTTGAGATAACAACTGTCCTCAGATATGTCTTATCCCAAGACGACTACAACTGAGACTACTAAAGGAACCAGCCTCTCGAGACTGGTCTCTAGTATAGCTTGAGAAAATAATCTAGCATCCTGAAACGGATGACCTGCAGGAAAACCGATCTGACAGCTCTGAGACCCTCTCCAGAGGGGGCGAGCATCCCAGTGCTGCTACATTTCCCGGGCGAACACAGAGATACAGGCTCGAAGGAGACCGTTGCGCCCTGACGCACACAAGGTGGCGGGGTTGGCAGAACCCCGAAGGCAACGAAGGTAAAGTGAAGTGTTAACCTCTTCCCCCCGGAATTTAAGAGAACCGGCCTCTCCAGACTGGTCTCTGATTACTCAAGCGACCAATTTGGTGCCCTGAAGCGGCGCACTGGCAGGGAACAGCCAAACTAAACTCCGGGCGGACACTGAGATAAGGGCTCGCCTGAGACTAGAACTCACTGGAGACCATTGCGCCCCGAAGCACACGAGATGATGTGGTAGCATTTCCCCTTAGGAATTTCACCATTTATTTCCTCAGAATTAAATGTAGCCAAAGATCAACTAGACAAGTCAACACGGTCTGGATGAAAAAGGCTGAATCGTACATTAATACCAAATCTAACTCCTAAGGATAAGATGGGTAAATATTTAATTTTCTCAAAAATTAAATGCAGCCAAATATCAACAGACAAGTAGAAATGGTCAGGTAAACGGCTGAATATGGTGTAATAATACAGCATCAACTCAGATGAGTATTTAACATTTATTTAATGACAATTAAATGCAAGAAATCAGCTCAGATAGATAACTTGGTCTGGATGAAAGGTGAATATATCATTTTCATACATCTACTTTCAAACCCAGAAATATTTAATTTATTTTCTCAAAATTAAATTCATATTTATAATCTCAGACACAAAAATAACCATAATAGTCTGCAAACACATAATTAGTTTGCACACAATCAGAGAAAGAGAGAAAGGGTGAAACCCGTCTGATCAATTCCCTGCGCATATATTATATTGCTGACCCATTATCCAAACATTGCCTCGGCAAACGCGAGATCTGGGCCAATAGATTCTTATTGGAGAGATGCAGTTATAGCAGATGCAGACCAAAACGTGCAATCTGAGCCATTGTTTCTTAATACAGACCACATAATCTACACGCTGCCTCAGCACACGCGAGATCCGTGATCGAGTCACAGAATCTAATTGCAGACCCGTAACCAACGCGTTGCCTCAGCAAACGCAAGATCCGAGCCAAATAACCTTTATTGACTTTCTTCCCTCAAGAAGAAAGCCAACAGGAGTAGAGCTCAAACTCTCGATAGTGCATATGTAACACGTCGGGAATTTAAGAATGAACCCTGTCAGCCCCATTTTACTAGAGCTGACGAGCATGCTCTACTCCCAAACAAACAACTCATAAATCACGTGTGTCGCCACTCGTAATGAAGCGAGGGCAGGGAGGAACACACAATCCAAAATGCTGTTTGCTCGCCATAATATTCCTGTCTAGATAATATAATATGCTTGTTTTTGACAGAAGCTAACACTGTTTGATCTGGGTGCGCTTTATAGCTTCCTGATCCTGACGTCTCCCGTCCGTGATGTTCCGTCATGCCATTGGACAGATTTGACACACATACTTCAGACACAATCACACAGAGGCATTCCCAAATTATAAATGATGATGACACAGCGTCTCGTCCCCTTCTCAGGGAGCCAGGGATACAGTTGTAACCCAAGACGTTTTATTCACTGACCCAATGAAAGCAAATCTTGGTTGTTCAGATTTGCTTGACTCCCTCAGTCCAAAGAGACAGTTACCTATTCAATATGGTATGATTGTAGCTTCTTTTTTTTTATTGAGTTTTTGTGGAAGAAAACTTTTGGCCCTCTTTTTTTCTGATCTTTCTACCTTACATTTGCAAAAAGTGTATGAAACATCTCAAAATTGACAAAATATGGGAACCAGTTTCTAGTTTCTTACTGAACCACATTGATTGATTGATTGATTGATTGATTGATTGATTGATTGATTGATTGATTGATTGATTGATTGATTGATTGATTGATTGATTGATTGATTGATTGATTGATTGATTGATTGATTGATCGATCGATCGATTGATTCATTGATTGATTCATTGATTCATTCGTTCGTTCGTTCGTTCGTTCGTTCATTCATTTTTCCAGCAACTATTGACAGATATATATATAGAAAATATGGTATTTTCCTTACTTTGTGCTTTTCATTTTATATACAGTGCAGATTGGTGTTGTATTGCTGTCATTGTCTGTTTTGGATTTTGTTAAAATCATAGTAAAAATAATAGTCTTCAAATAAAATGTATTACTGTGAAAAAAAGGTTTTTGTCCAGCATTTGTACATTGACATCACTTACAAGATGACAACCACTAATAAGCATAATTATAATACATTATTATTCAATCAGATCACTCTGTCAGATCATCCTGTTAATAAAATAAGCCATCTTTATCACAACAACTTGGAAACTTTAAAAACCTATGTGTTTGTGTTTACTCCTGCATGCAGTGATGTGGTATTTACTGAATGTGAATACACTGTTTTACAGCTGGTGAAGTTGTGTATAGGGATGATAGATGCTGGAAGAGTTTATAACCAGGCCAACAAGCAGTTTGTGAATGGAATCAGAGAACTGGCTTTGCAGTCCACCAGAGATGAGGTCATCGGGGTAAGAGGCAGCCCAGACCAGCTGTCATTTTTTCTTTTTGTTTATCTTTGTTATTTTTGCTTGCTTATTTCTAATTTACACTCTTTAGTAATTCATCTCTCAAACTGTGGCCCTGTCCTAAATTGGGCCTAAGCCCTAACAGTCTTCCTTTAAGTCCACAATTTGGTGATGTAATGCCACATACAGTAAAGTGTCTGGTAGTCTGCTGAGGCCCGCATCAGTGCACATCAAGTGTACCATTTGGGACAGGGTCCTGTTTTTTTTTTTCAGGCTGCAAGTTGTCAGATATGATTTTCTGCTTCTTTGTTTGACTATTTTTGGAAGCACTGACATGTTGACGCAATGCAGTGTGTGATGTGTTTTCTTTCTCTCCTCAGTCCAGTTTAGCAGCATTTGCTGAGACTCTGCAGGAAATGAACAACTATCATACAGTAAGACATCTGAAAGTATTAGATATCTGTAAATATGTTTGTGACAAAACCTCCCTTTGGGGAGACCTCAAAGGTATATATTCAAACTTCAAAACTACACTGTTAAAAAAAAAGTATGGTGTTTCTGCGAAACTAGTGGCACCAATCGGAATTACAGAAATAAAGCATATTTTCAAACAACTTTGCCAATGCCCCTTCTGCATGTCGCACCTTCCTTACTCAAACATCACAAACACAGCTCTTACGGGTGCTTGTGAAGGCATGTCTCAACAGGTAAAAATAGACTACTTTCAATAAAAGTTCCAACATATTAGGAACACTTTTAGCTGTGTTGCTATGTGTCATTATAAAAGCAATTGAGTAGGCTAACACTGTCTAGAGTGACCGGATGCATCTTGCTTATAATGAACCCATTAAACGTATCTGAACTGAGTGCAGATTTTTCACATGATGCACCACAACTCTTTGAGGCTCATCAAGTAAATAAACTGATACATTTGTCTATCTGAACTGGTTGCAGCACATACAGTAGCATCTTAATGACACGTTCGCTTTTGTGTAATTTTTGAAGGTCTAGATGCACCGAATTTAGGTTTCCGCTTATACAAAAGCAGCTGAATTTCTTTTCCCATGCAACACGTCAGCCATGTTCCCACACCAGCTAAAGGCTCAGCCTGCTACAGAAGCCACGCTCTCGAATCAAATTAAATCAATAACAACAAAATGTATCTGAATTGGTACAATTACACCTGCATAAATAATGTTGAGAATAATGTAAAATAATGTAAACATATAATTTTGAATATTTAAATAAGACTTTACACTTTTAAATATATGAAACTAAAACCGCCATTAGGTGGCAGCAAATCACTTAATGAGTGAGTCTAGGGAATAATTAACCCTCTGGGGTATAAGGTGTTCCCTTTCGAAAGGGAACTCGCACTGCGTTAAAGCACTAGGGGAGCGCCTCAGCGTGACTGATGACTGAAACACTGTATAATCACGACAATCGTATTGGCCGGCGTCAGCCATCGACACTTAGAGCTCCAACCCTGCGATCTAGACCACTTCAAACCACCTCTCGTCAAAATGGCAGGACATACACGGCGGGGGACCTGGACCAGGGTCAGAGTTTAACCCCAGGCGCGGTGGCTGAGTTGCGCCGCACCACAGACCTGGCTCTCCGGGCCACCAAACAGACGGCTGCCGCGATCGGACGATCAATGGCGGCCATGGTGGCCACGGAGAGGCATCTGTGGGTGAACTTGGCAGGCATCGGGGAGAAAGAGAAGACCTTTCTCCTCGATGACCCAGTTTCGCCCTCTAAGCTTTTTGGGACCTCCGTTGAGATGGTGGTTCATCTCAGCGGCATACAGATCATGCATACCGCGCCGGCCCGGGGATCATAGGCATGGCCAGTGGGACTCGGTTGCCACTCGTGCCCCGAGTCCAGAATAAAGAAGCAGGGTGTCAGGGATGAAGCTCAGGCCAGACGTGACCCAAGCAGAGGCAGGTAATCCTTCCCTCTGCACACTCCTCTTCCTCTTACCCCCTTCGCCTATAACATCAGGCCCATCGAGCTGGACCGATGATGATAATCAAAAAATATTCTGACGGTCTGGCTCAGGCCTTTTTTGTGAAACCAACCGATTATAGTGAGAAACAAACCCCTGTAGCCTCACAGCACTGTTGAGAGAGTAGTCGGCACTAGGTGCCTCCTCTAGTTAAAACGAAAGTAGGGCTGTTCCCCAAAAAAAAATTATATATTTTTTTTTCTTATATATATAAAATGAAATGTGTATATATAAATAATATATGTTTTATATACAGGGTTATTCAGCCTCTGTTCCCCTCCTGGAAGGATGGATTTCCCTTACGGTGTGGTGGAATTACTACAGGGACTCTTTCGCTGCTCTGTTCACTGAGTTTCTGGTAGCCCAGATCTGAAATTTGTTAATATTGGAGTAGTGATAAGCACAGGTAGCAGGTAAGCCTCCCTGTGGGGTTAGAGGCGTGGTTAGGCTTCCTCTCACCAGTCTTAGTGATTTTTCAGATCTCCTCTCATGCAAGAGTTATTATACTGAGGCCTCCGCCCCATGCAGGCAACCTGGCCCTGCTACAGGCAGAGGAAGTTAAGGGGCCACTCTCTTAAATGGCAGAGAGTTCTTTGGGCCCTTCGCCTCTCTGGCTCTGGGCTGGATTTATCTAACGTAGTTGTTTTTCTCACAAATAGAAACCTAGTAAAGACCACTTGGGTGTGAGTATGGCAGGCCTCCTCTTCTTAGAGTCTTACTGCTGAGGCCTCTGCTCCCCATAGCCCTGTGGAAGCGCTATACGTCTTTAAATTCAAGACGGTGGTCAGATCACGTCAAGTCAAGTCATCTTCATTTATATAGCACTTATAACAATGTTGATTGTTTCAAAGCAGCAGAGATACAGAGATAAACGTATAATTTAAGTTAACAGAGATTGTTTTGGCTTTATAGCGGTTCTTGAATAATGTTATTTTCCAGCTAAAGTTAGTTTTGATTGATTCACTTCCGACGAAATGATCATTTGTTATTAAATTAGGGGCCGCTAAGACGACACCGTTCTCTCTAAACAGACTTTAAACGCGAACCTGTGATAAACGCTGATTGCGCATGCGCATTAAGAATTGGTTCTATAGTTATGTGCGTTTGAATGTGCGCAGGTTTGTAATTCCCTACAAACCATGCCTAAACAAACTACAGTACTTGTCTTGCCTATAAATTTTTATACAGAATTTTATTTTATTTTATCATATATAATAATAATATAATTATAGGTACGCGAACCGAATTTTCCCACAACGCTTTATCTGTAGAGTGGTAAAGGGATCCTCCATAGGGAGAGGCTAGTTGGCACTTCAGCACTGCGTTGTCATTGGGTCCAGGCGAAGGTCCTTCATCAGATCTGGATACGGCAGGCTGCGGGAAAACCTCGGGATAAACAAAGACACTAAAATTAGCGTAGATGCCATTCTTCTTAAGATGTAACCAGTACATCAGGATTTAAGGGAAGTGTTCCGAGTTCCGGCTGACCTAATCTATGCAGCCTAACATTGAATTATAGAAGTCGATAATGTATTATGTGAATGCTAGGTCAAAGATATGTTTCTTTAATCGAGCTTTGAACTGACAGAGTGTGTCTGCTTCCCGGACAATGGTAGGAAGACTGTTCCAAAGTTTTGGTGCTAAATAGGAAAAGGATCTAATGCCAGCAGTCGATTTTGATATTCTAGGTATTATTAACTGGCCGGAATTTTGAGATTGCAATAGACGTGAAGGACTATAATGCGTTAAGAGCTCTCTCAAGTACTGCGGAGGTAAACCATTTAGTGCTTTGTAAATAATCAGCAATATTCTAGCTGTAGTTTGTTTATTAAGCGTGCAGGGCAACCACCCAGTAGAGCATTACAATAATCTAGCCTTGAGGTCATGAACGCATTAACTAATTGTTCCGCATTTGTAAATGAGAGCATATGGCGTAATTTAGATATATTTTTAAGATGGAAAAATGCGTTTTTACAGATACTAGACACGTGACTTTCAAATGAAAGATTGGTATCAAAGAGCATACCCAGGTTCCTAACCAATGTCGAAAACTTAACAGAGCAGCCCTCATGTGTTAGACAGTATTCTAGGTTATTACGTGTGGAAGTTTTTTGTCCAATAATTAGAATCTCTGTTTTTTTCAGAATTTAGTAGTTGGAAATTACTAGTCATCCAATTTTTTATATCAGCTATGCATTCCGTTAATTTTGTGAATTGGTAGGTTTCGTTAGGTTTTGAAGAAATATACAGCTGAGTATCTTCGGCATAACAGTGAAAGCTAATTCCATGTTTCCTAATGATATCTTCTAATGGTAGCATGTACAGAGTGAACAGCAGCGGTCCTAGTTGTAACGGTCACCAGCTGGAGTGCCCTTGAAAGCCACCTGAGGGCACTCCACATCAAGACTATTATCATTCACTCACAGACTACATCTCCCATCATTCTCTGCCCGGACTCATCACCACTCACTGATCACATTCACCTGTACCTCATTCACTGATTGCATTTCACCTGTGTCTCATCCTGTTAGTCTGTCTATTTATACCTTGTTCATTCATTCACTCACCGCGAAGTCTTGTTTAAGTGTCACACTGCATTTCTGAGCATTCTCCTGGGTTTCGTCCTGCCGAGCCTACGCATCACGTCAGTCCTGCCGAGCCAGAGCTTCACGTCAGCCCTGCCGAGCCAGAGCTTCACGTCAGTCCTGCCGAGCCAGAGCTTCACGTCAGTCCTGCCGAGCCAGAGCTCCACGTCAGTCCTGCCGAGCCAGAGCTTCACGTCAGTCCTGCCGAGCCAGAGCCAGAGCTTCACGTCAGTCCCGCCGAGCCAGAGCCAGAGCTTCACGTCAGTCCCGCCGAGCCAGAGCCAGAGCTTCACGTCAGTCCTGCCGAGCCAGAGCTTCACGTCAGTCCTGCCGAGCCAGAGCCAGAGCTTCACGTCAGTCCTGCCGAGCCAGCGCCAGAGCTTCACGTCAGTCCTACCGAGCCAGAGCTTCACGTCACGTCTGCCCAACCAGAGGCCGTTCAAGAGTCTCGTCCCACCAAGACTGCCCTTACGCCTTTGTCTCCGGACAAGATGGCCGCCGCCACGTCGCCTGAGCCTTTGGACCAGATGGCCGCCGCCTCCGAGCCAGTCTCTCTAGACAAAATGGCCGCCGCCACGTCGCCTGAGCCCTTGGACCAGATGGCCACCACCGAGCCAGTGTCTACGGACAAGATGGCCACCACCGAGCCTTTGTCTCTGGACAAAATGGCCGCCACCACGTCGCCTGAGCCCTTGGACAAAATGGCCGCCGCCACGTCGCCTGAGCCCTTGGACCAGATGGCCGCCACCGAGCCAGTGTCTCCGGACAATATGGCCGCCGCCACGTTGCCTGAGCCCTTGGACCCAAGGGTCGTCGCCACGTTTCCTGTTCCTGAGACTGTGCCTGTTCCAGAGACTGAGCTTCACGTCAGTCCTGCCGAGCCAGAGCTTCACGTCAGTCCTGCCGAGCCAGAGCTTCACGTCAGTCCTGCCGAGCCAGAGCCAGAGCTTCACGTCAGTCCCGCCGAGCCAGAGCCAGAGCTTCACGTCAGCCCTGCCCAACCAGAGGCCGTTCAAGAGTCTCGTCCCACCAAGACTGCCCTTACGCCTTTGTCTCCGGACAAGATGGCCGCCGCCACGTCGCCTGAGCCTTTGGACCAGATGGCCGCCGCCTCCGAGCCAGTCTCTCTAGACAAAATGGCCGCCGCCACGTCGCCTGAGCCCTTGGACCAGATGGCCACCACCGAGCCAGTGTCTACGGACAAGATGGCCACCACCGAGCCTTTGTCTCTGGAAAAAATGGCCGCCACCACGTCGCCTGAGCCCTTGGACAAAATGGCCGCCGCCACGTCGCCTGAGCCCTTGGACCAGATGGCCGCCACCGAGCCAGTGTCTCCGGACAATATGGCCGCCGCCATGTTGCCTGAGCCCTCGGACCCAAGGGTCGTCGCCACGTTTCCTGTTCCTGAGACTGTGCCTGTTCCAGAGACTGAGCTTCACGTCAGTCCTGCCGAGCCAGAGCTTCACGTCAGTCCTGCCGAGCCAGAGCTCCACGTCAGTCCTGCCGAGCCAGAGCTTCACGTCAGTCGACCCTTGGGTCCGAGGGCTCAGGCAACGTGGCGGCGGCCATCTTGTCCGGAGACACTGGCTCGGTGGCGGCCATCTGGTCCAAGGGCTCAGGCGACGTGGCGGCGGCCCGAGGGGCCTTCACCACCGTGGCCACCCGAAGGTCCTACTGCTCCGCCGTTCTGTCATGAACCGCTCCGAGACACGAAGGTGGAGAATCCAAACGCAGCTTTATTAAGGGGAAATCCAGAGAACAGGCAGGGTCAAACACAGGAAGGCAGTCCGTACAAACAAACAAACAAGACAGGCAGGGACCAGAGGCAAGAGAGTAATCCAGGGACCAGAGGCAAGAGAGTAAACCAGGGAACAGGGCAAAATATCCAAAAACCAAAAGACAAGAAAACCAGGAGAATGCTCAGAAATGCAGTGTGACACTTAAACAAGACTTCGCGGTGAGTGAATGAATGAACAAGGTATAAATAGACAGACTAACAGGATGAGACACAGGTGAAATGCAATCAGTAAATGAGGTACAGGTGAATGTGATCAGTGAGTGGTGATGAGTCCGGGCAGAGAATGATGGGAGATGTAGTCTGTGAGTGAATGATAATAGTCTTGATGTGGAGTGCCCTCAGGTGGCTTTCAAGGGCACTCCAGCTGGTGACCGTTACACTAGTACTGATCCTTGTGGTATGCCATACTGAACTTGTGATCGATAAGACATCTCTTCATTTACTGCTACAAACTGATAATGGTCATTTAAGTATAATTTAAACCATGCTAGTGCAATTCCACTAATGCCAACATAGTTTTCTAGTCTATTAAAAAGAATGTTGTGGTCAATGGTGTCAAATACAACCACGATCGGATGATAAGAGCAAATCATTTGTGACTCTAACGAGAGCTGTCTCGCTACTATGGTATGGTCTAAATCCGGACTGAAAATCCTCGCAGATATCATTTCTTTCAAGAAAGGAACACAGTTGTGAGGATACTGCTTTTTCTAATATCTTTGACAGAAAAGGCAGATTCGAGATCGGCCTGTAATTGACTGATTTTGTATAGGATCAAGTTGCGTTTTTTTAGCAAGCGGTTTAATCATAGCCAGCTTAAAGGTTTTTGGTACATATCCTAGAGACAAAGACAAATTAATGATATTAAGAAGAGGATCTATGACATCTGGAACATCTTTTATGTTTTAATCGGAGCAGAACAGCTGTGTTTTGTCCCGGGACTATGCCGTTTCACAGTCACGCAGTTGCCCTGCTGCACAGGCTCTACAGCCGGAACCGAACAATGTACAGAGTTCACTAAGCTAGTCACATCCAAAGCAGTATCTTGCATTCTTACTATCCTCAATTAAAGTTTTAGGTGCGTGTCTCTACGTGAAATAAACCAATCAGAGTGTCATCTCACATTCCCTTTAAGAGCAGACGCGCTTGTTCCATGGCGGATTGCTATTATAACGGCGGATTTGCCAGGCGAACGCAAGGATCGGTTCACAGTCGAGGAGTCCAACGTTCTCGTCAGGGCCGTAAAAGACAGAGAAGTGACATTGTATGGGGATGGGAGAAACCCACCCAAATTAGCTTCGGTTAAACAGGCGTATAATAATTTGGATAAATGTGAAAGCTAGATTTATTTTTTCACATCTTCATGGACACAACAATGATTTCCCTCGTGTGTTAATATTTTTCCTTGTAATAATGTATGATTTGCAAAAAATGAAAACTGCTGCGTTTGAGATGAGAGAATCAAAGTGTATGCGCGTTGTTCACACGCTACATTATGGCCAAGCATGTGGCCTTTAAAATACCATAAATAACACCTGCAACGCGCCACTGACTTTAGACTAGGTTTTTCCTGGTCAGTGGCGGAATTGTTTTCTGAATCTGCAAAATAGCACCAGGGAACGTTTACGCCGAAACACGCCTCCTCTTTTCGCTGAACCGCCCCCGCGAGCGCAAGTTCATTCCCTAATTTACCGACGTGCGTCTGTGAAGGGGAAAGTCCGCTGTGCGTCGGGTGCAAAATAGGAATGATACAAAGTCAAAGTCGGTGTACAAAGCCAATTGCGCTGGGTGCAAGATAGGGCCCTTAATATTTTAATGCATTCCATTCTAATTATTAGGTTAAATTATTGGGTTCAGCAATATGAAACACATTCTGTATTTCTCAAATGGCATCAGTTAGTTTTCTAAAATAAAACCCTTTAAAATGTATTGTATATTAGTGGGGGGGGGGGGGGGGGGGGGTTTATTACATTGATGTTGTATTAGTATTTTCTACTTCAATGTGTAAGCAAACTCACAAAGAATTAAATGCAGTACTTTCTATTTGCCACCTTTCCTTTTAGATATTATTTGATCAAGCCCAGAGGTCCATCAAGTCTCAGCTTCAGACTTTTGTGAAGGAGTAAGTGTTTAAGTTTTAAATGCTTCATACATTTTTTCAACACTGCTGAGTGGGTTGTTTTTGGGACCATTTCTCCTCTTAAAACTTTTATTTGCAGAGACTTGAAGAAGTTTAAAGATGCTAAGAAGCAGTTTGATAAGGTGAGTGAAGAGAAGGAGGTGGCACTGGTGAAAAATGCCCAGGTGCCTCGTAACAAACAGCACGAGGTAGAAGAGGCCACCAACATCCTGACCACAACACGCAAGTGCTTCCGTCACATCGCCCTTGACTATGTGCTACAGGTTTGTTAAGCGCCCTTTATTTTATTATTAAACATTTCCTAGTCAGTCCGTTTAGGTTGTAGTATCTATAGCAGGGGTGCCCAATCCTGCTCCTGGTCGATCGACTGTCCTGCACAGTTCATCTCCAACCCTAATCAAACACACCTGAAGCAACCAATTAAGGTCTTCAGAGCACGTCTGGATCACTTGAAAATTAAAGGAAGGTGTGTTTGATTAGGGTTGGAGATGAACTGTGCAGGACAGTCGATCGCCAGGAGCAGGATTGGGCACCCCTGATCTATAGTATCTATCTATCGATCTGTCTGTCTGACTGTCTATCTATCCATCTATAATTTTATGCTGTAATTATATATAACTGTAGGCTTAATGTGTGTGTGTACAATACAGGGTGTGTGTGAAGCGTCTAGTGCAGTGGTGCTGGTAGTTAGTGCATGCTGCGCTGTGCTCTCTGCTTGTCACTCTCTGCTACTTGAAAGAGGGTAAAAAAAGAGGAGCCGAGTGTGTAAGCCTCCTCCTGCCAGTACAGAGCCTCTCCACCACCAAGGCTCCTGTAGTGCCTCCTTGGGGCCACACACGGAAACTGGGTATCATACGGTCCCAGGCTAAACTACAGGACTCCAAGATGTGGTTGCCATCGGGATTTACCTCATCATGGTGAAGATAGTGCTACTGGGGATGGCGCACCCCCTTTGGCACTTTAAAATCTTCCTTTCACAGGTATCCACCTCTGACCACAGGGACAATACCTGGACCTTACATATGGTTAAAGTCTGAGGGCGATTGGGCATCTGGCAACAGGAGCAGGTACGAATAGACTGGGAGGTCCTAGTCAGAATCCTGCACGGCAGCGGCACAGGGTATTTGGACGCTATCAACTGGGACTGAGTGGCAGCTCTGACTGAGCAGCCCTATTTAGGAACCGCACTGCTTACCCCAACTGGGGAAGGGCCTAGAAAAGGTGGCCTAAAAATTGTCCATTCAACCATTTACCTGGATAGGTTACTATCAGGTTATTCCACTATTGTGGTCGAAATAAGGAAAATAAGAAATAATACAATATAAAACTGGCAACATGGAATGTAAGGACTCTCCTGGATCATGTCATCTCTGACAGACCTCACAGGAGAACAGCCCTGATCTCTGCTGAGCTGAGCCGCTACAACATCTACCAAGTCTCACAGAAACACCTGTTGGCATTAGTGAAAGGCTATTGACCCTCTGTAATCCCCTGGCAAAAAAGTGTTATTTCACACTTCTCAGTGCCTATGCACCAATTTTGCCATCTGAAAATTAGCCCAAGGAATGCTTTTATCAAGCACTGGATGAAACTCTTTGCCGGATCCCTAAAAGTGATAAGATCCTCTTGCTTGAGGATTTCAACGCTGGGGTGGGACAGAACTACAGGATATGGAGTAGAGTACTAGGTAGGCATGGCATTGGCAGGGTGAATGCAAATGGTATGAGGTTACTTACTCTTTGTTCTGAGCATAACCTTACCATAAACGTTCCCTTTCGTCCTGGGACCTCTGACGTGTCGTCAGGGGGAGTTACCTGACGAAATGGGATCCCTAATAAAACGCCATGGTGCTGGCCCCTTCCAGCGGCCAGCTAAGCTACCCTGCAGCAGTTTCTTTTTGGATAAGTTGCGGGAGCTAGCTAGGAATCACACTGCTGTTCTGCAAGACCCGCTCAGTGGAATTTGGATAACACTGGGAAGCGTGCCCCAACCCGAAGAGGGGGGGGGGGGGGGGAACGCTGCAGAAGCCCAGCCTGCCTGAAGAAGGCCTGGAAAAAAAGGGCAGTCCCTGAGGTAGTCCCAATCCGAGGTAAGTGGGAGCAAACTCAACAGGGACGACAGAACGAGTCCGTCAAGGGGAAGACATGGCTGAACTGCACGTGGCAACATGGGTCATCGTAGAGACCACTGAAAACACCCAGTCTACTAGCAACTCCTTACTAGAGGTAGCAGACCTGACACCGGGCGGTCCGCCACGTGATGGAGGAACTCACGAGGTTCACCGACGTAGGTTGCCAACAGAGCAAGGATGCACGTATCCGGCCGAGAGGCACAACCTAATCCCTCGCACCACTGGCCGTAGCAAGAACTCGGGAGGAAAAAGGTTCCACACATAGGCTATAGAACCTAGCGAACGTGTTAGGTGTTCCCGCAGCGCTACAGATGTCTGTCAGCGAGGCACCTTGAGCCAAAGCCCAGGAAGCGGCAACACCTGAGGCTCACCCAGAGACACATACGCTCGGGTGATAGCATCCACTAGCCAGTGGGCTAACCTCTGCTTGGAGACAGAGTTCCCCTTCTGCTGGCCTCCGTAACAGACGAAGAGCTGGTCTGAGGTCCTGAAGCTTTGCGTTCTGTCAATACAAACCCGCAGTGTGCGGACGGGACAGAGAAAAGCTAGGGCTGGGTCTGCCTCCTCCTGGGCCAGCGCTTGCAGGTTCACTACCTGATCAGCGAAGGGAGTGGTAGGAACCTTGGGCACATATCCGAGCCGGGGTCTCAATACAATGTGAGAAAGGCCCGGCCCGAACTCTAGGCACGATTTGTCGACCGAAAAAGCCTGCAGATACCCTACCCTCTTGAAAGAGGCCAAGGCCAACAGGAGCGCTGTCTTAATGGACAGGATATTAAGCTCTACCGTTGACAAAGGCTCAAAGGGAGGACTTTGAAGAGCTCTAAGTACCAGAACTAAGTCCCAAGGGGGTGCAGGGTGCAAAACACGAGGTGGGTTTAACCTCCTAGCACCCTTGAGGAATCTGATGATCAGGTCGTGTCTTCCCAACGACTTACCCTCTACTGCATTGTGATGTGCGGCTATAGCGGCAACATACACTTTGAGGGTGGAGACAGCCTTCGCTCCAACCCATCTTGCAGGAAGGAAAGCACGACTTTGATCGGGCAAGTTCGGGGGTCTTCCCGGAGGGAAGAACACCATTCATCAAACAGTTTCCACTTTAACTCGTAGAGGCACCTCGTAGAGGGGGCTCTAGCAGAAGTGATGGTGTCTACCACTGCCTGTGGCAGGCCACCTAGAACCTCCGCGTCCCGTCCAGGGACCAGACATGGATTTTCCAGAGGTCTGGACGTGGGTGCCACAGAGAGCCCCGTCTCTGAGAGAGAAGGTCCTTCCTCAGAGGAATCGGCTGAGGAGGGGCTGTAGTGAGGAGTTCTGTGAACCAAGTCCTGGTGGGCTAATACGGCGCCACTAGAAGGACCTGTGTCTGTGCAAGAAGGCTCACGGGGGGGAACGCATATTTGCGCAGGCCCCGGGGCCAGCTGTGAGCCAGGGCATCCGTGCCGAGAGTTCCTTCAGTCAGGGAGTAAAACCACTGGCAATGGGTCGTGTCTGGAGAGGCAAACAGGTCTACCTGTGCGACTCCGAAGACACTCCAAATGAGCTGGACTGCCTGATAAGGAACTCTTGGGCGAAGCTCTCCACCGCGTCGCCGAAGAAGGCCCCCTTGGGATATGGGGAAGTTGAGAAGTTTGTTCTTCTCCGCTTCCCGCATATCTGCAAGGGTGAGCCATAGGTGGCGCTCCTGGACCACCAAAGTGGACATCGCTCGACCCAGGGAACGTGCGGTGACTTTCGTTGCCCGGAGGGCGAGGTCTGTCGCTGCATGCAGCTCCTGCAGCAAAAGGACGCGAAACGCCCGTGATGCTCTATCAGAAGATAGAAGACACTCTCTGTTCACTGTTTATGGCCTTTGTCGATCTCTCGAAAGCATTCGATACTGTGCAAAGAGAGCTCTAATAGGATGTCCTCCTGAGGTTTGGCTGTCCCAATAAGTTTGTTAACATTCTCCGCCAATTCCATGATGGGATGACTGCTCGGTGACCATAGGCGGACAAGAGTCCGAGCCCTTCCTTGTACGCACAGGGGTGAGGCAGAGGTGTGTGCTAGCACCAGTGATCTTTAACATCTTCCTCCTGTGAGTCACCAAGCTTCTCCACAATGAGATTGAAAACAGTAGTGGTGTGGCAGTGGATTTCAGATTGGATGGCAACCTCTTTAATATTAGGAGGCTACAGCAAACCACAAAAATCTGTAGAGAGCAGGTCCTGGAGCTGCAGTATGCAGACGACTGTGCTTTTGTGGCCCATACTCCGGAGGATCTTCAAACTGTCCTTGCTGTGACAGTGGACTGACAGGTACAGAAGGACTGTCAACACCACCAAGACAGAAATGGAGTTACAATGTCCCACCCACATTACCTGCCTTTACTGTTGGAGATGAACAGTTGTCAGTAGTGCCATCTTTCAAATATCTGGGGAGTTTTCTCTCTGAGGATAGCGGCATCGACAATGAAATCCAGAGCCGAATTAAACCGGCATCAGCTACCTTTGGGAGACTTCGTTGTAGAGTCTTTCATAACCTTCATCCCTCCACAAAGGTCGCTGTATACCAATCGGTCTGTGTCACTACCCTCCTCTATAGCTGTGAAGCGTGGGTAACCTACAGCCGTCACATCAAGTCCTTAGAGCACTTCCACATAAGCTGACCGTACCATCTGGTGACAGCTGTGTAGAGATGGGGCTCGTACACTAGAGATGGAGAGGACAACCAGAAGACAGCAGAAGCGAGCCAGGAGAAAAAAATGGCTATAGCTATAGCTGCCACCACACCACCATCACATACATATGTCCCAATTGCAATAGAGCTTGTGGGTCCAGGATAGGACTGTTCAGCTATCAAAGATCTCACCGTTAAAGGTGTGGACGTCATCATAGGATTTTGATGGACAGATAGGCTTAAATCAGACAAGGCTTTGTCAATTCGACAAGTGTTCCGACCATCTTTCCATTTGTTGTTTATCCCTGTTTTGCTTATTTTTCAGATAAATGTACTTCAGTCCAAAAGAAGATTGGAAATCCTCAAATCTGTAAGATTTTGAAGAACTACAAATTAAAGTTAATTAAGCTGCATTATTTACAGAGGACAATTTAATTACAGATTATATTATTTAATATATTCTTTATAATCTGTATTTGTAGATGCTGTCCTATATGAATGCCAACCTCACATTTTTCCATCAAGGATATGATTTCTTTAGCCAGCTTCAACCATTAATGAAGCAGCTCAGCGGTCAGGTACAAAGGCATGAATTAGAAATGTACACATGTATTTTCATGTGTGTTCAAATGTGAAGCTCATTTTGTTGGGTGTTTGGTTTGTCAGTTGGATCAGCTGGTGGTGGATTCAGCAAAGGAAAAAAGAGACATGGAGCAAAAACACTCAACTATCCAACAGATGGTAAAATATGAGCAGAAACTAATTTTTAATTCCATTGAAGACACATATTTTAAGAAAATTCTTCTGTATCTTCCTCTACAAATCTAACTCATCTTTTCTTTCTACACTATCAGGCTGCTTTGCAGGTAAAACTTCTATGAAAATTCTTTCTCTTAAATTGTTGTAGGCAATTTTAAACAAATAGCATTGGATCTCATAAATTATATTTCACCCAAGATACTAAGAAATTCTATTTTGCATAAAGAAAATTAAGCCTTTTTAGGACCATTCAGAATTTTGACATTGTGAAAATATTTATTCATATTTTTGAGTATTTAAAAAGTATTTATACATCAAGAATTTATTTTTTGTATTGCTTTTATGATTTATTTTATTTATTTATTTTAAAATTGGATAAATAAATAAGAATCACAAATTCACAGTGCAAACAAATCTTAATGGTCCTAAAATATATTTTTTTATCTATTTTTAAAATTTAATTTTAGTGTAAAATATGACACAAATATGTTCTCATTTTGTGTTTTTTTATGCAGTAACTTTTTCCCTGAAATTTTGAGCAACTATAATACCAATTAACTGACTGTTACTTTTCTGTGTGGATGTTCAAGGATTTCTCCACCGAAGACTCAAAACTGGAATATAATGTAGACACTGATAATGGAATAGCTATGGAGGGATATCTCTTCAAAAGAGCAAGCAATGCCTTCAAAACCTGGAACAGGTGTGGCTTTTCATTGTGGTAGTGAACTGTTTGTGTTGGGAGTAAGCTGACATTTCATTTCAGAATTAACTTCTCATCTGCAACTTTTTTTATAGATTTCATTTTTAATATTTTTTTATTTGCCCTCATCTTGTTTCTTGGCTTACTGACAGATAACATATTGCATACTTCTCTAGTTTTAAATCATTTGCCACACATCCTGGATCTCCAAAACCATCTTAAACACTTTTTACTTTCTACTGTCCACAAATACTCTCTCATAAAACCTTTCATCTGTGGCTGAATCCAGTTATTTTCTTCCCCTAACAGACGATGGTTTTCTATTCAAAACAGTCAGCTGGTTTATCAAAAGAGATTCAGGGTAAGTCTGTTGTAAAGACTTAAAGTTGTTGCACTGTAACTACAGTGGTTTTCTACAGTTATGTTCTGAAATGTTTCAGGATAACCCCACTGTAGTGGTAGAAGATCTGAGACTCTGCACTGTTAAACACTGTGAGGATGTGGAAAGACGCTTCTGTTTCGAAGTGGTGTCCCCATCCAAGTATGTTTGAGTCTGTCTTCTCTGGGTAGCAGTATGAGTCTTTTTTGTATTGAAAGCTTGACTTGCATGACCTGTTGTGTGTCAGGAGCTGGATGATGCAGGCAGACTCGGAGAAACTGCGGCAAGCATGGATCAAAGCTGTGCAGAACAGCATTGCTACGGCCTTCAGAGAGAATGGAGAAGAAATTACTATTGTGAGTCAAATCAACACACATTAATCTAGTACTTGTCAGAGCTGGGACTCGAATTCAGGTCAATGGTGTGAGAGTCAGACTCTTCGAGCCACTGGAAGATGATGAACCCAAAAGTAAAGATGCACTTCGGAAATGTTGAGATGTGACAGAATTTAATTAAAAAGTTCAAGCAACAAAAAAATCTACTGATATAGCAGGAGACAGCAATAGGTAATTCCCAGACAGTATTGGAAAGTAATGCATCACTAATAACACGTTACTGTAATATTACTTTTTGCAGTAATATTGCAGTAACTAATTACTAATAAGATTTCAGTAATAATAATATAGCTGCAAGCAGCGATTATGGGCCCAAGCCGGTGGCACCGCCACCCCGGTGCCTTTAGTTGCACTAAAGGCACCAGGGTGGCGGTGCCACCGGCTTGGGCCCTCCATCGCTGCTTGCAGCTATATTTATATATATATATATATATATATATATATATATATATATATATATATATATATATAAACCGCCACCCCGGTGCCTTTAGGGTTCTTGTGCACAACGGGCAATAACGTATCTCCGCTTTAGAGCTTGCATCAGTGTGGGTTCTGCAAAAGTGCGCAACGAGGGCGTGAGCACCGTTCTGAAACCTAAAATGAAAAATTAGACACCCTACAGTTTCATGGACTTAACGGACACATGAAATCAGCAGCCATTGTAAGTACACAAGACCAAAAATTCATATGAAGTGTGGTATATATATATATATTAAATTTTTTAAGGGACAAGACAGATCATTTGACTTGCCTGGCCTGATTAGAACAGTGAAAAAATAAAAATAAAAAATGGGTTGTGCAAAAAGGCGCATTTTTTGCTAGATTTTTTAAAAAGTTTAAATATATCAAAACAGAAAGATTTTTTTATATTTAAAAGCGTGCAATGAAAAACAGGAATAGGGGAGGGGAATGACCGACAGAGAGAGACAGATAACTTTTGAAACTAAAAAAATAACATCCTAACTTTGACAGAAAGTAGTCTTTGATAATGTTTAAATATACATAAAAATGCAGCATTGAATTAATTGAAATTAGTGTACTTTAAAACACTTGTTTAAAAGAAAAAAACACATTTATACATAGTATAAAACACTAGATGGCACAATATACCTATTTTTAATAGTCTTTCTGCCCCCCTCCCCACACAGACAAACACAGGAGGGGCTGTCTGTGTGTGTGGCTTCGATGTCAAGATTGCAGTGTGTGTGTGTGTGTGTGTGTACGAGGATCGATCGAAAAATGGAGACATAAACATACTCCGTCATTTTGTTCATACAGGACATCATTCAAACTGCAAAGTGTTTCCTTATATTTGTGTACACTCGCAATAAAACACAACATTGTGATTTTGTTAAACTATAAACTCTTGTCAAACTGTAACATACAAATGTCACCCAACCAAAATCACACACACACACACACACACACACACACACAACAATGTTGACTGTTTTTGTTCTGTTTCAGCAGCGAAAATAGTTAATTCGATGAGCAAAACGATGTTGTTTCAATGTCACGAGAAACGTTGTTTCCACATTGATTCGATGTCAGTTTGCTATCTTAACAGTCCTATATGTGTCTTATTATTCTAAATAATTTAATTTATTGATCAAATTTAGAAATTAAAAATGAACTATGAAGCATACATTTAATAAGAGTAGGGTGTGACTAGGTATAGATATTACAATATACAGATATTCAAATAGTGGGCACTAGCCTATTAAAACCTGAACGTGTCCGCTTAATAAATCGTGAGCTGAATGAGTCGCAGCAAACATCAGCACAAGGAGTCCAATTTCATTAATCATGGGTGAAAAGCTGACTGAAAAGATTAAGAATAATAGGCTATTGAACACGCAATTCAAGCAATCCCACCCCCGAAATGGCGCTATGTTTAAAATTAAACTAAATGCTCACGGCTGCACGGGCAATAACGCGTTCACGGCGAGGAACGAGCAGAACAGAGTGAATGTGTTTTAGTTCATTCATACTGGACGTCCAGTACTTACTTTGGCTTTTAAGTTAGCAATTTAAAAGCCCCCGCTTTAATTGCACATCGATTAACCGGTAGGAAAATATTCTAACAGTCACTATTTATATAGAGACAATATACAATGGGCCTACCCGATTTTGACCACAAGAGGGCAGTATTGCCCTATGTATGACTTATTTTTTGACTAAAAAGTGCATTCTGGCTGTTTTTTAACTTATACATAATTCTTAAATTGAAATAAAAGAACAAAATGGGTTTAGTTCTGATATTTGTATACTTTTATATAGAAATAAATGGTGTATAATACATTTTTTAGAAGATATGAGGCTTTTAGTGTTTCCTTTTTTGGACATTACTTTAATCCCTCGCCATAGCAAAACCGTTTGAGATATTTAATATCCGTTCACAATTTAGCATCTTTAATGTATTTTCATCATGTTGAAAAAGTTTGGTGTGAATAAAATAAACCACCGCTAAAAACTCGGAGTCTAAAATATACCAAAACTCACATTCAAACCAAAATATCTGACTTCTTGTTGGTCGGAGCTAATGACTGTAAATTAGAAAGTTGTCCGGATCGAAGAGAAGAATATACGTACCGAGTTTGGTTACTATAGGTAAAACTAATACCCCATTTTTTACTAAAGGTGGCGCTACTGAGCCCCTTACCACGCCCGTTTCTGAAACTTCGCACAAGTGTACTAGGCAATAAATGTGATATGCATGTTGAGTTTCTTGCAATTTGAAGCATGTTAAGAGCCTCAAATGCATCCAAAAAGAATATAAAAGTTTAAAGCGTTGCCATGGCTACAGTATTAAAGATATCAATAATCCTTTCACAGGTCTACATCTGTCGTGTGTTTACATTATACAGATGAAGTTTGAAGCAAATCGGGTAAAAATAAGAGGGTGAATTCAAAGCATTTTGAAAGTGACACACTTCCTGCTGCCAGTTGGTGGCGCTATAACATTGACTCACAATAGTCACATCCATGTGATCGGCCTCTTACAGCGAACACACTGCTGAAGTTTCATCAAGATCAGTTAATGTATGAGGATGTTATAACACACTTCCTGTTTCCAATATTCGCCATAAATTTGTTTCCTCGCCACGGCCAAACCGTTCGAGATATCAAAAATCCCCTCGCAACTTTTCATCCTCAATGTCTTGACTTCATGCACACCGAGTTTCGTGGCGATTGGTTGAATCGTCTAGGAGGAGTATTTTAAATTCCATTGAATGCGTTTTTCTAACTACCCCAAATAGCCGACTTCCTGTTGGGCTGGGGTAAAAAGTCAGAGCACGAAGTATATATGAACCGGTGAGATCTATAAGTGTACCGAGTTTCATATTATTTCATGCAAGCGTGTTTGATTTATGGACCAAGTTTTCGGACCCCGTTCCAGGGGGCGCTGTCGAGCCCCCCTGCCACGCCCGGGTACCAGCTTCAGTCCGGCCCTAGTTTTTGAGTATGTTAAGGGCCCCAAAAGCCCCCCAAACCCTTGAAGAACAATAATAATAATAATAATCCTTTGGAAAACAATAGGGCCTTCGCCTTTTCAAGGCTTGGGCCCTAATTACAGTTAACATCCATAAAATAGCTTGTTACAACGTTATATTCTTTTCCTCAACCCCTACGAGCTTGCTGCAATGTTGACGTCACATGTAGATTACAAAAATTAATCTAGTAATATGTGGATTTTTGGAGTTCAATTCAGTAGTTGGTCACTGGTCTTAGATTCAGCAGCTTGAAATATTGACTTTGATTTTGTTGGGAGAAAGAAATTACAATTGTTGTCAAATAAGTGGCATTACATGGCTTACCCGTACTACGGAGCCCCTAAGGGACGTGGTGGTGGAAAAATGTATTTTTTAATCTTTTGCGTTCCCTCGCAAAACTTTTGCATTCCTCAGAGAAACTTTGCGTTCCCTCGCAAAATGTTTGCGTTCCCTCGCAAAATGTTTGCGTTCCCTCGCAAAACGTTTGTGTTCCCTCGCAAAGATATTTGCACTCCCACACAAAACTTTTGCGTTCCCTCGCAAAAATATTTGTGTTCCCACGCAGAACCTGTTGTGAGCTCGGACACACCGCTGGCAGTGCTTCAGAGCTCCATACGTTAATGGAGCATTTCATAGTTTTTGAACTTGGACTCAAATATAAAGAAATGCGGTCAGTGCATAACACAAGGAGTTCATTGAAGTTGGCAATAGGCTTATATTCACAAATGCTATTCGAAGTTCCCGCATATTCGTGAGCTAAACGTTGTTAAAACACAAACAACACCTATTTACAATCACAGTAACCTAGACAACAAGCTACAACCCAATTATTCTGTCCTGGCAGATACATCACTGTATTGTTAGACAGATAGCGAACATCAACAATAAGACTCAGTAGGCTTGACTCCAGGTTAAGTGTTTTCTTTACTGAAATCTTGGTTGTTTTCTTTTTTGTAAAACTGCAATGCAGTATAAAATAAACACTATGTTACAGTCAAATAGTCAAATAATACAGTGCAACATCAACATAAATATAATAACCACAGCACATATTACAATATGATTCACTCAAAGAACATAAGTAAATGGGCTAAATAAAAACACAGGCAAATAAATAATCATAAATTAGCCTTAACAGCCTGCTAACTGTGTATATATAGCCCAGCTAAATCCATGCTAGCGGTTAGCATCACGATTAGCATTAACCCGATTTTCACTGAAAATAAATGCTTTTAAACAACAGTAGTAGAACGTCTACACATGTTTTAACTACTTAAACGACTGAGCGACCATACTCACTAATGAATCTATTCCAAGGATAGACAAATAACGCTGGTGGTGGAGCATTCAGTCTGCACCTGTTGACGATCTCCTTACAAGTGCAATGACTCCAAATACCACCAGATGGCACAACATCTACTCTTTTCTTTATGGTATCAGTAACACAACATCACTAATTGGCCTAAGATACTCCTTAATTGTCCCTTGGCTAAAGGTCTTCACCACAACCTTGCGGATTCTGTTGTTCTGCATTCCCAGCTCTGCTTGAGCTGGGAATGGCCTCAACTATCAATCCGAGAGGCCACTGATTGCGTCTTGCTTGAACGTCCTTTATCAGTACAACGTCACCGTCCTGGAGATTATGCTTCTCCTTGGTTCACTTTCTCCGAGGCTGAAGAGTTGCTAAGTACACCAGCCTCCACCTTTTCCAGAAGGAGTCCGCCAAGCTCTGGACCTGGCGCCACTGTCCCTTGCATAGGTGGTCCAATTTGAAATCCCCTGGGGGAGCGGGAGTAACACTTGCCTTTTGGGTTAGTAACGTGGAAGTCTGGAATTCATAATGGCCATAACCTCAGCCATCAAGGTTGTTAGGACTTCATGGTAAGTCTGGTAGCTCCATCCTTCGCCAGCAGCGCATCTAGAATCCGTCTAACCACTCCTATCAATCTCTCCCAAGCTCCTCCCATGTGTGAAGAATGAGGTGCATTAAAGGTCCATGTACAGCCCTGGTCTTGCAAGTAGTTCTTGACCCTGAGGTCGCCAGTGTTATTCTGAAGCTCTCTGCATGCACCAATAAAATTGGTGCCTCTATCTGACCTGAGGTGTCTGACAGGTCCCCGTATGGACAGGAAGCGCCTAAAGGCGTTGATGAAGCTTGAGGTCGTCATAGACTCAATGACTTCCAGGTGGACGGCTCTCGTACTTAGGCAACTGAAAATGACAGCCCACTTTTTGCTCTCAGCAGCACCACCTCGTGTCCGCCGGGTTTCAACATTCCATGGACCAAAAACATCAAGTCCTACATGGGTGAAAGGCGGGTCCATAGCCAACCTGTCAGTGGGCAGATCAGACATCTTTTGAACTTAAGGCTTGCCCATCGACTCCAGCGGCACGTAGTGCACCCTCTGTAAAGTGGCGACCTTGGTGTGGCACTTTATCATGATAGTGCCTGACTAAGAGAGTGGTTACATGATGTCCAGCTGGAAGGATTAGTGGGTGTTTCTCTTGATCTTCCAGATCTGGTTTGTGTATCCGACCTCCCACTCTAAGCAGTTAATTCTCATCAAGGAAAGGATCCAACTTTCAAGAGGGCCTTTGTGGTGAACTGCGATGCCCTGAGTTAGACATTTTAGCTCCTCCTGATACACATCCTCTTGCACTGCCTTGAGAATATTTGTCTTGGCTTGACAGCGCTCTGTGCTGAGTGGCTGCCGACATTGATGCCATCCCTTACATTCATCATTCTTAATCTCACCGGAGAATGACTTTGCTATATGAATGAGACTTGTCATGCCTCTTACTAGACTCTTCCAGGTAGAGAAGTTTTTGAATCTTTGTGATCCAAGAGACTGCTCTGTAACTTTGGTTGCAAGAGAGACTTCAGGCCGAATGTCTTTGTCTGAATCTGGCTGCACTAGCTCAAACGATTCTGCCTCATCCTCTTGACGTGTTCGGCTGGCAGAGAAATTGAGGGCCAATTAACCAACTGGATGAGGAGAAGTAAGCCGCTGGAATCGGCCTGGTTCCATGGTCTGTAGTGTTCTCATCGGTTTGCACGTACTGCCACTGTGTTGGTTTGGTGGAGCTACCTGACGACAGAAATCATATTTCTGTACACTTGGACATGACTGTAGGAGGTGTTCGTTGTTCACATTCTCTGCTTTGCTCGTCCTCAGCAGCATGCTGCAGCTGCTCACCAAGCGACCAAGGATGCATCGCCGATATGTGTCTGTCGCTTTCACACTCATTACATTTAAGTGTGGTCCTGCATATGCTTGGTGCTAGCACAACATCGAAAACGGTTTGAATTCTCCTTCTCCTTCTCCTCATCAAGATCTTTCCCTCGAAACCACGACATTTTGATAGCCGGTGTGGTTTATTATGTATGGGACACTGCTTATCCGGTTCATCCTTGGCAGCTGCTTTAGCCTGTGGAGAGGTAGTTGTAGCAGTGACTGCCGTTTTTCTGACTGTCAGTAGCCGCGTTTCCATTACCCTTCAAATTGCGCAAATTGAAATTGCGAATTGAAAATACGCTCAATGGAAACACGTCAATTTCGCAAAAACTCTCGTTTATCGCAAACAAGTTTTTACGCTCGCATGAGGAGGTTTTTCAGCCAATTCGAAAAAGGAATATTTCGCAAAACTGCAATGGAAACAGTTTTTGCGCATTTACAGTCACCTGACTTAGAGGACGCGCTGTGTTTGGGGTCCGTGTACGCAAATAATAATAATTATCATCATTATTATAACATTTACTAGGCTACATATTTAGATGACGCTTTTATCCAAAAAAGGAACAAAGCAATTCGTCAAATGTCATTCATAATACGGGTTAGACAATAATAATACAGAGCTGAGATTATCACAAATAAACACAATATTTTGACGCATATCTAAGGGTAGGCTATGTGTGGAGTGTGGAGCGCGCACTACATGGCACGGAGGCGCGGGCGTGAACACTTGCATTTTCCTATTAACAGTGAAACAACTTAATATAGCCTACTCTATAATTTCTGGTCATACAGAAAATAATAATACATTATTTGTAACTACTTTTATTTGTGTAAACAATAACAAGAAAATGTTGTGCTTTTGTAAAATAAAATAAAACAATCAGGCGCGTTTTCATGATCTCCGTGAACTGGAGCGCGAGAACTGAAACAAAATATAGCCTATGTAGGCTAAAGCTTGAATTGTACACTTTAAAACGAACAAATTCGAATCGAAAGCTAATACATTTTGTTCTGATTAAGTAATCCGTATGAAAGGTGCATTTCTCTCTAAAAGAGCATCTGCTTAACAGCGGAGATGGAGATGTTTTTAGCCGAGTTAGAAAACAATAGTTTAATAATATTAATGGCTCTTCTTATTCAGCACTGCGGGAAAATGTCAATTCCAGGTTCTAATTTGGCCTTAGAAAACCAGTAAAATCGACAAGTTTTCCATATTAATTTGTGAATATTTTACATGTTTAATAAAGGGGAAAAAAGTCATTAAACAAACATCTGAAAATTCGTCGATATTTACTTTTTTGCGCAGCAGTTGGTGTAGCCAGTTTAAATTAAAATTGTGGTGTTCAACTTTGCGTTTTAAAAAGACAACCGTTTATTTTTCGTTTTTCAATTACGGGTTTAAAAAGGAAAAAACGAATGGACACAAAAGTAGCCTACATGGATCGTTTGGAATAGGAGACAGAGTTCTTTATTAAATTCATAAAAGAAACAATAATTAGCCTAGGAATACTGGATTCTAAACTTCAAAGAAATGCCACAATCAAAACCTCAGCGCAGAAATGAGGGTGAAACACCCAGAAACTCCTTATATTTCGTTTGGAATATAAGGGTCTTTCCCTGCCATTAATGCTTGGATAACACGTACGTCTCCTTCCATTAATAATAATAATAATGTCTAATGCGGTGGCTGTGAGATTATATAAACCAACGTCCGCTGCCGTGATTTTTAGAATGACTTTATCGCGAGAGAAAAAAGGACGTTTTAGTCGCATAACATCGGTTAATGGAAACGCCGTCATTTCGCAATAGTTTTGTATCGATATTTAGATAAAAGCGCAAAACATTTGCGCAAATCTGTAATGGAAACGTGGCTACTGTTGTACTGGGGAGGTATTTTGGTGACCTTTTGACTTTGGCGTGGCTTGGGGTAGAAGAGAGACTAAATGCAAAACTGGGGTTGTTACGGGTCTTTGCCTGGGAACATACGAAGTTGACAAAAAAGCTGAATGGTGGGAAGGGGACATGAAAATCCTCCTTGTATTTGGATCCCTGCCCTATCCAGCAGAGAGAAAGGAAGCTTCTCCACTATTAGATTAACACCCCTTGATGTGTCTAGATATGCGAGTCCAGGCAAGTATCCCTCCGCTTTAGCAGCTTCTAGCTCTCTTAGCAAGTCACCTAATTCCACAAGCTTGTGTATGTCTCTGTTAGAGATGACTGGGAAGGTCTCTAGTCTTCTCAGTAGGGCATTTTCAATAACCTCTGGGCTTCCATACATCTCTTCCAAAGGTAGCGGCTGGATATTTGTTTGGGATATAAGGAGCCTTATGGGTAGGTGGAGGTGCGTAGCGCTCCTCTGCAATGGGTTTGTAATTTTCTTCCTCCTTAAGTGGTCTATTCACTGTATTTTGTGCCCCGTTGATATTGCATGTGAGACTTAGGGTTTTGAACTGTTGGATTGGCTTCTGTGGCGTACCATCATAAAGCTCCTGAAGCTCCTGGTCAAAAGTAAAATCCTGAAACTCCCCAAGAGGGTTGTTCAGCTGCTGCTACCTCTTCATATATTGCTGCCTCTTTTGATGCTGCTGCAGCTTCCTTCTCTTGCTGCAACACATGAAGATTGGCCTCTATGGTTACCTTTTCTTTCATGATGGCTGCCTCCTTCTCTGCATAAGACACCTTTATTTTTGCTGCTTCTGCCTTGGCCCTTGCCCTCGTTGCAGCGGTGCTGACAGATGTCCGAGTTGAGGCTCTGTGAACGACTTGAGAGAAGAGGAGTCTCTAGACCTTGTCTGTATCTGAGACTGACGTGTTCCGTTATCGGAGTCACTCATCTTTGCAATATCTTGATTGAGTCTGTAGGTTTCAGTCAACAGAGATGGGTCCAGAATGTCGTCACGATCGCTCGTGACGACATTCTGGACCCATCTCTGTTAACTGAGTTCCATACCAACCATCCAAATCACGGCCCAAGGAAAGATCTTGGGAAGACCAAGGAAAGACCCTCCCAATCGAGGTATTCCAGGCGGCCGCCCCATCGTTGGGAGTCCAGGATAGTGCTAACTTTATAGATGTGTTCCCCGTCTGCATCCACTGGAGGATAGAGGATAGTAGGATAGTGTTGTAACATCCATGGGCTGGTAACATCAGCCGTGGAACCCTCCAGCATCATGAATGAAATATGTTCCTGATGGAGGCATCCAATGCGGAGCATCAAAGTGGGGGTGCAGTGTCGAATGTAACCACAGTCAACTGGTTTTCCCCTAGATCGAGTGGATGTTTAGACCTTCTGAGCAGGTTATTTTCTGTAGTTGGAGCTTGCAGAGAAGGTCAAGGTAGATGAAGTTGCCTGCCGATCCCGAGTCAATGAGGGCTTTCACTGCAACAGAATGACAGGGAGTCATTACGATGACATTGTCTAGGGTGTAATAGGAGGTAGTTGGATAGTATTCACCGCTGAGTGTGGTGGTCGGACTGGTCCTTCTGCCCAACAGTACAAACAAAGCCGATTATTTGTTGACGCTCCGTATTTGGCCAGTTGATCAGCATGGGTTCAGGTGTTGGGGGTGCGAAAGATGGTGAGGCGGATGGAGGATGCAGAGCAGGCTGATCGAGCGTGCAGGCAGTGAGACATCGGGAGATTCGGATGGAATGCTGACTGAAACAATGGCTGACCTATGACATCATCATACTTAACACTGTTGATGGATGTCAGAATTCAGACCTTGATGGTAGCCTGTGATCTAAGCGATTTCGTTCCAACCGCTGATGGTAGCTAGTGTACGAAATTGGAGTGCATATACGGTAATGGTGGATCTCCCTTGAAGTAATAAATATACTTAATCATGCAGAGTGTGACCTGGCAGTTTGATCGTAGACTTCTTTGAAGTGGGTTGTGAAAGCCGTCAGCGAGTGGATAACGGCACCATTCGCGTCCCAAATGGATCTTGCCCACTGCAAAGCTTGTCCTGTGTCAACAGAGAAATCATTCTACTTTTCCTATCTTTGTAAGTGCAGATTGAAGTAAACTGGAAGGCTGGAGACGGAAGATGACTGAAGAGAACTGAAGATCAGATTGCACTGGTAATATCTTAGGTAGGTAGTTAGGCAAGTAGCTCTGTTTGGAACAACAAGACCAGACAAAGGTGAACGGAGAAGTGACTGCTTACATAGTGAGTGCCTGATGAGCTGGTGCAGGTGTTGCTGATCAGAATTCGGGTGATTGTGAACGAGTGGGTGGAGTGGGGAATTCTGGTGCTGGGGATGTGACTGACTCTGTGACAGTTACATTGAGTTAAAGGGATAGTTCAACCAAAAAAGAAAATTATGTCATCAATTACTCACCCTCAAGTCCTTCCAAACCTTTAAGACTTTCGTTCATCTTCAAAACACAAATAAAGATATTTTTAATGAAATTTGAGAAATTTCTGTTCCTCCATTGACAGCTACGCAACTACCACTTTGACGCTTCAAAAAGTTCTTAAAGAGATTGTAAAACTAATCCTTGTGAATTGAGCGGTTTAGTCCAAATTTTATGGACACACAATCACTTTGTATGATGAACAGATTGAATTTAGGCTTTTTAGTCACATATAAACAATGATCAGCGAACATAAACAGAAACTCAACCAAACCTGCGTAACACACAAGAATGAACCTCATTGGTTCTTGAGGAAGCTCATATATGCTGCGTAACACACAAGAATAAACCTCATTGGTTCTCACATGTCAAGCAAACGTGCTTGAGCTTCCGTTTACCAAAACTGATGTTGATGAGTGTTGTTTGCAGATGTTTATAGTTTTAGAATCCGTTGTTCACCTGAACTAAATAGTTTTTATTTGTATAAAATGTCAAAATGACAGTGGGGGCGATGCCATGGTGAGCAAGTACATGATTTATTACTCAGTGTATGGCCAAACACTGTAGAACACTGTGTTACCAGTGACACCTACCAAGGTTGCCAGGTCTCCTAAACAAAACTAGTCAAATTACTGATCAAAAATATCCCAATGACCATTGACCCTATCCCAATTATCAAAACTCAAGATATGACCTTTCCATACCTAAAATATTTTTTTACAGTAAGTATTATGCATTATACACAATTTCAACATTTATTTTAAATCACTATATTAGCAATCATAAACATCATAATATATTCAAAATTATAATGTGTTAAAAATGGAGCTCAAAGGCAGTTCCCCTCCCTCACAAAACTCATCATCTATCACAGTTGTATCATTGGTAGAATATACAATGAGTGAAATATTACAATACACTCATTTCAGTCAAATACAATTTATGCACTATGTCAAACCACTAACTACCAGGGGAAAAAATCCACCAACAGCAACAATTTAAAAGTAGCACAAAACCAGCAGTGGGAGTGGAAAGTTCTGCACATGATGACAAATGAAGGATCATTTCCATAATGACCAACGCAATCCACCAAGAGCAGCGCAAATTAGCGTCTGGTTTAAGACATGCTTATTTTCGGGTGTTAAATAATGGCGCAAATACCAGTAAATCGACTAGCGCAAACTAGCGCAAACTTTTTCACTGCTCGTTTTTAGTAAATCCTGGCAGTAGTTTTTTAATGACAAAATAGGGTTTGTGATGGCACAAGCTGTTTAGTAAATCTGGCCCTAAGTGTCTTTAACTACTATGTACTAACATTTAAATTAATCAATTGATGCAATACACTTATTGTGTACATAATTGTTTTACATTGTACTTTTATGTAAGAAAAAAAAAATAACTGCATTTCTGTAATTACAGCTATAATTACACTTTTGACTCTTCCCTTATACCTTAGCCCACCCTTAAACCTAACCATACCATTAAACCTGTCCCTAACATTACCCATATCCCACCTCAATATCAGCAAAAGTGTTTTGCAATACATTGTACTTATTTTTTCATTTAAGTTCATTGCAGTTACATTTGCCTGCGCCATTGGATGTGCAGTTGCTGCAGCACAGCCAATGAGTAAACCAGTCACTCACTGTGCTCGCTGTGTAGCTGAATGCGTTTTACATTCAAGCTTCAATAATCTGAGGAAAGGAGTTTCCCCACTGCGTATAGCTGTGCAATACTCGTTCCCTACTCTCAGGGAATCGAGGTTATGTTAGTAACCGAGTACGTTCTTCTGCAGCAATGCTATCATTCATATCAGTCTTCAAATAATCTTAACACAGAGACTGAACTTTATACCTGAAGACAAATGGGCTACAAACAATACCAGTACACTCTCCCACTAAGAACCTAATGAACCTTTAAAATATCATCATATGACATTTAAAGTAAAAAATGAAAACATTGGTTGGAGGAACAGCAAACCAGTAAGAGATACAAAGAGCTGGGTAAGAGAGAACTTAAATAGAGGAAGGCATGTTACACTGTAGTGAAACAATAAATAAATATAAAAGCTAACTAGTATTTAGAAACACTGTAACTTGGGATGCAGATTCTTTAGGGTCCAGTTCACCCTGTATCGATTTATCTAACAGAAAATTGATGGTCAGCCTTTCATTACTGCAAAAAATAAACCCTGACAGGGGCTTCAGTTTATTTAGCAATAATGTCACATGCCTGTCCTGTCTCGTGTAGCACATGTGGGTTTTTGTGTTCCTGTCTCTGTCTCGATCCCAACCCTCCTTGTTATCTCATGATTGGTTTAATTTGCCCCACCTGTTGTTCCCTCATCACCTGCCTGATTTGTCCCTTTTATAAGTTCCTTGTGTTTGCAGTCTGTGTCGGATCGTTGTCTTGTTTACATCTCCTGCTTTTCCCGTGACCTTCTGGTATGTTTGGTTTTGAAGTTGTGGTTATGTTTTATATTATGGTTTTCCCCCTTGTGGGTTTTTGCTTTACTTTGTTTCCTTTTTTACAATAAATCTTTATTCTTTCTGCATTTGAGTCCTCACCCAGTTTTCTTAATTCTAACCTAACAAATAATGACCTGTACATTATTTTACTTATTACACTCTCTTTTTTTTAAAATACAAAAGGCTGTCATGGATATTGAATGCTAGGAAATGTTGATCACCAAATACTGTGATTGACAGTCAGAATCAAGTATTGCAGAGAGCCTTTTAATAATATGCTAACAAACAACTGACTTTACATTATCCCTTACGTAATGGATACCCAACATGGTTATTTTATGGTACAGAGCAGAGTTTATCTCAAAAGATTATTCAGGTTTTCACTCCTGACTAAGTTGGTCCTCAGCCTAACTTTTCTTTCAACCTGGCCAAGGCAGTTTAACTGGGTCATCAGCTGTTTTTTCCAGCAAATAGGTAACCAGTGAATAAATAACCAAATCCCCTCTAAAACCAACCAAAAGACAAGCCTGACCAGCAAACCATCTTAGGCTGGGTTTTTTTTTAAACAGAGTAATGTGAAAGGGTGTATAGAAAGTTAATTGAAAGTTAACCTTGCCATGTCTGTCAGGAAATTAGAACCCTTTCAATAAGATAAGATTGTATGCTGTTGAATAACCTATATCTGACCACTACTACTAGACCACTGTAATGTACTTTACATCTAAAATGAATATATTTCACATGTTGTAGAGCCTGGACAGGCAGTCATCAGCATCTATGGGCAGTCTAGACTCAGGCTGTGAGTTGGTGAAGCTGGTTAAAGGCGAGAGTGCTCTACAGAGGGTGCTGGCCATCACTGGGAATGAGTTCTGCTGTGACTGTGGCCAGAGTGATCCTCGCTGGGCAAGCATCAACCTTGGCATCACGCTCTGTATTGAGTGCTCAGGCATTCACAGGTACTGTCACAGTGAGGTCTGCATAAAGTTGGTCCACTAAAGTTAAGACTACTGTACAATTGTCTTAAAGTGGTCTTAGTTTGGAATACAACACTGCTTACTGCTGTTCAAAAGTTAACTAACTTAAGGTAATTGCTCGTCTCTCTCTTTTTTAAGGTTAAGGAAATTTAATAGACATTTAAAAATATATGAATGTCATTGCACCATACGAACAAATTTGTAAAGAACGCTTTTCTATTTCAATATATTTTAAAATATTCAGTGTCACATGATCCTTCATAATATGCTGATTTGGTGCTCAAGAAACATTTATTTTTATTATTAATATTGAAAATCGCTTTTGCTGCTTCATGTTTTGTAAACCGTGATATACTACCACTCAAAAGTTAGAAGTATGTATGAAAAAATAAAAATAATACTTATAATCAGGAAAGTGTCACAACACAGGGTGTGTGCCTAGCAGGCAGACAGTTGAAGACTCAAAATATAAACACGAAGTTTAATAAATCCATACAGTCAAGATAATTCAATAAGGGCAGAGTAACACACAGCGTGACGTGACCATACAGAAAATGAATGAGGGTTCAACTTATATAGCAAACACAAACAACACTAATTAATTACACACAGCATAATTTACAGTATGACCACACAGCTGAAACCAAAAACACAAATGAGGAGCAGGAAAACTGAACAAGGAAGACACGTGACAAATGAAAACAAGCTGAAAGTCCATGAAAAACAAAACTAACAAAACATAACTGTGACAAAAAGATGCTTTAAATTGATCAAAAGTGACAGTAAAGACGTGTAATGTTACAAAAGACTTATATTTCAAATAAATGCTGTTCTTTTGAGCTTTATAGACTTTAAATAAAAACATATTTATTAACATATATACGTCATATATATATGTCAACACATATAATAATAAGAACCATTTTTAATAATTGAGCACCAATAATAATTTATAATAATTTACCACCAAATCAGCATATTAGAATTTTGTGGCAGGATTTTTCAGGATTCCTTAATGAATAGAAAGTTCAAAAGAACAGCATTTATTTGAAATATAAATCCTTTGTAACATTATAAATGTCTTGACTGTCACTTTTAATCAATTTAACATTAGAATGATTACTGAAGGATTGTGTGAAACTGAAGACTGTAATGTAATGGCATGCACCAATTATAGGTTTTCTTAAAAAAAACTAAATGTGTTTTACTTCCTCACAAATTCATTCACAACTTTCCACTTATTTTGTGGATCGCTTGTATTTTATTCCCCATATTTTCTTCTCAGGAGTTTAGGAGTTCACAATTCAAAGGTGCGATCCCTCACACTTGATTCATGGGAGCCAGAGTTGCTTAAGGTAAATGTTCATACCCTTTTGTTCTTTATTTGTGCAATATGTTCAGCAGTCTTTTCACTTTATGTTTTTTTATGTTTGCAGTTGATGTGCAAGCTGGGAAATTGTGTCATTAATCAGATCTACGAAGCTCGTAGAGAAGAGATTGGCGGAAAGAAACCTCAGCCTGGAGACCCCAGGTATTCCCACCCACTCCTTATTTTGACTGAAGGTCTGATAGATGTGAACCACAAGATAAACACTGCAACAATATTACAGTAATAATAAAACTGTAGTCCTCTGAGTCTGAGGTCATTTTCAATAAAAGACATGACTGGTTGCTATACAGCTGTAACGGACTCAGGCTTGGTTTTGGTTTTGAATCCATTTGCAGAAGTTGTATTGAATTATTAAGTAATAAATCCAAATCAACGGCAAAGAGATGGTCAAAGATATACAGGCTAGGTTCAGTGAACAAAATAGACAGTCCAAAGAGGAAATCACAGCAGCAACAAAAAAGTAATCCAATAAACATGATAGCCGAGAAACAGGCAAAAGAAACTTTGCAAAGTGTTAAAGGAAAACATGTCTCTTTATACCTAACAAGCAGGAAGTAACTGTAGAAGAAATGGAGTGTGGTCAGTGGTGAGGGCTTCCTCTGGTGGTTGGATGGAGCAGATGTTACAGAGCCCCAGGTAGCCGGGGATGGTTCGCTTTGATTCTTTGAGAACGAATGGCACATTCTCAGATGGTTCACCAGACCAAGGGAACAGAGGTTGATAACCCAACACATTGAAAGGGGGTGAGTCCTGTGGATAAATGGATTAGCAAATATTCACCGCATGGAAGAATTCACTTCACCTCTGTTGTTCCTGACTACAATATGACCTGAGGTAATGTTCAATCTCCTGGTTCAATCTCTCCACTTGTCCATTAGCCTTTGGGTGGTCGTCTGAGGATAAACTGACATTAATGTCCAACGGTTTGCAAAATTCCTGCCACACCCTTGATGTGGATGACATGATGGAACAAGGGAGTGGCTGTTTCCATGGCAGTGGGAAGACCATTCAGTGGAACGAGATGACAAGCTTTAGAAAAACGGAATTGGAATTAGGTAGATCTGTGACAAAGTCTACAGATAGGTGTAGGGTCCCCTACACATTCCTCAGAGGCCCTGGTCCTATCTATTAGTATGGGGGCTACAACCACTGATGAGGCGAGAATGGAATCTTGGTTATTTTGGAAAAATATAGGGTCATACCTTCTAGACGAGAGCATCTGCTTTACTGTTCTTGCTTCCAGGAAAGTAATGACCTGGTTCTTGGGAGAAGAGATAATAGAATGAGATCTTTTCAAGTCAACTCAAGTCACCCTTATTTATATAGCGTTTTTTATAATACAGATTGTTTTAAATCAGCTTTACAGTGATAACAGGAAAAATAATGCAACAAAGTGATGGATAATTGTTGTTGTAAAAAGTAATTTAGCTCATTTATATATATAGCCGCTCTGGAGAAAACAGTGATGTCATCATCCAGCTCAGTTCAGTTCTCATATATTGCTGTTAATTCAGGCAGATCAATAATATTGTTAAATATTAAGTGTCTCCAACTAAGCAAGCCAATAGCCAAAGGTCACGGTAGCAGGGTGACAGAATGGAGAGAAAAACCAGGCTCAGTTGGGGGGCCAGTTCTCCTCTGAACAGATTATGATTCAGGCAGCATTACTCCAAAGTCAGATTGGATTGGAACATTCCGATTGGATCATATTGTCCAACTTGTAGAGTTATTGGGACAGTCTGTTGTGATATGCCTGGTCCTATGTGTTCTTTGTCGACTGCTGTGATATTAATTGAAGGGATGCATGGCAGAGTGGGGATCTTAAGTTCCTGGATGAGATTGTTATATATTAAATTGACTGCAGCCCCAGGATTCCACTAGCGCTGAAACATATTGTGTTTTATTAGAAATCTCAATGGAGATGGATAGAGTGAAATATTGGCGAAGGGCATTAAGTAAATGTTAATTTCTCACTGTTTTCCTTTGAGGTGTTGTTGGCTTTGTTGGGACAGATATTGCTATGATGTTTGGGTTGGCCGCAGTAAAAGCATAGATGCTCCTGTAGACGATGATGTTGTTCTTCTGGTGACACTGGTATAGCTGATTTGCATGGGTTCTGTGGACTGGGGCATGGAGAGAGCAGCAGCTTCAGCTGGAACAGGAGCAATTTTGGTTTGTTTGGAGTGGAGGTTGTTACGAATTAGATTATCTAACTTAATAGCCATGGTGAAAAACTGTGATAGGTCCATGGTTTCATTTTTAAATGCTAACTCCACTTGTTTTAAGGGCCACAACATTCCTCCCACTGTGGGCTGCTAGTGATCTAAATTGGATGGCATATTCAGTGGCTGATCGATTACCTTGGCATATGTGCAACAACTGTACAGAGATATCCTGCCCTTCTGCAGAATATTGACAGACATCTTAAATTTGCTGAGAAGTTTGTAACTGTATGCCATTGTCCCACATATTCTTAAATATTCTTAATACTTGTTTGCATTTCTGTCTGTGCAATCCAAGACAGGAGATTGAAGCCTTCATCCGTGCCAAGTATGTAGAAAAGAGGTTTGTCCTGAAACCTACAGCCCAGGAGCAGAAGGAAAAGATCATGACGTTTAGAAAACTTGACAAACGTATAAAGGGAAACATGGATTTTCTTCCCCCGCGGCCTCCCCCTCCCACACCCAAACTCCGAACTGCCTCCAGTACCTCAGGTGAATGCTGGGAGACTGCAGATCAAAGACAGGATACTGGCTGGAATCAGTTGTATCTTTCAGCCAGGTGGGGTTTATCTTGACTGAAAACTAATGCTTTTTTGTTTTCCCTTCCACTGTGAACAGCTTCCTTTAGTGGTCAGGAGGTACGACGTGATTCGCTGTTCTGCCCCGATGAGCTTGATTCTCTTTTTTCCTACTTTGATACATCCTCAAAGCTGCAAAGCTGTAAGTGCCATGATCCATGAATCAATGCTGTGTGTCTCTAAGTTTAAGTTTCTTTTATATTCCCCACCGCTGTCTTTACATTGTGTAACAACACTATGGCATGGCAGGGTATATTGCTGCACTATTCTCATGGCTCATGCATGTTTTGACTGTATTGTTGTAATGGCAGTGAGGAGTAAAGACAGCGGGATTCAGAACAGTGCAGATGGGAGCAGAGAGATGTTGGCCTCCACCCCGTCCAGCTCTAGCCTGAGTGAAACAGGTGAGTTAACAGTAAATACGTTTCAAACCCTCAGAATGCCTCTAACACACAGCAAAGTTTAATCTTCTCAATATCTTAGCTGACAAGTGAATCATATTTCCATATTATGACTGAGAAACCAATGGTATGAATAGTATATGTATATTAGTATCAGTGGTGGGCCATCAGGGCCAGCAAGGCCTTCTCTGCTGGCCTTAACACTATGAGAATCACTGACTTGCACTTTAATATATATTTTTTATGAATGAGTATTAAATTATTCCCAATAGTCCGTTAGCGTTTCTCTTGGTTGCGCTGCTTCCAGTAGTGTATATTTATTTTATTGCTTTTATCCAATCATATTTCAGTCATCATGTGTTGCCAGGGTCAAATATATCTGCTTCGAGGCCTTCAGAATCGATAGTGCGGGCGCCTGTAGCTTAAATGAATGGCAATGAAACTGTTGCTTTAACCAATCAGATAATCGGTCAGATTTAATCAGCCAATCAGATATCGAGTTGATTGCACCGGGGCCATCTAGCAGGCGTACAATAACGTAGGCATTCCCACGCCCTTTGATTGGATGGTCAGAGCGTGTACTATTATTACTGGTAGTCAGAGCTAGCTAACCGCATCTGTTGCGAACTGTGTAAACTAAAATACCTGTAGATTTCATAGTTTTTCAAACCACAAATTAATGTTTATTTCCTTCCTCGACCACCAGCAGGTTCAAACCAACCGGAAAAAATCCCTTATTCTGCTTACGCAGAGTCTCGGACCTCTATCGATCTCTCCGGGTAAAAACAGAACAGACTGCAATGTAAAGTTATGCCAGGACTGATTTTGAAGGCAAAAGTCCCGCTGATCTCAATGATATCGTTCAAAAATCTGTGTGAGAGCTTGTGTCGGCAGTCGGCTGTAACGTTACACATCGTCATGTTTTGCGGTGTTTTCCCTGTTTAACGTCACTGCTTCTATCGAACGTTTTCAATAAATTTGATTTAGTCACCAACCTGTCCCCACTTCGCAGGCTGGTTAACACTCACAACCCCCTCTTTCCTCTGACAGGCTGAGGATCACTCACAAAAATAATTAATCAAAAGTAAATCTTATTCATAACACAAAAAAAGAATATAAGGGCAAACCCAAAAGAATAACAAAAGAAATCGAAACCAACAAATTAAATAAATGAATTTACATCATCACAATAATAAAGAAAACTCACTCGAAGATATATTAACAACAGCTACATCAACAATGCTGTGCGTGCTCACATGGGAGCCACGGCCAGCAGAGCATTGAACCAAACCAATAAACACCAAGTAAAGATATTAGGAACAAATATGACCAGGGCGAGCTGAAATACACAGATAACCCCATGACTATACATTACTTAAAATAAATACGGCCACAAGAGCCAGGGGAGACCTACCAGAAAGCCAAACAGCAATACACCAGGAACTATTATTGTAGTAGTATGACGTGCTTTTCTATCCGGCAAACGGCGCGCGTTCACCAATCAATGTAAACGCTCGGCCCAACTTGCACTTATCCACAAACCGCACAGCACCTAACAAGAGTTGCATCGTTAACCATTTACAATCCGGTAGGTTCGCACAATAATCTCAAACGACCGTCACACTCACCTCCAGCCGGCGCACCAGACCAACAGCAGAAAAATGACGCGCTAGACAACACGCAGCACATTGACACCATGTCCGGTAACAACAACGGCCATCTTAATATACCCAGATGAAATGAGACGCTGATTACCCACGGGCCTCTAGGGCGGAGTCAACACATGCAAACAGGATGCCATCCAAGAGCAGCACTTCACTACAATCTACCCCTCCCCTTTGCATCGTCGCCCTGACAATGGACTAACAACCAGTAACCATAGTATTCAGGTCCAGGGTCTGAACACCCCGGTTACAGAATGGGACACTGAAGGCACCCCATTCAACAGGGGCCTAGGAAGATGATGGAGATTTGAGTGTCGACCAGCAGTCGCTCTTCCAGTCCTTCGCAGACCAACCTCGCTCTCCCCAGGCCCATCTTCCGGCCCAGCGGATTCAGCCACCAAACTAATTTCAACCCCACTGTTCCCCTCTGGGGTAATCACCCGTCCTATGGGGACCGGGTATGAAGACCCTGCTGCCATTGGGGGGGCAACATGCTCGGATGAAACTGGACTTACACAACCAGGACCCCCCAAGAAACTCTCAGGACACACCCTCACCAAGTCCGCTTCCTCTTCCTCCTCTTCCTGCAATACCACAGGAACAAAGGGATCACTCGAGACACTGGGAAACACAGGGCCAGAGGGACCCCTCTGGATCAGACTCTTCAGTTGTGAGCGGTGGACAGTTTTTACTGTATTCCGATTTCCCACTGGCGCTATAGTGTAAACGGCACCTCCCTCTCGAGGGGCTCTCACTACCTGGTAGACAACTGAACTCCATAAATCATGAATCTTATGACGACCCCTTACTCCGTAGTCAAGGAGGTACACCAACTGGCCCTCAGCAAGAGGTACATCCTTTACCTGCTGATCGTGCTTTTCCTTACGCTTTGCGGCTACCATATGTAAACGTTCCCGTGCTCCCTCAAACGCCACTCGCAGCCTGGTCTGATGTGCGATGATCCATTCACACACCGTCCCTGCCACTGGTTCCTGTACCCCACCCAACAGGAAGTCAACGGGCAATCGGGGTTCTTGACCAAACATTAAAAAATGTGGAGATTCTCCCGTGGCTTGGTGAGGGGTGGTATTATAAGAAAAGAGGAGCTGAGGAAGACAAGACACCCAGTCCCTCTTTCTGGAAACAGGCAGTGTGCGCAACAGATTATGCAAAGTTCGATTAAAGCGCTCGCACTGGCCGTTACCTCCTGGATGATAGGGTGTAGTGCGAGACTTACCTACTTCATACAGGCTGCAAAGCTGGCGGAGCAAGAGAGACTCAAAGTTTGGAGACGACTGGGAACCCCAAACTTATAGAACCACTCGATTACTAAGGTCTGGGCTACCGTTTCTGCCCTCTGGTCCTTAGTCGGCACCGCAAGTGTGTATTTGCTAAACACATCGGTCATAACCTGAACACTACTACACTATTAAAAGTTCTTAATTCAGGGTGGACATCACTGAAGGCCTAGGTGCGAAATGCACGGCCCGCCACTGATTAGTATGAATTTAAGTCAGAAACAAAAGGCAAATGAGCCTGCAGGCCATTGAGTCCCAGAATGAACTCCATCCCTCAGAGGAATATCAGGGCCAGGCTAAAGTTGGAGCCAGGAGGCCAGTCCAGAGGACAAACCCAAGAGTGAGGTCAGGGCCAGGAAAGAAGTCAATAACCAGAGATCACTCTGGACCTGCAGCCACAAGCCGAGCTGAGACGTGTAAAGAGTATGGGTATGGCTGTCAGGAAAACCTCAGGCTGGGCAAAGCAGAACTGGACAGAGAGCTGGAACACAACACTGATCAGTACAAACAGCTGTTATTTAAATCCTATCCAATGGTTGAAAGGAAAGCAGTAAACACGATCACTAGTTGTGACGGCTGTCAATCAAAAGGTGGAGCGTGATTCGTTCCATGTGCTCCCTGTCAGAAAACGAATAGATAATTCGGTCAATTATAATTTTAATTTTACAGAATTGATCAACTTGTTGCCTGCTGTGGTTGTTTTAACCACAGCAGGTTAACATCCTTTCTAAAAAATATGAACGTTTTTGGTTTAATATATAAGACTGTCAATGATCTAATTTCATGTTGTTTTATTTGTTCATTGTTGATTTTGTTGGATTTTAGTTGGACTTGGTCAGAACTGTTTCAAAAATAGTTATCTGCATGATGCCTGCTGCCTTTGGGCTCAGTGATGCTGAATTTAAATGACATGTAAAATAAAGACATGTTTTTATTAAGTTAGATAGACATTATATAACAGTTTCAGGTTATGTTTTAGTGTTGGTAACATGTCCCACGTTGTCCCACACAAACTTATAATCGTCCCACATTTGGTTTGTTTGATGGTGGTCACCATAACTGAAGCAGTGTTCAGACAGAGTTGATATGGGCAGTGTAATTAGAGAGAGAGGGAACAGCCGAGAGGGAAATTATCTATAGACACTTCAATGGTTCGCTGCTGGGGGGCGATCTCAATGAATCCGCATGATTCATTAGTTCACACAGAGATCGCCCACCAGTGGTAAATCATTGAAATTTCAAAATGTTTCGAAACAGTTATGACGTAACGAAGCCTTTTTTACTGAAATCTGGAAGTTCGATACATGCTCCGAACCATGATACGAAACAAAAGATTCGTAAAGGTTTTAAAGGTTCATGAAACAGTGTTTCGAAATCGCCCATCACTAAAAGTCACCTTTATCTATATACTGTAGAGCTTTATACAATAAAAGATTGTTTCAAAGCAGCTTTACAGTGTTACAGTGTTAACTGGAAAATGATTAAATTATGCAAATGGAGTTCATTTCAGCTGTACAGCAGCTCGAAAAGGAAATAGTGTCATTGTTTAGCTTAAAGGGTTAGTTCACACAAAAATGAAAATGCTGTCAGTAATTACTCGTCCTTATGTTGTTCCAACCCCGTAAGACTTTCGTTCATCTTCGTAACACAAATTAAGATATTTTTTTTAATTAAATCTGAGAGCTGTCTCACTACTCCATAGGCTTCTATTGTAATTGAAACTTGCCGACCCAGAAAGTTATTAAAGGCATTGTTAAAATAGTCCAAGTGACTACAGTGACTCAACCATAAGTTTATCAAGCGACAAGAATACTTTTTGTGTGCAAAAAAAAAAAAAAAACTTAATTCAACTACTAATCTTCTTCTGTGTGGGCCTCTGAGTGAGTACACGTAGTGTAAACAGTTCTCATCCAATAGTATCAGTGCAGTCAAAACAATAATATTGTTGAATATTTAGCAAGCCAGAACCCCCAAACTCTATCAGGTGACCAAATGGAGAAAACACCTTTGGAGAAACCATGCTCAGTCAGGGAGCCAGTTCTCCTCTGGCAAATGAATGAACACGGTTTGATTATGATTCAGGCTGCATCACAAGTCAGAAATCAAATTGTGGATTGATAGCATATATTTCATCCAGTTCCTTTTGCTTGAAGATCGGATTCATCATGCCAGTATGGAACCGAAGCTGGTCAAAGTTTCTGTGCAGAGGACTTGTCTGGTTCTTGTGGTCTTTGCTGAGAATCTGTGTCGATGGCTGTCGTGTCAACAAGGTCTGCACAGGGGATTGTCTAGTTGACAGGATCTCTGTTGACATTCAGGGCTGAATTGTGGTTGTGTCTAGGTACAGATCTGGATATGGCTGACTATGATAACCTCAGGATAACCAGAGAGACTAATATTTAATTAGATGCAATTCTTCTTAGGATGTTATAAGTACAGGGACGGACTGGCGATCTGTGCATTCCGGAAAAGTCCAGAACGGCCATCCAACCAAGGGCCATCGGCATTTAAAAAAGTCTAAAGCTCAGGACACACAAAGACAATCGGCCATTGGTCAACGTCGGACCGCTTTTGAGCGTCGGCTGACATAGTTTTCCCGGTGTGTTCCGCACTGTTGGCTCTAATCTGACGCCGTCTGGGTTTTTTAGGCCGATTCGACATGTTGAATCGCCGTCGGGCCGTTGGTGAAAGAGGGAACTCTGATTGGCTGTTCAGTTTAGTAAATAGTCAGTGCACAAAATATTATAGCAAAACAGTGAGCAAAGAAGTGAAAACAGTACAGATAGAAGGCTGATCTAATGTTACGTCATCTTACCTGAGTGTTCCTTGGCAAATATTTCAATATTAACATGAGCAGAGTGGAATAAAGAAAGTGTTTAGCAAAATTGATATTCAAAACAATGGTTTATGTATCTGCAGCCTGCAGCGTCGGTTTCCCTTTTTGAATGACGAATATAGATATCTGCAGAAATAGACAGTTGTTTCATTTGCTTACATTTATATTTGAATAGTTATAACTTATAGTATATAGTAACTATATGTTTTATAATTACAAGTTTGTGTAATTTGGGGTTTCTGTAGCCAGTGACATTTCATTATTTGTATTTTATTTTCAATGCAGATGTAATGACATTGTACATTTTTTGTTTTTATTTGAAGGCTAAGGCTTCATTAATAAACACAACCCCAATCATCATTGGTTTTGAGATGAATACCTTGTCTGATAGGCTGCAGTATTGTGGCATAGTATCAGGACATCCTGGCTAGTGTCTGTCGTGCATGAATAGGGGCGAATGGCCGATGATGGGCCTGTGGAGAACGTTTTTTAGCCCCAGTTCATCCCTGAACAAGTACATCGGGTGTTATGGGAAGTGTTTTCGGTTGACCTCATTTATGCAGCCTATAACAATTCTTTAATGGATGTGAATTATAGAAATGTAATGGTGTTATCTGTATGCCAGGTTAAAGAGATGTGTTTTTAGCCTTGATCTAAACTGACAGAGTGTGTCTGCTAGGCTAGGAAGACTGTTTGGGTGCTAGGAAAAGGATCTACTGCCTGCATTTGGTTTTGATATTCTAGGTATTATCAACTGGCCAAAATTTTGAGATTGCAATACATGTGAAGGACTATGATGCATTAACAGCTCGCTCAAGTAAACCATTGGCGCTAAACCATTTAGTGCCTTTTTAAGCTACAGTCAACAAGTCTGGTAGATTGAGTGGACTTAGCCAAAATGTTTAATGTTTACAACTCTCATGCTCAAGGTGGAGGTAGAAGCGGGTTTTTTTCTAAAACATGCTGATTTATGTTGTTCTGTCTGAGCATAGTGTCAGTTTCAGTGAATATGATAAAAAAAAAATCTTGTCGACTGCAGCTTTAAGTAATTAGCAAGATTTTAAAATGCATGCGATGTTGACAGAAACGGGCTAATATGGTCTTACTTCCTGTTTCTAGTAAGGACTCAGTTGGACCAGTTGGAAGTTTTTTTCTGTTGTTCGGTCATTTTAGACTGAAAATTAAAAAAATCGCTTCTTCATCGGAATGGTACATAATTGTATTACTTTTATGGCAGACCACAAAAAAATGTGTGAACTTAATTCGATAAAAGCTTAATAGTCGTAAAAAATATTCAACACTTGTTTTGTTTGACCACCATAGGAAATGAATGGGAAATACATCAAAATATGAAAATACAGAGAATGTTTTGTGTGTACAATCTACAAATCATCCACGGTGCAGAAAACTGTACTGCAATGACACTCAAAAATATATCAAGAGTTTACCGGGAAATAAATCAATATTTCAGCCTCAATGCAGTAAAAACACAAATTACACATTAACTGGTGTGTTTTTCTTTTTTTACTTCCACCTGATGGATTGATTTTAAAGGCATTGTTTAACATAAAATACTGCTTTAATTTAAAAGTAATAAAAAATATATATATATTTTTATATATTTTTTATATATATATTATAAATATATATATTGTTTTAATTAGAACCATGAAATTATCTCAAAATACAAAAGAAAAAATAGTATTGAACAAAAATAATAATTGATTTTACTGGAAATTAAAAAAAGTTGCATTTCACATTTTGACCACAAACAACACAAGTGTGACTCCCAAATGAACAATACCTAAGCATGCAGGCCAATGCATGCAACCCGGTAGAGCATAACAATAATCTAGCCTTGAGATTGTGAATGCGCAAACTAACTTTTCTGCATGTGTCATTGAGAGCATATATCGTAATTTAGATATATTTTATGATGGAAAAATGCGTTTTTACAGATGCTAAAAATGTGGCTTTCAAATGAAAGATTCAAGCTTGGAATTTAGGCCAAACCCAGAGTGCCGCCCCATATCCCCGGCTGGGAATAGGAACCAAAAGTGAGGAGTCGGGGTGGCGGAGAGATGCAGAAAACAGTTGAGGTAAATAGGTGAGTTGGCTGTGTATATATAGCCTATATATCTTCAGCTGATTAGATAGACCATTTGTACGTGCTCCTCCCAAATCTTTGTTTATAAAACATAATTTTTCGCTTGAATTTCGCAATCTCTCGAGATGCAGACACATGTGAGGCTGACAATATACTTGTTTAATAAGTGACACTTAGCCTACATTTAAAAATCTTTATTTGAATATGGCAACATGCTACCTCATTCTACAATATTTCTATGACTAAATCACTGACAGAGACCGCATCAATCAATCACTGTGTGCATAGAGGTCAACCTTTCTCTTACTTCTCTTTATTCCTTAGTAAAAGTTGGTCTCATCAGTTTTGTGAATACGTTCGTACCTAAGAACTTTTACTGCTTTTTAGGAGAGCTCTTAGTGTTAAGAATGTTTTGTGAACGGCCCCTGGGTTTTCTTTTTTATCTATCTCCCTAAAACTCCTTTCCTCTTCTGATAGTTTATCATTACTATAGATCTTAACAAATGCTTTGGCTAGTACTTAGTACTTATAGCAATTTTTTCTTCATATTTAAGTACCGGTTGTTTTTCCTAATTCCTCCCAATTTCCTTATCATATCCCAGATGTCAGATACCTTTGTTTCCCATAGAATTAAAAACCTTCCAATATTTTCTCTTTGCAGCTCTTGTAGTTCTTCACACTGTTGCTTTGGCTTTTATATCGAGCAAGATCACAAAAAGCAAATGTTGATTTAACTTTTCTAAATGCATTATTCCTTTCTTTGTTTGCTTCTCTTTGACTTTGATGCCTTCCCAGTTATCTATATCGCTGTGTATAACACTACAGATTATGGCGTTATATCCTTTTATTTCCGCATCTAGTTCACTTAATTGATTTGATCTATTACTACATTCTATTTAAAATTTCTTCCCAACTACATTCATTAGATTCCATCTGAATATATTTGATCTGTACCTCTTTTCCAATAGTACAGTAGGGATCACTGGTAATAGCTGACTCCTTCATGACTGCATAGTACTTGCAGCCATATGTTCAGAAACTAATGTAAGATATTACTGATTCTTGACCGTGTAACCATTGTACCATTACCATCATTAAGGTGAATCAATCCTTGTTCATCTAACATTCCTTAATTGTACTTTCATTAAAATCTGTACAGTTCATGTATTATGAGCATGAGCACCCTTCTGTATTATGAGCGTGGTATTCATCACACCATATTACCTTATGATTACTTGAGCTCCCAATATCTTCAAGTATATCTTTATTAAGTTATGAATCACAGTAATGCTATTATCTGGCCAAATTTCTATACTGCCTCAGCCTTATTATTCTCTTTCTCATTCAAATGCAGGCCTTGTTTTGTGAGACCATTTTCTGTTTCCCTATCCTTACGTACACTGTAAATATTGTATACATATACAGTAGCTTCAGGGTTCTTTCCTAATTCATCAAAAAACATCTTAAACTCTTGTCCGTTTGCAATAAGGCTTCTGTTCCACTGTATTAGATTCAATCTTTCCCCAACTGGGCATGTGTGAGCCTGCAGGTCCTGCTCTAAGTGCTTCATTAATTGTTTCTATAGTGTACATTTAGAGTAATGGGGTGTATGAGCTACCCAGTAAGAGAGTATATTCCACCACTCCAGAGAGTTAGTTGTCAAAGAAATGTGATGGTTGTGGTGTAATTCTGGATGGTGTAATGCTATGCAACATCAGTATGGAGTGTGTGGAGAAGGAACAAAGTAACTGCGGGGGAGAGCGTAGTGCTGCGTGTGAGGAAGGTAATGTAAAGAAAAGAGCAGTAAAGATTCAGAACATTAAAGTGACAAGTGATCTCACATGCAGAAGCAATTAAGAGAAGGCAAGTCATCAACGCCCAGTCATGGCAATTTAAGTACAGTTAGAATGCCTGAGAATGAGAGGAGTGACAAAGAAATCTCTAACACAGTTCCTGATATTCATAGCAGAAGTGATTAGTTGCTCAGCAAACGTATAGTAGAACAGAAAATAGAAACAAAAATACTTGGAAGAAAAATATATCACTATAGAAACAATTAATTAAGCACTGTTTTTCACTTCATTTCTCACATAGCCTATTGTTCTCTTTTAACCTTTAATACTTTTGCTCCAGTATTGGTGTTGATGTCTGTAGAGCTTACTTCATGATTTTTTTTTTTCCTTTTATCTTTCCTATTGACTATCTGCCATCCAACATTATTCAAAGTTCCCTCTGTACCTTCATCCATCTCATCCATTCCTTCCTGATTAACCGTCACTTCCCATGTTTAAATCACAGCTCAGTGTTGCCTTCTACCTTCATACTCGAACATCATAACAGAGATGGAAAACCAACAAGAAAAGCAATGGGGGCCTCTAGTGGCCAAAAATAAGACCACAGCCTAGCCCTGACAAATTGATGAACATTGACAGTTATTGTACTGAATTGAATTACCATTGAACTAAATTGTGCTGAATAATAATGACTTTAGTTGTCTTTTGTAGTGCAGCTTTATTACTGAATCAAATTTGTTTCACAAATGATGAACTTTGCAACACTGACACTGTTATTGAGCTGACATGATTCAACATTGAATTGACTTGAGCTGGACACTATTGCCTTCTTTAGAACTGTTTCACAGCTTAAATTGAATTTGTTTCATAATTGATGAATTTTGCAACATTAAATAGTATTTTACAGGTTTTTTGTTTGTTTTTTAAGCTAATAATCTGCCAAAAGTTATAAAGCGCTATATAAATAAATGTGACTTGACTATAAAATAAAGTGCTACCTTTTTTCTGTTTATACTAAAAAAGTATCCATACGTAATCCCTAAAATTAGAGGGAAAATTTGAGTATTTATAAAATTATATGTATTTAGAGGTAAATCTATCAAATAATGTGACTGCAAAAAGTCAATGCTTTTTTCTATCATGGCAACATTTCCGGGGCCAAGACTCAATGCTTTTTAAAATACCATTGATATTTTGTGTTATTGTGTTTCAGAGCTCCAAGAGTCTGAGTCACCCATGTCCATGAGTCAGGCAGACCGTCCTACTGTGTTCTCTGAGCTGACGGATTCCTCTGCTGGTAGTCTTCTGTACTGGGCGTCCTGTGCCTGCAGCCTTACAGACATGGTGCAGGCACTGGCTCATGGAGCTGATGTCAACTGGGTCAATGGGGAAGACAGCAATCGGACTCCACTAATGCAAGCCGTACAAGGGGTAGGTACTTGTGGGACAACTGACAATACATCAGGGACCTGTTGGCAGTTGCATGCAGTAGTTCGGTTAAAGTACTGTTAAACACTACTTGTTGAACTTAAACTTCTACTGAATATGTCTTTATATATTTGTGTGTTCAGGGTTCTCTGATCACCTGCGAGTTCCTACTTCAAAATGCTGCCAGTGTGGACCAGCAGGACGTTCGTGGCAGAGGACCACTGCATCATGCCACCATACTGGGTCATACTGGGTAGTTATATATCTATAACTTTTCAAAAGCTAAAAAAACATAATTATGATGTACAATAGATAATGCAGTAAATGTTTTAAAGGCACTCAGCTAAATATAATGACAAATATATACTTTACTGTTCAAACGTTTGGGATTACTATGATTTTTAAAAATAAATGTATACTTTTATTCTGCAAAGATAGATTTAATTGATCAAAAATCACATTGATAATGTTCTAAAAGATTTCAAATAAATGCTGTTCTTTACATGTTCTGTTTATCAGAGAATCCATTAAGCAGCACAACTATTTGCAACTGTGATAATGCACGTCCTTATTTTGCAGAGTTCCTGGGTCAACATATTTTGCTGATCCTGGAACAACAGTCCTGTCTGAAAATGTAATCATAACCATATCCCTACCCTTAAGTAATCACTAAAATTAGATGGAAATGACAGATTAATAACACTGATGTAGAGCACTTGACCCTGGTTGTAAGCCTAAATTTGACAAACTGTAAACTTGTCCCTCAAATCTGATTGGTTGATTGCAGTGTTGTTCCAGGATCATCAAAGATGTTACCGTTTATAATACTCCCATTATAAAAGGGTGTGCATAATAACATCATCCCTAAAACAAAAAGAAGCTTTGTCGCATAAGTTTTGTTGTATCACTAAAAAATCTGCCCTTGAGCCGTTTCCATACATAATTTTGCATATATCGCAAATTAATAACATATCTTTCGGATCCTAAAGATTTTTAAAATGCAGAGAGAAATGAGACAATTGAATTTAGCAGTTTACTGCTTACTATTTTCACAAATAATAGGTCTATTATTAGGTCTATTGGGACATTCAAGTAGCTTTTATTAACATGGCTTAGAAAAAAAACATTACTGGTGTGCTTCTTGAGACAAAACAAAGGCCCTGCCATATGTCAGTGCAAGTTGCTTTGAGGTAAAACAGCTCAAACATGCATTTTAGTCTGGGACTTAAGACTAGTCTGTGAAACTGGACACTAGAGTTATGTCTGTATTGCATTTGAGACTGCAGTGACAGCACATGGGCACTGAATTGAGTCCAAGTAACATTACATTTTTATTACATTTTTAATTTGGATCTTGAAGTACTGGTAATTTTTACATCCCTAATAAATAAAAAACAAAACTACAAATAAAGAACTATATGTTCAATTAAATGAATCTTTTGACTGCCCTAATTTGCTATGTTTTTATTTGGACTTATTAAAATAACTAACAGTCTTTTCCTGTGTTGATGTGGTGTCAGTCAAGTATGTCTGTTCCTAAAACGAGGGGCCAAGCAAAACACTGTGGACGCTGATAACAGAAGTCCGCTGTCCATTGCAGTGGAGGCCGCCAATGCAGACATTGTCACTCTGTACGTCTCATAATTCAACTGCCTGCTTCTTTATCAAAGAATTTTTTTAAAAGCCAATGCCAATGTGTGATGGATCCTAACTTCAAATATTGTTTTTCTATCCTTCGACTCTAAGGTTACGCCTGGCCAAGATGAGCGAGGAGATGAGAGAGTCTGAGGGAGCTCTTGGTCAGTCCGGTCAATACCCTCACCCTCAGAGTCACACCGAGCAACAGTATAAAAAATGCATTCAAGAATTTATAACTTTACAATTACAGGAGTCATAAACTTTCACTCTCCATCGTGTCTTCTGCAGACCGCATAACACTGGTTGCCACAGAAGATGTGGATAGGAATGTTACTATTGTAGATTGGACAAGCATCTTTTAGCTTTCATCTTAGTCTTTGTAGCATCCAAGCCATATTTATTTATTATATGTTTCTGAAACCATGTGTGTGACATCACTTGCCAGCCATTAGCCACCAGGCAATACTCTCTTATTACAAAAATGCAAATATTGATGGTCGATGCAAATCAGATCACAACCCTTTTGCCCCCTTGTGGCGCTGGCCCTGCTCCTGTCACACACATCACACACAGACATTTTGTTTTGCAAACACATGCGGCTTCTGAAGACAAAGTCTATTTATAGTTGCAGTAATGTATTACGCCACGTCCTATCATCACGTTCAGCCAATCACAGATTGGCGTGTGTAAACACATGCTTTACAACGAAACATGCCCGTGCGTCAAACCATGGCTTTCACTGCAATGTGCTCATATTCAGAATCGGAATAATCTGCATTTGATTTATAAAGATTTATAAATATTAATCGAAATTCTGTTTCATGTAAATAATTCATTTGAAGTACCCACAGTTCATATACTGGCCACTTTTTTAGGTACATCTTTCTAGTACCGGGTTAAACCCACTTTTGTCTTCAGAACTGCCTTAATTCTTTGTGGCATAAAAAGACAAGGTGCTGGAAAAATTCTTTAGAGATTTTGATCCATATTGTCATGAAAGCATCACGCAGTTGCTGGAGGTTTATCGACCATGATGCGAATCTCTTGTTCCTTCACATCCCAAAGCTGCTCTACTGGACTGAGATCTGGAGACTGTGGAGGTTTGAGTTTAGTGAACTCATCATTATTATTCGATTATTTGAGGTTTGTGATCCACGGTGTCATGTTGTTTAGGCCAAATTTGTACCCTAACATCTGAATGTCCCAGCAGAAATCGAGACTCATCAGACCAGGAAATGTTTTTCCAATCTTCTATTATCTAGTTTGGGTGAGCCCGTGTGAATTGTAGCCTCAGTTTCCAGTTCTCAGCGGACAGGAGTGACACCGGTGTGTTCTTCAGCTGCTGTTGTCCGTCTGCTTCAAGCTTCTACGAGTTGTGTGTTCAGAGATGCTTTTCTAGTAATAATCATTTGTTACATTTATATAGCGCTTTACATGGAAGGGGGAATCAACCACCACCAGTGTGCAGCATCACCTGGATGATGCGACGGCAGCCATACTGCGCCAGAACGCCCACCACACACCAGCTTACTGGTGCAGTATGGCTTACTGGTGCCAAACCACACGCCAGCTTACTGGTGGAGAGGAGACAGTGATGAAGCCAATCAGTGTATGGGGATGATTAGGAGGGCATGATACTTCTGCATACTTTTCGGTTGTAGCAAGTGGTTATTCGAGTTACTGTTACCTTTCTGTCAACTCAAACCAGTCTGGCCATTCTCCTCTGACCTCTGGCATCAACAAGGCATTTTCACCCACAGAACTGCCTCTCACTGGACATTTTCTCTTTGTCTGCCCATTCTCTGTAAACCCTACTGATGGTTGTGTGTAAATCCCAGTAGATCAGCAGTTTCTGAAATACTCAGACAACCATGTTCAAAGTCACTAAACAAATATTTCGTCCCCATTCTGATGCTCAGTTTGAACTTCAGGAGATCATATTGACCATGTCTAGATGCCTTTGAGCGTCAACTCAGACGCATTGAGTTGCTGCCATGTGATTGGCTGATTAGATATTTGCGTTAATGTGCAGTTGAACAGGTGTACCTAATAAAGTGAGGCCAGTGAGGCAGATTAAAACATTGAAGAATACCTTGAAAAAGTCAAGATATTGAAGAAAAAATCAATAAATTACTGTACAGAATTATTCAAATGAATTAAAAATGAATATATGTCTTTGTTTATTTGAATATGATTTTGGTACATACATGAGCTGTGAAGCATATATGGACATTAAAACTAAAGCAGTGTGCATGTAAACATGGTCATTTATTCATCTGAACACTGTACACATTGGTTGAGTGCACTTCCATTTAGTTTATGTACCTGTCATTTCCGTTCTGTTCCGAGAGTCTCCACTTGTATTATATTATTCAATGGATTGGATTTAATATAAAATGACAATGTGTCTCATGTTTTGTGAATGCTGGTTTAAAAACTACCTCATGCTAATGCATACAAAATATGTTTTTTTAAGATTTCAAGGTAAGACACTTTTATCACCATTTCAGAAAATTCGAATTTATGTGCAAGGTCTAAGATAAGTTATTCTTCCAGCATCTGCTACTATCTGAAATTAAACTAACCAGCATCAAATCCCAGTTGTTTTTCATGTGTTGTAAAAAAAAAATTATAATAATAATAATAATTGCATCTTTAATCATTATAGGGGCTCAGTCACGAACCTCTGTTGTAGTTTAGTTATGGTGATCTGCATGTGCTTGTAAGATTATTCATATCCATAGATATAACCACAACCTCTGGCCAGATATGCTAATTAATTCACCAATAGTAATCCTACATACAGTTATATGATTAATCTATGAGAATTACAATAAATAATACTATCATGAGTCATTGTATAACCTAACATATACTCGTTTTATGAAGCACACTTTAAAGTTACTGGACCAGTTAAGTAACCACCAAGAAGAATTTGTTGAACCATCTATGTTTTACCCACAGCATTAAATATACAGCAGAGTATTTCATTCCACACACAGGGTACTTTTTTATCCCTGTGGGCACCAAACCCATCTTAAGTGTTTGCTGCCAAAAAAGCTTTTTGTTTGTTTGTTTCATCTGTCCATAGAACGTTTGAAAAGCACCTGACACCACTGGAACTTCAAACGGGACGGGTTTTATGGACAGATGAAACAACAGCAAAAAAAGCTTTTTTGGCAGCAAACACTTTAAGATGGGTTTGGTGCACAAAAGGATAAAAGTACCCCGTGTGTAAAATGAAATACTCTGCTGTATCTTTAATGCTGTGGGCCTAATTTTCTGCCAGAGGTCCTGGACATCTTGTTCAGATACATTATGGATTGGATCAAATACCAACAGATAAAAAATCGAAACCTAACAGACTGTGCTAGAAATCTTATAACGGGCCATGTTTGGATCTTCCAACAGGACAGTGATCCAAAAACAAATATCAAAATAAAATAAAAAATGGGTCACAGCACAAAACCAAGATCTGCAATGGCCATCCCAGTCCCTGGCCTGAACCCTATAGAAGATGAGTGGGCTGAACTGAAGAGAAGCACCAACATGGATCTGGGAATCTGAAGGATCTGGAGAGAGTCTGTATGGAGGAATGGTCTCTGATCTCTTATCTGGTGTTCATCTGGCATTATAGGAGAAAACTCAGAGCTGTTATCTTGGGAAAAGGAGGTTGCAAACATATTTAATAAAAGGTGGCAAATAATTGTTCCCAACATGTTTTGGAGAAAAACATTTATTTCATAATGTGATTTTCCACCCACTTTCAACTATTTTACTTCAATGAAAGGTTAGATTTTTGCTAATTTTTAAAATATAATATCAAAAGGATTAACAATGCAGATTTATTTTTTACAGCCATCTTTGATCATATTTACCAAGGGGGCAAATAATTCTGACTAATTCTGTACATGTGTATTTGTCTTTTTGTGTTTAGTTTTTGAAAGAATGAGCCCACCTTCATTTCAATACAGGAAATCCTTTATCTTTCTGATTTTTTTTCTTTCTTTTCTCCTGTTTGGTATGGAAAGTGTATAGTGTTGTATGATCATTGTTCACATTAAACCAAATAGATTTTTGGGTGAATTTCAGGGAATCTCATTATGAGAGAGAGTAGAGATGGGGATGGGAGACAATTGTAAATTGGGAGGTGATCAACTCAAGTGTGATCGTGTGTCGAATGGGGATGTTAATATAGCAAGAGTGTTACGGAATCAGACTCACAAGACAGAGATTAGACAATCAGGTTTATTTGGACAACAACTGAGCAGGTGAGTGGTAAGTGCAATGCTGAATTGGAGAGTGTGGTGCTGGCAGTAAATGGAATGTAACTTCTTACAGGAATGTGGATGGATAGATGAAGGCATGGAAGGATGGGATGCAGGATCTCTGGAGACACGAAGGGAATCACAAGAAGGAGAATGGAGACAAGACGCTGGAGAATGACACTAGAGTGGAGGCTGGAGGAGAAGAGGAGAGGAGAAGTCCTCTATATATGTGGCAGTGGCTCAGTGGTTCATGTAGGTTGTCTACTAACCGGAAGGTTGGTGGTTCAATCCCCGGTTCCACTTGACCAAGTGTCGAGGTGTCAATGAGCAAGACACCTGATCCCAATGGGAACCCTGATATTGATGGAAATCCGTCGTAGACTCTCGTAGCGACGGAGAACTTTAATCCCTGTGTATATATTATGAAGTGTATTACTGAATATAAAATGACATACATAATGATACATTAGTAAATATATTGTCTCACATTTTTAAATATATGAAAACTCCTTATGTATTATTCAATATATTGTCATATATTAACACAATATATTATTCTGTATATTTTCAAATATACTGTTAAACCATTTAATATATTGATAATTCTTAAATAGGGAAATTTATTTTCTTTTCATAAGGCAGTAAAATGTGATTTTGTAACATCATGATTTTTTAAAAACATGTAATATCACTCACTTCATTCATGTTTTAGTCTAACCATTTTTTAATTATTTGCCTTAATTTCATTATTAGACCTACTGGCAACGTTAGGTTACCTACTGTAAATATGTAAAAATTTTAATTCATGGTGGTAACATGAAAAACGAGCCATAATCTAGTGAAAGATGGCTGCAATCTCCTGGACAAACTAACACTTAATAACATGACATTTTAACATAAGCCACTAGATTTTAAACATAGCCTACAATCAGACATCATTTCAATTTATTTATTTATTTAGTTTAGCTTAAATAAACAAAATAAATTTGTTTATTTATTTATTTAGTTTTATTTATTTATTTATTTTGTAACTGTGAGCTTAGTCATCAGTTGCCATGCCATTTGCGCGCGCTTTGATTCTTTCCGTACGTTTTTATGTGTTTTAGATATCAAATCAAATATTAACATTACTGCCCTAACTATAGGATGTTTACTTCATACAGTAATATTTTGAATAGTATGGAAATATAAGGTTCGGATCACTAAAAAAAACATACCGGTAGGCTATGTGGAAATGGAAGAGTCATCGGTGGAGTCTCGATGACATCTAGTGGAAAACTTTGGTACTGCGCAAAAAAAAAAAATCATCCCTAAAGCTCATTTATTGAGACATCAACCTAAAATCTGTCCCAGAACTTGTTCAGATATTTCGCATTGATTTTCTTGAAGCTTTAGAGTTGAAAATTTGTTGTAAATATATATAAAATACAACAATATGTATTTTATATATTTTAAATGTTCATAAACCTAAACTTCTATAACTTTTTTAAACTTTACTTTTACAACTTTGTTTCACTTCTTTAATAATCTGAGAAGTGTGCCCTTTTAGTACCCTGTTAGTTCGCAGTGCATTAAGTAATGTTAGCAAATCCAACTTTTGATTCTAATAATTATTAGTAGGCTAAACGTTGAAATTAACATGAGCAAGATCAATAAATGCTGTAGAAGTGCAGTTCATTATTAGTTCATGTGAACTAATGTAGTTAAATAATGTATGACACCTTATTGTAAAGTGTTACCGAAAATTACCGAAATTACAACTGGATGTGATGTGTTGAGATGTGTCTCGAACGAAGGGATTAGGGGACTGTCGAGGTGCTGAAATAAACAGTGAACGTGAAACCGTTTTCTTGTTACTAAAATACTTCTGAGGCAAAAATACACTTGCAGACAGAAACGATCATCGTGTCAATCTCATTGGGAAGAGCCCAGCACTACAGCAACAACGCTACACCTCAGAGAAGAAGTTTGGCATAGCCACTGGCCCACTGCTATCTGCAGCATAAGCCAAGCTGATCAAGAATGTGGTGTATTTTATTGGCTCCAAGCCTCCAACTGAGCGTTCAAAGCTTACAACCTTACAAACTTTAGGCCGAAGACACAGCTATATTTATCCACTGTCATCCCCCCACGATCATTTTAATGAAAAGTTTCATGTTTTCATGCACAATTGTCTGTTTTCTTTCTTTCTTCTTATTCTTTTTTCTTTCTTTTTATTTTACCTAGGCTAATTGATAACTATACTGGGTTATAATAACTCACCAATTATAATCCTCTCCTCTGTCAAATTTGCCATCGATAATTTCATGCTGTTTTGCTTGGGTTTAATGACAATACAAGAAACCACATTGTAAGGACATAAATACCTCACACGCTTTCGACGCCCATTTTTGTTACAATAAGCGCGCGTCAAAAGCGTGCAAAATAGCAGATCATACGTCGAGGACGCGCGTTTTGGTACTTTCCATGAGCACATTAAGAACGCGCGCTTTTATCGTATCAATGTACGACCAGACGCCTGGCCAGGCGTTTATGAATACTTTGGCTTCCCATAATTTCCCAAAAAGGGCCACTGGTGCATAATAACTATAAGTTTATTCAATGTTTGATATACACTACAAGTCAAAAGTTTTTGAATATTTATAAGATACTTTAAACAGTAAGATTGTAATGTTCTATTTAACAGGCGGTGATTTTAATAAATAGCAATAAGAAGTAGGCTATTGCATTGAAAATAACAATCAAATAAAATCCATCACTTGGATACAATAAATTCCTCCCTTCTGTTCCTTCTAATCACATCCTGCGCATTAATAGATTTCTGTACACTAATATTTTCTTCCACATTTGTCCCACCTGACCTGCCATTTCTTCATCATTTGTGATAATTGTCTTAATAACTTCTTTACCAAAGAGAATATTTATAACATCCAGGAGAGTTCCCACCACTGCACATGTTATGTCTTCCTCATAAACCCCTGATTCCACTCATCAGCTCATAGACTGCAAGACCTGAAGCGGGTGTATGTCAGATAAGGGAGAGAAACAGAAAGTGCAGACTGTAAAACATGAAATGGGAACATGGTTGGGAACCCTTGCTCTACTGCAGTGTGTAGAAGAAGAAACCAAAAAGATCATGAGATTTGTATAGACAAGTAGCCTGGGTTTCCCCATACTGCCTTTGCGCAGCGCGATTTTATTCACGCTGAAAGGCAGTCTGGATACCATGGACCAGATTTTTGCCTCATCTAGGGAACCAATCACAGAACGGGGAGGGAGCAGCAAGACGATGACGACATCTATGCGACACAACTAAGCAGTTTGTTTATATCCATATAAACAAACCCTGCTTCGACCCTCATGTTTATCTTGCACAAACGGCAATAGTCGCTGAACGTCATTGTTTACACAAAAATATCTTACCCATCGTCTTCTTCCTTGTCTAATTTCTGTCACTCTACATACGTCATCTGGTATAATGGAAACGATTGGCTATGAGCTACGTACAGGCGCATTTGATAGACATTCTTAGCACCCAATAAACGGCGCCGGGCATTCGTAAACCACGCCTCAAATACGAGAAAATGCACATGTGGTTCCCAGACCCAAGTCTCAACGAGAATTGGGTCTGGCGTTAGCCAGGCTAATAGACAAGGGGTCTCCATCCCTGCATGGAGAGCTACTGTCCTAGACTTCAGTTCCAACACACCTGTAGTTATCAAGCAACCCTGAACACGAGATCAACTGCTTTAACACCTAATTCAACTATTAATAAAATTGGGAGTCAGTTATCTACTTCAGGATCTGTTTGGCTCAGCTGTCTAGATAAAGATTACATACATTGAGAGAGTGTGTATTACCTACATCTAGGGTTGGGATTGGAATTTTTTTTAACCCTCTGTTAAAATGAACTTTTGCAAATAATAATCGCGGTCCTGGACAGTGTATATTAAGAAAAAATCTGATTTTCTCCAGTCAATGAAAGCTTTACCATAAGTTCTGCTGAGAAGACTCAATTGTTACGTCACTCATTACCTTCTCATCTGTCCAATCATGTTCTAATATTCGTGGTATAAAAGATGGGTACTTACACATGTCTGAGTTCGCAGATGCTGATGCTTTCACTCCCCTCCATCCTCCCCACCACCACCAGGATGGTTCCTTCCCCACCACCACCAGGATGGTTCCTTCCCCACCACCACCAGGATGGTCCCTTCCCCTCCATCCTCCCCACCACCACCAGGATGGTCCCTTCCCCTCCATCCTCCCCACCACCACCAGGATGGTCACTTCCCCTCCATCCTCCCTTCCCATACCTCACAGGGGGTCGGCTGCGCCCCTGCCTTCGTGTTCAGGCAGGAAATGCAGAGTCCGGACCCTCGGATTGCGAGCTACGGACGGCACCTACGACAAATAACATTGTATCATAATATTGCTTGCTGGGCTGTTAATAAATTGTTAATTGTTACAGTATTATTCTCCCGAGTCTTTCTGGTAGAACTAAATAATTTGTAGCATACATTGTTTAAGTTGATTACTCGAAAAATTGCTCCAACTGGAACTAATTTATCTTTACCATCATCACACTAACTAACTAACTAAATAACTAACTAACTAAATAAATAAATAAATACACAAATAAACAAATAAATAAATCAATGAGGTGGCGCATGACTTGAAAATGATAACTGACTCTCAAACTAGCAAAAAACACTCGCCTGGCACTGCATTGTGCCGGGTGTATGATAGGGGATCTCCTTCTGGAGTTTCATCAGCCAGACAGCAGTCCATAAAAACCTATTGAACATTTTTCTGGCCAAAAGTTATCCAAGGGTAACTTACTATGCGTTCTTGTAGACTTCTTTTAAGTTACAATAACCATATATTGTCAAAATTTCACCCATTGAACATATTTTTGGCCAAATTAGTCCTGGCACTTTAATTATCTACACATATAGGGCCCTATTTTAACAATATAAGCGCATGGTCTAAACAACGTGTCGTAGGACGTAAAAATGATAACTATGTCGGACTGAAACTATCAAAAAAACACTTGTGTCGCGCTTGCCGGGTGTATGATAGTATAGTCTCCTTCTAATGTTTCATCCCGCAAATTTGGACCATGTTTTTGGCCTTTCTATACATATACATTGACTTCTTCATATATTACATTAGCCAGACAATTGTCCATATTTTACTACTGAACATATTTTATTCTGGCCAAAGAGTCTAAGAACTTGAACTTTCTACATGCTCATTGACCCTCGGAGGTCTCTTTGGCCAGAAAAATGTTCAATGGGTCAAATTTGGACTACTGTATGACTGATGAAATGGACTATTGTATGGTAGAGGTAACAATATCAGAAGGCTATGAGAATGCATAGCATAGCCTTTGATGACTCTTTGGCCAGAAAAAAATTCAATTGGGAAAATAATTACTACTGTCTAGCTGATGAAACATCAGAAGGAGTTTATGAGTATGTAAAGTCAAAGTTCCAGGACACTTTGGCCAGAAATATGTTCCAATAGGTCAAATTTGGACTACTGTATGGCTGATGAAACATCCAAAGAAGTCAATGAGCATGTACAAAAAGTCTAAGAGTATGCATAAAAAGATAAAGATCCAGGACACTTTGGCCAGATATATTTTCAAAAGGACAATTTGGACCAAAAATATGGCTGATGAAACATCAGAAGGGCACTCTATGTAAAGAAAGTTCAAGACCGAGGACTCTGGCCAGAAATTTGTTTAGTAGGTCAAAAATGGACTACTGTATGGTCGAGATAACATCAGAATGCTATGAGAATGAGTATGTTAGCCTTTGATTACTCTTTGGCCAGAAAAATGTTCAATAGGACAAATATGGATACAGTCTGGCTGATGAAACATCAGAAGGAGTCTATTAGTGTGTAAAATTTAAGTTCCAGGACACTTTGGCCAGAAATATGTTTAATAGGTCAAATTTGGAGTACTGTATGGCTGATGAAATATCCGAGGAGTCAATGATCATGTACACATAAAGTTTAAGATCGAGGACTCTTTGGCCAGATGTATGTTAGGTAGGTGAATAGGCTAACGCTGGCTAATGAAAGATCTAAAGGAGACTATGATTATGTATAGACATTTGCAGTTCGAATAACATATGTGCATATATGCATTACATTGCATACACGTTGTAACTTAATAAAGAATAAAATGTCTTGCAATTTCTAGCTGGTTCTTGAAATTGTATACACGAACCAACGTGTTCTATTGTGCATTAAATAATACAATATAGAAGATATGCTGTTTCAATGTACTGCTTACAAACAATACAATTGCATTCAAGAACTACCTTATTCCATTGTGCATTGCAAAGCAACACATGTCGTTTTGCATTGTATTGCGTTCACAAACTTAAAACCTTGTGCATTGTAGGAATACCCTATAAGATATGCACTTGTATTGATTTGTTTCAATGCATTGAATAAAATAATTGACTTTTATGCATTGTAAATAACTTATGTGCTGTTGCATTGCATTGCATATACGATGTAACAATCCGTGGTGCATTATCTCTTCAAAGCATTGCATTCATTGTATTGGTCTTTGCAATACAATGCAAAACGATGTGTTACTTTTCAATGCACAATGGAATAAGATAGTTCTTGAATGCAAGGAAACAGCATATCTTCTATGTTGTTTTATTTAATGCACAATAAAACACGTTGGTTTGTGTATACGTATATAGTTTCATGTGTAATTCTTCACTGCACAAGGGAAGTTAGATCTTGTATGCAATGCACGTAAACAAGTGAATGTCTTATGTTACTCTTTACTACACAACCGATTGAGTTACTGCAAAATTACATCAAAGATATGCATTTGTTTCAATGCATTGCATAAAATATCTTTCTTATTAAGTTGTGCATTGAAGAGATAGGGCATAACATCTATGATGTGCGTTGCATTGCAATGTGAACACATGTTGTTTTGCTTTCAATTGCACACACGATCTAACTTAAAAAGATATGCATTGATAAATAACATCAAAGATATGCACTTGTTTCAATGCATTGCATAAAATATCTTTCTTATTCAGTTGTGCATTGAAGAGATAAGGCATAACATCTATGACATGCGTTGCATTGCAATTTGAACACATAGCATGTTGTGTTTGCTCTGCATTGCACACACGATCTATCTTAAAAAGATATGCATTGCAAAATTACATCAAAGATATGCATTTGTTTCAATGCATTGCATAAAATATCTTTCTTATTCAGTTGTGCATTGAAGAGATAAGGCATAACATCTATGACGTGCGTTGCATTGCAATGTGAACACATGTTGTTTTGCTTTCAATTGCACACACGATCTAACTTAAAAAGATATGCATTGATAAATAACATCAAAGATATGCACTTGTTTCAATACATTGCATTTAATATCTTTCTTATTCAGTTGTGCATTGAAGAGATAAGGCATAACATCTATGACGTCCGTTGCATTGCAATTTGAACACATAGCATGTTGTGTTGCTCTGCATTGCACACATGATCTATCTTAAAAAGATATGCATTGCAAAATTACATCAAAGATATGCATTTGTTTCAATGCATTGCTTAAAATATCTTTCTTATTAAGTTGTGCATTGAAGAGATAGGGCATAACATCTATGACGTGCGTTGCATTGCAATGTGAACACAGCATGTTGTTTTGTTTGCATTGCACACACGATCTAACTTAAAAAGATATGCATTGATAAATAACATCAAAGATATGCACTTGTTTCAATGCATTGCATAAAATATCTTTCTTATTCAGTTGTGCATTGAAGAGATAAGGCATAACATCTATGACGTGCGTTGCATTGCAATGTGAACCCAGCATGTTGTGTTGCTTTGCATTGCACACACGATCTATCTTAAAAAGATATGCATTGAAAAATAACATCAAAGATATGCACTAGTTTCAATGCATTGCATAAAATATCTTTCTTACGGTGGCCGAGAGAGCTCAACGCGCTGCAACTGAAGAAAACACATGCAAATAGAAAAAAACACATGCAAATAGAAAAAAACACATGCAAATAGAAAAAAACACATGCAAATAAAAAAAACACATGCAAATAGAAAAAACCCCACCAGCGAATAAGAAAACATCTTCATCAGTTTTACAACTAACGTGCGTCCCAATACTCACAACACAGCCAAATACGGAAACGCGCTGCAATTAAAGAAACGCGCTGCAATTACAGAAACGCGCTGCAAAAGTTCACAACACAATGGAAATGTTTCGAGGGGAACCAAATAATTGACGAACCCGGTAGGGACATGCTTATAAGACCTTAATAAGACCTCATCAGTGGTGTTGTCGTCTGTCCATGACCTGAAAGGTGAGTTATTTTTTACTTTATTTAAAAATCCTGATCATATAATTCATTGGCCCTTTAGATAGTATTAGCCTAAATTATCTGAAATACACAATTAACTGTGAACTTTGAAAAGTAAGCACTTAAGCAGGCTAATTACTTTCGCAACTAAACATCAAGGCTCACGAAAGTAAATTCTGCAATGCTTAAATACGGTTTCTATTTTATTTTTTTACATTTTATGTTTACAACTTCTGCATTTATTCGTATGCTGTAATACAGTCAGTAAAGTGAAATACGATCTTATTCTTATTATATAATGAATATTTATGTGGGAAAAAATATTAAAACGTAAAAAAATAAAATCTATGTAATGCTCCCTGTTGTTAGTGTTTTTTTTTTTAGGTCAGTGTGTTATGAATTGCATGTTTTCTGAATGAGAATAGTTGCTAGTGATTGAATTAGCTTATTTTGAGACAAATATGAAGTGTTTTGTTGGTCTGAGTGAGTTTTGGAAGTAAGATGAACTATTTGACCAAGATTGATCTTAATGCAGACTGAATTTTTAAAAATGTGTCTTCATATTGACCAATGCTTGTTAGCAATAAAAAAAAATAAAAAAAAATAATGATTAAAACCAGATAAAAGCAAACATCATGCTAACTTCATTCCACTCATTTTTTATTTTTATTTTTCAGATAAAAATGTTTTGTCCTTTCTGTGGCATTCAATTGCCGACTTTGCCCAGATTTTGTAGTTCCTGTGGGCGAGATGTAAGCTTTATAGAGAACGCCCCTAGAACTGCAGGTGATGGCCATGTGTCACGTATGACTGTGCCCAAAGGTAATATTACAGAGGTTTCAATCTAGTTCTGTCCATCTAAAGTAACTACATTTAGTCTCTTTCTCTCTTTCTGATTGTGTGTGTGTGTGTGTTTGTTTCAGTGACTGATGCATGTGCCATTCCAGCTAAGTCAACTGTTCTCCAGTTTATGAAATACAGAGAAGTAAAAGAAACTGAAAGGAAGACATTCTCAAGTAAAAGTAAAAAGAAATCAAATAAAACAGTAAAGGTAAGCAATTTTTTTTTTATTAATTATGTTGTTGACGTTGATAATTATCATTATTCCATCTTTTGTTACTGATCATCTACACTGTAAAAAATAAATGTATTTTTACAGAAAAAAAACGGTAGAATTTAACAGTATAATGACATTTTGATCAGAACTGTGAAATTCCATAAAAATGCTAACTTTGACATTTAATGTACATTTTCCCTGTTTTTTAACTATTTAAATTTGTTACTGCAAAAAAATGACATTTTCCTTTAAATAACAGTAATTGTTGTCTATTGTTATGCTGACATGTCCTTAAAAAAACATTCCTGTATATCTTTTGGTCAGAGTTTTAGTTTTACAGAGAAAACCAGTAGAATTTCACAGTCATATCACATTTTCATCAGAATGGTGAAATTCCACTAAAAATGCATACATTAACACCAAATATAGCCTACATTTTTCCAGTTGAATTAGCCAGGGACTATGCTAAGTGCAAAAAGCAACAGTTGTGATTTACACTAAAAACAAATAGCTATTCTATTTACATCATGTAAACGTCGCGATAGTTTGCAATAAGTGTAAATAGTAATTAGATGCTATATTCTATATTTTGTCAGATTCTGTTTGCATCTCAGTAATTGTGTACATTAACAGGATGCAATAATAGTATAAAGTGTTTTATTAAACACTCGTTAGACACTTTATTTCTACTTCATTTTTGTTGAAAACAAATGCCTTTTTGATGTGATTTGTGATACCAAAAGGTATAAAATACAGATTCGAACCAAGGACTTTGAAACAAGCATCAAATAAACGAGGCTTCCACACTAGTGCCTGTGCCACTGAAGACATTAGGTTAAATTTTGCATCTTTTCTAAACTTCAAATGACCCGACACAATGTACTATGTTGTTTCCTTGATTTATAGTCAGTGTTTAGCCTACTATTGTTTTTATGCATGTCATAGGCCTACATATCGTTCGTTTGTTAAAGAGGCGATCTGGAGCTGGACTGGTGTTGTTTATAAAATCATATTTCTTTTTGTTTTTTTGCCGTTTTATTTCTGTGGGGGCAGTTGTGGCTTAGTGGTTAGAGAGTCGGGCTTGTAACCCAAAGTTACCGGTTCGAATCTCACGGCCGGTGTGTTGTGATTGTGGTTTGTGGTTGCGAACTGCTCCGGGGTTCACCACTCACTGGGATGGGTTAAAGAGGTCACATTTCGAGTATGCGTTTCACTTATTGGTATCCTTATCCAAACACACACTCCTGTTATACCACTTCTGGAAAACCATTTATTGTTAAGGTAAGGCTAATTGTCAATGTTTTCATATCAAAATCCGAAATAACCAGCTGTAGATGCTATTTACACTAAGACAAATACAGATATATTTTTATTTTCACTAAGTGACAATATCAGCATTTTTACGTAATGCTATTTACATTAGGTATAAATAATTTTCATTTAATAAATATAATTATCAAATTTGCAGTAAGTGTAAATACTAATTAGATGCTACACTGTAAAAAAATTACATCCCCAAGTCAAAATGTTCTAACTGATAACATCTAAATTTTTCAATTAGTCTGACATATTATTTCTCATTGAGTCAATGTTAACAGACTATTGCAACAATTAATTCAATTTATTTTACAGAATTTCACTTGGGCCAATTTAAAAATTTAGATGTGACCAGTCACTAGAATATTTTGACATGGAGAGGTTCATTTTTTTTTTTTTTGCAGTGTATCTATATTGGCAGACAGTTGCACCTTAGTATTTTTGTAGATTAACAGGATCCAATAATTATCATAGAGTGCAAATTATTATATTTATTCAAATTGTTTAATGGATGCTACATTGTTGTGAGAATAAAAGCCCTTCTACACCGACCCCTAAGCCTACCCAATAAATACTTTATTTTTAATAAACTCTTCTCTTAATAAAGCACTTTGTTTCCACTTTTCAAACATTTTCTAAATTTTCATTGCAAATAAATGGCTTTTTTTTTTATCACAAAAAAAGCCAAATCTATAAGCCAGTGGTTCTCAAACTATTTATTTTATAAAATGTCATACAACTGGGGCCCCCCTGGCACCATCTCAGGGCTGCCCAGGGAGCCACAACTATGAACCATATCTCTACCGCACTATTGGATATGTCTGTGATTTTGAGAGCCGGGAGACTGCAGCAGTTTATAAAGGTGTTGCCTAAATGGGTGAGAAATAAATGGTGCTCATAAACGGCTAATTAAAAATCGTATCCCGAAATCAATTGGAGGGTTAAACCCAGACACAGTATTCCTTACGTCATGAGTCATGACTTAAGCGCATAGTTGAAAAAAATACCATGGAAGTCAAAGTTGTCACTAAACTGTTTGGTTACAAACATTAGTCAAAATAACTTTCTTTGTGGTTAGCAGAACAAATTTATTTATTTCAACCTGAGAGTACAAGACAGATTTTAATTTTCCTCACATTAAAGGTAAATAGCAAGCATCTAACTTAAAATGTGCTAATATTATCAAATAATAAAATGAAATAAATCAATCAATCAAATAATCAAATAAATAAATGTAAATTAAATCCAACAAAGCGCTGCACTGAAGTACAAAAAGTCGGTCTGTCCTGTTCTTCAGCGAAATGTCAATCTTCTGAAAGACCACATCTGTGGGGACACAAACAGTTATAATTAAAACCCAAATCAAAAGAAGAGCAGAAACAGCAACAAGCCTTAACCAAATACTCTCGGTTTTGGCCACAGACAATTACATCACATTTATTGGAGTTAATTATAAAAATTAATTTGTCCTTGGTGCACTTTATCATCGATGAATGATAAACACAGATGATGAAGTTTACCACTACTATACAAGACAACAGAGCTTCTATACCTTTTACTCTCCCCAGTCAAATGCAGCAATTTTTGACGTCAGACTCAATACTCTGGGGTTGACAGAGTACGCTCTCTTTTTCTCTCTCTTTTCCACCTTGGTACCTTTATGAGGATTTATCCTAAAGATGCACCTTTAAAACACAACACAAACAATATCCTTAAATAATTGTTGTATGCTTCTTAACCAAAGGAATGCAGTCTATGAATTACCTTTGCAAGAATTCTAGTGTGGCTCCCAGTTCTACAGGGTAACTGATGTTCAATATATAGTAAAGACAGAACATCAGATACAGGGCTTCTGTAAAACTCAAGATATGGTCATTTACAATCATCTGGTCTACTGCTACCATGTACACACTGGCTGTCAATGGGTTCTCTCCTTTGAACAAACACACAATCAGTAAGACATAATATTTAACAGAATGTGAGTTCTGGTCACCCGAAACCAGGAATTATTGTGTTGCAAGATCATAGTAAATAATACTCACCACACACTACTATACATGGTGTTGCTGGAAGCTGTTCTGAGCATATATCACTTGGAACAGAGGTGTCTTCTACCATCACAAGAAAGTGGTCTTGGTCATTTTTGAAATGGGTTAGCAGCAACATTACTGCCCCACAAACATGATCCCCTCCAGCTCTATACTTTGTGAGGATTCTCCCTGCTCTGCTTGCTCTTTCTGTGCACTGAAATTGAAAGTAGTCCAATATTCTTCTGAACTTACAGGAAGCAGATTCTTCAAAGCTGTTGTTGTTTATGTCAATGCCAGTGAGCTCTTTAAAGTGTGCTTTCATTCCTGCTGGCTGAAAAAGATATGGCCACTCATCAAGCAAATCTTTAGTTTCCTTTCCAGATTGGATGTTGTTTCTTTGAGAGGTGTAAGTAGAAGTCATTAAGTCATAGATGGTCTTTACATCGCTTTCATTATTTTGAAACATTACAAGCAACTTCTCTTTCTTTTCCAACTAGCAGTTGTGGATCAGAATTTCTACAACCATATAACAATTTTCGCTTCTTTGTTGATACTTCTAGAGTACCACAAAGTGGTGTACTAATAGCTTTTGCTCTTTTAAAATTGTCAATTCTACACACCAGTTGTTTGAGGAGAGAATCATATCCACTTCCTACAACCTGGGAATTAATCTCATCTCTGAAAGACTTTGGGTATGCAATCACCATTTGTCGGGCTATTTCTGATACATGTTTTTTTGCTGGACATTTGCTGACTTCCAGGATCTCAGAAGCAACAATGCGGACCAACTGTCTTCTCTCAGAGTAACTTGGCCTTTCGCCATTTTGCAACTTTTCCATAAAACTTGCTGGCATTTTTTGCCATGGAACATCAAAACTATAATGCCAGTCATGGTCATAAAACGAAGTTTCACAGCTACTGTCACCTAGAAGATAAACCAATGTCCACAGGTTACAGGATGAACACTTTTCATGCAGCTGTAATTTTTTGGCAAAATTGCCTATTCCCAAGCTGCAGATTTATTGAAGTTTAATAACGGACAAACAGAGACGGCATTGGGCTTTGTGGGTTGTTCATGTGCCACTATATAGAGTATGCATTTAAAGTGGTGCACAGACTTGTTTTATGTCCGCAGTGCATTATTGTCAGAGGGGAGACTGTTGTGCATTTTTCACAGGGACTGCAGGACCAGAGTGCAACAAATCACGAGCATGAAATGGGCATATTTAACGTGTTGCTGGTGATTTGCTGCACTGTGGCCCTGTAGTTGCTCTGAACAATGCACAACAGTCTTCACTCTCTGCTGGCATAAGCTGCGGACTCAACTGGAGACGTTTTGGCCATTCATGCACCAGGTAAATCACCACAGTGGCACATGTACGGATCACAATGTATGCAATTTCCAAAATCAGTGTTTTGAGGCCCCGTGCCATCACAGTTTGATTTGTACCATCAAACTACTCTAGTCAATTTTAAGAGGATCAAAACCTTTCATAATAGTGGTCTTAAAACCAATGCCCAAAACTCTTCAAATATTGACTAGTGTACAATAAATCTGCAGATTTGTATACATATACACATATATCGCTCTGTGAACTGTACGTGTGGCACAATTTGTTTGCCAGGCGTGCTAAAGGCTGGGCATGCTCACATTGCAAATTCTCTGTATATGAATTACAAGAATTGACAAATTACATGTTTTGCTTTCAAAATGTTTGTGCATTGTTTAATGTTGTATCAGCATTTTACTCACGTCTTCTTGAAGAGCAGGATGGTGAAATTGAGCATCCAGGAGCAGGTGAACCTGATGCATCAGAAGTGTATTCAGCAGACACATCATTGGCAGTGTTTTGCAGAGTCGAAGCAATATCTACATGGCATGAACAAAAAACTGCTTTAAAAACCATACGGCAGAAACAAGAAACACATTGACATACTGTAATACAAGTAAAGAGTACAGCTAACAAAGTACAGAATGAAAGAGACTGGCGTGTTGTTTTTCCAGTTCATCTAATTGTATGTACACAAGTCAAAATTTAAAGTGGATCAAACCTTTCATAATAGTCGTCTTAAAACCAATACCTGTTCTTGTGAACTTAATGAACTTAATTAACTTTTTGATCCGCTTCAAATGTTGACTAGTGTATATGTAAAAACAACGATTGATTTGAAAACTTACTTGGGATTTGGGCTATTAGTTTTCTAGCTTCAATCGGTCTCAGAAAGCCACGTAGATCATCTTCTTTCAAAAACTTTAGGTCATCTATGGTCTCCACACCTAGGCTGTTGAAACCCTCTATGGCTAGCTTTGAAGTGATAGGGTTTGGGAACACATTCTCAATAAGAATCAACAATGCATCCATTTCTGTTGGGAGAGGACAGTTGATCCTTTTTACAGATGAGCAATGCTGTGCTTCAGAGTAATGACCTTCAGTCCCATAAAACTGTACTCATTTAAGGGATAATAATCCAGACATTCCTCAGCATTTACACAAATGAATTCCTTTGTTGCAGACAAAATCTCATAAAGTCCATAATCATGCAAATACACTGAGGGGCGTGGAGTCACAAGGAAAGTCACCTCATCATCTTTCACGAAAATCAGCTCAATCTGTCCAAACTGTAAAATAGAATACTCCTCTTCACATTTAAGGCAAATTAAGTTTCCTTTCCTGTACAGGGTACCCTTGTATTCTACCCGTGTTGAAACAAAGTCTGGTTCATTAAGCAAGCTTGTCTCAACAGCTTTGCACACAGCATCACTGTACAAATGAGGAGAGTATGTGGCCAAGTCAACACTCTTTAGCTTTGGAGGAAAAAATGACCGTGAGTGAAGATATGCTTGAAGAAGTTGATGGTTGTGACACAATGTCTTGCATACATTTTTGAAGTTCTGTGTTCTTCTCACAGTTCTTTTGAAGTAGGAATGTTTGCTTTCAAATCTCATTGACCATAAACGAGGTCCAAGACTTAAAATGAGTGACGTATAGTGAAGCATGTAATGATGTTTTGGTTTCAAATTTTCACCAGGAAACAGCTCCTTTCTTGTTTCCAGATATTCTGGTATTAAGACATTGAGATATGCAATCTGTGCAGTGGTAATCTTGGGAGCACACACTAGCTCAACCAGTTCTTTCAACTTAACAGTCAGTTGCCATACAGGGTCTTGTGACTCTACTCGGTCTCCAATTATGACAGGAAGAAATCTGAGGAGACACCAGTTCTCAGCTGCTTGACCACCTAACTTTCTGCCTTTTTCACATATCTGGGAGGGGGCAGAACCAGCATCAGAATCCAGATATTTGAATTGTGCAAGTCTCCTGTTCAGCTGTGTATATGAAAACCACTTCCTTTTTACAAAGTATTTCAAGAAAATGGCAAGATCAATAGCTACAACGCCTTCAAACAAGTCGTGGCCAAGGCATGGGGGAAGGCCAGGCTGAGCAACATGAAAATATTTGAGAGAGTTGAAAATGGAGTCAAACTTCAACCCATTTACAACATTTTCTTCGGTCGTCCTTAGAGTTTCCACTGCCGCCTTATAGGAGTCAACTGTGCGATTGGGAAAGTCTACACACACATTCTGAAGTTCACTGCGAGATACCAAGCAATACCTACAGCAATGCTTGGCAGTACTGAAGTTCTGTGAGTAACCACCGATGCAGTGGGATCCCAAATTATCACCGATAATAGCCACTATTGTTGCACGTACTATGTCACCTGAAGATGTCACAAATCCATGCTCTTCAAGTTCTTTGACATCTGCCAACAATTTAGCAAAAATCTTGGTTTGACCAAAATAGTTAAAGTCTCTCTCATAACACAAAAGTGATAACTGAATGTTATCAATGCATGATCTGTAAAAGGGTTCAAAGTTGCCAAGTGTAAAATACACTCCAATCATTTTGTGTCTTTTTTTTGCTGACCCAAGGGGATTCACAATCTCAAAGGCATCCTGGTACAAGATAAACTGGATTGTAATCTCAGGCTGCTTAAACAAGTCATTGGATTTGAATACAGAGCCATCACAGATGTCAGAGAACACAGAAGAGTGTACATGCTGATGTTTGGCACATTGCTCCCACACCACTGGGTCCATTAACATGGTTTTTAAAGTGTTCTTCAATGGAATATAATGTGCATAACGTTGGTTTCGGTTCTCATCACGACCAAGACACATACTTTGTGGATGCACGTACGAAAAATTTTTCTGATAATACTGTCTTCTTTGGTATTCTGTGGAAAGTAATGAATTACAAGCTGAATGTAAATCTTGGCCTTGCAAAGTCTGCACCACAGATTCAATATCACATTGTGAGAGGGCCGTTTTTGACTTGAGCATTTCCTTGAACATCTTCTGTGTGTACTGATGACAGATATAATTTAAACCACTGAATTCCTCCACAATCATCTGAATGGTTGACGATGGCACCAGGTATTTGGCTTGTAGCTGCATATAAAACAGGCAGAGATTTTTCATATACAATGACTTTGCGTTACATTTCGTCAGTGAGTCTGTGAATTCACTTTCATCAACCTCATCCTCAGTAACATCAAAAAATGCTGAAGAAGGTTGCTCAGATAAAGTACCGGTATCCATAATCCGTAATTGTGCAAATGTAGAAGTCCTGTGCTTTCGTGAAACATGGGCAGTGAAACTTGATCTTAAACTGAAATTTTTGTCACATTTTTCAAAAGGACAACACACCACCTCTCCCTTGGCTAAATGTGACCTGAGATGAGAAAGGACATTGTTCATGTCTGTAAATTGTTGTTGACAGTCTGTTTTGTTGCAAACAAACGTGCCCGTCGAATCATCAAAATGAGTATGTGGCCTTTTGTGATGGCGATAAACATGAGCTTTGAGAGCATTGTATTTTGAGAATTTACATTTGCATTCTGGGAAGCAACATGGAAATTGAGCATTTGCTTCATGTCTGTGTAAGATTTGATGATTAACATATCCTTTAACTGTCTTCAGAGAGCAATCACAAAATTTGCACAAATACATCATCATCCATATGGTTAAAGGTAACACACCTCAGATGAAATCCGTTGTCCATGCATATGAGTGTTCTTAAATGATTGTGAAAGCAATGTTCTAAAACATCAACAACACAATTCTGAAACCTATTTAGTACTTTTTAATGCAACTTCATCAACATCACCTGCATCAAACATTAAGAATAAGATTTACAAACGTATGTGATTAGCCATTGTAATTGTATTCACCTGTTGCCAATTCACTTTTCAATTACGTTGGATGATACGTCAACAGATTTTTTTAAACACTTACCATTCACCACTCGACATCGAGGTTCATGCTTGTTTTGTTGTCATTCTGTTATATATATTGTATTCATACAGCAGAATATGTTGCCTAAACGGTCACGTTTACACACAAAGTTTTCAAACAGTCACGTTTTCTCTTAACAAAGTCGCTTCCAATTTTTGACCAGAAAGGTCAAAACAATGCAGAAACGCACACCAAAAAACCTTTACCATAGAAAGCAAAAGGGGAAATTTCCTGCGACATTGTGAGGTCATCATACTGGGTAAATATGCTGGCATGTAATATTAAATATAAAATTGTAATCAACAAGTGTTACTGTATTTACGTTGTTTCTGCTGTTGCAGTGCACCCTTGGCCTTGTCAGTGTGTGAGGTCACATCACTAAACTGTTTGAAGAAGTAAGGTGTCGTGGACCATCATAAAATTTGTAAGTGCATTACATATTTAATGAACAAATATTTTTTTAAGTAAGAAATGCAAGAACATCTAAAAAGAGTAACATGCTCAGACATGATAATGAATATAGATATGTGATGTATGATATATAATCATTGTCTCTCTTATTTTTTAAAGGCATCAACATGGAGATTGAATTGGAGACCATTCGGTTCGAAGTGTAGTTTGTGGAAGATGCAATAATGAAATCAATTTGAATTGTCAATGTTGTATTTTAAGCATATAAGCAATGTTCAGATGATGGTACTGTAGCACTGTTCAAAGTTTTTAATATTGTTGTTATTTACAAAGGAAACTACTGTAACAGAAGCAAATAAAGAGGGAAAAATACAAATGATTTTCTCTAATTACTTTTTGTGTGACATATAACATAGGCTACATTTCATGAACTACATATAAAATTATCTGTAAGCCATAATCAAAATCAAAATGCTGTACATGCCTTTCAAAATTATGGTCCATCACAGTTAATTTTTTCAAATAACGGTCAACACATGGTATTTCAAATAACGGTCAACACATGTTATTTAAATTTACAGTCAAACTCTGTTAAATAATGATTAAAACATGATTTCAGTTTACAGTCAAAACATGCTTTATGAAGTAATGGTGTCAACATGTAATTTATATCTACATTCAAATCATCTTTAGTTAAACAACTGCTACACCATGTTTTTACATTTACAGTTAAAACATGTTTTATTAAATAAGGTTTAAACATGTTACGTGAACTTACAGTCAAATAATGCCATTACATTTAATGGTCTATGCATGTATTTGCAATTATACAAAATATGTTATTTCAGATTACGGTTTAAACATTTTATAGTACTGTATGGTCAATGTTCTTTTTTCATGTTGCTGTGTAAACATGTTACTTCAGTTCATGGGGTTTTACCGTTATTTTCATTAATGGCAAACGTTTGGCACCCTGTGCTGCCATGCATCCACAAAAGCACCCAATATATCCAGCCAATTCAAGTCAACAATATGGACAATACATAACCTGGAAGAGGAACAATGTGACTGCTTAGTGCAAAACGATATCAACATGATGTAACTAAGAAAATTAATGCCACTGATATAGCCTATACCTTTTTATAGCATTCATTTTTACTTGGAAGGAAAAACACAGATATACAGTAAGAGAAATGCTTATGATGATTACCCCAACATACACAAAAGTTATTCAACACTTATTCTCACTGAAATGTAAATATAGCTCAACACTCATAAGAAATGGGCTATTTTGTCTAAATTTTATGCTCAAAGTTCTTTGTTAGTTTCATAAAATTATAACTTGTATTACTATCCTCCAATCAGAGTTTAATTACTTTAAGCAATGCCAGTTAAGGTTATTAATTGTTAACTGATAAGAAAAAGATAATAAAATAAATTTAATTTCATATTAGCTGTCAGCTAAACCTATAGGTCTAGTTTTACTGTTTTGTTCCCAATTAACTGAGTAACTCCTGTAACATTAACATAACGTTTCACAGTTAATTGTGTATTTCAGATAATTTAGGCTAATACTATCTAAAGGGCCAATGAATTATATGATCAGGATTTTTAAATAAAGTAAAAAATAACTCACCTTTCAGGTCATGGACAGACGACAACACCACTGATGAGGTCTTATTAAGGTCTTATAAGCATGTCCCTACCGGGTTCGTCACTTATTTGGTTCCCCTCGAAACATTTCCGTTGTGTTGTGAACTTTTGCAGCGCGTTTCTGTAATTGCAGCGCGTTTCTTTAATTGCAGCGCGTTTCCGTATTTGAACACATGTTGTTTTGCTTTCAATTGCACACACGATCTATCTTAAAAAGATATGCATTGCAAAATAACATCAAAGATATGCACTTGTTTCAATGCATTGCATAAAATATATTTCTTATTCAGTTGTGCATTGAAGAGATAGGGCATAACATCTATGCGTTGCATTGCAATGTGAACACATAGCATGTTGTGTTGCTTTGCATTGCACACACAATCTATCTTAAAAAGATATGCATTGAAATATAACATCAAAGATATGCACTTGTTTCAATGCATTGCATAAAATATCTTTCTTATTTAGTTGTGCATTGAAGAGATAAGGCATAACATCTATGACGTCCGTTGCGTTGCAATTTGAACACATAGCATGTTGTGTTGCTCTGCATTGCACACACGATCTATCTTAAAAAGATATGCATTGCAAAATTACATCAAAGATATGCACTTGTTTCAATGCATTGCATAAAATATCTTTCTTATTCAGTTGTGCATTGAAGAGATAGGGCATAACATCTATGCGTTGCATTGCAATGTGAACACATAGCATGTTGTGTTGCTTTGCATTGCACACACAATCGACCGATAATCGACCGATAATGTTACATCGACCAAATAGTTATCTATATTTAAACAAAAGAACATATTTCTGGCCAAAGTGTCTTTGATCTTGAACATTTTATACATGCTCTTAGGCTATGTTCACACTTAGCGTCTTTTTTCAAACTGCCAGCGTCTGTTCTACATTAGAACCCTATGGAGTAAACCGTTTTTTCAAAAAAGTCCTGAGCGCTTTTTTAAACGACCCCGCGGCGTCTTTTTCTGCAGCTCAGAGCGTCTTTTAAAGTTGAAAAAAGTTTAACTTTTCTGAAAAGAACGCCCTACGTCAAGCGCCTTTTTGACAGCTGACCAATGACAAGCGAGTAGCGAGACCTGTCGTTTCCATAACAACAAGAAAAATGGACACGGTGCCGGTAGAAAAACTAATCGTCCTTGTTTCGGAGCACAAGGAGCTGTTTGATATGAGTACACAACTCTATCATAACATACATCACAAAGAGGCTGTGTGGGCACACTACTGTTGCAGCTGTTGTTATAGCAACAAAAGACGCGCTCGGCTGCTATTTGTAACCGAACGCGCAGCGTTTTTTTTTTTTTTTTGCTAAAAAAACGCCGTTGTTAACTTTTTTTTGTCAAAAAAGACGCTAAGTGTGAACGTAGCCTTAGTCTCCTCTAATGTTAAATCGGAGAGACTGTTCCCACTAAGCATCAGACGTCTATTGGACAGGCAGATCATGTCTATATTACGTCAGTCGGTCTAAGACCAATTTTTGACCTTTATGCAACGTGCAATCTAGGTCTGCTATTTGGACATCTAACCATGACCCCACCTGGACGTCAATATAATGTTCAATATTTGAACGCCGGAATAGGTAATTTTCTGATGTTATGTGGACGTCTAAGACAGGTGAAGGAAATTGACATGATCTAGCCCACTAAACATTGGATGTCAGATAGACGTGTAGATCATGTCTATATTGGGTCCGTCGGTCCATGACCAATTCTGGACATCTATTCAACGTCCAAACTAGGTCCACAATTTGGACGTCCAACCATGACCCAACTTGGACGTCATATTGACATTTAACATTTGACCTTTGAAATCTGTAATTTTTCGGACGTCATTTGGACGTCTATGACAGGTGCAGGAAATTTACATGATTAATATATCATATTTTTTTATTTACAAATATCAACATTGTTGTTATCAACATGATTAATACATATGAATACAGATTATTAATAATTATTTAAGATAGTTTTCCAAAAACGTAATTTGATTGTCTCAGCAGCAGGTGATAACTGGAGACACAATTTAATATAGTTTTCCTGTAGCTCAAACAGTAGAGCGAGCATTGGTGCTTGCAACGCAAGATCATGGGCTCGATTCCCAGGGAAAGCAAGAACTGATAGGAATATTAATGTGTAATGCAATCTTAGTTACTTTGGATAAAAAGCATATGCATACATTTAAATACAATGGTACAGAAAACATGTCCTCCATCCTTTTGAAACATGGGACTACAGTTTTTCAGTTTTGTCTAAATTTGATGTTGAAAAGACGTCCACAAACGACCACATTTGGACTATAAATAACCCTTACATGGAGGTCCCACGGATGTCAACATTAGACGTGCGGTAGATGTCGGAAAAATACGTTGTCTGGCGTCACAGTCTGCACCCTCCTGATACCGACATAGGACGGACAAGCACACCGTTGAAACTACGTCATCTGGAGGTAACTTTGCGCAGGGGGTTAGTTCAAATTTGACCTAATGAAAGCTTTAAGCCAAAGAATCCTTGAACTTTTACATTTTTAACATACTTTTAGACTCCTTCTGATGTTTCATCAGCCATACAGTAGTGCAAAATTGACCAATTTAACATTTGTATGGCCAAAGTGTCCTGTAACTTTAATATTAGATTCTCATAGACTACTTCTAATGTTTCATCAGCCAGAGCAGGCAAATATCTGGCCAAAGTGTCCTGGAACTTTAATTTGACATACTCGTAGTCTGCTTTTGATGTATCATCAGCCAGACAGTAGTCCAAATTTCTCCTATTGAACACTTTTCTGACCAAATAGTCATCAAAGGGTAACATACTATGTATTCTCAAAGCATACTAAAAATGTTACTTTGACCATACAATAGTCCATATTTGACCTACTAAACAAATTTCTGGCCAAAGAGTCCTCGGTTCTGAAGTTTACATACTCATGACTGCTTTTGATGTTTCCTCAGCCAGAAGTCCATATTTTTCCTATTGAACAAATTTCTGGCCAAAGTGTCCTGGAACTTTAACGTTACATACCCAGACTACTTCTAATGTTTCACCAGCCAGAGAGTAGTGCATATTTGATCTATTGAACATATATCTGGCCAAAGTGTCCTGGAACTTTAACGTTACATACCCAGACTACTTCTAATGTTTCACCAGCCAGAGAGTAGTGCATATTTGATCTATTGAAAATATTTCTGGCCAAAGTGTCCTGGAACTTTAACTTTACATACTCACAGACTACTTAGCTAGACAGTAGTCTTTATTTGTCTGATTGAACATTTATCTGCATTCTCACAGCATTCTAATAACGTTACTTCGACCATACAGTAGTCCATATTTGACCTACTAAATACATTTCTGGCCAAAGAGTCCTTGATCTTGAACTTTCTGTAAATGCTCATTGACTCCATTCTGATGTTTCATCAACCATATAGTAGTCCAAATATGATCTATGGAATATAAATGCTGGCCAAAGTGTCCCCAAACTTCCACTTTCTATACATGCTCATTGACTCTTTCAAGTTCATCAGTCAGACAGTAGTCCAAACTTGACCCATTGAACATTTTTTAGGCAAAAAGGTCATCAAAGGGTAAATTTATATACATTTTTATATATTACTTCTGATGATACATCAGCCATACAGAAGTGCATATTTCTGGCCAAAGAGTCCTTGATCTTGAACTTTCTGTACAGGCTCATTGATTTCTTCGGATATTTCATCAGCCATAAAGTAGTCAAAAATTTGACCTAATAAACATATTTCTGGCCAAAGAGTCATCGATCATGAACTTTCTTTACTTACTCATTGACTCCTTCAGATGTTTCATCAGTCAGACAGTTGTCCAAATTTGACCAATTGAACATATTTCTTTCCAAAAAGTCCTCGAAGGCTAACTTTATATACATTAGTGTAGACTACTTCTAGTAGTTCAATGCAGTAGTGCATATTTGACCTCCTGAACATATTTCTGGCCAAAGTATCCTGGAACTTAAACTTTACTTACTCATAAACTCCTTTTGATGTATCATCACCCAGACAGTAGTCCATGTTTGTCAAATTGAACATTTTTCTTTCCAAAGAGTAATCAAAGGGTAACATACTATGTATTCTCATAGCATTCTAATAGTGTTACTTCGACCAAACAATAATCCATAATTTGACCTACTAAACTAATTTCTGGCCAAAGAGTCCTCGGTCTTGAAAATAGACTGCTTTTGATGTTTCATCAGCCAGACAGAAGTCCATTTTTGTCCTGTTGAATACATTTCTGGCCAAAGTGTCCTGGAACTTAAACTTTACAAACTCATAGACTGCTTTTGATGTATAATCAGCCAGGGAATAGTCATTGTTTTTCCAATAAAAAAAAATTCTGCCAAAAGAGTCATCAAAGACTAACATACTATGCATTCTCATAGCCTTCTGATAATGTTACATCGACCACACAATAGTCCATTTCATCAGCCATACAGTAGTCCAAATTTGACTTATTGAAAATATTTCTGGCCAAAGTGTCCTGGAACTTTAACTTTACATACTCATAGACTCCTTTTTCATGATTCATTGGCCAGACAGTAGTCCTTATTTGTCCTATTGAACATTTATCTAGCCAAAGAGTCATCAAATGGTAACAAGCTATGCATTCTCATAGCATTCCAATAATGTTACCTCGACCATATCCAGTCCATATTTCACCTTCTAAACAAATTTCTGGCCAAAGAGTAGTTTTTGGCCAAAGTGTCATCGATCTTTAACTTTCTATACATGGTCAGATATTCCTGTTATGTTTCATTAGCCTTACAGTAGTCCATATTTGACCTAATAAACTATTTCATGGCCAAAGTGTCATCGATTTTTAACTTTCTATACATGCTATACATGAATTCCTTACATTACATGTTGCGGGTCAATTTGACCCATTTCGATTTTCTAGTTGATGGAAATACTGGTTAACCTATGTTTTTTTTCTTGATATTTTGTTACTTTTTTCTCATTTATCTTAATGAATATGCATGCAAAGTTTCGACATGCTGATGTGTTTTGACATATACAAACAAAATTTCTATTACGTTCGTGATGTTCGCGGGTTAATTTGACCCACATATTTTAACGCTCTAAGGCAACTGTACCGACCCAAAATAATAACATTTATTGGTTATATTTTGTTATTGTGGCTTTTTACTAGCTTATGAAGCTAAAAATTCGCTTTTCCATACTTATTTCAATACAGAAAAATATTTTGTCAGCCACAGATTGTAAAAATTAGCGATCATTTATTTTTTCAAGCTACCTGAAATAAAATTAAACCTTTGTTTTTTTTCTTGATATTTTTTTACTTTTTCTCATTTATCATCATGAACATGCATGCAAAGTTTCAACATGCTGATATGTTTTGACATATACAAACAAAATTACTATACGTTCGTACTATTACTAATAGTGCCAATTTGACCCTCATAGGCAGCTATTCAAAAGAAACTGTACAGACAAAAAAAATAAAAACATTTATTTTATGCATGGCAGGGCACTTGTGATGTGAGGTGTGCACATCCAAGTGCGAGAGCAAAACCAGCACCGTGTGTGAAGTGCAAGAAATTCATATGCAGAAAACACACACTTGCTGTGTGCTCATCATGTCAGAAGTAACTTCTTGACTTTATGAAATGAGTCTACAAAACAAAAGTTGAGCCAACTTAGGAAAAGTAAACATTATTTTCAATATACAGCTAAATTTAATTGTTCAGTTAAGATGTTCTAAGCATAAAATGTAAAAAAATATATATATATGAAACGTAAAAAAAACAAAAACAGTATACTGTTAAATAATAATAATAATTCATAGTGCGACTTTTGAGGAATTGTATTGAATCCAATTAGGGTCAATTTGACCCGCACCATAAAGGGTGTACACAGAAATCGAACAGTGCAACAGTGCACAATAGTGCACTTATCCGTACAGTAGTCCATATTTGACCTTTTTAACATTTTTCTGTCCAAAGAGTCCTCGATCTTGATCTTTCTGTATATGCCCATTGACTCCTTCTGATGTTTCATCAACCATATAGTAGTCCAAATATACTAGTCCAAGTATAAATGCTGGCCGAAGTGTCCCCAAACTTCAACTTTCTATACATGCTCATTGACTCTTTTGAACATATTTCTGCCAAAGAGTCCTTGAGCTTGAACTTTCTGTACATACTCATTGACTCCTTCGGATGTTTCATCAGTCAGACAGTTGTCCAAATTTGACCAATTGACCAGTTCTATGCAATAGTGCATATTTGACCTCTTGAACATATTTCTGGCCAAAGTATCCTGGAACTTTAACTTTACTTACTCATAAACTCCTTTTGATGTATCATCACCCAGACAGTAGTCCAGATTTGTCCTATTGAACATTTTTCTGGCCAAAGAGTAATCAAAGGGTAACATACTATGCATTCTCATAGCATTCTAATAATGTAACTTCGACCAAACAATAGTACATATTAAACCTACTAAACAAATGTATGGCCAAGGAGTCCTCGGTCTTGGAACTTTATATACATGCTCACATATTCCGTGTGGTTTCATTAGCCATAGAGTAGTCCATATTTGAACTATTGATGATATTTCTGGCATAAGAATCCTCAATCTTTATCTTTCTGTACATGATCATTGACTCCTTCTGATGTTGCATCAACCATAATAGTAGACCAAATATGACCTAATGCACAAAACTGCTGGCCGAAGTGTCCCCAAACATCAACTTTCTATACATGCTCATTGACTGCTTCAGATGTTTCATCAGTCAGACCAACGCTATCTCACGACCAATTCGTACGAATTTGTACGAGTGATTAAAAGGTGGCTAATTCGTACGAATTTGTACGACCTCACTCGTACGAATTTGTACGATTTGTCTAAACCCACGTGACGGTTGGGTTTAGGGGCGGGGTAGGTCATTCGTATGAATTCATACGATTTTGGCAAATCGGAAAATATGTACGATTTAGCAAAAAACGTACAAATTCGTACGAGTGAGGTCGTATGAATTGGTACGAATTAGCCACCTCGTAAAATTCGTACGAATTGCCGTGAGATCGGGTTGGTCAGACTGTAGTCCAAATTTGACCTATTGAACATATTTCTGGCCAAAGGGGTCATTAAGGCTAACATACTCTGCATTCTCATAGCCTTCTGATAATGTTACCTTGACCATACAGTAATCTATTTTTTACCTACTAAACACATTTTTGGCCAAAGAGTCCAATATCTTGAATTTCTATACATGCTCACAGATTCCTTGTGAAGTTTCATCAGCCATACAGTAATGCATTTTTAACCTATTGAATATATATCTGGCTAAAGAGTTCTCGACTTTGAACTTTCTCTATACATATCCAGGTGTTTCATCAGCCATTCAGTAGTCCAAATTTGATCTATTGAACATATTTCAGGCTAAAGAGTCCTCAAAGGGCGAATTAATATACATTCTCTTGGTCCACTTATGTTACATAAAACGTACAATATTTGACCTTCTCAAAATATTTCCGGTCAAAAAAAGTCAACGGATAACTTTCTACACATTCTCATTTACTTCTGAGGATACAGTAGTCCATTCACTAGTCCATAATTGACCAAATAAACACATTTCTGGCCAAGGAGTCCTCGGTCTTGAACTTTCTGTACAAACTCCTTCTGATTTTTCATCAACCATGGTAGTCCAAATATGACATACTGAACATAAATAATGGCCGAAGACGAAGTGTCCCCAAACTGGATACTTTGGCCAGAAATATTTTCAATAGGTCAAATTTGGACTACTGTATGGCTGATGAAACATCCAAAGTCAATGAGCATGTACAAAAAGTTGCATAGTAGTATAGAAGTTTCCAGGACCGTTTTGCCAGAAATTATGTTCAGCAGGTGAAATATGGACAACTGCACGGCTGATGAAGAAATCAGGAGTCTAAGAGTATGCATTAAAAGATAAAGATCAAGGACACTTTGGCCAGAAATAGGTTGAAAGTTTCAAAAGTGAACTTGTTGCAATGCAATAGTTTTATTGCATCTATATAACAGTAGATGTTATATTAGCCATACAGAAGTCCATATTTGACCCATATTTGAAAATATTTCTGGCCAAATAATCATCAATCTTGAACTTTCCATACATAAATCAGCCATTCAGAATTCCCTATTTGACCTACTGAACATATTTTTGGACAAAGAGAAATTATTGACAAATATTGATTTTTCTATACATACTCATTTACTCCTTCTGATGCTTCATGAGCCATATATGACCATATCTGACCTATTGAACTTATAACCGGTCAAAGTGTCCTCAAAAGTTTTTAAACAATATAAAGTTATAAACTACCTTTGATGAAAAATCGGCCATACGAGTCTTTGAACTCTATCTTTCTAAACATATTGACTCCTTCTATTGTTAAATCAGCCATACAGAATTCCATATTTGACCAACTGAAAATATTACTGGCCAAAGAGTACTCATAGTTTAACACTATACATTCGGTTTGATTTCTTCTGAGGTTATATCAGACTGAAAAAAGTCCATATTTGACTCACTGAAAATTGTTCTGGCCATAGACTACTCGAAAATTCAACTTTAAATACATACTCATAGACTCCTTTTGATGCTTCATAAGCCATATATGGCCATATCTGACCTATTGAACTTATTTCCGGTCACTTTCTATACATTCTCGTTAACACCTTCTGATATTACGTCAGCCATACAGAAGTCCATATTTTGACCAAAGGAACATATTTCTGGCCAAAGAGTCCTCAATCTTGAACTTTCTACACATACTCATAATCTCCTTCTGATGCTTCATAAGCCATATATGGACATATCTGACCTATTGAACTTATTTCCGGTCAAAGGGTCCCAAGTTTAAAAAAAAGTTATAGACTACTTTTGATGAAAAATCTGCCATACAGAGTCTTTGAAATCTATCTTTCTAAAGATATTGACTCCTTCTGGTGTTAAATCAGCCATACAGAATTCCATATTTGACCTACTGAAAATATAACTGGCCAAAGAGTACTCATAGATAAACACTATACATTCAGATTGATTTCTTCTGAGGTTATATCACACTGAAAAAAAGTCCATATTTGACTTTCTGAAAATGGTTCTGGCCATAGACTTAGAAAAACATACAAATTCGTACGAGTGAGGTCGTATGAATTGGTACGAATTAGCCACCTTGTAAAATTCGTACGAATTGCCGTGAGATCGGGTTGAAATATCTTCAATGCATTGTTGAATATGTTAGTTCTTGAATGCATTGAAATGCAACAAAGTGCATGCTACTTTTATTTTTATTCTTTAATGCACAACGCTTTAACATATGTGCAAAGCGATGCAACAGCAGATTGCATTGCAAATATCTTCAATGCACTGTTGAATGAGTTAGTTCTTGAATGCATTGCAAGGCAACAAAGTGCATGATACTTTTATTGTTATTCTTCATTGCACAACGCTTGAGCGTATATAAGCAAAGCGATGCAACAGCAGTGTAATGCTGGCTGTTTCAGAGGAACAAGAGTGTGATCCAAATGCAGCAAAACATTTATTCAAACAAACATAATAAAAGTAAATCCAGGCAAAACTGATAAATGCAGACACGGGCAAGGAAGGCAAACCAAACTGACAACTAGCGCACGCATCACATCCATAAAGGACAACACCAGACAAAGAACATGAGAAACACTTGGGTATATATACAATCAAGGGGAGATTGGCAAACAAGACACACCTGGGAACAATCATGAACTAATCAACACAAAAAACTACAAAGGACTACAAAACATGGCACAGAACAGGAAATAACATGAGTCCAAACAAGACAAGGGGAATACAAGACAGGAATCATGACAAGCAGATTGCATTGCAAATATCTTTAGTGCACTTTGGATTGAGATAGTTTGTAGATAACTGAAAGTTCACTTCTGTATAGTTTTGAGATAGTTTGTAGATGTATGTAGTTTGTAGAGGCCCCTTTGACCAGAAATAAGTTCAATAGGCCTGATATGTATATCTATTGGACTTATGAAGCATCAATAGGAGTCTTTGAGTATGTATAGAAAGTTCAAGATCGAGGACACTTTGGCCAGAAATATGTTCCTTTGGTCAAAATATGAAATTCTCTATCTAATTATGATACCATAGACATAGAAAGTGACCGGAAAAAAGTTCAATAGGTCAGATATGGCCATATATGGCTTATGAAGCATCAAAAGGAGTCTATGAGTATGTATTTAAAGTTGAATTTTCGAGTAGTCTATGGCCAGAACAATTTTCAGAAAGTCAAATATGGACTTTTTTTCAGTCTGATATAACCTCAGAAGAAATCAATCTGAATGTATAGTGTTAATCTATGAGTACTCTTTGGCCAGTTATATTTTCAGTAGGTCAAATTTGGAATTCTGTATGGCTGATTTAACACGAGAAGGAGTCAATATGTTTAGAAAGATAGAGATCAAAGACTCGTATGGCAGATTTTACATCAAAAGTAGTCTATAACTTTTTTAAAAACTTAAGACCCTTTGACCGGAAATAAGTTCAATAGGTCAGATATGGCCATATATGTCTTATGAAGCATCAGAAGAGTCAGTGAGTATATGTAGAAAGTTCAAGATTGAGGACTCTTTGGCCAAAAATATGTTCAGTAGGTCAAATAGGGAATTCTGAATGGCTGATTTAACATCAGGAGTCTCTAAGTTTATATAGTTTAAAACCAATTAGGACCCTTTGACCAGAAATAAATTCAATCCGTCAAGATATGGACTTCTAAATGGACTTCAATATGGCTAATCAAGCATCAGAAGTTGTCTATGAGTATGTATGGAAAGTTCAAGATTGAGGATTATTTTGCCAGAAATATTTGCCTAGTGTCAAATATGGACCTCTGTATGGCTAATATAACCAACAAGTCAATCTTTATGAATAGCAAGTTAATGTTCAGGTACTCTTTGGCCAGGATTATGTCCAGTAAGTCAAAAAGTGACCTCTGTATACAGAATTCAAAGACTCTGTATGGCAGATTTTTCATCAAAAGTAGTCTATAACTTTTTTTAAAAACTTAGGACCCTTTGACCGGAAATAAGTTCAACAAGTCAGATATGTCCATATATGGCTTATGAAGCATCAGAAGGAGATTATGAGTATGTGTAGAAAGTTCAAGATTGAGGACTCTTTGGCCAGAAATATGTTCCTTTGGTCAAAATATAGACTTCTGTATGGCTGACGTAATATCAGAAGGCGTTAACGAGAATGTATAGAAAGTGACCAGAAATAATTTCAATAGGTCAGATATGGCCATATATGACTTATGAAGCATCAAAAGGAGTCTATGAGTATGTATTTAAAGTTGAATTTTCGAGTAGTCTATGGCCAGAACAATTTTCAGAAAGTCAAATATGGACTTTTTTTCAGTCTGATATAACCTCAGAAGAAATCAATCTGAATGTTTAGTGTTAATCTATGAGTACTCTTTGGCCAGTTATATTTTCAGTAGGTCAAATTTGGAATTCTGTATGGCTGATTTAACACGAAAAGGAGTCAATATGTTTAGAAAGATAGAGTTCAAAGACTCGTATGGCAGATTTTACATCAAAAGTAGTCTATAACTTTTTTAAAAACTTAAGACCCTCTGACCGGAAATAAGTTCAATAGGTCAGATATGGCCATATATGGCTTATGAAGCATCAGAAGAGTCAGTGAGTATATGTAGAAAGTTCAAGATTGACGACTCTTTGGCCAAAAATATGTTCAGTAGGTCAAATAGGGAATTCTGAATGGCTGATTTAACATCAGGAGTCTCTAAGTTTATATAGTTTAAAACCAAATAGGACCCTTTGACCAGAAATAAATTCAATCCGTCAAGATATGGACTTCTAAATGGACTTCAATATGGCTAATCAAGCATCAGAAGTGGTCTATGAGTATGTATAGAAAGTTCAAGATCGAGGACTCTTTGGCCAGAAATATATTCCTTTGGTCAAATATGGACTTCTGATTGGCTGACGTAATATCAGAAGGTGTTAACGAGTATGTATAAAAAGTAAAATTTTCGTGTACTCTCTGGCCAGAGCAATTTTCAGTAAGTCAAATATGGACTTTTGTCATTTTTTTTGGCCAAAAATATGTTCAGTAGGTCAATTGTGGAATTCTGAATGGCTGATTAACATCAGAAGTCGTCTCTAAGTTCATATAGTTTAAAACCATTTATGGACCCTTTGACCAGAAATAAGTTCAATCAGTCAAGATATGGACTTCTAAATGGACTTGGCTAATGAAGCATCAAAAGGAGTCTATGAGTATAAATGGAAAGTTCAAGATTGAGGATTATTTGGCCAGAAACATTTGCCTAGGGTCAAATATGGACCTCTGTATGGCTAATATAACCAACAAGTCAATCTTTATGAATAGCAAGTTAATGTTCAGGTACTCTTTGGCCAGGATTATGTCCAGTAAGTGAAAAAGTGACCTCTGTATACAAAATTCAAAGACTCTTTATGGCAGATTTTTCATCAAAAGTAGTCTATAACTTTTTTAAAACTTAAGACCCTTTGACCGGAAATAAGTTCAATAGGTCAGATATGGCCATATATGGCTTATGAAGCATCAGAAGGAATTATGTTTAGAAAGTTCAAGATTGAGGACTCTTTGGCCAGAAATATGTTCCTTTGGTCAAAATATGGACTTCTGTATGGCTGCCGTAATATCAGAAGGTGTTAACGAGAATGTATAGAAAGTGACCGGAAATCATTTCAATAGGTCAGATATGGCCATATATGGCTTATGAAGCATCAAAAGGAGTCTATGAGTATGTATTTAAAGTTTAATTTTCGAGTAGTCTATGGCCAGAACAATTTTCAGAAAGTCAAATATTGACTTTTTTTCAGTCTGATATAACCTCAGAAGAAATCAATCTGAATGTATAGTGTTTATCTATGAGTACTCTTTGGCCAGTTACATTTTCAGTAGGTCAAATATGGAATTCTGTATGGCTGATTTAACACCAGAAGGAGTCAATATCTTTAGAAAGATAGATTTCAAAAGCTCTGTTTGGCAGATTTTTAATTAAAAGTAGTCTATAACTTTATATTGTTTAAAAACTTTTGAGGACCCTTTGACCGGATATAAGTTCAATAGATCAGATATGGCCATATATGGCTTATGAAGCATCAGAAGAGTCAGTGAGTATATGTAGAAAGTTCAAGATTGACGACTCTTTGGCCAAAAATATGTTCAGTAGGTCAAATAGGGAATTCTGAATGGCTGATTTAACATCAGGAGTCTCTAAGTTTATATAGTTTAAAACCAAATAGGACCCTTTGACCAGAAATAAATTCAATCCGTCAAGATATGGACTTCTAAATGGACTTCAATATGGCTAATCAAGCATCAGAAGTGTATGTATGGAAAGTTCAAGATTGAGGATTATTTGGCCGGAAATATTTTCCCAGGATCAAATATGGACCTCTAAATGGCTAATATAACCAACAAGTCAATCTTTATGAATAGCAAGTTAATGTTCAGGTACTCTTTGGCAAGGATTATGTCCAGTAGGACATAAATATGGAATTCTGTATGGCTGATTTAACACCAGAAGTAGTCAATATCTTTAGAAAGATAGATTTCAAAGACTCGGTTTGGCAGATTTTTCATTAAAAGTAGTCTATAACTTTATATTGTTTAAAAACTTTTGAGGACCCTTTGACCGGATATAAGTTCAATAGGTCAGATATGGCCATATATGGCTTATGAAGCATCAGAAGGAGATTATGATTATGTGTAGAAAGTTCAAGATTGAGGACTCTTTGGCCAGAAATATGTTTCTTTGGTCAAAATATGGACTTCTGTATGGCTGACGTAATATCAGAAGGTGTTAACGAGAATGTATAGAAAGTGACCGGAAATAAATTCAATAGGTCAGATATGGCCATATATGGCTTATGAAGCATCAAAAGGAGTCTATGAGTATGTATTTAAAGTTTAATTTTCGAGTAGTCTATGGCCAGAACAATTTTCAGAAAGTCAAATATTGACTTTTTTTCAGTCTGATATAACCTCAGAAGAAATCAATCTGAATGTATAGTGTTTATCTATGAGTACTCTTTGGCCAGCTACATTTTCAGTAGGTCAAATATGGAATTCTGTATGGCTGATTTAACACCAGAAGGAGTCAATATGTTTAGAAAGATAGAGTTCAAAGACTCGTATGGCAGATTTTTCATTAAAAGTAGTCTATAACTTTATATTGTTTAAAAACTTTTGAGGACCCTTTGACCGGATATAAGTTCAATAGGTCCGATATGGCCATATATTACTTATGAAGCATCAGAAGTTGTCTATGAGTATGTATGGAAAGTTCAAGATTGAGGATTATTTGGCCAGAAATATTTTCCTAGAGTCAAATATGGACCTCTGTATGGCTAATATAACCAACAAGTCAATCTTTATGAATAGCAAGTTAATGTTCAGGTACTCTTTGGCCAGGATTATGTCCAGTAAGTCAAAAAGTGACCTCTGTATACAGAAATCAAAGACTCTGTATGGCAGATTTTTCATCAAAAGTAGTCTATAACTTTTTTTAAAACTTAAGACCCTTTGACCGGAAATAAGATCAATAGGTCAGATATGGCCATATATGGCTTATGAAGCTTCAGAAGGAGATATGTTTAGAAAGTTCAAGATTGAGGACTCTTTGGCCAGAAATATGTTCCTTTGGTCAAAATATGGACTTCTGTATGGCTGACGTAATATCAGAAGGTGTTAACGAGAATGTATAGAAAGTGACCGGAAATAAGTTCAATAGGTCAGATATGGCCATATATGGCTTATGAAGCATCAAAAGGAGTCTATGAGTATGTATTTAAAGTTTAATTTTCGAGTAGTCTATGGCCAGAACAATTTTCAGAAAGTCAAATATTGACTTTTTTTCAGTCTGATATAACCTCAGAAGAAATCAATCTGAATGTATAGTGTTTATCTATGAGTACTCTTTGGCCAGTTACATTTTCAGTAGGTCAAATATGGAATTCTGTATGGCTGATTTAACACCAGAAGGAGTCAATATCTTTAGAAAGATAGATTTCAAAGACTCTGTTTGGCAGATTTTTCATTAAAAGTAGTCTATAACTTTATATTGTTTAAAAACTTTTGAGGACCCTTTGACCGGATATAAGTTCAATAGGTCCGATATGGCCATATATGACTTATGAAGCATCAGAAGTTGTCTATGAGTATGTATGGAAAGTTCAAGATTGAGGATTATTTGGCCAGAAATATTTGCCTAGGGTCAAATATGGACCTCTGTATGGCTAATATAACCAACAAGTCAATCTTTATGAATAGCAAGTTAATGTTCAGGTACTCTTTGGCCAGGATTATGTCCAGTAAGTCAAAAAGTGACCTCTGTATACAGAATTCAAAGACTCTGTATGGCAGATTTTTCATCAAAAGAAGTCTATAACTTTTTTTAAAACGTAGGACCCTTTGACCGGAAATAAGTTCAATAGGTCAGATATGGCCATATATGGCTTATGAAGCATCAGAAGGAGATTATGAGTATGTGTAGAAAGTTCAAGATTGAGGATTATTTGGCCAGAAATATGTTCCTTTGGTCAAAATATGGACTTCTGTATGGCTGACGTAATATCAGAAGGTGTTAACGAGAATGTATAGAAAGTGACCGGAAATAAGTTCAATAGGTCAGATATGGCCATATATGGCTTATGAAGCATCAAAAGTAGTCTATGAGTATGTATTTAAAGTTGAATTTCGAGTAGTCTATGGCCAGAACAATTTTCAGAAAGTCAAAAATTGACTTTTTTTCAGTCTGATATAACCTCAGAAGAAATCAATCTGAATGTATAGTGTTAATCTATGAGTACTCTTTGGCCAGTTATATTTTCAGTAGGTCAAATTTGGAATTCTGTATGTCTGATTTAACACCAGAAGGAGTCAATATGTTTAGAAAGATAGAGTTCAAAGACTCGTATGGCAGATTTTTCATCAAAGGTAGTTTATAACTTTATATTGTTTAAAAACTTTTGAGGACCCTTTGACCGGATATAAGTTCAATAGGTCCGATATGGCCATATATGACTTATGAAGCATCAGAAGGAGTCTTTGAGTATAAATGGAAAGTTCAAGATTGAGGATTATTTGGCCAGAAATATTTGCCTAGGGTCAAATATTGAAAATATCTTTAGTGCACTTTGGATTGAGTTAGTTCTTGAGTACTTTTGTTGTTATTCTTGAATGCACAACGCTTTAACATATGTGCAAAGCGATGCAACAGCAGATTGCATTGCAAATATCTTCAATGCACTGTTAAATGAGTTAGTTCTTGAATGCATTGCAAGGCAACAAAGTGCATGATACTTTTATTGTTATTCTTCATTGCACAACGCTTGAGCGTATAAGCAAGCGATGCAACAGCAGATTGCATTGCAATCATCTTTAGTGCATTTTGGATTGAGTTAGTTCTTGAATGCATTGAAATGCAACAAAGTGCATGTTACTTTTGTTTTCATTCTTTAATGCACAACACTTTAACATATGTGCAAAGCGATGCAAAGCAGATTGCATTGCAAATATATTCAATGCACTGTTAAATGAGTTAGTTCTTGAATGCATTGCAAGGCAACAAAGTGCATGATACTTTTATTGTTATTCTTCAATGCACAACGCTTGAGCGTATAAGCAAGCGATGCAACAGCAGATTGCATTGCAAATATATTCAATGCACTGTTAAATGAGTTAGTTCTTGAATGCATTGCAAGGCAACAAAGTGCATGATACTTTTATTGTTATTCTTCATTGCACAACGCTTGAGCGTATAAGCAAGCGATGCAACAGCAGATTGCATTGCAAATATCTTTAGTGCACTTTGGATTGAGATAGTTCTTGAATGCATTGCAAGGCAACAAAGTGCATGATACTTTTATTGTTATTCTTCAATGCACAACGCTTGAGCTCATAAGCAAGCGATGCAACCGCAGATTGCATTGCAAATATCTTCAATGCATTGTTGAATGAGTTAGTTCTTGAATGCATTACAAGGCAACAAAGTTAAATATATATATATATATATATATATATATATATATATATATATATATATATAAATATAGCTGCAAGCAGCGATTACGGGCCCAAGCCGGTGGCACCGCCACCCCGGTGCCTTTAGTTGCACTAAAGGCACCAGGGTGGCGGTGCCACCGGCTTGGGCCCTCCATCGCTGCTTGCAGCTATATTTATTTATATATATATATATATATATATATATATATATATATATATATATATATATATATATATATAAACCGCCACCCCGGTGCCTTTAGGGTTCTTGTGCACAACGGGCAATAACGTATCTCCGCTTTAGAGCTTGCATCAGTGTGGGTTCTGCAAAAGTGCGCATCGAGGGCGTGAGCACCGTTCTGAAACCTAAAATGAAAAATTAGACACCCTACAGTCTCATGGACTTAACGGACACATGAAATCAGCAGCCATTGTAAGTACACAAGACCAAAAATTCATATGAAGTGTGATATATATATATATTAATTTTTTTAAGGGACAAGACAGATCATTTGACTTGCCTGACCTGATTAGAACAGTGAAAAAATCAAAATAAAAAATGGGTTGTGCAAAAAGGTGCATTTTTTGCTAGATTTTTTAAAAAGTTTAAATATATCAAAACAGAAAGATTTTTTTACATTTAAAAGCGTGCAATGAAAAACAGGAATAGGGGAGGGGAATGACCGACAGAGAGAGACAGAGAACTTTTGAAACTAAAAAAATAACATCCTAACTTTGACAGAAAGTAGTCTTTGATAATGTTTAAATATACATAAAAATGCAGCATTGAATTAATTGAAATTACTGTACTTTAAAACACTTGTTTAAAAGAAAAAACACATTTATACATAGTATAAAACACTAGATGGCACAATATACCTATTTTTCATAGTCTTTCTGCCCCCCTCCCCACACAGACAAACACAGGAGGGGCTGTCTGTGTGTGTGGCTGCGATGTCAAGATTGCAGTGTGTGTGTGTGTGTGTGTGTGTGTGTGTGTGTGTGTGTGTGTGTGTGTGTGTGTGTGTGTGTGTGTGTGTACGAGGATCGATCGAAAAATGGAGACATAAAAACATACTCCGTCATTTTGTTCATACAGGACATCATTCAAACTGCTAAGTGTTTCCTTGTACACTCGCAATGAAACACAACATTTTGCTTTTGTTAAACTATAAACTCTTGTCAAACTGTAACATACAAATGTCACCCAACCAAAATCACACACACACACACACACAACAATGTTGACTGTTTTTGTTCTGTTTCAGCAGCGAAAATAGTTAAACAAAGATCACAGCAGAACCATCGCGCATCTCAATGTTTTTTCATTAGTGAATGATTCCGCATTTTGAAAGAATCGCTTGACTCAAAGATTCAATGATCAATCCATAAAGATCTGTGTCATTCATGAATGATTCAGTCGTTCTAACGACTCGTTTGAACGAATGAATCAATGACCCGCTCATTAAGACGGTCGTGTTTTTTCATTAGTGAATGATTCCGCATTTTGAAAGAATCGCTTGACTCAAAGATTCAATGATCAATCCATAAAGATCTGTGTCATTCATGAATGACTCAGTTGTTCGAACGACTCGTTTGAACGAATGAATCAATGACTCGCTCATTAAGACGGTCGCCTGGCGACACCTATAGGAGGTTTAGTGTTATGTTTAAAAGTAGCCTTACATTCTTTGCAACGATCGTTAATTAACTTATATTTAAAACAATCTTATAACATTATTTAATGCATTGTTATTTTTCAGAGTAAAATATTTAATTTGATCAGCCACAGGGTAGGCTAACAGTCCTATAGTGTCTTATTATTCTAAATAATTTAATTTATTGATCAAATTTAGAAATTAAAAATGAACTATGAAGCATACATTTAATAAGAGTAGGGTGTGACTAGGTATAGATATTACAATATACAGATATTCAAATATAGTGGGCACTAGCCTATTAAAACCTGAACGTGTCCGCTTAATAAATCGTGAGCTGAATGAGTCGCAGCAAACATCAGCACAAGGAGTCCAATTTCATTAATCATAAGAATAATAGGCTATTGAACACGCAATTCAAGCAATCCCACCCCCGAAATGGCGCTATGTTTAAAATTAAACTAAATGCTCACGGCTGCACGGGCAATAACGCGTTCACGGCGAGGAACGAGCAGAACAGAGTGAATGTGTTTTAGTTCATTCATACTGGACGTCCAGTACTTACTTTGGCTTTTAAGTTAGCGATTTAAAAGCCCCCGCTTTAATTGCACATCGATTAACCGGTAGGAAAATATTCTAACAGTCACTATTTATATAGATACAATATACAATGGGCCTACCCGATTTTGACCACAAGAGGGCAGTATTGCCCTATGTATGACTTATTTTTTGACTAAAAAGTGCATTCTGGCTGTTTTTTAACTTATACATAATTCTTAAATTGAAATAAAAGAACAAAATGGGTTTAGTTCTGATATTTGTATACTTTTATATAGAAATAAATGGTGTATAATACATTTTTTAGAAGATATGAGGCTTTTAGTGTTTCCTTTTTTGGACATTACTTTAATCCCTCGCCATAGCAAAACCGTTTGAGATATTTAACATCCGTTCACAATTTAGCATCTTTAATGTATTTTCATCATGTTGAAAAAGTTTGGTGTGAATAAAATAAACCACCGCTAAAAACTCGGAGTCTAAAATATACCAAAACTCACATTCAAACCAAAATATCTGACTTCTTGTTGGTCGGAGCTAATGAGTGTAAATTAGAAAGTTGTCCGGATCGAAGAGAAGAATATACGTACCGAGTTTGGTTACTGTAGGTAAAACTAATACCCCATTTTTGACTAAATGTGGCGCTACTGAGCCCCTTACCACGCCCGTTTCTGAAACTTCGCACAAGTGTACTAGGCAATAAATGTGATATGCATGTTGAGTTTCATGCAATTTGAAGCATGTTAAGAGCCTCAAATGCATCCAAAAAGAATATAAAAGTTTAAAGCGTTGCCATGGCGACAGTATTAAAGATATCAATAATCCTTTCACAGGTCTACATCTGTCGTGTGTTTACATTATACAGATGAAGTTTGAAGCAAATCGGGTAAAAATAAGAGGGTGAATTCAAAGCATTTTGAAAGTGACACACTTCCTGATGCCAGTTGGTGGCGCTATAACTTTGACTCACAATAGTCACATCCATGTGATCACCCTCTTACAGCGAACACACTGCTGAAGTTTCATCAAGATCAGTTAATGTATGAGGATGTTATAACACACTTCCTGTTTCCAATATTCGCCATAAATTTGTTTCCTCGCCACGGCCAAACCGTTCGAGATATCAAAAATCCCCTGGCAATTTTTCATCCTCCATGTCTTGACTTCATGCACACCGAGTTTCGTGGTGATTGGTTGAATTTTCTAGGAGGAGTATTTTAAATTCCATTGCATGTGTTTTTTAAACTACGCCAAATAGCCGACTTCCTGTTGGGCTGGGGTAAAAAGTCAGAGCATGAAGGATATATGAACCGATGAGATCTATAAGTGTACCGAGTTTCATATTATTACACGCAAGCGTGTTTGATTTATGGACCAAGTTTTCGGACCGCGTTCCAGGGGGCGCTGTCGAGCCCCCCTGCCACGCCCGGGTACCAGCTTCAGTCCGGCTCTAATGGCCGCGGGTTCTGACATTTGTGCAAAGTTTCAAGAGTTTTTGAGCACGTTAAGGCCCCCAAAAGTGCCCAAAAGGTAGTAATATAATAATAAATATAGCTGCAAGCAGCGATTACGGGCCCAAGCCGGTGGCACCGCCACCCCGGTGCCTTTAGTTGCACTAAAGGCACCAGGAAGACGGTGCCACCGGCTTGGGCCCTCCATCGCTGCTTGCAGCAATATTTATTTATATATATATATATATATATATATATATATATATATATATATAAACCGCCACCCCGGTGCCTTTAGGGTTCCTGTGCACTACGGGCAATAACGTAACTCCGCTTTGACTGTCGAGAAGAAGTCTGCTTTAGAGCTTGCATCAGTGTGGGTTCTGCAAAAGTGCGCATCGAGGGCACATATCAACCACAAAGTATGCGTGAACACCCTTCTGAAACCTAAAAAGAAAAATTAGACACCCTACAGTCTCATGGACTTAACGGACACATGAAATCAGCAGCCATTGTACGTACACAACACCGAAAATTCCTATGAAGTGTGGTATATATATTCATTGAAATTACTGTACTTTAAAACACTTGTTTAAAAGAAAAAAACACTTGTATACATAGTATAAAACACTAGATGGCACAATATACCTATTTTTAATAGAGTCTTTCTGCCCCCCTCCCCACACACACAGAGACAGGGGGGCTGTCTGTGTGTGTGTGCCCTCCCTCACCCCCCACACAGACACACACGGGGGGGGGGGTGTCAGACAGACAGACGGGGACACACACGCACACACACACACACGCACACACACACACACACACACACAGAGAGAATGGCAGGGGGAACTCTGTCAGAGAGAGACAAAACCACATTCAAACCAAAATATCTGACTTCCTGTTGGTCGGAGCTTATGACTGTAAATGAGAAAGTTGTCCGGATCGATAAGCATAATATACAGACCGAGTTTTGTGACTGTAGGTAAAAATAACCCCCCCACTTTAGTCAAAAGTATCTTGAAAGTAACACACTTCCTGCTGCCAGTTGGTGGCGCTATAACTTTGACTCACAATAGTCACATCCATGTGATCGGCCTCTTACAACAAACACAATGCTGAAGTTTCATCAAGATCAGTTAATGTATGAAGACGTTATAACACATCGTGTTTCTCTTTTCTCGCCATAAATTTGTTTCCTCGCCACGGCCAAACCGTTTGAGATATCAAAAATCCGTCCGCAATTTAGCGTCCTCAATGTCTTGACTTCATGCTGACCGAGTTTGGTGAAGATCAAATTAAATTTCTTGGAGGAGTATATAAAATTCCAGGGGCGTGCGTTTTCATACAACCCATAATAGCCGACTTCCTGTTGGGCTGGCGTAAAACTTAGAGCACGAAAGTTGTTCGGCCCGATGAGATCTATATGTGTACCGAGTTTCATACTAATTCATGCAATATTCAGTTTGATATATGGACCAAGTTTTCGGACCCCGTTAAAGGGGGCGCTGTTGAGCCCCCCTGCCACGCCTGGGTACCAGCTTCAGTCCGGCCCTGATGGCCGCAGGTTCTGACCTGTGTGCAAAGTTTCAAGAGTTTTCGAGCACGTTAAGGGCCCCAAAAGTGCCCGAGAAGTCCCACACAGCAGAGAAAGGGTTAAAATAAAGCCCCCCTCCTCTCTCACACACACAGACACTGAGAGAGACTGGCAAAATTCCCATCAAATTACATTCAAACCAAAATATCTGACTTCCTTCCTGTTGGTCGGAGCTAATGACTGTCAATTAGAAAGTTGTCCGGCTCGGGGAGATAAATATAAATAGCGATTTTTGTTACTGTAGGTAAAACTGATACCCCATTTTTGACTAAAGGTGGCGCTACTGAGCCCCTTACCACGCCCGTTTCTGAAACTTTGCACAAGTGTACTAGGCAATAAATGTAAAGTGTCTGTCGAGTTTCATGCAATTTCAAGCATGCTAAGAGTCTCAAAAACTTTAAAAAAGAATATTAAAGTTTGCTGCGTTGCCATGGCAACAGTATTTAAGATATCAATAATCCTTTCACAGGTCTACATCTGCCATGTGTTTACATTATACACATAAAGTTTGAAGCAAATCGGGTAAAAATAAGAGGGTGATTTTAAAGCATTTTGAAAGTGACACACTTCCTGCTGGCAGTTGGTGGCGCTATAACTTTGACTCACAATAGTCACATCCATGTGATCGGCCTCTTACAGCGAACACACTGCTGAAGTTTCATCCAGATCAATTAATGTATGAGGATGTTATAACACACTTCCTGTTTCCAATATTCGCCATAAATTCGTTTCCTCGCCACGGCCAAACCGTTCGAGATATCAAAAATCCCCTGGCAATTTTTCATCCTCAATGTCTTGACTTCATGCACACCGAGTTTCCTGACGATTGGTTGAATCGTCTAGGAGGAGTATTTTAAATTCCATTGCATGTGTTTTTTAAACTACGCCAAATAGCCGACTTCCTGTTGGGCTGGGGTAAAAAGTCAGAGCACGAAGGATATATGAACCGATGAGATCTATAAGTGTACCAAGTTTCATATTATTCCATGCAAGCGTGTTTGATTTATGGACCAAGTTTTCGGACCCCGTTCCAGGGGGCGCTGTCGAGCCCCCCTGCCACGCCCGGGTACCAGCTTCAGTCCGGCTCTAATGGCCGCGGGTTCTGACCCGTGTGCAAAGTTTCAAGAGTTTTCGAGCACGTTAAGTGACCCAAAAGTGCCCGAATAGTCGTAAGAAAAATAATAATAAATATATATATATATATATATATATATATATATATATATATATATAAATAAATATAGCTGCAAGCAGCGATTACGGGCCCAAGCCGGTGGCACCGCCACCCTGGTGCCTTTAGTTACACTAAAGGCACCGGGCTGGCGCTGCCACCGGCTTGGGCCCTCCATCGCTGCTTGCAGCTATATTTATTTATATATATATATATATATATATATATATATATATAAAAAGCCGCCACCCCGTTGCCTTTCGGGTTCCTGTGCACGACAGGCAATAATGTAACCCCGCTTTGACTGTCGAGAAGAAGTCTGCTTTAGAGCTTGTATCAGTGTGAGTCTTTCTGCTCCCCTCCAAACACACACAGAAAAGGGGGGGCTGTCTGTGTGTGTGCCCTCCCTCCCTCCCTCCCCACACACACACACACACACACACACACACACACACACACACACACACAGAGAATGGCAGGGGGAACTCTGTCAGAGAGAGACAAAACCACATTCAAACCAAAATATCTGACTTCCTGTTGGTTGGAGCTAATGACTGTAAATGAGAAAGTTGTCCGGATCGATAAGCACAATATACAGACCGAGTTTTGTGACTGTAGGTAAAAATAACCCCCCCACTTTAGTCAAAAGTATCTTGAAAGTAACACACTTCCTGCTGCCAGTTGGTGGCGCTATAACTTTGACTCACAATAGTCACATCCATGTGATCGGCCTCTTACAACAAACACGCTACTGAAGTTTCATCAAGATCAATAAATGTATGAAGACGTTATAACACATTGTGTTTCTCTTTTCTCGCCATAACTTTGTTTCCTCGCCACGGCCAAACCGTTCGAGATATCAAAAATCCGTCCGCAATTTAGCGTCCTCAATGTCTTTACTTCATGCTGACCGAGTTTGGTGGCGATAGGATAATTTTTCTTGGAGGAGTATATCAAATTCCAGGGGCATGCATTTTCATACAGCCCATAATAGCCGACTTCCTGTTGGACTGGCGTAAAACTTAGAGCACGAAAGTTGTTCGGCCCGATGATATCTAAATGTGTACCGAGTTTCATACTTATTCATGCAAGCGTGTGTGATATATGGACAAGTGTTCGAATCCCATTCCAGGGGGCGCTGTCGAGCCCCCATGCCACGCCCAGGTACCAGCTTCAACCCGGCCCTGATGGCCGTGGGTTCTGACCTGTTTGCAAAGTTTCAAGAGTTTTTGAGCACGTTAAGGGCCCCATAAGTGTCCGAGAAGTCGCACACAGCAGAGAAAGGGTTAACATAAAGCCCCCCTCCTCTCTCACACACACAGACACTGAGAGAGACTGGCAAAATTCTCAGATATTCTCCCATTCAAACCAAAATATCTGATTTCCTGTTGGTCGGGGCTAATGAGTGTAAATTAGAAAGTTGTCCGGCTCGAGGAGAACAATATCCATACTGATTTTTGTTACTGTAGGTAAAACTAATACCCCATTTTTGACTAAAGGTGGCGCTACTGAGCCCCTCCACCGCGCCCGTTTCTGAAACTTCACACATGCCTAGTACCTAATAAATCTGATATGGATGTTGAGTTTCATGCAATTTGAAGCATGTTAAGAGCCTCAAATGCATCCAAAAAGAATATAAAAGTTTAAAGCGTTGCCATGGCGACAGTATTAAAGATATCAATAATTCTTTCACAGGTCTACATCTGCCGTGTGTTTACATTATACACATAAAGTTTGAAGCAAATCGGGTAAAAATAAGAGGGTGAATCCAAAGCATTTTGAAAGTGACACACTTCCTGCTGCCAGTTGGTGGCGCTATAACTTTGACTCACAATAGTCACATCCATGTGATCGCCCTCTTACAGCGAACACACTGCTGAAGTTTCATCAAGATCAATTAATGTATGAGGATGTTATAACACACTTCCTGTTTCCAATATTCGCCATAAATTCGTTTCCTCGCCACGGCCAAACCGTTCGAGATATCAAAAATCCCCTGGCAATTTTTCATCCTCCATGTCTTGACTTCATGCACACCGAGTTTCGTGGTGATTGGTTGAATCGTCTAGGAGGAGTATTTTAAATTCCATTGCATGTGTTTTTTAAACTACGCCAAATAGCCGACTTCCTGTTGGGCTGGGGTAAAAAGTCAGAGCACGAAGGATATATGAACCGATGAGATCTATAAGTGTACCGAGTTTCATATTATTACATGCAAGCGTGTTTGATTTATGGACCAAGTTTTCGGACCCCGTTCCAGGGGGCGCTGTCGAGCCCCCCTGCCACGCCCGGGTACCAGCTTCAGTCTGGCTCTAATGGCCGCGGGTTCTGACATTTGTGCAAAGTTTCAAGAGTTTTTGAGCACGTTAAGGCCCCCAAAAGTGCCCGAATAGTCGTAAGAAAAATAATAATAATAATTAAAGCTGCAAGCAGCGATGAAAGGGCCCTCGCACCCGTGCCACCGCCACCCGGTGGCTTTAGGAAGACAGAGCACGGTGGGCAATGTGCATTTAAGTAGGTAAAAATAGGAGGAGTATGTCAAAGTCAGTTACAAAAATGTCCTTGATTATGGGGATAATAGCATGCGTTATAACTCAGATAAGTGTTGCTAGCATGTTTTAGCATGTTTCTAGCATGTTTAGAACTCAATGGCATATTAAATATGTCGCTAGTAATGCATCACAGTGTAAAACGTGTCACTTCCTGTCGACAGTAGGTGGCGCTATTACTTTAACTTAAAATTGTCTTGTAGATGTGTTCAGGGAAGGACTCTTATCAAACGTGTGAAGTTTGGGGCAGATTGGACATTGCCTTCTTCAGTAACACCAACTTCCTGTTTCATTGCATTAGCGTGCTTTAGCACTTAGCTAAGAATTGCTAGCATGTTTTAACATGTTTCTAACATGTATATAACTCAATGGCATATTTAATATGTTGCTAGTACTGCATCACAGTGTTAAACATGTCACTTCCTGTTGCCAGTAGGTGGCGCTATTACTATAACTGAAAAGTGTCATGTAGATGTGTTCAGGACAGGACTCTTATCAAACGTGTAAAGGATGGGAAAGATTGGACATTGCCTTCTTTAGTAACAACAACTTCCTCTTTCATTGCATTAGCATGCTATAGCACTTAGCTAAGAATTGCTAGCATGTTTTAACAGGTTTCTCACATGTTTATAACTCAATGTCATATTTATTATGTTGCTAGTACAGCATCACAGTGTTAAACATGTCATTTCCTGTTGCCAGTAGGTGGCGCTATTACTATAACTGAATATTCTCATGTAAATGTGTTAAACATGAGAATATTCAACCGTGTGAAGTTTGGGGCAGATTAAACATCCAATGCCTGAGTTACAGCAAATTCCTATTTAATTGCATTAATAGCATGATTTAGCACCTAGCTAATGTTTGCTAGCATGTTTTAGCATGTTTCTAGTATGTTGTTAACATGTTTAACACTTGCTGGCACTTTTTTGTATGTTATTAGGAGTCCAAAACAGTGTTAAACATGTCACTTCCTGTTGCCAGCAGGTGGCGCTATGACTGTAACTGAATTTGAGCATGGTCATGTGTTCAGGACAGAACGCTTATCAAACGTGTGAAGTTTGGGGCAGATTGGACATTCAATGCCTGAGTTACAGCAAATTCCTATTTAATTGCAGTAATAGCATGCTTTAGCACTTAGCTAATGTTTGCTAGCATGTTTTAGCATGTTTCTAGTATGTTGTTAACATGTTAAGCACTTGCTGGCAATTTTTTATATGTTATTAGGAGTCCAAAACAGTGTTAAAGATGTCACTTCCTGTTGCCAGCAGGTGGCGCTATGACTGTAACTGAATTTGAGCATGGTCATGTGTTCAGGACGGAACGCTTATCAAACGTGTGAAGTTTGGGGCAGATTGGACATTGTTTGCCTGAGTTACAGCAACTTCCTGTTTCATGGGGAAACATCAAAATTTGTCAGGCCGCCGAGGACACGCCCTTCGACGAAAACTCTAGATCTTCGCAATTTAACGTCGCAAAGGCCTTAAGATTACACTCACCAAATTTGAAGATGATCAGATTAAAACTGTAGGAGGAGTTCGTTAAAGTACGAGGCCTGAAAATGGCAAAAACTGCACAAAAATCAGAGAGGAAGTTCAAAATGGCTGACTTCCTGTTGTGTTTAAGACTATGCTCCAAGATACTTTTTTGTAGGTATTGGGTCATTACATGTATGTACCGAATTTCGTACACATACGTGAAACGTAGCGGGAGGCGCACACCGTTGAACCTTTATAGGTGGCGCTATCGAGCCATTTTACCCCGCCCAATTCTGAAACGCATATCAGATGTCAATTTTCGCCAGTTCTGACGCGTGTGCAAATTTTCGTGAGTTTTCGTGCATGTTTAGGCCCTCAAAAATGCGATTAAATGCGGAAAATAATAATAATAATAATAATAATAATAATAATAATAATAATAATAATAAACAGAGCAATTCCAATAGTGTCCTCGCACCGTCGGTGCTCGGGCCCTAATAATAATAATCCGAAGAAAAACAATAGGGCCTTCGCCTTTTCAAGGCTTGGGCCCTAAATATATATATATATATATAAATAAATATAGCTGCAAGCAGCGATTACGGGCCCAAGCCGGTGGCACCGCCACCCTGGTGCCTTTAGTTACACTAAAGGCACCGGGCTGGCGCTGCCACCGGCTTGGGCCCTCCATCGCTGCTTGCAGCTATATTTATTTATATATATATATATATATATATATATAAAAAGCCGCCACCCCGTTGCCTTTCGGGTTCCTGTGCACGACGGGCAATAACGTTACACCGCTTTGACTGTCGAGAAGAAGTCTGCTTTAGAGCTTGCATCAGTGTGAGTCTTTCTGCTCCCCTCCAAACACACACAGAAAAGGGGGGGGCTGTCTGTGTGTGTGCCCTCCCTCCCTCCCTCCCTCCCTCCCCACACACACACACACACACACACACACACACAGAGAATGGCAGGGGGAACTCTGTCTGAGAGAGACAAAACCACATTCAAACTAAAATATCTGACTTCCTGTTGGTCGGAGCTAATGACTGTAAATGAGAAAGTTGTCCGGATCGATAAGCACAATATACAGACCGAGTTTTGTGACTGTAGGTAAAAATAACCCACCCACTTTAGTCAAAAGTATCTTGAAAGTAACACACTTCCTGCTGCCAGTTGGTGGCGCTATAACTTTGACTCACAATAGTCACATCCATGTGATCGCCCTCTTACAACAAACACACTGCTGAAGTTTCATCAAGATCAATAAATGTATGAAGACGTTATAACACATTGTGTTTTTCTTTTCTCGCCATAACTTCGTTTCCTCGCCACGGCCAAACCGTTCGAGATATCAAAAATCCGTCCGCAATTTAGCGTCCTCAATGTCTTGACTTCATGCTGACCGAGTTTGGTGGCGATAGGATAATTTTTCTTGGACGAGTATATCAAACTCCAGGGGCATGCATTTTCATACAGCCCATAATAGCCGACTTCCTGTTGGACTGGCGTAAAACTTAGAGCACGAAAGTTGTTCGGCCCGATTAAATCTATATGTGTACCGAGTTTCATATTATTACATGCAAACGTGTTTGATATATGGACCAAGTTTTTCGGACCACGTTCAAGGGGGCGCTGTTGAGCTCCCCTGCCACGCCCGGGTACCAGCTTCAGCCCAGCCCTGATGGCCGCAGGTTCTGACCTGTGTGCAAAGTTTCAAGAGTTTTCGAGCACGTTAAGGGCCCCAAAAGTGCCCGAGAAGTCCCACACAGCAGAGAAAGGGTTAAAATAAAGCCCCCCTCCTCTCTCACACACACAGACACTGAGAGAGACTGGCAAAATTCCCATCAAATCACATTCAAACCAAAATATCTGACTTCCTGTTGGTCGGAGCTAATGACTGTAAATTAGAAAGTTGTCCGGCTCGGGGAGATAAATATAAATACCGATTTTTGTTACTGTAGGTAAAACTAATACCCCATTTTTGACTAAAGGTGGCGCTACTGAGCCCCTCCACCGCGCCCGTTTCTGAAACTTCACACATGCCTAGTACCTAATAAATCTGATATGCATGTTGAGTTTCATGCAATTTGAAGCATGTTAAGAGCCTCAAATGCACCCAAAAAGAATATAAAAGTTTAAAGCGTTGCCATGGCAACAGTATTTAAGATATCAATAATTCTTTCACAGGTCTACATCTGCCGTGTGTTTACATTATACACATAAAGTTTGAAGCAAATCGGGTAAAAATAAGAGGGTGAATTCAAAGCATTTTGAAAGTGACACACTTCCTGCTGCCAGTTGGTGGCGCTATAACTTTGACTCACAATAGTCACATCCATGTGATCGGCCTCTTACAGCGAACACACTGCTGAAGTTTCATCAAGATCAGTTAATGTATGAGGATGTTATAACACACTTCCTGTTTCCAATATTCGCCATAAATTCGTTTCCTCGCCACGGCCAAACCGTTCGAGATATCAAAAATCCCCTGGCAATTTTTCATCCTCCATGTCTTGACTTCATGCACACCGAGTTTCGTGGTGATTGGTTGAATCGTCTAGGAGGAGTATTTTAAATTCCATTGCATGTGTTTTTTAAACTACGCCAAATAGCCGACTTCCTGTTGGGCTGGGGTAAAAAGTCAGAGCACGAAGGATATATGAACCGATGAGATCTATAAGTGTACCGAGTTTCATATTATTCCACGCAAGCGTGTTTGATTTATGGACCAAGTTTTCGGACCCCGTTCCAGGGGGCGCTGTCGAGCCCCCCTGCCACGCCCGGGTACCAGCTTCAGTCCGGCTCTAATGGCCGCGGGTTCTGACATTTGTGCAAAGTTTCAAGAGTTTTTGAGCACGTTAAGGCCCCCAAAAGTGCCCAAAAGGTAGTAATATAATAATAATAATAGTTAAGAAGAATAATCCTTTGGAAAACAATAGGGCCTTCGCCTTTTCAAGGCTTGGGCCCTAAATATATATATATATATATATATATATATATATAAATAAATATAGCTGCAAGCAGCGATTACGGGCCCAAGCCGGTGGCACCGCCACCCCGGTGCCTTTAGTTGCACTAAAGGCACCGAGGTGGCGGTGCCACCGGCTTGGGCCCTCCATCGCTGCTTGCAGCTATATTTATATATATATATATATATATATATATATATATATATATATATATATATAAACCGCCACCCCGGTGCCTTTAGGGTTCCTGTGCACGACGGGCAATAACGTAACTCCGCTTTGACTGTCGAGAAGAAGTCTGCTTTAGAGCTTGCATCAGTGTGGGTTCTGCAAAAGTGCGCACCCTTCTGAAACCTAAAATGAAAAATTAGACACCCTACAGTCTCATGGACTTAACGGTAACGGACACATGAAATCAGCAGCCATTGTAAGTACACAACACCGAAAATTCCTATAAAGTGTGGTATATATATTCATTGAAATTACTGTACTTTAAAACACTTGTTTAAAAGAAAAAACACATGTATACATAGTATAAAACACTAGATGGCACAATATACCTATTTTTAATAGAGTCTTTCTGCCCCCCTCCCCACACACACAGAGACAGGGGGGCTGTCTGTGTGTGTGCCCTCCCTCCCCTCCCCACACAGACACACACACACACACACACACACACACACAAACACACACACACACACACACACACACACACACAGATAGAATGGCAGGGGGAACTCTGTCGGAGAGAGACAAAACCACATTCAAACCAAAATATCTGACTTCCTGTTGGTCGGAGCTAATGACTGTAAATGAGAAAGTTGTCCGGCTCGATAAGCACAATATACATACCGAGTTTTGTGACTGTAGGTAAAAATAACCCCCCCACTTTAGTCAAAAGCATCTTGAAAGTAACACACTTCCTGCTGCCAGTTGGTGGCGCTATAACTTTGACTCACATTAGTTACATCCATGTGATCGGCCTCTTACAAAAAACACACTACTGAAGTTTCATCAAGATCAGTTAATGTATGAAGACTTTATAACACATCGTGTTTCTCTTTTCTCGCCATAAATTCGTTTCCTCGCCACGGCCAAACCGTTCGAGATATCAAAAATCCATCCGCAATTTAGCATCCTCAATGTCTTGACTTCATGCTGACCGAGTTTGGTGAAGATCAAATTAAATTTCTTGGAGGAGTATATAAAATTCCAGGGGCGTGCGTTTTCATACAACCCATAATAGCCGACTTCCTGTTGGGCTGGTGTAAAACTTAGAGCACGAAAGTTGTTCGGCCCGATGAGATCTATTTGTGTACCGAGTTTCATACTAATTCATGCAATATTCAGTTTGATATATGGACCAAGTTTTCGGACCCCGTTAAAGGGGGCGCTGTTGAGCCCCCCTGCCACGCCCGGGTACCAGCTTCAGCCCAGCCCTGATGGCCGCAGCTTCTGACCTGTGTGCAAAGTTTCAAGAGTTTTCGAGCACGTTAAGGGCCCCAAAAGTGCCCGAGAAGTCCCACACAGCAGAGAAAGGGTTAAAATAAAGCCCCCCCTCCTCTCTCACACACACAGACACTGAGAGAGACTGGCAAAATTCACATTCAAACCAAAATATCTGACTTCCTGTTGGTCGGAGCTAATGACTGTAAATTAGAAAGTTGTCCGGCTCGGGGAGAAAAATATAAATACCGATTTTTGTTACTGTAGGTAAAACTAATACCCCATTTTTGACTAAAGGTGGCGCTACTGAGCCCCTTACCACGCCCGTTTCTGAAACTTTGCACAAGTGTACTAGGCAATAAATGTAAAGTGTCTGTCGAGTTTCATGCAATTTCAAGCATGTTAAGAGTCTCAAAAACGTTAAAAAAGAATATTAAAGTTTGATGCGTTGCCATGGCAACAGTATTTAAGATATCAATAATCCTTTCACAGGTCCACATCTGCCGTGTGTTTACATTATACACATAAAGTTTGAAGCAAATCGGGTAAAAATAAGAGGGTGATTTTAAAGCATTTTGAAAGTGACACACTTCCTGCTGCCAGTTGGTGGCGCTATAACTTTGACTCACAATAGTCACATCCATGTGATCGGCCTCTTACAGCGAACACACTGCTGAAGTTTCATCAAGATCAGTTAATGTATGAGGATGTTATAACACACTTCCTGTTTCCAATATTCGCCATAAATTTGTTTCCTCGCCACGGCCAAACCGTTCGAGATATCAAAAATCCCCTGGCAATTTTTCATCCTCCATGTCTTGACTTCATGCACACCGAGTTTCGTGGCGATTGGTTGAATTTTCTAGAAGTACTAGGAGTATTTCAAATGCCAGAACATGCGTTTTTAAACTACCCTAAATAGCCGACTTCCTGTTGGGCTGGCGTAAAAAGTAAAAGCACAAAGGATATATGAACCGATGAGATCTACAAGTATATCGATTTTCATATTATTACATGCAAACGTGTTTGATTTATGGACCAAGTTTTCGGACCCCGTTCCAGGGGGCGCTGTCGAGCCCCCCTGCCACGCCCGGGTACCAGCTTCAGTCCGGCTCTAATGGCCGCGGGTTCTGACCTGTGTGCAAAGTTTCAAGAGTTTTTGAGCACGTTAAGAGACCCAAAAGTGCCCAAATAGTCGTAAGAAAAATATTAATAATAATAATAATAATAATAATAATAATCCGAAGGAAAACAATAGGGCCTTCGCCTTTTCAAGGCTTGGGCCCTAATAATAATCCGGAGAAAAACAATAGGGCCTTCGCCTTTTCAAGGCTTGGGCCCTAATAATAATAATAATCCGGAGGAAAACAATAGGGCCTTCGCCTTTTCAAGGCTTGGGCCCTAATGATACCTTTATTGTTAGTCTTCAATGCACAACGCTTGAGCGTATATGCAAGCAATGCAACAGCAGATTGCATTACAAATATCTTCATTGCATTTTGGATTGAGTTAGTTCTTGAATGCATTGCAAGGCAACAAAGTGCATGATACTTTTATTGTTATTCTTCAATGCACAACGCTTGAGAGTATAAGCAAGCGATGCAACAGCAGATTGCGTTGCAAATATCTTCGATGCATTGTTGAATGAGTTAGTTCTTGAATGCATTTGCAAGGCAACAAAGTTAATGATACTTTTATTGTTAGTCTTCAAAGCACACAACGCTTGAGCGTATAAGCAAGCGATGCAAAAGCAGATTGCATTGCAAATATCTTTAGTGCATTTTGGATTGAGTTAATTATTGAATGCATTGTAATGCAACAAAGTGCATGTTACTTTTGTTTTTATTCTTTAATGCACAACGCTTTAACATATGTGCAAAGCGATGCAACAGCAGATTGCATTGCAAATATCTTCAATGCACTGTTAAATGAGTTAGTTCTTGAATGCATTGCAAGGCAAGAAAAGTGCATGATACTTTTATTGTTATTCTTCATTGCACAACGCTTGAGCGTATAAGCAAGCGATGCAACAGCAGATTGCATCGCAATCATCTTTAGTGCACTTTGGATTGAGATAGTTCTTTAATGCATTGTCAAAGTGCATGTTACTTTTATTGTTATTCTTTAATGCACAACGCTTTAACGTATGTGCAAAGCGATGCAACAGCAGATTGCATTGAAAATATCTTCAATGCACTGTTGAATGAGTTAGTTCTTGAATGCATTGCAAGGCAACAAAGTGCATGATACTTTTATTGTTATTCTTCAATGCACAACGCTTGAGCGTATAAGCAAGCGATGCAACAGCAGATTGCATTGCAAATATCTTCAATGCACTGTTGAATGAGTTAGTTATTGAATGCATTGCAAGGCAACAAAGTGCATGATACTTTTATTGTTATTCTTCAATGCACAACGCTTGAGCGTATAAGCAAGCGATGCAACAGCAGATTGCATTGCAAATATCTTCAGTGCATTTTGGATTGAGTTAGTTCTTGAATGCATTGAAATGCAACAAGGTGCACGTTACTTTTGTTTTCATTCTTTAATGCACAACGCTTTAACATATGTGCAAAGCGATGCAACAGCAGATTGCATTGCAAATATATTCAATGCACTGTTAAATGAGTTAGTTCTTGAATGCATTGCAAGGCAACAAAGTGCATGATACTTTTATTGTTATTCTTCATTGCACAACGCTTGAGCGTTTAAGCAAGCGATGCAACAGCAGATTGCATTGCAATCATCTTTAGTGCACTTTGGATTGAGATAGTTCTTTAATACATTGAAATGCATTGTCAAAGTGCATGTTACTTTTATTGTTATTCTTTAATGCAAAACGCTTTAACGTATGTGCAAAGCGATGCAACAGCAGATTGCATTGAAAATATCTTCAACGCCCCTTTGAATGAGTTAGTTCTTGAATGCATTGCAAGGCAACAAAGTGCATGATACTTTTATTGTTATTCTTCAATGCAAAACGCTTGAGCGTATAAGCAAGCGATGCAACAGCAGATTGCATTGCAAATATCTTTAGTGCACTTTGGATTGAGATAGTTCTTGAATGCATTGCAAGGCAACAAAGTGCATGATACTTTTATTGTTATTCTTCAATGCACAACGCTTGAGCTCATAAGCAAGCGATGCAACCGCAGATTGCATTGCAAATATCTTCAATGCATTGTTGAATGAGTTAGTTCTTGAATGCATTACAAGGCAACAAAGTTAATGATACCTTTATTGTTAGTCTTCAATGCACAAAGCTTGAGCGTATATGCAAGCGATGCAACAGCAGATTGCATTACAAATATCTTCATTGCATTTTGGATTGAGTTAGTTCTTGAATGCATTGAAATGCAACAAAGTGCATGCTACTTTTATTTTTATTTTTTAATGCACAACGCTTTAACATATGTGCAAAGTGATGCAACAGCAGATTGCATTGCAAATATCTTCAATGCACTGTTGAATGAGTTAGTTCTTGAATGCATTGCAAGGCAACAAAGTGCATGATACTTTTATTGTTATTCTTCAATGCACAACGCTTGAGAGTATAAGCAAGCGATGCAACAGCAGATTGCGTTGAAAATATCTTCGATGCATTATTGAAAGAGTTAGTTCTTGAATGCATTTGCAAGGCAACAAAGTTAATGATACCTTTATTGTTAGTCTTCAATGCACAACGCTTGAGCGTATAAGCAAGCGATGCAACAGCAGATTGCATTGCAAATATCTTTAGTGCATTTTGGATTGAGTTAGTTCTTGAATGCATTGAAATGCAACAAAGTGCATGTTACTTTTGTTTTCATTCTTTAATGCACAACGCTTTAACATGTGCAAAGCGATGCAACAGCAGATTGCATTGCAAATATATTCAATGCACTGTTAAATGAGTTAGTTCTTGAATGCATTGCAAGGCAACAAAGTGCATGATACTTTTATTGTTATTCTTCATTGCACAACGCTTGAGCGTATAAGCAAGCGATGCAACAGCAGATTGCATTGCAATCATCTTTAGTGCACTTTGGATTGAGATAGTTCATTAATGCATTGTAATGCATTGTCAAAGTGCATTTTTAGGGGCCAAGCACTGAAGGTGCGGGCACCTATTGTATCTGTTCCCGTTCTTATTCTTCTTTTTCTTTTTCTTTTTCTTTTTCTTCCGACTGGGCGTCTATGGCAGCCTATAGAACCGTTTGCGGGAAACTTATACAAATTGGCACAGTGATAGAGGACAGCCTGAACTATCACCATAGCAAATTTGGAGTCTCCAACTCATTCCCTCTAGCGCCACCAGCTGTCCAAAGTTTCACTCATGTTTATGCGAATAACTTTTGAACCACAAGGGCTAGAAACAAAATTATTTTTTCCTCTGATTCCTGAGCTCATGACGATTCGACTGCACCCTATGACGTCATTTTCCGTCATAATAGTTTTCCCGCCATTTTGAATTTTCCGAAAAACCTATTTTTTCGAACTCCTCCTAGGCCGTTGCTCCGAATTTCACGAAAAATGAACCAGATCACCTCCAGACCTTGACAACCAAAAGTTATGGAATTCAAGTTGATTCGAATTACCGTTCTCGAATACCGCTCAAATAAATTTTACGTAGCGCTTGCGAAAACCGACGTAAGGCCGTATCTCCACAACGCTTTATCGGATTCAGACCAAATTTGGTACATGTTATCACAAGCATGACTTGAGGCTACATGCTGCGTTTCGGCGCAGCGCCACCTACTGGTCCGGAGATATGAAGAATTTATGTTTTTGCTTATAACTTCTGAACGGTTTGTCCAAAAATCACAAAAGTGGTCTCGTTAGATTCAGGGCGTCGTGCTGAGTTGACTGATATCCAATTTTCCCATATCGGCCATTTTGGCTGTCGGCCATTTTGAATTATGTGCTAAAATGCTGTATTTTATGAACGCTTGAACGTATCATTACGAAACTCAGTATGAGTCATCAGTACAACGCCCTAAAGGTACTCAAAAATTTATGAGACAGCGCCACCTTTTGGTCAAAAGTTATAATGAAATTTCCAAAAATGCTAATAACTTTTGAATAAATTTGCCTATAGTAATGACACTGATCTTAATAGATTCCTTGGGTTATGCTGAAAACATAGATACCAATTTTGCCATAGTCAGCCAAACTTCCTGTCCGCCATCTTTATTTTCTTTTAAAACCTACTTTTGCGAACTCCTCCTAGACCGAACGTCCGATTTTCACCAAAATCGGATCGTGTCATCTCCAGACCGTGCCGAGTAAAAGTTATGGATTTCGTGTCGATAGACAAAACCGTTTTCGTATACCGCAGTGGCAAAGTTGAGGCATGATGCCAAAATGACTATTCAGGCTTTATATCTGCAATGCCTTGACATATTGACACCAAACTTTGTATGTGTCATTGTCACTTCACTCTGACCACATCACATCAGTTTCGTAACTGCGCCACCTACTGGTCGAAAGTGATAATCATATTTTTAGTTAATGTATGTGATTTTTCAACCATTTTGCCAAAATTCATCTTTAAATGTCTTCAATTGCTCCTTGCTGCAGTTGGCCTCACACTCCCAGCCACTTTAGCATGTCTTGTCGTCTGCTTTTGCGCTTGGCCCCGTGATGGCTGCTTGCAGCTATATTACTTTTATTGTTATTCTTTAATGCACAACGCTTTAACGTATGTGCAAAGCGATGCAACAGCAGATTGCATTGAAAATATCTTCAACGCCCCTTTGAATGAGTTAGTTCTTGAATGCATTGCAAGGCAACAAAGTGCATGATACTTTTATTGTTATTCTTCAATGCACAACGCCTGATCTTATAAGCAAGCGATGCAACAGCAGATTGCATTGCAAATATCTTCAATGCACTGTTGAATGAGTTAGTTATTGAATGCATTGCAAGGCAACAAAGTGCATGATACTTTTATTGTTATTCTTCAATGCACAACGCTTGATAAGCAAGCGATGCAACAGCAGATTGCATTGCAAATATCTTCAGTGCATTTTGGATTGAGTTAGTTCTTGAATGCATTGAAATGCAACAAGGTGCACGTTACTTTTGTTTTCATTCTTTAATGCACAACGCTTTAACATATGTGCAAAGCGATGCAACAGCAGATTGCATTGCAAATATATTCAATGCACTGTTAAATGAGTTAGTTCTTGAATGCATTGCAAGGCAACAAAGTGCATGATACTTTTATTGTTATTCTTCATTGCACAACGCTTGAGCGTATAAGCAAGCGATGCAACAGCAGATTGCATTGCAAATATCTTTAGTGCACTTTGGATTGAGATAGTTATTGAATGCATTGCAAGGCAACAAAGTGCATGATACTTTTATTGTTATTCTTCAATGCACAACGCTTGAGCTCATAAGCAAGCGATGCAACCGCAGATTGCATTGCAAATATCTTCAATGCATTGTTGAATGAGTTAGTTCTTGAATGCATTACAAGGCAACAAAGTAAAATATATATATATATATATATATATATATATATATATATATATATATATATATATATATATATATATATATGTAGCCTGTGGGTTTGAGGCATTCGATGTTGCTCTCTCTCATTTCCCTCCGTCACCGCTTCTGATCGCTTTTCATTCCTTCTCGTTAGCTAATGTGGGTGGGAGTGGTTGGAAATTGAGAGCAGGCAGGTATATAGGCACCTGGGGTCCTCATGCCGGTAGCGAAACACTGTAGCTAGCTGCTAACGCGTTGGAGTGCAGCAGTGTTCCGGGGTGCTGTTTGTAGTTAAGGGTGTTGCAGAGTGTTTGCCAATGGCGCTACTGATTGTATGTGTGCACGCTTCCGAAACAACATGTTTGGAATGCCTAAACTGATGAACACAGAGAAGCGTTCCGTGAGATTGTGAAGCGGCGAAACACTGTCTACTCACCCAATCGCTAGACTGCAGACAGAGGCTGCAGCAATCCGATTGTCGGCTGCTGTTCTCTTGAATGTTTAAAGGTGTTTAAATGTGTATGAATGTGCAGGTGCTGCTTTTCTTAGACATGTTTTTGGTTGGTTTTCTTTTTTTTCTTTTTCTTTCTTTTCCCGCTAACCGGTGGGGTGTAAGAGATTTGTGTTAGTAAACCAATTGTGACCACCGGCTAGCGGTTTCTTCTTTTTTTGTTGTTTGTTTCCCCCTCTTCCCGAATAATAGTCTTGGAGTGTCGGGCCCATCGAATAGACTAGCTTATCGGGTTCTAGCCTGGTTCCCTTAGTATTTCACCCATTTGGACTGAGTGTGCAGTGTAGTGCTGTGATGTGTGCATCAAAGAGCATGATTGCCGTGGTTATGTGGACTGAGTCTGTAGTGTTTGTTCTACCATAAAAGTGGTGTGCTTTAGCTCACGTGTGGCGTTAACCTAGGCCCGGTCTAGCTGGTAATCTGGTGGCCCACCCTCCTATGACTTATCCCTATGTCAAATTGTTTATGTGTTATTTATTGACAATCAAAAGCGACTCAATTTTAACAAAAAGATAAAATAAAGATATATTTTTTTACTTTGCTAAGCCAAGCCTGTGCGTGTCTTCTTCTGTACAGAGTCCCCTTGTTCTTAACGGTCTTATTCAAGGGGTGGCGTAGTTAGCACTGCCATAGCCCTACGGGGGGGCTACATATATAAATAAATATAGCTGCAAGCACTAAAGGCACATATATATATATATATATATATATATATATATATATATATATATATATATATATATATATATATATATAAAAACCGCCACCCCGGTGCCTTTAGGGTTCTTGTGCACAACGGGCAATAACGTATCTCCGCTTTAGAGCTTGCATCAGTGTGGGTTCTGCAAAAGTGCGCATCGAGGGCGTGAGCACCGTTCTGAAACCTAAAATGAAAAATTAGACACCCTACAGTCTCATGGACTTAACGGACACATGAAATCAGCAGCCATTGTAAGTACACAAGACCAAAAATTCATATGAAGTGTGATATATATATATATATTAATTTTTTTAAGGGACAAGACAGATCATTTGACTTGCCTGACCTGATTAGAACAGTGAAAAAATCTAAATAAAAAATGGGTTGTGCAAAAAGGTGCATTTTTTGCTAGATTTTTAAAAAAGTTTAAATATATCAAAACAGAAAGATTTTTTTACATTTAAAAGCGTGCAATGAAAAACAGGAATAGGGGAGGGGAATGACCGACAGAGAGAGACAGAGAACTTTTGAAACTAAAAAAATAACATCCTAACTTTGACAGAAAGTAGTCTTTGATAATGTTTAAATATACATAAAAATGCAGCATTGAATTAATTGAAATTACTGTACTTTAAAACACTTGTTTAAAAGAAAAAACACATTTATACATAGTATAAAACACTAGATGGCACAATATACCTATTTTTCATAGTCTTTCTGTCCCCCTCCCCACACAGACAAACACAGGAGGGGCTGTCTGTGTGTGTGGCTGCGATGTCAAGATTGCAGTGTGTGTGTGTGTGTGTGTGTGTGTGTGTGTGTGTGTGTGTGTGTGTGTGTGTGTGTGTGTGTGTGTGTGTGTGTACGAGGATCGATCGAAAAATGGAGACATAAAAACATACTCCGTCATTTTGTTCATACAGGACATCATTCAAACTGCTAAGTGTTTCCTTATATTTGTGTACACTCGCAATGAAACACAACATTTTGCTTTTGTTAAACTATAAACTCTTGTCAAACTGTAACATACAAATGTCACCCAACCAAAATCACACACACACACACACACACACACACACAACAATGTTGACTGTTTTTGTTCTGTTTCAGCAGCGAAAATAGTTAAACAAAGATCACAGCAGAACCATCGCGCATCTCAATGTTTTTTCATTAGTGAATGATTCCGCATTTTGAAAGAATCGCTTGACTCAAAGATTCAATGATCAATCCATAAAGATCTGTGTCATTCATGAATGATTCAGTCGTTCTAACGACTCGTTTGAACGAATGAATCAATGACTCGCTCATTAAGACGGTCGTGTTTTTTCATTAGTGAATGATTCCGCATTTTGAAAGAATCGCTTGACTCAAAGATTCAATGATCAATCCATAAAGATCTGTGTCATTCATGAATGACTCAGTCGTTCGAACGACTCGTTTGAACGAATGAATCAATGACTCGCTCATTAAGACGGTCGCCTGGCGACACCTATAGGAGGTTTAGTGTTATGTTTAAAAGTAGCCTTACATTCTTTGCAACGATCGTTAATTAACTTATATTTAAAACAATCTTATAACATTATTTAATGCATTGTTATTTTTCAGAGTAAAATATTTAATTTGATCAGCCACAGGGTAGGCTAACAGTCCTATAGTGTCTTATTATTCTAAATAATTTAATTTATTGATCAAATTTAGAAATTAAAAATGAACTATGAAGCATACATTTAATAAGAGTAGGGTGTGACTAGGTATAGATATTACAATATACAGATATTCAAATATAGTGGGCACTAGCCTATTAAAACCTGAACGTGTCCGCTTAATAAATCGTGAGCTGAATGAGTCGCAGCAAACATCAGCACAAGGAGTCCAATTTCATTAATCATGGGTGAAAAGCTGACTGAAAAGATTAAGGATAATAGGCTATTGAACACGCAATTCAAGCAATCCCACCCCCGAAATGGCGCTATGTTTAAAATTAAACTAAATGCTCACGGCTGCACGGGCAATAACGCGTTCACGGCGAGGAACGAGCAGAACAGAGTGAATGTGTTTTAGTTCATTCATACTGGACGTCCAGTACTTACTTTGGCTTTTAAGTTAGCGATTTAAAAGCCCCCGCTTTAATTGCACATCGATTAACCGGTAGGAAAATATTCTAACAGTCACTATTTATATAGATACAATATACAATGGGCCTACCCGATTTTGACCACAAGAGGGCAGTATTGTCCTATGTATGACTTATTTTTTGACTAAAAAGTGCATTCTGGCTGTTTTTTAACTTATACATAATTCTTAAATTGAAATAAAAGAACAAAATGGGTTTAGTTCTGATATTTGTATACTTTTATATAGAAATAAATGGTGTATAATACATTTTTTAGAAGATATGAGGCTTTTAGTGTTTCCTTTTTTGGACATTACTTTAATCCCTCGCCATAGCAAAACCGTTTGAGATATTTAATATCCGTTCACAATTTAGCATCTTTAATGTATTTTCATCATGTTGAAAAAGTTTGGTGTGAATAAAATAAACCACCGCTAAAAACTCGGAGTCTAAAATATACCAAAACTCACATTCAAACCAAAATATCTGACTTCTTGTTGGTCGGAGCTAATGACTGTAAATTAGAAAGTTGTCCGGATCGAAGAGAAGAATATACGTACCGGGTTTGGTTACTGTAGGTAAAACTAATACCCCATTTTTGACTAAAGGTGGCGCTACTGAGCCCCTTACCACGCCCGTTTCTGAAACTTCGCACAAGTGTACTAGGCAATAAATGTGATATGCATGTTGAGTTTCATGCAATTTGAAGCATTTTAAGAGCCTCAAATGCATCCAAAAAGAATATAAAAGTTTAAAGCGTTGCCATGGCGACAGTATTAAAGATATCAATAATCCTTTCACAGGTCTACATCTGTCGTGTGTTTTATGGCAAGCCGTTTTAACATTTAATCATTTAAGCCTACTAGTATCTATTTTCATGCTACTAGTACTTATTTTTTAGTTACTAGTATCTATTCCATTAAGTACTAGTACTTATTCATTAGATACTAGTACTTATTCATTAGATACTAGTGCTTATTCTTTAGATACTAGTGCTTATTCTTTAGGTACTAGTACCTTTTTAAAGATACTAGTACTTATTCATTAGATACTAGTACCTAATAAATAGATACTAGTACTTATTCATTAGATACTAGTACTTATTCAATAGATACTAGTACTTATTCATTAGATACTAGTACTTATTCATTAGATACTAGTACTTATTCATTAGATACTAGTACTTATTCATTAGATACTAGTACTTATTTAATAGATACTAGTACTTATTCATTAGATACTAATACTTATTTAAATAGTGACTAGTAACTATTTTTTTGTTACTAGTAAAAAAAAAACTTTTTTTGCCATTGACTTCTATGGGATCTGTCATTTAGATATCAACTATTCACTTCTGACTAGTATCTATTCCAATTGTGACTAGTACATATATATTAGATACTAGTACTTATTCATTAGGTACTAGTACTTATTTTTTAGATACTAGTACATTTTAATAGATACTAGTACCTATTAAATAGATACTAGTACCTATTAAATAGATACTAGTACTTATTCATTAGATACTAGTACTTATTCTTTAGATACTAGTGCTTATTATTTAGATACTAGTGCTTATTATTTAGATACTAGTGCTTATTATTTAGATACTAGTACTTATTCATTAGATACTAGTACTTATTCATTAGATACTAGTACGTATTTAATAGATACTAGTGCCTATTTATTAGATACTAGTATTTATTCCAAATGTTACTAGTAAGATTTTTAATTTTACTAGTAAGATTTTTAATTGAACTCTACCGTTGCCGTTCTGACTAGTCAGAACATAAGACTAGTAAAAAAGCATTTGTGACTAGTAAAATAAGAATAGTTACTAGTATCTATTGAATAAGTACTAGTATCTAATGAATAAGTACTAGTATCTAATGAATAAGTACTAGTATCTAATTAATAGATACTAGTATCTAAATAATAAGCACTAGTATCTAAATAATAAGCACTAGTATCTAAAGAATAAGTACTAGTATCTAATGAATAAGTACTAGTATCTATTTAATAGCTACTAGTATCTATTTAATAGGTACTAGTATCTATTAAAAGGTACTAGTATCTAAAAAATAAGTACTAGTACCTAATGAATAAGTACTAGTATCTAATATATATGTACTAGTCACAATTGGAATAGATACTAGTCAGAACTGAATAGTTGATATCTAAATGACAGATCCCATAGAAGTCAATGGCAAAAAAAGTTTTTTTTTACTAGTAACAAAAAAATAGTGACTAGTCACTATTTAAATAAGTACTAGTATCTAATGAATAAGTACTAGTATCTATTAAATAAGTACTAGTATCTAATGAATAAGTACTAGTATCTAATGAATAAGTACTAGTATCTATTAAATAAGTACTAGTATCTAATGAATAAGTACTAGTATCTAATGAATAAGTACTAGTATCTAATGAATAAGTACTAGTATCTTTAAAAAGGTACTAGTACCTAAAGAATAAGCACTAGTATCTAATGAATAGGCACTAGTACCTAAAGAATAAGTACTAGTATCTAATGAATAAGTACTAGTACTTAATGGAATAGATACTAGTAACTAAAAAATAAGTACTAGTAGCATGAAAATAGATACTAGTAGGCTTAAATGATTAAATGTTAAAACGGCTTGCCATAGTGTTTACATTATACAGATGAAGTTTGAAGCAAATCGGGTAAAAATAAGAGGGTGAATTCAAAGCATTTTGAAAGTGACACACTTCCTGCTGCCAGTTGGTGGCGCTATAACTTTGACTCACAATAGTCACATCCATGTGATCGCCCTCTTACAGCGAACACACTGCTGAAGTTTCATCAAGATCAGTTAATGTATGAGGATGTTATAACACACTTCCTGTTTCCAATATTTGCCATAAACCGATGAGATCTATAAGTGTACCGAGTTTCATATTATTACACGCAAGCGTGTTTGATTTATGGACCAAGTTTTCGGACCGCGTTCCAGGGAGCCACCCCCGGGTACCAGCTTCAGTCCGGCTCTAATGAGCGTATAAGCAAGCGATGCAAAAGCAGATTGCATTGCAAATATCTTTAGTGCATTTTGGATTGAGTTAATTATTGAATGCATTGTAATGCAACAAAGTGCATGTTAATTTTATTGTTATTCTTTAATGCACAACGCTTTAACGTATGTGCAAAGCGATGCAACAGCAGATTGCATTGAAAATATCTTTAACGCCCCTTTGAATGAGTTAGTTATTGAATGCATTGCAAGGCAACAAAGTGCATGATACTTTTATTGTTATTCTTCAATGCACAACGCTTGAGCGTATAAGCAAGCGATGCAACAGCAGATTGCATTGCAAATATCTTCGATGCACTGTTGAATGAGTTAGTTATTGAATGCATTGCAAGGCAACAAAGTGCATGATACTTTTATTGTTATTCTTCAATGCAAAACGCTTGAGCGTATAAGCAAGCGATGCAACAGCAGATTGCATTGCAAATATCTTCAGTGCATTTTGGATTGAGTTAGTTCTTGAATGCATTGAAATGCAACAAGGTGCACGTTACTTTTGTTTTCATTCTTTAATGCACAACGCTTTAACATATGTACAAAGCGATGCAACAGCAGATTGCATTGCAAATATCTTCAATGCACTGTTGAATGAGTTAGTTATTGAATGCATTGCAAGGCAACAAAGTGCATGATACTTTTATTGTTATTCTTCAATGCACAACGCTTGAGCGTATAAGCAAGCGATGCAACAGCAGATTGCATTGCAAATATCTTCAATGCATTGTTGAATGAGTTAGTTATTGAATGCATTGCAAGGCAACAAAGTGCATGATACTTTTATTGTTATTCTTCAATGCACAACGCTTGAGCTCATAAGCAAGCGATGCAACCGCAGATTGCATTGCAAATATCTTCAATGCATTTTGGATTGAGTTAGTTCTTGAATGCATTGAAATGCAACAAAGTGCATGTTACTTTTGTTTTCATTCTTTAATGCACAACGCTTTAACATATGTGCAAAGCGATGCAACAGCAGATTGCATTGCAAATATATTCAATGCACTGTTAAATGAGTTAGTTCTTGAATGCATTGCAAGGCAACAAAGTGCATGATACTTTTATTGTTATTCTTCATTGCACAACGCTTGAGCGTATAAGCAAGCGATGCAACAGCAGATTGCATTGCAATCATCTTTAGTGCACTTTGGATTGAGATAGTTCATTAATGCATTGTAATGCATTGTCAAAGTGCATTTTACTTTTATTGTTATTCTTTAATGCACAACGCTTTAACGTATGTGCAAAGCGATGCAACAGCAGATTGCATTGAAAATATCTTCAACGCCCCTTTGAATGAGTTAGTTCTTGAATGCATTGCAAGGCAACAAAGTGCATGATACTTTTATTGTTATTCTTCAATGCACAACGCTTGATCTTATAAGCAAGCGATGCAACAGCAGATTGCATTGCAAATATCTTCAATGCACTGTTGAATGAGTTAGTTATTGAATTCATTGCAAGGCAACAAAGTGCATGATACTTTTATTGTTATTCTTCAATGCACAACGCTTGAGCGTATAAGCAAGCGATGCAACAGCAGATTGCATTGCAAATATCTTCAGTGCATTTTGGATTGAGTTAGTTCTTGAATGCATTGAAATGCAACAAGGTGCACGTTACTTTTGTTTTCATTCTTTAATGCACAACGCTTTAACATATGTGCAAAGCGATGCAACAGCAGATTGCATTGCAAATATATTCAATGCACTGTTAAATGAGTTAGTTCTTGAATGCATTGCAAGGCAACAAAGTGCATGATACTTTTATTGTTATTCTTCATTGCACTTGAGCGTATAAGCAAGCGATGCAACAGCAGATTGCATTGCAAATATCTTTAGTGCACTTTGGATTGAGATAGTTCTTGAATGCATTGCAAGGCAACAAAGTGCATGATACTTTTATTGTTATTCTTCAATGCACAACGCTTGAGCTCATAAGCAAGCGATGCAACCGCAGATTGCATTGCAAATATCTTCAATGCATTGTTGAATGAGTTAGTTCTTGAATGCATTGCAAGACAACAAAGTTAATGATACCTTTATTGTAAGTCTTCAATGCACAACGCTTGACCGTATATGCAAGCGATGCAACAAGCAGATTTGCATTACAAATATCTTCATTGCATTTTGGATTGAGTTAGTTCTTGAATGCATTGAAATGCAACAAAGTGCATGCTACTTTTATTTTTATTCTTTAATGCACAACGCTTTAGCATATGTGCAAAGCGATGCAACAGCAGATTGTATGCAAATATCTTCAATGCACTGTTGAATGAGTTAGTTCTTGAATGCATTGCAAGGCAACAAAGTGCATGATACTTTTATTGTTATTCTTCAATGCACAACGCTTGATCTTATAAGCAAGCGATGCAACAGCAGATTGCATTGCAAATATCTTCAATGCACTGTTGAATGAGTTAGTTATTGAATTCATTGCAAGGCAACAAAGTGCATGATACTTTTATTGTTATTCTTCAATGCACAACGCTTGAGCGTATAAGCAAGCGATGCAACAGCAGATTGCATTGCAAATATCTTCAGTGCATTTTGGATTGAGTTAGTTCTTGAATGCATTGAAATGCAACAAGGTGCACGTTACTTTTGTTTTCATTCTTTAATGCACAACGCTTTAACATATGTGCAAAGCGATGCAACAGCAGATTGCATTGCAAATATCTTCAATGCACTGTTGAATGAGTTAGTTCTTGAATGCATTGCAAGGCAACAAAGTGCATGATACTTTTATTGTTATTCTTCAATGCACAACGCTTGAGCTCATAAGCAAGCGATGCAACCGCAGATTGCATTGCAAATATCTTCAATGCATTGTTGAATGAGTTAGTTCTTGAATGCATTGCAAGACAACAAAGTTAATGATACCTTTATTGTAAGTCTTCAATGCACAACGCTTGACCGTATATGCAAGCGATGCAACAAGCAGATTTGCATTACAAATATCTTCAGTGCATTTTGGATTGAGTTAGTTCTTGAATGCATTGAAATGCAACAAAGTGCATGCTACTTTTATTTTTATTTTTTAATGCACAACGCTTTAACATATGTGCAAAGCGATGCAACAGCAGATTGCATTGCAAATATCTTCAATGCACTGTTGAATGAGTTAGTTCTTGAATGCATTGCAAGGCAACAAAGTGCATGATACTTTTATTGTTATTCTTCAATGCACAACACTTGAGCGTATAAGCAAGCGATGCAACAGCAGATTGCATTGCAAATATCTTCGATGCATTGTTGAATGTGTTAGTTCTTGAATGCATTGTCAGACAACAAAGTGCATGATACCTTTATTGTTAGTCTTCAATGCACAACGCTTGAGCGTATAAGCAAGCGATGCAACTGCAGATTGCATTGCAAATATCTTCAGTGCATTTTGGATTGAGTTAGTTCTTGAATGCATTGAAATGCAACAAAGTGCATGATACTTTTATTGTTATTCTTCAATGCACAACGCTTGAGCGTATAAGCAAGCGATGCAACAGCAGATTGCATTGCAAATATCTTCGATGCATTGTTGAATGAGTTAGTTCTTGAATGCATTGCAAGGCAACAAAGTGCATGCTACTTTTATTGTTATTCTTCACTGCACAAAGCTTGAGCGTATGTTCTCGATCTTGAACTTTCTATACATTTTTGACCTACTGAAAATATAACTTGCCAAAGAGTACTCATAGATTAACACTATACATTCAGATTGATTTCTTCTGAGGTTTTATCAGACTGAAAAAAAGTCCATATTTGACTTTCTGAAAATGGTTCTGGCCATAGACTACTCGAAAATTCAACTTTAAATACATACTCATAGACTCCTTTTGATGCTTCATAAGCCATATATGGCCATATCTGACCTATTGAACTTATTTCCGGTCACTTTCTTTACATTCTCGTTAACAGCTTCTGATATTACGTCAGCCATACAGAAGTCCATATTTTGACCAAAGGAACATATTTCTGGCCAAAGAGTCCTCAATCTTGAACTTTTTACACATACTCATAATCTCCTTCTGATGCTTCATAAGCCAAATATGGACATATCTGACTTGTTGAACTTATTTCCGGTCAAAGGGTCCTAAGTTTTTAAAAAAAGTTATAGACTACTTTTGATGAAAAATCTGCCATACAGAGTTTTTGAATTCTGTATACAGAGGTCACTTTTTGACCTACTGGACATAATCCTTGCCAAAGAGTACCTGAACATTAACTTGCTATTCATAAAGATTGACTTGTTGGTTATATTAGCCATACAGAGGTCCATATTTGACCCTGGGAAAATATTTCTGGCCAAATAATCCTCAATCTTGAACTTTCCATACATACTCATAGACTCCTTCTGATGCTTCATTAGCCAAGTCCATTTAGAAGTCCATATCTTGACTGATTGAACTTATTTCTGGTCAAAGGGTCCATAAATGGTTTTAAACTATATGAACTTAGAGACGACTTCTGATGTTTATCAGCCATTCAGAATTCCACAATTGACCTACTGAACATATTTTTGGCCAAAAAAAATGACAAAAGTCCATATTTGACTTACTGAAAATTGCTCTGGCCAAAGAGTACACGAAAATTTAACTTTTTATACATACTCGTTAACACCTTTTGATATTACGTCAGCCATACAGAAGTCCATATTTGACCAAAGGAATATATTTCTGGCCAAAGAGTCCTCGATCTTGAACTTTCTATACATACTCATAGACTCCTACTGATGCTTCATGAGTCCAATAGATATCCATTTCTTGAATGATTGAACTTATTTCTGGTCAAAGGGTCCTTAAATTGTTTTAAACTATATAAACTTAGAGAATCCTTCTGATGTTAAATCAGCCATTCAGAATTCCATATTTGACCTACTGAACATATTTTTGGCCAAATAGTCCTCAATCTTGAACTTTCTACATATACTCACTGACTCTTCTGATGCTTCATAAGCCATATATGGCCATATCTGACATATTGAACTTATATCCGGTCAAAGGGTCCTCAAAAGTTTTTAAACAATATAAAGTTATAGACTACTTTTAATGAAAAATCTGCCATACAGAGTCTTTGAAATCTATCTTTCTAAAGATATTGACTCCTTCTGGTGTATAATCAGCCATACAGAATTCCATATTTGACCTACTGAAAATATAACTGGCCAAAGAGTACTCATAGATAAACACTATACATTCAGATTGATTTCTTCTGAGGTTATATCAGACTGAAAAAAAGTCCATATTTGACTTTCTGAAAATTGTTCTGGCCATAGACTATTTGAAAATTCAACTTTAAATACATACTCATAGACTCCTTTTGATGCTTCACAAGCCATATATGGCCATATCTGACCTATTGAACTTATTTCCGGTCACTTTCTATACATTCTTGTTAACACCTTCTGATATTACGTCAGCCATACAGAAGTCCATATTTTGACCAAAGGAACATATTTCTGGCCAAAGAGTCCTCGATCTTGAACTTTCTATACATACTCAAAGACTCCTATTGATGCTTCATAAGTCCAATTAGATATACATATCAGGTCTATTGAACTTATTTCTGGTCAAAGGGGCCTCAAAAGATTTTAAACTATATAAAGTTATAGACTCTTTCTGATGATAAATCAGCCATATACAGAGGTCCCTTTTTGACTTACGGGACATATTTTTGGCCAAAGAGTTCCTGAACATTACTTTGCTTTTCATAAAGATTGACTTGTTGTGATGTTATATTAGCCATACAGAAGTCCATATTTGACCCAAGGAACATATGTCTGGCCAAATAATCCTCAATCTTGAACTTTCCATATATACTCATAGACTCTTTCTGATGCTTCATTAGCCATATAGAAGTCCATTTAGAAGTCCATATCTTGACTGATTGAACTTATTTCTGGTCAAAGGGTCCATAAATGGTTTTAAACTATATGAACGACTTCTGATGTTAATCAGCCATTCAAAATTCCACAATCGACCTACTGAACATATTTTTGGCCAAAAAAATGACAAAATTCAATATTTGACTCACTGAAAATTGTTCTGGCCATAGACTACTCGAAAATTCAACTTTAAATACGTACTCAAAGACTCCTTTTGATGCTTCATAAGCCATATATGGCCATATCTGACCTATTGAACTTATACATACCCATACATACTCATAGACAACTTCTGATGCTTGATTAGCCATATTGAAGTCCATTTAGAAGTCCATATCTTGACTGATTGAACTTATTTCTGGTCAAAGGGTCCATAAATGGTTTTAAACTATATGAACTTAGAGATGACTTCTGATGTTAATCAGCCATTCAGAATTCCACAATTGACCTACTGAACATATTTTTGGCCAAAAAAAATGCCAAAAGTCCATATTTGACTTACTGAAAATTGCTCTGGCCAGAGAGTACACGAAAATTTAACTTTTTATACATACTCGTTAACACCTTCTGATATTACGTCAGCCAATCAGAAGTCCATATTTGACCAAAGGAATATATTTCTGGCCAAAGAGTCCTCAATCTTGAACTTTCTACACATACTCATAATCTCCTTCTGATGCTTCATAAGCCATATATGGACATATCTGACCTATTGAACTTATTTCCGGTCAAAGGGTCCCAAGTTTTTAAAAAAGTTATAGACTACTTTTGATGAAAAATCTGCCATACAGAGTCTTGGAATTCTGTATACAGAGGTCACTTTTTGACCTACTGGACATAATCCTTGCCAAAGAGTACCTGAACATTAACTTGCTTTTCATAAAGATTGACTTGTTGGTTATATTAGCCATACAGAGGTCCATATTTGACCCCAGGAAAATATTTCTGGCATAATGATCCTCAATCTTGAACTTTCCATACATACTCATAGACAACTTCTGATGCTTGATTAGCCATATTGAAGTCCATTTAGAAGTCCATATCTTGACGGATTGAATTTATTTCTGGTCAAAGGGTCCTAATTGGTTTTAAACTATATAAACTTAGAGACTCCTGATGTTAAATCAGCCATTCAGAATTCCCTATTTGACCTACTGAACATATTTTTGGCCAAAGAGTCCTCAATCTTGAATTTTCTACATATACTCACTGACTCTTCTGATGCTTCATAAGCCATATATGGCCATATCTGACCTATTGAACTTATATCCGGTCAAAGGGTCCTCAAAAGTTTTTAAACAATATAAAGTTATAGACTACTTTTAATGAAAAATCTGCCATACAGAGTCTTTGAAATCTATCTTTCTAAAGATATTGACTCCTTCTGGTGTTAAATCAGCCATACAGAATTCCATATTTGACCTACTGAAAATATAACTGGCCAAAGAGTACTCATAGATAAACACTATACATTCAGATTGATTTCTTCTGAGGTTATATCACACTGAAAAAAAGTCCATATTTGACTTTCTGAAAATGGTTCTGGCCATAGACTTAGAAAAACATACAAATTCGTACGAGTGAGGTCGTATGAATTGGTACGAATTAGCCACCTCGTAAAATTCGTACGAATTGCCGTGAGATCGGGTTGAAATATCTTCAATGCATTGTTGAATGAGTTAGTTCTTGAATGCATTGAAATGCAACAAAGTGCATGCTACTTTTATTTTTATTTTTTAATGCACAACGCTTTAACATATGTGCAAAGCGATGCAACAGCAGATTGCATTGCAAATATCTTCAATGCACTGTTGAATGAGTTAGTTCTTGAATGCATTGCAAGGCAACAAAGTGCATGATACTTTTATTGTTATTCTTCATTGCACAACGCTTGAGCGTATAAGCAAAGCGATGCAACAGCAGATTGCATTGCAAATATCTTTAGTGCACTTTGGATTGAGATAGTTTGTAGATAACTGAAAGTTCACTTCTGTATAGTTTTGAGATAGTTTGTAGATGTATGTAGTTTGTAGAGGCCCCTTTGACCAGAAATAAGTTCAATAGGCCTGATATGTATATCTATTGGACTTATGAAGCATCAATAGGAGTCTTTGAGTATGTATAGAAAGTTCAAGATCGAGGACACTTTGGCCAGAAATATGTTCCTTTGGTCAAAATATGAAATTATGATACCATAGACATAGAAAGTGACCGGAAAAAAGTTCAATAGGTCAGATATAGCCATATATGACTTATGAAGCATCAAAAGGAGTCTATGAGTATGTATTTAAAGTTGCATTTTCGAGTAGTCTATGGCCAGAACAATTTTCAGAAAGTCAAATATGGACTTTTTTTCAGTCTGATATAACCTCAGAAGAAATCAATCTGAATGTATAGTGTTAATCTATGAGTACTCTTTGGCCAGTTATATTTTCAGTAGGTCAAATTTGGAATTCTGTATGGCTGATTTAACACGAGAAGGAGTCAATATGTTTAGAAAGATAGAGTTCAAAGACTCGTATGGCAGATTTTACATCAAAAGTAGTCTATAACTTTTTTAAAAACTTAAGACCCTTTGACCGGAAATAAGTTCAATAGGTCAGATATGGCCATATATGGCTTATGAAGCATCAGAAGGAGATATTTTTAGAAAGTTCAAGATTGAGGACTCTTTGGCCAAAAATATGTTCCTTTGGTCAAAATATGGACTTCTGTATGGCTGACGTAATATCAGAAGGTGTTAACGAGAATGTATAGAAAGTGACCGGAAATAAGTTCAATAGGTCAGATATGGCCATATATGGCTTATGAAGCATCAAAAGGAGTCTATGAGTATGTATTTAAAGTTGAATTTTCGAGTAGTCTATGGCCAGAACAATTTTCAGAAAGTCAAATATGGACTTTTTTTCAGTCTCATATAACCTCAGAAGAAATCAATCTGAATGTATAGTGTTTATCTATGAGTACTCTTTGGCAAGTTATATTTTCAGTAGGTCAAATATGGAATTCTGTATGGCTGATTTAACACCAGAAGGAGTCAATATCTTTAGAAAGATAGATTTCAAAGACTCTGTATGGCAGATTTTTCATTAAATGTAGTCTATAACTTTATATAGTTTAAAAACTTTTGAGGACCCTTTGACCGGATATAAGTTCAATAGATCAGATATGGCCATATATGGCTTATGAAGCATCAGAAGAGTGAGTGAGTATATGTAGAAAGTTCAAGATTGAGGACTCTTTGGCCAAAAATATGTTCAGTAGGTCAAATAGGGAATTCTGAATGGCTGATTTAACATCAGGAGTCTCTAAGTTTATATAGTTTAAAACCAATTAGGACCCTTTGACCAGAAATAAATTCAATCCGTCAAGATATGGACTTCTAAATGGACTTCAATATGGCTAATCAAGCATCAGAAGTTGTCTATGAGTATGTATGGAAAGTTCAAGATTGAGGATTATTTTGCCAGAAATATTTGCCTAGGGTCAAATATGGACCTCTGTATGGCTAATATAACCAACAAGTCAATCTTTATGAATAGCAAGTTAATGTTCAGGTACTCTTTGGCCAGGATTATGTCCAGTAAGTCAAAAAGTGACCACTGTATACAGAATTCAAAGACTCTGTATGGTAGATTTTTCATCAAAAGTAGTCTATAACTTTTTTTTAAATCTTAGGACCCTTTGACCGGAAATAAGTTCAACAAGTCAGATATGTCCATATATGGCTTATGAAGCATCAGAAGGAGATTATGAGTATGTGTAGAAAGTTCAAGATTGAGGACTCTTTGGCCAGAAATATGTTCCTTTGGTCAAAATATAGACTTCTGTATGGCTGACGTAATATCAGAAGGCGTTAACGAGAATGTATAGAAAGTGACCGGAAATAAGTTCAATAGGTCAGATATGGCCATAAATGGCTTATGAAGCATCAGAAGAGTCAGTGAGTATATGTAGAAAGTTCAAGATTGACGACTCTTTGGCCAAAAATATGTTCAGTAGGTCAAATAGGGAATTCTGAATGGCTGATTTAACATCAGGAGTCTCTAAGTTTATATAGTTTAAAACCAAATAGGACCCTTTGACCAGAAATAAATTCAATCCGTCAAGATATGGACTTCTAAATGGACTTCAATATGGCTAATCAAGCATCAGAAGTGGTCTATGAGTATGTATAGAAAGTTCAAGATCGAGGACTCTTTGGCCAGAAATATATTCCTTTGGTCAAATATGGACTTCTGATTGGCTGACGTAATATCAGAAGGTGTTAACGAGTATGTATAAAAAGTAAAATTTTCGTGTACTCTCTGGCCAGAGCAATTTTCAGTAAGTCAAATATGGACTTTTGTCATTTTATTTGGCCAAAAATATGTTCAGTAGGTCAATTGTGGAATTCTGAATGGCTGATTAACATCAGAAGTCATCTCTAAGTTCATATAGTTTAAAACCATTTATGGACCCTTTGACCAGAAATAAGTTCAATCAGCCAAGATATGGACTTCTAAATGGACTTGGCTAATGAAGCATCAGAATGAGTCTATGAGTATAAATGGAAAGTTCAAGATTGAGGATTATTTGGCCAGAAATATTTGCCTAGGGTCAAATATGGACCTCTGTATGGCTAATATAACCAACAAGTCAATCTTTATGAATAGCAAGTTAATGTTCAGGTACTCTTTGGCCAGGATTATGTCCAGTAAGTCAAAAAGTGACCTCTGTATACAGAATTCAAAGACTCTGTATGGCAGATTTTTCATCAAAAGTAGTCTATAACTTTTTTTAAAAACTTAGGACCCTTTGACCGGAAATAAGTTCAACAAGTCAGATATGTCCATATATGGCTTATGAAGCATCAGAAGGAGATTATGAGTATGTGTAGAAAGTTCAAGATTGAGGACTCTTTGGCCAGAAATATGTTCCTTTGGTCAAAATATGGACTTCTGTATGGCTGACGTAATATCAGAAGGCGTTAACGAGAATGTGTAGAAAGTGACCGGAAATAAATTCAATAGGTCAGATATGGCCATATATGGCTTATGAAGCATCAAAAGGAGTCTATGAGTATGTATTTAAAGTTGAATTTTCGAGTAGTCTATGGCCAGAACAATTTTCAGAAAGTCAAATATGGACTTTTTTTCAGTCTGATATAACCTCAGAAGAAATCAATCTGAATGTATAGTGTTAATCTATGAGTACTCTTTGGCCAGTTATATTTTCAGTAGGTCAAATTTGGAATTCTGTATGTCTGATTTAACACCAGAAGGAGTCAATATGTTTAGAAAGATAGAGTTCAAAGACTCGTATGGCAGATTTTTCATCAAAGGTAGTTTATAACTTTATATTGTTTAAAAACTTTTGAGGACCCTTTGACCGGAAATAAGTTCAATAGGTCAGATATGGCCATATATGGCTCATGAAGCATCAGAAGGAGTCAATGAGTATGTATAGAAGAAATCAAGATGAGGACTCTTTGGCCAAAAATATGTGCATTAGGTCAAATAGGGAATTCTGAATGGCTGATTTAACATCAGGAGTCTCTAAGTTTATATAGTTTTAAACCAATTAGGACCCTTTGACCAGAAATAAATTCAATCCGTCAAGATATGGACTTCTAAATGGACTTCAATATGGCTAATCAAGCATCAGAAGTAGTATGTATGGAAAGTTCAAGATTGAGGATTATTTGGCCAGAAATATATTCCTTTGGTCAAATATGGACTTCTGTATGGCTGACGTAATATCAGAAGGTGTTAACGAGAATGTATAGAAAGTGACCGGAAATAAATTCAATAGGTCAGATATGGCCATATATGGCTTATGAAGCATCAAAAGGAGTCTATGAGTATGTATTTAAAGTTTAATTTTCAAATAGTCTATGGCCAGAACAATTTTCAGAAAGTCAAATATTGACTTTTTTTCAGTCTGATATAACCTCAGAAGAAATCAATCTGAATGTATAGTGTTTATCTATGAGTACTCTTTGGCCAGTTACATTTTCAGTAGGTCAAATATGGAATTCTGTATGGCTGATATAACACCAGAAGGAGTCAATATGTTTAGAAAGATAGAGTTCAAAGACTCGTATGGCAGATTTTTCATTAAAAGTAGTCTATAACTTTATATTGTTTAAAAACTTTTGAGGACCCTTTGACCGGATATAAGTTCAATAGGTCCGATATGGCCATATATGACTTATGAAGCATCAGAAGTTGTCTATGAGTATGTATGGAAAGTTCAAGATTGAGGATTATTTGGCCAGAAATATTTTCCTAGGGTCAAATATGGACCTCTGTATGGCTAATATAACCAACAAGTCAATCTTTATGAATAGCAAGTTAATGTTCATGTACTCTTTGGCTAGGATTATGTCCAGTAAGTCAAAAAGTGACCTCTGTACACAGAAATCAAAGACTCTGTATGGCAGATTTTTCATCAAAAGTAGTCTATAACTTTTTTTAAAACTTAAGACCCTTTGACCGGAAATAAGATCAATAGGTCAGATATGGCCATATATGGCTTATGAAGCTTCAGAAGGAGATATGTTTAGAAAGTTCAAGATTGAGGACTCTTTGGCCAGAAATATGTTCCTTTGGTCAAAATATGGACTTCTGTATGGCTGACGTAATATCAGAAGGTGTTAACGAGAATGTATAGAAAGTGACCGGAAATAAGTTCAATAGGTCAGATATGGCCATATATGGCTTATGAAGCATCAAAAGGAGTCTATGAGTATGTATTTAAAGTTGAATTTTCGAGTAGTCTATGGCCAGAACAATTTTCAGAAAGTCAAATATTGACTTTTTTTCAGTCTGATATAATCTCAGAAGAAATCAATCTGAATGTATAGTGTTAATCTATGAGTACTCTTTGGCCAGTTACATTTTCACTAGGTCAAATATGGAATTCTGTATGGCTGATTTAACACCAGAAGGAGTCAATATCTTTAGAAAGATAGATTTCAAAGACTCTGTTTGGCAGATTTTTCATTAAAAGTAGTCTATAACTTTATATTGTTTAAAAACTTTTGAGGACCCTTTGACCGGATATAAGTTCAATAGGTCAGATATGGCCATATATGGCTTATGAAGCATCAGAAGTTGTCTATGAGTATGTATGGAAAGTTCAAGATTGAGGATTATTTGGCCAGAAATATTTGCATAGGGTCAAATATGGACCTCTGTATGGCTAATATAACCAACAAGTCAATCTTTATGAATAGCAAGTTAATGTTCAGGTACTCTTTGGCCAGGATTATGTCCAGTAAGTCAAAAAGTGACCTCTGTATACAGAATTCAAAGACTCTGTATGGCCGATTTTTCATCAAAAGTAGTCTATAACTTTTTTTAAAACGTAGGACCCTTTGACCGGAAATAAGTTCAATAGGTCAGATATGGCCATATATGGCTTATGAAGCATCAGAAGGAGATTATGAGTATGTGTAGAAAGTTCAAGATTGAGGACTCTTTGGCCAGAAATATGTTTCTTTGGTCAAAATATGGACTTCTGTATGGCTGACGTAATATCAGAAGGTGTTAACGAGAATGTATAGAAAGTGACCGGAAATAAATTCAATAGGTCAGATATGGCCATATATGGCTTATGAAGCATCAAAAGGAGTCTATGAGTATGTATTTAAAGTTGAATTTTCGAGTAGTCTATGGCCAGAACAATTTTCAGAAAGTCAAAAATGGACTTTTTTTCAGTCTGATATAACCTCAGAAGAAATCAATCTGAATGTATAGTGTTAATCTATGAGTACTCTTTGGCCAGTTATATTTTCAGTAGATCAAATTTGGAATTCTGTATGTCTGATTTAACACCAGAAGGAGTCAATATGTTTAGAAAGATAGAGTTCAAAGACTCGTATGGCAGATTTTTTCATCAAAGGTAGTTTATAACTTTATATTGTTTAAAAACTTTTGAGGACCCTTTGACCGGATATAAGTTCAATAGGTCAGATATGGCCATTTATGGCTCATGAAGCATCAGAAGGAGTAAATGAGTATGTATAGAAATCAAGATGAGGACTCTTTGGCCAAAAATATGTGCAGTAGGTCAAATAGGGAATTCTGAATGGCTGATTCAACAGCAGGAGTCTCTAAGTTTATATAGTTTTAAACCAATTAGGACCCTTTGAACAGAAATAAATTCAATCCGTCAAGATATGGACTTCTAAATGGACTTCAATATGGCTAATGAAGCATCAGAAATTGTCTATGAGTATGTATGGAAAGTTCAAGATTGAGGATTATTTGACCAGAAATATTTTCCTAGGGTCAAATATGGACCACTGTATGGCTAATATAACGAACAAGTCAATCTTTATGAATAGCAAGTTAATGTTCATGTACTCTTTGGCCAGGATTATGTCCAGTAAGTCAAAAAGTGACCTCTGTATACAGAAATCAAAGACTCTGTATGGCAGATTTTTCATCAAAAGTAGTCTATAACTTTTTAAAAAACTTAAGACCCTTTGACCGGAAATAAGATCAATAGGTCAGATATGGCCATATATGGCTTATGAAGCTTCAGAAGGAGATATGTTTAGAAAGTTCAAGATTGAGGACTCTTTGGCCAGAAATATGTTCCTTTGGTCAAAATATGGACTTCTGTATGGCAGCCATAATATCAGAAGGTGTTAACGAGAATGTATAGAAAGTGACCGGAAATAAGTTCAATAGGTCATATATGGCCATATATGGCTTATGAATCATCAAAAGGAGTCTATGAGTATGTATTTAAAGTTTAATTTTCGAATAGTCTATGGCCAGAAAATTTTTCAGAAAGTCAAATATTTACTTTTTTTCAGTCTGATATAACCTCAGAAGAAATCAATCTGAATGTATAGTGTTAATCTATGAGTACTCTTTGGCCAGTTACATTTTCAGTAGGTCAAATATGGAATTCTGTATGGCTGATTTAACACCAGAAGGAGTCAATATCTTTAGAAAGATAGATTTCAAAGACTCTAATTGGCAGATTTTTCATTAAAAGTAGTCTATAACTTTATATTGTTTAAAAACTTTTGAGGACCCTTTGACCGGATATAAGTTCAATAGGTCAGATATGGCCATATATGGCTTATGAAGCATCAGAAGTTGTCTATGAGTATGTATGGAAAGTTCAAGATTGAGGATTATTTGGCCAGAAATATTTGCATAGGGTCAAATATGGACCTCTGTATGGCTAATATAACCAACAAGTCAATCTTTATGAATAGCAAGTTAATGTTCAGGTACTCTTTGGCCAGGATTATGTCCAGTAAGTCAAAAAGTGACCTCTGTATACAGAATTCAAAGACTCTGTATGGCAGATTTTTCATCAAAAGTAGTCTATAACTTTTTTTAAAACGTAGGACCCTTTGACCGGAAATAAGTTCAATAGGTCAGATATGGCCATATATGGCTTATGAAGCATCAGAAGGAGATTATGAGTATGTGTAGAAAGTTCAAGATTGAGGACTCTTTGGCCAGAAATATGTTTCTTTGGTCAAAATATGGACTTCTGTATGGCTGACGTAATATCAGAAGGTGTTAACGAGAATGTATAGAAAGTGACCGGAAATAAATTCAATAGGTCAGATATGGCCATATATGGCTTATGAAGCATCAAAAGGAGTCTATGAGTATGTATTTAAAGTTGAATTTTCGAGTAGTCTATGGCCAGAACAATTTTCAGAAAGTCAAAAATGGACTTTTTTTCAGTCTGATATAACCTCAGAAGAAATCAATCTGAATGTATAGTGTTAATCTATGAGTACTCTTTGGCCAGTTATATTTTCAGTAGATCAAATTTGGAATTCTGTATGTCTGATTTAACACCAGAAGGAGTCAATATGTTTAGAAAGATAGAGTTCAAAGACTCGTATGGCAGATTTTTCATCAAAGGTAGTTTATAACTTTATATTGTTTAAAAACTTTTGAGGACCCTTTGACCGGATATAAGTTCAAAGGTCAGATAGGGCCATTTATGGCTCATGAAGCATCAGAAGGAGTAAATGAGTATGTATATAAGAAATCAAGATGAGGACTCTTTGGCCAAAAATATGTGCAGTAGGTCAAATAGGGAATTCTGAATGGCTGATTTAACAGCAGGAGTCTCTAAGTTTATATAGTTTTAAACCAATTAGGACCCTTTGAACAGAAATAAATTCAATCCGTCAAGATATGGACTTCTAAATGGACTTCAATATGGCTAATGAAGCATCAGAAGTTGTCTATGAGTATGTATGGAAAGTTCAAGATTGAGGATTATTTGGCCAGAAATATATTCCTTTGGTCAAATATGGACTTCTGTATGGCTGACGTAATATCAGAAGGTGTTAACGAGAATGTATAGAAAGTGACCGGAAATAAATTCAATAGGTCAGATATGGCCATATATGGCTTATGAATCATCAAAAGGAGTCTATGAGTATGTATTTAAAGTTTAATTTTCGAGTAGTCTATGGCCAGAAAATTTTTCAGAAAGTCAAATATTTACTTTTTTTCAGTCTGAAATAACCTCAGAAGAAATCAATCTGAATGTATAGTGTTAATCTATGAGTACTCTTTGGCCAGTTACATTTTCAGTAGGTCAAATATGGAATTCTGTATGGCTGATTTAACACCAGAAGGAGTCAATATCTTTAGAAAGATAGATTTCAAAGACTCTAATTGGCAGATTTTTCATTAAAAGTAGTCTATAACTTTATATTGTTTAAAAACTTTTGAGGACCCTTTGACCGGATATAAGTTCAATAGGTCAGATATGGCCATATATGGCTTATGAAGCATCAGAAGTTGTCTATGAGTATGTATGGAAAGTTCAAGATTGAGGATTATTTGGCCAGAAATATTTGCATAGGGTCAAATATGGACCTCTGTATGGCTAATATAACCAACAAGTCAATCTTTATGAATAGCAAGTTAATGTTCAGGTACTCTTTGGCCAGGATTATGTCCAGTAAGTCAAAAAGTGACCTCTGTATACAGAATTCAAAGACTCTGTATGGCAGATTTTTCATCAAAAGTAGTCTATAACTTTTTTTAAAACGTAGGACCCTTTGACCGGAAATAATTTCAATAGGTCAGATATGGCCATATATGCCTTATGAAGCATCAGAAGGAGATTATGAGTATGTGTAGAAAGTTCAAGATTGAGGACTCTTTGGCCAGAAATATGTTTCTTTGGTCAAAATATGGACTTCTGTATGGCTGACGTAATATCAGAAGGTGTTAACAAGAATGTATAGAAAGTGACCGGAAATAAATTCAATAGGTCAGATATGGCCATATATGGCTTATGAAGCATCAAAAGGAGTCTATGAGTATGTATTTAAAGTTGAATTTTCGAGTAGTCTATGGCCAGAACAATTTTCAGAAAGTCAAAAATGGACTTTTTTTCAGTCTGATATAACCTCAGAAGAAATCAATCTGAATGTATAGTGTTAATCTATGAGTACTCTTTGGCCAGTTATATTTTCAGTAGATCAAATTTGGAATTCTGTATGTCTGATTTAACACCAGAAGGAGTCAATATGTTTAGAAAGATAGAGTTCAAAGACTCGTATGGCAGATTTTTCATCAAAGGTAGTTTATAACTTTATATTGTTTAAAAACTTTTGAGGACCCTTTGACCGGATATAAGTTCAATAGGTCAGATATGGCCATTTATGGCTCATGAAGCATCAGAAGGAGTAAATGAGTATGTATAGAAGAAATCAAGATGAGGACTCTTTGGCCAAAAATATGTGCAGTAGGTCAAATAGGGAATTCTGAATGGCTGATTTAACAGCAGGAGTCTCTAAGTTTATATAGTTTTAAACCAATTAGGACCCTTTGAACAGAAATAAATTCAATCCGTCAAGATATGGACTTCTAAATGGACTTCAATATGGCTAATGAAGCATCAGAAGTGTATGTATGGAAAGTTCAAGATTGAGGATTATTTGGCCAGAAATATTTGCCTAGTGTCAAATATGGACCTCTGTATGGCTAATATAACCAACAAGTCAATCTTTATGAATAGCAAGTTAATGTTCAGGTACTCTTTGGCCAGGATTATGTCCAGTAAGTCAAAAAGTGACCACTGTATACAGAATTCAAAGACTCTGTATGGCAGATTTTTCATCAAAAGTAGTCTATAACTTTTTTTAAAATCTTAGGACCCTTTGACCGGAAATAAGTTCAACAAGTCAGATATGTCCATATATAGCTTATGAAGAATCAGAAGGAGATTATGAGTATGTGTAGAAAGTTCAAGATTGAGGACTCTTTGGCCAGAATTATGTTCCTTTGGTCAAAATATAGACTTCTGTATGGCTGACGTAATATCAGAAGGCGTTAACGAGAATGTATAGAAAGTGACCGGAAATAAGTTCAATAGGTCAGATATGGCCATAAATGGCTTATGAAGCATCAGAAGAGTCAGTGAGTATATGTAGAAAGTTCAAGATTGACGACTCTTTGGCCAAAAATATGTTCAGTAGGTCAAATAGGGAATTCTGAATGGCTGATTTAACATCAGGAGTCTCTAAGTTTATATAGTTTAAAACCAAATAGGACCCTTTGACCAGAAATAAATTCAATCCGTCAAGATATGGACTTCTAAATGGACTTCAATATGGCTAATCAAGCATCAGAAGTGGTCTATGAGTATGTATAGAAAGTTCAAGATCGAGGACTCTTTGGCCAGAAATATATTCCTTTGGTCAAATATGGACTTCTGATTGGCTGACGTAATATCAGAAGGTGTTAACGAGTATGTATAAAAAGTAAAATTTTCGTGTACTCTCTGGCCAGAGCAATTTTCAGTAAGTCAAATATGGACTTTTGTCATTTTTTTTGGCCAAAAATATGTTCAGTAGGTCAATTGTGGAATTCTGAATGGCTGATTAACCTCAGAAGTCATCTCTAAGTTCATATAGTTTAAAACCATTTATGGACCCTTTGACCAGAAATAAGTTCAATCAGCCAAGATATGGACTTCTAAATGGACTTGGCTAATGAAGCATCAGAATGAGTCTATGAGTATAAATGGAAAGTTCAAGATTGAGGATTATTTGGCCAGAAATATTTGCCTAGGGTCAAATATGGACCTCTGTATGGCTAATATAACCAACAAGTCAATCTTTATGAATAGCAAGTTAATGTTCAGGTACTCTTTGGCCAGGATTATGTCCAGTAAGTCAAAAAGTGACCTCTGTATACAGAATTCAAAGACTCTGTATGGCAGATTTTTCATCAAAAGTAGTCTATAACTTTTTTTAAAAACTTAGGACCCTTTGACCGGAAATAAGTTCAACAAGTCAGATATGTCCATATATGGCTTATGAAGCATCAGAAGGAAATTATGAGTATGTGTAGAAAGTTCAAGATTGAGGACTCTTTGGCCAGAAATATGTTCCTTTGGTCAAAATATAGACTTCTGTATGGCTGACGTAATATCAGAAGGCGTTAACGAGAATGTATAGAAAGTGACCGGAAATAAGTTCAATAGGTCAGATATGGCCATAAATGGCTTATGAAGCATCAGAAGAGTCAGTGAGTATATGTAGAAAGTTCAAGATTGACGACTCTTTGGCCAAAAATATGTTCAGTAGGTCAAATAGGGAATTCTGAATGGCTGATTTAACATCAGGAGTCTCTAAGTTTATATAGTTTAAAACCAAATAGGACCCTTTGACCAGAAATAAATTCAATCCGTCAAGATATGGACTTCTAAATGGACTTCAATATGGCTAATCAAGCATCAGAAGTGGTCTATGAGTATGTATAGAAAGTTCAAGATCGAGGACTCTTTGGCCAGAAATATATTCCTTTGGTCAAATATGGACTTCTGATTGGCTGACGTAATATCAGAAGGTGTTAACGAGTATGTATAAAAAGTAAAATTTTCGTGTACTCTCTGGCCAGAGCAATTTTCAGTAAGTCAAATATGGACTTTTGTCATTTTATTTGGCCAAAAATATGTTCAGTAGGTCAATTGTGGAATTCTGAATGGCTGATTAACATCAGAAGTCATCTCTAAGTTCATATAGTTTAAAACCATTTATGGACCCTTTGACCAGAAATAAGTTCAATCAGCCAAGATATGGACTTCTAAATGGACTTGGCTAATGAAGCATCAGAATGAGTCTATGAGTATAAATGGAAAGTTCAAGATTGAGGATTATTTGGCCAGAAATATTTTCCTAGGGTCAAATATGGACCTCTGTATGGCTAATATAACCAACAAGTCAATCTTTATGAATAGCAAGTTAATGTTCAGGTACTCTTTGGCCAGGATTATGTCCAGTAAGTCAAAAAGTGACCTCTGTATACAGAATTCAAAGACTCTGTATGGCAGATTTTTCATCAAAAGTAGTCTATAACTTTTTTTAAAAACTTAGGACCCTTTGACCGGAAATAAGTTCAACAAGTCAGATATGTCCATATATGGCTTATGAAGCATCAGAAGGAAATTATGAGTATGTGTAGAAAGTTCAAGATTGAGGACTCTTTGGCCAGAAATATGTTCCTTTGGTCAAAATATGGACTTCTGTATGGCTGACGTAATATCAGAAGGCGTTAACGAGAATGTGTAGAAAGTGACCGGAAATAATTTCAATAGGTCAGATATGGCCATATATGGCTTATGAAGCATCAAAAGGAGTCTATGAGTATGTATTTAAAGTTGAATTTTCGAGTAGTCTATGGCCAGAACAATTTTCAGAAAGTCAAATATGGACTTTTTTTCAGTCTGATATAACCTCAGAAGAAATCAATCTGAATGTATAGTGTTAATCTATGAGTACTCTTTGGCCAGTTATATTTTCAGTAGGTCAAATTTGGAATTCTGTATGTCTGATTTAACACCAGAAGGAGTCAATATGTTTAGAAAGATAGAGTTCAAAGACTCGTATGGCAGATTTTTCATCAAAGGTAGTTTATAACTTTATATTGTTTAAAAACTTTTGAGGACCCTTTGACCGGAAATAAGTTCAATAGGTCCGATATGGCCATATATGACTTATGAAGCATCAGAAGTTGTCTATGAGTATGTATGGAAAGTTCAAGATTGAGGATTATTTGGCCAGAAATATTTTCCTAGGGTCAAATATGGACCTCTGTATGGCTAATATAACCAACAAGTCAATCTTTATGAATAGCAAGTTAATGTTCATGTACTCTTTGGCCAGGATTATGTCCAGTAAGTCAAAAAGTGACCTCTGTATACAGAAATCAAAGACTCTGTATGGCAGATTTTTCATCAAAAGTAGTCTATAACTTTTTTAAAAACTTAAGACCCTTTGACCGGAAATAAGATCATTAGGTCAGATATGGCCATATATGGCTTATGAAGCTTCAGAAGGAGATATGTTTAGAAAGTTCAAGATTGAGGACTCTTTGGCCAGAAATATGTTCCTTTGGTCAAAATATGGACTTCTGTATGGCTGACGTAATATCAGAAGGTGTTAACGAGAATGTATAGAAAGTGACCGGAAATAAGTTCAATAGGTCAGATATGGCCATATATGGCTTATGAAGCATCAAAAGGAGTCTATGAGTATGTATTTAAAGTTGAATTTTCGAGTAGTCTATGGCCAGAACAATTTTCAGAAAGTCAAATATTGACTTTTTTTCAGTCTGATATAACCTCAGAAGAAATCAATCTGAATGTATAGTGTTAATCTATGAGTACTCTTTGGCCAGTTACATTTTCACTAGGTCAAATATGGAATTCTGTATGGCTGATTTAACACCAGAAGGAGTCAATATCTTTAGAAAGATAGATTTCAAAGACTCTGTTTGGCAGATTTTTCATTAAAAGTAGTCTATAACTTTATATTGTTTAAAAACTTTTGAGGACCCTTTGACCGGATATAAGTTCAATAGGTCCGATGTGGCCATATAAGACTTATGAAGCATCAGAAGTTGTCTATGAGTATGTCTGGAAAGTTCAAGATTGAGGATTATTTGACCAGAAATATTTTCCTAGGGTCAAATATGGACCACTGTATGGCTAATATAACCAACAAGTCAATCTTTATGAATAGCAAGTTAATGTTCATGTACTCTTTGGCCAGGATTATGTCCAGTAAGTCAAAAAGTGACCTCTGTATACAGAAATCAAAGACTCTGTATGGCAGATTTTTCATCAAAAGTAGTCTATAACTTTTTAAAAAACTTAAGACCCTTTGACCGGAAATAAGATCAATAGGTCAGATATGGCCATATATGGCTTATGAAGCTTCAGAGGGAGATATGTTTAGAAAGTTCAAGATTGAGGACTCTTTGGCCAGAAATATGTTCCTTTGGTCAAAATATGGACTTCTGTATGGCAGCCATAATATCAGAAGGTGTTAACGAGAATGTATAGAAAGTGACCGGAAATAAGTTCAATAGGTCAGATATGGCCATATATGGCTTATGAATCATCAAAAGGAGTCTATGAGTATGTATTTAAAGTTTAATTTTCGAGTAGTCTATGGCCAGAACAATTTTCAGAAAGTCAAATATTGACTTTTTTTCAGTCTGATATAACCTCAGAAGAAATCAATCTGAATGTATAGTGTTAATCTATGATTACTCTTTGGCCAGTTACATTTTCAGTAGGTCAAATATGGAATTCTGTATGGGTGATTTAACACCAGAAGGAGTCAATATCTTTAGAAAGATAGATTTCAAAGACTCTGTTTGGCAGAATTTTCATTAAAAGTAGTCTATAACTTTACATTGTTTAAAAACTTTTGAGGACCCTTTGACCGGATATAAGATCAAAAGGGTCAGATATGGCCATATATGGCTTATGAAGCATCAAAAGGAGTCTATGAGTATGTATTTAAAGTTGAATTTTCGAGTAGTCTATGGCCAGAACAATTTTCAGAAAGTCAAAAATGGACTTTTTTTCAGTCTGATATAACCTCAGAAGAAATCAATCTGAATGTATAGTGTTAATCTAGGAGTACTCTTTGGCCAGTTATATTTTCAGTAGGTCAAATTTGGAATTCTGTAGGTCTGATTTAACACCAGAAGGAGTCAATATGTTTAGAAAGATAGAGTTCAAAGACTCGAATGGCAGATTTTTCATCAAAGGTAGTTTATAATTTTATATTGTTTAAAAACTTTTGAGGACCCTTTGACCGGATATAAGTTCAATAGGTCAGATTTGGCCATATATGGCTAATGAAGCATCAGAAGGAGTCTTTGAGTATAAATGGAAAGTTCAAGATTGAGGATTATTTGGCCAGAAATATTTACCTAGGGTCAAATATTGAAAATATCTTTAGTGCACTTTGGATTGAGTTAGTTCTTGAATGAATTGCAAGGCAACAAAGTGCATGATACTTTTTATTGTTACTCTTCAATGCACAACACTTGAGCGTATAAGGAAGCGATGCAATCGCAGATTGCATTGCAATTATCTTCAGTGCATTTTGGATTGAGTTAGTTCTTGAATGCATTGTAATGTAACAAAATGCATGTTACTTTTGTTGTTATTTTTGAATGCACAACGCTTTAACATATGTGCAAAGCGATGCAACAGCAGATTGCATTGCAAATATCTTCAATGCACTGTTAAATGAGTTAGTTCTTGAATGCATTGCAAGGCAACAAAGTGCATGTTACTTTTATTGTTATTCTTTAATGCACAACGCTTTAACGTATGTGCAAAGAGATGCAACAGCAGATTGCATTGAAAATATCTTCAACGCCCCTTTGAATGAGTTAGTTCTTGAATGCATTGCAAGGCAACAACGTGCATGATACTTTTATTGTTATTCTTCATTGCACAACGCTTGAGCGTATAAGCAAGCGATGCAACAGCAGATTGCATTGCAAATATCTTCAGTGCATTTTGGATTGAGTTAGTTCTTGAATGCATTGAAATGCAACAAAGTGCATGTTACTTTTGTTTTCATTCTTTAATGCACAACGCTTTAACATATGTGCAAAGTGATGCAACAGCAGATTGCATTGCAAATATATTCAATGCACTGTTAAATGAGTTAGTTCTTGAATGCATTGCAAGGCAACAAAATGCATGATACTTTTATTGTTATTCTTCATTGCACAACGCTTGAGCGTATAAGCAAGCGATGCAACAGCAGATTGCATTGCAAATATCTTCAGTGCATTGTTGAATGAGTTAGTTCTTGAATGCATTACAAGGCAACAAAGTTAATGATACCTTTATTGTTAGTCTTCAATGCACAACGCTTGAGCGTATATGCAAGCGATGCAACAGCAGATTGCATTACAAATATCTTCATTGCATTTTGGATTGAGTTAGTTCTTGAATGCATTGAAATGCAACAAAGTGCATGCTACTTTTATTTTTATTTTTTAATGCACAACGCTTTAACATATGTGCAAAGCGATGCAACAGCTGATTGCATTGCAAATATCTTCAATGCACTGTTAAATGAGTTAGTTCTTGAATGCATTGCAAGGCAACAAAGTGCATGATACTTTTATTGTTATTATTCAATGCACAACGCTTGAGCGTATAAGCAAGCGATGCAACAGCAGATTGCATTGCAAATATCTTCAATGCACTGTTGAATGAGTCAGTTATTGAATGCATTGCAAGGCAACAAAGTGCATGATACTTTTATTGTTATTCTTCAATGCAAAAGGCTTGAGCGTATAAGCAAGCGATGCAACAGCAGATTGCATTGCAAATATCTTCAGTGCATTTTGGATTGAGTTAGTTCTGAATGCATTGAAATGCAAAAAGGTGCACGTTACTTTTGTTTTCATTCTTTAAAGCACAACGCTTTAACATATGTGCAAAGCGATGCAACAGCAGATTGCATTGCAAATATCTTCAATGCACTGTTAAATGAGTTAGTTCTTGAATGCATTGCAAGGCAAACAAAATGCATGATACTTTTATTGTTATTCTTCATTGCACAACGCTTGAGCGTATAAGCAAGCGATGCAACAGCAGATTGCATTGCAAATATCTTCAAATGCATTGTTGAATGAGTCAGTTATTGAATGCATTGCAAGGCAACAAAGTGCATGATACTTTTGTTGTTATTCTTGAATGCACAACGCTTTAACATATGTGCAATGCGATGCAACAGCAGATTGCATTGCAAATATCTTCAATGCACTGTTAAATGAGTTAGTTCTTGAATGCATTGCAAGGCAACAAAGTGCATGATACTTTTATTGTTATTCTTCATTGCACAACGCTTGAGCGTATAAGCAAGCGATGCAACAGTAGATTGTATTGCAATCATCTTTAGTGCACTTTGGATTGAGATAGTTCTTTAATGCATTGTAATGCATTGTCAAAGTGCATGTTACTTTTATTGTTATTCTTTAATGCACAACGCTTTTAACATATGTGCAAAGCGATGCATAAGCAGATTGCATTGCAAATATCTGTAGTGCCCTTTGGATTGAGATATTTCTTGAATGCTTTGTAATGCATTGTAAAAGTGCATGTTACTTTTATTGTTATTCTTTAATGCACAACGCTTTAACGTATGTGCAAAGAGATGCAACAGCAGATTGCATTGAAAATATCTTCAACGCCCCTTTGAATGAGTTAGTTCTTGAATGCATTGCAAGGCAACAACGTGCATGATACTTTTATTGTTATTCTTCAATGCACAACGCTTGAGCGTATAAGCAAGCGATGCAACAGCAGATTGCATTGCAAATATCTTCAGTGCATTTTGGATTGAGTTAGTTCTTGAATGCATTGAAATGCAACAAAGTGCATGTTACTTTTGTTTTCAATCTTTAATGCACAACGCTTTAACATATGTGCAAAGTGATGCAACAGCAGATTGCATTGCAAATATCTTCAAATGCACTGTTGAATGAGTCAGTTATTGAATGCATTGCAAGGCAACAAAGTGCATGATACTTTTGTTGTTATTCTTGAATGCACAACGCTTTAACATATGTGCAATGCGATGCAACAGCAGATTGCATTGCAAATATCTTCAATGCACTGTTAAATGAGTTAGTTCTTGAATGCATTGCAAGGCAACAAAGTGCATGATACTTTTATTGTTATTCTTCATTGCACAACGCTTGAGCGTATAAGCAAGCGATGCAACAGTAGATTGCATTGCAATCATCTTTAGTGCACTTTGGATTGAGATAGTTCTTTAATGCATTGTAATGCATTGTCAAAGTGCATGTTACTTTTGTTTTCATTCTTCAATGCACAACGCTTGAGCGTATAAGCAAAGCGATGCAACAGCAGATTGCATTGCAAATATCTTCAATGCAATGTTGAATGAGTCAGTTATTGAATGCATTGCAAGGCAACAAAGTGCATGATACTTTTGTTGTTATTCTTGAATGCACAACGCTTTAACATTTGTGCAATGCGATGCAACAGCAGATTGCATTACAAATATCTTCAATGCACTGTTAAATGAGTTAGTTCTTGAATGCATTGCAAGGCAACAAAGTGCATGATACTTTTATTGTTATTCTTCATTGCACAACGCTTGAGCGTATAAGCAAGCGATGCAACAGTAGATTGCATTGCAATCATCTTTAGTGCACTTTGGATTGAGATAGTTCTTTAATGCATTGTAATGCATTGTCAAAGTGCATGTTACTTTTATTGTTATTCTTTAATGCACAACGCTTTTAACATATGTGCAAAGCGATGCATAAGCAGATTGCATTGAAAATATCTGTAGTGCCCTTTGGATTGAGATATTTCTTGAATGCTTTGTAATGCATTGTAAAAGTGCATGTTACTTTTATTGTTATTCTTTAATGCACAACGCTTTAACGTATGTGCAAAGAGATGCAACAGCAGATTGCATTGAAAATATCTTCAACGCCCCTTTGAATGAGTTAGTTCTTGAAGCATTGCAAGGCAACAACGTGCATGATACTTTTATTGTTATTCTTCAATGCACAACGCTTGAGCGTATAAGCAAGCGATGCAACAGCAGATTGCATTGCAAATATCTTCAGTGCATTTTGGATTGAGTTAGTTCTTGAATGCATTGAAATGCAACAAAGTGCATGTTACTTTTGTTTTCATTCTTTAATGCACAACGCTTTAACATATGTGCAAAGTGATGCAACAGCAGATTGCATTGCAAATATATTCAATGCACTGTTAAATGAGTTAGTTCTTGAATGCATTGCAAGGCAACAAAATGCATGATACTTTTATTGTTATTCTTCATTGCACAACGCTTGAGCGTATAAGCAAGCGATGCAACAGCAGATTGCATTGCAAATATCTTCAGTGCATTTTGGATTGAGTTAGTTCTTGAATGCATTGAAATGCAACAAAGTGCATGTTACTTTTGTTTTCAATCTTTAATGCACAACGCTTTAACATATGTGCAAAGTGATGCAACAGCAGATTGCATTGCAAATATCTTCAAATGCACTGTTGAATGAGTCAGTTATTGAATGCATTGCAAGGCAACAAAGTGCATGATACTTTTGTTGTTATTCTTGAATGCACAACGCTTTAACATATGTGCAATGCGATGCAACAGCAGATTGCATTGCAAATATCTTCAATGCACTGTTAAATGAGTTAGTTCTTGAATGCATTGCAAGGCAACAAAGTGCATGATACTTTTATTGTTATTCTTCATTGCACAACGCTTGAGCGTATAAGCAAGCGATGCAACAGTAGATTGCATTGCAATCATCTTTAGTGCACTTTGGATTGAGATAGTTCTTTAATGCATTGTAATGCATTGTCAAAGTGCATGTTACTTTTGTTTTCATTCTTCAATGCACAACGCTTGAGCGTATAAGCAAGCGATGCAACAGCAGATTGCATTGCAAATATCTTCAATGCAATGTTGAATGAGTCAGTTATTGAATGCATTGCAAGGCAACAAAGTGCATGATACTTTTGTTGTTATTCTTGAATGCACAACGCTTTAACATATGTGCAATGCGATGCAACAGCAGATTGCATTACAAATATCTGTAGTGCCCTTTGGATTGAGATATTTCTTTAATGCATTGTAATGCATTGTCAAAGTGCATGTTACTTTTATTGTTATTCTTTAATGCACAACGCTTTTAACATATGTGCAAAGCGATGCATAAGCAGATTGCATTGAAAATATCTGTAGTGCCCTTTGGATTGAGATATTTCTTGAATGCTTTGTAATGCATTGTAAAAGTGCATGTTACTTTTATTGTTATTCTTTAATGCACAACGCTTTAACGTATGTGCAAAGAGATGCAACAGCAGATTGCATTGAAAATATCTTCAACGCCCCTTTGAATGAGTTAGTTCTTGAATGCATTGCAAGGCAACAACGTGCATGATACTTTTATTGTTATTCTTCAATGCACAACGCTTGAGCGTATAAGCAAGCGATGCAACAGCAGATTGCATTGCAAATATCTTCAGTGCATTTTGGATTGAGTTAGTTCTTGAATGCATTGAAATGCAACAAAGTGCATGTTACTTTTGTTTTCATTCTTTAATGCACAACGCTTTAACATATGTGCAAAGTGATGCAACAGCAGATTGCATTGCAAATATATTCAATGCACTGTTAAATGAGTTAGTTCTTGAATGCATTGCAAGGCAACAAAATGCATGATACTTTTATTGTTATTCTTCATTGCACAACGCTTGAGCGTATAAGCAAGCGATGCAACAGCAGATTGCATTGCAAATATCTTCAATGCACTGTTGAATGAGTCAGTTATTGAATGCATTGCAAGGCAACAAAGTGCATGATACTTTTATTGTTATTCTTCAATGCAAAAGGCTTGAGCGTATAAGCAAGCGATGCAACAGCGATTGCATTGCAAATATCTTCAGTGCATTTTGGATTGAGTTAGTTCTGAATGCATTGAAATGCAAAAAGGTGCACGTTACTTTTGTTTTCATTCTTTAAAGCACAACGCTTTAACATATGTGCAAAGCGATGCAACAGCAGATTGCATTGCAAATATCTTCAATGCACTGTTAAATGAGTTAGTTCTTGAATGCATTGCAAGGCAAACAAAATGCATGATACTTTTATTGTTATTCTTCATTGCACAACGCTTGAGCGTATAAGCAAGCGATGCAACAGCAGATTGCATTGCAAATATCTTCAAATGCACTGTTGAATGAGTCAGTTATTGAATGCATTGCAAGGCAACAAAGTGCATGATACTTTTGTTGTTATTCTTGAATGCACAACGCTTTAACATATGTGCAATGCGATGCAACAGCAGATTGCTTTGCAAATATCTTCAATGCACTGTTAAATGAGTTAGTTCTTGAATGCATTGCAAGGCAACAAAGTGCATGATACTTTTATTGTTATTCTTCATTGCACAACGCTTGAGCGTATAAGCAAGCGATGCAACAGTAGATTGCATTGCAATCATCTTTAGTGCATTTTGGATTGAGATAGTTCTTTAATGCATTGTAATGCATTGTCAAAGTGCATGTTACTTTTGTTTTCATTCTTCAATGCACAACGCTTGAGCGTATAAGCAAGCGATGCAACAGCAGATTGCATTGCAAATATCTTCAATGCACTGTTGAATGAGTCAGTTATTGAATGCATTGCAAGGCAACAAAGTGCATGATACTTTTGTTGTTATTCTTGAATGCACAACGCTTTAACATATGTGCAATGCGATGCAACAGCAGATTGCATTACAAATATCTTCAATGCACTGTTAAATGAGTTAGTTCTTGAATGCATTGCAAGGCAACAAAGTGCATGATACTTTTATTGTTATTCTTCATTGCACAACGCTTGAGCGTATAAGCAAGCGATGCAACAGTAGATTGCATTGCAATCATCTTTAGTGCACTTTGGATTGAGATAGTTCTTTAATGCATTGTAATGCATTGTCAAAGTGCATGATACTTTTATTGTTATTCTTCAATGCACAACGCTTGATCGTATAAGCAAGCGATGCAACAGCAGATTGCATTGCAAATATCTTCAGTGCATTTTGGATTGAGTTAGTTCTTGAATGCATTGAAATGCAACAAGGTGCACGTTACTTTTGTTTTTATTCTTTAATGCACAACGCTTTAACATATGTGCAAAGCGATGCAACAGCAGATTGCATTGCAAATATCTTCAATGCACTGTTAAATGAGTTAGTTCTTGAATGCATTGCAAGGCAACAAAGTGCATGATAGGCTACTTTTATTGTTATTCTTCATTGCACAACGCTTGAGCGTATAAGCAAGCGATGCAACAGCAGATTGCATCGCAATCATCTTTAGTGCACTTTGGATTGAGATAGTTCTTTAATGCATTGTAATGCATTGTCAAAGTGCATGTTACTTTTATTGTTTTTCTTTAATGCACAACGCTTTAACGTATGTGCAAAGCGATGCAACAGCAGATTGCATTGAAAATATCTTTAACGCCCCTTCGAATGAGTTAGTTCTTGAATGCATTGCAAGGCAACAAAGTGCATGATACTTTTATTGTTATTCTTCAATGCAAAACGCTTGAGCGTATAAGCAAGCGATGCAACAGCAGATTGCATTGCAAATATATTCAATGCACTGTTGAATTAGTCAGTTATTGAATGCATTGCAAGGCAACAAAGTGCATGATACTTTTATTGTTATTCTTCAATGCAAAAGGCTTGAGCGTATAAGCAAGCGATGCAACAGCAGATTGCATTGCAAATATCTTCAGTGCATTTTGGATTGAGTTAGTTCTTGAATGCATTGAAATGCAACAAGGTGCACGTTACTTTTGTTTTCATTCTTTAATGCACAACGCTTTAACATATGTGCAAAGCGATGCAACAGCAGATTGCTTTGCAAATATATTTAATGCACTGTTAATTAAGTTAGTTCTTGAATGCATTGCAAGGCAACAAAGTGCATGATACTTTTATTGTTATTCTTCATTGCACAACGCTTGAGCGTATAAGCAAGCGATGCAACAGCAGATTGCATTGCAAATATCTCTAGTGCACTTTGGATTGAGATAGTTCTTTAATGCATTGTAATGCATTGTCAAAGTGCATGTTACTTTTATTGTTATTCTTTAATGCACAACGCTTTAACGTATGTGCAAAGCGATGCAACAGCAGATTGCATTGAAAATATCTTTAACGCCCCTTTGAATGAGTTAGTTCTTGAATGCATTGCAAGGCAACAAAGTGCATGATACTTTTATTGTTATTCTTCAATGCACAACGCTTGAGCGTATAAGCAAGCGATGCAACAGCAGATTGCATTGCAAATATATTCAATGCACTGTTGAATGAGTCAGTTATTGAATGCATTGCAAGGCAACAAAGTGCATGATACTTTTATTGTTATTCTTCAATGCAAAAGGCTTGAGCGTATAAGCAAGCGATGCAACAGCAGATTGCATTGCAAATATCTTCAGTGCATTTTGGATTGAGTTAGTTCTTGAATGCATTGAAATGCAACAAGGTGCACGTTACTTTTGTTTTCATTCTTTAATGCACAACGCTTTAACATATGTGCAAAGCGATGCAACAGCAGATTGCATTGCAAATATATTTAATGCACTGTTAAATAAGTTAGTTCTTGAATGCATTGCAAGGCAACAAAGTGCATGATACTTTTATTGTTATTCTTCATTGCACAACGCTTGAGCGTATAAGCAAGCGATGCAACAGCAGATTGCATTGCAAATATCTTTAGTGCACTTTGGATTGAGATAGTTCTTGAATGCATTGCAAGGCAACAAAGTGCATGATACTTTTATTGTTATTCTTCAATGCACAACGCTTGAGCTCATAAGCAAGCGATGCAACCGCAGATTGCATTGCAAATATCTTCAATGCATTGTTGAATGAGTTAGTTCTTGAATGCATTGAAATGCATCAAAGTGCATGCTACTTTTATTTTTATTTTTTAATGCACAAAGCTTTAACATATGTGCAAAGCGATGCTACAGCAGATTGCATTGCAAATATCTTCAATGCACTGTTGAATGAGTTAGTTCTTGAATGCATTGCAAGGCAACAAAGTGCATGATACTTTTATTGTTATTCTTCAATGCACAACGCTTGAGAGTATAAGCAAGCGATGCAACAGCAGATTGCATTGCAATCATCTTTAGTGCACTTTGGATTGAGATAGTTCTTTAATACATTGTAATGTATTGTCAAAGTGCATGTTACTTTTATTGTTATTATTTAATGAAAAACGCTTTAACGTATGTGCAAAGCAAAGCAACAGCAGATTGCATTGCAAATATCTTCAACGCCCCTTTGAATGAGTTAGTTCTTGAATGCATTTGCAAGGCAACAAAGTGCATGATACTTTTATTGTTATTCTTCATTGCACAACGCTTGATCGTATAAGCAAGCGATGCAACAGCAGATTGCATTGCAAATATCTTTAGTGCACTTTTGATTGAGATAGTTCTTTAATGCATTGTAATGCATTGTCAAAGTGCATGTTACTTTTATTGTTATTCTTTAATGCACAACGCTTTAACGTATGTGCAAAGCGATGCAACAGCAGATTGCATTGAAAATATCTTTAACGCCCCTTTGAATGAGTTAGTTCTTGAATGCATTGCAAGGCAACAAAGTGCATGATACTTTTATTGTTATTCTTCAATGCACAACGCTTGAGCGTATAAGCAAGCGATGCAACAGCAGATTGCATTGCAAATATATTCAATGCACTGTTGAATGAGTCAGTTATTGAATGCATTGCAAGGCAACAAAGTGCATGATACTTTTATTGTTATTCTTCAATGCACAACGCTTGAGCGTATAAGCAAGCGATGCAACAGCAGATTGCATTGCAAATATCTTCAGTGCATTTTGGATTGAGTTAGTTCTTGAATGCATTGAAATGCAACAAGGTGCACGTTACTTTTGTTTTCATTCTTTAATGCACAACGCTTTAACATATGTGCAAAGCGATGCAACAGCAGATTGCATTGCAAATATATTTAATGCACTGTTAAATAAGTTAGTTCTTGAATGCATTGCAAGGCAACAAAGTGCATGATACTTTTATTGTTATTCTTCATCTCACAACGCTTGAGCGTATAAGCAAGCGATGCAACAGCAGATTGCATTGCAAATATATTTAGTGCACTTTGGATTGAGATAGTTTTGAATGCATTGCAAGGCATTGTCAAAGTGCATGTTACTTTTATTGTTTTTCTTTAATGCACAACGCTTTAACGTATGTGCAAAGCGATGCAACAGCAGATTGCATTGCAAATATCTTCGATGCACTGTTGAATGAGTTAGTTATTGAATGCATTGCAAGGCAACAAAGTGCATGATACTTTTATTGTTATTCTTCAATGCAAAACGCTTGAGCGTATAAGCAAGCGATGCAACAGCAGATTGCATTGCAAATATCTTCAGTGCATTTTGGATTGAGTTAGTTCTTGAATGCATTGAAATGCAACAAGGTGCACGTTACTTTTGTTTTCATTCTTTAATGCACAACGCTTTAACATATGTGCAAAGCGATGCAACAGCAGATTGCTTTGCAAATATATTTAATGCACTGTTAATTAAGTTAGTTCTTGAATGCATTGCAAGGCAACAAAGTGCATGATACTTTTATTGTTATTCTTCATTGCACAACGCTTGAGCGTATAAGCAAGCGATGCAACAGCAGATTGCATTGCAAATATCTCTAGTGCACTTTGGATTGAGATAGTTCTTTAATGCATTGTAATGCATTGTCAAAGTGCATGTTACTTTTATTGTTATTCTTTAATGCACAACGCTTTAACGTATGTGCAAAGCGATGCAACAGCAGATTGCATTGAAAATATCTTTAACGCCCCTTTGAATGAGTTAGTTCTTGAATGCATTGCAAGGCAACAAAGTGCATGATACTTTTATTGTTATTCTTCAATGCACAACGCTTGAGCGTATAAGCAAGCGATGCAACAGCAGATTGCATTGCAAATATATTCAATGCACTGTTGAATGAGTCAGTTATTGAATGCATTGCAAGGCAACAAAGTGCATGATACTTTTATTGTTATTCTTCAATGCAAAAGGCTTGAGCGTATAAGCAAGCGATGCAACAGCAGATTGCATTGCAAATATCTTCAGTGCATTTTGGATTGAGTTAGTTCTTGAATGCATTGAAATGCAACAAGGTGCACGTTACTTTTGTTTTCATTCTTTAATGCACAACGCTTTAACATATGTGCAAAGCGATGCAACAGCAGATTGCATTGCAAATATATTTAATGCACTGTTAAATAAGTTAGTTCTTGAATGCATTGCAAGGCAACAAAGTGCATGATACTTTTATTGTTATTCTTCATTGCACAACGCTTGAGCGTATAAGCAAGCGATGCAACAGCAGATTGCATTGCAAATATCTTTAGTGCACTTTGGATTGAGATAGTTCTTGAATGCATTGCAAGGCAACAAAGTGCATGATACTTTTATTGTTATTCTTCAATGCACAACGCTTGAGCTCATAAGCAAGCGATGCAACCGCAGATTGCATTGCAAATATCTTCAATGCATTGTTGAATGAGTTAGTTCTTGAATGCATTGAAATGCATCAAAGTGCATGCTACTTTTATTTTTATTTTTTAATGCACAAAGCTTTAACATATGTGCAAAGCGATGCTACAGCAGATTGCATTGCAAATATCTTCAATGCACTGTTGAATGAGTTAGTTCTTGAATGCATTGCAAGGCAACAAAGTGCATGATACTTTTATTGTTATTCTTCAATGCACAACGCTTGAGAGTATAAGCAAGCGATGCAACAGCAGATTGCATTGCAAATATCTTCAATGCATTGTTGAATGAGTTAGTTCTTGAATGCATTGAAATGCATCAAAGTGCATGCTACTTTTATTTTTATTTTTATTTTTTAATGCACAACGCTTTAACATATGTGCAAAGCGATGCTACAGCAGATTGCATTGCAAATATCTTCGATGCACTGTTGAATGAGTTAGTTCTTGAATGCATTGCAAGGCAACAAAGTGCATGATACTTTTATTGTTATTCTTCAATGCACAACGCTTGAGAGTATAAGCAAGCGATGCAACAGCAGATTGCATTGCAATCATCTTTAGTGCACTTTGGATTGAGATAGTTCTTTAATACATTGTAATGTATTTTCAAAGTGCATGTTACTTTTATTGTTATTCTTTAATGAAAAACGCTTTAACGTATGTGCAAAGCGATGCAACAGCAGATTGCATTGCAAATATCTTCAACGCCCCTTTGAATGAGTTAGTTCTTGAATGCATTGCAAGGCAACAAAGTGCATGATACTTTTATTGTTATTCTTCAATGCAAAAGGCTTGAGCGTATAAGCAAGCGATGCAACAGCAGATTGCATTGCAAATATCTTCAGTGCATTTTGGATTGAGTTAGTTCTTGAATGCATTGAAATGCAACAAAGTGCATGTTACTTTTGTTTTCATTCTTTAATGCACAACGCTTTAACATATAAGCAAAGTGATGCAACAGCAGATTGCATTGCAAATATATTCAATGCACTGTTAAATGAGTTAGTTCTTGAATGCATTGCAAGGCAACAAAATGCATGATACTTTTATTGTTATTCTTCATTGCACAACGCTTGAGCGTATAAGCAAGCGATGCAACAGCAGATTGCATTGCAAATATCTTCAGTGCATTTTGGATTGAGTTAGTTCTTGAATGCATTGAAATGCAACAAAGTGCATGTTACTTTTGTTTTCAATCTTTAATGCACAACGCTTTAACATATGTGCAAAGTGATGCAACAGCAGATTGCATTGCAAATATCTTCAAATGCACTGTTGAATGAGTCAGTTATTGAATGCATTGCAAGGCAACAAAGTGCATGATACTTTTGTTGTTATTCTTGAATGCACAACGCTTTAACATATGTGCAATGCGATGCAACAGCAGATTGCATTGCAAATATCTTCAATGCACTGTTAAATGAGTTAGTTCTTGAATGCATTGCAAGGCAACAAAGTGCATGATACTTTTATTGTTATTCTTCATTGCACAACGCTTGAGCGTATAAGCAAGCGATGCAACAGTAGATTGCATTGCAATCATCTTTAGTGCACTTTGGATTGAGATAGTTCTTTAATGCATTGTAATGCATTGTCAAAGTGCATGTTACTTTTGTTTTCATTCTTCAATGCACAACGCTTGAGCGTATAAGCAAGCGATGCAACAGCAGATTGCATTGCAAATATCTTCAATGCAATGTTGAATGAGTCAGTTATTGAATGCATTGCAAGGCAACAAAGTGCATGATACTTTTGTTGTTATTCTTGAATGCACAACGCTTTAACATATGTGCAATGCGATGCAACAGCAGATTGCATTACAAATATCTGTAGTGCCCTTTGGATTGAGATATTTCTTTAATGCATTGTAATGCATTGTCAAAGTGCATGTTACTTTTATTGTTATTCTTTAATGCACAACGCTTTTAACATATGTGCAAAGCGATGCATAAGCAGATTGCATTGAAAATATCTGTAGTGCCCTTTGGATTGAGATATTTCTTGAATGCTTTGTAATGCATTGTAAAAGTGCATGTTACTTTTATTGTTATTCTTTAATGCACAACGCTTTAACGTATGTGCAAAGAGATGCAACAGCAGATTGCATTGAAAATATCTTCAACGCCCCTTTGAATGAGTTAGTTCTTGAATGCATTGCAAGGCAACAACGTGCATGATACTTTTATTGTTATTCTTCAATGCACAACGCTTGAGCGTATAAGCAAGCGATGCAACAGCAGATTGCATTGCAAATATCTTCAGTGCATTTTGGATTGAGTTAGTTCTTGAATGCATTGAAATGCAACAAAGTGCATGTTACTTTTGTTTTCATTCTTTAATGCACAACGCTTTAACATATGTGCAAAGTGATGCAACAGCAGATTGCATTGCAAATATATTCAATGCACTGTTAAATGAGTTAGTTCTTGAATGCATTGCAAGGCAACAAAATGCATGATACTTTTATTGTTATTCTTCATTGCACAACGCTTGAGCGTATAAGCAAGCGATGCAACAGCAGATTGCATTGCAAATATCTTCAATGCACTGTTGAATGAGTCAGTTATTGAATGCATTGCAAGGCAACAAAGTGCATGATACTTTTATTGTTATTCTTCAATGCAAAAGGCTTGAGCGTATAAGCAAGCGATGCAACAGCGATTGCATTGCAAATATCTTCAGTGCATTTTGGATTGAGTTAGTTCTGAATGCATTGAAATGCAAAAAGGTGCACGTTACTTTTGTTTTCATTCTTTAAAGCACAACGCTTTAACATATGTGCAAAGCGATGCAACAGCAGATTGCATTGCAAATATCTTCAATGCACTGTTAAATGAGTTAGTTCTTGAATGCATTGCAAGGCAAACAAAATGCATGATACTTTTATTGTTATTCTTCATTGCACAACGCTTGAGCGTATAAGCAAGCGATGCAACAGCAGATTGCATTGCAAATATCTTCAAATGCACTGTTGAATGAGTCAGTTATTGAATGCATTGCAAGGCAACAAAGTGCATGATACTTTTGTTGTTATTCTTGAATGCACAACGCTTTAACATATGTGCAATGCGATGCAACAGCAGATTGCATTGCAAATATCTTCAATGCACTGTTAAATGAGTTAGTTCTTGAATGCATTGCAAGGCAACAAAGTGCATGATACTTTTATTGTTATTCTTCATTGCACAACGCTTGAGCGTATAAGCAAGCGATGCAACAGTAGATTGCATTGCAATCATCTTTAGTGCATTTTGGATTGAGATAGTTCTTTAATGCATTGTAATGCATTGTCAAAGTGCATGTTACTTTTGTTTTCATTCTTCAATGCACAACGCTTGAGCGTATAAGCAAGCGATGCAACAGCAGATTGCATTGCAAATATCTTCAATGCACTGTTGAATGAGTCAGTTATTGAATGCATTGCAAGGCAACAAAGTGCATGATACTTTTGTTGTTATTCTTGAATGCACAACGCTTTAACATATGTGCAATGCGATGCAACAGCAGATTGCATTACAAATATCTTCAATGCACTGTTAAATGAGTTAGTTCTTGAATGCATTGCAAGGCAACAAAGTGCATGATACTTTTATTGTTATTCTTCATTGCACAACGCTTGAGCGTATAAGCAAGCGATGCAACAGTAGATTGCATTGCAATCATCTTTAGTGCACTTTGGATTGAGATAGTTCTTTAATGCATTGTAATGCATTGTCAAAGTGCATGATACTTTTATTGTTATTCTTCAATGCACAACGCTTGATCGTATAAGCAAGCGATGCAACAGCAGATTGCATTGCAAATATCTTCAGTGCATTTTGGATTGAGTTAGTTCTTGAATGCATTGAAATGCAACAAGGTGCACGTTACTTTTGTTTTTATTCTTTAATGCACAACGCTTTAACATATGTGCAAAGCGATGCAACAGCAGATTGCATTGCAAATATCTTCAATGCACTGTTAAATGAGTTAGTTCTTGAATGCATTGCAAGGCAACAAAGTGCATGATAGGCTACTTTTATTGTTATTCTTCATTGCACAACGCTTGAGCGTATAAGCAAGCGATGCAACAGCAGATTGCATCGCAATCATCTTTAGTGCACTTTGGATTGAGATAGTTCTTTAATGCATTGTAATGCATTGTCAAAGTGCATGTTACTTTTATTGTTTTTCTTTAATGCACAACGCTTTAACGTATGTGCAAAGCGATGCAACAGCAGATTGCATTGAAAATATCTTTAACGCCCCTTCGAATGAGTTAGTTCTTGAATGCATTGCAAGGCAACAAAGTGCATGATACTTTTATTGTTATTCTTCAATGCAAAACGCTTGAGCGTATAAGCAAGCGATGCAACAGCAGATTGCATTGCAAATATATTCAATGCACTGTTGAATTAGTCAGTTATTGAATGCATTGCAAGGCAACAAAGTGCATGATACTTTTATTGTTATTCTTCAATGCAAAAGGCTTGAGCGTATAAGCAAGCGATGCAACAGCAGATTGCATTGCAAATATCTTCAGTGCATTTTGGATTGAGTTAGTTCTTGAATGCATTGAAATGCAACAAGGTGCACGTTACTTTTGTTTTCATTCTTTAATGCACAACGCTTTAACATATGTGCAAAGCGATGCAACAGCAGATTGCTTTGCAAATATATTTAATGCACTGTTAATTAAGTTAGTTCTTGAATGCATTGCAAGGCAACAAAGTGCATGATACTTTTATTGTTATTCTTCATTGCACAACGCTTGAGCGTATAAGCAAGCGATGCAACAGCAGATTGCATTGCAAATATCTCTAGTGCACTTTGGATTGAGATAGTTCTTTAATGCATTGTAATGCATTGTCAAAGTGCATGTTACTTTTATTGTTATTCTTTAATGCACAACGCTTTAACGTATGTGCAAAGCGATGCAACAGCAGATTGCATTGAAAATATCTTTAACGCCCCTTTGAATGAGTTAGTTCTTGAATGCATTGCAAGGCAACAAAGTGCATGATACTTTTATTGTTATTCTTCAATGCACAACGCTTGAGCGTATAAGCAAGCGATGCAACAGCAGATTGCATTGCAAATATATTCAATGCACTGTTGAATGAGTCAGTTATTGAATGCATTGCAAGGCAACAAAGTGCATGATACTTTTATTGTTATTCTTCAATGCAAAAGGCTTGAGCGTATAAGCAAGCGATGCAACAGCAGATTGCATTGCAAATATCTTCAGTGCATTTTGGATTGAGTTAGTTCTTGAATGCATTGAAATGCAACAAGGTGCACGTTACTTTTGTTTTCATTCTTTAATGCACAACGCTTTAACATATGTGCAAAGCGATGCAACAGCAGATTGCATTGCAAATATATTTAATGCACTGTTAAATAAGTTAGTTCTTGAATGCATTGCAAGGCAACAAAGTGCATGATACTTTTATTGTTATTCTTCATTGCACAACGCTTGAGCGTATAAGCAAGCGATGCAACAGCAGATTGCATTGCAAATATCTTTAGTGCACTTTGGATTGAGATAGTTCTTGAATGCATTGCAAGGCAACAAAGTGCATGATACTTTTATTGTTATTCTTCAATGCACAACGCTTGAGCTCATAAGCAAGCGATGCAACCGCAGATTGCATTGCAAATATCTTCAATGCATTGTTGAATGAGTTAGTTCTTGAATGCATTGAAATGCATCAAAGTGCATGCTACTTTTATTTTTATTTTTTAATGCACAAAGCTTTAACATATGTGCAAAGCGATGCTACAGCAGATTGCATTGCAAATATCTTCAATGCACTGTTGAATGAGTTAGTTCTTGAATGCATTGCAAGGCAACAAAGTGCATGATACTTTTATTGTTATTCTTCAATGCACAACGCTTGAGAGTATAAGCAAGCGATGCAACAGCAGATTGCATTGCAATCATCTTTAGTGCACTTTGGATTGAGATAGTTCTTTAATACATTGTAATGTATTGTCAAAGTGCATGTTACTTTTATTGTTATTATTTAATGAAAAACGCTTTAACGTATGTGCAAAGCAAAGCAACAGCAGATTGCATTGCAAATATCTTCAACGCCCCTTTGAATGAGTTAGTTCTTGAATGCATTTGCAAGGCAACAAAGTGCATGATACTTTTATTGTTATTCTTCAATGCACAACGCTTGAGCTCATAAGCAAGCGATGCAACCGCGGATTGCATCGCAATCATCTTTAGTGCACTTTGGATTGAGATAGTTCTTTAATGCATTGTAATGCATTGTCAAAGTGCATGTTACTTTTATTGTTATTCTTTAATGCACAACGCTTTAACGTATGTGCAAAGCGATGCAACAGCAGATTGCATTGAAAATATCTTTAACGCCCCTTTGAATGAGTTAGTTCTTGAATGCATTGCAAGGCAACAAAGTGCATGATACTTTTATTGTTATTCTTCAATGCACAACGCTTGAGCGTATAAGCAAGCGATGCAACAGCAGATTGCATTGCAAATATATTCAATGCACTGTTGAATGAGTCAGTTATTGAATGCATTGAAATGCAACAAGGAACAAGGTGCACGTTACTTTTGTTTTCATTCTTTAATGCACAACGCTCTAACATATGTGCAAAGCGATGCAACAGCAGATTGCTTTGCAAATATATTTAATGCACTGTTAATTAAGTTAGTTCTTGAATGCATTGCAAGGCAACAAAGTGCATGATACTTTTATTGTTATTCTTCATTGCACAACGCTTGAGCGTATAAGCAAGCGATGCAACAGCAGATTGCATTGCAAATATCTCTAGTGCACTTTGGATTGAGATAGTTCTTTAATGCATTGTAATGCATTGTCAAAGTGCATGTTACTTTTATTGTTATTCTTTAATGCACAACGCTTTAACGTATGTGCAAAGCGATGCAACAGCAGATTGCATTGAAAATATCTTTAACGCCCCTTTGAATGAGTTAGTTCTTGAATGCATTGCAAGGCAACAAAGTGCATGATACTTTTATTGTTATTCTTCAATGCACAACGCTTGAGCGTATAAGCAAGCGATGCAACAGCAGATTGCATTGCAAATATATTCAATGCACTGTTGAATGAGTCAGTTATTGAATGCATTGCAAGGCAACAAAGTGCATGATACTTTTATTGTTATTCTTCAATGCAAAAGGCTTGAGCGTATAAGCAAGCGATGCAACAGCAGATTGCATTGCAAATATCTTCAGTGCATTTTGGATTGAGTTAGTTCTTGAATGCATTGAAATGCAACAAGGTGCACGTTACTTTTGTTTTCATTCTTTAATGCACAACGCTTTAACATATGTGCAAAGCGATGCAACAGCAGATTGCATTGCAAATATATTTAATGCACTGTTAAATAAGTTAGTTCTTGAATGCATTGCAAGGCAACAAAGTGCATGATACTTTTATTGTTATTCTTCATTGCACAACGCTTGAGCGTATAAGCAAGCGATGCAACAGCAGATTGCATTGCAAATATCTTTAGTGCACTTTGGATTGAGATAGTTCTTGAATGCATTGCAAGGCAACAAAGTGCATGATACTTTTATTGTTATTCTTCAATGCACAACGCTTGAGCTCATAAGCAAGCGATGCAACCGCAGATTGCATTGCAAATATCTTCAATGCATTGTTGAATGAGTTAGTTCTTGAATGCATTGAAATGCATCAAAGTGCATGCTACTTTTATTTTTATTTTTTAATGCACAAAGCTTTAACATATGTGCAAAGCGATGCTACAGCAGATTGCATTGCAAATATCTTCAATGCACTGTTGAATGAGTTAGTTCTTGAATGCATTGCAAGGCAACAAAGTGCATGATACTTTTATTGTTATTCTTCAATGCACAACGCTTGAGAGTATAAGCAAGCGATGCAACAGCAGATTGCATTGCAAATATCTTCAATGCATTGTTGAATGAGTTAGTTCTTGAATGCATTGAAATGCATCAAAGTGCATGCTACTTTTATTTTTATTTTTATTTTTTAATGCACAACGCTTTAACATATGTGCAAAGCGATGCTACAGCAGATTGCATTGCAAATATCTTCGATGCACTGTTGAATGAGTTAGTTCTTGAATGCATTGCAAGGCAACAAAGTGCATGATACTTTTATTGTTATTCTTCAATGCACAACGCTTGAGAGTATAAGCAAGCGATGCAACAGCAGATTGCATTGCAATCATCTTTAGTGCACTTTGGATTGAGATAGTTCTTTAATACATTGTAATGTATTTTCAAAGTGCATGTTACTTTTATTGTTATTCTTTAATGAAAAACGCTTTAACGTATGTGCAAAGCGATGCAACAGCAGATTGCATTGCAAATATCTTCAACGCCCCTTTGAATGAGTTAGTTCTTGAATGCATTGCAAGGCAACAAAGTGCATGATACTTTTATTGTTATTCTTCAATGCAAAAGGCTTGAGCGTATAAGCAAGCGATGCAACAGCAGATTGCATTGCAAATATCTTCAGTGCATTTTGGATTGAGTTAGTTCTTGAATGCATTGAAATGCAACAAGGTGCACGTTACTTTTGTTTTCATTCTTTAATGCACAACGCTTTAACATATGTGCAAAGCGATGCAACAGCAGATTGCATTGCAAATATATTTAATGCACTGTTAAATAAGTTAGTTCTTGAATGCATTGCAAGGCAACAAAGTGCATGATACTTTTATTGTTATTCTTCATTGCACAACGCTTGAGCGTATAAGCAAGCGATGCAACAGCAGATTGCATTGCAAATATCTTTAGTGCACTTTGGATTGAGATAGTTCTTGAATGCATTGCAAGGCAACAAAGTGCATGATACTTTTATTGTTATTCTTCAATGCACAACGCTTGAGCTCATAAGCAAGCGATGCAACCGCAGATTGCATTGCAAATATCTTCAATGCATTGTTGAATGAGTTAGTTCTTGAATGCATTGAAATGCATCAAAGTGCATGCTACTTTTATTTTTATTTTTTAATGCACAAAGCTTTAACATATGTGCAAAGCGATGCTACAGCAGATTGCATTGCAAATATCTTCAATGCACTGTTGAATGAGTTAGTTCTTGAATGCATTGCAAGGCAACAAAGTGCATGATACTTTTATTGTTATTCTTCAATGCACAACGCTTGAGAGTATAAGCAAGCGATGCAACAGCAGATTGCATTGCAAATATCTTCAATGCATTGTTGAATGAGTTAGTTCTTGAATGCATTGAAATGCATCAAAGTGCATGCTACTTTTATTTTTATTTTTATTTTTTAATGCACAACGCTTTAACATATGTGCAAAGCGATGCTACAGCAGATTGCATTGCAAATATCTTCGATGCACTGTTGAATGAGTTAGTTCTTGAATGCATTGCAAGGCAACAAAGTGCATGATACTTTTATTGTTATTCTTCAATGCACAACGCTTGAGAGTATAAGCAAGCGATGCAACAGCAGATTGCATTGCAATCATCTTTAGTGCACTTTGGATTGAGATAGTTCTTTAATACATTGTAATGTATTTTCAAAGTGCATGTTACTTTTATTGTTATTCTTTAATGAAAAACGCTTTAACGTATGTGCAAAGCGATGCAACAGCAGATTGCATTGCAAATATCTTCAACGCCCCTTTGAATGAGTTAGTTCTTGAATGCATTGCAAGGCAACAAAGTGCATGATACTTTTATTGTTATTCTTCAATGCAAAAGGCTTGAGCGTATAAGCAAGCGATGCAACAGCAGATTGCATTGCAAATATCTTCAGTGCATTTTGGATTGAGTTAGTTCTTGAATGCATTGAAATGCAACAAGGTGCACGTTACTTTTGTTTTCATTCTTTAATGCACAACGCTTTAACATATGTGCAAAGCGATGCAACAGCAGATTGCATTGCAAATATATTTAATGCACTGTTAAATAAGTTAGTTCTTGAATGCATTGCAAGGCAACAAAGTGCATGATACTTTTATTGTTATTCTTCATTGCACAACGCTTGAGCGTATAAGCAAGCGATGCAACAGCAGATTGCATTGCAAATATCTTTAGTGCACTTTGGATTGAGATAGTTCTTGAATGCATTGCAAGGCAACAAAGTGCATGATACTTTTATTGTTATTCTTCAATGCACAACGCTTGAGCTCATAAGCAAGCGATGCAACCGCAGATTGCATTGCAAATATCTTCAATGCATTGTTGAATGAGTTAGTTCTTGAATGCATTGAAATGCATCAAAGTGCATGCTACTTTTATTTTTATTTTTTAATGCACAAAGCTTTAACATATGTGCAAAGCGATGCTACAGCAGATTGCATTGCAAATATCTTCAATGCACTGTTGAATGAGTTAGTTCTTGAATGCATTGCAAGGCAACAAAGTGCATGATACTTTTATTGTTATTCTTCAATGCACAACGCTTGAGAGTATAAGCAAGCGATGCAACAGCAGATTGCATTGCAAATATCTTCAATGCATTGTTGAATGAGTTAGTTCTTGAATGCATTGAAATGCATCAAAGTGCATGCTACTTTTATTTTTATTTTTATTTTTTAATGCACAACGCTTTAACATATGTGCAAAGCGATGCTACAGCAGATTGCATTGCAAATATCTTCGATGCACTGTTGAATGAGTTAGTTCTTGAATGCATTGCAAGGCAACAAAGTGCATGATACTTTTATTGTTATTCTTCAATGCACAACGCTTGAGAGTATAAGCAAGCGATGCAACAGCAGATTGCATTGCAATCATCTTTAGTGCACTTTGGATTGAGATAGTTCTTTAATACATTGTAATGTATTTTCAAAGTGCATGTTACTTTTATTGTTATTCTTTAATGAAAAACGCTTTAACGTATGTGCAAAGCGATGCAACAGCAGATTGCATTGCAAATATCTTCAACGCCCCTTTGAATGAGTTAGTTCTTGAATGCATTGCAAGGCAACAAAGTGCATGATACTTTTATTGTTATTCTTCAATGCAAAAGGCTTGAGCGTATAAGCAAGCGATGCAACAGCAGATTGCATTGCAAATATCTTCAGTGCATTTTGGATTGAGTTAGTTCTTGAATGCATTGAAATGCAACAAGGTGCACGTTACTTTTGTTTTCATTCTTTAATGCACAACGCTTTAACATATGTGCAAAGCGATGCAACAGCAGATTGCATTGCAAATATATTTAATGCACTGTTAAATAAGTTAGTTCTTGAATGCATTGCAAGGCAACAAAGTGCATGATACTTTTATTGTTATTCTTCATTGCACAACGCTTGAGCGTATAAGCAAGCGATGCAACAGCAGATTGCATTGCAAATATCTTTAGTGCACTTTGGATTGAGATAGTTCTTGAATGCATTGCAAGGCAACAAAGTGCATGATACTTTTATTGTTATTCTTCAATGCACAACGCTTGAGCTCATAAGCAAGCGATGCAACCGCAGATTGCATTGCAAATATCTTCAATGCATTGTTGAATGAGTTAGTTCTTGAATGCATTGAAATGCATCAAAGTGCATGCTACTTTTATTTTTATTTTTTAATGCACAAAGCTTTAACATATGTGCAAAGCGATGCTACAGCAGATTGCATTGCAAATATCTTCAATGCACTGTTGAATGAGTTAGTTCTTGAATGCATTGCAAGGCAACAAAGTGCATGATACTTTTATTGTTATTCTTCAATGCACAACGCTTGAGAGTATAAGCAAGCGATGCAACAGCAGATTGCATTGCAAATATCTTCAATGCATTGTTGAATGAGTTAGTTCTTGAATGCATTGAAATGCATCAAAGTGCATGCTACTTTTATTTTTATTTTTATTTTTTAATGCACAACGCTTTAACATATGTGCAAAGCGATGCTACAGCAGATTGCATTGCAAATATCTTCGATGCACTGTTGAATGAGTTAGTTCTTGAATGCATTGCAAGGCAACAAAGTGCATGATACTTTTATTGTTATTCTTCAATGCACAACGCTTGAGAGTATAAGCAAGCGATGCAACAGCAGATTGCATTGCAATCATCTTTAGTGCACTTTGGATTGAGATAGTTCTTTAATACATTGTAATGTATTTTCAAAGTGCATGTTACTTTTATTGTTATTCTTTAATGAAAAACGCTTTAACGTATGTGCAAAGCGATGCAACAGCAGATTGCATTGCAAATATCTTCAACGCCCCTTTGAATGAGTTAGTTCTTGAATGCATTGCAAGGCAACAAAGTGCATGATACTTTTATTGTTATTCTTCAATGCAAAAGGCTTGAGCGTATAAGCAAGCGATGCAACAGCAGATTGCATTGCAAATATCTTCAGTGCATTTTGGATTGAGTTAGTTCTTGAATGCATTGAAATGCAACAAGGTGCACGTTACTTTTGTTTTCATTCTTTAATGCACAACGCTTTAACATATGTGCAAAGCGATGCAACAGCAGATTGCATTGCAAATATATTTAATGCACTGTTAAATAAGTTAGTTCTTGAATGCATTGCAAGGCAACAAAGTGCATGATACTTTTATTGTTATTCTTCATTGCACAACGCTTGAGCGTATAAGCAAGCGATGCAACAGCAGATTGCATTGCAAATATCTTTAGTGCACTTTGGATTGAGATAGTTCTTGAATGCATTGCAAGGCAACAAAGTGCATGATACTTTTATTGTTATTCTTCAATGCACAACGCTTGAGCTCATAAGCAAGCGATGCAACCGCAGATTGCATTGCAAATATCTTCAATGCATTGTTGAATGAGTTAGTTCTTGAATGCATTGAAATGCATCAAAGTGCATGCTACTTTTATTTTTGTTTTCATTCTTTAATGCACAACGCTTTAACATATGTGCAAAGCGATGCAACAGCAGATTGCATTGCAAATATATTTAATGCACTGTTAAATAAGTTAGTTTTTGAATGCATTGCAAGGCAACAAAGTGCATGATACTTTTATTGTTATTCTTCATTGCACAACGCTTGAGCGTATAAGCAAGCGATGCAACAGCAGATTGCATTGCAAATATCTTTAGTGCACTTTGGATTGAGATAGTTCTTGAATGCATTGCAAGGCAACAAAGTGCATGATACTTTTATTGTTATTCTTCAATGCACAACGCTTGAGCTCATAAGCAAGCGATGCAACCGCAGATTGCATTGCAAATATCTTCAATGCATTGTTGAATGAGTTAGTTCTTGAATGCATTGAAATGCATCAAAGTGCATGCTACTTTTATTTTTATTTTTATTTTTTAATGCACAAAGCTTTAACATATGTGCAAAGCGATGCTACAGCAGATTGCATTGCAAATATCTTCAATGCACTGTTGAATGAGTTAGTTCTTGAATGCATTGCAAGGCAACAAAGTGCATGATACTTTTATTGTTATTCTTCAATGCACAACGCTTGAGAGTATAAGCAAGCGATGCAACAGCAGATTGCATTGCAATCATCTTTAGTGCACTTTGGATTGAGATAGTTCTTTAATACATTGTAATGTATTGTCAAAGTGCATGTTACTTTTATTGTTATTCTTTAATGAAAAACGCTTTAACGTATGTGCAAAGCAAAGCAACAGCAGATTGCATTGCAAATATCTTCAACGCCCCTTTGAATGAGTTAGTTCTTGAATGCATTGCAAGGCAACAAAGTGCATGATACTTTTATTGTTATTCTTCAATGCACAACGCTTGAGCGTATAAGCAAGCGATGCAACAGCAGATTGCATTGCAAATATCTTCAATGCACTGTTGAAAGAGTCAGTTATTGAATGCATTGCAAGGCAACAAAGTGCATGATACTTTTATTGTTATTCTTCAATGCACAACGCTTGAGCGTATAAGCAAGCGATGCAACAGCAGATTGCATTGCAAATATCTTCAGTGCATTTTGGATTGAGTTAGTTCTTGAATGCATTGAAATGCAACAAGGTGCACGTTACTTTTGTTTTCATTCTTTAATGCACAACGCTTTAACATATGTGCAAAGCGATGCAACAGCAGATTGCATTGCAAATATATTCAATGCACTGTTAAATGAGTTAGTTCTTGAATGCATTGCAAGGCAACAAAGTGCATGATACTTTTATTGTTATTCTTCATTGCACAACGCTTGAGCGTATGAGCAAGCGATGCAACAGCAGATTGCATTGCAATCATCTTTAGCGCACTTTGGATTGAGATAGTTCTTTAATGCATTGTAATGCATTGTCAAAGTGCATGTTACTTTTATTGTTATTCTGTAATGCAAAACGCTTTAACGTATGTGCAAAGCGATGCAACAGCAGATTGCATTGAAAATATCTTCAACGCCCCTTTGAATGAGTTAGTTCTTGAATGCATTTGCAAGGCAACAAAGTGCATGATACTTTTATTGTTATTCTTCAATGCACAACGCTTGAGCTCATAAGCAAGCGATGCAACCGCAGATTGCATTGCAAATATCTTCAATGCATTGTTGAATGAGTTAGTTCTTGAATGCATTGCAAGGCAACAAAGTTAATGATACCTTTATTGTTAGTCTTCAATGCACAACACTTGAGCGTATATGCAAGCGATGCAACAGCAGATTGCATTACAAATATCTTCATTGCATTTTGGATTGAGTTAGTTCTTGAATGCATTGAAATGCAACAAAGTGCATGCTACTTTTAATTTTATTCTTTAATGCACAACGCTTTAACATATGTGCAAAGCGATGCAACAGCAGATTGCATTGCAAATATCTTCAATGCACTGTTGAATGAGTTAGTTCTTGAATGCATTGCAAGGCAACAAAGTGCATGATACTTTTATTGTTATTCTTCATTGCACAACGCTTGAGCGGATAAGCAAAGCGATGCAACAGCAGATTGCATTGCAAATATCTTTAGTGCACTTTGGATTGAGATAGTTTGTAGATAACTGAAAGTTCACTTCTGTATAGTTTTGAGATAGTTTGTAGATGTATGTAGTTTGTAGAGGCCCCTTTGACCAGAAATAAGTTCAATAGGCCTGATATGTATATCTATTGGACTTATGAAGCATCAATAGGAGTCTTTGAGTATGTATAGAAAGTTCAAGATCGAGGACACTTTGGCCAGAAATATGTTCCTTTGGTCAAAATATGAAATTCTCTATCTAATTATGATACCATAGACATAACTTTTTAAAAAACTTAAGACCCTTTGACCGGAAATAAGTTCAATAGGTCAGATATGGCCATATATGGCTTATGAAGCATCAGAAGAGTCAGTTAACGAGTCTCTATGTAGAAAGTTCAAGATTGAGGACTCTTTGGACAAAAATATGTTCAGTAGGTCAAATAGGGAATTCTGAATGGCTGATTTAACATCAGGAGTCTCTAAGTTTATATAGTTTAAAACCAATTAGGACCCTTTGACCAGAAATAAATTCAATCCGTCAAGATATGGACTTCTAAATGGACTTCAATATGGCTAATCAAGCATCAGAAGTTGTCTATGAGTATGTATGGAAAGTTCAAGATTGAGGATTATTTTGCCAGAAATATTTGGATATGAAATATGAAATATATACAAATATGGACCTCTGTATGGCTAATATAACCAAGTCAATCTTTATGAATAGCAAGTTAATGTTCAGGTACTCTTTGGCCAGGATTATGTCCAGTAAGTCAAAAAGTGACCTCTGTATACAGAATTCAAAGACTCTGTATGGCAGATTTTTCATCAAAAGTAGTCTATAACTTTTTTTAAAAACTTAGGACCCTTTGACCGGAAATAAGTTCAACAAGTCAGATATGTCCATATATGGCTTATGAAGCATCAGAAGGAGATTATGAGTATGTGTAGAAAGTTTAAGATTGAGGACTCTTTGGCCAGAAATATGTTCCTTTGGTCAAAATATAGACTTCTGTATGGCTGACGTAATATCAGAAGGCGTTAACGAGAATGTATAGAAAGTGACCGGAAATAAGTTCAATAGGTCAGATATGGCGATATATGGCTTATGAAGCATCAGAAGAGTCAGTGAGTATATGTAGAAACTTCAAGATTGACGACTCTTTGGCCAAAAATATGTTCAGTAGGTCAAATAGGGAATTCTGAATGGCTGATTTAACATCAGGAGTCTCTAAGTTTATATAGTTTAAAACCAAATAGGACCCTTTGACCAGAAATAAATTCAATCCGTTAAGATATGGACTTCTAAATGGACTTCAATATGGCTAATCAAGCATCAGAAGTGGTCTATGATTATGTATAGAAAGTTCAAGATCGAGGACTCTTTGGCCAGAAATATATTCCTTTGGTCAAATATGGACTTCTGATTGGCTGACGTAATATCAGAAGGTGTTAACGAGTATGTATAAAAAGTAAAATTTTCGTGTACTCTCTGGCCAGAGCAATTTTCAGTAAGTCAAATATGGACTTTTGTCATTTTTTTTGGCCAAAAATATGTTCAGTAGGTCAATTGTGGAATTCTGAATGGCTGATTAACATCAGAAGTCGTCTCTAAGTTCATATAGTTTAAAACCATTTATGGACCCTTTGACCAGAAATAAGTTCAATCAGCCAAGATATGGACTTCTAAATGGACTTGGCTAATGAAGCATCAGAATGAGTCTATGAGTATAAATGGAAAGTTCAAGATTGAGGATTATTTGGCCAGAAATATTTGCCTAGGGTCAAATATGGACCTCTGTATGGCTAATATAACCAACAAGTCAATCTTTATGAATAGCAAGTTAATGTTCAGGTACTCTTTGGCCAGGATTATGTCCAGTAAGTCAAAAAGTGACCTCTGTATACAGAATTCAAAGACTCTGTATGGCAGATTTTTCATCAAAAGTAGTCTATAACTTTTTTTTAAAAACTTAGGACCCTTTGACCGGAAATAAGTTCAACAAGTCAGATATGTCCATATATGGCTTATGAAGCATCAGAAGGAGATTATGAGTATGTGTAGAAAGTTCAAGATTGAGGACTCTTTGGCCAGAAATATGTTCCTTTGGTCAAAATATGGACTTCTGTATGGCTGACGTAATATCAGAAGGCGTTAACGAGAATGTGTAGAAAGTGACCGGAAATAATTTCAATAGGTCAGATATGGCCATATATGGCTTATGAAGCATCAGTATGTATTTAAAGTTGAATTTTCGAGTAGTCTATGGCCAGAACAATTTTCAGAAAGTCAAATATGGACTTTTTTTCAGTCTGATATAACCTCAGAAGAAATCAATCTGAATGTATAGTGTTAATCTATGAGTACTCTTTGGCCAGTTATATTTTCAGTAGGTCAAATTTGGAATTCTGTATGGCTGATTTAACACGAGAAGGAGTCAATATGTTTAGAAAGATAGAGTTCAAAGACTCGTATGGCAGATTTTACATCAAAAGTAGTCTATAACTTTTTTAAAAACTTAAGACCCTTTGACCGGAAATAAGTTCAATAGGTCAGATATGGCCATATATGGCTTATGAAGCATCAGAAGAGTCAGTTAACGAGTCTCTATGTAGAAAGTTCAAGATTGAGGACTCTTTGGCCAAAAATATGTTCAGTAGGTCAAATAGGGAATTCTGAATGGCTGAATTAACATCAGGAGTCTCTAAGTTTATATAGTTTAAAACCAATTAGGACCCTTTGACCAGAAATAAATTCAATCCGTCAAGATATGGACTTCTAAATGGACTTCAATATGGCTAATCAAGCATCAGAAGTTGTCTATGAGTATGTATGGAAAGTTCAAGATTGAGGATTATTTGGCCAGAAATATTTTCCTAGGGTCAAATATGGACCTCTGTATGGCTAATATAACCAACAAGTCAATCTTTATGAATAGCAAGTTAATGTTCAGGTACTCATTGGCCAGGATTATGTCCAGTAGGTCAAAAAGTGACCTCTGTATACAGAATTCAAAGACTCTGTATGGCAGATTTTTAATCAAAAGTAGTCTATAACTTATTTTAAAACTTAGGACCGTTTGACCGGAAATAAGTTCAATAGGTCAGATATGTCCATATATGGCTTATGAAGCATCAGAAGGAGATTATGAGTATGTGTAGAAAGTTCAAGATTGAGGACTCTTTGGCCAGAAATATGTTCCTTTGGTCAAAATATGGACTTCTGTATGGCTGACGTAATATCAGAAGGTGTTAACGAGAATGTATAGAAAGTGACAGGAAATAAGTTCAATAGGTCAGATATGGCCATATATGGCTTATGAAGCATCAAAAGGAGTCTATGAGTATGTATTTAAAGTTGAATTTTCGAGTAGTCTATGGCCAGAACAATTTTCAGTGAGTCAAATATGGACTTTTTTTCAGTCTGATATAACCTCAGAAGAAATCAATCTGAATATATAGTGTTAATCTATGAGTACTCTTTGGCCAGTTATATTTTCAGGAGGTCAAATATGGAATTCTGTATGACTGATTTAAAACCAGAAGGATTCAATATGTTTAGAAAGATAAATTTCAAAGACTCTGTATGAAACATTTTTCATCAAAAGTAGTCTATAACTTTATATTGTTTAAAAACTTTTGAGGACCCTTTGACCGGATATAAGTTCAATAGGTCAGATATGGCCATATATGGCTTATGAAGCATCAGAAGAGTCAGTTAACGAGTCTCTATGTAGAAAGTTCAAGATTGAGGACTCTTTGGCCAAAAATATGTTCAGTAGGTCAAATAGGGAATTCTGAATGGCTGATTTAACATCAGGAGTCTCCAAGTTTATATAGTTTAAAACCAATTAGGACCCTTTGACCAGAAATAAATTCAATCCGTCAAGATATGGACTTCTAAATGGACTTCAATATGGCTAATCAAGCATCAGAAGTTGTCTATGAGTATGTATGGAAAGTTCAAGATTGAGGATTATTTGGCCAGAAATATTTTCCTAGGGTCAAATATGGACCTCTGTATGGCTAATATAACCAACAAGTTAATCTTTATGAATAGCAAGTTAATGTTCAGGTACTCATTGGCCAGGATTATGTCCAGTAGGTCAAAAAGTGACCTCTGTATACAGAATTCAAACACTCTGTATGGCAGATTTTTAATCAAAAGTAGTCTATAACTTTTTTAAAAACTTAGGACCGTTTGACCGGAAATAAGTTCAATAGGTCAGATATGTCCATATATGGCTTATGAAGCATCAGAAGGAGATTATGAGTATGTGTAGAAAGTTCAAGATTGAGGACTCTTTGGCCAGAAATATGTTCCTTTGGTCAAAATATGGACTTCTGTATGGCTGACGTAATATCAGAAGGTGTTAACGAGAATGTATAGAAAGTGACAGGAAATAAGTTCAATAGGTCAGATATGGCCATATATGGCTTATGAAGCATCAAAAGGAGTCTATGAGTATGTATTTAAAGTTGAATTTTCGAGTAGTCTATGGCCAGAACAATTTTCAGTGAGTCAAATATGGACTTTTTTTCAGTCTGATATAACCTCAGAAGAAATCAATCTGAATATATAGTGTTAAACTATGAGTAGGCGTACTCTTTGGCCAGTTATATTTTCAGGAGGTCAAATATGGAATTCTGTATGACTGATTTAAAACCAGAAGGATTCAATATGTTTAGAAAGATAGATTTCAAAGACTCTGTATGAAAAATTTTTCATCAAAAGTAGTCTATAACTTTATATTGTTTAAAAACTTTTGAGGACCCTTTGACCGGATATAAGTTCAATAGGTCAGATATGGCCATATATGGCTTATGAAGCATCAGAAGAGTCAGTGAGTATATGTAGAAAGTTCAAGATTGAGGACTCTTTGGCCCAAAATATGTTCAGTATGTCAAATATGGAATTCTGAATGGCTGATTTAACATCAGGAGTCTCCAAGTTTATATAGTTTAAAACCAATTAGGACCCTTTGACCAGAAATAAATTCAATCCGTCAAGATATGGACTTCTAAATAGACTTCAATATGGCTAATCAAGCATCAGAAGTTGTCTATGAGTATGTATGGAAAGTTCAAGATTGAGGATTATTTGGCCAGAAATATTTTCCTAGGGTCAAATATGGACCTCTGTATGGCTAATATAACCAACAAGTTAATCTTTATGAATAGCAAGTTAATGTTCAGGTACTCATTGGCCAGGATTATGTCCAGTAGGTCAAAAAGTGACCTCTGTATACAGAATTCAAACACTCTGTATGGCAGATTTTTAATCAAAAGTAGTCTATAACTTTTTTAAAAACTTAGGACCGTTTGACCGGAAATAAGTTCAATAGGTCAGATATGTCCATATATGGCTTATGAAGCATCAGAAGGAGATTATGAGTATGTGTAGAAAGTTCAAGATTGAGGACTCTTTGGCCAGAAATATGTTCCTTTGGTCAAAATATGGACTTCTGTATGGCTGACGTAATATCAGAAGGCGTTAACGAGAATGTGTAGAAAGTGACCGGAAATAATTTCAATAGGTCAGATATGGCCATATATGGCTTATGAAGCATCAAAAGGAGTCTATGAGTATGTATTTAAAGTTGAATTTTCGAGTAGTCTATGGCCAGAACAATTTTCAGAAAGTCAAATATGGACTTTTTTTCAGTCTGATATAACCTCAGAAGAAATCAATCTGAATGTATAGTGTTAATCTATGAGTACTCTTTGGCCAGTTATATTTTCAGTAGGTCAAATTTGGAATTCTGTATGTCTGATTTAACACCAGAAGGAGTCAATATGTTTAGAAAGATAGAGTTCAAAGACTCGTATGGCAGATTTTTCATCAAAGGTAGTTTATAACTTTATATTGTTTAAAAACTTTTGAGGACCCTTTGACCGGATATAAGTTCAATAGGTCAGATATGGCCATATATGGCTCATGAAGCATCAGAAGGAGTCAATGAGTATGTATAGAAGAAATCAAGATGAGGACTCTTTGGCCAAAAATATGTGCAGTATGTCAAATAGGGAATTCTGAATGGCTGATTTAACATCAGGAGTCTCTAAGTTCATATAGTTTAAAACCAAATAGGACCCTTTGACCAGAAATAAATTCGATCCGTCAAGATATGGACTTCTAAATGGACTTCAATATGGCTAATGAAGCATCAGAAGTTGTCTATGAGTATGTATGGAAAGTTCAAGATTGAGGATTATTTGGCCAGAAATATATTCCTTTGGTCAAATATGGACTTCTGTATGGCTGACGTAATATCAGAAGGTGTTAACGAGAATGTATAGAAAGTGACCGGAAATAAATTCAATAGGTCAGATATGGCCATATATGGCTTATGAAGCATCAGAAGGAGATATTTTTAGAAAGTTCAAGATTGAGGACTCTTTGGCCAAAAATATGTTCCTTTGGTCAAAATATGGACTTCTGTATGGCTGACGTAATATCAGAAGGTGTTAACGAGAATGTATAGAAAGTGACCGGAAATAAATTCAATAGGTCAGATATGGCCATATATGGCTTATGAAGCATCAAAAGGAGTCTATGAGTATGTATTTAAAGTTTAATTTTCGAGTAGTCTATGGCCAGAACAATTTTCAGAAAGTCAAATATTGACTTTTTTTCAGTCTGATATAACCTCAGAAGAAATCAATCTGAATGTATAGTGTTTATCTATGAGTACTCTTTGGCCAGTTACATTTTCAGTAGGTCAAATGGAATTCTGTATGGCTGATTTAACACCAGAAGGAGTCAATATGTTTAGAAAGATAGAGTTCAAAGACTCGTATGGCAGATTTTTCATTAAAAGTAGTCTATAACTTTATATTGTTTAAAAACTTTTGAGGACCCTTTGACCGGATATAAGTTCAATAGGTCCGATATGGCCATATATGACTTATGAAGCATCAGAAGTTGTCTATGAGTATGTATGGAAAGTTCAAGATTGAGGATTATTTGGCCAGAAATATTTTCCTAGGGTCAAATATGGACCTCTGTATGGCTAATATAACCAACAAGTCAATCTTTATGAATAGCAAGTTAATGTTCATGTACTCTTTGGCTAGGATTATGTCCAGTAAATCAAAAAGTGACCTCTGTATACAGAATTCAAAGACTCTGTATGGCAGTTTTTTAATCAAAAGTAGTCTATAACTTTTTTTAAAACTTAGGACCGTTTGACCGGAAATAAGTTCAATAGGTCAGATATGTCCATATATGGCTTATGAAGCATCAGAAGGAGATTATGAGTATGTGTAGAAAGTTCAAGATTGAGGACTCTTTGGCCAGAAATATGTTCCTTTGGTCAAAATATGGACTTCTGTATGGCTGACGTAATATCAGAAGGCGTTAACGAGAATGTATAGAAAGTGACCGGAAATAAGTTCAATAGGTCAGATATGGCCATATATGGCTTATGAAGCATCAGAAGAGTCAGTGAGTATATGTAGAAAGTTCAAGATTGACGACTCTTTGGCCAAAAATATGTTCAGTGAGTCAAATAGGGAATTCTGAATGGCTGATTTAACATCAGGAGTCTCTAAGTTTATATAGTTTAAAACCAAATAGGACCCTTTGACCAGAAATAAATTCAATCCGTCAAGATATGGACTTCTAAATGGACTTCAATATGGCTAATCAAGCATCAGAAGTGGTCTATGAGTATGTATAGAAAGTTCAAGATCGAGGACTCTTTGGCCAGAAATATATTCCTTTGGTCAAATATGGACTTCTGATTGGCTGACGTAATATCAGAAGGTGTTAACGAGTATGTATAAAAAGTAAAATTTTCGTGTACTCTCTGGCCAGAGCAATTTTCAGTAAGTCAAATATGGACTTTTGTCATTTTTTTGGCCAAAAATATGTTCAGTAGGTCAATTGTGGAATTCTGAATGGCTGATTAACATCAGAAGTCGTCTCTAAGTTCATATAGTTTAAAACCATTTATGGACCCTTTGACCAGAAATAAGTTCAATCAGCCAAGATATGGACTTCTAAATGGACTTGGCTAATGAAGCATCAGAATGAGTCTATGAGTATAAATGGAAAGTTCAAGATTGAGGATTATTTGGCCAGAAATATTTGCCTAGGGTCAAATATGGACCTCTGTATGGCTAATATAACCAACAAGTCAATCTTTATGAATAGCAAGTTAATGTTCAGGTACTCTTTGGCCAGGATTATGTCCAGTAAGTCAAAAAGTGACCTCTGTATACAGAATTCAAAGACTCTGTATGGCAGATTTTTCATCAAAAGTAGTCTATAACTTTTTTTAAAAACTTAGGACCCTTTGACCGGAAATAAGTTCAACAAGTCAGATATGTCCATATATGGCTTATGAAGCATCAGAAGGAGATTATGAGTATGTGTAGAAAGTTCAAGATTGAGGACTCTTTGGCCAGAAATATGTTCCTTTGGTCAAAATATGGACTTCTGTATGGCTGACGTAATATCAGAAGGCGTTAACGAGAATGTGTAGAAAGTGACCGGAAATAATTTCAATAGGTCAGATATGGCCATATATGGCTTATGAAGCATCAGTATGTATTTAAAGTTGAATTTTCGAGTAGTCTATGGCCAGAACAATTTTCAGAAAGTCAAATATGGACTTTTTTTCAGTCTGATATAACCTCAGAAGAAATCAATCTGAATGTATAGTGTTAATCTATGAGTACTCCTTGGCCAGTTATATTTTCAGTAGGTCAAATTTGGAATTCTGTATGGCTGATTTAACACGAGAAGGAGTCAATATGTTTAGAAAGATAGAGTTCAAAGACTCGTATGGCAGATTTTACATCAAAAGTAGTCTATAACTTTTTTAAAAACTTAAGACCCTTTGACCGGAAATAAGTTCAATAGGTCAGATATGGCCAAATATGGCTTATGAAGCATCAGAAGAGTCAGTTAACGAGTCTCTATGTAGAAAGTTCAAGATTGAGGACTCTTTGGCCAAAAATATGTTCAGTAGGTCAAATAGGGAATTCTGAATGGCTGATTTAACATCAGGAGTCTCTAAGTTTATATAGTTTAAAACCAATTAGGACCCTTTGACCAGAAATAAATTCAATCCGTCAAGATATGGACTTCTAAATGGACTTCAATATGGCTAATCAAGCATCAGAAGTTGTCTATGAGTATGTATGGAAAGTTCAAGATTGAGGATTATTTGGCCAGAAATATTTTCCTAGGGTCAAATATGGACCTCTGTATGGCTAATATAACCAACAAGTCAATCTTTATGAATAGCAAGTTAATGTTCAGGTACTCATTGGCCAGGATTATGTCCAGTAGGTCAAAAAGTGACCTCTGTATACAGAATTCAAAGACTCTGTATGGCAGTTTTTTAATCAAAAGTAGTCTATAACTTTTTTTAAAACTTAGGACCGTTTGACCGGAAATAAGTTCAATAGGTCAGATATGTCCATATATGGCTTATGAAGCATCAGAAGGAGATTATGAGTATGTGTAGAAAGTTCAAGATTGAGGACTCTTTGGCCAGAAATATGTTCCTTTGGTCAAAATATGGACTTCTGTATGGCTGACGTAATATCAGAAGGCGTTAACGAGAATGTATAGAAAGTGACCGGAAATAAGTTCAATAGGTCAGATATGGCCATATATGGCTTATGAAGCATCAGAAGAGTCAGTGAGTATATGTAGAAAGTTCAAGATTGACGACTCTTTGGCCAAAAATATGTTCAGTGAGTCAAATAGGGAATTCTGAATGGCTGATTTAACATCAGGAGTCTCTAAGTTTATATAGTTTAAAACCAAATAGGACCCTTTGACCAGAAATAAATTCAATCCGTCAAGATATGGACTTCTAAATGGACTTCAATATGGCTAATCAAGCATCAGAAGTGGTCTATGAGTATGTATAGAAAGTTCAAGATCGAGGACTCTTTGGCCAGAAATATATTCCTTTGGTCAAATATGGACTTCTGATTGGCTGACGTAATATCAGAAGGTGTTAACGAGTATGTATAAAAAGTAAAATTTTCGTGTACTCTCTGGCCAGAGCAATTTTCAGTAAGTCAAATATGGACTTTTGTCATTTTTTTGGCCAAAAATATGTTCAGTAGGTCAATTGTGGAATTCTGAATGGCTGATTAACATCAGAAGTCGTCTCTAAGTTCATATAGTTTAAAACCATTTATGGACCCTTTGACCAGAAATAAGTTCAATCAGCCAAGATATGGACTTCTAAATGGACTTGGCTAATGAAGCATCAGAATGAGTCTATGAGTATAAATGGAAAGTTCAAGATTGAGGATTATTTGGCCAGAAATATTTGCCTAGGGTCAAATATGGACCTCTGTATGGCTAATATAACCAACAAGTCAATCTTTATGAATAGCAAGTTAATGTTCAGGTACTCTTTGGCCAGGATTATGTCCAGTAAGTCAAAAAGTGACCTCTGTATACAGAATTCAAAGACTCTGTATGGCAGATTTTTCATCAAAAGTAGTCTATAACTTTTTTTAAAAACTTAGGACCCTTTGACCGGAAATAAGTTCAACAAGTCAGATATGTCCATATATGGCTTATGAAGCATCAGAAGGAGATTATGAGTATGTGTAGAAAGTTCAAGATTGAGGACTCTTTGGCCAGAAATATGTTCCTTTGGTCAAAATATGGACTTCTGTATGGCTGACGTAATATCAGAAGGCGTTAACGAGAATGTGTAGAAAGTGACCGGAAATAATTTCAATAGGTCAGATATGGCCATATATGGCTTATGAAGCATCAGTATGTATTTAAAGTTGAATTTTCGAGTAGTCTATGGCCAGAACAATTTTCAGAAAGTCAAATATGGACTTTTTTTCAGTCTGATATAACCTCAGAAGAAATCAATCTGAATGTATAGTGTTAATCTATGAGTACTCCTTGGCCAGTTATATTTTCAGTAGGTCAAATTTGGAATTCTGTATGGCTGATTTAACACGAGAAGGAGTCAATATGTTTAGAAAGATAGAGTTCAAAGACTCGTATGGCAGATTTTACATCAAAAGTAGTCTATAACTTTTTTAAAAACTTAAGACCCTTTGACCGGAAATAAGTTCAATAGGTCAGATATGGCCATATATGGCTTATGAAGCATCAGAAGAGTCAGTTAACGAGTCTCTATGTAGAAAGTTCAAGATTGAGGACTCTTTGGCCAAAAATATGTTCAGTAGGTCAAATAGGGAATTCTGAATGGCTGATTTAACATCAGGAGTCTCTAAGTTTATATAGTTTAAAACCAATTAGGACCCTTTGACCAGAAATAAATTCAATCCGTCAAGATATGGACTTCTAAATGGACTTCAATATGGCTAATCAAGCATCAGAAGTTGTCTATGAGTATGTATAGAAAGTTCAAGATCGAGGACTCTTTGGCCAGAAATATATTCCTTTGGTCAAATATGGACTTCTGATTGGCTGACGTAATATCAGAAGGTGTTAACGAGTATGTATAAAAAGTAAAATTTTCGTGTACTCTCTGGCCAGAGCAATTTTCAGTAAGTCAAATATGGACTTTTGTCATTTTTTTGGCCAAAAATATGTTCAGTAGGTCAATTGTGGAATTCTGAATGGCTGATTAACATCAGAAGTCGTCTCTAAGTTCATATAGTTCAAAACCATTTATGGACCCTTTGACCAGAAATAAGTTCAATCAGCCAAGATATGGACTTCTAAATGGACTTGGCTAATGAAGCATCAGAATGAGTCTATGAGTATAAATGGAAAGTTCAAGATTGAGGATTATTTGGCCAGAAATATTTGCCTAGGGTCAAATATGGACCTCTGTATGGCTAATATAACCAACAAGTCAATCTTTATGAATAGCAAGTTAATGTTCAGGTACTCTTTGGCCAGGATTATGTCCAGTAAGTCAAAAAGTGACCTCTGTATACAGAATTCAAAGACTCTGTATGGCAGATTTTTCATCAAAAGTAGTCTATAACTTTTTTTAAAAACTTAGGACCCTTTGACCGGAAATAAGTTCAACAAGTCAGATATGTCCATATATGGCTTATGAAGCATCAGAAGGAGATTATGAGTATGTGTAGAAAGTTCAAGATTGAGGACTCTTTGGCCAGAAATATGTTCCTTTGGTCAAAATATGGACTTCTGTATGGCTGACGTAATATCAGAAGGCGTTAACGAGAATGTGTAGAAAGTGACCGGAAATAATTTTAATAGGTCAGATATGGCCATATATGGCTTATGAAGCATCAAAAGGAGTCTATGAGTATGTATTTAAAGTTGAATTTTCGAGTAGTCTATGGCCAGAACAATTTTCAGAAAGTCAAATATGGACTTTTTTTCAGTCTGATATAACCTCAGAAGAAATCAATCTGAATGTATAGTGTTAATCTATGAGTACTCTTTGGCCAGTTATATTTTCAGTAGGTCAAATTTGGAATTCTGTATGTCTGATTTAACACCAGAAGGAGTCAATATGTTTAGAAAGATAGAGTTCAAAGACTCGTATGGCAGATTTTTCATCAAAGGTAGTTTATAACTTTATATTGTTTAAAAACTTTTGAGGACCCTTTGACCGGATATAAGTTCAATAGGTCAGATATGGCCATATATGGCTCATGAAGCATCAGAAGGAGTCAATGAGTATGTATAGAAGAAATCAAGATGAGGACTCTTTGGCCAAAAATATGTGCAGTAGGTCAAATAGGGAATTCTGAATGGCTGATTTAACATCAGGAGTCTCTAAGTTTATAGTTTAAAACCAAATAGGACCCTTTGACCAGAAATAAATTCGATCCGTCAAGATATGGACTTCTAAATGGACTTCAATATGGCTAATGAAGCATCAGAAGTTGTCTATGAGTATGTATGGAAAGTTCAAGATTGAGGATTATTTGGCCAGAAATATATTCCTTTGGTCAAATATGGACTTCTGTATGGCTGACGTAATATCAGAAGGTGTTAACGAGAATGTATAGAAAGTGACCGGAAATAAATTCAATAGGTCAGATATGGCCATATATGGCTTATGAAGCATCAAAAGGAGTCTATGAGTATGTATTTAAAGTTTAATTTTCGAGTAGTCTATGGCCAGAACAATTTTCAGAAAGTCAAATATTGACTTTTTTTCAGTCTGATATAACCTCAGAAGAAATCAATCTGAATGTATAGTGTTTATCTATGAGTACTCTTTGGCCAGTTACATTTTCAGTAGGTCAAATATGGAATTCTGTATGGCTGATTTAACACCAGAAGGAGTCAATATGTTTAGAAAGACAGAGTTCAAAGACTCGTATGGCAGATTTTTCATTAAAAGTAGTCTATAACTTTATATTGTTTAAAAACTTTTGAGGACCCTTTGACCGGATATAAGTTCAATAGGTCCGATATGGCCATATATGACTTATGAAGCATCAGAAGTTGTCTATGAGTATGTATGGAAAGTTCAAGATTGAGGATTATTTGGCCAGAAATATTTTCCTAGGGTCAAATATGGACCTCTGTATGGCTAATATAACCAACAAGTCAATCTTTATGAATAGCAAGTTAATGTTCATGTACTCTTTGGCTAGGATTATGTCCAGTAAATCAAAAAGTGACCTCTGTATACAGAATTCAAAGACTCTGTATGGCAGATTTTTCATCAAAAGTAGTCTATAACTTTTTTTAAAAACTTAGGACCCTTTGACCGGAAATAAGTTCAACAAGTCAGATATGTCCATATATGGCTTATGAAGCATCAGAAGGAGATTATGAGTATGTGTAGAAAGTTCAAGATTGAGGACTCTTTGGCCAGAAATATGTTCCTTTGGTCAAAATATAGACTTCTGTATGGCTGACGTAATATCAGAAGGCGTTAACGAGAATGTATAGAAAGTGACCGGAAATAAGTTCAATAGGTCAGATATGGCCATATATGGCTTATGAAGCATCAGAAGAGTCAGTGAGTATATGTAGAAAGTTCAAGATTGACGACTCTTTGGCCAAAAATATGTTCAGTAGGTCAAATAGGGAATTCTGAATGGCTGATTTAACATCAGGAGTCTCTAAGTTTATATAGTTTAAAACCAAATAGGACCCTTTGACCAGAAATAAATTCAATCCGTCAAGATATGGACTTCTAAATGGACTTCAATATGGCTAATCAAGCATCAGAAGTGGTCTATGAGTATGTATAGAAAGTTCAAGATCGAGGACTCTTTGGCCAGAAATATATTCCTTTGGTCAAATATGGACTTCTGATTGGCTGACGTAATATCAGAAGGTGTTAACGAGTATGTATAAAAAGTAAAATTTTCGTGTACTCTCTGGCCAGAGCAATTTTCAGTAAGTCAAATATGGACTTTTGTCATTTTTTTTGGCCAAAAATATGTTCAGTAGGTCAATTGTGGAATTCTGAATGGCTGATTAACATCAGAAGTCGTCTCTAAGTTCATATAGTTTAAAACCATTTATGGACCCTTTGACCAGAAATAAGTTCAATCAGCCAAGATATGGACTTCTAAATGGACTTGGCTAATGAAGCATCAGAATGAGTCTATGAGTATAAATGGAAAGTTCAAGATTGAGGATTATTTGGCCAGAAATATTTGCCTAGGGTCAAATATGGACCTCTGTATGGCTAATATAACCAACAAGTCAATCTTTATGAATAGCAAGTTAATGTTCAGGTACTCTTTGGCCAGGATTATGTCCAGTAAGTCAAAAAGTGACCTCTGTATACAGAATTCAAAGACTCTGTATGGCAGATTTTTCATCAAAAGTAGTCTATAACTTTTTTTAAAAACTTAGGACCCTTTGACCGGAAATAAGTTCAACAAGTCAGATATGTCCATATATGGCTAATGAAGCATCAGAAGGAGATTATGAGTATGTGTAGAAAGTTCAAGATTGAGGACTCTTTGGCCAGAAATATGTTCCTTTGGTCAAAATATGGACTTCTGTATGGCTGACGTAATATCAGAAGGCGTTAACGAGAATGTGTAGAAAGTGACCGGAAATAATTTCAATAGGTCAGATATGGCCATATATGGCTTATGAAGCATCAGTATGTATTTAAAGTTGAATTTTCGAGTAGTCTATGGCCAGAACAATTTTCAGAAAGTCAAATATGGACTTTTTTTCAGTCTGATATAACCTCAGAAGAAATCAATCTGAATGTATAGTGTTAATCTATGAGTACTCCTTGGCCAGTTATATTTTCAGTAGGTCAAATTTGGAATTCTGTATGGCTGATTTAACACGAGAAGGAGTCAATATGTTTAGAAAGATAGAGTTCAAAGACTCGTATGGCAGATTTTACATCAAAAGTAGTCTATAACTTTTTTAAAAACTTAAGACCCTTTGACCGGAAATAAGTTCAATAGGTCAGATATGGCCATATATGGCTTATGAAGCATCAGAAGAGTCAGTTAACGAGTCTCTATGTAGAAAGTTCAAGATTGAGGACTCTTTGGCCAAAAATATGTTCAGTATGTCAAATAGGGAATTCTGAATGGCTGATTTAACATCAGGAGTCTCTAAGTTTATATAGTTTAAAACCAATTAGGACCCTTTGACCAGAAATAAATTCAATCCGTCAAGATATGGACTTCTAAATGGACTTCAATATGGCTAATCAAGCATCAGAAGTTGTCTATGAGTATGTATGGAAAGTTCAAGATTGAGGATTATTTGGCCAGAAATATTTTCCTAGGGTCAAATATGGACCTCTGTATGGCTAATATAACCAACAAGTCAATCTTTATGAATAGCAAGTTAATGTTCAGGTACTCATTGGCCAGGATTATGTCCAGTAGGTCAAAAAGTGACCTCTGTATACAGAATTCAAAGACTCTGTATGGCAGTTTTTTAATCAAAAGTAGTCTATAACTTTTTTAAAAACTTAGGACCGTTTGACCGGAAATAAGTTCAATAGGTCAGATATGTCCATATATGGCTTATGAAGCATCAGAAGGAGATTATGAGTATGTGTAGAAAGTTCAAGATTGAGGACTCTTTGGCCAGAAATATGTTCCTTTGGTCAAAATATGGACTTCTGTATGGCTGACGTAATATCAGAAGGCGTTAACGAGAATGTATAGAAAGTGACCGGAAATAAGTTCAATAGGTCAGATATGGCCATATATGGCTTATGAAGCATCAGAAGAGTCAGTGAGTATATGTAGAAAGTTCAAGATTGACGACTCTTTGGCCAAAAATATGTTCAGTGAGTCAAATAGGGAATTCTGAATGGCTGATTTAACATCAGGAGTCTCTAAGTTTATATAGTTTAAAACCAAATAGGACCCTTTGACCAGAAATAAATTCAATCCGTCAAGATATGGACTTCTAAATGGACTTCAATATGGCTAATCAAGCATCAGAAGTGGTCTATGAGTATGTATAGAAAGTTCAAGATCGAGGACTCTTTGGCCAGAAATATATTCCTTTGGTCAAATATGGACTTCTGATTGGCTGACGTAATATCAGAAGGTGTTAACGAGTATGTATAAAAAGTAAAATTTTCGTGTACTCTCTGGCCAGAGCAATTTTCAGTAAGTCAAATATGGACTTTTGTCATTTTTTTGGCCAAAAATATGTTCAGTAGGTCAATTGTGGAATTCTGAATGGCTGATTAACATCAGAAGTCGTCTCTAAGTTCATATAGTTCAAAACCATTTATGGACCCTTTGACCAGAAATAAGTTCAATCAGCCAAGATATGGACTTCTAAATGGACTTGGCTAATGAAGCATCAGAATGAGTCTATGAGTATAAATGGAAAGTTCAAGATTGAGGATTATTTGGCCAGAAATATTTGCCTAGGGTCAAATATGGACCTCTGTATGGCTAATATAACCAACAAGTCAATCTTTATGAATAGCAAGTTAATGTTCAGGTACTCTTTGGCCAGGATTATGTCCAGTAAGTCAAAAAGTGACCTCTGTATACAGAATTCAAAGACTCTGTATGGCAGATTTTTCATCAAAAGTAGTCTATAACTTTTTTTAAAAACTTAGGACCCTTTGACCGGAAATAAGTTCAACAAGTCAGATATGTCCATATATGGCTTATGAAGCATCAGAAGGAGATTATGAGTATGTGTAGAAAATTCAAGATTGAGGACTCTTTGGCCAGAAATATGTTCCTTTGGTCAAAATATGGACTTCTGTATGGCTGACGTAATATCAGAAGGCGTTAACGAGAATGTGTAGAAAGTGACCGGAAATAATTTCAATAGGTCAGATATGGCCATATATGGCTTATGAAGCATCAAAAGGAGTCTATGAGTATGTATTTAAAGTTGAATTTTCGAGTAGTCTATGGCCAGAACAATTTTCAGAAAGTCAAATATGGACTTTTTTTCAGTCTGATATAACCTCAGAAGAAATCAATCTGAATGTATAGTGTTAATCTATGAGTACTCTTTGGCCAGTTATATTTTCAGTAGGTCAAATTTGGAATTCTGTATGTCTGATTTAACACCAGAAGGAGTCAATATGTTTAGAAAGATAGAGTTCAAAGACTCGTATGGCAGATTTTTCATCAAAGGTAGTTTATAACTTTATATTGTTTAAAAACTTTTGAGGACCCTTTGACCGGATATAAGTTCAATAGGTCAGATATGGCCATATATGGCTCATGAAGCATCAGAAGGAGTCAATGAGTATGTATAGAAGAAATCAAGATGAGGACTCTTTGGCCAAAAATATGTGCAGTAGGTCAAATAGGGAATTCTGAATGGCTGATTTAACATCAGGAGTCTCTAAGTTTATAGTTTAAAACCAAATAGGACCCTTTGACCAGAAATAAATTCGATCCGTCAAGATATGGACTTCTAAATGGACTTCAATATGGCTAATGAAGCATCAGAAGTTGTCTATGAGTATGTATGGAAAGTTCAAGATTGAGGATTATTTGGCCAGAAATATATTCCTTTGGTCAAATATGGACTTCTGTATGGCTGACGTAATATCAGAAGGTGTTAACGAGAATGTATAGAAAGTGACCGGAAATAAATTCAATAGGTCAGATATGGCCATATATGGCTTATGAAGCATCAAAAGGAGTCTATGAGTATGTATTTAAAGTTTAATTTTCGAGTAGTCTATGGCCAGAACAATTTTCAGAAAGTCAAATATTGACTTTTTTTCAGTCTGATATAACCTCAGAAGAAATCAATCTGAATGTATAGTGTTTATCTATGAGTACTCTTTGGCCAGTTACATTTTCAGTAGGTCAAATATGGAATTCTGTATGGCTGATTTAACACCAGAAGGAGTCAATATGTTTAGAAAGATAGAGTTCAAAGACTCGTATGGCAGATTTTTCATTAAAAGTAGTCTATAACTTTATATTGTTTAAAAACTTTTGAGGACCCTTTGACCGGATATAAGTTCAATAGGTCCGATATGGCCATATATGACTTATGAAGCATCAGAAGTTGTCTATGAGTATGTATGGAAAGTTCAAGATTGAGGATTATTTGGCCAGAAATATTTTCCTAGGGTCAAATATGGACCTCTGTATGGCTAATATAACCAACAAGTCAATCTTTATGAATAGCAAGTTAATGTTCATGTACTCTTTGGCTAGGATTATGTCCAGTAAATCAAAAAGTGACCTCTGTATACAGAATTCAAAGACTCTGTATGGCAGATTTTTCATCAAAAGTAGTCTATAACTTTTTTTAAAAACTTAGGACCCTTTGACCGGAAATAAGTTCAACAAGTCAGATATGTCCATATATGGCTTATGAAGCATCAGAAGGAGATTATGAGTATGTGTAGAAAGTTCAAGATTGAGGACTCTTTGGCCAGAAATATGTTCCTTTGGTCAAAATATAGACTTCTGTATGGCTGACGTAATATCAGAAGGCGTTAACGAGAATGTATAGAAAGTGACCGGAAATAATTTCAATAGGTCAGATATGGCCATATATGGCTTATGAAGCATCAGTATGTATTTAAAGTTGAATTTTCGAGTAGTCTATGGCCAGAACAATTTTCAGAAAGTCAAATATGGACTTTTTTTCAGTCTGATATAACCTCAGAAGAAATCAATCTGAATGTATAGTGTTAATCTATGAGTACTCCTTGGCCAGTTATATTTTCAGTAGGTCAAATTTGGAATTCTGTATGGCTGATTTAACACGAGAAGGAGTCAATATGTTTAGAAAGATAGAGTTCAAAGACTCGTATGGCAGATTTTACATCAAAAGTAGTCTATAACTTTTTTAAAAACTTAAGACCCTTTGACCGGAAATAAGTTCAATAGGTCAGATATGGCCATATATGGCTTATGAAGCATCAGAAGAGTCAGTTAACGAGTCTCTATGTAGAAAGTTCAAGATTGAGGACTCTTTGGCCAAAAATATGTTCAGTAGGTCAAATAGGGAATTCTGAATGGCTGATTTAACATCAGGAGTCTCTAAGTTTATATAGTTTAAAACCAATTAGGACCCTTTGACCAGAAATAAATTCAATCCGTCAAGATATGGACTTCTAAATGGACTTCAATATGGCTAATCAAGCATCAGAAGTTGTCTATGAGTATGTATGGAAAGTTCAAGATTGAGGATTATTTGGCCAGAAATATTTTCCTAGGGTCAAATATGGACCTCTGTATGGCTAATATAACCAACAAGTCAATCTTTATGAATAGCAAGTTAATGTTCAGGTACTCATTGGCCAGGATTATGTCCAGTAGGTCAAAAAGTGACCTCTGTATACAGAATTCAAAGACTCTGTATGGCAGTTTTTTAATCAAAAGTAGTCTATAACTTTTTTAAAAACTTAGGACCGTTTGACCGGAAATAAGTTCAATAGGTCAGATATGTCCATATATGGCTTATGAAGCATCAGAAGGAGATTATGAGTATGTGTAGAAAGTTCAAGATTGAGGACTCTTTGGCCAGAAATATGTTCCTTTGGTCAAAATATGGACTTCTGTATGGCTGACGTAATATCAGAAGGCGTTAACGAGAATGTATAGAAAGTGACCGGAAATAAGTTCAATAGGTCAGATATGGCCATATATGGCTTATGAAGCATCAGAAGAGTCAGTGAGTATATGTAGAAAGTTCAAGATTGACGACTCTTTGGCCAAAAATATGTTCAGTGAGTCAAATAGGGAATTCTGAATGGCTGATTTAACATCAGGAGTCTCTAAGTTTATATAGTTTAAAACCAAATAGGACCCTTTGACCAGAAATAAATTCAATCCGTCAAGATATGGACTTCTAAATGGACTTCAATATGGCTAATCAAGCATCAGAAGTGGTCTATGAGTATGTATAGAAAGTTCAAGATCGAGGACTCTTTGGCCAGAAATATATTCCTTTGGTCAAATATGGACTTCTGATTGGCTGACGTAATATCAGAAGGTGTTAACGAGTATGTATAAAAAGTAAAATTTTCGTGTACTCTCTGGCCAGAGCAATTTTCAGTAAGTCAAATATGGACTTTTGTCATTTTTTTGGCCAAAAATATGTTCAGTAGGTCAATTGTGGAATTCTGAATGGCTGATTAACATCAGAAGTCGTCTCTAAGTTCATATAGTTCAAAACCATTTATGGACCCTTTGACCAGAAATAAGTTCAATCAGCCAAGATATGGACTTCTAAATGGACTTGGCTAATGAAGCATCAGAATGAGTCTATGAGTATAAATGGAAAGTTCAAGATTGAGGATTATTTGGCCAGAAATATTTGCCTAGGGTCAAATATGGACCTCTGTATGGCTAATATAACCAACAAGTCAATCTTTATGAATAGCGGGTTAATGTTCAGGTACTCTTTGGCCAGGATTATGTCCAGTAAGTCAAAAAGTGACCTCTGTATACAGAATTCAAAGACTCTGTATGGCAGATTTTTCATCAAAAGTAGTCTATAACTTTTTTTAAAAACTTAGGACCCTTTGACCGGAAATAAGTTCAACAAGTCAGATATGTCCATATATGGCTTATGAAGCATCAGAAGGAGATTATGAGTATGTGTAGAAAGTTCAAGATTGAGGACTCTTTGGCCAGAAATATGTTCCTTTGGTCAAAATATGGACTTCTGTATGGCTGACGTAATATCAGAAGGCGTTAACGAGAATGTGTAGAAAGTGACCGGAAATAATTTCAATAGGTCAGATATGGCCATATATGGCTTATGAAGCATCAAAAGGAGTCTATGAGTATGTATTTAAAGTTGAATTTTCGAGTAGTCTATGGCCAGAACAATTTTCAGAAAGTCAAATATGGACTTTTTTTCAGTCTGATATAACCTCAGAAGAAATCAATCTGAATGTATAGTGTTAATCTATGAGTACTCTTTGGCCAGTTATATTTTCAGTAGGTCAAATTTGGAATTCTGTATGTCTGATTTAACACCAGAAGGAGTCAATATGTTTAGAAAGATAGAGTTCAAAGACTCGTATGGCAGATTTTTCATCAAAGGTAGTTTATAACTTTATATTGTTTAAAAACTTTTGAGGACCCTTTGACCGGATATAAGTTCAATAGGTCAGATATGGCCATATATGGCTCATGAAGCATCAGAAGGAGTCAATGAGTATGTATAGAAGAAATCAAGATGAGGACTCTTTGGCCAAAAATATGTGCAGTAGGTCAAATAGGGAATTCTGAATGGCTGATTTAACATCAGGAGTCTCTAAGTTTATAGTTTAAAACCAAATAGGACCCTTTGACCAGAAATAAATTCGATCCGTCAAGATATGGACTTCTAAATGGACTTCAATATGGCTAATGAAGCATCAGAAGTTGTCTATGAGTATGTATGGAAAGTTCAAGATTGAGGATTATTTGGCCAGAAATATATTCCTTTGGTCAAATATGGACTTCTGTATGGCTGACGTAATATCAGAAGGTGTTAACGAGAATGTATAGAAAGTGACCGGAAATAAATTCAATAGGTCAGATATGGCCATATATGGCTTATGAAGCATCAAAAGGAGTCTATGAGTATGTATTTAAAGTTTAATTTTCGAGTAGTCTATGGCCAGAACAATTTTCAGAAAGTCAAATATTGACTTTTTTTCAGTCTGATATAACCTCAGAAGAAATCAATCTGAATGTATAGTGTTTATCTATGAGTACTCTTTGGCCAGTTACATTTTCAGTAGGTCAAATATGGAATTCTGTATGGCTGATTTAACACCAGAAGGAGTCAATATGTTTAGAAAGATAGAGTTCAAAGACTCGTATGGCAGATTTTTCATTAAAAGTAGTCTATAACTTTATATTGTTTAAAAACTTTTGAGGACCCTTTGACCGGATATAAGTTCAATAGGTCCGATATGGCCATATATGACTTATGAAGCATCAGAAGTTGTCTATGAGTATGTATGGAAAGTTCAAGATTGAGGATTATTTGGCCAGAAATATTTTCCTAGGGTCAAATATGGACCTCTGTATGGCTAATATAACCAACAAGTCAATCTTTATGAATAGCAAGTTAATGTTCATGTACTCTTTGGCTAGGATTATGTCCAGTAAATCAAAAAGTGACCTCTGTATACAGAATTCAAAGACTCTGTATGGCAGATTTTTCATCAAAAGTAGTCTATAACTTTTTTTAAAAACTTAGGACCCTTTGACCGGAAATAAGTTCAACAAGTCAGATATGTCCATATATGGCTTATGAAGCATCAGAAGGAGATTATGAGTATGTGTAGAAAGTTCAAGATTGAGGACTCTTTGGCCAGAAATATGTTCCTTTGGTCAAAATATAGACTTCTGTATGGCTGACGTAATATCAGAAGGCGTTAACGAGAATGTATAGAAAGTGACCGGAAATAAGTTCAATAGGTCAGATATGGCCATATATGGCTTATGAAGCATCAGAAGAGTCAGTGAGTATATGTAGAAAGTTCAAGATTGACGACTCTTTGGCCAAAAATATGTTCAGTAGGTCAAATAGGGAATTCTGAATGGCTGATTTAACATCAGGAGTCTCTAAGTTTATATAGTTTAAAACCAAATAGGACCCTTTGACCAGAAATAAATTCAATCCGTCAAGATATGGACTTCTAAATGGACTTCAATATGGCTAATCAAGCATCAGAAGTGGTCTATGAGTATGTATAGAAAGTTCAAGATCGAGGACTCTTTGGCCAGAAATATATTCCTTTGGTCAAATATGGACTTCTGATTGGCTGACGTAATATCAGAAGGTGTTAACGAGTATGTATAAAAAGTAAAATTTTCGTGTACTCTCTGGCCAGAGCAATTTTCAGTAAGTCAAATATGGACTTTTGTCATTTTTTTTGGCCAAAAATATGTTCAGTAGGTCAATTGTGGAATTCTGAATGGCTGATTAACATCAGAAGTCGTCTCTAAGTTCATATAGTTTAAAACCATTTATGGACCCTTTGACCAGAAATAAGTTCAATCAGCCAAGATATGGACTTCTAAATGGACTTGGCTAATGAAGCATCAGAATGAGTCTATGAGTATAAATGGAAAGTTCAAGATTGAGGATTATTTGGCCAGAAATATTTGCCTAGGGTCAAATATGGACCTCTGTATGGCTAATATAACCAACAAGTCAATCTTTATGAATAGCAAGTTAATGTTCAGGTACTCTTTGGCCAGGATTATGTCCAGTAAGTCAAAAAGTGACCTCTGTATACAGAATTCAAAGACTCTGTATGGCAGATTTTTCATCAAAAGTAGTCTATAACTTTTTTTAAAAAACTTAGGACCCTTTGACCGGAAATAAGTTCAACAAGTCAGATATGTCCATATATGGCTTATGAAGCATCAGAAGGAGATTATGAGTATGTGTAGAAAGTTCAAGATTGAGGACTCTTTGGCCAGAAATATGTTCCTTTGGTCAAAATATGGACTTCTGTATGGCTGACGTAATATCAGAAGGCGTTAACGAGAATGTGTAGAAAGTGACCGGAAATAATTTCAATAGGTCAGATATGGCCATATATGGCTTATGAAGCATCAGTATGTATTTAAAGTTGAATTTTCGAGTAGTCTATGGCCAGAACAATTTTCAGAAAGTCAAATATGGACTTTTTTTCAGTCTGATATAACCTCAGAAGAAATCAATCTGAATGTATAGTGTTAATCTATGAGTACTCTTTGGCCAGTTATATTTTCAGTAGGTCAAATTTGGAATTCTGTATGGCTGATTTAACACGAGAAGGAGTCAATATGTTTAGAAAGATAGAGTTCAAAGACTCGTATGGCAGATTTTACATCAAAAGTAGTCTATAACTTTTTTAAAAACTTAAGACCCTTTGACCAGAAATAAGTTCAATAGGTCAGATATGGCCATATATGGCTTATGAAGCATCAGAAGAGTCAGTTAACGAGTCTCTATGTAGAAAGTTCAAGATTGAGGACTCTTTGGCCAAAAATATGTTCAGTAGGTCAAATAGGGAATTCTGAATGGCTGATTTAACATCAGGAGTCTCTAAGTTTATATAGTTTAAAACCAATTAGGACCCTTTGACCAGAAATAAATTCAATCCGTCAAGATATGGACTTCTAAATGGACTTCAATATGGCTAATCAAGCATCAGAAGTTGTCTATGAGTATGTATGGAAAGTTCAAGATTGAGGATTATTTGGCCAGAAATATTTTCCTAGGGTCAAATATGGACCTCTGTATGGCTAATATAACCAACAAGTCAATCTTTATGAATAGCAAGTTAATGTTCAGGTACTCATTGGCCAGGATTATGTCCAGTAGGTCAAAAAGTGACCTCTGTATACAGAATTCAAAGACTCTGTATGGCAGATTTTTAATCAAAAGTAGTCTATAACTTTTTTTAAAACTTAGGACCGTTTGACCGGAAATAAGTTCAATAGGTCAGATATGTCCATATATGGCTTATGAAGCATCAGAAGGAGATTATGAGTATGTGTAGAAAGTTCAAGATTGAGGACTCTTTGGCCAGAAATATGTTCCTTTGGTCAAAATATGGACTTCTGTATGGCTGACGTAATATCAGAAGGCGTTAACGAGAATGTATAGAAAGTGACCGGAAATAAGTTCAATAGGTCAGATATGGCCATATATGGCTTATGAAGCATCAGAAGAGTCAGTGAGTATATGTAGAAAGTTCAAGATTGACGACTCTTTGGCCAAAAATATGTTCAGTGAGTCAAATAGGGAATTCTGAATGGCTGATTTAACATCAGGAGTCTCTAAGTTTATATAGTTTAAAACCAAATAGGACCCTTTGACCAGAAATAAATTCAATCCGTCAAGATATGGACTTCTAAATGGACTTCAATATGGCTAATCAAGCATCAGAAGTGGTCTATGAGTATGTATAGAAAGTTCAAGATCGAGGACTCTTTGGCCAGAAATATATTCCTTTGGTCAAATATGGACTTCTGATTGGCTGACGTAATATCAGAAGGTGTTAACGAGTATGTATAAAAAGTAAAATTTTCGTGTACTCTCTGGCCAGAGCAATTTTCAGTAAGTCAAATATGGACTTTTGTCATTTTTTTTGGCCAAAAATATGTTCAGTAGGTCAATTGTGGAATTCTGAATGGCTGATTAACATCAGAAGTCGTCTCTAAGTTCATATAGTTTAAAACCATTTATGGACCCTTTGACCAGAAATAAGTTCAATCAGCCAAGATATGGACTTCTAAATGGACTTGGCTAATGAAGCATCATAATGAGTCTATGAGTATAAATGGAAAGTTCAAGATTGAGGATTATTTGGCCAGAAATATTTGCCTAGGGTCAAATATGGACCTCTGTATGGCTAATATAACCAACAAGTCAATCTTTATGAATAGCAAGTTAATGTTCAGGTACTCTTTGGCCAGGATTATGTCCAGTAAGTCAAAAAGTGACCTCTGTATACAGAATTCAAAGACTCTGTATGGCAGATTTTTCATCAAAAGTAGTCTATAACTTTTTTTTAAAAACTTAGGACCCTTTGACCGGAAATAAGTTCAACAAGTCAGATATGTCCATATATGGCTTATGAAGCATCAGAAGGAGATTATGAGTATGTGTAGAAAGTTCAAGATTGAGGACTCTTTGGCCAGAAATATGTTCCTTTGGTCAAAATATGGACTTCTGTATGGCTGACGTAATATCAGAAGGCGTTAACGAGAATGTGTAGAAAGTGACCGGAAATAATTTCAATAGGTCAGATATGGCCATATATGGCTTATGAAGCATCAAAAGGAGTCTATGAGTATGTATTTAAAGTTGAATTTTCGAGTAGTCTATGGCCAGAACAATTTTCAGAAAGTCAAATATGGACTTTTTTTCAGTCTGATATAACCTCAGAAGAAATCAATCTGAATGTATAGTGTTAATCTATGAGTACTCTTTGGCCAGTTATATTTTCAGTAGGTCAAATTTGGAATTCTGTATGTCTGATTTAACACCAGAAGGAGTCAATATGTTTAGAAAGATAGAGTTCAAAGACTCGTATGGCAGATTTTTCATCAAAGGTAGTTTATAACTTTATATTGTTTAAAAACTTTTGAGGACCCTTTGACCGGATATAAGTTCAATAGGTCAGATATGGCCATATATGGCTCATGAAGCATCAGAAGGAGTCAATGAGTATGTATAGAAGAAATCAAGATGAGGACTCTTTGGCCAAAAATATGTGCAGTAGGTCAAATAGGGAATTCTGAATGGCTGATTTAACATCAGGAGTCTCTAAGTTTACATAGTTTAAAACCAAATAGGACCCTTTGACCAGAAATAAATTCGATCCGTCAAGATATGGACTTCTAAATGGACTTCAATATGGCTAATGAAGCATCAGAAGTTGTCTATGAGTATGTATGGAAAGTTCAAGATTGAGGATTATTTGGCCAGAAATATATTCCTTTGGTCAAATATGGACTTCTGTATGGCTGACGTAATATCAGAAGGTGTTAACGAGAATGTATAGAAAGTGACCGGAAATAAATTCAATAGGTCAGATATGGCCATATATGGCTTATGAAGCATCAAAAGGAGTCTATGAGTATGTATTTAAAGTTTAATTTTCGAGTAGTCTATGGCCAGAACAATTTTCAGAAAGTCAAATATTGACTTTTTTTCAGTCTGATATAACCTCAGAAGAAATCAATCTGAATGTATAGTGTTTATCTATGAGTACTCTTTGGCCAGTTACATTTTCAGTAGGTCAAATATGGAATTCTGTATGGCTGATTTAACACCAGAAGGAGTCAATATGTTTAGAAAGATAGAGTTCAAAGACTCGTATGGCAGATTTTTCATTAAAAGTAGTCTATAACTTTATATTGTTTAAAAACTTTTGAGGACCCTTTGACCGGATATAAGTTCAATAGGTCCGATATGGCCATATATGACTTATGAAGCATCAGAAGTTGTCTATGAGTATGTATGGAAAGTTCAAGATTGAGAATTATTTGGCCAGAAATATTTTCCTAGGGTCAAATATGGACCTCTGTATGGCTAATATAACCAACAAGTCAATCTTTATGAATAGCAAGTTAATGTTCATGTACTCTTTGGCTAGGATTATGTCCAGTAAATCAAAAAGTGACCTCTGTATACAGAATTCAAAGACTCTGTATGGCAGATTTTTCATCAAAAGTAGTCTATAACTTTTTTTAAAAACTTAGGACCCTTTGACCGGAAATAAGTTCAACAAGTCAGATATGTCCATATATGGCTTATGAAGCATCAGAAGGAGATTATGAGTATGTGTAGAAAGTTCAAGATTGAGGACTCTTTGGCCAGAAATATGTTCCTTTGGTCAAAATATAGACTTCTGTATGGCTGACGTAATATCAGAAGGCGTTAACGAGAATGTATAGAAAGTGACCGGAAATAAGTTCAATAGGTCAGATATGGCCATATATGGCTTATGAAGCATCAGAAGAGTCAGTGAGTATATGTAGAAAGTTCAAGATTGACGACTCTTTGGCCAAAAATATGTTCAGTAGGTCAAATAGGGAATTCTGAATGGCTGATTTAACATCAGGAGTCTCTAAGTTTATATAGTTTAAAACCAAATAGGACCCTTTGACCAGAAATAAATTCAATCCGTCAAGATATGGACTTCTAAATGGACTTCAATATGGCTAATCAAGCATCAGAAGTGGTCTATGAGTATGTATAGAAAGTTCAAGATCGAGGACTCTTTGGCCAGAAATATATTCCTTTGGTCAAATATGGACTTCTGATTGGCTGACGTAATATCAGAAGGTGTTAACGAGTATGTATAAAAAGTAAAATTTTCGTGTACTCTCTGGCCAGAGCAATTTTCAGTAAGTCAAATATGGACTTTTGTCATTTTTTTTGGCCAAAAATATGTTCAGTAGGTCAATTGTGGAATTCTGAATGGCTGATTAACATCAGAAGTCGTCTCTAAGTTCATATAGTTTAAAACCATTTATGGACCCTTTGACCAGAAATAAGTTCAATCAGCCAAGATATGGACTTCTAAATGGACTTGGCTAATGAAGCATCAGAATGAGTCTATGAGTATAAATGGAAAGTTCAAGATTGAGGATTATTTGGCCAGAAATATTTGCCTAGGGTCAAATATGGACCTCTGTATGGCTAATATAACCAACAAGTCAATCTTTATGAATAGCAAGTTAATGTTCAGGTACTCTTTGGCCAGGATTATGTCCAGTAAGTCAAAAAGTGACCTCTGTATACAGAATTCAAAGACTCTGTATGGCAGATTTTTCATCAAAAGTAGTCTATAACTTTTTTTTAAAAACTTAGGACCCTTTGACCGGAAATAAGTTCAACAAGTCAGATATGTCCATATATGGCTTATGAAGCATCAGAAGGAGATTATGAGTATGTGTAGAAAGTTCAAGATTGAGGACTCTTTGGCCAGAAATATGTTCCTTTGGTCAAAATATGGACTTCTGTATGGCTGACGTAATATCAGAAGGCGTTAACGAGAATGTGTAGAAAGTGACCGGAAATAATTTCAATAGGTCAGATATGGCCATATATGGCTTATGAAGCATCAGTATGTATTTAAAGTTGAATTTTCGAGTAGTCTATGGCCAGAACAATTTTCAGAAAGTCAAATATGGACTTTTTTTCAGTCTGATATAACCTCAGAAGAAATCAATCTGAATGTATAGTGTTAATCTATGAGTACTCTTTGGCCAGTTATATTTTCAGTAGGTCAAATTTGGAATTCTGTATGGCTGATTTAACACGAGAAGGAGTCAATATGTTTAGAAAGATAGAGTTCAAAGACTCGTATGGCAGATTTTACATCAAAAGTAGTCTATAACTTTTTAAAAACTTAAGACCCTTTGACCGGAAATAAGTTCAATAGGTCAGATATGGCCATATATGGCTTATGAAGCATCAGAAGAGTCAGTTAACGAGTCTCTATGTAGAAAGTTCAAGATTGAGGACTCTTTGGCCAAAAATATGTTCAGTAGGTCAAATAGGGAATTCTGAATGGCTGATTTAACATCAGGAGTCTCTAAGTTTATATAGTTTAAAACCAATTAGGACCCTTTGACCAGAAATAAATTCAATCCGTCAAGATATGGACTTCTAAATGGACTTCAATATGGCTAATCAAGCATCAGAAGTTGTCTATGAGTATGTATGGAAAGTTCAAGATTGAGGATTATTTGGCCAGAAATATTTTCCTAGGGTCAAATATGGACCTCTGTATGGCTAATATAACCAACAAGTCAATCTTTATGAATAGCAAGTTAATGTTCAGGTACTCATTGGCCAGGATTATGTCCAGTAGGTCAAAAAGTGACCTCTGTATACAGAATTCAAAGACTCTGTATGGCAGATTTTTAATCAAAAGTAGTCTATAACTTTTTTTAAAACTTAGGACCGTTTGACCGGAAATAAGTTCAATAGGTCAGATATGTCCATATATGGCTTATGAAGCATCAGAAGGAGATTATGAGTATGTGTAGAAAGTTCAAGATTGAGGACTTTTTGGCCAGAAATATGTTCCTTTGGTCAAAATATGGACTTCTGTATGGCTGACGTAATATCAGAAGGTGTTAACGAGAATGTATAGAAAGTGACAGGAAATAAGTTCAATAGGTCAGATATGGCCATATATGGCTTATAAAGCATCAAAAGGAGTCTATGAGTATGTATTTAAAGTTGAATTTTCGAGTAGTCTATGGCCAGAACAATTTTCAGTGAGTCAAATATGGACTTTTTTTCAGTCTGATATAACCTCAGAAGAAATCAATCTGAATATATAGTGTTAATCTATGAGTACTCTTTGGCCAGTTATATTTTCAGGAGGTCAAATATGGAATTCTGTATGACTGATTTAAAACCAGAAGGATTCAATATGTTTAGAAAGATAAATTTCAAAGACTCTGTATGAAACATTTTTCATCAAAAGTAGTCTATAACTTTATATTGTTTAAAAACTTTTGAGGACCCTTTGACCGGATATAAGTTCAATAGGTCAGATATGGCCATATATGGCTTATGAAGCATCAGAAGAGTCAGTGAGTATATGTAGAAAGTTCAAGATTGAGGACTCTTTGGCCCAAAATATGTTCAGTATGTCAAATATGGAATTCTGAATGGCTGATTTAACATCAGGAGTCTCTAAGTTTATATAGTTTAAAACCAATTAGGACCCTTTGACCAGAAACAAATTCAATCCGTCAAGATGTGGACTTCTAAATGGACTTCAATATGGCTAATCAAGCATCAGAAGTTGTCTATGAGTATGTATGGAAAGTTCAAGATTGAGGATCATTATGCCAGAAATATTTTCCTAGGGTCAAATATGGACCTCTGTGTGGCTAATATAACCAACAAGTCAATCTTTATGAATAGCAAGTTCTTGTTCTTTAGGTACTCTTTGGCAAGGATTATGTCCAGTAGGTCAAAAAGTGACCTCTGTATACAGAATTCCAAGACTCTGTATGGCAGATTTTTCATCAAAAGTAGCCTAGTCTATAACTTTTTTTTAAACTTAAGACCCTTTGACCGGAAATAAGTTCAATAGGTCAGATATGGCCATATATGGCTTATGAAGCATCAGAAGGAGATATTTTTAGAAAGTTCAAGATTGAGGACTCTTTGGCCAAAAATATGTTCCTTTGGTCAAAATATGGACTTCTGTATGGCTGACGTAATATCAGAAGGTGTTAACGAGAATGTATAGAAAGTGACCGGAAATAAGTTCAATAGGTCAGATATGGCCATATATGGCTTATGAAGCATCAAAAGGAGTCTATGAGTATGTATTTAAAGTTGAATTTTCGAGTAGTCTATGGCCAGAACAATTTTCAGAAAGTCAAATATGGACTTTTTTTCAGTCTCATATAACCTCAGAAGAAATCAATCTGAATGTATAGTGTTTATCTATGAGTACTCTTTGGCCAGTTATATTTTCAGTAGGTCAAATATGGAATTCTGTATGGCTGATTTAACACCAGAAGGAGTCAATATCTTTAGAAAGATAGATTTCAAAGACTCTGTATGGCAGATTTTTCATTAAATGTAGTCTATAACTTTATATTGTTTAAAAACTTTTGAGGACCCTTTGACCGGATATAAGTTCAATAGGTCAGATATGGCCATATATGGCTTATGAAGCATCAGAAGAGTCAGTGAGTATATGTAGAAAGTTCAAGATTGAGGACTCTTTGGCCAAAAATATGTTCAGTAGGTCAAATAGGGAATTCTGAATGGCTGATTTAACATCAGGAGTCTCTAAGTTTATATAGTTTAAAACCAATTAGGACCCTTTTACCAGAAATAAATTCAATCCGTCAAGATATGGACTTCTAAATGGACTTCAATATGGCTAATCAAGCATCAGAAGTTGTGAGTATAAGTATGTATGGAAAGTTCAAGATTGAGGATTATTTTGCCAGAAATATTTGCCTAGTGTCAAATATGGACCTCTGCATGGCTAATATAACCAACAAGTCAATCTTTATGAATAGCAAGTTAATGTTCAGGTACTCTTTGGCCAGGATTATGTCCAGTAAGTCAAAAAGTGACCTCTGTATACAGAATTCAAAGACTCTGTATGGCAGATTTTTCATCAAAAGTAGTCTATAACTTTTTTTAAAACGTAGGACCCTTTGACCGGAAATAAGTTCAATAGGTCAGATATGGCCATATATGGCTTATGAAGCATCAGAAGGAGATTATGAGTATGTGTAGAAAGTTCAAGATTGAGGACTCTTTGGCCAGAAATATGTTTCTTTGGTCAAAATATGGACTTCTGTATGGCTGACGTAATATCAGAAGGTGTTAACGAGAATGTATAGAAAGTGACCGGAAATAAATTCAATAGGTCAGATATGGCCATATATGGCTTATGAAGCATCAAAAGGAGTCTATGAGTATGTATTTAAAGTTGAGTTTTCGAGTAGTCTATGGCCAGAACAATTTTCAGAAAGTCAAAAATGGACTTTTTTTCAGTCTGATATAACCTCAGAAGAAATCAATCTGAATGTATAGTGTTAATCTATGAGTACTCTTTGGCCAGTTATATTTTCAGTAGATCAAATTTGGAATTCTGTATGTCTGATTTAACACCAGAAGGAGTCAATATGTTTAGAAAGATAGAGTTCAAAGACTCGTATGGCAGATTTTTTCATCAAAGGTAGTTTATAACTTTATATTGTTTAAAAACTTTTGAGGACCCTTTGACCGGATATAAGTTCAATAGGTCAGATATGGCCATTTATGGCTCATGAAGCATCAGAAGGAGTAAATGAGTATGTATAGAAGAAATCAAGATGAGGACTCTTTGGCCAAAAATATGTGCAGTAGGTCAAATAGGGAATTCTGAATGGCTGATTTAACAGCAGGAGTCTCTAAGTTTATATAGTTTTAAACCAATTAGGACCCTTTGAACAGAAATAAATTCAATCCGTCAAGATATGGACTTCTAAATGGACTTCAATATGGCTAATGAAGCATCAGAAATTGTCTATGAGTATGTATGGAAAGTTCAAGATTGAGGATTATTTGACCAGAAATATTTTCCTAGGGTCAAATATGGACCACTGTATGGCTAATATAACGAACAAGTCAATCTTTATGAATAGCAAGTTAATGTTCATGTACTCTTTGGCCAGGATTATGTCCAGTAAGTCAAAAAGTGACCTCTGTATACAGAAATCAAAGACTCTGTATGGCAGATTTTTCATCAAAAGTAGTCTATAACTTTTTAAAAAACTTAAGACCCTTTGACCGGAAATAAGATCAATAGGTCAGAAATGGCCATATATGGCTTATGAAGCTTCAGAAGGAGATATGTTTAGAAAGTTCAAGATTGAGGACTCTTTGGCCAGAAATATGTTCCTTTGGTCAAAATATGGACTTCTGTATGGCAGCCATAATATCAGAAGGTGTTAACGAGAATGTATAGAAAGTGACCGGAAATAAGTTCAATAGGTCATATATGGCCATATATGGCTTATGAATCATCAAAAGGAGTCTATGAGTATGTATTTAAAGTTTAATTTTCGAGTAGTCTATGGCCAGAAAATTTTTCAGAAAGTCAAATATTTACTTTTTTTCAGTCTGATATAACCTCAGAAGAAATCAATCTGAATGTATAGTGTTAATCTATGAGTACTCTTTGGCCAGTTATATTTTCAGTAGGTCAAATTTGGAATTCTGTATGTCTGATTTAACACCAGAAGGAGTCAATATCTTTAGAAAGATAGATTTCAAAGACTCTAATTGGCAGATTTTTCATTAAAAGTAGTCTATAACTTTTTAAAAAACTTAAGACCCTTTGACCGGAAATAAGATCAATAGGTCATATATGGCCATATATGGCTTATGAATCATCAAAAGGAGTCTATGAGTATGTATTTAAAGTTTAATTTTCGAGTAGTCTATGGCCAGAACAATTTTCAGAAAGTCAAATATTGACTTTTTTTTCAGTCTGATATAACCTCAGAAGAAATCAATCTGAATGTATAGTGTTTATCTATGAGTACTCTTTGGCCAGTTACATTTTCAGTAGGTCAAATATGGAATTCTGTATGTCTGATTTAACACCAGAAGGAGTCAATATGTTTAGAAAGATAGAGTTCAAAGACTCGTATGGCAGATTTTTCATCAAAGGTAGTTTATAACTTTATATTGTTTAAAAACTTTTGAGGACCCTTTGACCGGATATAAGTTCAATAGGTCAGATATGGCCATATATGGCTTATGAAGCATCAGAAGAGTCAGTGAGTATATGTAGAAAGTTCAAGATTGACGACTCTTTGGCCAAAAATATGTTCAGTAGGTCAAATAGGGAATTCTGAATGGCTGATTTAACATCAGGAGTCTCTAAGTTTATATAGTTTAAAACCAAATAGGACCCTTTGACCAGAAATAAATTCAATCCGTCAAGATATGGACTTCTAAATGGACTTCAATATGGCTAATCAAGCATCAGAAGTGATCTATGAGTATGTATAGAAAGTTCAAGATCGAGGACTCTTTGGCCAGAAATATATTCCTTTGGTCAAATATGGACTTCTGATTGGCTGACGTAATATCAGAAGGTGTTAACGAGTATGTATAAAAAGTAAAATTTTCGTGTACTCTCTGGCTAGAGCAATTTTCAGTAAGTCAAATATGGACTTTTGTCATTTTTTTTGGCCAAAAATATGTTCAGTAGGTCAATTGTGGAATTTCTGAATGGCTGATTAACATCAGAAGTCGTCTCTAAGTTCATATAGTTTAAAACCATTTATGGACCCTTTGACCAGAAATAAGTTCAATCAGCCAAGATATGGACTTCTAAATGGACTTGGCTAATGAAGCATCAGAATGAGTCTATGAGTGTAAATGGAAAGTTCAAGATTGAGGATTATTTGGCCAGAAATATTTGCCTAGGGTCAAATATGGACCTCTGTATGGCTAATATAACCAACAAGTCAATCTTTATGAATAGCAAGTTAATGTTCAGGTACTCTTTGGCCAGGATTATGTCCAGTAAGTCAAAAAGTGACCTCTGTATACAGAATTCAAAGACTCTGTATGGCAGATTTTTCATCAAAAGTAGTCTATAACTTTTTTTAAAAACTTAGGACCCTTTGACCGGAAATAAGTTCAACAAGTCAGATATGTCCATATATGGCTTATGAAGCATCAGAAGGAGATTATGAGTATGTGTAGAAAGTTCAAGATTGAGGACTCTTTGGCCAGAAATATGTTCCTTTGGTCAAAATATGGACTTCTGTATGGCTGACGTAATATCAGAAGGCGTTAACAAGAATGTGTAGAAAGTGACCGGAAATAATTTCAATAGGTCAGATATGGCCATATATGGCTTATGAAGCATCAGTATGTATTTAAAGTTGAATTTTCGAGTAGTCTATGGCCAGAACAATTTTCAGAAAGTCAAATATGGACTTTTTTTCAGTCTGATATAACCTCAGAAGAAATCAATCTGAATGTATAGTGTTAATCTATGAGTACTCTTTGGCCAGTTATATTTTCAGTAGGTCAAATTTGGAATTCTGAATGGCTGATTTAACACGAGAAGGAGTCAATATGTTTAGAAAGATAGAGTTCAAAGACTCGTATGGCAGATTTTACATCAAAAGTAGTCTATAACTTTTTTAAAAACTTAAGACCCTTTGACCGGAAATAAGTTCAATAGGTCAGATATGGCCATATATGGCTTATGAAGCATCAGAAGAGTCAGTTAACGAGTCTCTATGTAGAAAGTTCAAGATTGAGGACTCTTTGGCCAAAAATATGTTCAGTAGGTCAAATAGGGAATTCTGAATGGCTGATTTAACATCAGGAGTCTCTAAGTTTATATAGTTTAAAACCAATTAGGACCTTTTGACCAGAAATAAATTCAATCCGTCAAGATATGGACTTCTAAATGGACTTCAATATGGCTAATCAAGCATCAGAAGTTGTCTATGAGTATGTATGGAAAGTTCAAGATTGAGGATTATTTGGCCAGAAATATTTTCCTAGGGTCAAATATGGACCTTTGTATGGCTAATATAACCAACAAGTCAATCTTTATGAATAGCAAGTTAATGTTCAGGTACTCATTGGCCAGGATTATGTCCAGTAGGTCAAAAAGTGACCTCTGTATACAGAATTCAAAGACTCTGTATGGCAGATTTTTAATCAAAAGTAGTCTATAACTTTTTTAAAAACTTAGGACCGTTTGACCGGAAATAAGTTCAATAGGTCAGATATGTCCATATATGGCTTATGAAGCATCAGAAGGAGATTATGAGTATGTGTAGAAAGTTCAAGATTGAGGACTCTTTGGCCAGAAATATGTTCCTTTGGTCAAAATATGGACTTCTGTATGGCTGACGTAATATCAGAAGGTGTTAACGAGAATGTATAGAAAGTGACAGGAAATAAGTTCAATAGGTCAGATATGGCCATATATGGCTTATGAAGCATCAAAAGGAGTCTATGAGTATGTATTTAAAGTTGAATTTTCGAGTAGTCTATGGCCAGAACAATTTTCAGTGAGTCAAATATGGACTTTTTTTCAGTCTGATATAACCTCAGAAGAAATCAATCTGAATATATAGTGTTAAACTATGAGTACTCTTTGGCCAGTTATATTTTCAGGAGGTCAAATATGGAATTCTGTATGACTGATTTAAAACCAGAAGGATTCAATATGTTTAGAAAGATAGATTTCAAAGACTCTGTATGAAACATTTTTCATCAAAAGTAGTCTATAACTTTATATTGTTTAAAAACTTTTGAGGACCCTTTGACCGGATATAAGTTCAATAGGTCAGATATGGCCATATATGGCTTATGAAGCATCAGAAGAGTCAGTGAGTATATGTAGAAAGTTCAAGATTGAGGACTCTTTGGCCCAAAATATGTTCAGTATGTCAAATATGGAATTCTGAATGGCTGATTTAACATCAGGAGTCTCTAAGTTTATATAGTTTAAAACCAATTAGGACCCTTTGACCAGAAACAAATTCAATCCGTCAAGATGTGGACTTCTAAATGGACTTCAATATGGCTAATCAAGCATCAGAAGTTGTCTATGAGTATGTATGGAAAGTTCAAGATTGAGGATCATTATGCCAGAAATATTTTCCTAGGGTCAAATATGGACCTCTGTATGGCTAATATAATCAACAAGTCAATCTTTATGAATAGCAAGTTCTTGTTCTTCAGGTACTCTTTGGCAAGGATTATGTCCAGTAGGTCAAAAAGTGACCTCTGTATACAGAATTCCAAGACTCTGTATGGCAGATTTTTCATCAAAAGTAGTCTATAACTTTTTTTAAAACTTAAGACCCTTTGACCGGAAATAAGTTCAATAGGTCAGATATGGCCATATATGGCTTATGAAGCATCAGAAGGAGATATTTTTAGAAAGTTCAAGATTGAGGACTCTTTGGCCAAAAATATGTTCCTTTGGTCAAAATATGGACTTCTGTATGGCTGACGTAATATCAGAAGGTGTTAACGAGAATGTATAGAAAGTGACCGGAAATAAGTTCAATAGGTCAGATTTGGCCATATATGGCTTATGAAGCATCAAAAGGAGTCTATGAGTATGTATTTAAAGTTGAATTTTCGAGTAGTCTATGGCCAGAACAATTTTCAGAAAGTCAAATATGGACTTTTTTTCAGTCTCATATAACCTCAGAAGAAATCAATCTGAATGTATAGTGTTTATCTATGAGTACTCTTTGGCCAGTTATATTTTCAGTAGGTCAAATATGGAATTCTGTATGGCTGATTTAACACCAGAAGGAGTCAATATCTTTAGAAAGATAGATTTCAAAGACTCTGTATGGCAGATTTTTCATTAAATGTAGTCTATAACTTTATATTGTTTAAAAACTTTTGAGGACCCTTTGACCGGATATAAGTTCAATAGGTCAGATATGGCCATATATGGCTTATTAAGCATCAGAAGAGTCAGTGAGTATATGTAGAAAGTTCAAGATTGAGGACTCTTTGGCCAAAAATATGTTCAGTAGGTCAAATAGGGAATTCTGAATGGCTGATTTAACATCAGGAGTCTCTAAGTTTATATAGTTTAAAACCAATTAGGACCCTTTGACCAGAAATAAATTCAATCCGTCAAGATATGGACTTCTAAATGGACTTCAATATGGCTAATCAAGCATCAGAAGTTGTATGAGTATGTATGGAAAGTTCAAGATTGAGGATTATTTTGCCAGAAATATTTGCCTAGTGTCAAATATGGACCTCTGTATGGCTAATATAACCAACAAGTCAATCTTTATGAATAGCAAGTTAATGTTCAGGTACTCTTTGGCCAGGATTATGTCCAGTAAGTCAAAAAGTGACCTCTGTATACAGAATTCAAAGACTCTGTATGGCAGATTTTTCATCAAAAGTAGTCTATAACTTTTTTTAAAAACTTAGGACCCTTTGACCGGAAATAAGTTCAACAAGTCAGATATGTCCATATATGGCTTATGAAGCATCAGAAGGAGATTATGAGTATGTGTAGAAAGTTCAAGATTGAGGACTCTTTGGCCAGAAATATGTTCCTTTGGTCAAAATATGGACTTCTGTATGGCTGACGTAATATCAGAAGGCGTTAACGAGAATGTATAGAAAGTGACCGGAAATAAGTTCAATAGGTCAGATATGGCCATATATGGCTTATGAAGCATCAGAAGAGTCAGTGAGTATATGTAGAAAGTTCAAGATTGACGACTCTTTGGCCAAAAATATGTTCAGTGAGTCAAATAGGGAATTCTGAATGGCTGATTTAACATCAGGAGTCTCTAAGTTTATATAGTTTAAAACCAAATAGGACCCTTTGACCAGAAATAAATTCAATCCGTCAAGATATGGACTTCTAAATGGACTTCAATATGGCTAATCAAGCATCAGAAGTGGTCTATGAGTATGTATAGAAAGTTCAAGATCGAGGACTCTTTGGCCAGAAATATATTCCTTTGGTCAAATATGGACTTCTGATTGGCTGACGTAATATCAGAAGGTGTTAACGAGTATGTATAAAAAGTAAAATTTTCGTGTACTCTCTGGCCAGAGCAATTTTCAGTAAGTCAAATATGGACTTTTGTCATTTTTTTTGCCAAAAATATGTTCAGTAGGTCAATTGTGGAATTCTGAATGGCTGATTAACATCAGAAGTCGTCTCTAAGTTCATATAGTTCAAAACCATTTATGGACCCTTTGACCAGAAATAAGTTCAATCAGCCAAGATATGGACTTCTAAATGGACTTGGCTAATGAAGCATCAGAATGAGTCTATGAGTATAAATGGAAAGTTCAAGATTGAGGATTATTTGGCCAGAAATATTTGCCTAGGGTCAAATATGGACCTCTGTATGGCTAATATAACCAACAAGTCAATCTTTATGAATAGCAAGTTAATGTTCAGGTACTCTTTGGCCAGGATTATGTCCAGTAAGTCAAAAAGTGACCTCTGTATACAGAATTCAAAGACTCTGTATGGCAGATTTTTCATCAAAAGTAGTCTATAACTTTTTTTAAAAACTTAGGACCCTTTGACCGGAAATAAGTTCAACAAGTCAGATATGTCCATATATGGCTTATGAAGCATCAGAAGGAGATTATGAGTATGTGTAGAAAGTTCAAGATTGAGGACTCTTTGGCCAGAAATATGTTCCTTTGGTCAAAATATGGACTTCTGTATGGCTGACGTAATATCAGAAGGCGTTAACGAGAATGTGTAGAAAGTGACCGGAAATAATTTCAATAGGTCAGATATGGCCATATATGGCTTATGAAGCATCAAAAGGAGTCTATGAGTATGTATTTAAAGTTGAATTTTCGAGTAGTCTATGGCCAGAACAATTTTCAGAAAGTCAAATATGGACTTTTTTTCAGTCTGATATAACCTCAGAAGAAATCAATCTGAATGTATAGTGTTAATCTATGAGTACTCTTTGGCCAGTTATATTTTCAGTAGGTCAAATTTGGAATTCTGTATGTCTGATTTAACACCAGAAGGAGTCAATATGTTTAGAAAGATAGAGTTCAAAGACTCGTATGGCAGATTTTTCATCAAAGGTAGTTTATAACTTTATATTGTTTAAAAACTTTTGAGGACCCTTTGACCGGATATAAGTTCAATAGGTCAGATATGGCCATATATGGCTCATGAAGCATCAGAAGGAGTCAATGAGTATGTATAGAAGAAATCAAGATGAGGACTCTTTGGCCAAAAATATGTGCAGTAGGTCAAATAGGGAATTCTGAATGGGTGATTTAACATCAGGAGTCTCTAAGTTTATATAGTTTAAAACCAAATAGGACCCTTTGACCAGAAATAAATTCGATCCGTCAAGATATGGACTTCTAAATGGACTTCAATATGGCTAATGAAGCATCAGAAGTTGTCTATGAGTATGTATGGAAAGTTCAAGATTGAGGATTATTTGGCCAGAAATATATTCCTTTGGTCAAATATGGACTTCTGTATGGCTGACGTAATATCAGAAGGTGTTAACGAGAATGTATAGAAAGTGACCGGAAATAAATTCAATAGGTCAGATATGGCCATATATGGCTTATGAAGCATCAAAAGGAGTCTATGAGTATGTATTTAAAGTTTAATTTTCGAGTAGTCTATGGCCAGAACAATTTTCAGAAAGTCAAATATTGACTTTTTTTCAGTCTGATATAACCTCAGAAGAAATCAATCTGAATGTATAGTGTTTATCTATGAGTACTCTTTGGCCAGTTACATTTTCAGTAGGTCAAATATGGAATTCTGTATGGCTGATTTAACACCAGAAGGAGTCAATATGTTTAGAAAGATAGAGTTCAAAGACTCGTATGGCAGATTTTTCATTAAAAGTAGTCTATAACTTTATATTGTTTAAAAACTTTTGAGGACCCTTTGACCGGATATAAGTTCAATAGGTCCGATATGGCCATATATGACTTATGAAGCATCAGAAGTTGTCTATGAGTATGTATGGAAAGTTCAAGATTGAGGATTATTTGGCCAGAAATATTTTCCTAGGGTCAAATATGGACCTCTGTATGGCTAATATAACCAACAAGTCAATCTTTATGAATAGCAAGTTAATGTTCATGTACTCTTTGGCTAGGATTATGTCCAGTAAATCAAAAAGTGACCTCTGTATACAGAATTCAAAGACTCTGTATGGCAGATTTTTCATCAAAAGTAGTCTATAACTTTTTTAAAAAACTTAGGACCCTTTGACCGGAAATAAGTTCAACAAGTCAGATATGTCCATATATGGATTATGAAGCATCAGAAGGAGATTATGAGTAATGTGTAGAAAGTTCAAGATTGAGGACTCTTTGGCCAGAAATATGTTCCTTTGGTCAAAATATAGACTTCTGTATGGCTGACGTAATATCAGAAGGCGTTAACGAGAATGTATAGAAAGTGACCGGAAATAAGTTCAATAGGTCAGATATGGCCATATATGGCTTATGAAGCATCAGAAGAGTCAGTGAGTATATGTAGAAAGTTCAAGATTGACGACTCTTTGGCCAAAAATATGTTCAGTAGGTCAAATAGGGAATTCTGAATGGCTGATTTAACATCAGGAGTCTCTAAGTTTATATAGTTTAAAACCAAATAGGACCCTTTGACCAGAAATAAATTCAATCCGTCAAGATATGGACTTCTAAATGGACTTCAATATGGCTAATCAAGCATCAGAAGTGGTCTATGAGTATGTATAGAAAGTTCAAGATCGAGGACTCTTTGGCCAGAAATATATTCCTTTGGTCAAATATGGACTTCTGATTGGCTGACGTAATATCAGAAGGTGTTAACGAGTATGTATAAAAAGTAAAATTTTCGTGTACTCTCTGGCCAGAGCAATTTTCAGTAAGTCAAATATGGACTTTTGTCATTTTTTTTGGCCAAAAATATGTTCAGTAGGTCAATTGTGGAATTCTGAATGGCTGATTAACATCAGAAGTCGTCTCTAAGTTCATATAGTTTAAAACCATTTATGGATCCTTTGACCAGAAATAAGTTCAATCAGCCAAGATATGGACTTCTAAATGGACTTGGCTAATGAAGCATCAGAAGTTGTCTATGAGTATGTATGGAAAGTTCAAGATTGAGGATTATTTGGCCAGAAATATTTGCCTAGTGTCAAATATGGACCTCTGTATGGCTAATATAACCAACAAGTCAATCTTTATGAATAGCAAGTTAATGTTCAGGTACTCTTTGGCCAGGATTATGTCCAGTAAGTCAAAAAGTGACCTCTGTATACAGAATTCAATGACTCTGTATGGCAGATTTTTCATCAAAAGTAGTCTATAACTTTTTTTTAAAACTTAGGACCCTTTGACCGGAAATAAGTTCAACAAGTCAGATATGTCCATATATGACTTATGAAGCATCAGAAGGAGATTATGAGTATGTGTAGAAAGTTCAAGATTGAGGACTCTTTGGCCAGAAATATGTTCCTTTGGTCAAAATATAGACTTCTGTATGGCTGACGTAATATCAGAAGGCGTTAACGAGAATGTATAGAAAGTGACCGGAAATAAGTTCAATAGGTCAGATATGGCCATATATGGCTTATGAAGCATCAGAAGAGTCAGTGAGTATATGTAGAAAGTTCAAGATTGACGACTCTTTGGCCAAAAATATGTTCAGTAGGTCAAATAGGGAATTCTGAATGGCTGATTTAACATCAGGAGTCTCTAAGTTTATATAGTTTAAAACCAAATAGGACCCTTTGACCAGAAATAAATTCAATCCGTCAAGATATGGACTTCTAAATGGACTTCAATATGGCTAATCAAGCATCAGAAGTGGTCTATGAGTATGTATAGAAAGTTCAAGATCGAGGACTCTTTGGCCAGAAATATATTCCTTTGGTCAAATATGGACTTCTGATTGGCTGACGTAATATCAGAAGGTGTTAACGAGTATGTATAAAAAGTAAAATTTTCGTGTACTCTCTGGCCAGAGCAATTTTCAGTAAGTCAAATATGGACTTTTGTCATTTTTTTTGGCCAAAAATATGTTCAGTAGGTCAATTGTGGAATTCTGAATGGCTGATTAACATCAGAAGTCGTCTCTAAGTTCATATAGTTTAAAACCATTTATGGACCCTTTGACCAGAAATAAGTTCAATCAGCCAAGATATGGACTTCTAAATGGACTTGGCTAATGAAGCATCAGAATGAGTCTATGAGTATAAATGGAAAGTTCAAGATTGAGGATTATTTGGCCAGAAATATTTGCCTAGGGTCAAATATGGACCTCTGTATGGCTAATATAACCAACAAGTCAATCTTTATGAATAGCAAGTTAATGTTCAGGTACTCTTTGGCCAGGATTATGTCCAGTAAGTCAAAAAGTGACCTCTGTATACAGAATTCAAAGACTCTGTATGGCAGATTTTTCATCAAAAGTAGTCTATAACTTTTTTTTTAAACTTAGGACCCTTTGACCGGAAATAAGTTCAACAAGTCAGATATGTCCATATATGGCTTATGAAGCATCAGAAGGAGATTATGAGTATGTGTAGAAAGTTCAAGATTGAGGACTCTTTGGCCAGAAATATGTTCCTTTGGTCAAAATATGGACTTCTGTATGGCTGACGTAATATCAGAAGGCGTTAACGAGAATGTGTAGAAAGTGACCGGAAATAATTTCAATAGGTCAGATATGGCCATATATGGCTTATGAAGCATCAGTATGTATTTAAAGTTGAATTTTCGAGTAGTCTATGGCCAGAACAATTTTCAGAAAGTCAAATATGGACTTTTTTTCAGTCTGATATAACCTCAGAAGAAATCAATCTGAATGTATAGTGTTAATCTATGAGTACTCTTTGGCCAGTTATATTTTCAGTAGGTCAAATTTGGAATTCTGTATGGCTGATTTAACACGAGAAGGAGTCAATATGTTTAGAAAGATAGAGTTCAAAGACTCGTATGGCAGATTTTACATCAAAAGTAGTCTATAACTTTTTTAAAAACTTAAGACCCTTTGACCGGAAATAAGTTCAATAGGTCAGATATGGCCATATATGGCTTATGAAGCATCAGAAGAGTCAGTTAACGAGTCTCTATGTAGAAAGTTCAAGATTGAGGACTCTTTGGCCAAAAATATGTTCAGTAGGTCAAATAGGGAATTCTGAATGGCTGATTTAACATCAGGAGTCTCTAAGTTTATATAGTTTAAAACCAATTAGGACCCTTTGACCAGAAATAAATTCAATCCGTCAAGATATGGACTTCTAAATGGACTTCAATATGGCTAATCAAGCATCAGAAGTTGTCTATGAGTATGTATGGAAAGTTCAAGATTGAGGATTATTTGGCCAGAAATATTTGCCTAGTGTCAAATATGGACCTCTGTATGGCTAATATAACCAACAAGTCAATCTTTATGAATAGCAAGTTAATGTTCAGGTACTCTTTGGCCAGGATTATGTCCAGTAAGTCAAAAAGTGACCTCTGTATACAGAATTCAAAGACTCTGTATGGCAGATTTTTCATCAAAAGTAGTCTATAACTTTTTTTAAAAACTTAGGACCCTTTGACCGGAAATAAGTTCAACAAGTCAGATATGGCCATATATGGCTTATGAAGCATCAGAAGGAGATATTTTTAGAAAGTTCAAGATTGAGGACTCTTTGGCCAAAAATATGTTCCTTTGGTCAAAATATGGACTTCTGTATGGCTGACGTAATATCAGAAGGTGTTAACGAGAATGTATAGAAAGTGACCGGAAATAAGTTCAATAGGTCAGATATGGCCATATATGGCTTATGAAGCATCAAAAGGAGTCTATGAGTATGTATTTAAAGTTGAATTTTCGAGTAGTCTATGGCCAGAACAATTTTCAGAAAGTCAAATATGGACTTTTTTTCAGTCTCATATAACCTCAGAAGAAATCAATCTGAATGTATAGTGTTTATCTATGAGTACTCTTTGGCCAGTTATATTTTCAGTAGGTCAAATATGGAATTCTGTATGGCTGATTTAACACCAGAAGGAGTCAATATCTTTAGAAAGATAGATTTCAAAGACTCTGTATGGCAGATTTTTCATTAAATGTAGTCTATAACTTTATATTGTTTAAAAACTTTTGAGGACCCTTTGACCGGATATAAGTTCAATAGGTCAGATATGGCCATATATGGCTTATGAAGCATCAGAAGAGTCAGTGAGTATATGTAGAAAGTTCAAGATTGAGGACTCTTTGGCCAAAAATATGTTCAGTAGGTCAAATAGGGAATTCTGAATGGCTGATTTAACATCAGGAGTCTCTAAGTTCATATAGTTTAAAACCAATTAGGACCCTTTTACCAGAAATAAATTCAATCCGTCAAGATATGGACTTCTAAATGGACTTCAATATGGCTAATCAAGCATCAGAAGTTGTGAGTATGAGTATGTATGGAAAATTCAAGATTGAGGATTATTTTGCCAGAAATATTTGCCTAGTGTCAAATATGGACCTCTGCATGGCTAATATAACCAACAAGTCAATCTTTATGAATAGCAAGTTAATGTTCAGGTACTCTTTGGCCAGGATTATGTCCAGTAAGTCAAAAAGTGACCTCTGTATACAGAATTCAAAGACTCTGTATGGCAGATTTTTCATCAAAAGTAGTCTGTAACTTTTTTTAAAAACTTAGGACCCTTTGACCGGAAATAAGTTCAACAAGTCAGATATGTCCATATATGGCTTATGAAGCATCAGAAGGAGATTATGAGTATGTGTAGAAAGTTCAAGATTGAGGACTCTTTGGCCAGAAATATGTTCCTTTGGTCAAAATATAGACTTCTGTATGGCTGACGTAATATCAGAAGGCGTTAACGAGAATGTATAGAAAGTGACCGGAAATAAGTTCAATAGGTCAGATATGGCCATATATGGCTTATGAAGCATCAGAAGAGTCAGTGAGTATATGTAGAAAGTTCAAGATTGACGACTCTTTGGCCAAAAATATGTTCAGTAGGTCAAATAGGGAATTCTGAATGGCTGATTTAACATCAGGAGTCTCTAAGTTTATATAGTTTAAAACCAAATAGGACCCTTTGACCAGAAATAAATTCAATCCGTCAAGATATGGACTTCTAAATGGACTTCAATATGGCTAATCAAGCATCAGAAGTGGTCTATGAGTATGTATAGAAAGTTCAAGATCGAGGACTCTTTGGCCAGAAATATATTCCTTTGGTCAAATATGGACTTCTGATTGGCTGACGTAATATCAGAAGGTGTTAACGAGTATGTATAAAAAGTAAAATTTTCGTGTACTCTCTGGCCAGAGCAATTTTCAGTAAGTCAAATATGGACTTTTGTCATTTTTTTGGCCAAAAATATGTTCAGTAGGTCAATTGTGGAATTCTGAATGGCTGATTAACATCAGAAGTCGTCTCTAAGTTCATATAGTTCAAAACCATTTATGGACCCTTTGACCAGAAATAAGTTCAATCAGCCAAGATATGGACTTCTAAATGGACTTGGCTAATGAAGCATCAGAATGAGTCTATGAGTATAAATGGAAAGTTCAAGATTGAGGATTATTTGGCCAGAAATATTTGCCTAGGGTCAAATATGGACCTCTGTATGGCTAATATAACCAACAAGTCAATCTTTATGAATAGCAAGTTAATGTTCAGGTACTCTTTGGCCAGGATTATGTCCAGTAAGTCAAAAAGTGACCTCTGTATACAGAATTCAAAGACTCTGTATGGCAGATTTTTCATCAAAAGTAGTCTATAACTTTTTTAAAAAACTTAGGACCCTTTGACCGGAAATAAGTTCAACAAGTCAGATATGTCCATATATGGCTTATGAAGCATCAGAAGGAGATTATGAGTATGTGTAGAAAGTTCAAGATTGAGGACTCTTTGGCCAGAAATATGTTCCTTTGGTCAAAATATGGACTTCTGTATGGCTGACGTAATATCAGAAGGCGTTAACGAGAATGTGTAGAAAGTGACCGGAAATAATTTCAATAGGTCAGATATGGCCATATATGGCTTATGAAGCATCAAAAGGAGTCTATGAGTATGTATTTAAAGTTGAATTTTCGAGTAGTCTATGGCCAGAACAATTTTCAGAAAGTCAAATATGGACTTTTTTTCAGTCTGATATAACCTCAGAAGAAATCAATCTGAATGTATAGTGTTAATCTATGAGTACTCTTTGGCCAGTTATATTTTCAGTAGGTCAAATTTGGAATTCTGTATGTCTGATTTAACACCAGAAGGAGTCAATATGTTTAGAAAGATAGAGTTCAAAGACTCGTATGGCAGATTTTTCATCAAAGGTAGTTTATAACTTTATATTGTTTAAAAACTTTTGAGGACCCTTTGACCGGATATAAGTTCAATAGGTCAGATATGGCCAAATATGGCTCATGAAGCATCAGAAGGAGTCAATGAGTATGTATAGAAGAAATCAAGATGAGGACTCTTTGGCCAAAAATATGTGCAGTAGGTCAAATAGGGAATTCTGAATGGGTGATTTAACATCAGGAGTCTCTAAGTTTATATAGTTTAAAACCAAATAGGACCCTTTGACCAGAAATAAATTCGATCCGTCAAGATATGGACTTCTAAATGGACTTCAATATGGCTAATGAAGCATCAGAAGTTGTCTATGAGTATGTATGGAAAGTTCAAGATTGAGGATTATTTGGCCAGAAATATATTCCTTTGGTCAAATATGGACTTCTGTATGGCTGACGTAATATCAGAAGGTGTTAACGAGAATGTATAGAAAGTGACCGGAAATAAATTCAATAGGTCAGATATGGCCATATATGGCTTATGAAGCATCAAAAGGAGTCTATGAGTATGTATTTAAAGTTTAATTTTCGAGTAGTCTATGGCCAGAACAATTTTCAGAAAGTCAAATATTGACTTTTTTTCAGTCTGATATAACCTCAGAAGAAATCAATCTGAATGTATAGTGTTTATCTATGAGTACTCTTTGGCCAGTTACATTTTCAGTAGGTCAAATATGGAATTCTGTATGGCTGATTTAACACCAGAAGGAGTCAATATGTTTAGAAAGATAGAGTTCAAAGACTCGTATGGCAGATTTTTCATTAAAAGTAGTCTATAACTTTATATTGTTTAAAAACTTTTGAGGACCCTTTGACCGGATATAAGTTCAATAGGTCCGATATGGCCATATATGACTTATGAAGCATCAGAAGTTGTCTATGAGTATGTATGGAAAGTTCAAGATTGAGGATTATTTGGCCAGAAATATTTTCCTAGGGTCAAATATGGACCTCTGTATGGCTAATATAACCAACAAGTCAATCTTTATGAATAGCAAGTTAATGTTCATGTACTCTTTGGCTAGGATTATGTCCAGTAAATCAAAAAGTGACCTCTGTATACAGAATTCAAAGACTCTGTATGGCAGATTTTTCATCAAAAGTAGTCTATAACTTTTTAAAAAAACTTAGGACCCTTTGACCGGAAATAAGTTCAACAAGTCAGATATGTCCATATATGGATTATGAAGCATCAGAAGGAGATTATGAGTAATGTGTAGAAAGTTCAAGATTGAGGACTCTTTGGCCAGAAATATGTTCCTTTGGTCAAAATATAGACTTCTGTATGGCTGACGTAATATCAGAAGGCGTTAACGAGAATGTATAGAAAGTGACCGGAAATAAGTTCAATAGGTCAGATATGGCCATATATGGCTTATGAAGCATCAGAAGAGTCAGTGAGTATATGTAGAAAGTTCAAGATTGACGACTCTTTGGCCAAAAATATGTTCAGTAGGTCAAATAGGGAATTCTGAATGGCTGATTTAACATCAGGAGTCTCTAAGTTTATATAGTTTAAAACCAAATAGGACCCTTTGACCAGAAATAAATTCAATCCGTCAAGATATGGACTTCTAAATGGACTTCAATATGGCTAATCAAGCATCAGAAGTGGTCTATGAGTATGTATAGAAAGTTCAAGATCGAGGACTCTTTGGCCAGAAATATATTCCTTTGGTCAAATATGGACTTCTGATTGGCTGACGTAATATCAGAAGGTGTTAACGAGTATGTATAAAAAGTAAAATTTTCGTGAACTCTCTGGCCAGAGCAATTTTCAGTAAGTCAAATATGGACTTTTGTCATTTTTTTTTGGCCAAAAATATGTTCAGTAGGTCAATTGTGGAATTCTGAATGGCTGATTAACATCAGAAGTCGTCTCTAAGTTCATATAGTTTAAAACCATTTATGGACCCTTTGACCAGAAATAAGTTCAATCAGCCAAGATATGGACTTCTAAATGGACTTGGCTAATGAAGCATCAGAAGTTGTCTATGAGTATGTATGGAAAGTTCAAGATTGAGGATTATTTGGCCAGAAATATTTGCCTAGTGTCAAAGATGGACCTCTGTATGGCTAATATAACCAACAAGTCAATCTTTATGAATAGCAAGTTAATGTTCAGGTACTCTTTGGCCAGGATTATGTCCAGTAAGTCAAAAAGTGACCTCTGTATACAGAATTCAAAGACTCTGTATGGCAGATTTTTCATCAAAAGTAGTCTATAACTTTTTTTAAAAACTTAGGACCCTTTGACCGGAAATAAGTTCAACAAGTCAGATATGTCCATATATGACTTATGAAGCATCAGAAGGAGATTATGAGTATGTGTAGAAAGTTCAAGATTGAGGACTCTTTGGCCAGAAATATGTTCCTTTGGTCAAAATATAGACTTCTGTATGGCTGACGTAATATCAGAAGGCGTTAACGAGAATGTATAGAAAGTGACCGGAAATAAGTTCAATAGGTCAGATATGGCCATATATGGCTTATGAAGCATCAGAAGAGTCAGTGAGTATATGTAGAAAGTTCAAGATTGACGACTCTTTGGCCAAAAATATGTTCAGTAGGTCAAATAGGGAATTCTGAATGGCTGATTTAACATCAGGAGTCTCTAAGTTTATATAGTTTAAAACCAAATAGGACCCTTTGACCAGAAATAAATTCAATCCGTCAAGATATGGACTTCTAAATGGACTTCAATATGGCTAATCAAGCATCAGAAGTGGTCTATGAGTATGTATAGAAAGTTCAAGATCGAGGACTCTTTGGCCAGAAATATATTCCTTTGGTCAAATATGGACTTCTGATTGGCTGACGTAATATCAGAAGGTGTTAACGAGTATGTATAAAAAGTAAAATTTTCGTGTACTCTCTGGCCAGAGCAATTTTCAGTAAGTCAAATATGGACTTTTGTCATTTTTTTTGGCCAAAAATATGTTCAGTAGGTCAATTGTGGAATTCTGAATGGCTGATTAACATCAGAAGTCGTCTCTAAGTTCATATAGTTTAAAACCATTTATGGACCCTTTGACCAGAAATAAGTTCAATCAGCCAAGATATGGACTTCTAAATGGACTTGGCTAATGAAGCATCAGAATGAGTCTATGAGTATAAATGGAAAGTTCAAGATTGAGGATTATTTGGCCAGAAATATTTGCCTAGGGTCAAATATGGACCTCTGTATGGCTAATATAACCAACAAGTCAATCTTTATGAATAGCAAGTTAATGTTCAGGTACTCTTTGGCCAGGATTATGTCCAGTAAGTCAAAAAGTGACCTCTGTATACAGAATTCAAAGACTCTGTATGGCAGATTTTTCATCAAAAGTAGTCTATAACTTTTTAAAAAAACTTAGGACCCTTTGACCGGAAATAAGTTCAACAAGTCAGATATGTCCATATATGGATTATGAAGCATCAGAAGGAGATTATGAGTAATGTGTAGAAAGTTCAAGATTGAGGACTCTTTGGCCAGAAATATGTTCCTTTGGTCAAAATATAGACTTCTGTATGGCTGACGTAATATCAGAAGGCGTTAACGAGAATGTATAGAAAGTGACCGGAAATAAGTTCAATAGGTCAGATATGGCCATATATGGCTTATGAAGCATCAGAAGAGTCAGTGAGTATATGTAGAAAGTTCAAGATTGACGACTCTTTGGCCAAAAATATGTTCAGTAGGTCAAATAGGGAATTCTGAATGGCTGATTTAACATCAGGAGTCTCTAAGTTTATATAGTTTAAAACCAAATAGGACCCTTTGACCAGAAATAAATTCAATCCGTCAAGATATGGACTTCTAAATGGACTTCAATATGGCTAATCAAGCATCAGAAGTGGTCTATGAGTATGTATAGAAAGTTCAAGATCGAGGACTCTTTGGCCAGAAATATATTCCTTTGGTCAAATATGGACTTCTGATTGGCTGACGTAATATCAGAAGGTGTTAACGAGTATGTATAAAAAGTAAAATTTTCGTGAACTCTCTGGCCAGAGCAATTTTCAGTAAGTCAAATATGGACTTTTGTCATTTTTTTTTGGCCAAAAATATGTTCAGTAGGTCAATTGTGGAATTCTGAATGGCTGATTAACATCAGAAGTCGTCTCTAAGTTCATATAGTTTAAAACCATTTATGGACCCTTTGACCAGAAATAAGTTCAATCAGCCAAGATATGGACTTCTAAATGGACTTGGCTAATGAAGCATCAGAAGTTGTCTATGAGTATGTATGGAAAGTTCAAGATTGAGGATTATTTGGCCAGAAATATTTGCCTAGTGTCAAAGATGGACCTCTGTATGGCTAATATAACCAACAAGTCAATCTTTATGAATAGCAAGTTAATGTTCAGGTACTCTTTGGCCAGGATTATGTCCAGTAAGTCAAAAAGTGACCTCTGTATACAGAATTCAAAGACTCTGTATGGCAGATTTTTCATCAAAAGTAGTCTATAACTTTTTTTAAAAACTTAGGACCCTTTGACCGGAAATAAGTTCAACAAGTCAGATATGTCCATATATGACTTATGAAGCATCAGAAGGAGATTATGAGTATGTGTAGAAAGTTCAAGATTGAGGACTCTTTGGCCAGAAATATGTTCCTTTGGTCAAAATATAGACTTCTGTATGGCTGACGTAATATCAGAAGGCGTTAACGAGAATGTATAGAAAGTGACCGGAAATAAGTTCAATAGGTCAGATATGGCCATATATGGCTTATGAAGCATCAGAAGAGTCAGTGAGTATATGTAGAAAGTTCAAGATTGACGACTCTTTGGCCAAAAATATGTTCAGTAGGTCAAATAGGGAATTCTGAATGGCTGATTTAACATCAGGAGTCTCTAAGTTTATATAGTTTAAAACCAAATAGGACCCTTTGACCAGAAATAAATTCAATCCGTCAAGATATGGACTTCTAAATGGACTTCAATATGGCTAATCAAGCATCAGAAGTGGTCTATGAGTATGTATAGAAAGTTCAAGATCGAGGACTCTTTGGCCAGAAATATATTCCTTTGGTCAAATATGGACTTCTGATTGGCTGACGTAATATCAGAAGGTGTTAACGAGTATGTATAAAAAGTAAAATTTTCGTGTACTCTCTGGCCAGAGCAATTTTCAGTAAGTCAAATATGGACTTTTGTCATTTTTTTTGGCCAAAAATATGTTCAGTAGGTCAATTGTGGAATTCTGAATGGCTGATTAACATCAGAAGTCGTCTCTAAGTTCATATAGTTTAAAACCATTTATGGACCCTTTGACCAGAAATAAGTTCAATCAGCCAAGATATGGACTTCTAAATGGACTTGGCTAATGAAGCATCAGAATGAGTCTATGAGTATAAATGGAAAGTTCAAGATTGAGGATTATTTGGCCAGAAATATTTGCCTAGGGTCAAATATGGACCTCTGTATGGCTAATATAACCAACAAGTCAATCTTTATGAATAGCAAGTTAATGTTCAGGTACTCTTTGGCCAGGATTATGTCCAGTAAGTCAAAAAGTGACCTCTGTATACAGAATTCAAAGACTCTGTATGGCAGATTTTTCATCAAAAGTAGTCTATAACTTTTTTTTAAAACTTAGGACCCTTTGACCGGAAATAAGTTCAACAAGTCAGATATGTCCATATATGGCTTATGAAGCATCAGAAGGAGATTATGAGTATGTGTAGAAAGTTCAAGATTGAGGACTCTTTGGCCAGAAATATGTTCCTTTGGTCAAAATATGGACTTCTGTATGGCTGACGTAATATCAGAAGGCGTTAACGAGAATGTGTAGAAAGTGACCGGAAATAATTTCAATAGGTCAGATATGGCCATATATGGCTTATGAAGCATCAGTATGTATTTAAAGTTGAATTTTCGAGTAGTCTATGGCCAGAACAATTTTCAGAAAGTCAAATATGGACTTTTTTTCAGTCTGATATAACCTCAGAAGAAATCAATCTGAATGTATAGTGTTAATCTATGAGTACTCTTTGGCCAGTTATATTTTCAGTAGGTCAAATTTGGAATTCTGTATGGCTGATTTAACACGAGAAGGAGTCAATATGTTTAGAAAGATAGAGTTCAAAGACTCGTATGGCAGATTTTACATCAAAAGTAGTCTATAACTTTTTTAAAAACTTAAGACCCTTTGACCGGAAATAAGTTCAATAGGTCAGATATGGCCATATATGGCTTATGAAGCATCAGAAGAGTCAGTTAACGAGTCTCTATGTAGAAAGTTCAAGATTGAGGACTCTTTGGCCAAAAATATGTTCAGTAGGTCAAATAGGGAATTCTGAATGGCTGATTTAACATCAGGAGTCTCTAAGTTTATATAGTTTAAAACCAATTAGGACCCTTTGACCAGAAATAAATTCAATCCGTCAAGATATGGACTTCTAAATGGACTTCAATATGGCTAATCAAGCATCAGAAGTTGTCTATGAGTATGTATGGAAAGTTCAAGATTGAGGATTATTTGGCCAGAAATATTTGCCTAGTGTCAAATATGGACCTCTGTATGGCTAATATAACCAACAAGTCAATCTTTATGAATAGCAAGTTAATGTTCAGGTACTCTTTGGCCAGGATTATGTCCAGTAAGTCAAAAAGTGACCTCTGTATACAGAATTCAAAGACTCTGTATGGCAGATTTTTCATCAAAAGTAGTCTATAACTTTTTTTAAAAACTTAGGACCCTTTGACCGGAAATAAGTTCAACAAGTCAGATATGGCCATATATGGCTTATGAAGCATCAGAAGGAGATATTTTTAGAAAGTTCAAGATTGAGGACTCTTTGGCCAAAAATATGTTCCTTTGGTCAAAATATGGACTTCTGTATGGCTGACGTAATATCAGAAGGTGTTAACGAGAATGTATAGAAAGTGACCGGAAATAAGTTCAATAGGTCAGATATGGCCATATATGGCTTATGAAGCATCAAAAGGAGTCTATGAGTATGTATTTAAAGTTGAATTTTCGAGTAGTCTATGGCCAGAACAATTTTCAGAAAGTCAAATATGGACTTTTTTTCAGTCTCATATAACCTCAGAAGAAATCAATCTGAATGTATAGTGTTTATCTATGAGTACTCTTTGGCCAGTTATATTTTCAGTAGGTCAAATATGGAATTCTGTATGGCTGATTTAACACCAGAAGGAGTCAATATCTTTAGAAAGATAGATTTCAAAGACTCTGTATGGCAGATTTTTCATTAAATGTAGTCTATAACTTTATATTGTTTAAAAACTTTTGAGGACCCTTTGACCGGATATAAGTTCAATAGGTCAGATATGGCCATATATGGCTTATGAAGCATCAGAAGAGTCAGTGAGTATATGTAGAAAGTTCAAGATTGAGGACTCTTTGGCCAAAAATATGTTCAGTAGGTCAAATAGGGAATTCTGAATGGCTGATTTAACATCAGGAGTCTCTAAGTTCATATAGTTTAAAACCAATTAGGACCCTTTTACCAGAAATAAATTCAATCCGTCAAGATATGGACTTCTAAATGGACTTCAATATGGCTAATCAAGCATCAGAAGTTGTGAGTATGAGTATGTATGGAAAATTCAAGATTGAGGATTATTTTGCCAGAAATATTTGCCTAGTGTCAAATATGGACCTCTGCATGGCTAATATAATCAACAAGTCAATCTTTATGAATAGCAAGTTAATGTTCAGGTACTCTTTGGCCAGGATTATGTCCAGTAAGTCAAAAAGTGACCTCTGTATACAGAATTCAAAGACTCTGTATGGCAGATTTTTCATCAAAAGTAGTCTGTAACTTTTTTTAAAAACTTAGGACCCTTTGACCGGAAATAAGTTCAACAAGTCAGATATGTCCATATATGGCTTATGAAGCATCAGAAGGAGATTATGAGTATGTGTAGAAAGTTCAAGATTGAGGACTCTTTGGCCAGAAATATGTTCCTTTGGTCAAAATATAGACTTCTGTATGGCTGACGTAATATCAGAAGGCGTTAACGAGAATGTATAGAAAGTGACCGGAAATAAGTTCAATAGGTCAGATATGGCCATATATGGCTTATGAAGCATCAGAAGAGTCAGTGAGTATATGTAGAAAGTTCAAGATTGACGACTCTTTGGCCAAAAATATGTTCAGTAGGTCAAATAGGGAATTCTGAATGGCTGATTTAACATCAGGAGTCTCTAAGTTTATATAGTTTAAAACCAAATAGGACCCTTTGACCAGAAATAAATTCAATCCGTCAAGATATGGACTTCTAAATGGACTTCAATATGGCTAATCAAGCATCAGAAGTGGTCTATGAGTATGTATAGAAAGTTCAAGATCGAGGACTCTTTGGCCAGAAATATATTCCTTTGGTCAAATATGGACTTCTGATTGGCTGACGTAATATCAGAAGGTGTTAACGAGTATGTATAAAAAGTAAAATTTTCGTGTACTCTCTGGCTAGAGCAATTTTCAGTAAGTCAAATATGGACTTTTGTCATTTTTTTTGGCCAAAAATATGTTCAGTAGGTCAATTGTGGAATTTCTGAATGGCTGATTAACATCAGAAGTCGTCTCTAAGTTCATATAGTTTAAAACCATTTATGGACCCTTTGACCAGAAATAAGTTCAATCAGCCAAGATATGGACTTCTAAATGGACTTGGCTAATGAAGCATCAGAATGAGTCTATGAGTATAAATGGAAAGTTCAAGATTGAGGATTATTTGGCCAGAAATATTTGCCTAGGGTCAAATATGGACCTCTGTATGGCTAATATAACCAACAAGTCAATCTTTATGAATAGCAAGTTAATGTTCAGGTACTCTTTGGCCAGGATTATGTCCAGTAAGTCAAAAAGTGACCTCTGTATACAGAATTCAAAGACTCTGTATGGCAGATTTTTCATCAAAAGTAGTCTATAACTTTTTTTAAAACGTAGGACCCTTTGACCGTAAATAAGTTCAATAGGTCAGATATGGCCATATATGGCTTATGAAGCATCAGAAGGAGATTATGAGTATGTGTAGAAAGTTAAAGATTGAGGACTCTTTGGCCAGAAATATGTTTCTTTGGTCAAAATATGGACTTCTGTATGGCTGATGTAATATCAGAAGGTGTTAACGAGAATGTATAGAAAGTGACCGGAAATAAATTCAATAGGTCAGATATGGCCATATATGGCTTATGAAGCATCAAAAGGAGTCTATGAGTATGTATTTAAAGTTGAATTTTCGAGTAGTCTATGGCCAGAACAATTTTCAGAAAGTCAAAAATTGACTTTTTTTCAGTCTGATATAACCTCAGAAGAAATCAATCTGAATGTATAGTGTTAATCTATGAGTACTCTTTGGCCAGTTATATTTTCAGTAGATCAAATTTGGAATTCTGTATGTCTGATTTAACACCAGAAGGAGTCAATATATTTAGAAAGATAGAGTTCAAAGACTCGTATGGCAGATTTTTCATCAAAGGTAGTTTATAACTTTATATTGTTTAAAAACTTTTGAGGACCCTTTGACCGGATATAAGTTCAATAGGTCAGATATGGCCATTTATGGCTCATGAAGCATCAGAAGGAGTAAATGAGTATGTATAGAAGAAATCAAGATGAGGACTCTTTGGCCAAAAATATGTGCAGTAGGTCAAATAGGGAATTCTGAATGGCTGATTTAACAGCAGGAGTCTCTAAGTTTATATAGTTTTAAACCAATTAGGACCCTTTGAACAGAAATAAATTCAATCCGTCAAGATATGGACTTCTAAATGGACTTCAATATGGCTAATGAAGCATCAGAAATTGTCTATGAGTATGTATGGAAAGTTCAAGATTGAGGATTATTTGACCAGAAATATTTTCCTAGGGTCAAATATGGACCACTGTATGGCTAATATAACGAACAAGTCAATCTTTATGAATAGCAAGTTAATGTTCATGTACTCTTTGGCCAGGATTATGTCCAGTAAGTCAAAAAGTGACCTCTGTATACAGAAATCAAAGACTCTGTATGGCAGATTTTTCATCAAAAGTAGTCTATAACTTTTTAAAAAACTTAAGACCCTTTGACCGGAAATAAGATCAATAGGTCAGATATGGCCATATATGGCTTATGAAGCTTCAGAAGGAGATATGTTTAGAAAGTTCAAGATTGAGGACTCTTTGGCCAGAAATATGTTCCTTTGGTCAAAATATGGACTTCTGTATGGCAGCCATAATATCAGAAGGTGTTAACGAGAATGTATAGAAAGTGACCGGAAATAAGTTCAATAGGTCATATATGGCCATATATGGCTTATGAATCATCAAAAGGAGTCTATGAGTATGTATTTAAAGTTTAATTTTCGAGTAGTCTATGGCCAGAACAATTTTCAGAAAGTCAAATATTGACTTTTTTTTCAGTCTGATATAACCTCAGAAGAAATCAATCTGAATGTATAGTGTTTATCTATGAGTACTCTTTGGCCAGTTACATTTTCAGTAGGTCAAATATGGAATTCTGTATGGCTGATTTAACACCAGAAGGAGTCAATATCTTTAGAAAGATAGATTTCAAAGACTCTGTTTGGCAGATTTTTCATTAAAAGTAGTCTATAACTTTATATTGTTTATAAAATTTTGAGGACCCTTTGACCGGATATAAGTTCAATAGGTCAGATATGGCCATATATGGCTTATGAAGCATCAGAAGTTGTCTATGAGTATGTATGGAAAGTTCAAGATTGAGGATTATTTGGCCAGAAATATTTGCCTAGGGTCAAATATGGACCTCTGTATGGCTAATATAACCAACGAGTCAATCTTTATGAATAGCAAGTTAATGTTCAGGTACTCTTTGGCCAGGATTATGTCCAGTAAGTCAAAAAGTGACCTCTGTATACAGAATTCAAAGACTCTGTATGGCATATTTTTTATCAAAAGTAGTCTATAACTTTTTTTTAAACTTAAGACCCTTTGACCGGAAATAAGTTCAATAGGTCAAATATGGCCATATATGGCTTATGAAGCATCAGAAGGAGATTATGAGTATGTGTAGAAAGTTCAAGATTGAGGACTCTTTGGCCAGAAATATGTTCCTTTGGTCAAAATATGGACTTCTGTATGGCTGACGTAATATCAGAAGGCGTTAACGAGAATGTGTAGAAAGTGACCGGAAATAATTTCAATAGGTCAGATATGGCCATATATGGCTTATGAAGCATCAAAAGGAGTCTATGAGTATGTATTTAAAGTTGAATTTTCGAGTAGTCTATGGCCAGAACAATTTTCAGAAAGTCAAATATGGACTTTTTTTCAGTCTGATATAACCTCAGAAGAAATCAATCTGAATGTATAGTGTTAATCTATGAGTACTCTTTGGCCAGTTATATTTTCAGTAGGTCAAATTTGGAATTCTGTATGTCTGATTTAACACCAGAAGGAGTCAATATGTTTAGAAAGATAGAGTTCAAAGACTCGTATGGCAGATTTTTCATCAAAGGTAGTTTATAACTTTATATTGTTTAAAAACTTTTGAGGACCCTTTGACCGGATATAAGTTCAATAGGTCAGATATGGCCATATATGGCTCATGAAGCATCAGAAGGAGTCAATGAGTATGTATAGAAGAAATCAAGATGAGGACTCTTTGGCCAAAAATATGTGCAGTAGGTCAAATAGGGAATTCTGAATGGCTGATTTAACAGCAGGAGTCTCTAAGTTTATATAGTTTAAAACCAAATAGGACCCTTTGACCAGAAATAAATTCAATCCGTCAAGATATGGACTTCTAAATGGACTTCAATATGGCTAATCAAGCATCAGAAGTGTATGTATGGAAAGTTCAAGATTGAGGATTATTTGGCCGGAAATATTTTCCCAGGATCAAATATGGACCTCTGAATGGCTAATATAACCAACAAGTCAATCTTCATGAATAGCAAGTTAATGTTCAGGTACTCTTTGGCAAGGATTATGTCCAGTAGGACATAAATATGGAATTCTGTATGGCTGATTTAACACCAGAAGGAGACAATATCTTTAGAAAGATAGATTTCAAAGACTCTGTTTGGCAGATTTTTCATTAAAAGTAGTCTATAACTTTATATTGTTTAAAAACTTTTGAGGACCCTTTGACCGGATATAAGTTCAATAGGTCAGATATGGCCATATATGGCTTATGAAGCATCAGAAGTTGTCTATGAGTATGTATGGAAAGTTCAAGATTGAGGATTATTTGGCCAGAAATATTTGCCTAGGGTCAAATATGGACCTCTGTATGGCTAATATAACCAACAAGTCAATCTTTATGAATAGCAAGTTAATGTTCAGGTACTCTTTGGCCAGGATTATGTCCAGTAAGTCAAAAAGTGACCTCTGTATACAGAATTCAAAGACTCTGTATGGCAGATTTTTCATCAAAAGTAGTCTATAACTTTTTTTAAAACTTAAGACCCTTTGACCGGAAATAAGTTCAATAGGTCAGATATGGCCATATATGGCTTATGAAGCATCAGAAGGAGATTATGAGTATGTGTAGAAAGTTCAAGATTGAGGACTCTTTGGCCAGAAATATGTTTCTTTGGTCAAAATATGGACTTCTGTATGGCTGACGTAATATCAGAAGGTGTTAACGAGAATGTATAGAAAGTGACCGGAAATAAATTCAATAGGTCAGATATGGCCATATATGGCTTATGAAGCATCAAAAGGAGTCTATGAGTATGTATTTAAAGTTGAATTTTCGAGTAGTCTATGGCCAGAACAATTTTCAGAAAGTCAAAAATGGACTTTTTTTCAGTCTGATATAACCTCAGAAGAAATCAATCTGAATGTATAGTGTTAATCTATGAGTACTCTTTGGCCAGTTATATTTTCAGTAGGTCAAATTTGGAATTCTGTATGTCTGCTTTAACACCAGAAGGAGTCAATATGTTTAGAAAGATAGATTTCAAAGACTCGTATGGCAGATTTTTCATCAAAGGTAGTTTATAACTTTATATTGTTTAAAAACTTTTGAGGACCCTTTGACCGGATATAAGTTCAATAGGTCAGATATGGCCATAAATGGGCTCATGAAGCATCAGAAGTTGTCAATGAGTATGTATAGAAGAAATCAAGATGAGGACTCTTTGGCCAAAAATATGTGCAGTAGGTCAAATAGGGAATTCTGAATGGCTGATTTAACAGCAGGAGTCTCTAAGTTTATATAGTTTTAAACCAATTAGGACCCTTTGACCAGAAATAAATTCAATCCGTCAAGATGAAGCATCAGAAGTTGTCTATGAGTATGTATGGAAAGTTCAAGATTGAGGATTATTTGGCCAGAAATATATTCCTTTGGTCAAATATGGACTTCTGTATGGCTGACGTAATATCAGAAGGTGTTAACGAGAATGTATAGAAAGTGACCGGAAATAAATTCAATAGGTCAGATATGGCCATACATGGATTATGAAGCAACAAAAGGAGTCTATGAGTATGTATTTAAAGTTTAATTTTCGAGTAGTCTATGGCCAGAACAATTTTCAGTGAGTCAAATATGGACTTTTTTTCAGTCTCATATAACCTCAGAAGAAATCAATCTGAATGTATAGTGTTAATCTATGAGTACTCTTTGGCCAGTTACATTTTCAGTAGGTTTAATATGGAATTCTGTATGGCTGATTTAACACGAGAAGGAGTCAATATCTTTAGAAAGATAGATTTCAAAGACTCTGTTTGGCAGATTTTTCATTAAAAGTAGTCTATAACTTTATATTGTTTAAAAACTTTTGAGGACCCTTTGACCTGATATAAGTTCAATAGGTCAGATATGGCCATATATGGCTTATGAAGCATCAAAAGGAGTCTATGAGTATGTATTTAAAGTTGAATTTTCGAGTAGTCTATGGCCAGAACAATTTTCAGAAAGTCAAAAATTGACTTTTTTTCAGTCTGATATAACCTCAGAAGAAATCAATCTGAATGTATAGTGTTTAATCTATGAGTACTCTTTGGCCAGTTATATTTTCAGTAGGTCAAATTTGGAATTCTGTATGTCTGATTTAACACCAGGAGGAGTCAATATGTTTAGAAAGATAGAGTTCAAAGACTCGAATGGCAGATTTTTCATCAAAGGTAGTTTATAACTTTATTTTGTTTAAAAACTTTTGAGGACCCTTTGACCGGATATAAGTTCAATAGGTCAGATATGGCCATATATGGCTAATGAAGCATCAGAAGGAGTCTTTGAGCATAAATGGAAAGTTCAAGATTGAGGATTATTTGGCCAGAAATATTTGCCTAGGGTCAAAATATAGACTTCTGTATGGCAGCCATAATATCAGAAGGTGTTAACGAGAATGTATAGAAAGTGACCGGAAATAAGTTCAATAGGTCAGATATGGCCATATATGGCTTATGAATCATCAAAAGGAGTCTATGAGTATGTATTTAAAGTTTAATTTTCGAGTAGTCTATGGCCAGAACAATTTTCAGAAAGTCAAATATTGACTTTTTTTTCAGTCTGATATAACCTCAGAAGAAATCAATCTGAATGTATAGTGTTTATCTATGAGTACTCTTTGGCCAGTTACATTTTCAGTAGGTCAAATATGGAATTCTGTATGGCTGATTTAACACCAGAAGGAGTCAATATCTTTAGAAAGATAGATTTCAAAGACTCTGTTTGGCAGATTTTTCATTAAAAGTAGTCTATAACTTTATATTTTTTAAAAACTTTTGAGGACCCTTTGATCGGATATAAGTTCAATAGGTCAGATATGGCCATATATGGCTTTTGAAGCATCAGAAGTTGTCTATGAGTATGTGTAGAAAGTTCAAGATTGAGGACTCTTTGGCCAGAAATATGTTTCTTTGGTCAAAATATGGACTTCTGTATGGCTGACGTAATATCAGAAGGTGTTAACGAGAATGTATAGAAAGTGACCGGAAATAAATTCAATAGGTCAGATATGGCCATATATGGCTTATGAAGCATCAAAAGGAGTCTATGAGTATGTATTTAAAGTTGAATTTTCGAGTAGTCTATGGCCAGAACAATTTTCAGAAAGTCAAAAATTGACTTTTTTTCAGTCTGATATAACCTCAGAAGAAATCAATCTGAATGTATAGTGTTTAATCTATGAGTACTCTTTGGCCAGTTATATTTTCAGTAGGTCAAATTTGGAATTCTGTATGTCTGATTTAACACCAGGAGGAGTCAATATGTTTAGAAAGATAGAGTTCAAAGACTCGAATGGCAGATTTTTCATCAAAGGTAGTTTATAACTTTATTTTGTTTAAAAACTTTTGAGGACCCTTTGACCGGATATAAGTTCAATAGGTCAGATATGGCCATATATGGCTAATGAAGCATCAGAAGGAGTCTTTGAGCATAAATGGAAAGTTCAAGATTGAGGATTATTTGGCCAGAAATATTTGCCTAGGGTCAAATATTGAAAATATCTTTAGTGCACTTTGGATTGAGTTAGTTCTTGAATGCATTGCAAGGCAACAAAGTGCATGATACTTTTATTGTTACTCTTCAATGCACAACACTTGAGCGTATAAGGAAGCGATGCAATCGCAGATTGCATTGCAATTATCTTCAGTGCATTTTGGATTGAGTTAGTTCTTGAATGCATTGTAATGCAACAAGGTGCACGTTACTTTTGTTTTCATTCTTTAATGCACAACGCTTTAACATATGTGCAAAGCGATGCAACAGCAGATTGCATTGCAAATATCTTCAATGCACTGTTAAATGAGTTAGTTCTTGAATGCATTGCAAGGCAACAAAGTGCATGATACTTTTATTGTTATTCTTCATTGCACAACGCTTGAGCGTATAAGCAAACGATGCAACAGCAGATTGCATTGCAATCATCTTTAGTGCACTTTGGATTGAGATAGTTCTTTAATGCATTGTAATGCATTGTCAAAGTGCATGTTACTTTTATTGTTATTCTTCAATGCACAACGCTTGAGCTCATAAGCAAGCGATGCAACTGCAGATTGCATTGCAAATATCTTCAATGCATTTTGGATTGAGTTAGTTCTTGAATGCATTGAAATGCAACAAAGTTCATGCTACTTTTATTTTTATTTTTTAATGCTTTTATTGTTATTCTTCAATGCACAACGCTTGAGCGTATAAGCAAGCGATGCAACAGCAGATTGCATCGCAAATATCTTTAGTGCACTTTGGATTGAGATAGTTCTTGAATGCATTGTAATGCATTGTCAAAGTGCATGTTACTTTTATTGTTATTCTTTAATGCACAACGCTTTAACGTATGTGCAAAGCGATGCAACAGCAGATTGCATTGAAAATATCTTCAACGCCCCTTTGAATGAGTTAGTTATTGAATGCATTGCAAGGCAACAAAGTGCATGATACCTTTATTGTTAGTCTTCAATGCACAACGCTTGAGCGTATAAGCAAGCGATGCAACAGCAGATTGCATAGCAAATATCTTCAGTGCACTGTTTACTGAGTTAGTTATTGAATGCATTGCAAGGCAACAAAGTGCATGATACTTTTATTGTTATTCTTCAATGCACAACGCTTGAGCTCATAAGCAAGCGATGCAACCGCAGATTGCATTGCAAATATCTTCAATGCATTGTTGAATGAGTTAGTTCTTGAATGCATTGCAAGACAACAAAGTTAATGATACCTTTATTGTAAGTCTTCAATGCACAACGCTTGAGCGTATATGCAAGCGATGCAACAAGCAGATTTGCATTACAAATATCTTCAGTGCATTTTGGATTGAGTTAGTTCTTGAATGCATTGAAATGCAACAAGGTGCACGTTACTTTTGTTTTCATTCTTTAATGCACAACGCTTTAACATATGTGCAAAGCGATGCAACAGCAGATTGCATTGCAAATATATTCAATGCACTGTTAAATGAGTTAGTTCTTGAATGCATTGCAAGGCAACAAAGTGCATGATACTTTTATTGTTCTTCTTCATTGCACAACGCTTGAGCGTATAAGCAAGCGATGCAACAGCAGATTGCATTGCAATCATCTTTAGTGCACTTTGGATTGAGATAGTTCTTTAATGCATTGTAATGCATTGTCAAAGTGCATGTTACTTTTATTGTTATTCTTTAATGCACAACGCTTTAACATATGTGCAAAGCGATGCAACAGCAGATTGCATTGCAAATATCTTCAATGCACTGTTAAATGAGTTAGTTCTTGAATGCATTGCAAGGCAACAAAGTGCATGATACTTTTATTGTTATTCTTCAATGCACAACGCTTGAGCGTATAAGCAAGCGATGCAACAGCAGATTGCATTGCAAATATCTTCAATGCACTGTTGAATGAGTTAGTTATTGAATGCATTGCAAGGCAACAAAGTGCATGATACTTTTATTGTTATTCTTCAATGCACAACGCTTGAGCGTATAAGCAAGCGATGCAACAGCAGATTGCATTGCAAATATCTTCAGTGCATTTTGGATTGAGTTAGTTCTTGAATGCATTGAAATGCAACAAGGTGCACGTTACTTTTGTTTTCATTCTTTAATGCACAACGCTTTAACATATGTGCAAAGAGATGCAACAGCAGATTGCATTGCAAATATATTCAATGCACTGTTAAATGAGTTAGTTCTTGAATGCATTGCAAGGCAACAAAGTGCATGATACCTTTATTGTAAGTCTTCAATGCACAACGCTTGAGCGTATAAGCAAGCGATGCAACAGCAGATTGCATTGCAATCATCTTTAGTGCACTTTGGATTGAGAAAGTTCTTTAATGCATTGTAATGCATTGTCAAAGTGCATGTTATTTTTATTGTTATTCTTTAATGCAAAACGCTTTAACGTATGTGCAAAGCGATGCAACAGCAGATTGCATTGAAAATATCTTCAACGCCCCTTTGAATGAGTTAGTTCTTGAATGCATTGCAAGGCAACAAAGTTAATGATACTTTTATTGTTATTCTTCAATGCACAACACTTGAGCTCATAAGCAAGCGATGCAACCGCAGATTGCATTGCAAATATCTTCAATGCATTGTTGAATGAGTTAGTTCTTGAATGCATTGCAAGGCAACAAAGTGCATGCTACTTTTATTTTTATTCTTTAATGCACAACGCTTTAACATATGTGCAAAGCGATGCAACAGCAGATTGCATTGCAAATATCTTCAATGCACTGTTAAATGAGTTAGTTCTTGAATGCATTGCAAGGCAACAAAGTGCATGATACTTTTATTGTTATTCTTCATTGCACAACGCTTGAGCGTATAAGCAAGCGATGCAACAGCAGATTGCATTGCAATCATCTTTAGTGCACTTTGGATTGAGATAGTTTTTTAATGCATTGTAATGCATTGTCATAGTGCATGTTACTTTTATTGTTATTCTTCAATGCAGAACGCTTGAGCTCATAAGCAAGCGATGCAACCGCAGATTGCATTGCAAATATCTTCAATGCATTGTTGAATGAGTTAGTTCTTGAATGCATTGCAAGACAACAAAGTTAATGATACCTTTATTGTAAGTCTTCAATGCACAACGCTTGAGCGTATATGCAAGCGATGCAACAAGCAGATTGCATTACAAATATCTTCAGTGCATTTTGGATTGAGTTAGTTCTTGAATGCATTGAAATGCAAAAAAGTGCATGCTACTTTTATTTTTATTTTTTTAATGCACAACGCTTTAACATATGTGCAAAGCGATGCAACAGCAGATTGCATTGCAAATATCTTCAATGCACTGTTAAATGAGTTAGTTCTTGAATGCATTGCAAGGCAACAAAGTGCATGATACTTTTATTGTTATTATTCAATGCACAACGCTTGAGCGTATAAGCAAGCGATGCAACAGCAGATTGCATTGCAATCATCTTTAGTGCACTTTGGATTGAGATAGTTCTTTAATGCATTGTAATGCATTGTCAAAGTGCATGTTACTTTTATTGTTATTCTTTAATGCAAAACGCTTTAACGTATGTGCAAAGCGATGCAACAGCAGATTGCATTGAAAATATCTTCAACGCCCCTTTGAATGAGTTAGTTCTTGAATGCATTGCAAGGCAACAAAGTTAATGATACTTTTATTGTTATTCTTCATTGCACAACGCTTGAGAGTATAAGCAAGCGATGCAACAGCAGATTGCGTTGCAAATATCTTCGATGCATTGTTGAATGAGTTAGTTCTTGAATGCATTTGCAAGGCAACAAAGTTAATGATACTTTTATTGTTAGTCTTCAAAGCACACAACGCTTGAGCGTATAAGCAAGCGATGCAAAAGCAGATTGCATTGCAAATATCTTTAGTGCATTTTGGATTGAGTTAATTATTGAATGCATTGTAATGCAACAAGTGCATGTTACTTTTGTTTTTATTCTTTAATGCACAACGCTTTAACAATGTTGCGTTGCAAATATCTTCGATGCATTGTTGAATGAGTTAGTTCTTGAATGCATTGCAAGGCAACAAAGTTAATGATACTTTTATTGTTATTCTTCATTGCACAACGCTTGAGAGTATAAGCAAGCGATGCAACAGCAGATTGCATTGCAAATATCTTCAATGCACTGTTAAATGAGTTAGTTCTTGAATGCATTGCAAGGCAACAAAGTGCATGATACTTTTATTGTTATTCTTCATCGCACAACGCTTGAGCGTATAAGCAAGCGATGCAACAGCAGATTGCATCGCAATCATCTTTAGTGCACTTTGGATTGAGATAGTTCTTTAATGCATTGTAATGCATTGTCAAAGTGCATGTTACTTTTATTGTTATTCTTTAATGCACAACGCTTTAACGTATGTGCAAAGCGATGCACAGCAGATTGCATTGAAAATATCTTTAACGCCCCTTTGAATGAGTTAGTTCTCTAATGCATTGCAAGGCAACAAAGTGCATGATACTTTTATTGTTATTCTTCAATGCACAACGCTTAAGCGTATAAGCAAGCGATGCAACAGCAGATTGCATTGCAAATATCTTCAATGCACTGTTGAATGAGTTAGTTATTGAATGCATTGCAAGGCAACAAAGTGCATGATACTTGTATTGTTATTCTTCAATGCACACCGCTTGAGCGTATAAGCAAGCGATGCAACAGCAGATTGCATTGCAAATATCTTCAGTGCATTTTGGATTGAGTTAGTTCTTGAATGCATTGAAATGCAACAAGGTGCACGTTACTTTTGTTTTCATTCTTTAATGCACAACGCTTTAACATATGTGCAAAGCGATGCAACAGCAGATTGCATTGCAAATATATTCAATGCACTGTTAAATGAGTTAGTTCTTGAATGCATTGCAAGGCAACAAAGTGCATGATACTTTTATTGTTATTCTTCATTGCACAACGCTTGAGCGTATAAGCAAGCGATGCAACAGCAGATTGCATTGCAATCATCTTTAGTGCACTTTGGATTGAGATAGTTCTTTAATGCATTGTAATGCATTGTCAAAGTGCATGTTACTTTTATTGTTATTCTTTAATGCAAAACGCTTTAACGTATGTGCAAAGCGATGCAACAGCAGATTGCATTGAAAATATCTTCAACGCCCCTTTGAATGAGTTAGTTCTTGAATGCATTGCAAGGCAACAAAGTTAATGATACTTTTATTGTTATTCTTCATTGCACAACGCTTGAGAGTATAAGCAAGCGATGCAACAGCAGATTGCGTTGCAAATATCTTCGATGCATTGTTGAATGAGTTAGTTCTTGAATGCATTTGCAAGGCAACAAAGTTAATGATACTTTTATTGTTAGTCTTCAAAGCACACAACGCTTGAGCGTATAAGCAAGCGATGCAAAAGCAGATTGCATTGCAAATATCTTTAGTGCATTTTGGATTGAGTTAAAGGATAATTCCGGTATTTAACACCTTGAGTCTATATTGTAGTTTGTTTTGGATGAACAAGAGTGGTGGACAAATTTTTTTTGACAATGGTTCCTCTCTCGAGTTTTTGACTATAAAAGAATTGGCCATGAACCCATTTAACATTGGAGTCAATGTGCATGTCCGAAAATGTCATTAAAACAGCCAATAATGTTCGTTTACAAATCTGTTAAACTCACCGAATGGTTAGTGGTGTTCGTTGATGATTATAAACAATATATCGTCGCAATATATGATTCCAATCAGTTTATTTTGCTATAGTGGAACTATTTTTTCAACAATGGGATTTTACAAAATGACGAATAAAACACGACAGAAACTGTATTTCGCAACACTTTTTGTTTCTGGAACATCAACTAACATCACTAATCACTCGGTGCGTTGCACAGTTTTGAAAAATAATGTTAAAGGTTGTTTTAACAAGTGCATGTTACTTTTGTTTTTATTCTTTAATGCACAACGCTTTAACATATGTGCAAAGCGATGCAACAGCAGATTGCATTGCAAATATCTTCAATGCACTGTTAAATGAGTTAGTTCTTGAATGCATTGCAAGGCAACAAAGTGCATGATACTTTTATTGTTATTCTTCATCGCACAACGCTTGAGCGTATAAGCAAGCGATGCAACAGCAGATTGCATCGCAATCATCTTTAGTGCACTTTGGATTGAGATAGTTCTTTAATGCATTGTAATGCATTGTCAAAGTGCATGTTACTTTTATTGTTATTCTTTAATGCACAACGCTTTAACGTATGTGCAAAGCGATGCACAGCAGATTGCATTGAAAATATCTTTAACGCCCCTTTGAATGAGTTAGTTCTTGAATGCATTGCAAGGCAACAAAGTGCATGATACTTTTATTGTTATTCTTCAATGCACACCGCTTGAGCGTATAAGCAAGCGATGAAACAGCAGATTGCATTGCAAATATCTTCAGTGCATTTTGGATTGAGTTAGTTCTTGAATGCATTGAAATGCAACAAGGTGCACGTTACTTTTGTTTTCATTCTTTAATGCACAACGCTTTAACATATGTGCAAAGAGATGCAACAGCAGATTGCATTGCAAATATATTCAATGCACTGTTAAATGAGTTAGTTCTTGAATGCATTGCAAGGCAACAAAGTGCATGATACTTTTATTGTTATTCTTCATTGCACAACGCTTGAGCGAATAAGCAAGCGATGCAACAGCAGATTGCATTGCAATCATCTTTAGTGCACTTTGGATTGAGATAGTTCTTTACTGCATTGTAATGCATTGTCAAAGTGCATGTTACTTTTATTGTTATTCTTCAATGCAGAACGCTTGAGCTCATAAGCAAGCGATGCAACCGCAGATTGCATTGCAAATATCTTCAATGCATTGATGAATGAGTTAGTCCTTGAATGCATTGCAAGACAACAAAGTTAATGATACCTTTATTGTAAGTCTTCAATGCACAACGCTTGAGCGTATATGCAAGCGATGCAACAAGCAGATTGCATTACAAATATCTTCAGTGCATTTTGGATTGAGTTAGTTCTTGAATGCATTGAAATGCAAAAAAGTGCATGCTACTTTTATTTTTATTTTTTAATGCACAACGCTTTAACAAATGTGCAAAGCGATGCAACAGCAGATTGCATTGCAAATATCTTCAATGCACTGTTGAATGAGTTAGTTCTTGAATGCATTGCAAGGCAACAAAGTGCATGATACTTTTATTGTTATTCTTCAATGCACAACACTTGAGCGTATAAGCAAGCGATGCAACAGCAGATTGCATTGCAAATATCTTCGATGCATTGTTGAATGTGTTAGTTCTTGAATGCATTGTCAGACAACAAAGTGCATGATACCTTTATTGTTAGTCTTCAATGCACAACGCTTGAGCGTATAAGCAAGCGATGCAACTGCAGATTGCATTGCAAATATCTTCAGTGCATTTTGGATTGAGTTAGTTCTTGAATGCGTTGAAATGCAACAAAGTGCATGTTACTTTTGTTTTTATTCTTTAATGCACAACGCTTGAGCTTTCATTACTCGATCTTGAACTTTCTATACATTTTTGACCTACTGAAAATATAACTTGCCAAAGAGTACTCATAGATTAACACTATACATTCAGATTGATTTCTTCTGAGGTTATTTCAGACTGAAAAAAAGTCCATATTTGACTTTCTGAAAATTGTTCTGGCCATAGACTACTCGAAAATTCAACTTTAAATACATACTCATAGACTCTTTTTGATGCTTCATAAGCCATATATGGCCATATCTGACCTATTGAACTTATTTCCGGTCACTTTCTAAACATTCTCTTTAACACCTTCTGATATTACGTCAGCCATACAGAAGTCCATATTTTGACCAAAGGCACATATTTCTGGCCAAAGAGTCCTCATTCTTGAACTTTTTACACATACTCATAATCTCCTTCTGATGCTTCATAAGCCATATATGGACATATCTGACTTGTTGAACTTATTTCCGGTCAAAGGGTCCTAAGTTTTTTAAAAAAGTTATAGACTACTTTTGATGAAAAATCTGCCATACAGAGTCTTTGAATTCTGTATACAGAGGTCACTCTTTGACTTACTGGACATAATCCTGGCCAAAGAGTACCTGAACATTAACTTGCTATTCATAAAGATTGACTTGTTGGTTATATCAGCCATACAGAGGTCCATATTTGACCCTAGGCAAATATTTCTGGCAAAATAATCCTCAATCTTGAACTTTCCATACATACTCATAGACAACTTCTGATGCTTGATTAGCCATATTGAAGTCCATTTAGAAGTCCACATCTTGACGGATTGAAATTATTTCTGGTCAAAGGGTCCTAATTGGTTTTAAACTATATAAACTTAGAGACTCCTGATGTTAAATCAACCATTCAGAATTCCCTATTTGACCTACTGAACATATTTTTGGCCAAAGAGTCCTCAATCTTGAACTTGCTACATATACTCACTGACTCTTCTGATGCATCATAAGCCATATATGGCCATATCTGACCTATTGAACTTATTTCCGGTCAAAGGGTCTTAAGTTTTTAAAAAAGTCATAGACTTCTTTTGATGTAAAATCTGCAATACGAGTCTTTGAACTCTATCTTTCTAAACATATTGACTCCTTCTCGTGTTAAATCAGCCATACAGAATTCCAAATTTGACCTACTGAAAATATAACTGGCCAAAGAGTACTCATAGATTAACACTATACATTCAGTTTGATTTCTTCTGAGGTTATGTCAGACTGAAAAAAAGTCCATATTTGACTTTCTGAAAATTGTTCTGGCCATAGACTACTCGAAAATTCAACTTTAAATACATACTCATAGACTCTTTTTGATGCTTCATAAGCCATATATGGCCATATCTGACCTATTGAAATTATTTCTGGTCACTTTCTATACATTCTCGTTAACGCCTTCTGATATTACGTCAGCCATACAGAAGTCCATATTTTGACCAAAGGAACATATTTCTGGCCAAAGAGTCCTCAATCTTGAACTTTCTACACATACTCATAATCTCCTTCTGATGCTTCATAAGCCATATATGGCCATATCTGACCTATTGAACTTATTTCCGGTCAAAGGGTCTTAAGTTGTTTAAAAAGTTATAGACTACTTTTGATGAAAAATCTGCCATACAGAGTCTTGGAATTCTGTATACAGAGGTCACTTTTTGACCTACTGGACATAAACCTTGCCAAAGAGTACCTGAACATTAACTTGCTATTCATAAAGATTGACTTGTTGGTTATATTAGCCATACAGAGGTCCATATTTGACCCTAGGCAAATATTTCTGGCCAAATAATCCTCAATCTTGAACTTTCCATTTATACTCATAGACTCCTTCTGATGCTTCATTAGCAAAGTCCATTTAGAAGTCCATATCTTGACTGATTGAACTTATTTCTGGTCAAAGGGTCCATAAATGGTTTTAAACTATATGAACTTAGAGACGACTTCTGATGTTAATCAGCCATTCAGAATTCCACAATTGACCTACTGAACATATTTTTGGCCAAACAAATGACAAAAGTCCATATTTGACTCACTGAAAATTGTTCTGGCCATAGACTACTCGAAAATTCAACTTTAAATACATACTCAAAGACTCCTTTTGATGCTTCATAAGCCATATATGGCCATATCTGACCTATTGAAATTATTTCTGGTCACTTTCTATACATTCTCGTTAACACCTTCTGATATTACGTCAGCCATACAGAAGTCCATATTTTGACCAAAGGAACATATTTCTGGCCAAAGAGTCCTCAATCTTGAACTTTCTACACATACTCATAATCTCCTTCTGATGCTTCATAAGCCATATATGGACATATCTGACCTATTAAACTTATTTCCGGTCAAACGGTCCTAAGTTTTTATAAAAGTTATAGACTACTTTTGATGAAAAATCATCTGCCATACAGAGTCTTTGAATTCTGTATACAGAGGTCACTTTTTGACCTACTGGACATAATCCTTGCCAAAGAGTACCTGAACATTAACTTGCTATTCATAAAGATTGACTTGTTGGTTATATTAGCCATACATAGGTCCATATTTGACCCTAGGCAAATATTTCTGGCCAAATAATCCTCAATCTTGAACTTTCCATACATACTCATAGACAACTTCTGATGCTTGATTAGCCATATTGAAGTCCATTTAGAAGTCCACATCTTGACGGATTGATATTATTTCTGGTCAAAGGGTCCTAATTGGTATTAAACTATATAAACTTAGAGACTCCTGATGTTAAATCAACCATTCAGAATTCCCTATTTGACCTACTGAACATATTTTTGGCCAAAGAGTCCTCAATCTTGAACTTGCTACATATACTCACTGACTCTTCTGATGCTTCATAAGCCATATATGGCCATATCTGACCTATTGAACTTATTTCCGGTCAAAGGGTCTTAAGTTTTAAAAAAAGTTATAGACTACTTTTGATGTAAAATCTGCCATATGAGTCTTTGAACTCTATCTTTCTAAACATATTGACTCCTTCTCGTGTTAAATCAGCCATACAGAATTCCAAATTTGACCTACTGAAAATATAACTGGCCAAAGAGTACTCATAGATTAACACTATACATTCAGATTGATTTCTTCTGAGGTTATATCAGACTGAAAAAAAGTCCATATTTGACTTTCTGAAAATTGTTCTGGCCATAGACTACTCGAAAATTCAACTTTAAATACATACTCATAGACTCTTTTTGATGCTTCATAAGCCATATATGGCCATATCTGACCTATTGAAATTATTTCTGGTCACTTTCTATACATTCTCGTTAACGCCTTCTGATATTACGTTAGCCATACAGAAGTCCATATTTTGACCAAAGGAACATATTTCTGGCCAAAGAGTCCTCAATCTTGAACTTTCTACACATACTCATAATCTCCTTCTGATGCTTCATAAGCCATATATGGCCATATCTGACCTATTGAACTTATTTCCGGTCAAAGGGTCTTAAGTTGTTTAAAAAGTTATAGACTACTTTTGATGAAAAATCTGCCATACAGAGTCTTGGAATTCTGTATACAGAGGTCACTTTTTGACCTACTGGACATAATCCTTGCCAAAGAGTACCTGAACATTAACTTGCTATTCATAAAGATTGACTTGTTGGTTATATTAGCCATACAGAGGTCCATATTTGACCCTAGGCAAATATTTCTGGCCAAATAATCCTCAATCTTGAACTTTCCATTTATACTCATAGACTCCTTCTGATGCTTCATTAGCAAAGTCCATTTAGAAGTCCATATCTTGACTGATTGAACTTATTTCTGGTCAAAGGGTCCATAAATGGTTTTAAACTATATGAACTTAGAGACGACTTCTGATGTTAATCAGCCATTCAGAATTCCACAATTGACCTACTGAACATATTTTTGGCCAAACAAATGACAAAAGTCCATATTTGACTCACTGAAAATTGTTCTGGCCATAGACTACTCGAAAATTCAACTTTAAATACATACTCAAAGACTCCTTTTGATGCTTCATAAGCCATATATGGCCATATCTGACCTATTGAAATTATTTCTGGTCACTTTCTATACATTCTCGTTAACACCTTCTGATATTACGTCAGCCATACAGAAGTCCATATTTTGACCAAAGGAACATATTTCTGGCCAAAGAGTCCTCAATCTTGAACTTTCTACACATACTCATAATCTCCTTCTGATGCTTCATAAGCCATATATGGACATATCTGACCTATTAAACTTATTTCCGGTCAAACGGTCCTAAGTTTTTATAAAAGTTATAGACTACTTTTGATGAAAAATCATCTGCCATACAGAGTCTTTGAATTCTGTATACAGAGGTCACTTTTTGACCTACTGGACATAATCCTTGCCAAAGAGTACCTGAACATTAACTTGCTATTCATAAAGATTGACTTGTTGGTTATATTAGCCATACATAGGTCCATATTTGACCCTAGGCAAATATTTCTGGCCAAATAATCCTCAATCTTGAACTTTCCATACATACTCATAGACAACTTCTGATGCTTGATTAGCCATATTGAAGTCCATTTAGAAGTCCACATCTTGACGGATTGATATTATTTCTGGTCAAAGGGTCCTAATTGGTATTAAACTATATAAACTTAGAGACTCCTGATGTTAAATCAACCATTCAGAATTCCCTATTTGACCTACTGAACATATTTTTGGCCAAAGAGTCCTCAATCTTGAACTTGCTACATATACTCACTGACTCTTCTGATGCTTCATAAGCCATATATGGCCATATCTGACCTATTGAACTTATTTCCGGTCAAAGGGTCTTAAGTTTTAAAAAAAGTTATAGACTACTTTTGATGTAAAATCTGCCATATGAGTCTTTGAACTCTATCTTTCTAAACATATTGACTCCTTCTCGTGTTAAATCAGCCATACAGAATTCCAAATTTGACCTACTGAAAATATAACTGGCCAAAGAGTACTCATAGATTAACACTATACATTCAGATTGATTTCTTCTGAGGTTATATCAGACTGAAAAAAAGTCCATATTTGACTTTCTGAAAATTGTTCTGGCCATAGACTACTCGAAAATTCAACTTTAAATACATACTCATAGACTCTTTTTGATGCTTCATAAGCCATATATGGCCATATCTGACCTATTGAAATTATTTCTGGTCACTTTCTATACATTCTCGTTAACGCCTTCTGATATTACGTTAGCCATACAGAAGTCCATATTTTGACCAAAGGAACATATTTCTGGCCAAAGAGTCCTCAATCTTGAACTTTCTACACATACTCATAATCTCCTTCTGATGCTTCATAAGCCATATATGGCCATATCTGACCTATTGAACTTATTTCCGGTCAAAGGGTCTTAAGTTGTTTAAAAAGTTATAGACTACTTTTGATGAAAAATCTGCCATACAGAGTCTTGGAATTCTGTATACAGAGGTCACTTTTTGACCTACTGGACATAATCCTTGCCAAAGAGTACCTGAACATTAACTTGCTATTCATAAAGATTGACTTGTTGGTTATATTAGCCATACAGAGGTCCATATTTGACCCTAGGCAAATATTTCTGGCCAAATAATCCTCAATCTTGAACTTTCCATTTATACTCATAGACTCCTTCTGATGCTTCATTAGCAAAGTCCATTTAGAAGTCCATATCTTGACTGATTGAACTTATTTCTGGTCAAAGGGTCCATAAATGGTTTTAAACTATATGAACTTAGAGACGACTTCTGATGTTAATCAGCCATTCAGAATTCCACAATTGACCTACTGAACATATTTTTGGCCAAACAAATGACAAAAGTCCATATTTGACTCACTGAAAATTGTTCTGGCCATAGACTACTCGAAAATTCAACTTTAAATACATACTCAAAGACTCCTTTTGATGCTTCATAAGCCATATATGGCCATATCTGACCTATTGAACTTATACATACCCATACATACTCATAGACAACTTCTGATGCTTGATTAGCCATATTGAAGTCCATTTAGAAGTCCATATCTTGACTGATTGAACTTATTTCTGGTCAAAGGGTCCATAAATGGTTTTAAACTATAAGAACTTAGAGATGACTTCTGATGTTAATCAGCCATTCAGAATTCCACAATTGACCTACTGAACATATTTTTGGCCAAAAAAAATGCCAAAAGTCCATATTTGACTTACTGAAAATTGCTCTGGCCAGAGAGTACACGAAAATGTAACTTTTTATACATACTCGTTAACACCTTCTGATATTACGTCAGCCATACAGAAGTCCATATTTGACCAAAGGAATATATTTCTGGCCAAAGAGTCCTCGATCTTGAACTTTCTATACACATTCATAGACTCCTACTGATGCTTCATGAGTCCAATAGATATCCATTTCTTGAATTATTGAACTTATTTCTGGTCAAAGGGTCCTTAAATGGTTTTAAACTATATAAACTTAGAGAATCCTTCTGATGTTAAATCAGCCATTCAGAATTTCATATTTGACCTACTGAAAATATAACTGGCCAAAGAGTACTCATAGATTAACACTATACATTAAGATTGATTTCTTCTGAGGTTATATCAGACTGAAAAAAAGTCCATATTTGACTTTCTGAAAATGGTTCTGGCCATAGACTACTCGAAAATTCAACTTTAAATACATACTCATAGACTCCTTTTGATGCTTCATAAGCCATATATGGCCATATCTGACCTATTGAACTTATTTCCGGTCACTTTCTATACATTCTCGTTAACACCTTCTGATATTACGTCAGCCAATCAGAAGTCCATATTTGACCAAAGGAATATATTTCTGGCCAAAGAGTCCGCGATCTTTAACTTTCTATACACACTCAAAGACTCCTACTGATGCTTCATGAGTCCAATAGATATCCATATCTTGAATGATTGAACTTATTTCTGGTCAAAGGGTCCTTAAATGGTTATAAACTATATAAACTTAGAGAATCCTTCTGATGTTAAATCAGCCATTCAGAATTCCATATTTGACCTACTGAAAATAAAACTGGCCAAAGAGTACTCACAGATTAACACTATACATTCAGATTGATTTCTTCTGAGGTTATATCAGACTGAAAAAAAGTCAATATTTGACTTTCTGAAAATTGTTCTGGCCATAGACTACTCGAAAATTCAACTTTAAATACATACTCATAGACTCCTTTTGATGCTTCATAAGCCATATATGGCTATATCTGACCTATTGAACTTATTTCCGGTCACTTTCTTTACATTCTCGTTAACACCTTCTGATATTACGTCAGCCATACAGAAGTCCATATTTTGACCAAAGGAACATATTTCTGGCCAAAGAGTCCTCAATCTTGAACTTTCTACACATACTCATAATCTCCTTCTGATGCTTCATAAGCCATATATGGCCATATATGACCTATTGAACTTATTTCCGGTCAAAGGGTCTTAAGTTTTTTAAAAAGTTATAGACTACTCTTGATGAAAAATTTGCCATACAGAGTCTTTGAATTCTGTATACAGAGGTCACTTTTTGACTTACTGGACATAATCCTGGCCAAAGAGTACCTGAACATTAACTTGCTATTCATAAAGATTGACTTGTTGGTTATATTAGCCATACAGAGGTCCATATTTGACCCTAGGCAAATATTTCTGGCCAAATAATCCTCAATCTTGAACTTTCCATTTATACTCATAGACTCCTTCTGATGCTTCATTAGCAAAGTCCATTTAGAAGTCCATATCTTGACTGATTGAACTTATTTCTGGTCAAAGGGTCCATAAATGGTTTTAAACTATATGAACTTAGAGACGACTTCTGATGTTAATCAGCCATTCAGAATTCCACAATTGACCTACTGAACATATTTTTGGCCAAACAAATGACAAAAGTCCATATTTGACTCACTGAAAATTGTTCTGGCCATAGACTACTCGAAAATTCAACTTTAAATACATACTCAAAGACTCCTTTTGATGCTTCATAAGCCATATATGGCCATATCTGACCTATTGAACTTATACATACCCATACATACTCATAGACAACTTCTGATGCTTGATTAGCCATATTGAAGTCCATTTAGAAGTCCATATCTTGACTGATTGAACTTATTTCTGGTCAAAGGGTCCATAAATGGTTTTAAACTATATGAACTTAGAGATGACTTCTGATGTTAATCAGCCATTCAGAATTCCACAATTGACCTACTGAACATATTTTTGGCCAAAAAAAATGCCAAAAGTCCATATTTGACTTACTGAAAATTGCTCTGGCCAGAGAGTACACGAAAATTTAATTTTTTATACATACTCGTTAACACCTTCTGATATTACTTCAGCCAATCAGAAGTCCATATTTGACCAAAGGAATATATTTCTGGCCAAAGAGTCCTCGATCTTGAACTTTCTAAACATATCTCCTTCTGATGCTTCATAAGCCATATATGGCTATATCTGACCTATTGAACTTATTTCCGGTCACTTTCTTTACATTCTCGTTAACACCTTCTGATATTACGTCAGCCATACAGAAGTCCATATTTTGACCAATGGAACATATTTCTGGCCAAAGAGTCCTCAATCTTGAACTTTCTAAACATATCTCCTTCTGATGCTTCATAAGCCATATATGGCTATATCTGACCTATTGAACTTATTTCCGGTCACTTTCTTTACATTCTCGTTAACACCTTCTGATATTACGTCAGCCATACAGAAGTCCATATTTTGACCAAAGGAACATATTTCTGGCCAAAGAGTCCTCAATCTTGAACTTTCTAAACATATCTCCTTCTGATGCTTCATAAGCCATGTATGGCCATATCTGACCTATTGAACTTATTTCCGTTCAAAGGGTCTTAAGTTTTTTAAAAAGTTTTAGACTACTTTTGATGAAAAATTTGCCATACAGAGTCTTTGAATTCTGTATACAGAGGTCACTTTTTGACTTACTGGACATAATCCTGGCCAAAGAGTACCTGAACATTAACTTGCTATTCATAAAGATTGACTTGTTGGTTATATTAGCCATACAGAGGTCCATATTTGACCCTAGGCAAATATTTCTGGCCAAATAATCCTCAATCTTGAACTTTCCATACATACTCATAGACTCCTTCTGATGCTTCATTAGCCAAGTCCATTTAGAAGTACATATCTTGACTGATTGAACTTATTTCTGGTCAAAGGGTCCATAAATGGTTTTAAACTATATGAACTTAGAGACGACTTCTGATGTTAATCAGCCATTCAGAATTCCACAATTGACCTACTGAACATATTTTTGGCCAAATAGTCCTCAATCTTGAACTTTCTACATATACTCACTGACTCTTCTGATGCTTCATAAGCCATATATGGCCATATCTGACATATTGAACTTATATCCGGTCAAAGGGTCCTCAAAAGTTTTTAAACAATATAAAGTTATAGACTACTTTTAATGAAAAATCTGCCATACAGAGTCTTTGAAATCTATCTTTCTAAAGATATTGACTCCTTCTGGTGTAAAATCAGCCATACAGAATTCCATATTTGACCTACTGAAAATATAACTGGCCAAAGAGTACTCATAGATAAACACTATACATTCAGATTGATTTCTTCTGAGGTTATATCAGACTGAAAAAAAGTCCATATTTGACTTTCTGAAAATTGTTCTGGCCATAGACTATTTGAAAATTCAACTTTAAATACATACTCATAGACTCCTTTTGATGCTTCACAAGCAATATATGGCCATATCTGACCTATTGAACTTATTTCCGGTCACTTTCTATACATTCTTGTTAACACCTTCTGATATTACGTCAGCCATACAGAATTTCATATTTTGACCACAGGAACATATTTCTGGCCAAAGTGTCCTCGATCTTGAACTTTCTATACATACTCAAAGACTCCTATTGATGCTTCATAAGTCCAATAGATATACATATCAGGTCTATTGAACTTATTTCTGGTCAAAGGGGCCTCAAAAGATTTTAAACTATATAAAGTTATAGACTCTTTCTGATGATAAATCAGCCATATACAGAGGTCCCTTTTTGACTTACTGGACATATTTTTGGCCAAAGAGTTCCTGAACATTACTTTGCTTTTCATAAAGATTGACTTGTTGTGATGTTATATTAGCCATACAGAAGTCCATATTTGACCCAAGGAACATATGTCTGGCCAAATAATCCTCAATCTTGAACTTTCCATATATACTCATAGACTCTTTCTGATGCTTCATTAGCCATATAGAAGTCCATTTAGAAGTCCATATCTTGACTGATTGAACTTATTTCTGGTCAAAGGGTCCATAAATGGTTTTAAACTATATGAACTAAGAGACGACTTCTGATGTTAATCAGCCATTCAAAATTCCACAATCGACCTACTGAACATATTTTTGGCCAAAAAAATGACAAAATTCAATATTTGACTCACTGAAAATTGTTTTGGCCATAGACTACTCGAAAATTAAACTTTAAATACATACTCATAGACTCCTTTTGATGCTTCATAAGCCATATATGGCCATATCTGACCTATCAAACTTATTTCCGGTCACTTTCTATACATTCTCGTTAACACCTTCTGATATTACTTCAGCCATACAGAAGTCCTTATTTTGACCAAAGGAATATATTTCTGGCCAAAGAGTCCTCAATCTTGCATTTTCTACACATACTCATAATCTCCTTCTGATGCGTCATATGCCATATATGGACATATCTGACCTATTGAACTTATTTCCGGTCAAACGGTCCTAAGTTTTTAAAAAAGTTATAGCCTACTTTTGATGAAAAATCATCTGCCATACAGAGTCTTTGAATTCTGTATACAAAGGTCACTTTTTGACCTACTGGACATAATCCTTGCCAAAGAGTACCTGAACATTAACTTGCTATTCATAAAGATTGACTTGTTGGTTATATTAGCCATACATAGGTCCATATTTGGCCCTAGGAAAATATTTCTGGCCAAATAATCCTCAATCTTGAACTTTCCATACATACTCATAGACAACTTCTGATGCTTGATTAGCCATATTGAAGTCCATTTAGAAGTCCACATCTTGACGGATTGAAATTATTTCTGGTCAAAGGGTCCTAATTGGTTTTAAACTATATAAACTTAGAGACTCCTGATGTTAAATCAACCATTCAGAATTCCCTATTTGACCTACTGAACATATTTTTGGCCAAAGAGTCCTCAATCTTGAACTTGCTACATATACTCACTGACTCTTCTGATGCTTCATAAGCCATATATGGCCATATCTGAACTATTGAACTTATTTCCGGTCAAAGGGTCTTAAGTTTTTAAAAAAGTTATAGACTACTTTTGATGTAAAATCTGCCATACGAGTCTTTGAACTCTATCTTTCTAAACATATTGACTCCTTCTCGTGTTAAATCAGCCATACAGAATTCCAAATTTGACCTACTGAAAATATAACTGGCCAAAGAGTACTCATAGATTAACACTATACATTCAGATTGATTTCTTCGGAGGTTATATCAGACTGAAAAAAAGGCCATATTTGACTTTCTGAAAATTGTTCTGGCCATAGACTAATCGAAAATTCAACTTTAAATACATACTCATAGACTCCTTTTGATGCTTCATAAGCCATATATGGCCATATCTGACCTATTGAAATTATTTCTGGTCACTTTCTATACATTCTCGTTAACACCTTCTGATATTACGTCAGCCATACAGAAGTCCATATTTTGACCAAAGGAACATATTTCTGGCCAAAGAGTCCTCAATCTTGAACTTTCTAAACATATCTCCTTCTGATGCTTCATAAGCCATATATGGACATATCTGACTTGTTGAACTTATTTCCGGTCAAAGGGTCCTAAGTTTTTTAAAAAAGTTATAGACTACTTTTGATGAAAAATCTGCCATACAGAGTCTTTGAATTCTGTATACAGAGGTCACTTTTTGACTTACTGGACATAATCCTGGCCAACGAGCACCTGAACATTAACTTGCTATTCATAAAGATTGACTTGTTGGTTATATTAGCCATACAGAGGTCCATATTTGACCCTAGGCAAATATTTCTGGCCAAATAATCCTCAATCTTGAACTTTCCATTTATACTCATAGACTCCTTCTGATGCTTCATTAGCAAAGTCCATTTAGAAGTCCATATCTTGACTGATTGAACTTATTTCTGGTCAAAGGGTCCATAAATGGTTTTAAACTATATGAACTTAGAGACGACTTTTGATGTTAATCAGCCATTCAGAATTCCACAATTGACCTACTGAACATATTTTTGGCCAAAAAATGACAAAAGTCCATATTTGACTCACTGAAAATTGTTCTGGCCATAGACTACTCGAAAATTCAACTTTAAATACATACTCAAAGACTCCTTTTGATGCTTCATAAGCCATATATGGCCATATCTGACCTATTGAACTTATACATACCCATACATACTCATAGACAACTTCTGATGCTTGATTAGCCATATTGAAGTCCATTTAGAAGTCCATATCTTGACTGATTGAACTTATTTCTGGTCAAAGGGTCCATAAATGGTTTTAAACTATAAGAACTTAGAGATGACTTCTGATGTTAATCAGCCATTCAGAATTCCACAATTGACCTACTGAACATATTTTTGGCCAAAAAAAATGCCAAAAGTCCATATTTGACTTACTGAAAATTGCTCTGGCCAGAGAGTACACGAAAATGTAACTTTTTATACATACTCGTTAACACCTTCTGATATTACGTCAGCCATACAGAAGTCCATATTTGACCAAAGGAATATATTTCTGGCCAAAGAGTCCTCGATCTTGAACTTTCTATACACATTCATAGACTCCTACTGATGCTTCATGAGTCCAATAGATATCCATTTCTTGAATTATTGAACTTATTTCTGGTCAAAGGGTCCTTAAATGGTTTTAAACTATATAAACTTAGAGAATCCTTCTGATGTTAAATCAGCCATTCAGAATTTCATATTTGACCTACTGAAAATATAACTGGCCAAAGAGTACTCATAGATTAACACTATACATTAAGATTGATTTCTTCTGAGGTTATATCAGACTGAAAAAAAGTCCATATTTGACTTTCTGAAAATGGTTCTGGCCATAGACTACTCGAAAATTCAACTTTAAATACATACTCATAGACTCCTTTTGATGCTTCATAAGCCATATATGGCCATATCTGACCTATTGAAATTATTTCTGGTCACTTTCTATACATTCTCGTTAACACCTTCTGATATTACGTCAGCCATACAGAAGTCCATATTTTGACCAAAGGAACATATTTCTGGCCAAAGAGTCCTCAATCTTGAACTTTCTAAACATATCTCCTTCTGATGCTTCATAAGCCATATATGGACATATCTGACTTGTTGAACTTATTTCCGGTCAAAGGGTCCTAAGTTTTTTAAAAAAGTTATAGACTACTTTTGATGAAAAATCTGCCATACAGAGTCTTTGAATTCTGTATACAGAGGTCACTTTTTGACTTACTGGACATAATCCTGGCCAACGAGCACCTGAACATTAACTTGCTATTCATAAAGATTGACTTGTTGGTTATATTAGCCATACAGAGGTCCATATTTGACCCTAGGCAAATATTTCTGGCCAAATAATCCTCAATCTTGAACTTTCCATTTATACTCATAGACTCCTTCTGATGCTTCATTAGCAAAGTCCATTTAGAAGTCCATATCTTGACTGATTGAACTTATTTCTGGTCAAAGGGTCCATAAATGGTTTTAAACTATATGAACTTAGAGACGACTTTTGATGTTAATCAGCCATTCAGAATTCCACAATTGACCTACTGAACATATTTTTGGCCAAAAAATGACAAAAGTCCATATTTGACTCACTGAAAATTGTTCTGGCCATAGACTACTCGAAAATTCAACTTTAAATACATACTCAAAGACTCCTTTTGATGCTTCATAAGCCATATATGGCCATATCTGACCTATTGAACTTATACATACCCATACATACTCATAGACAACTTCTGATGCTTGATTAGCCATATTGAAGTCCATTTAGAAGTCCATATCTTGACTGATTGAACTTATTTCTGGTCAAAGGGTCCATAAATGGTTTTAAACTATAAGAACTTAGAGATGACTTCTGATGTTAATCAGCCATTCAGAATTCCACAATTGACCTACTGAACATATTTTTGGCCAAAAAAAATGCCAAAAGTCCATATTTGACTTACTGAAAATTGCTCTGGCCAGAGAGTACACGAAAATGTAACTTTTTATACATACTCGTTAACACCTTCTGATATTACGTCAGCCATACAGAAGTCCATATTTGACCAAAGGAATATATTTCTGGCCAAAGAGTCCTCGATCTTGAACTTTCTATACACATTCATAGACTCCTACTGATGCTTCATGAGTCCAATAGATATCCATTTCTTGAATTATTGAACTTATTTCTGGTCAAAGGGTCCTTAAATGGTTTTAAACTATATAAACTTAGAGAATCCTTCTGATGTTAAATCAGCCATTCAGAATTTCATATTTGACCTACTGAAAATATAACTGGCCAAAGAGTACTCATAGATTAACACTATACATTAAGATTGATTTCTTCTGAGGTTATATCAGACTGAAAAAAAGTCCATATTTGACTTTCTGAAAATGGTTCTGGCCATAGACTACTCGAAAATTCAACTTTAAATACATACTCATAGACTCCTTTTGATGCTTCATAAGCCATATATGGCCATATCTGACCTATTGAACTTATTTCCGGTCACTTTCTATACATTCTCGTTAACACCTTCTGATATTACGTCAGCCAATCAGAAGTCCATATTTGACCAAAGGAATATATTTCTGGCCAAAGAGTCCGCGATCTTTAACTTTCTATACACACTCAAAGACTCCTACTGATGCTTCATGAGTCCAATAGATATCCATATCTTGAATGATTGAACTTATTTCTGGTCAAAGAGTTCTTAAATGGTTATAAACTATATAAACTTAGAGAATCCTTCTGATGTTAAATCAGCCATTCAGAATTCCATATTTGACCTACTGAAAATAAAACTGGCCAAAGAGTACTCACAGATTAACACTATACATTCAGATTGATTTCTTCTGAGGTTATATCAGACTGAAAAAAAGTCAATATTTGACTTTCTGAAAATTGTTCTGGCCATAGACTACTCGAAAATTCAACTTTAAATACATACTCATAGACTCCTTTTGATGCTTCATAAGCCATATATGGCTATATCTGACCTATTGAACTTATTTCCGGTCACTTTCTTTACATTCTCGTTAACACCTTCTGATATTACGTCAGCCATACAGAAGTCCATATTTTGACCAAAGGAACATATTTCTGGCCAAAGAGTCCTCAATCTTGAACTTTCTACACATACTCATAATCTCCTTCTGATGCTTCATAAGCCATATATGGCCATATATGACCTATTGAACTTATTTCCGGTCAAAGGGTCTTAAGTTTTTTAAAAAGTTATAGACTACTTTTGATGAAAAATTTGCCATACAGAGTCTTTGAATTCTGTATACAGAGGTCACTTTTTGACTTACTGGACATAATCCTGGCCAAAGAGTACCTGAACATTAACTTGCTATTCATAAAGATTGACTTGTTGGTTATATTAGCCATACAGAGGTCCATATTTGACCCTAGGCAAATATTTCTGGCCAAATAATCCTCAATCTTGAACTTTCCATTTATACTCATAGACTCCTTCTGATGCTTCATTAGCAAAGTCCATTTAGAAGTCCATATCTTGACTGATTGAACTTATTTCTGGTCAAAGGGTCCATAAATGGTTTTAAACTATATGAACTTAGAGACGACTTTTGATGTTAATCAGCCATTCAGAATTCCACAATTGACCTACTGAACATATTTTTGGCCAAAAAATGACAAAAGTCCATATTTGACTCACTGAAAATTGTTCTGGCCATAGACTACTCGAAAATTCAACTTTAAATACATACTCAAAGACTCCTTTTGATGCTTCATAAGCCATATATGGCCATATCTGACCTATTGAACTTATACATACCCATACATACTCATAGACAACTTCTGATGCTTGATTAGCCATATTGAAGTCCATTTAGAAGTCCATATCTTGACTGATTGAACTTATTTCTGGTCAAAGGGTCCATAAATGGTTTTAAACTATAAGAACTTAGAGATGACTTCTGATGTTAATCAGCCATTCAGAATTCCACAATTGACCTACTGAACATATTTTTGGCCAAAAAAAATGCCAAAAGTCCATATTTGACTTACTGAAAATTGCTCTGGCCAGAGAGTACACGAAAATGTAACTTTTTATACATACTCGTTAACACCTTCTGATATTACGTCAGCCATACAGAAGTCCATATTTGACCAAAGGAATATATTTCTGGCCAAAGAGTCCTCGATCTTGAACTTTCTATACACATTCATAGACTCCTACTGATGCTTCATGAGTCCAATAGATATCCATTTCTTGAATTATTGAACTTATTTCTGGTCAAAGGGTCCTTAAATGGTTTTAAACTATATAAACTTAGAGAATCCTTCTGATGTTAAATCAGCCATTCAGAATTTCATATTTGACCTACTGAAAATATAACTGGCCAAAGAGTACTCATAGATTAACACTATACATTAAGATTGATTTCTTCTGAGGTTATATCAGACTGAAAAAAAGTCCATATTTGACTTTCTGAAAATGGTTCTGGCCATAGACTACTCGAAAATTCAACTTTAAATACATACTCATAGACTCCTTTTGATGCTTCATAAGCCATATATGGCCATATCTGACCTATTGAACTTATTTCCGGTCACTTTCTATACATTCTCGTTAACACCTTCTGATATTACGTCAGCCAATCAGAAGTCCATATTTGACCAAAGGAATATATTTCTGGCCAAAGAGTCCGCGATCTTTAACTTTCTATACACACTCAAAGACTCTTACTGATGCTTCATGAGTCCAATAGATATCCATATCTTGAATGATTGAACTTATTTCTGGTCAAAGGGTCCTTAAATGGTTATAAACTATATAAACTTAGAGAATCCTTCTGATGTTAAATCAGCCATTCAGAATTCCATATTTGACCTACTGAAAATAAAACTGGCCAAAGAGTACTCACAGATTAACACTATACATTCAGATTGATTTCTTCTGAGGTTATATCAGACTGAAAAAAAGTCAATATTTGACTTTCTGAAAATTGTTCTGGCCATAGACTACTCGAAAATTCAACTTTAAATACATACTCATAGACTCCTTTTGATGCTTCATAAGCCATATATGGCTATATCTGACCTATTGAACTTATTTCCGGTCACTTTCTTTACATTCTCGTTAACACCTTCTGATATTACGTCAGCCATACAGAAGTCCATATTTTGACCAAAGGAACATATTTCTGGCCAAAGAGTCCTCAATCTTGAACTTTCTACACATACTCATAATCTCCTTCTGATGCTTCATAAGCCATATATGGCCATATATGACCTATTGAACTTATTTCCGGTCAAAGGGTCTTAAGTTTTTTAAAAAGTTATAGACTACTTTTGATGAAAAATTTGCCATACAGAGTCTTTGAATTCTGTATACAGAGGTCACTTTTTGACTTACTGGACATAATCCTGGCCAAAGAGTACCTGAACATTAACTTGCTATTCATAAAGATTGACTTGTTGGTTATATTAGCCATACAGAGGTCCATATTTGACCCTAGGCAAATATTTCTGGCCAAATAATCCTCAATCTTGAACTTTCCATTTATACTCATAGACTCCTTCTGATGCTTCATTAGCAAAGTCCATTTAGAAGTCCATATCTTGACTGATTGAACTTATTTCTGGTCAAAGGGTCCATAAATGGTTTTAAACTATATGAACTTAGAGACGACTTCTGATGTTAATCAGCCATTCAGAATTCCACAATTGACCTACTGAACATATTTTTGGCCAAAAAAATGACAAAAGTCCATATTTGACTCACTGAAAATTGTTCTGGCCATAGACTACTCGAAAATTCAACTTTAAATACATACTCAAAGACTCCTTTTGATGCTTCATAAGCCATATATGGCCATATCTGACCTATTGAACTTATACATACCCATACATACTCATAGACAACTTCTGATGCTTGATTAGCCATATTGAAGTCCATTTAGAAGTCCATATCTTGACTGATTGAACTTATTTCTGGTCAAAGGGTCCATAAATGGTTTTAAACTATATGAACTTAGAGATGACTTCTGATGTTAATCAGCCATTCAGAATTCCACAATTGACCTACTGAACATATTTTTGGCCAAAAAAAATGCCAAAAGTCCATATTTGACTTACTGAAAATTGCTCTGGCCAGAGAGTACACGAAAATTTAACTTTTTATACATACTCGTTAACACCTTCTGATATTACTTCAGCCAATCAGAAGTCCATATTTGACCAAAGGAATATATTTCTGGCCAAAGAGTCCTCGATCTTGAACTTTCTAAACATATCTCCTTCTGATGCTTCATAAGCCATATATGGCTATATCTGACCTATTGAACTTATTTCCGGTCACTTTCTTTACATTCTCGTTAACACCTTCTGATATTACGTCAGCCATACAGAAGTCCATATTTTGACCAATGGAACATATTTCTGGCCAAAGAGTCCTCAATCTTGAACTTTCTAAACATATCTCCTTCTGATGCTTCATAAGCCATGTATGGCCATATCTGACCTATTGAACTTATTTCCGTTCAAAGGGTCTTAAGTTTTTTAAAAAGTTTTAGACTACTTTTGATGAAAAATTTGCAATACAGAGTCTTTGAATTCTGTATACAGAGGTCACTTTTTGACTTACTGGACATAATCCTGGCCAAAGAGTACCTGAACATTAACTTGCTATTCATAAAGATTGACTTGTTGGTTATATTAGCCATACAGAGGTCCATATTTGACCCTAGGCAAATATTTCTGGCCAAATAATCCTCAATCTTGAACTTTCCATACATACTCATAGACTCCTTCTGATGCTTCATTAGCCAAGTCCATTTAGAAGTCCATATCTTGACTGATTGAACTTATTTCTGGTCAAAGGGTCCATAAATGGTTTTAAACTATATGAACTTAGAGACGACTTCTGATGTTAATCAGCCATTCAGAATTCCACAATTGACCTACTGAACATATTTTTGGCCAAAAAAAATGACAAAAGTCCATATTTGACTTACTGAAAATTGCTCTGGCCAGAGAGTACACGAAAATTTAACTTTTTATACATACTCGTTAACACCTTCTGATATTACGTCAGCCATACAGAAGTCCATATTTGACCAAAGGAATATATTTCTGGCCAAAGAGTCCTCGATCTTGAACTTTCTATACACATTCATAGACTCCTACTGATGCTTCATGAGTCCAATAGATATCCATTTCTTGAATGATTGAACTTATTTCTGGTCAAAGGGTCCTTAAATGGTTTTAAACTATATAAACTTAGAGAATCCTTCTGATGTTAAATCAGCCATTCAGAATTCCATATTTGACCTACTGAAAATATAACTGGCCAAAGAGTACTCATAGATTAACACTATACATTCAGATTGATTTCTTCTGAGGTTATATCAGACTGAAAAAAAGTCCATATTTGACTTTCTGAAAATGGTTCTGGCCATAGACTACTCGAAAATTCAACTTTAAATACATACTCATAGACTCCTTTTGATGCTTCATAAGCCATATATGACCATATCTGACCTATTGAACTTATTTCCGGTCACTTTCTATACATTCTCGTTAACACCTTCTGATATTACGTCAGCCATACAGAAGTCCATATTTTGACCAAAGAAACATATTTCTGGCCAAAGAGTCCTCAATCTTGAACTTTCTACACATACTCATAATCTCCTTCTGATGCTTCATAAGCCATATATGGACATATCTGACCTATTGAACTTATTTCCGGTCAAAGGGTCCCAAGTTTAAAAAAAGTTATAGACTACTTTTGATGAAAAATCTGCCATACAGAGTCTTGGAATTCTGTATACAGAGGTAACTTTTTGACCTACTGGACATAATCCTTGCCAAAGAGTACCTGAACATTAACTTGCTTTTCATAAAGATTGACTTGTTGGTTATATTAGCCATACAGAGGTCCATATTTGACCCCAGGAAAATATTTCTGGCATAATGATCCTCAATCTTGAACTTTCCTTACATACTCATAGACATCTTCTGATGCTTGATTAGCCATATTGAAGTCCATTTAGAAGTCCACATCTTGACGGATTGAATTTGTTTCTGGTCAAAGGGTCCTAATTGGTTTTAAACTATATAAACTTAGAGACTCCTGATGTTAAATCAGCCATTCAGAATTCCCTATTTGACCTACTGAACATATTTTTGGCCAAATAGTCCTCAATCTTGAACTTTCTACATATACTCACTGACTCTTCTGATGCTTCATAAGCCATATATGGCCATATCTGACATATTGAACTTATATCCGGTCAAAGGGTCCTCAAAAGTTTTTAAACAATATAAAGTTATAGACTACTTTTAATGAAAAATCTGCCATACAGAGTCTTTGAAATCTATCTTTCTAAAGATATTGACTCCTTCTGGTGTAAAATCAGCCATACAGAATTCCATATTTGACCTACTGAAAATATAACTGGCCAAAGAGTACTCATAGATAAACACTATACATTCAGATTGATTTCTTCTGAGGTTATATCAGACTGAAAAAAAGTCCATATTTGACTTTCTGAAAATTGTTCTGGCCATAGACTATTTGAAAATTCAACTTTAAATACATACTCATAGACTCCTTTTGATGCTTCACAAGCAATATATGGCCATATCTGACCTATTGAACTTATTTCCGGTCACTTTCTATACATTCTTGTTAACACCTTCTGATATTACGTCAGCCATACAGAATTTCATATTTTGACCACAGGAACATATTTCTGGCCAAAGTGTCCTCGATCTTGAACTTTCTATACATACTCAAAGACTCCTATTGATGCTTCATAAGTCCAATAGATATACATATCAGGTCTATTGAACTTATTTCTGGTCAAAGGGGCCTCAAAAGATTTTAAACTATATAAAGTTATAGACTCTTTCTGATGATAAATCAGCCATATACAGAGGTCCCTTTTTGACTTACTGGACATATTTTTGGCCAAAGAGTTCCTGAACATTACTTTGCTTTTCATAAAGATTGACTTGTTGTGATGTTATATTAGCCATACAGAAGTCCATATTTGACCCAAGGAACATATGTCTGGCCAAATAATCCTCAATCTTGAACTTTCCATATATACTCATAGACTCTTTCTGATGCTTCATTAGCCATATAGAAGTCCATTTAGAAGTCCATATCTTGACTGATTGAACTTATTTCTGGTCAAAGGGTCCATAAATGGTTTTAAACTATATGAACTAAGAGACGACTTCTGATGTTAATCAGCCATTCAAAATTCCACAATCGACCTACTGAACATATTTTTGGCCAAAAAAATGACAAAATTCAATATTTGACTCACTGAAAATTGTTTTGGCCATAGACTACTCGAAAATTAAACTTTAAATACATACTCATAGACTCCTTTTGATGCTTCATAAGCCATATATGGCCATATCTGACCTATCAAACTTATTTCCGGTCACTTTCTATACATTCTCGTTAACACCTTCTAATATTACTTCAGCCATACAGAAGTCCTTATTTTGACCAAAGGAATATATTTCTGGCCAAAGAGTCCTCAATCTTGCATTTTCTACACATACTCATAATCTCCTTCTGATGCGTCATATGCCATATATGGACATATCTGACCTATTGAACTTATTTCCGGTCAAACGGTCCTAAGTTTTTAAAAAAGTTATAGCCTACTTTTGATGAAAAATCATCTGCCATACAGAGTCTTTGAATTCTGTATACAAAGGTCACTTTTTGACCTACTGGACATAATCCTTGCCAAAGAGTACCTGAACATTAACTTGCTATTCATAAAGATTGACTTGTTGGTTATATTAGCCATACATAGGTCCATATTTGGCCCTAGGAAAATATTTCTGGCCAAATAATCCTCAATCTTGAACTTTCCATACATACTCATAGACAACTTCTGATGCTTGATTAGCCATATTGAAGTCCATTTAGAAGTCCACATCTTGACGGATTGAAATTATTTCTGGTCAAAGGGTCCTAATTGGTTTTAAACTATATAAACTTAGAGACTCCTGATGTTAAATCAACCATTCAGAATTCCCTATTTGACCTACTGAACATATTTTTGGCCAAAGAGTCCTCAATCTTGAACTTGCTACATATACTCACTGACTCTTCTGATGCTTCATAAGCCATATATGGCCATATCTGAACTATTGAACTTATTTCCGGTCAAAGGGTCTTAAGTTTTTAAAAAAGTTATAGACTACTTTTGATGTAAAATCTGCCATACGAGTCTTTGAACTCTATCTTTCTAAACATATTGACTCCTTCTCGTGTTAAATCAGCCATACAGAATTCCAAATTTGACCTACTGAAAATATAACTGGCCAAAGAGTACTCATAGATTAACACTATACATTCAGATTGATTTCTTCTGAGGTTATATCAGACTGAAAAAAAGGCCATATTTGACTTTCTGAAAATTGTTCTGGCCATAGACTAATCGAAAATTCAACTTTAAATACATACTCATAGACTCCTTTTGATGCTTCATAAGCCATATATGGCCATATCTGACCTATTGAAATTATTTCTGGTCACTTTCTATACATTCTCGTTAACACCTTCTGATATTACGTCAGCCATACAGAAGTCCATATTTTGACCAAAGGAACATATTTCTGGCCAAAGAGTCCTCAATCTTGAACTTTCTACACATACTCATAATCTCCTTCTGATGCTTCATAAGCCATATATGGACATATCTGACTTGTTGAACTTATTTCCGGTCAAAGGGTCCTAAGTTTTTAAAAAAAGTTATAGACTACTTTTGATGAAAAATCTGCCATACAGAGTCTTTGAATTCTGTATACAGAGGTCACTTTTTGACTTACTGGACATAATCCTGGCCAACGAGCACCTGAACATTAACTTGCTATTCATAAAGATTGACTTGTTGGTTATATTAGCCATACAGAGGTCCATATTTGACCCTAGGCAAATATTTCTGGCCAAATAATCCTCAATCTTGAACTTTCCATTTATACTCATAGACTCCTTCTGATGCTTCATTAGCAAAGTCCATTTAGAAGTCCATATCTTGACTGATTGAACTTATTTCTGGTCAAAGGGTCCATAAATGGTTTTAAACTATATGAACTTAGAGACGACTTCTGATGTTAATCAGCCATTCAGAATTCCACAATTGACCTACTGAATATATTTTTGGCCAAAAAAATGACAAAAGTCCATATTTGACTCACTGAAAATTGTTCTGGCCATAGACTACTTGAAAATTCAACTTTAAATACATACTCAAAGAGTCCTTTTGATGCTTCATAAGCCATATTTGGCCATATCTGACCTATTGAACTTATACATACCCATACATACTCATAGACAACTTCTGATGCTTGATTAGCCATATTGAAGTCCATTTAGAAGTCCATATCTTGACTGATTGAACTTATTTCTGGTCAAAGGGTCCATAAATGGTTTTAAACTATAAGAACTTAGAGATGACTTCTGATGTTAATCAGCCATTCAGAATTCCACAATTGACCTACTGAACATATTTTTGGCCAAAAAAAATGCCAAAAGTCCATATTTGACTTACTGAAAATTGCTCTGGCCAGAGAGTACACGAAAATGTAACTTTTTATACATACTCGTTAACACCTTCTGATATTACGTCAGCCATACAGAAGTCCATATTTGACCAAAGGAATATATTTCTGGCCAAAGAGTCCTCGATCTTGAACTTTCTATACACATTCATAGACTCCTACTGATGCTTCATGAGTCCAATAGATATCCATTTCTTGAATTATTGAACTTATTTCTGGTCAAAAGGTCCTTAAATGGTTTTAAACTATATAAACTTAGAGAATCCTTCTGATGTTAAATCAGCCATTCAGAATTTCATATTTGACCTACTGAAAATATAACTGGCCAAAGAGTACTCATAGATTAACACTATACATTAAGATTGATTTCTTCTGAGGTTATATCAGACTGAAAAAAAGTCCATATTTGACTTTCTGAAAATGGTTCTGGCCATAGACTACTCGAAAATTCAACTTTAAATACATACTCATAGACTCCTTTTGATGCTTCATAAGCCATATATGGCCATATCTGACCTATTGAACTTATTTCCGGTCACTTTCTATACATTCTCGTTAACACCTTCTGATATTACGTCAGCCAATCAGAAGTCCATATTTGACCAAAGGAATATATTTCTGGCCAAAGAGTCCGCGATCTTTAACTTTCTATACACACTCAAAGACTCCTACTGATGCTTCATGAGTCCAATAGATATCCATATCTTGAATGATTGAACTTATTTCTGGTCAAAGGGTCCTTAAATGGTTATAAACTATATAAACTTAGAGAATCCTTCTGATGTTAAATCAGCCATTCAGAATTCCATATTTGACCTACTGAAAATAAAACTGGCCAAAGAGTACTCACAGATTAACACTATACATTCAGATTGATTTCTTCTGAGGTTATATCAGACTGAAAAAAAGTCAATATTTGACTTTCTGAAAATTGTTCTGGCCATAGACTACTCGAAAATTCAACTTTAAATACATACTCATAGACTCCTTTTGATGCTTCATAAGCCATATATGGCTATATCTGACCTATTGAACTTATTTCCGGTCACTTTCTTTACATTCTCGTTAACACCTTCTGATATTACGTCAGCCATACAGAAGTCCATATTTTGACCAAAGGAACATATTTCTGGCCAAAGAGTCCTCAATCTTGAACTTTCTACACATACTCATAATCTCCTTCTGATGCTTCATAAGCCATATATGGCCATATATGACCTATTGAACTTATTTCCGGTCAAAGGGTCTTAAGTTTTTTAAAAAGTTATAGACTACTTTTGATGAAAAATTTGCCATACAGAGTCTTTGAATTCTGTATACAGAGGTCACTTTTTGACTTACTGGACATAATCCTGGCCAAAGAGTACCTGAACATTAACTTGCTATTCATAAAGATTGACTTGTTGGTTATATTAGCCATACAGAGGTCCATATTTGACCCTAGGCAAATATTTCTGGCCAAATAATCCTCAATCTTGAACTTTCCATTTATACTCATAGACTCCTTCTGATGCTTCATTAGCAAAGTCCATTTAGAAGTCCATATCTTGACTGATTGAACTTATTTCTGGTCAAAGGGCCCATAAATGGTTTTAAACTATATGAACTTAGAGACGACTTCTGATGTTAATCAGCCATTCAGAATTCCACAATTGACCTACTGAACATATTTTTGGCCAAAAAAATGACAAAAGTCCATATTTGACTCACTGAAAATTGTTCTGGCCATAGACTACTCGAAAATTCAACTTTAAATACATACTCAAAGACTCCTTTTGATGCTTCATAAGCCATATATGGCCATATCTGACCTATTGAACTTATACATACCCATACATACTCATAGACAACTTCTGATGCTTGATTAGCCATATTGAAGTCCATTTAGAAGTCCATATCTTGACTGATTGAACTTATTTCTGGTCAAAGGGTCCATAAAGGGTTTTAAACTATATGAACTTAGAGATGACTTCTGATGTTAATCAGCCATTCAGAATTCCACAATTGACCTACTGAACATATTTTTGGCCAAAAAAAATGCCAAAAGTCCATATTTGACTTACTGAAAATTGCTCTGGTCAGAGAGTACACGAAAATTTAACTTTTTATACATACTCGTTAACACCTTCTGATATTACTTCAGCCAATCAGAAGTCCATATTTGACCAAAGGAATATATTTCTGGCCAAAGAGTCCTCGATCTTGAACTTTCTAAACATATCTCCTTCTGATGCTTCATAAGCCATATATGGCTATATCTGACCTATTGAACTTATTTCCGGTCACTTTCTTTACATTCTCGTTAACACCTTCTGATATTACGTCAGCCATACAGAAGTCCATATTTTGACCAATGGAACATATTTCTGGCCAAAGAGTCCTCAATCTTGAACTTTCTAAACATATCTCCTTCTGATGCTTCATAAGCCATATATGGCTATATCTGACCTATTGAACTTATTTCCGTTCAAAGGGTCTTAAGTTTTTTAAAAAGTTTTAGACTACTTTTGATGAAAAATTTGCCATACAGAGTCTTTGAATTCTGTATACAGAGGTCACTTTTTGACTTACTGGACATAATCCTGGCCAAAGAGTACCTGAACATTAACTTGCTATTCATAAAGATTGACTTGTTGGTTATATTAGCCATACAGAGGTCCATATTTGATCCTAGGCAAATATTTCTGGCCAAATAATCCTCAATCTTGAACTTTCCATACATACTCATAGACTCCTTCTGATGCTTCATTAGCCAAGTCCATTTAGAAGTCCATATCTTGACTGATTGAACTTATTTCTGGTCAAAGGGTCCATAAATGGTTTTAAACTATATGAACTTAGAGACGACTTCTGATGTTAATCAGCCATTCAGAATTCCACAATTGACCTACTGAACATATTTTTGGCCAAAAAAAATGACAAAAGTCCATATTTGACTTACTGAAAATTGCTCTGGCCAGAGAGTACACGAAAATTTAACTTTTTATACATACTCGTTAACACCTTCTGATATTACGTCAGCCATACAGAAGTCCATATTTGACCAAAGGAATATATTTCTGGCCAAAGAGTCCTCGATCTTGAACTTTCTATACACATTCATAGACTCCTACTGATGCTTCATGAGTCCAATAGATATCCATTTCTTGAATGATTGAACTTATTTCTGGTCAAAGGGTCCTTAAATGGTTTTAAACTATATAAACTTAGAGAATCCTTCTGATGTTAAATCAGCCATTCAGAATTCCATATTTGACCTACTGAAAATATAACTGGCCAAAGAGTACTCATAGATTAACACTATACATTCAGATTGATTTCTTCTGAGGTTATATCAGACTGAAAAAAAAGTCCATATTTGACTTTCTGAAAATGGTTCTGGCCATAGACTACTCGAAAATTCAACTTTAAATACATACTCATAGACTCCTTTTGATGCTTCATAAGCCATATATGACCATATCTGACCTATTGAACTTATTTCCGGTCACTTTCTATACATTCTCGTTAACACCTTCTGATATTACGTCAGCCATACAGAAGTCCATATTTTGACCAAAGAAACATATTTCTGGCCAAAGAGTCCTCAATCTTGAACTTTCTACACATACTCATAATCTCCTTCTGATGCTTCATAAGCCATATATGGACATATCTCACCTATTGAACTTATTTCCGGTCAAAGGGTCCCAAGTTTAAAAAAAGTTATAGACTACTTTTGATGAAAAATCTGCCATACAGAGTCTTGGAATTCTGTATACAGAGGTAACTTTTTGACCTACTGGACATAATCCTTGCCAAAGAGTACCTGAACATTAACTTGCTTTTCATAAAGATTGACTTGTTGGTTATATTAGCCATACAGAGGTCCATATTTGACCCCAGGAAAATATTTCTGGCATAATGATCCTCAATCTTGAACTTTCCTTACATACTCATAGACATCTTCTGATGCTTGATTAGCCATATTGAAGTCCATTTAGAAGTCCACATCTTGACGGATTGAATTTGTTTCTGGTCAAAGGGTCCTAATTGGTTTTAAACTATATAAACTTAGAGACTCCTGATGTTAAATCAGCCATTCAGAATTCCCTATTTGACCTACTGAACATATTTTTGGCCAAATAGTCCTCAATCTTGAACTTTCTACATATACTCACTGACTCTTCTGATGCTTCATAAGCCATATATGGCCATATCTGACATATTGAACTTATATCCGGTCAAAGGGTCCTCAAAAGTTTTTAAACAATATAAAGTTATAGACTACTTTTAATGAAAAATCTGCCATACAGAGTCTTTGAAATCTATCTTTCTAAAGATATTGACTCCTTCTGGTGTAAAATCAGCCATACAGAATTCCATATTTGACCTACTGAAAATATAACTGGCCAAAGAGTACTCATAGATAAACACTATACATTCAGATTGATTTCTTCTGAGGTTATATCAGACTGAAAAAAAGTCCATATTTGACTTTCTGAAAATTGTTCTGGCCATAGACTATTTGAAAATTCAACTTTAAATACATACTCATAGACTCCTTTTGATGCTTCACAAGCAATATATGGCCATATCTGACCTATTGAACTTATTTCCAGTCACTTTCTATACATTCTTGTTAACACCTTCTGATATTACGTCAGCCATACAGAATTTCATATTTTGACCACAGGAACATATTTCTGGCCAAAGTGTCCTCGATCTTGAACTTTCTATACATACTCAAAGACTCCTATTGATGCTTCATAAGTCCAATAGATATACATATCAGGTCTATTGAACTTATTTCTGGTCAAAGGGGCCTCAAAAGATTTTAAACTATATAAAGTTATAGACTCTTTCTGATGATAAATCAGCCATATACAGAGGTCCCTTTTTGACTTACTGGACATATTTTTGGCCAAAGAGTTCCTGAACATTACTTTGCTTTTCATAAAGATTGACTTGTTGTGATGTTATATTAGCCATACAGAAGTCCATATTTGACCCAAGGAACATATGTCTGGCCAAATAATCCTCAATCTTGAACTTTCCATATATACTCATAGACTCTTTCTGATGCTTCATTAGCCATATAGAAGTCCATTTAGAAGTCCATATCTTGACTGATTGAACTTATTTCTGGTCAAAGGGTCCATAAATGGTTTTAAACTATATGAACTAAGAGACGACTTCTGATGTTAATCAGCCATTCAAAATTCCACAATCGACCTACTGAACATATTTTTGGCCAAAAAAATGACAAAATTCAATATTTGACTCACTGAAAATTGTTTTGGCCATAGACTACTCGAAAATTAAACTTTAAATACATACTCATAGACTCCTTTTGATGCTTCATAAGCCATATTGAAGTCCATTTAGAAGTCCACATCTTGACGGATTGAAATTATTTCTGGTCAAAGGGTCCTAATTGGTTTTAAACTATATAAACTTAGAGACTCCTGATGTTAAATCAACCATTCAGAATTCCCTATTTGACCTACTGAACATATTTTTGGCCAAAGAGTCCTCAATCTTGAACTTGCTACATATACTCACTGACTCTTCTGATGCTTCATAAGCCATATATGGCCATATCTGAACTATTGAACTTATTTCCGGTCAAAGGGTCTTAAGTTTTTAAAAAAGTTATAGACTACTTTTGATGTAAAATCTGCCATACGAGTCTTTGAACTCTATCTTTCTAAACATATTGACTCCTTCTCGTGTTAAATCAGCCATACAGAATTCCAAATTTGACCTACTGAAAATATAACTGGCCAAAGAGTACTCATAGATTAACACTATACATTCAGATTGATTTCTTCTGAGGTTATATCAGACTGAAAAAAAGGCCATATTTGACTTTCTGAAAATTGTTCTGGCCATAGACTAATCGAAAATTCAACTTTAAATACATACTCATAGACTCCTTTTGATGCTTCATAAGCCATATATGGCCATATCTGACCTATTGAAATTATTTCTGGTCACTTTCTATACATTCTCGTTAACACCTTCTGATATTACGTCAGCCATACAGAAGTCCATATTTTGACCAAAGGAACATATTTCTGGCCAAAGAGTCCTCAATCTTGAACTTTCTACACATACTCATAATCTCCTTCTGATGCTTCATAAGCCATATATGGACATATCTGACCTATTAAACTTATTTCCGGTCAAACGGTCCTAAGTTTTTATAAAAGTTATAGACTACTTTTGATGAAAAATCATCTGCCATACAGAGTCTTTGAATTCTGTATACAGAGGTCACTTTTTGACCTACTGGACATAATCCTTGCCAAAGAGTACCTGAACATTAACTTGCTATTCATAAAGATTGACTTGTTGGTTATATTAGCCATACATAGGTCCATATTTGACCCTAGGAAAATATTTCTGGCCAAATAATCCTCAATCTTGAACTTTCCATACATACTCATAGACAACTTCTGATGCTTGATTAGCCATATTGAAGTCCATTTAGAAGTCCACATCTTGACGGATTGAAATTGTTTCTGGTCAAAGGGTCCTAATTGGTTTTAAACTATATAAACTTAGAGACTCCTGATGTTAAATCAACCATTCAGAATTCCCTATTTGACCTACTGAACATATTTTTGGCCAAAGAGTCCTCAATCTTGAACTTTCTACATATACTCACTGACTCTTCTGATGCTTCATAAGCCATATATGGCCATATCTGACCTATTGAACTTATTTCCGGTCAAAGGGTCTTAAGTTTTAAAAAAAAGTTATAGACTACTTTTGATGTAAAATCTGCCATATGAGTCTTTGAACTCTATCTTTCTAAACATATTGACTCCTTCTCGTGTTAAATCAGCCATACAGAATTCCAAATTTGACCTACTGAAAATATAACTGGCCAAAGAGTACTCATAGATTAACACTATACATTCAGATTGATTTCTTCTGAGGTTATAACAGACTGAAAAAAAGGCCATATTTGACTTTCTGAAAATTGTTCTGGCCATAGACTACTCGAAAATTCAACTTTAAATACATACTCATAGACTCCTTTTGATGCTTCATAAGCCATATATGGCCATATCTGACCTATTGAAATTATTTCTGGTCACTTTCTATACATTCTCGTTAACGCCTTCTGATATTACGTCAGCCATACAGAAGTCCATATTTTGACCAAAGGAACATATTTCTGGCCAAAGAGTCCTCAATCTTGAACTTTCTAAACATATCTACTTCTGATGCTTCATAAGCCATATATGGCCATATCTGACCTATTGAACTTATTTCCGGTCAAAGGGTCTTAAGTTTTTTAAAAAGTTATAGACTACTTTTGATGAAAAATTTGCCATACAGAGTCTTTGAATTCTGTATACAGAGGTCACTTTTTGACTTACTGGACATAATCCTGGCCAAAGAGTACCTGAACATTAACTTGCTATTCATAAAGATTGACTTGTTGGTTATATTAGCCATACAGAGGTCCATATTTGACCCTAGGCAAATATTTCTGGCCAAATAATCCTCAATCTTGAACTTTCCATTTATACTCATAGACTCCTTCTGATGCTTCATTAGCAAAGTCCATTTAGAAGTCCATATCTTGACTGATTGAACTTATTTCTGGTCAAAGGGTCCATAAATGGTTTTAAACTATATGAACTTAGAGACGACTTCTGATGTTAATCAGCCATTCAGAATTCCACAATTGACCTACTGAACATATTTTTGGCCAAACAAATGACAAAAGTCCATATTTGACTCACTGAAAATAGTTCTGGCCATAGACTACTCGAAAATTCAACTTTAAATACATACTCAAAGACTCCTTTTGATGCTTCATAAGCCATATTTGGCCATATCTGACCTATTGAACTTATACATACCCATACATACTCATAGACAACTTCTGATGCTTGATTAGCCATATTGAAGTCCATTTAGAAGTCCATATCTTGACTGATTGAACTTATTTCTGGTCAAAGGGTCCATAAATGGTTTTAAACTATAAGAACTTAGAGATGACTTCTGATGTTAATCAGCCATTCAGAATTCCACAATTGACCTACTGAACATATTTTTGGCCAAAAAAAATGCCAAAAGTCCATATTTGACTTACTGAAAATTGCTCTGGCCAGAGAGTACACGAAAATGTAACTTTTTATACATACTCGTTAACACCTTCTGATATTACGTCAGCCATACAGAAGTCCATATTTGACCAAAGGAATATATTTCTGGCCAAAGAGTCCTCGATCTTGAACTTTCTATACACATTCATAGACTCCTACTGATGCTTCATGAGTCCAATAGATATCCATTTCTTGAATTATTGAACTTATTTCTGGTCAAAGGGTCCTTAAATGGTTTTAAACTATATAAACTTAGAGAATCCTTCTGATGTTAAATCAGCCATTCAGAATTTCATATTTGACCTACTGAAAATATAACTGGCCAAAGAGTACTCATAGATTAACACTATACATTAAGATTGATTTCTTCTGAGGTTATATCAGACTGAAAAAAAGTCCATATTTGACTTTCTGAAAATGGTTCTGGCCATAGACTACTCGAAAATTCAACTTTAAATACATACTCATAGACTCCTTTTGATGCTTCATAAGCCATATATGGCCATATCTGACCTATTGAACTTATTTCCGGTCACTTTCTTTACATTCTCGTTAACACCTTCTGATATTACGTCAGCCAATCAGAAGTCCATATTTGACCAAAGGAATATATTTCTGGCCAAAGAGTCCGCGATCTTTAACTTTCTATACACACTCAAAGACTCCTACTGATGCTTCATGAGTCCAATAGATATCCATATCTTGAATGATTGAACTTATTTCTGGTCAAAGGGTCCTTAAATGGTTATAAACTATATAAACTTAGAGAATCCTTCTGATGTTAAATCAGCCATTCAGAATTCCATATTTGACCTACTGAAAATAAAACTGGCCAAAGAGTACTCACAGATTAACACTATACATTCAGATTGATTTCTTCTGAGGTTATATCAGACTGAAAAAAAGTCAATATTTGACTTTCTGAAAATTGTTCTGGCCATAGACTACTCGAAAATTCAACTTTAAATACATACTCATAGACTCCTTTTGATGCTTCATAAGCCATATATGGCTATATCTGACCTATTGAACTTATTTCCGGTCACTTTCTTTACATTCTCGTTAACACCTTCTGATATTACGTCAGCCATACAGAAGTCCATATTTTGACCAAAGGAACATATTTCTGGCCAAAGAGTCCTCAATCTTGAACTTTCTACACATACTCATAATCTCCTTCTGATGCTTCATAAGCCATATATGGCCATATATGACCTATTGAACTTATTTCCGGTCAAAGGGTCTTAAGTTTTTTAAAAAGTTATAGACTACTTTTGATGAAAAATTTGCCATACAGAGTCTTTGAATTCTGTATACAGAGGTCACTTTTTGACTTACTGGACATAATCCTGGCCAAAGAGTACCTGAACATTAACTTGCTATTCATAAAGATTGACTTGTTGGTTATATTAGCCATACAGAGGTCCATATTTGACCCTAGGCAAATATTTCTGGCCAAATAATCCTCAATCTTGAACTTTCCATTTATACTCATAGACTCCTTCTGATGCTTCATTAGCAAAGTCCATTTAGAAGTCCATATCTTGACTGATTGAACTTATTTCTGGTCAAAGGGTCCATAAATGGTTTTAAACTATATGAACTTAGAGACGACTTCTGATGTTAATCAGCCATTCAGAATTCCACAATTGACCTACTGAACATATTTTTGGCCAAAAAAATGACAAAAGTCCATATTTGACTCACTGAAAATTGTTCTGGCCATAGACTACTCGAAAATTCAACTTTAAATACATACTCAAAGACTCCTTTTGATGCTTCATAAGCCATATATGGCCATATCTGACCTATTGAACTTATACATACCCATACATACTCATAGACAACTTCTGATGCTTGATTAGCCATATTGAAGTCCATTTAGAAGTCCATATCTTGACTGATTGAACTTATTTCTGGTCAAAGGGTCCATAAATGGTTTTAAACTATATGAACTTAGAGATGACTTCTGATGTTAATCAGCCATTCAGAATTCCACAATTGACCTACTGAACATATTTTTGGCCAAAAAAAATGCCAAAAGTCCATATTTGACTTACTGAAAATTGCTCTGGCCAGAGAGTACACGAAAATTTAACTTTTTATACATACTCGTTAACACCTTCTGATATTACTTCAGCCAATCAGAAGTCCATATTTGACCAAAGGAATATATTTCTGGCCAAAGAGTCCTCGATCTTGAACTTTCTAAACATATCTCCTTCTGATGCTTCATAAGCCATATATGGCTATATCTGACCTATTGAACTTATTTCCGGTCACTTTCTTTACATTCTCGTTAACACCTTCTGATATTACGTCAGCCATACAGAAGTCCATATTTTGACCAATGGAACATATTTCTGGCCAAAGAGTCCTCAATCTTGAACTTTCTAAACATATCTCCTTCTGATGCTTCATAAGCCATGTATGGCCATATCTGACCTATTGAACTTATTTCCGTTCAAAGGGTCTTAAGTTTTTTAAAAAGTTTTAGACTACTTTTGATGAAAAATTTGCCATACAGAGTCTTTGAATTCTGTATACAGAGGTCACTTTTTGACTTACTGGACATAATCCTGGCCAAAGAGTACCTGAACATTAACTTGCTATTCATAAAGATTGACTTGTTGGTTATATTAGCCATACAGAGGTCCATATTTGACCCTAGGCAAATATTTCTGGCCAAATAATCCTCAATCTTGAACTTTCCATACATACTCATAGACTCCTTCTGATGCTTCATTAGCCAAGTCCATTTAGAAGTCCATATCTTGACTGATTGAACTTATTTCTGGTCAAAGGGTCCATAAATGGTTTTAAACTATATGAACTTAGAGACGACTTCTGATGTTAATCAGCCATTCAGAATTCCACAATTGACCTACTGAACATATTTTTGGCCAAAAAAAATGACAAAAGTCCATATTTGACTTACTGAAAATTGCTCTGGCCAGAGAGTACACGAAAATTTAACTTTTTATACATACTCGTTAACACCTTCTGATATTACGTCAGCCATACAGAAGTCCATATTTGACCAAAGGAATATATTTCTGGCCAAAGAGTCCTCGATCTTGAACTTTCTATACACATTCATAGACTCCTACTGATGCTTCATGAGTCCAATAGATATCCATTTCTTGAATGATTGAACTTATTTCTGGTCAAAGGGTCCTTAAATGGTTTTAAACTATATAAACTTAGAGAATCCTTCTGATGTTAAATCAGCCATTCAGAATTCCATATTTGACCTACTGAAAATATAACTGGCCAAAGAGTACTCATAGATTAACACTATACATTCAGATTGATTTCTTCTGAGGTTATATCAGACTGAAAAAAAGTCCATATTTGACTTTCTGAAAATGGTTCTGGCCATAGACTACTCGAAAATTCAACTTTAAATACATACTCATAGACTCCTTTTGATGCTTCATAAGCCATATATGACCATATCTGACCTATTGAACTTATTTCCGGTCACTTTCTATACATTCTCGTTAACACCTTCTGATATTACGTCAGCCATACAGAAGTCCATATTTTGACCAAAGAAACATATTTCTGGCCAAAGAGTACTCAATCTTGAACTTTCTACACATACTCATAATCTCCTTCTGATGCTTCATAAGCCATATATGGACATATCTGACCTATTGAACTTATTTCCGGTCAAAGGGTCCCAAGTTTAAAAAAAGTTATAGACTACTTTTGATGAAAAATCTGCCATACAGAGTCTTGGAATTCTGTATACAGAGGTAACTTTTTGACCTACTGGACATAATCCTTGCCAAAGAGTACCTGAACATTAACTTGCTTTTCATAAAGATTGACTTGTTGGTTATATTAGCCATACAGAGGTCCATATTTGACCCCAGGAAAATATTTCTGGCATAATGATCCTCAATCTTGAACTTTCCTTACATACTCATAGACATCTTCTGATGCTTGATTAGCCATATTGAAGTCCATTTAGAAGTCCACATCTTGACGGATTGAATTTGTTTCTGGTCAAAGGGTCCTAATTGGTTTTAAACTATATAAACTTAGAGACTCCTGATGTTAAATCAGCCATTCAGAATTCCCTATTTGACCTACTGAACATATTTTTGGCCAAATAGTCCTCAATCTTGAACTTTCTACATATACTCACTGACTCTTCTGATGCTTCATAAGCCATATATGGCCATATCTGACATATTGAACTTATATCCGGTCAAAGGGTCCTCAAAAGTTTTTAAACAATATAAAGTTATAGACTACTTTTAATGAAAAATCTGCCATACAGAGTCTTTGAAATCTATCTTTCTAAAGATATTGACTCCTTCTGGTGTAAAATCAGCCATACAGAATTCCATATTTGACCTACTGAAAATATAACTGGCCAAAGAGTACTCATAGATAAACACTATACATTCAGATTGATTTCTTCTGAGGTTATATCAGACTGAAAAAAAGTCCATATTTGACTTTCTGAAAATTGTTCTGGCCATAGACTATTTGAAAATTCAACTTTAAATACATACTCATAGACTCCTTTTGATGCTTCACAAGCAATATATGGCCATATCTGACCTATTGAACTTATTTCCGGTCACTTTCTATACATTCTTGTTAACACCTTCTGATATTACGTCAGCCATACAGAATTTCATATTTTGACCACAGGAACATATTTCTGGCCAAAGTGTCCTCGATCTTGAACTTTCTATACATACTCAAAGACTCCTATTGATGCTTCATAAGTCCAATAGATATACATATCAGGTCTATTGAACTTATTTCTGGTCAAAGGGGCCTCAAAAGATTTTAAACTATATAAAGTTATAGACTCTTTCTGATGATAAATCAGCCATATACAGAGGTCCCTTTTTGACTTACTGGACATATTTTTGGCCAAAGAGTTCCTGAACATTACTTTGCTTTTCATAAAGATTGACTTGTTGTGATGTTATATTAGCCATACAGAAGTCCATATTTGACCCAAGGAACATATGTCTGGCCAAATAATCCTCAATCTTGAACTTTCCATATATACTCATAGACTCTTTCTGATGCTTCATTAGCCATATAGAAGTCCATTTAGAAGTCCATATCTTGACTGATTGAACTTATTTCTGGTCAAAGGGTCCATAAATGGTTTTAAACTATATGAACTAAGAGACGACTTCTGATGTTAATCAGCCATTCAAAATTCCACAATCGACCTACTGAACATATTTTTGGCCAAAAAAATGACAAAATTCAATATTTGACTCACTGAAAATTGTTTTGGCCATAGACTACTCGAAAATTAAACTTTAAATACATACTCATAGACTCCTTTTGATGCTTCATAAGCCATATATGGCCATATCTGACCTATCAAACTTATTTCCGGTCACTTTCTATACATTCTCGTTAACACCTTCTGATATTACTTCAGCCATACAGAAGTCCTTATTTTGACCAAAGGAATATATTTCTGGCCAAAGAGTCCTCAATCTTGCATTTTCTACACATACTCATAATCTCCTTCTGATGCGTCATATGCCATATATGGACATATCTGACCTATTGAACTTATTTCCGGTCAAACGGTCCTAAGTTTTTAAAAAAGTTATAGCCTACTTTTGATGAAAAATCATCTGCCATACAGAGTCTTTGAATTCTGTATACAAAGGTCACTTTTTGACCTACTGGACATAATCCTTGCCAAAGAGTACCTGAACATTAACTTGCTATTCATAAAGATTGACTTGTTGGTTATATTAGCCATACATAGGTCCATATTTGGCCCTAGGAAAATATTTCTGGCCAAATAATCCTCAATCTTGAACTTTCCATACATACTCATAGACAACTTCTGATGCTTGATTAGCCATATTGAAGTCCATTTAGAAGTCCACATCTTGACGGATTGAAATTATTTCTGGTCAAAGGGTCCTAATTGGTTTTAAACTATATAAACTTAGAGACTCCTGATGTTAAATCAACCATTCAGAATTCCCTATTTGACCTACTGAACATATTTTTGGCCAAAGAGTCCTCAATCTTGAACTTGCTACATATACTCACTGACTCTTCTGATGCTTCATAAGCCATATATGGCCATATCTGAACTATTGAACTTATTTCCGGTCAAAGGGTCTTAAGTTTTTAAAAAAGTTATAGACTACTTTTGATGTAAAATCTGCCATACGAGTCTTTGAACTCTATCTTTCTAAACATATTGACTCCTTCTCGTGTTAAATCAGCCATACAGAATTCCAAATTTGACCTACTGAAAATATAACTGGCCAAAGAGTACTCATAGATTAACACTATACATTCAGATTGATTTCTTCTGAGGTTATATCAGACTGAAAAAAAGGCCATATTTGACTTTCTGAAAATTGTTCTGGCCATAGACTAATCGAAAATTCAACTTTAAATACATACTCATAGACTCCTTTTGATGCTTCATAAGCCATATATGGCCATATCTGACCTATTGAAATTATTTCTGGTCACTTTCTATACATTCTCGTTAACACCTTCTGATATTACGTCAGCCATACAGAAGTCCATATTTTGACCAAAGGAACATATTTCTGGCCAAAGAGTCCTCAATCTTGAACTTTCTACACATACTCATAATCTCCTTCTGATGCTTCATAAGCCATATATGGACATATCTGACCTATTAAACTTATTTCCGGTCAAACGGTCCTAAGTTTTTATAAAAGTTATAGACTACTTTTGATGAAAAATCATCTGCCATACAGAGTCTTTGAATTCTGTATACAGAGGTCACTTTTTGACTTACTGGACATAATCCTGGCCAAAGAGTACCTGAACATTAACTTGCTATTCATAAAGATTGACTTGTTGGTTATATTAGCCATACAGAGGTCCATATTTGACCCTAGGCAAATATTTCTGGCCAAATAATCCTCAATCTTGAACTTTCCATACATACTCATAGACAACTTCTGATGCTTCATAAGCCATATCTGACCTATTGAACTTATATCCGGTCAAAGGGTCCTCAAAAGTTTTTAAACAATATAAAGTTATAGACTACTTTTAATGAAAAATCTGCCAAACAGAGTCTTTGAAATCTATCTTTCTAAAGATATTGACTCCTTCTGGTGTTAAATCAGCCATACAGAATTCCATATTTGACCTACTGAAAATGTAACTGGCCAAAGAGTACTCATAGATAAACACTATACCTTCAGATTGATTTCTTCTGAGGTTATATCAGACTGAAAAAAAAGTCAATATTTGACTTTCTGAAAATTGTTCTGGCCATAGACTACTCGAAAATTAAACTTTAAATACATACTCATAGACTCCTTTTGATGATTCATAAGCCATATATGGCCATATATGACCTATTGAACTTATTTCCGGTCACTTTCTATACATTCTCGTTAACACCTTCTGATATTTTGGCTGCCATACAGAAGTCCATATTTTGACCAAAGGAACATATTTCTGGCCAAAGAGTCCTCAATCTTGAACTTTCTAAACATATCTCCTTCTGAAGCTTCATAAGCCATATATGGCCATATCTGACCTATTGATCTTATTTCCGGTCAAAGGGTCTTAAGTTTTTTAAAAAGTTATAGACTACTTTTGATGAAAAATCTGCCATACAGAGTCTTTGATTTCTGTATACAGAGGTCACTTTTTGACTTACTGGACATAATCCTGGCCAAAGAGTACATGAACATTAACTTGCTATTCATAAAGATTGACTTGTTCGTTATATTAGCCATACAGTGGTCCATATTTGACCCTAGGAAAATATTTCTGGTCAAATAATCCTCAATCTTGAACTTTCCATACATACTCATAGACTCCTTCTGATGCTTCATTAGCCAAGTCCATTTAGAAGTCCATATCTTGACTGATTGAACTTATTTCTGGTCAAAGGGTCCATAAATGGTTTTAAACTATATGAACTTAGAGACGACTTCTGATGTTAATCAGCCATTCAGAATTCCACAATTGACCTACTGAACATATTTTTGGCCAAAAAAAATGACAAAAGTCCATATTTGACTTACTGAAAATTGCTCTGGCCAGAGAGTACACGAAAATTTAACTTTTTATACATACTCGTTAACACCTTCTGATATTACGTCAGCCATACAGAAGTCCATATTTGACCAAAGGAATATATTTCTGGCCAAAGAGTCCTCGATCTTGAACTTTCTATACACATTCATAGACTCCTACTGATGCTTCATGAGTCCAATAGATATCCATTTCTTGAATGATTGAACTTATTTCTGGTCAAAGGGTCCTTAAATGGTTTTAAACTATATAAACTTAGAGAATCCTTCTGATGTTAAATCAGCCATTCAGAATTCCATATTTGACCTACTGAAAATATAACTGGCCAAAGAGTACTCATAGATTAACACTATACATTCAGATTGATTTCTTCTGAGGTTATATCAGACTGAAAAAAAGTCCATATTTGACTTTCTGAAAATGGTTCTGGCCATAGACTACTCGAAAATTCAACTTTAAATACATACTCATAGACTCCTTTTGATGCTTCATAAGCCATATATGACCATATCTGACCTATTGAACTTATTTCCGGTCACTTTCTATACATTCTCGTTAACACCTTCTGATATTACGTCAGCCATACAGAAGTCCATATTTTGACCAAAGAAACATATTTCTGGCCAAAGAGTACTCAATCTTGAACTTTCTACACATACTCATAATCTCCTTCTGATGCTTCATAAGCCATATATGGACATATCTGACCTATTGAACTTATTTCCGGTCAAAGGGTCCCAAGTTTAAAAAAAGTTATAGACTACTTTTGATGAAAAATCTGCCATACAGAGTCTTGGAATTCTGTATACAGAGGTAACTTTTTGACCTACTGGACATAATCCTTGCCAAAGAGTACCTGAACATTAACTTGCTTTTCATAAAGATTGACTTGTTGGTTATATTAGCCATACAGAGGTCCATATTTGACCCCAGGAAAATATTTCTGGCATAATGATCCTCAATCTTGAACTTTCCTTACATACTCATAGACATCTTCTGATGCTTGATTAGCCATATTGAAGTCCATTTAGAAGTCCACATCTTGACGGATTGAATTTGTTTCTGGTCAAAGGGTCCTAATTGGTTTTAAACTATATAAACTTAGAGACTCCTGATGTTAAATCAGCCATTCAGAATTCCCTATTTGACCTACTGAACATATTTTTGGCCAAATAGTCCTCAATCTTGAACTTTCTACATATACTCACTGACTCTTCTGATGCTTCATAAGCCATATATGGCCATATCTGACATATTGAACTTATATCCGGTCAAAGGGTCCTCAAAAGTTTTTAAACAATATAAAGTTATAGACTACTTTTAATGAAAAATATGCCATACAGAGTCTTTGAAATCTATCTTTCTAAAGATATTGACTCCTTCTGGTGTAAAATCAGCCATACAGAATTCCATATTTGACCTACTGAAAATATAACTGGCCAAAGAGTACTCATAGATAAACACTATACATTCAGATTGATTTCTTCTGAGGTTATATCAGACTGAAAAAAAGTCCATATTTGACTTTCTGAAAATTGTTCTGGCCATAGACTATTTGAAAATTCAACTTTAAATACATACTCATAGACTCCTTTTGATGCTTCACAAGCAATATATGGCCATATCTGACCTATTGAACTTATTTCCAGTCACTTTCTATACATTCTTGTTAACACCTTCTGATATTACGTCAGCCATACAGAATTTCATATTTTGACCACAGGAACATATTTCTGGCCAAAGTGTCCTCGATCTTGAACTTTCTATACATACTCAAAGACTCCTATTGATGCTTCATAAGTCCAATAGATATACATATCAGGTCTATTGAACTTATTTCTGGTCAAAGGGGCCTCAAAAGATTTTAAACTATATAAAGTTATAGACTCTTTCTGATGATAAATCAGCCATATACAGAGGTCCCTTTTTGACTTACTGGACATATTTTTGGCCAAAGAGTTCCTGAACATTACTTTGCTTTTCATAAAGATTGACTTGTTGTGATGTTATATTAGCCATACAGAAGTCCATATTTGACCCAAGGAACATATGTCTGGCCAAATAATCCTCAATCTTGAACTTTCCATATATACTCATAGACTCTTTCTGATGCTTCATTAGCCATATAGAAGTCCATTTAGAAGTCCATATCTTGACTGATTGAACTTATTTCTGGTCAAAGGGTCCATAAATGGTTTTAAACTATATGAACTAAGAGACGACTTCTGATGTTAATCAGCCATTCAAAATTCCACAATCGACCTACTGAACATATTTTTGGCCAAAAAAATGACAAAATTCAATATTTGACTCACTGAAAATTGTTTTGGCCATAGACTACTCGAAAATTAAACTTTAAATACATACTCATAGACTCCTTTTGATGCTTCATAAGCCATATATGGCCATATCTGACCTATCAAACTTATTTCCGGTCACTTTCTATACATTCTCGTTAACACCTTCTGATATTACTTCAGCCATACAGAAGTCCTTATTTTGACCAAAGGAATATATTTCTGGCCAAAGAGTCCTCAATCTTGCATTTTCTACACATACTCATAATCTCCTTCTGATGCGTCATATGCCATATATGGACATATCTGACCTATTGAACTTATTTCTGGTCAAACGGTCCTAAGTTTTTAAAAAAGTTATAGCCTACTTTTGATGAAAAATCATCTGCCATACAGAGTCTTTGAATTCTGTATACAAAGGTCACTTTTTGACCTACTGGACATAATCCTTGCCAAAGAGTACCTGAACATTAACTTGCTATTCATAAAGATTGACTTGTTGGTTATATTAGCCATACATAGGTCCATATTTGGCCCTAGGAAAATATTTCTGGCCAAATAATCCTCAATCTTGAACTTTCCATACATACTCATAGACAACTTCTGATGCTTGATTAGCCATATTGAAGTCCATTTAGAAGTCCACATCTTGACGGATTGAAATTATTTCTGGTCAAAGGGTCCTAATTGGTTTTAAACTATATAAACTTAGAGACTCCTGATGTTAAATCAACCATTCAGAATTCCCTATTTGACCTACTGAACATATTTTTGGCCAAAGAGTCCTCAATCTTGAACTTGCTACATATACTCACTGACTCTTCTGATGCTTCATAAGCCATATATGGCCATATCTGAACTATTGAACTTATTTCCGGTCAAAGGGTCTTAAGTTTTTAAAAAAGTTATAGACTACTTTTGATGTAAAATCTGCCATACGAGTCTTTGAACTCTATCTTTCTAAACATATTGACTCCTTCTCGTGTTAAATCAGCCATACAGAATTCCAAATTTGACCTACTGAAAATATAACTGGCCAAAGAGTACTCATAGATTAACACTATACATTCAGATTGATTTCTTCTGAGGTTATATCAGACTGAAAAAAAGGCCATATTTGACTTTCTGAAAATTGTTCTGGCCATAGACTAATCGAAAATTCAACTTTAAATACATACTCATAGACTCCTTTTGATGCTTCATAAGCCATATATGGCCATATCTGACCTATTGAAATTATTTCTGGTCACTTTCTATACATTCTCGTTAACACCTTCTGATATTACGTCAGCCATACAGAAGTCCATATTTTGACCAAAGGAACATATTTCTGGCCAAAGAGTCCTCAATCTTGAACTTTCTACACATACTCATAATCTCCTTCTGATGCTTCATAAGCCATATATGGACATATCTGACCTATTAAACTTATTTCCGGTCAAACGGTCCTAAGTTTTTATAAAAGTTATAGACTACTTTTGATGAAAAATCATCTGCCATACAGAGTCTTTGAATTCTGTATACAGAGGTCACTTTTTGACCTACTGGACATAATCCTTGCCAAAGAGTACCTGAACATTAACTTGCTATTCATAAAGATTGACTTGTTGGTTATATTAGCCATACATAGGTCCATATTTGACCCTAGGAAAATATTTCTGGCCAAATAATCCTCAATCTTGAACTTTCCATACATACTCATAGACAACTTCTGATGCTTGATTAGCCATATTGAAGTCCATTTAGAAGTCCACATCTTGACGGATTGAAATTGTTTCTGGTCAAAGGGTCCTAATTGGTTTTAAACTATATAAACTTAGAGACTCCTGATGTTAAATCAACCATTCAGAATTCCCTATTTGACCTACTGAACATATTTTTGGCCAAAGAGTCCTCAATCTTGAACTTTCTACATATACTCACTGACTCTTCTGATGCTTCATAAGCCATATATGGCCATATCTGACCTATTGAACTTATTTCCGGTCAAAGGGTCTTAAGTTTTAAAAAAAAGTTATAGACTACTTTTGATGTAAAATCTGCCATATGAGTCTTTGAACTCTATCTTTCTAAACATATTGACTCCTTCTCGTGTTAAATCAGCCATACAGAATTCCAAATTTGACCTACTGAAAATATAACTGGCCAAAGAGTACTCATAGATTAACACTATACATTCAGATTGATTTCTTCTGAGGTTATAACAGACTGAAAAAAAGGCCATATTTGACTTTCTGAAAATTGTTCTGGCCATAGACTACTCGAAAATTCAACTTTAAATACATACTCATAGACTCCTTTTGATGCTTCATAAGCCATATATGGCCATATCTGACCTATTGAAATTATTTCTGGTCACTTTCTATACATTCTCGTTAACGCCTTCTGATATTACGTCAGCCATACAGAAGTCCATATTTTGACCAAAGGAACATATTTCTGGCCAAAGAGTCCTCAATCTTGAACTTTCTAAACATATCTACTTCTGATGCTTCATAAGCCATATATGGCCATATCTGACCTATTGAACTTATTTCCGGTCAAAGGGTCTTAAGTTTTTTAAAAAGTTATAGACTACTTTTGATGAAAAATTTGCCATACAGAGTCTTTGAATTCTGTATACAGAGGTCACTTTTTGACTTACTGGACATAATCCTGGCCAAAGAGTACCTGAACATTAACTTGCTATTCATAAAGATTGACTTGTTGGTTATATTAGCCATACAGAGGTCCATATTTGACCCTAGGCAAATATTTCTGGCCAAATAATCCTCAATCTTGAACTTTCCATTTATACTCATAGACTCCTTCTGATGCTTCATTAGCAAAGTCCATTTAGAAGTCCATATCTTGACTGATTGAACTTATTTCTGGTCAAAGGGTCCATAAATGGTTTTAAACTATATGAACTTAGAGACGACTTCTGATGTTAATCAGCCATTCAGAATTCCACAATTGACCTACTGAACATATTTTTGGCCAAACAAATGACAAAAGTCCATATTTGACTCACTGAAAATAGTTCTGGCCATAGACTACTCGAAAATTCAACTTTAAATACATACTCAAAGACTCCTTTTGATGCTTCATAAGCCATATTTGGCCATATCTGACCTATTGAACTTATACATACCCATACATACTCATAGACAACTTCTGATGCTTGATTAGCCATATTGAAGTCCATTTAGAAGTCCATATCTTGACTGATTGAACTTATTTCTGGTCAAAGGGTCCATAAATGGTTTTAAACTATAAGAACTTAGAGATGACTTCTGATGTTAATCAGCCATTCAGAATTCCACAATTGACCTACTGAACATATTTTTGGCCAAAAAAAATGCCAAAAGTCCATATTTGACTTACTGAAAATTGCTCTGGCCAGAGAGTACACGAAAATGTAACTTTTTATACATACTCGTTAACACCTTCTGATATTACGTCAGCCATACAGAAGTCCATATTTGACCAAAGGAATATATTTCTGGCCAAAGAGTCCTCGATCTTGAACTTTCTATACACATTCATAGACTCCTACTGATGCTTCATGAGTCCAATAGATATCCATTTCTTGAATTATTGAACTTATTTCTGGTCAAAGGGTCCTTAAATGGTTTTAAACTATATAAACTTAGAGAATCCTTCTGATGTTAAATCAGCCATTCAGAATTTCATATTTGACCTACTGAAAATATAACTGGCCAAAGAGTACTCATAGATTAACACTATACATTAAGATTGATTTCTTCTGAGGTTATATCAGACTGAAAAAAAGTCCATATTTGACTTTCTGAAAATGGTTCTGGCCATAGACTACTCGAAAATTCAACTTTAAATACATACTCATAGACTCCTTTTGATGCTTCATAAGCCATATATGGCCATATCTGACCTATTGAACTTATTTCCGGTCACTTTCTTTACATTCTCGTTAACACCTTCTGATATTACGTCAGCCAATCAGAAGTCCATATTTGACCAAAGGAATATATTTCTGGCCAAAGAGTCCGCGATCTTTAACTTTCTATACACACTCAAAGACTCCTACTGATGCTTCATGAGTCCAATAGATATCCATATCTTGAATGATTGAACTTATTTCTGGTCAAAGGGTCCTTAAATGGTTTTAAACTATATAAACTTAGAGAATCCATCTGATGTTAAATCAGCCATTCAGAATTCCATATTTGACCTACTGAAAATAAAACTGGCCAAAGAGTACTCACAGATTAACACTATACATTCAGATTGATTTCTTCTGAGGTTATATCAGACTGAAAAAAAGTCAATATTTGACTTTCTGAAAATTGTTCTGGCCATAGACTACTCGAAAATTCAACTTTAAATACATACTCATAGACTCCTTTTGATGCTTCATAAGCCATATATGGCTATATCTGACCTATTGAACTTATTTCCGGTCACTTTCTTTACATTCTCGTTAACACCTTCTGATATTACGTCAGCCATACAGAAGTCCATATTTTGACCAAAGGAACATATTTCTGGCCAAAGAGTCCTCAATCTTGAACTTTCTACACATACTCATAATCTCCTTCTGATGCTTCATAAGCCATATATGGCCATATATGACCTATTGAACTTATTTCCGGTCAAAGGGTCTTAAGTTTTTTAAAAAGTTATAGACTACTTTTGATGAAAAATTTGCCATACAGAGTCTTTGAATTCTGTATACAGAGGTCACTTTTTGACTTACTGGACATAATCCTGGCCAAAGAGTACCTGAACATTAACTTGCTATTCATAAAGATTGACTTGTTGGTTATATTAGCCATACAGAGGTCCATATTTGACCCTAGGCAAATATTTCTGGCCAAATAATCCTCAATCTTGAACTTTCCATTTATACTCATAGACTCCTTCTGATGCTTCATTAGCAAAGTCCATTTAGAAGTCCATATCTTGACTGATTGAACTTATTTCTGGTCAAAGGGTCCATAAATGGTTTTAAACTATATGAACTTAGAGACGACTTCTGATGTTAATCAGCCATTCAGAATTCCACAATTGACCTACTGAACATATTTTTGGCCAAAAAAATGACAAAAGTCCATATTTGACTCACTGAAAATTGTTCTGGCCATAGACTACTCGAAAATTCAACTTTAAATACATACTCAAAGACTCCTTTTGATGCTTCATAAGCCATATATGGCCATATCTGACCTATTGAACTTATACATACCCATACATACTCATAGACAACTTCTGATGCTTGATTAGCCATATTGAAGTCCATTTAGAAGTCCATATCTTGACTGATTGAACTTATTTCTGGTCAAAGGGTCCATAAATGGTTTTAAACTATATGAACTTAGAGATGACTTCTGATGTTAATCAGCCATTCAGAATTCCACAATTGACCTACTGAACATATTTTTGGCCAAAAAAAATGCCAAAAGTCCATATTTGACTTACTGAAAATTGCTCTGGCCAGAGAGTACACGAAAATTTAACTTTTTATACATACTCGTTAACACCTTCTGATATTACTTCAGCCAATCAGAAGTCCATATTTGACCAAAGGAATATATTTCTGGCCAAAGAGTCCTCGATCTTGAACTTTCTAAACATATCTCCTTCTGATGCTTCATAAGCCATATATGGCTATATCTGACCTATTGAACTTATTTCCGGTCACTTTCTTTACATTCTCGTTAACACCTTCTGATATTACGTCAGCCATACAGAAGTCCATATTTTGACCAATGGAACATATTTCTGGCCAAAGAGTCCTCAATCTTGAACTTTCTAAACATATCTCCTTCTGATGCTTCATAAGCCATGTATGGCCATATCTGACCTATTGAACTTATTTCCGTTCAAAGGGTCTTAAGTTTTTTAAAAAGTTTTAGACTACTTTTGATGAAAAATTTGCCATACAGAGTCTTTGAATTCTGTATACAGAGGTCACTTTTTGACTTACTGGACATAATCCTGGCCAAAGAGTACCTGAACATTAACTTGCTATTCATAAAGATTGACTTGTTGGTTATATTAGCCATACAGAGGTCCATATTTGACCCTGGGCAAATATTTCTGGCCAAATAATCCTCAATCTTGAACTTTCCATACATACTCATAGACTCCTTCTGATGCTTCATTAGCCAAGTCCATTTAGAAGTCCATATCTTGACTGATTGAACTTATTTCTGGTCAAAGGGTCCATAAATGGTTTTAAACTATATGAACTTAGAGACGACTTCTGATGTTAATCAGCCATTCAGAATTCCACAATTGACCTACTGAACATATTTTTGGCCAAAAAAAATGACAAAAGTCCATATTTGACTTACTGAAAATTGCTCTGGCCAGAGAGTACACGAAAATTTAACTTTTTATACATACTCGTTAACACCTTCTGATATTACGTCAGCCATACAGAAGTCCATATTTGACCAAAGGAATATATTTCTGGCCAAAGAGTCCTCGATCTTGAACTTTCTATACACATTCATAGACTCCTACTGATGCTTCATGAGTCCAATAGATATCCATTTCTTGAATGATTGAACTTATTTCTGGTCAAAGGGTCCTTAAATGGTTTTAAACTATATAAACTTAGAGAATCCTTCTGATGTTAAATCAGCCATTCAGAATTCCATATTTGACCTACTGAAAATATAACTGGCCAAAGAGTACTCATAGATTAACACTATACATTCAGATTGATTTCTTCTGAGGTTATATCAGACTGAAAAAAAGTCCATATTTGACTTTCTGAAAATGGTTCTGGCCATAGACTACTCGAAAATTCAACTTTAAATACATACTCATAGACTCCTTTTGATGCTTCATAAGCCATATATGACCATATCTGACCTATTGAACTTATTTCCGGTCACTTTCTATACATTCTCGTTAACACCTTCTGATATTACGTCAGCCATACAGAAGTCCATATTTTGACCAAAGAAACATATTTCTGGCCAAAGAGTACTCAATCTTGAACTTTCTACACATACTCATAATCTCCTTCTGATGCTTCATAAGCCATATATGGACATATCTGACCTATTGAACTTATTTCCGGTCAAAGGGTCCCAAGTTTAAAAAAAGTTATAGACTACTTTTGATGAAAAATCTGCCATACAGAGTCTTGGAATTCTGTATACAGAGGTAACTTTTTGACCTACTGGACATAATCCTTGCCAAAGAGTACCTGAACATTAACTTGCTTTTCATAAAGATTGACTTGTTGGTTATATTAGCCATACAGAGGTCCATATTTGACCCCAGGAAAATATTTCTGGCATAATGATCCTCAATCTTGAACTTTCCTTACATACTCATAGACATCTTCTGATGCTTGATTAGCCATATTGAAGTCCATTTAGAAGTCCACATCTTGACGGATTGAATTTGTTTCTGGTCAAAGGGTCCTAATTGGTTTTAAACTATATAAACTTAGAGACTCCTGATGTTAAATCAGCCATTCAGAATTCCCTATTTGACCTACTGAACATATTTTTGGCCAAATAGTCCTCAATCTTGAACTTTCTACATATACTCACTGACTCTTCTGATGCTTCATAAGCCATATATGGCCATATCTGACATATTGAACTTATATCCGGTCAAAGGGTCCTCAAAAGTTTTTAAACAATATAAAGTTATAGACTACTTTTAATGAAAAATCTGCCATACAGAGTCTTTGAAATCTATCTTTCTAAAGATATTGACTCCTTCTGGTGTAAAATCAGCCATACAGAATTCCATATTTGACCTACTGAAAATATAACTGGCCAAAGAGTACTCATAGATAAACACTATACATTCAGATTGATTTCTTCTGAGGTTATATCAGACTGAAAAAAAGTCCATATTTGACTTTCTGAAAATTGTTCTGGCCATAGACTATTTGAAAATTCAACTTTAAATACATACTCATAGACTCCTTTTGATGCTTCACAAGCAATATATGGCCATATCTGACCTATTGAACTTATTTCCGGTCACTTTCTATACATTCTTGTTAACACCTTCTGATATTACGTCAGCCATACAGAATTTCATATTTTGACCACAGGAACATATTTCTGGCCAAAGTGTCCTCGATCTTGAACTTTCTATACATACTCAAAGACTCCTATTGATGCTTCATAAGTCCAATAGATATACATATCAGGTCTATTGAACTTATTTCTGGTCAAAGGGGCCTCAAAAGATTTTAAACTATATAAAGTTATAGACTCTTTCTGATGATAAATCAGCCATATACAGAGGTCCCTTTTTGACTTACTGGACATATTTTTGGCCAAAGAGTTCCTGAACATTACTTTGCTTTTCATAAAGATTGACTTGTTGTGATGTTATATTAGCCATACAGAAGTCCATATTTGACCCAAGGAACATATGTCTGGCCAAATAATCCTCAATCTTGAACTTTCCATATATACTCATAGACTCTTTCTGATGCTTCATTAGCCATATAGAAGTCCATTTAGAAGTCCATATCTTGACTGATTGAACTTATTTCTGGTCAAAGGGTCCATAAATGGTTTTAAACTATATGAACTAAGAGACGACTTCTGATGTTAATCAGCCATTCAAAATTCCACAATCGACCTACTGAACATATTTTTGGCCAAAAAAATGACAAAATTCAATATTTGACTCACTGAAAATTGTTTTGGCCATAGACTACTCGAAAATTAAACTTTAAATACATACTCATAGACTCCTTTTGATGCTTCATAAGCCATATATGGCCATATCTGACCTATCAAACTTATTTCCGGTCACTTTCTATACATTCTCGTTAACACCTTCTGATATTACTTCAGCCATACAGAAGTCCTTATTTTGACCAAAGGAATATATTTCTGGCCAAAGAGTCCTCAATCTTGCATTTTCTACACATACTCATAATCTCCTTCTGATGCGTCATATGCCATATATGGACATATCTGACCTATTGAACTTATTTCCGGTCAAACGGTCCTAAGTTTTTAAAAAAGTTATAGCCTACTTTTGATGAAAAATCATCTGCCATACAGAGTCTTTGAATTCTGTATACAAAGGTCACTTTTTGACCTACTGGACATAATCCTTGCCAAAGAGTACCTGAACATTAACTTGCTATTCATAAAGATTGACTTGTTGGTTATATTAGCCATACATAGGTCCATATTTGGCCCTAGGAAAATATTTCTGGCCAAATAATCCTCAATCTTGAACTTTCCATACATACTCATAGACAACTTCTGATGCTTGATTAGCCATATTGAAGTCCATTTAGAAGTCCACATCTTGACGGATTGAAATTATTTCTGGTCAAAGGGTCCTAATTGGTTTTAAACTATATAAACTTAGAGACTCCTGATGTTAAATCAACCATTCAGAATTCCCTATTTGACCTACTGAACATATTTTTGGCCAAAGAGTCCTCAATCTTGAACTTGCTACATATACTCACTGACTCTTCTGATGCTTCATAAGCCATATATGGCCATATCTGAACTATTGAACTTATTTCCGGTCAAAGGGTCTTAAGTTTTTAAAAAAGTTATAGACTACTTTTGATGTAAAATCTGCCATACGAGTCTTTGAACTCTATCTTTCTAAACATATTGACTCCTTCTCGTGTTAAATCAGCCATACAGAATTCCAAATTTGACCTACTGAAAATATAACTGGCCAAAGAGTACTCATAGATTAACACTATACATTCAGATTGATTTCTTCTGAGGTTATATCAGACTGAAAAAAAGGCCATATTTGACTTTCTGAAAATTGTTCTGGCCATAGACTAATCGAAAATTCAACTTTAAATACATACTCATAGACTCCTTTTGATGCTTCATAAGCCATATATGGCCATATCTGACCTATTGAAATTATTTCTGGTCACTTTCTATACATTCTCGTTAACACCTTCTGATATTACGTCAGCCATACAGAAGTCCATATTTTGACCAAAGGAACATATTTCTGGCCAAAGAGTCCTCAATCTTGAACTTTCTACACATACTCATAATCTCCTTCTGATGCTTCATAAGCCATATATGGACATATCTGACCTATTAAACTTATTTCCGGTCAAACGGTCCTAAGTTTTTATAAAAGTTATAGACTACTTTTGATGAAAAATCATCTGCCATACAGAGTCTTTGAATTCTGTATACAGAGGTCACTTTTTGACTTACTGGACATAATCCTGGCCAAAGAGTACCTGAACATTAACTTGCTATTCATAAAGATTGACTTGTTGGTTATATTAGCCATACAGAGGTCCATATTTGACCCTAGGCAAATATTTCTGGCCAAATAATCCTCAATGTTGAACTTTCCATACATACTCATAGACAACTTCTGATGCTTCATAAGCCATATCTGACCTATTGAACTTATATCCGGTCAAAGGGTCCTCAAAAGTTTTTAAACAATATAAAGTTATAGACTACTTTTAATGAAAAATCTGCCAAACAGAGTCTTTGAAATCTATCTTTCTAAAGATATTGACTCCTTCTGGTGTTAAATCAGCCATACAGAATTCCATATTTGACCTACTGAAAATGTAACTGGCCAAAGAGTACTCATAGATAAACACTATACCTTCAGATTGATTTCTTCTGAGGTTATATCAGACTGAAAAAAAAGTCAATATTTGACTCACTGAAAATTGTTTTGGCCATAGACTACTCGAAAATTAAACTTTAAATACATACTCATAGACTCCTTTTGATGCTTCATAAGCCATATATGGCCATATCTGACCTATTGAACTTATTTCCGGTCACTTTCTAAACATTCTCTTTAACACCTTCTGATATTACGTCAGCCATACAGAAGTCCATATTTTGACCAAAGGAACATATTTCTGACCAAAGAGTCCTCAATCTTGAACTTTTTACACATACTCATAATCTCCTTCTGATGCTTCATAAGCCATATATGGACATATCTGACGTGTTAGGGCCCAAGCCTTGAAAAGGCGAAGGCCCTATTGTTTTCCAAAGGATTATTATTTATTAGGGCCCAAGCCTTGAAAAGGCGAAGGCCCTATTGTTTTTCTAAGGATTATTAGGGCCCAAGCCTTGAAAAGGCGAAGGCCCTATTGTTTTTCTAAGGATTATTATTCTTCTTCTTCTTCTTTATTATTATTATTATTATTTTACTACCTTTTGGGCACTTTTGGGGGCCTTAACGTGCTCAAAAACTCTTGAAACTTTGCACAAATGTCAGAACCCGCGGCCATTAGAGCCGGACTGAAGCTGGGACCCGGGCGTGGCAGGGGGGCTCGCCAGCGCCCCCTGGAATGGGATTCAAAAACATGTCCATATCTCAAACACGCTTGCATGTAATAATATGAAACTTTGTACACATATAGATCTCATCGGGCCGAACAACTTTCGTGCTCTAAGTTTTACGCCAGTCCAACAGGAAGTCGGTTATTATGGGTTGTATGGAAACGCATGTTCTGGCATTTGAAACACTTCTCCTAGAGAATTCATCGGAAGACCACGCAACTCGGTGTGCATGAAGCCAAGACATGGAGGATGATAAATTGCGAGGGGATTTTTGATATCTCGAACGGTTTGGCCGTGGCGAGGAAACAAATTTATGAGGGGAGGGGAGGGGAGAGGAGAGGAGAGGAGGGGAGGGGGGATGTGTGTGTGTGTGTGTGTGTGTGTGTGTGTGTGTGTGTGTGTGTGTGTGTGTTTGTGTGTGTGTTTGTGTGTGATTTTGGTTGGGTGACAGTTGTAGGTTACAGTTTGACAAGAGTTTATAGTTTAACAAAAGCACAATGTTGTGTTTCATTGCGAGTGTACACAAATATAAGGAAACACTTTGCATTTTGAATGATGTTCTGTATGAACAAAATGACGGAGTATGTTTTTATGTCTCCATTGTTCGATCGAGCCACACACACACACACACACACACACACACACACACACACACACACACACACACACACACACACACACACACACACACACACACACACACACACACACACACACACAGCATTCCAGCATTGCAATCTTGACATCGCAGCATGTTCATTATAGCCTTAATAAAATATAATAATAAAATAGTCAACCTTACATATAAAAATTACACTGCTCTGTTTAAATAGTCAGTTGTACAGTTTGTGCCGTTCATAGTAAGCACCGCTCCACTGTGATGTTTCCAAGCACATTTTTGCGCATTTGAAGAGGATAATTTTTCTATATTGGAACATGAGTGTACAAAGTGTACAAAGTACATAAGCTATAATAAAGAATAGTTTAGCATCCAAAAATGTCAATAATATATATATTATTATATATATAATAATATATATGTTAAAAATAGGGGGAAAAAAGAATTTACATAATATATATATATATATATATATTTTTTTTTATATATATATATATATTTATATATTTATATATTATATATATATATATATATATAATTAAAGCTGCAAGCAGCGATGGAGGGCCCAAGCCTAAGCACTGACATTTAACACTTTTGGGATTTTGACGACCAGAGTTCAAGTCCCGGGTCATGTTTTTTTTTATTTTTATTTTTTTATACTTTTGGGATTTTGACGACAGGTCCCGGGTCATCGTTTTTGTTTTTGTTTTGTTTTTTTCATACTTTCCTATCATAGTTAAAAGGTAAAAGATATTCTTTAAACTGATGGCAGTTAAGCTCCATCCACAAAAAAATTGAGTTCAAGTCCCGGGTCATGTTTTTGTTTTTTTGTTTTCTCATACTTTTGGGATTTTGACGACAGGTCCCCCCGGGTCATCGTTTTTTTTTTTTTCATACTTTCCTATCATGGTTAAAAGGCAAAATATATTCTTTAAACTGATGGCAGTTAAGCTCCATCCACAAAAAAATTTAATCAACCTTTTTTTGAGCCACTTCATCAAAACCTCTCATAATGAGGGTGGGGGAACGGATTCCGACAGCTGTTTTTTTGCCGTCGGATTCTGTTCCCCCCCTCTCATGTTTCTTAGCAGTTAGGTTCAAATACTCAACAAACTTTTGTTTTACAGTTGTCCCCTATAGCCTAGTGGTCTAAGCACTGACACTTAACACTTTTGGGATTTTGACGACCAGAGTTCAAGTCCCGGGTCATGTTATTTTTTTTATTTTTTTCTTCATACTTTTGGGATTTTGACGACAGGTCCCGGGTCATCGTTTTTTTTTTTTTTATTTTTTTTTTATACTTTCCTATCATGCTTAAAAGGCAAAAGATATTCTTTAAACTGATGGCAGTTAAGCTCCATCCACAAAAAAATTGAGTTCAAGTCCCGGGTCATGTTTTTTTTTTTTTTTTTCATACTTTTGGGATTTTGACGACAGGTCCCGGGTCATTGTTTTTTTTTTTTGTTTTTTTTCATACTTTCCTATCATGGTTAAAAGGCAAAAGATATTCTTTAAACTGATGGCAGTTAAGCTCCTGAGTTCAAGTCCCGGGTCATGTTTTTTTTTTTTTTTTTCATACTTTTGGGATTTTGACGACAGGTCCCGGGTCATCGTTTTTTTTTTTTTCATACTTTCCTATCATGTTTAAAAGGCAAAATATATTCTTTAAACTGATGGCAGTTAAGCTCCATCCACAAAAAAATTTAGTTCAAGTCCCGGGTCATGTTTTTTTTTTTTTTTTTTTCATACTTTTGGGATTTTGACGACAGGTCCCGTGTCATTGTTTTTTTTTTTTTTCATACTTTCCTATCATGGTTAAAAGGCAAAATATATTCTTTAAACTGATGGCAGTTAAGCTCCATCCACAAAGAAATTGAGTTCAAGTCCCGGGTTATGTTTTTTTTTTTTTCATACTTTTGGGATTTTGACGACAGGTCCCGTGTCATCGTTTTTTTTTTTTTCATACTTTCCTATCATGGTTAAAAGGCAAAAGATATTATTTAAACTGATGGCAGTTAAGCTCCATCCACAAAAAAATTTAGTTCAAGTCCCGGGTCATGTTTTTTTTCATTTTTTTTTTTCATACTTTTGGGATTTTGACGACAGGTCCCGGGTCATCGTTTTCTTTTTTTTTCTTTTTTTTTCATACTTTCCTATCATGGTTAAAAGGAAAAAGATATTCTTTAAACTGATGGCAGTTAAGCTCCATCCACAAAAAAATTGAGTTCAAGTCCCGGGTCATGTTTTTTTTTCATTTTTTTTTTTCATACTTTTGGGATTTTGACGACAGGTCCCGGGTCATCGTTTTCTTTTTTTTTCTTTTTTTTTCTTTTTTTTTCATACTTTCCTATCATGGTTAAAAGGCAAAAGATATTCTTTAAACTGATGGCAGTTAAGCTCCATCCACAAAAAAATAGAGTTCAAGTCCCGGGTCATGTTTTTTTTCATTTTTTTTTTTCATACTTTTGGGATTTTGACGACAGGTCCCGGGTCATCGTTTTTTTTTTTTTTTTCATACTTTCCTATCATGGTTAAAAGGCAAAAGATATTCTTTAAACTGATGGCAGTTAAGCTCCATCCACAAAAAAATTGAGTTCAAGTCCCGGGTCATGTTTTTTTTTCATTATTTTTTTTTCATACTTTTGGGATTTTGACGACAGGTCCCGGGTCATCGTTTTTTTTTTTTTTTTTTTCATACTTTCCTATCATGGTTAAAAGGCAAAAGATATTCTTTAAACTGATGGCAGTTAAGCTCCATCCACAAAAAAAATGAATTCAAGTCCTGGGTCATGTTTTTTTTCATTTTTTTTTTTCATACTTTTGGGATTTTGACGACAGGTCCCGGGTCATCGTTTTTTTTTTTTTTCGTTTTTTTTCATACTTTCCTATCATGGTTAAAAGGCAAAAGATATTCTTTAAACTGATGGCAGTTAAGCTCCATCCACAAAAAAATAGAGTTCAAGTCCCGGGTCATGTTTTTTTTCATTTTTTTTTTCATACTTTTGGGATTTTGACGACAGGTCCCGGGTCATCGTTTTTTTTTTTTTTTTTTCATACTTTCCTATCATGGTTAAAAGGCAAAAGATATTCTTTAAACTGATGGCAGTTAAGCTCCATCCACAAAAAAAAATGAGTTCAAGTCCTGGGTCATGTTTTTTTTCATTTTTTTTTTTCATACTTTTGGGATTTTGACGACAGGTCCCGGGTCATCGTTTTCTTTTTTTTTTTTTTTTTTTCATACTTTCCTATCATGGTTAAAAGGCAAAAGATATTCTTTAAACTGATGGCAGTTAAGCTCCATCCACAAAAAAATTGAGTTCAAGTCCCAGGTCATGTTTTTTTTTCATTTTTTTTTTTCATACTTTTGGGATTTTGACGACAGGTCCCGGGTCATCGTTTTTTTTTTTTTTTCATACTTTCCTATCATGGTTAAAAGGCAAAAGATATTCTTTAAACTGATGGCAGTTAAGCTCCATCCACAAAAAAATTGAGTTCAAGTCCCGGGTCATGTTTTTTTTCATTTTTTTTTTTCATACTTTTGGGATTTTGACGACAGGTCCCGTGTCATCGTTTTTTTTTTTTTTCATACTTTCCTATCATGGTTAAAAGGCAAAATATATTCTTTAAACTGATGGCAGTTAAGCTCCATCCACAAAAAAATTTAGTTCAAGTCCCAGGTCATGTTTTTTTTTTCATTTTTTTTTTTTCATACTTTTGGGATTTTGACGACAGGTCCCGGGTCATCGTTTTTTTTTTTTTCATACTTTCCTATCATGGTTAAAAGGCAAAAGATATTCTTTAAACTGATGGCAGTTAAGCTCCATCCACAAAAAAATTGAGTTCAACTCCCGGGTCATGTTTTTTTTTCATTTTTTTTTTTCATACTTTTGGGAATTTGACGACAGGTCCCGGGTCATCGTTTTTTTTTTTTTTTCATACTTTCCTATCATGGTTAAAAGGCAAACGATATTCTTTAAACTGATGGCAGTTAAGCTCCATCCACAAAAAAATTGAGTTCAAGTCCCGGGTCATGTTTTTTTTCATTTTTTTTTTTCATACTTTTGGGATTTTGACGACAGGTCCCGGGTCATCGTTTTCTTTTTTTTTCTTTTTCTTTCATACTTTCCTATCATGGTTAAAAGGCAAAAGATATTCTTTAAACTGATGGCAGTTAAGCTCCATCCACAAAAAAATAGAGTTCAAGTCCCGGGTCATGTTTTTTTTCATTTTTTTTTTCATACTTTTGGGATTTTGACGACAGGTCCCGGGTCATCGTTTTCTTTTTTTTTTTTTTTTTTTCATACTTTCCTATCATGGTTAAAAGGCAAAAGATATTCTTTAAACTGATGGCAGTTAAGCTCCATCCACAAAAAAATTGAGTTCAAGTCCCAGGTCATGTTTTTTTTTCATTTGTTTTTTTCATACTTTTGGGATTTTGACGACAGGTCCCGGGTCATCGTTTTTTTTTTTTTTTCATACTTTCCTATCATGGTTAAAAGGCAAACGATATTCTTTAAACTGATGGCAGTTAAGCTCCATCCACAAAAAAATTGAGTTCAAGTCCCGGGTCATGTTTTTTTTCATTTTTTTTTTTTCATACTTTTGGGATTTTGACGACAGGTCCCGGGTCATCGTTTTTTTTTTTTTTTACACAACACAACACAACAAAGTGCATGATACTTTTATTGTTATTCTTCATTGCACAACGCTTGAGCGTATAAGCAAGCGATGCAACAGCAGATTGCATTGCTAATATCTTTAGTGCACTTTGGATTGAGATAGTTCTTGAATGCATTGCAAGGCAACAAAGTGCATGATACTTTTATTGTTATTCTTCACTGCACAACGCTTGAGCAAGCAAGCGATGCAACCGCAGATTGCATTGCAAATATCTTCAATGCATTGTTGAATGAGTTAGTTCTTGAATGCATTGCAAGGCAACAAAGTTAATGATACCTTTATTGTTAGTCTTCAATGCACAACGCTTGAGCGTATATGCAAGCGATGCAACAGCAGATTGCATTACAAATATCTTCATTGCATTTTGGATTGAGTTAGTTCTTGAATGCATTGAAATGCAACAAAGTGCATGCTACTTTTATTTTTATTCTTTAATGCACAACGCTTTAACATATGTGCAAAGCGATGCAACAGCAGATTGCATTGCAAATATCTTCAATGCATTGTTGAATGAGTTAGTTCTTGAATGCATTGCAAGGCAACAAAGTTAATGATACCTTTATTGTAAGTCTTCAATGCACAACGCTTGAGCGTATATGCAAGCGATGCAACAAGCAGATTGCATTACAAATATCTTCAGTGCATTTTGGATTGAGTTAGTTCTTGAATGCATTGAAATGCAACAAAGTGCATGCTACTTTTATTTTAATTTTTTAATGCACAACGCTTTAACATATGTGCAAAGCGATGCAACAGCAGATTGCATTGCAAATATCTTCAATGCACTGTTGAATGAGTAGTTCTTGAATGCATTGCAAGGCAACAAAGTGCATGATACTTTTATTGTTATTCTTCAATGCACAACACTTGAGCGTATAAGCAAGCGATGCAACAGCAGATTGCATTGCAAATATCTTCGATGCATTGTTGAATGAGTTAGTTCTTGAATGCATTGCCAGACAACAAAGTGCATGATACCTTTATTGTTAGTCTTCAATGCACAACGCTTGAGCGTATAAGCAAGCGATGCAACTGCAGATTGCATTGCAAATATCTTCAGTGCATTTTGGATTGAGATAGTTCTTGAATGCATTGAAATGCAACAAAGTGCATGTTACTTTTGTTTTTATTCTTTAATGCACAACGCTTTAACGTATGTGCAAAGCGATGCAACAGAAGATTGCATTGCAAATATCTTCGATGCATTGTTGAATGAGTTTGTTCCTGAATGCATTGCAAGGCAACAAAGTGCATGATACTTTTATTGTTATTCTTCAATGCACAACGCTTGAGCGTATAAGCAAGCGATGCAACAAGCAGATTGCGTTACAAATATCTTCAGTGCATTTTGGATTGAGTTAGTTCTTGAATGCATTGAAATGCAACAAAGTGCATGCTATTTTTATTTTTATTTTTTAATGCACAACGCTTGAGCTCATAAGCAAGCGATGCAACCGCAGATTGCATTGCAAATATCTTCAATGCATTGTTGAATGAGTTAGTTCTTGAATGCATTGCAAGGCAACAAAGTTAATGATACCTTTATTGTTAGTCTTCAATGCACAACGCTTGAGCGTATATGCAAGCGATGCAACAGCAGATTGCATTACAAATATCTTCATTGCATTTTGGATTGAGTTAGTTCTTGAATGCATTGAAATGCAACAAAGTGCATGCTACTTTTATTTTTATTCTTTAATGCACAACGCTTTAACATATGTGCAAAGCGATGCAACAGCAGATTGCATTGCAAATATCTTCAATGCATTGTTGAATGAGTTAGTTCTTGAATGCAATGCAAGGCAACAAAGTTAATGATACCTTTATTGTAAGTCTTCAATGCACAACTCTTGAGCGTATATGCAAGCGATGCAACAAGCAGATTGCATTACAAATATCTTCAGTGCATTTTGGATTGAGTTAGTTCTTGAATGCATTGAAATGCAACAAAGTGCATGCTACTTTTATTTTAATTTTTTAATGCACAACGCTTTAACATATGTGCAAAGCGATGCAACAGCAGATTGCATTGCAAATATCTTCAATGCACTGTTGAATGAGTAGTTCTTGAATGCATTGCAAGGCAACAAAGTGCATGATACTTTTATTGTTATTCTTCAATGCACAACACTTGAGCGTATAAGCAAGCGATGCAACAGCAGATTGCATTGCAAATATCTTCGATGCATTGTTGAATGAGTTAGTTCTTGAATGCATTGCCAGACAACAAAGTGCATGATACCTTTATTGTTAGTCTTCAATGCACAACGCTTGAGCGTATAAGCAAGCGATGCAACTGCAGATTGCATTGCAAATATCTTCAGTGCATTTTGGATTGAGTTAGTTCTTGAATGCATTGAAATGCAACAAAGTGCATGCTACTTTTATTTTTATTTTTTAATGCACAACGCTTTAACATATATGCAAAGCGATGCAACAGCAGATTGCATTGCAAATATCTTCAATGCATTGTTGAATGAGTTAGTTCTTGAATGCATTGCAAGGCAACAAAGTTAATGATACCTTTATTGTTAGTCTTCAATGCACAACGCTTGAGCGTATATGCAAGCGATGCAACAGCAGATTGCATGACAAATATCTTCATTGCATTTTGGATTGAGTTAGTTCTTGAATGCATTGAAATGCAACAAAGTGCATGCTACTTTTATTTTTATTCTTTAATGCACAACGCTTTAACATATGTGCAAAGCGATGCAACAGCAGATTGCATTGCAAATATCTTCAATGCATTGTTGAATGAGTTAGTTCTTGAATGCATTGCAAGGCAACAAAGTTAATGATACCTTTATTGTAAGTCTTCAATGCACAACTCTTGAGCGTATATGCAAGCGATGCAACAAGCAGATTGCATTACAAATATCTTCAGTGCATTTTGGATTGAGTTAGTTCTTGAATGCATTGAAATGCAACAAAGTGCATGCTACTTTTATTTTAATTTTTTAATGCACAACGCTTTAACATATGTGCAAAGCGATGCAACAGCAGATTGCATTGCAAATATCTTCAATGCACTGTTGAATGAGTAGTTCTTGAATGCATTGCAAGGCAACAAAGTGCATGATACTTTTATTGTTATTCTTCAATGCACAACACTTGAGCGTATAAGCAAGCGATGCAACAGCAGATTGCATTGCAAATATCTTCGATGCATTGTTGAATGAGTTAGTTCTTGAATGCATTGCCAGACAACAAAGTGCATGATACCTTTATTGTTAGTCTTCAATGCACAACGCTTGAGCGTATAAGCAAGCGATGCAACTGCAGATTGCATTGCAAATATCTTCAGTGCATTTTGGATTGAGATAGTTCTTGAATGCATTGAAATGCAACAAAGTGCATGTTACTTTTGTTTTTATTCTTTAATGCACAACGCTTTAACGTATGTGCAAAGCGATGCAACAGAAGATTGCATTGCAAATATCTTCGATGCATTGTTGAATGAGTTTGTTCCTGAATGCATTGCAAGGCTAGCCTGGCCAGCCAGACTTACATCAAGATGTTTAGTCTGGACACTCTCCATAGACTAGGCTTACTCCGAGAGGCGGGATAAACGGCTGTCTCTCAAAATCCCTCTGCACGCAATAGGATAGCGCTACAACCAATCAGAGCAACGAAGAAGGTGACGTTTTCCCACCAGCGGAGCTATTGGTATATTAAACTTTTTCCGTATCCAGTCGGCAAAACTCCGAACACATCTTCCTTTTTTTAAAATGATTTAAGTGCCGTTTTTTGCTCTTTTCTTAAAGAGAAACTTAACTCCAAGTCCTCCAGAGTCGCGGCCAAAGCCGATTCGAAAGACTGCTGTTCGACAGCTGCTGCCGCCATTCTTTGTTTACAAGTGCCTATGCCAGCCGTCGCAACTCTGTCGTCATATGTTAAGCCCGCCCCGCATGCTCTATACACGACGTGATTGGCCTGACCCAATCTGGGTTTTTGCTGCTAGAATGTGTATTGAGAGTTGCTAGACTGGCCCTGGCTGCAAAATACATTTTGCTGCCGCTAGGGGCGTCTAGATTTCTAGGCTATTGCAAGGCAACAAAGTGCATGATACTTTTATTGTTATTCTTAAATGCACAACGCTTGAGCGTATAAGCAAGCGATGCAACAAGCAGATTGCGTTACAAATATCTTCAGTGCATTTTGGATTGAGTTAGTTCTTGAATGCATTGAAATGCAACAAAGTGCATGCTACTTTTATTTTTATTTTTTAATGCACAACGCTTTAACATATATGCAAAGCGATGCAACAGCAGATTGCATTGCAAATATCTTCAATGCACTGTTAAATGAGTTAGTTCTTGAATGCATTGCAAGGCAACAAAGTGCATGATACTTTTATTGTTATTCTTCAATGCACAACACTTGAGCGTATAAGCAAGCGATGCAACAGCAGATTGCATTGCAAATATCTTCGATGCATTGTTGAATGAGTTAGTTCTTGAATGCATTGCCAGACAATAAAGTGCATGATACCTTTATTGTTAGTCTTCAATGCACAACGCTTGAGCGTATAAGCAAGCGATGCAACTGCAGATTGAATTGCAAATATCTTCAGTGCATTTTGGATTGAGTTAGTTTTTGAATGCATTGAAATGCAACAAAGTGCATGTTACTTTGTTTTTATTCTTTAATGCACAACGCTTTAACGTATGTGCAAAGCGATGCAACAGCAGATTGCATTGCAAATATTTTCGATGCATTGTTGAATGAGTTTGTTCCTGAATGCATTGCAAGGCAACAAAGTGCATGATACTTTTATTGTTATTCTTCAATGCACAACGCTTGAGCGTATAAGCAAGCGATGCAACAAGCAGATTGCATTGAAAATATCTTCGATGCATTGTTGAATGAGTTAGTTCTTGAATGCATTGCAATGCAACAAAGTGCATGATACTTTTATTGTTATTCTTCAATGCACAGCACTTGAGCGTATAAGCAAGCGTTGCAACAGCAGAATACATTGCAAATATCTTCGATGCATTGTTGAATGAGTTAGTTATTGAATGCATTGCAAGGCAACAAAGTCATGATACTTTTATTGTTATTCTTCAATGCACAACGCTTGAGCGTATAAGCAAGCGATGCAACAGCAGATTGTATTGCAAATATCTTCAGTGCATTTTGGATTGAGTTAGTTCTTGAATGCATTGAAATGCAACAAAGTGCATGTTACTTTTGTTTTCATTCTTTAATGCACAACGCTTTAACATATGTGCAAAGCGATGCAACAGCAGATTGCATTGCAAATATATTCAATGCACTGTTAAATGAGTTAGTTCTTGAATGCATTGCAAGGCAACAAAGTGCATGATACTTTTATTGTTATTCTTCATTGCACAACGCTTGAGCGTATAAGCAAGCGATGCAACAGCAGATTGCATTGCAAATATCTTTAGTGCACTTTGGATTGAGATAGTTCTTGAATGCATTGCAAGGCAACAAAGTGCATGATACTTTTATTGTTATTCTTCAATGCACAACACTTGAGCGTATAAGCAAGCGATGCAACAGCAGATTGCATTGCAAATATCTTCGATGCATTTTGGATTGAGATAGTTCTTGAATGCATTGAAATGCAACAAAGTGCATGTTACTTTTGTTTTTATTCTTTAATGCACAACGCTTTAACGTATGTGCAAAGCGATGCAACAGAAGATTGCATTGCAAAAATCTTCGATGCATTGTTGAATGAGTTTGTTCCTGAATGCATTGCAAGGCAACAAAGTGCATGATACTTTTATTGTTATTCTTAAATGCACAACGCTTGAGCGTATAAGCAAGCGATGCAACAAGCAGATTGCGTTACAAATATCTTCAGTGCATTTTGGATTGAGTTAGTTCTTGAATGCATTGAAATGCAACAAAGTGCATGCTACTTTTATTTTTATTTTTTAATGCACAACGCTTTAACATATATGCAAAGCGATGCAACAGCAGATTGCATTGCAAATATCTTCAATGCATTGTTGAATGAGTTAGTTCTTGAATGCATTGCAAGGCAACAAAGTTAATGATACCTTTATTGTTAGTCTTCAATGCACAACGCTTGAGCGTATATGCAAGCGATGCAACAGCAGATTGCATGACAAATATCTTCATTGCATTTTGGATTGAGTTAGTTCTTGAATGCATTGAAATGCAACAAAGTGCATGCTACTTTTATTTTTATTCTTTAATGCACAACGCTTTAACATATGTGCAAAGCGATGCAACAGCAGATTGCATTGCAAATATCTTCAATGCATTGTTGAATGAGTTAGTTCTTGAATGCATTGCAAGGCAACAAAGTTAATGATACCTTTATTGTAAGTCTTCAATGCACAACTCTTGAGCGTATATGCAAGCGATGCAACAAGCAGATTGCATTACAAATATCTTCAGTGCATTTTGGATTGAGTTAGTTCTTGAATGCATTGAAATGCAACAAAGTGCATGCTACTTTTATTTTAATTTTTTAATGCACAACGCTTTAACATATGTGCAAAGCGATGCAACAGCAGATTGCATTGCAAATATCTTCAATGCACTGTTGAATGAGTAGTTCTTGAATGCATTGCAAGGCAACAAAGTGCATGATACCTTTATTGTTAGTCTTCAATGCACAACGCTTGAGCGTATAAGCAAGCGATGCAACTGCAGATTGCATTGCAAATATCTTCAGTGCATTTTGGATTGAGATAGTTCTTGAATGCATTGAAATGCAACAAAGTGCATGTTACTTTTGTTTTTATTCTTTAATGCACAACGCTTTAACGTATGTGCAAAGCGATGCAACAGAAGATTGCATTGCAAATATCTTCGATGCATTGTTGAATGAGTTTGTTCCTGAATGCATTGCAAGGCAACAAAGTGCATGATACTTTTATTGTTATTCTTAAATGCACAACGCTTGAGCGTATAAGCAAGCGATGCAACAAGCAGATTGCGTTACAAATATCTTCAGTGCATTTTGGATTGAGTTAGTTCTTGAATGCATTGAAATGCAACAAAGTGCATGCTACTTTTATTTTTATTTTTTAATGCACAACGCTTTAACATATATGCAAAGCGATGCAACAGCAGATTGCATTGCAAATATCTTCAATGCACTGTTGAATGAGTTAGTTCTTGAATGCATTGCAAGGCAACAAAGTGCATGATACTTTTATTGTTATTCTTCAATGCACAACACTTGAGCGTATAAGCAAGCGATGCAACAGCAGATTGCATTGCAAATATCTTCGATGCATTGTTGAATGAGTTAGTTCTTGAATGCATTGCCAGACAATAAAGTGCATGATACCTTTATTGTTAGTCTTCAATGCACAACGCTTGAGCGTATAAGCAAGCGATGCAACTGCAGATTGAATTGCAAATATCTTCAGTGCATTTTGGATTGAGTTAGTTTTTGAATGCACTGAAATGCAACAAAGTGCATGTTACTTTGTTTTTATTCTTTAATGCACAACGCTTTAACGTATGTGCAAAGCGATGCAACAGCAGATTGCATTGCAAATATTTTCGATGCATTGTTGAATGAGTTTGTTCCTGAATGCATTGCAAGGCAACAAAGTGCATGATACTTTTATTGTTATTCTTCAATGCACAACGCTTGAGCGTATAAGCAAGCGATGCAACAAGCAGATTGCATTGAAAATATCTTCGATGCATTGTTGAATGAGTTAGTTCTTGAATGCATTGCAATGCAACAAAGTGCATGATACTTTTATTGTTATTCTTCAATGCACAGCACTTGAGCGTATAAGCAAGCGATGCAACAGCAGAATACATTGCAAATATCTTCGATGCATTGTTGAATGAGTTAGTTATTGAATGCATTGCAAGGCAACAAAGTCATGATACTTTTATTGTTATTCTTCAATGCACAACGCTTGAGCGTATAAGCAAGCGATGCAACAGCAGATTGTATTGCAAATATCTTCAGTGCATTTTGGATTGAGTTAGTTCTTGAATGCATTGAAATGCAACAAAGTGCATGTTACTTTTGTTTTCATTCTTTAATGCACAACGCTTTAACATATGTGCAAAGCGATGCAACAGCAGATTGCATTGCAAATATATTCAATGCACTGTTAAATGAGTTAGTTCTTGAATGCATTGCAAGGCAACAAAGTGCATGATACTTTTATTGTTATTCTTCATTGCACAACGCTTGAGCGTATAAGCAAGCGATGCAACAGCAGATTGCATTGCAAATATCTTTAGTGCACTTTGGATTGAGATAGTTCTTGAATGCATTGCAAGGCAACAAAGTGCATGATACTTTTATTGTTATTCTTCAATGCACAACGCTTGAGCGTATAAGCAAGCGATGCAACAGCAGATTGCATTGCAAATATCTTCGATGCATTGTTGAATAGTTCTTGAATGCATTGCAAGGGAACAAAGTGCATGATACCTTTATTGTTAGTCTTCAATGCACAACGCTTGAGCGTATATGCAAGCGATGCAACAGCAGATTGCATTACAAATATCTTCATTGCATTTTGGATTGAGTTAGTTCTTGAATGCATTGAAATGCAACAAAGTGCATGCTACTTTTATTTTTATTCTTTAATGCACAACGCTTTAACATATGTGCAAAGCGATGCAACAGCAGATTGCATTGCAAATATCTTCAATGCACTGTTTGAATGAGTTAGTTCTTGAATGCATTGCAAGGCAACAAAGTTAATGATACCTTTATTGTAAGTCTTCAATGCACAACGCTTGAGCGTATATGCAAGCGATGCAACAAGCAGATTGCATTACAAATATCTTCAAGTGCATTGTTGAATGAGTTAGTTCTTGAATGCATTGCAAGGCAACAAAGTTAATGATACCTTTATTGTAAGTCTTCAATGCACAACGCTTGAGCGTATATGCAAGCGATTTAACAAGCAGATTGCATTACAAATATCTTCAGTGCATTTTGGATTGAGTTAGTTCTTGAATGCATTGAAATGCAACAAAGTGCATGCTACTTTTATTTTTATTCTTTAATGCACAACGCTTTAACATATGTGCAAAGCGATGCAACAGCAGATTGCATTGCAAATATCTTCAATGCACTGTTTGAATGAGTTAGTTCTTGAATGCATTGCAAGGCAACAAAGTTAATGATACCTTTATTGTAAGTCTTCAATGCACAACGCTTGAGCGTATATGCAAGCGATGCAACAAGCAGATTGCATTACAAATATCTTCAAGTGCATTGTTGAATGAGTTAGTTCTTGAATGCATTGCAAGGCAACAAAGTTAATGATACCTTTATTGTAAGTCTTCAATGCACAACGCTTGAGCGTATATGCAAGCGATGCAACAAGCAGATTGCATTACAAATATCTTCAGTGCATTTTGGATTGAGTTAGTTCTTGAATGCATTGAAATGCAACAAAGTGCATGCTACTTTTATTTTTATTTTTTAATGCACAACGCTTTAACATGTGCAAAGCGATGCAACAGCAGATTGCATTGCAAATATCTTCAATGCACTGTTGAATGAGTTAGTTCCTTAATGCATTGCAAGGCAACAAAGTGCATGATACTTTTATTGTTATTCTTCAATGCACAACGCTTGAGCGTATAAGCGATGCAACAGCAGATTGCATTGCAAATATCTTCGATGCATTGTTGAATGAGTTAGTTCTTGAATGCATTGCAAGGGAACAAAGTGCATGCTACTTTTATTGTTATTCTTCAATGCACAAAGCTTGAGCGTATGTACTCGATCTTGAACTTTCTATACATTTTTGACCTACTGAAAATATAACTTGCCAAAGAGTACTCATAGATTAACACTATACATTCAGATTGATTTCTTCTGAGGTTATATGAGACTGAAAAAAAGTCCATATTTGACTTTCTGAAAATTGTTCTGGCCATAGACTACTCGAAAATTCAACTTTAAATACATACTCATAGACTCCTTTTGATGCTTCATAAGCCATATATGGCCATATCTGACCTATTGAACTTATTTCCGGTCACTTTCTAAACATTCTCTTTAACACCTTCTGATATTACGTCAGCCATACAGAAGTCCATATTTTGACCAAAGGAACATATTTCTGGCCAAAGAGTCCTCAATCTTGAACTTTTTACACATACTCATAATCTCCTTCTGATGCTTCATAAGCCATACATGGACATATCTGACTTGTTAGGGCCCAAGCCTTGAAAAGGCGAAGGCCCTATTGTTTTCCAAAGGATTATTATTTATTAGGGCCCAAGCCTTGAAAAGGCGAAGGCCCTATTGTTTTTCTAAGGATTATTAGGGCCCAAGCCTTGAAAAGGCGAAGGCCCTATTGTTTTTCTAAGGATTATTATTCTTCTTCTTCTTCTTTATTATTATTATTATTATTATTTTACTACCTTTTGGGCACTTTTGGGGGCCTTAACATGCTCAAAAACTCTTGAAACTTTGCACAAATGTCAGAACCCGCGGCCATTAGAGCCGGACTGAAGCTGGGACCCGGGCGTGGCAGGGGGGCTCGCCAGCGCCCCCTGGAATGGGATTCGAAAAGATGTCCATATCTCAAACACGCTTGCATGTAATAATATGAAACTCGGTACACATATAGATCTCATCGGGCCGAACAACTTTCGTGCTCTGTTTTACGCCAGTCCAACAGGAAGTCGGTTATTATGGGTTGTATGGAAACGCATGTTCTGGCATTTGAAACACTTCTCCTAGAGAATTCATCGGATGACCACGCAACTCGGTGTGCATGAAGCCAAGACATGGAGGATGATAAATTGCGAGGGGATTTTTGATATCTCGAACGGTTTGGCCGTGGCGAGGAAACAAATTTATGAGGGGAGGGGAGGGGAGGGGAGAGGAGAGGAGGGGAGGGGAGGGGAGGGGAGGGGGGATGTGTGTGTGTGTGTGTGTGTGTGTGTGTGTGTGTGTGTGTGTGTGTGTGTGTGTGTGTGTGTGTGTGTGTGTGTGTGTGTGTGTGTGTGTGTGATTTTGGTTGGGTGACAGTTGTAGGTTACAGTTTGACAAGAGTTTATAGTTTAACAAAAGCACAATGTTGTGTTTCATTGCGAGTGTACACAAATATAAGGAAACACTTTGCATTTTGAATGATGTTCTGTATGAACAAAATGACGGAGTATGTTTTTATGTCTCCATTGTTCGATCGAGCCACACACACACACACACACACACACACACACACACACACACACACACACACACACACACACACACACACACACACACACACACACACACACACACACACAGCATTCCAGCATTGCAATCTTGACATCGCAGCATGTTCATTATAGCCTTAATAAAATATAATAATAAAATAGTCAACCTTACATATAAAAATTACACTGCTCTGTTTAAATAGTCAGTTGTACAGTTTGTGCCGTTCATAGTAAGCACCGCTCCACTGTGATGTTTCCAAGCACATTTTTGCGCATTTGAAGAGGATTTTTCTATATTGGAACATGAGTGTACAAAGTGTACAAAGTACATAAGCTATAATAAAGAATAGTTTAGCATCCAAAAATGTTAATAATATATATATTATTATATATATAATAATATATATGTTAAAAATAGGGGGAAAAAAGAATTTACATAATATATATATATATATATATATATATATATAATTTTTTTTATATATATATATATATATATATTATATATATATATATATAATTAAAGCTGCAAGCAGCGATGGAGGGCCCAAGCCTAAGCACTGACATTTAACACTTTTGGGATTTTGACGACCAGAGTTCAAGTCCCGGGTCATGTTTTTTTTTATTTTATTTTTTTTATACTTTTGGGATTTTGACGACAGGTCCCGGGTCATCGTTTTTGTTTTTGTTTTGTTTTTTTCATACTTTCCTATCATAGTTAAAAGGTAAAAGATATTCTTTAAACTGATGGCTGTTAAGCTCCATCCACAAAAAAATTTAATCAACCTTTTTTTGAGCCACTTCATCAAAACCTCTCATAATGAGGGTGGGGGAACGGATTCCGACAGCTGTTTTTTTGCCGTCGGATTCTGTTCCCCCCCTCTCATGTTTCTTAGCAGTGAGGTTCAAATACTCAACAAACTTTTGTTTTACAGTTGTCCCCTATAGCCTAGTGGTCTAAGCACTGACACTTAACACTTTTGGGATTTTGACGACCAGAGTTTAAGTCCCGGGTCATGTTATTTTTTTCTTTTTTTTCTTCATACTTTTGGGATTTTGACGACAGTCCCGGGTCATCGTTTTTTTTTTTTTTTTTTTTTTTTTATACTTTCCTATCATGGTTAAAAGGCAAAAGATATTCTTTAAACTGATGGCAGTTAAGCTCCATCCACAAAAAAATTTAGTTCAAGTCCCGGGTCATGTTTTTTTTTTTTTTTTTCATACTTTTGGGATTTTGACGACAGGTCCCGGGTCATTGTTTTTTTTTTGTTTTTTTTTTTCATACTTTCCTATCATGGTTAAAAGGCAAAAGATATTCTTTAAACTGATGGCAGTTAAGCTCCTGAGTTCAAGTCCCGGGTCATGTTTTTTTTTTTTTTTTTTTTCATACTTTTGGGAAATTGACGACAGGTCCCGGGTCATCGTTTTTTTTTTTTTCATACTTTCCTATCATGTTTAAAAGACAAAATATATTCTTTAAACTGATGGCAGTTAAGCTCCATCCACAAAAAAATTTAGTTCAAGTCCCGGGTCATGTTTTTTTTTTTTTTTTTTTCATACTTTTGGGATTTTGACGACAGGTCCCGTGTCATCGTTTTTTTTTTTTTTCATACTTTCCTATCATGGTTAAAAGGCAAAATATATTCTTTAAACTGATGGCAGTTAAGCTCCATCCACAAAGAAATTGAGTTCAAGTCCCGGGTTATGTTTTTTTTTTTTTCATACTTTTGGGATTTTGACGACAGGTCCCGTGTCATCGTTTTTTTTTTTTTTCATACTTTCCTATCATGGTTAAAAGGCAAAAGATATTATTTAAACTGATGGCAGTTAAGCTCCATCCACAAAAAATTGAGTTCAAGTCCCGGGTCATGTTTTTTTTCATTTTTTTTTTTTCATACTTTTGGGATTTTGACGACAGGTCCCGGGTCATCGTTTTTTTTTTTTTTTTCATACTTTCCTGTCATGGTTAAAAGGCAAAAGATATTCTTTAAACTGATGGCAGTTAAGCTCCATCCACAAAAAAATTTAGTTCAAGTCCCGGGTCATGTTTTTTTTCATTTTTTTTTTTCATACTTTTGGGATTTTGACGACAGGTCCCGGGTCATCGTTTTCTTTTTTTTTCTTTTTTTTTCATACTTTCCTATCATGGTTAAAAGGCAAAAGATATTCTTTAAACTGATGGCAGTTAAGCTCCATCCACAAAAAAATAGAGTTCAAGTCCCGGGTCATGTTTTTTTTCATTTTTTTTTTCATACTTTTGGGATTTTGACGACAGGTCCCGGGTCATCGTTTTTTTTTTTTTTTTTTCATACTTTCCTATCATGGTTAAAAGGCAAAAGATATTCTTTAAACTGATGGCAGTTAAGCTCCATCCACAAAAAAAAATGAGTTCAAGTCCTGGGTCATGTTTTTTTTCATTTTTTTTTTTCATACTTTTGGGATTTTGACGACAGGTCCCGGGTCATCGTTTTCTTTTTTTTTCTTTTTTTTTCATACTTTCCTATCATGGTTAAAAGGCAAAAGATATTCTTTAAACTGATGGCAGTTAAGCTCCATCCACAAAAAAATAGAGTTCAAGTCCCGGGTCATGTTTTTTTTCATTTTTTTTTTCATACTTTTGGGATTTTGACGTCAGGTCCCGGGTCATCGTTTTCTTTTTTTTTTTTTTTTTTTATATTTTCCTATCATGGTTAAAAGGCAAAAGATATTCTTTAAACTGATGGCAGTTAAGCTCCATCCACAAAAAAATTGAGTTCAAGTCCCAGGTCATGTTTTTTTTTCATTTTTTTTTTTCATACTTTTGGGATTTTGACGACAGGTCCCGGGTCATCGTTTTTTTTTTTTTTCATACTTTCCTATCATGGTTAAAAGGCAAAAGATATTCTTTAAACTGATGGCAGTTAAGCTCCATCCACAAAAAAAATGAGTTCAAGTCCCAGGTCATGTTTTTTTTTTCATTTTTTTTTTTTCATACTTTTGGGATTTTGACGACAGGTCCCGGGTCATCGTTTTTTTTTTTTTCATACTTTCCTATCATGGTTAAAAGGCAAAAGATATTCTTTAAACTGATGGCAGTTAAGCTCCATCCACAAAAAAATTGAGTTCAAGTCCCGGGTCATGTTTTTTTTCATTTTTTTTTTTCATACTTTTGGGATTTTGACGACAGGTCCCGGGTCATCGTTTTTTTTTTTTTCATACTTTCCTATCATGGTTAAAAGGCAAAATATATTCTTTAAACTGATGGCAGTTAAGCTCCATCCACAAAAAAATTGAGTTCAAGTCCCGGGTCATGTTTTTTTTCATTTTTTTTTTTCATACTTTTGGGATTTTGACGACAGGTCCCGGGTCATCGTTTTTTTTTTTTTTTCATACTTTCCTATCATGGTTAAAAGGCAAAAGATATTCTTTAAACTGATGGCAGTGAAGCTCCATCCACAAAAAAATTGAGTTCAAGTCCCGGGTCATGTTTTTTTTCATTTTTTTTTTTCATACTTTTGGGATTTTGCCGACAGGTCCCGGGTCATCGTTTTTTTTTTTTTTTTCATTCTTTCCTATCATGGTTAAAAGGCAAAAGATATTCTTTAAACTGATGGCAGTTAAGCTCCATCCACAAAAAAATTTAGTTCAAGTCCCGGGTCATGTTTTTTTTCATTTTTTTTTTTCATACTTTTGGGATTTTGACGACAGGTCCCGGGTCATCGTTTTCTTTTTTTTTCTTTTTTTTTCATACTTTCCTATCATGGTTAAAAGGCAAAAGATATTCTTTAAACTGATGGCAGTTAAGCTCCATCCACAAAAAAATAGAGTTCAAGTCCCGGGTCATGTTTTTTTTCATTTTTTTTTTCATACTTTTGGGATTTTGACGACAGGTCCCGGGTCATCGTTTTTTTTTCTTTTTTTTTCATACTTTCCTATCATGGTTAAAAGGCAAAAGATATTCTTTAAACTGATGGCAGTTAAGCTCCATCCACAAAAAAAAATGAGTTCAAGTCCTGGGTCATGTTTTTTTTCATTTTTTTTTTTCATACTTTTGGGATTTTGACGACAGGTCCCGGGTCATCGTTTTCTTTTTTTTTCTTTTTTTTTCATACTTTCCTATCATGGTTAAAAGGCAAAAGATATTCTTTAAACTGATGGCAGTTAAGCTCCATCCACAAAAAAATAGAGTTCAAGTCCCGGGTCATGTTTTTTTTCATTTTTTTTTTCATACTTTTGGGATTTTGACGTCAGGTCCCGGGTCATCGTTTTCTTTTTTTTTTTTTTTTTTTTATATTTTCCTATCATGGTTAAAAGGCAAAAGATATTCTTTAAACTGATGGCAGTTAAGCTCCATCCACAAAAAAATTGAGTTCAAGTCCCAGGTCATGTTTTTTTTTCATTTTTTTTTTTCATACTTTTGGGATTTTGACGACAGGTCCCGGGTCATCGTTTTTTTTTTTTTTTCATACTTTCCTATCATGGTTAAAAGGCAAAAGATATTCTTTAAACTGATGGCAGTTAAGCTCCATCCACAAAAAAATAGAGTTCAAGTCCCGGGTCATGTTTTTTTTCATTTTTTTTTTCATACTTTTGGGATTTTGACGACAGGTCCCGGGTCATCGTTTTTTTTTTTTTTTTTTCATACTTTCCTATCATGGTTAAAAGGCAAAAGATATTCTTTAAACTGATGGCAGTTAAGCTCCATCCACAAAAAAATTGAGTTCAAGTCCCGGGTCATGTTTTTTTTCATTTTTTTTTTTCATACTTTTGGGATTTTGACGACAGGTCCCGGGTCATCGTTTTTTTTTTTTTCATACTTTCCTATCATGGTTAAAAGGCAAAATATATTCTTTAAACTGATGGCAGTTAAGCTCCATCCACAAAAAAATTGAGTTCAAGTCCCGGGTCATGTTTTTTTTCATTTTTTTTTTTCATACTTTTGGGATTTTGACGACAGGTCCCGGGTCATCGTTTTTTTTTTTTTTTCATACTTTCCTATCATGGTTAAAAGGCAAAAGATATTCTTTAAACTGATGGCAGTGAAGCTCCATCCACAAAAAAATTGAGTTCAAGTCCCGGGTCATGTTTTTTTTCATTTTTTTTTTTCATACTTTTGGGATTTTGCCGACAGGTCCCGGGTCATCGTTTTTTTTTTTTTTTTCATTCTTTCCTATCATGGTTAAAAGGCAAAAGATATTCTTTAAACTGATGGCAGTTAAGCTCCATCCACAAAAAAATTTAGTTCAAGTCCCGGGTCATGTTTTTTTTCATTTTTTTTTTTCATACTTTTGGGATTTTGACGACAGGTCCCGGGTCATCGTTTTCTTTTTTTTTCTTTTTTTTTCATACTTTCCTATCATGGTTAAAAGGCAAAAGATATTCTTTAAACTGATGGCAGTTAAGCTCCATCCACAAAAAAATAGAGTTCAAGTCCCGGGTCATGTTTTTTTTCATTTTTTTTTTCATACTTTTGGGATTTTGACGACAGGTCCCGGGTCATCGTTTTTTTTTTTTTTTTTTCATACTTTCCTATCATGGTTAAAAGGCAAAAGATATTCTTTAAACTGATGGCAGTTAAGCTCCATCCACAAAAAAAAATGAGTTCAAGTCCTGGGTCATGTTTTTTTTCATTTTTTTTTTTCATACTTTTGGGATTTTGACGACAGGTCCCGGGTCATCGTTTTCTTTTTTTTTCTTTTTTTTTCATACTTTCCTATCATGGTTAAAAGGCAAAAGATATTCTTTAAACTGATGGCAGTTAAGCTCCATCCACAAAAAAATAGAGTTCAAGTCCCGGGTCATGTTTTTTTTCATTTTTTTTTTCATACTTTTGGGATTTTGACGTCAGGTCCCGGGTCATCGTTTTCTTTTTTTTTTTTTTTTTTTTATATTTTCCTATCATGGTTAAAAGGCAAAAGATATTCTTTAAACTGATGGCAGTTAAGCTCCATCCACAAAAAAATTGAGTTCAAGTCCCAGGTCATGTTTTTTTTTCATTTTTTTTTTTCATACTTTTGGGATTTTGACGACAGGTCCCGGGTCATCGTTTTTTTTTTTTTTTCATACTTTCCTATCATGGTTAAAAGGCAAAAGATATTCTTTAAACTGATGGCAGTTAAGCTCCATCCACAAAAAAATAGAGTTCAAGTCCCGGGTCATGTTTTTTTTCATTTTTTTTTTCATACTTTTGGGATTTTGACGACAGGTCCCGGGTCATCGTTTTTTTTTTTTTTTTTTCATACTTTCCTATCATGGTTAAAAGGCAAAAGATATTCTTTAAACTGATGGCAGTTAAGCTCCATCCACAAAAAAAAATGAGTTCAAGTCCTGGGTCATGTTTTTTTTCATTTTTTTTTTTCATACTTTTGGGATTTTGACGACAGGTCCCGGGTCATCGTTTTCTTTTTTTTTCATTTTTTTTCATACTTTCCTATCATGGTTAAAAGGCAAAAGATATTCTTTAAACTGATGGCAGTTAAGCTCCATCCACAAAAAAATAGAGTTCAAGTCCCGGGTCATGTTTTTTTTCATTTTTTTTTTCATACTTTTGGGATTTTGACGTCAGGTCCCGGGTCATCGTTTTCTTTTTTTTTTTTTTTTTTTATATTTTCCTATCATGGTTAAAAGGCAAAAGATATTCTTTAAACTGATGGCAGTTAAGCTCCATCCACAAAAAAATTGAGTTCAAGTCCCAGGTCATGTTTTTTTTTCATTTTTTTTTTTCATACTTTTGGGATTTTGACGACAGGTCCCGGGTCATCGTTTTTTTTTTTTTTTCATACTTTCCTATCATGGTTAAAAGGCAAAAGATATTCTTTAAACTGATGGCAGTTAAGCTCCGTCCACAAAAAAAATGAGTTCAAGTCCCAGGTCATGTTTTTTTTTTCATTTTTTTTTTTTCATACTTTTGGGATTTTGACGACAGGTCCCGGGTCATCGTTTTTTTTTTTTTCATACTTTCCTATCATGGTTAAAAGGCAAAAGATATTCTTTAAACTGATGGCAGTTAAGCTCCATCCACAAAAAAATTGAGTTCAAGTCCCGGGTCATGTTTTTTTTCATTTTTTTTTTTCATACTTTTGGGATTTTGACGACAGGTCCCGGGTCATCGTTTTTTTTTTTTTCATACTTTCCTATCATGGTTAAAAGGCAAAATATATTCTTTAAACTGATGGCAGTTAAGCTCCATCCACAAAAAAATTGAGTTCAAGTCCCGGGTCATGTTTTTTTTCATTTTTTTTTTTCATACTTTTGGGATTTTGACGACAGGTCCCGGGTCATCGTTTTCTTTTTTTTTCTTTTTTTTTCATACTTTCCTATCATGGTTAAAAGGCAAAAGATATTCTTTAAACTGATGGCAGTTAAGCTCCATCCACAAAAAAATAGAGTTCAAGTCCCGGGTCATGTTTTTTTTCATTTTTTTTTTCATACTTTTGGGATTTTGACGACAGGTCCCGGGTCATCGTTTTTTTTTTTTTTTTTTCATACTTTCCTATCATGGTTAAAAGGCAAAAGATATTCTTTAAACTGATGGCAGTTAAGCTCCATCCACAAAAAAAAATGAGTTCAAGTCCTGGGTCATGTTTTTTTTCATTTTTTTTTTTCATACTTTTGGGATTTTGACGACAGGTCCCGGGTAATCGTTTTCTTTTTTTTTCTTTTTTTTTCATACTTTCCTATCATGGTTAAAAGGCAAAAGATATTCTTTAAACTGATGGCAGTTAAGCTCCATCCACAAAAAAATAGAGTTCAAGTCCCGGGTCATGTTTTTTTTCATTTTTTTTTTCATACTTTTGGGATTTTGACGTCAGGTCCCGGGTCATCGTTTTCTTTTTTTTTTTTTTTTTTTTATATTTTCCTATCATGGTTAAAAGGCAAAAGATATTCTTTAAACTGATGGCAGTTAAGCTCCATCCACAAAAAAATTGAGTTCAAGTCCCAGGTCATGTTTTTTTTTCATTTTTTTTTTTCATACTTTTGGGATTTTGACGACAGGTCCCGGGTCATCGTTTTTTTTTTTTTTTCATACTTTCCTATCATGGTTAAAAGGCAAAAGATATTCTTTAAACTGATGGCAGTTAAGCTCCATCCACAAAAAAATTGAGTTCAAGTCCCGGGTCATGTTTTTTTTCATTTTTTTTTTTCATACTTTTGGGATTTTGACGACAGGTCCCGGGTCATCGTTTTTTTTTTTTTTTCATACTTTCCTATCATGGTTAAAAGGCAAAAGATATTCTTTAAACTGATGGCAGTTAAGCTCCATCCACAAAAAAATTGAGTTCAAGTCCCAGGTCATGTTTTTTTTTTCATTTTTTTTTTTTCATACTTTTGGGATTTTGACGACAGGTCCCGGGTCATCGTTTTTTTTTTTTTCATACTTTCCTATCATGGTTAAAAGGCAAAAGATATTCTTTAAACTGATGGCAGTTAAGCTCCATCCACAAAAAAATTGAGTTCAAGTCCCGGGTCATGTTTTTTTTCATTTTTTTTTTTCATACTTTTGGGATTTTGACGACAGGTCCCGGGTCATCGTTTTCTTTTTTTTTCTTTTTTTTTCTTTTTTTTTCATACTTTCCTGTCATGGTTAAAAGGCAAAAGATATTCTTTAAACTGATGGCAGTTAAGCTCCATCCACAAAAAAATTTAGTTCTAGTCCCGGGTCATGTTTTTTTTTCATTTTTTATTTTCATACTTTTGGGATTTTGACGACAGGTCCCGGGTCATCGTTTTTTTTTTTTTCATACTTTCCTATCATGGTTAAAAGGCAAAAGATATTCTTTAAACTGATGGCAGTGAAGCTCCATCCACAAAAAAATTGAGTTCAAGTCCCGGGTCATGTTTTTTTTTCATTTTTTTTTTTCATACTTTTGGGATTTTGCCGACAGGTCCGGGGTCATCGTTTTTTTTTTTTTTTTCATTCTTTCCTATCATGGTTAAAAGGCAAAAGATATTCTTTAAACTGATGGCAGTTAAGCTCCATCCACAAAAAAATTGAGTTCAAGTCCCGGGTCATGTTTTTTTTTCATTTTTTTTTTTCATACTTTTGGGATTTTGACGACAGGTCCCGGGTCATCGTTTTCTTTTTTTTTCTTTTTTTTTCTTTTTTTTTCATACTTTCCTATCATGGTTAAAAGGCAAAAGATATTCTTTAAACTGATGGCAGTTAAGCTCCATCCACAAAAAAATTTAGTTCAAGTCCCGGGTCATGTTTTTTTTTCATTTTTTATTTTCATACTTTTGGGATTTTGACGACAGGTCCCGGGTCATCGTTTTTTTTTTTTTCTTTTTTTTTCTTTTTTTTTCATACTTTCCTATCATGGTTAAAAGGCAAAAGATATTCTTTAAACTGATGGCAGTTAAGCTCCATCCACAAAAAAATTGAGTTCAAGTCCCGGGTCATGTTTTTTTTCATTTTTTTTTTTCATACTTTTGGGATTTTGACGACAGGTCCCGGGTCATCGTTTTTTTTTTTTTTCATACTTTCCTATCATGGTTAAAAGGCAAAAGATATTCTTTAAACTGATGGCAGTGAAGCTCCATCCACAAAAAAATTGAGTTCAAGTCCCGGGTCATGTTTTTTTTCATTTTTTTTTTTCATACTTTTGGGATTTTGCCGACAGGTCCCGGGTCATCGTTTTTTTTTTTTTTTTCATTCTTTCCTATCATGGTTAAAAGGCAAAAGATATTCTTTAAACTGATGGCAGTTAAGCTCCATCCACAAAAAAATTGAGTTCAAGTCCCGGGTCATGTTTTTTTTTCATTTTTTTTTTTCATACTTTTGGGATTTTGACGACAGGTCCCGGGTCATCGTTTTCTTTTTTTTTCTTTTTTTTTCTTTTTTTTTCATACTTTCCTATCATGGTTAAAAGGCAAAAGATATTCTTTAAACTGATGGCAGTTAAGCTCCATCCACAAAAAAAAATGAGTTCAAGTCCTGGGTCATGTTTTTTTTCATTTTTTTTTTTCATACTTTTGGGATTTTGACGACAGGTCCCGGGTCATCGTTTTCTTTTTTTTTCTTTTTTTTTCATACTTTCCTATCATGGTTAAAAGGCAAAAGATATTCTTTAAACTGATGGCAGTTAAGCTCCATCCACAAAAAAATAGAGTTCAAGTCCCGGGTCATGTTTTTTTTCATTTTTTTTTTCATACTTTTGGGATTTTGACGTCAGGTCCCGGGTCATCGTTTTTTTTTTTTTTTCATACTTTCCTATCATGGTTAAAAGGCAAAAGATATTCTTTAAACTGATGGCAGTTAAGCTCCATCCACAAAAAAATTGAGTTCAAGTCCCGGGTCATGTTTTTTTTCATTTTTTTTTTTCATACTTTTGGGATTTTGACGACAGGTCCCGGGTCATCGTTTTTTTTTTTTTTTCATACTTTCCTATCATGGTTAAAAGGCAAAAGATATTCTTTAAACTGATGGCAGTTAAGCTCCATCCACAAAAAAATTGAGTTCAAGTCCCAGGTCATGTTTTTTTTTTCATTTTTTTTTTTTCATACTTTTGGGATTTTGACGACAGGTCCCGGGTCATCGTTTTTTTTTTTTTCATACTTTCCTATCATGGTTAAAAGGCAAAAGATATTCTTTAAACTGATGGCAGTTAAGCTCCATCCACAAAAAAATTGAGTTCAAGTCCCGGGTCATGTTTTTTTTCATTTTTTTTTTTCATACTTTTGGGATTTTGACGACAGGTCCCGGGTCATCGTTTTCTTTTTTTTTCTTTTTTTTTCTTTTTTTTTCATACTTTCCTGTCATGGTTAAAAGGCAAAAGATATTCTTTAAACTGATGGCAGTTAAGCTCCATCCACAAAAAAATTTAGTTCAAGTCCCGGGTCATGTTTTTTTTTCATTTTTTATTTTCATACTTTTGGGATTTTGACGACAGGTCCCGGGTCATCGTTTTTTTTTTTTTCATACTTTCCTATCATGGTTAAAAGGCAAAAGATATTCTTTAAACTGATGGCAGTGAAGCTCCATCCACAAAAAAATTGAGTTCAAGTCCCGGGTCATGTTTTTTTTTCATTTTTTTTTTTCATACTTTTGGGATTTTGCCGACAGGTCCGGGGTCATCGTTTTTTTTTTTTTTTTCATTCTTTCCTATCATGGTTAAAAGGCAAAAGATATTCTTTAAACTGATGGCAGTTAAGCTCCATCCACAAAAAAATTGAGTTCAAGTCCCGGGTCATGTTTTTTTTTCATTTTTTTTTTTCATACTTTTGGGATTTTGACGACAGGTCCCGGGTCATCGTTTTCTTTTTTTTTCTTTTTTTTTCTTTTTTTTTCATACTTTCCTATCATGGTTAAAAGGCAAAAGATATTCTTTAAACTGATGGCAGTTAAGCTCCATCCACAAAAAAATTTAGTTCAAGTCCCGGGTCATGTTTTTTTTTCATTTTTTATTTTCATACTTTTGGGATTTTGACGACAGGTCCCGGGTCATCGTTTTTTTTTTTTTCTTTTTTTTTCTTTTTTTTTTCATACTTTCCTATCATGGTTAAAAGGCAAAAGATATTCTTTAAACTGATGGCAGTTAAGCTCCATCCACAAAAAAATTGAGTTCAAGTCCCGGGTCATGTTTTTTTTCATTTTTTTTTTTCATACTTTTGGGATTTTGACGACAGGTCCCGGGTCATCGTTTTTTTTTTTTTTTCATACTTTCCTATCATGGTTAAAAGGCAAAAGATATTCTTTAAACTGATGGCAGTGAAGCTCCATCCACAAAAAAATTGAGTTCAAGTCCCGGGTCATGTTTTTTTTCATTTTTTTTTTTTCATACTTTTGGGATTTTGCCGACAGGTCCCGGGTCATCGTTTTTTTTTTTTTTTTCATTCTTTCCTATCATGGTTAAAAGGCAAAAGATATTCTTTAAACTGATGGCAGTTAAGCTCCATCCACAAAAAAATTGAGTTCAAGTCCCGGGTCATGTTTTTTTTTCATTTTTTTTTTTCATACTTTTGGGATTTTGACGACAGGTCCCGGGTCATCGTTTTCTTTTTTTTTCTTTTTTTTTCTTTTTTTTTCATACTTTCCTATCATGGTTAAAAGGCAAAAGATATTCTTTAAACTGATGGCAGTTAAGCTCCATCCACAAAAAAATTGAGTTCAAGTCCCGGGTCATGTTTTTTTTTCATTTTTTTTTTTCATACTTTTGGGATTTTGACGACAGGTCCCGGGTCATCGTTTTCTTTTTTTTTCTTTTTTTTTCTTTTTTTTTCATACTTTCCTATCATGGTTAAAAGGCAAAAGATATTCTTTAAACTGATGGCAGTTAAGCTCCATCCACAAAAAAATTTAGTTCAAGTCCCGGGTCATGTTTTTTTTTCATTTTTTATTTTCATACTTTTGGGATTTTGACGACAGGTCCCGGGTCATCGTTTTTTTTTTTTTCATACTTTCCTATCATGGTTAAAAGGCAAAAGATATTCTTTAAACTGATGGCAGTTAAGCTCCATCCACAAAAAAATTGAGTTCAAGTCCCGGGTCATGTTTTTTTTCATTTTTTTTTTTCATACTTTTGGGATTTTGACGACAGGTCCCGGGTCATCGTTTTTTTTTTTTTTTTCATACTTTCCTATCATGGTTAAAAGGCAAAAGATATTCTTTAAACTGATGGCAGTTAAGCTCCATCCACAAAAAAATTTAGTTCAAGTCCCGGGTCATGTTTTTTTTTCATTTTTTTTTTTCATACTTTTGGGATTTTGACGACAGGTCCCGGGTCATCGTTTTTTTTTTTTTTCATACTTTCCTATCATGGTTAAAAGGCAAAATATATTCTTTAAACTGATGGCAGTTAAGCTCCATCCACAAAGAAATTGAGTTCAAGTCCCGGGTTATGTTTTTTTTTTTTTCATACTTTTGGGATTTTGACGACAGGTCCCGTGTCATCGTTTTTTTTTTTTTCATACTTTCCTATCATGGTTAAAAGGCAAAAGATATTATTTAAACTGATGGCAGTTAAGCTCCATCCACAAAAAAATTGAGTTCAAGTCCCGGGTCATGTTTTTTTTCATTTTTTTTTTTCATACTTTTGGGATTTTGACGACAGGTCCCGGGTCATCGTTTTTTTCTTTTTTTTTCATACTTTCCTATCATGGTTAAAAGGCAAAAGATATTCTTTAAACTGATGGCAGTTAAGCTCCATCCACAAAAAAATTGAGTTCAAGTCCCGGGTCATGTTTTTTTTTCATTTTTTATTTTCATACTTTTGGGATTTTGACGACAGGTCCCGCGTCATCGTTTTTTTTTTTTTTCATACTTTCCTATCATGGTTAAAAGGCAAAAGATATTCTTTAAACTGATGGCAGTTAAGCTCCATCCACAATAAAAATTGAGTTCAAGTCCCGGGTCATGTTTTTTTTCATTTTTTTTTTTCATGCTTTTGGGATTTTGACGACAGGTCCCGGGTCATCGTTTTCTTTTTTTTTCTTTTTTTTTCATACTTTCCTATCATGGTTAAAAGGCAAAAGATATTCTTTAAACTGATGGCAGTTAAGCTCCATCCACAAAAAAATTGAGTTCAAGTCCCGGGTCATGTTTTTTTTTCATTTTTTATTTTCATACTTTTGGGATTTTGACGACAGGTCCCGCGTCATCGTTTTTTTTTTTTTTCATACTTTCCTATCATGGTTAAAAGGCAAAAGATATTCTTTAAACTGATGGCAGTTAAGCTCCATCCACAATAAAAATTGAGTTCAAGTCCCGGGTCATGTTTTTTTTCATTTTTTTTTTTCATGCTTTTGGGATTTTGACGACAGGTCCCGGGTCATCGTTTTCTTTTTTTTTCTTTTTTTTTCATACTTTCCTATCATGGTTAAAAGGCAAAAGATATTCTTTAAACTGATGGCAGTTAAGCTCCATCCACAAAAAAATTGAGTTCAAGTCCCGGGTCATGTTTTTTTTTCATTTTTTTTTTCATACTTTTGGGATTTTGACGACAGGTCCCAAGTCATCGTTTTTTTTTTTTTCATACTTTCCTATCATGGTTAAAAGGCAAAAGATATTCTTTAAACTGATGGCAGTTAAGCTCCATCCACAAAAAAATTGAGTTCAAGTCCCGGGTCATGTTTTTTTTCATTTTTTTTTTTCATACTTTTGGGATTTTGACGACAGGTCCCGGGTCATCGTTTTTTTTTTTTTTTCATACTTTCCTATCATGGTTAAAAGGCAAAAGATATTCTTTAAACTGATGGCAGTTAAGCTCCATCCACAAAAAAATTGAGTTCAAGTCCCAGGTCATGTTTTTTTTTTCATTTTTTTTTTTTCATACTTTTGGGATTTTGACGACAGGTCCCGGGTCATCGTTTTTTTTTTTTTCATACTTTCCTATCATGGTTAAAAGGCAAAAGATATTCTTTAAACTGATGGCAGTTAAGCTCCATCCACAAAAAAATTGAGTTCAAGTCCCGGGTCATGTTTTTTTTCATTTTTTTTTTTCATACTTTTGGGATTTTGACGACAGGTCCCGGGTCATCGTTTTCTTTTTTTTTCTTTTTTTTTCTTTTTTTTTCATACTTTCCTGTCATGGTTAAAAGGCAAAAGATATTCTTTAAACTGATGGCAGTTAAGCTCCATCCACAAAAAAATTTAGTTCAAGTCCCGGGTCATGTTTTTTTTTCATTTTTTATTTTCATACTTTTGGGATTTTGACGACAGGTCCCGGGTCATCGTTTTTTTTTTTTTCATACTTTCCTATCATGGTTAAAAGGCAAAATATATTCTTTAAACTGATGGCAGTTAAGCTCCATCCACAAAAAAATTGAGTTCAAGTCCCGGGTCATGTTTTTTTTCATTTTTTTTTTTCATACTTTTGGGATTTTGACGACAGGTCCCGGGTCATCGTTTTTTTTTTTTTTTCATACTTTCCTATCATGGTTAAAAGGCAAAAGATATTCTTTAAACTGATGGCAGTGAAGCTCCATCCACAAAAAAATTGAGTTCAAGTCCCGGGTCATGTTTTTTTTCATTTTTTTTTTTCATACTTTTGGGATTTTGCCGACAGGTCCCGGGTCATCGTTTTTTTTTTTTTTTTCATTCTTTCCTATCATGGTTAAAAGGCAAAAGATATTCTTTAAACTGATGGCAGTTAAGCTCCATCCACAAAAAAATTGAGTTCAAGTCCCGGGTCATGTTTTTTTTCATTTTTTTTTTCATACTTTTGGGATTTTGACGACAGGTCCCGGGTCATCGTTTTCTTTTTTTTTCTTTTTTTTTCATACTTTCCTATCATGGTTAAAAGGCAAAAGATATTCTTTAAACTGATGGCAGTTAAGCTCCATCCACAAAAAAATTGAGTTCAAGTCCCGGGTCATGTTTTTTTTTCATTTTTTTTTTTCATACTTTTGGGATTTTGACGACAGGTCCCGGGTCATCGTTTTCTTTTTTTTTCTTTTTTTTTCTTTTTTTTTCATACTTTCCTATCATGGTTAAAAGGCAAAAGATATTCTTTAAACTGATGGCAGTTAAGCTCCATCCACAAAAAAATTTAGTTCAAGTCCCGGGTCATGTTTTTTTTTCATTTTTTATTTTCATACTTTTGGGATTTTGACGACAGGTCCCGCCCGGGTCATCGTTTTTTTTTTTTTCATACTTTCCTATCATGGTTAAAAGGCAAAAGATATTCTTTAAACTGATGGCAGTTAAGCTCCATCCACAAAAAAATTGAGTTCAAGTCCCGGGTCATGTTTTTTTTCATTTTTTTTTTTCATACTTTTGGGATTTTGACGACAGGTCCCGGGTCATCGTTTTTTTTTTTTTTTTCATACTTTCCTATCATGGTTAAAAGGCAAAAGATATTCTTTAAACTGATGGCAGTTAAGCTCCATCCACAAAAAAATTGAGTTCAAGTCCCGGGTCATGTTTTTTTTCATTTTTTTTTTTCATACTTTTGGGATTTTGACGACAGGTCCCGGGTCATCGTTTTTTTTTTTTTTTTCATACTTTCCTATCATGGTTAAAAGGCAAAAGATATTCTTTAAACTGATGGCAGTTAAGCTCCATCCACAAAAAAATTTAGTTCAAGTCCCGGGTCATGTTTTTTTTTCATTTTTTTTTTTCATACTTTTGGGATTTTGACGACAGGTCCCGGGTCATCGTTTTTTTTTTTTTTCATACTTTCCTATCATGGTTAAAAGGCAAAATATATTCTTTAAACTGATGGCAGTTAAGCTCCATCCACAAAGAAATTGAGTTCAAGTCCCGGGTTATGTTTTTTTTTTTTTCATACTTTTGGGATTTTGACGACAGGTCCCGTGTCATCGTTTTTTTTTTTTTCATACTTTCCTATCATGGTTAAAAGGCAAAAGATATTATTTAAACTGATGGCAGTTAAGCTCCATCCACAAAAAAATTGAGTTCAAGTCCCGGGTCATGTTTTTTTTCATTTTTTTTTTTCATACTTTTGGGATTTTGACGACAGGTCCCGGGTCATCGTTTTTTTCTTTTTTTTTCATACTTTCCTATCATGGTTAAAAGGCAAAAGATATTCTTTAAACTGATGGCAGTTAAGCTCCATCCACAAAAAAATTGAGTTCAAGTCCCGGGTCATGTTTTTTTTTCATTTTTTATTTTCATACTTTTGGGATTTTGACGACAGGTCCCGCGTCATCGTTTTTTTTTTTTTTCATACTGTCCTATCATGGTTAAAAGGCAAAAGATATTCTTTAAACTGATGGCAGTTAAGCTCCATCCACAAAAAAATTGAGTTCAAGTCCCGGGTCATGTTTTTTTTTCATTATTTTTTTTTCATACTTTTGGGATTTTGACGACAGGTCCCGGGTCATCGTTTTCTTTTTTTTTCTTTTTTTTCATACTTTCCTATCATGGTTAAAAGGCAAAAGATATTCTTTAAACTGATGGCAGTTAAGCTCCATCCACAAAAAAATAGAGTTCAAGTCCCGGGTCATGTTTTTTTTCATTTTTTTTTTCATACTTTTGGGATTTTGACGACAGGTCCCGGGTCATCGTTTTTTTTGTTTTTTTTTCATACTTTCCTATCATGGTTAAAAGGCAAAAGATATTCTTTAAACTGATGGCAGTTAAGCTCCATCCACAAAAAAAAATGAGTTCAAGTCCTGGGTCATGTTATTTTTCATTTTTTTTTTTCATACTTTTGGGATTTTGACGACAGGTCCCGGGTCATCGTTTTCTTTTTTTTTCTTTTTTTTTCATACTTTCCTATCATGGTTAAAAGGCAAAAGATATTCTTTAAACTGATGGCAGTTAAGCTCCATCCACAAAAAAATAGAGTTCAAGTCCCGGGTCATGTTTTTTTTCATTTTTTTTTTCATACTTTTGGGATTTTGACGACAGGTCCCGGGTCATCGTTTTCTTTTTTTTTTTTTTTTTTTCATACTTTCCTATCATGGTTAAAAGGCAAAAGATATTCTTTAAACTGATGGCAGTTAAGCTCCATCCACAAAAAAATTGAGTTCAAGTCCCAGGTCATGTTTTTTTTTCATTTTTTTTTTTCATACTTTTGGGATTTTGACGACAGGTCCCGGGTCATCGTTTTTTTTTTTTTTTCATACTTTCCTATCATGGTTAAAAGGCAAAAGATATTCTTTAAACTGATGGCAGTTAAGCTCCATCCACAAAAAAATTGAGTTCAAGTCCCGGGTCATGTTTTTTTTCATTTTTTTTTTTCATACTTTTGGGATTTTGACGACAGGTCCCGGGTCATCGTTTTTTTTTTTTTTTCATACTTTCCTATCATGGTTAAAAGGCAAAAGATATTCTTTAAACTGATGGCAGTTAAGCTCCATCCACAAAAAAATTGAGTTCAAGTCCCGGGTCATGTTTTTTTTCATTTTTTTTTTTTCATACTTTTGGGATTTTGACGACAGGTCCCGGGTCATCGTTTTTTTTTTTTTCATACTTTCCTATCATGGTTAAAAGGCAAAAGATATTCTTTAAACTGATGGCAGTTAAGCTCCATCCACAAAAAAATTGAGTTCAAGTCCCGGGTCATGTTTTTTTTCATTTTTTTTTTTCATACTTTTGGGATTTTGACGACAGGTCCCGGGTCATCGTTTTTTTTTTTTTTTACACAACACAACACAACAAAGTGCATGATACTTTTATTGTTATTCTTCATTGCACAACGCTTGAGCGTATAAGCAAGCGATGCAACAGCAGATTGCATTGCTAATATCTTTAGTGCACTTTGGATTGAGATAGTTCTTGAATGCATTGCAAGGCAACAAAGTGCATGATACTTTTATTGTTATTCTTCACTGCACAACGCTTGAGCTCATAAGCAAGCGATGCAACCGCAGATTGCATTGCAAATATCTTCGATGCATTGTTGAATGAGTTAGTTCTTGAATGCATTGCAAGGCAACAAAGTTAATGATACCTTTATTGTTAGTCTTCAATGCACAACGCTTGAGCGTATATGCAAGCGATGCAACAGCAGATTGCATTACAAATATCTTCATTGCATTTTGGATTGAGTTAGTTCTTGAATGCATTGAAATGCAACAAAGTGCATGCTACTTTTATTTTTATTCTTTAATGCACAACGCTTTAACATATGTGCAAAGCGATGCAACAGCAGATTGCATTGCAAATATCTTCAATGCATTGTTGAATGAGTTAGTTCTTGAATGCATTGCAAGGCAACAAAGTTAATGATACCTTTATTGTAAGTCTTCAATGCACAACTCTTGAGCGTATATGCAAGCGATGCAACAAGCAGATTGCATTACAAATATCTTCAGTGCATTTTGGATTGAGTTAGTTCTTGAATGCATTGAAATGCAACAAAGTGCATGCTACTTTTATTTTAATTTTTTAATGCACAACGCTTTAACATATGTGCAAAGCGATGCAACAGCAGATTGCATTGCAAATATCTTCAATGCACTGTTGAATGAGTAGTTCTTGAATGCATTGCAAGGCAACAAAGTGCATGATACTTTTATTGTTATTCTTCAATGCACAACACTTGAGCGTATAAGCAAGCGATGCAACAGCAGATTGCATTGCAAATATCTTAGATGCATTGTTGAATGAGTTAGTTCTTGAATGCATTGCCAGACAACAAAGTGCATGATACCTTTATTGTTAGTCTTCAATGCACAACGCTTGAGCGTATAAGCAAGCGATGCAACTGCAGATTGCATTGCAAATATCTTCAGTGCATTTTGGATTGAGATAGTTCTTGAATGCATTGAAATGCAACAAAGTGCATGTTACTTTTGTTTTTATTCTTTAATGCACAACGCTTTAACGTATGTGCAAAGCGATGCAACAGAAGATTGCATTGCAAATATCTTCGATGCATTGTTGAATGAGTTTGTTCCTGAATGCATTGCAAGGCAACAAAGTGCATGATACTTTTATTGTTATTCTTAAATGCACAACGCTTGAGCGTATAAGCAAGCGATGCAACAAGCAGATTGCGTTACAAATATCTTCAGTGCATTTTGGATTGAGTTAGTTCTTGAATGCATTGAAATGCAACAAAGTGCATGCTACTTTTATTTTTATTTTTTAATGCACAACGCTTTAACATATATGCAAAGCGATGCAACAGCAGATTGCATTGCAAATATCTTCAATGCACTGTTGAATGAGTTAGTTCTTGAATGCATTGCAAGGCAACAAAGTGCCTGATACTTTTATTGTTATTCTTCAATGCACAACACTTGAGCGTATAAGCAAGCGATGCAACAGCAGATTGCATTGCAAATATCTTCGATGCATTGTTGAATGAGTTAGTTCTTGAATGCATTGCCAGACAATAAAGTGCATGATACCTTTATTGTTAGTCTTCAATGCACAACGCTTGAGCGTATAAGCAAGCGATGCAACTGCAGATTGAATTGCAAATATCTTCAGTGCATTTTGGATTGAGTTAGTTTTTGAATGCATTGAAATGCAACAAAGTGCATGTTACTTTGTTTTTATTCTTTAATGCACAACGCTTTAACGTATGTGCAAAGCGATGCAACAGCAGATTGCATTGCAAATATCTTCGATGCATTGTTGAATGAGTTTGTTCCTGAATGCATTGCAAGGCAACAAAGTGCATGATACTTTTATTGTTATTCTTCAATGCACAACGCTTGAGCGTATAAGCAAGCGATGCAACAAGCAGATTGCATTACAAATATCTTCAGTGCGTTTTGGATTGAGTTAGTTCTTGAATGCATTGAAATGCAACAAAGTGCATGCTACTTTTATTTTTATTTTTTAATGCACAACGCTTTAACACATGTGCAAAGCGATGCAACAGCAGATTGCATTGCAAATATCTTCAATGCACTGTTGAATGAGTTAGTTCTTGAATGCATTGCAAGGCAACAAAGTGCATGATACTTTTATTGTTATTCTTCAATGCACAACACTTGAGCGTATAAGCAAGCGATGCAACAGCAGATTGCATTGCAAATATCTTCGATGCATTGTTGAATGAGTTAGTTCTTGAATGCATTGCAATGCAACAAAGTGCATGATACTTTTAATGTTATTCTTCAATGCACAGCACTTGAGCGTATAAGCAAGCGATGCAACAGCAGAATGCATTGCAAATATCTTCGATGCATTGTTGAATGAGTTAGTTATTGAATGCATTGCAAGGCAACAAAGTCATGATACTTTTATTGTTATTCTTCAATGCACAACGCTTGAGCGTATAAGCAAGCGATGCAACAGCAGATTGTATTACAAATATCTTCAGTGCATTTTGGATTGAGTTAGTTCTTGAATGCATTGAAATGCAACAAAGTGCATGTTACTTTTGTTTTCATTCTTTAATGCACAACGCTTTAACATATGTGCAAAGCGATGCAACAGCAGATTGCATTGCAAATATATTCAATGCACTGTTAAATGAGTTAGTTCTTGAATGCATTGCAAGGCAACAAAGTGCATGATACTTTTATTGTTATTCTTCATTGCACAACGCTTGAGCGTATAAGCAAGCGATGCAACAGCAGATTGCATTGCAAATATCTTTAGTGCACTTTGGATTGAGATAGTTCTTGAATGCATTGCAAGGCAACAAAGTGCATGATACTTTTATTGTTATTCTTCAATGCACAACGCTTGAGCGTATAAGCAAGCGATGCAACAGCAGATTGCATTGCAAATATCTTCGATGCATTGTTGAATGAGTTAGTTCTTGAATGCATTGCAAGGGAACAAAGTGCATTGATACTTTTATTGTTATTCTTCATTGCACAACGCTTGAGCGTATAAGCAAGCGATGCAACAGCAGATTGCATTGCAAATATCTTTAATGCACTTTGGATTGAGATAGTTCTTGAATGCATTGCAAGGCAACAAAGTGCATGATACTTTTATTGTTATTCTTCAATGCACAACGCTTGAGCTCATAAGCAAGCGATGCAACCGCAGATTGCATTGCAAATATCTTCAATGCATTGTTGAATGAGTTAGTTCTTGAATGCATTGCAAGGCAACAAAGTTAATGATACCTTTATTGTTAGTCTTCAATGCACAACGCTTGAGCGTATATGCAAGCGATGCAACAGCAGATTGCATTACAAATATCTTCATTGCATTTTGGATTGAGTTAGTTCTTGAATGCATTGAAATGCAACAAAGTGCATGCTACTTTTATTTTTATTCTTTAATGCACAACGCTTTAACATATGTGCAAAGCGATGCAACAGCAGATTGCATTGCAAATATCTTCAATGCACTGTTTGAATGAGTTAGTTCTTGAATGCATTGCAAGGCAACAAAGTTAATGATACCTTTATTGTAAGTCTTCAATGCACAACGCTTGAGCGTATATGCAAGCGATGCAACAAGCAGATTGCATTACAAATATCTTCAAGTGCATTGTTGAATGAGTTAGTTCTTGAATGCATTGCAAGGCAACAAAGTTAATGATACCTTTATTGTAAGTCTTCAATGCACAACGCTTGAGCGTATATGCAAGCGATGCAACAAGCAGATTGCATTACAAATATCTTCAGTGCATTTTGGATTGAGTTAGTTCTTGAATGCATTGAAATGCAACAAAGTGCATGCTACTTTTATTTTTATTTTTTAATGCACAACGCTTTAACATGTGCAAAGCGATGCAACAGCAGATTGCATTGCAAATATCTTCAATGCACTGTTGAATGAGTTAGTTCCTTAATGCATTGCAAGGCAACAAAGTGCATGATACTTTTATTGTTATTCTTCAATGCACAACGCTTGAGCGTATAAGCGATGCAACAGCAGATTGCATTGCAAATATCTTCGATGTATTGTTGAATGAGTTAGTTCTTGAATGCATTGCAAGGGAACAAAGTGCATGCTACTTTTATTGTTATTCTTCAATGCACAAAGCTTGAGCGTATGTACTCGATCTTGAACTTTCTATACATTTTTGACCTACTGAAAATATAACTTGCCAAAGAGTACTCATAGATTAACACTATACATTCAGATTGATTTCTTCTGAGGTTATATGAGACTGAAAAAAAGTCCATATTTGACTTTCTGAAAATTGTTCTGGCCATAGACTACTCGAAAATTCAACTTTAAATACATACTCATAGACTCCTTTTGATGCTTCATAAGCCATATATGGCCATATCTGACCTATTGAACTTATTTCCGGTCACTTTCTAAACATTCTCTTTAACACCTTCTGATATTACGTCAGCCATACAGAAGTCCATATTTTGACCAAAGGAACATATTTCTGGCCAAAGAGTCCTCAATCTTGAACTTTTTACACATACTCATAATCTCCTTCTGATGCTTCATAAGCCATATATGGACATATCTGACTTGTTAGGGCCCAAGCCTTGAAAAGGCGAAGGCCCTATTGTTTTCCAAAGGATTATTATTTATTAGGGCCCAAGCCTTGAAAAGGCGAAGGCCCTATTGTTTTTCTAAGGATTATTAGGGCCCAAGCCTTGAAAAGGCGAAGGCCCTATTGTTTTTCTAAGGATTATTATTCTTCTTCTTCTTCTTCTTTATTATTATTATTATTATTATTATTATTTTACTACCTTTTGGGCACTTTTGGGGGCCTTAACATGCTCAAAAACTCTTGAAACTTTGCACAAATGTCAGAACCCGCGGCCATTAGAGCCGGACTGAAGCTGGGACCCGGGCGTGGCAGGGGGGCTCGCCAGCGCCCCCTGGAATGGGATTCAAAAACATGTCCATATCTCAAACACGCTTGCATGTAATAATATGAAACTCGGTACACATATAGATCTCATCGGGCCGAACAACTTTCGTGCTCTAAGTTTTACGCCAGTCCAACAGGAAGTCGGTTATTATGGGTTGTATGGAAACGCATGTTCCGGCATTTGAAACACTTCTCCTAGAGAATTCATCGGATGACCACGCAACTCAGTGTGCATGAAGCCAAGACATGGAGGATGATAAATTGCGAGGGGATTTTTGATATCTCGAACGGTTTGGCCGTGGCGAGGAAACAAATTTATGAGGGGAGGGGAGGGGAGAGGAGAGGAGGGGAGGGGAGGGCGGATGTGTGTGTGTGTGTGTGTGTGTGTGTGTGTGTGTGTTTGTGTGTGTGTGTGTGTGTGATTTTGGTTGGGTGACAGTTGTAGGTTACAGTTTGACAAGAGTTTATAGTTTAACAAAAGCACAATGTTGTGTTTCATTGCGAGTCTACACAAATATAAGGAGACACTTTGCATTTTGAATGATGTTCTGTATGAACAAAATGACGGAGTATGTTTTTATGTCTCCATTGTTCGATCGAGCCACACACACACACACACACACACACACACACACACACACACACACACACACACACACACACACACACACACACACACACACACACACACACACACACACACACACACACACACACACACACACACACACACACACACACAGCATTCCAGCATTGCAATCTTGACATCGCAGCATGTTCATTATAGCCTTAATAAAATATAATAATAAAATAGTCAACCTTACATATAAAAATTACACTGCTCTGTTTAAATAGTCAGTTGTACAGTTTGTGCCGTTCATAGTAAGCACCGCTCCACTGTGATGTTTCCAAGCACATTTTTGCGCATTTGAAGAGGATAATTTTTCTATATTGGAACATGAGTGTACAAAGTGTACAAAGTACATAAGCTATAATAAAGAATAGTTTAGCATCCAAAAATGTTAATAATATATATATTATTATATATATAATAATATATATGTTAAAAATAGGGGGAAAAAAGAATTTACATAATATATATATATATATATATATATATATATATATATATAATTTTTTATATATATATATATATATATATTATATATATATATATATATATATATATATAATTAAAGCTGCAAGCAGCGATGGAGGGCCCAAGCCTAAGCACTGACATTTAACACTTTTGGGATTTTGACGACCAGAGTTCAAGTCCCGGGTCATGTTTTTTTTTTATTTTATTTTTTTATACTTTTGGGATTTTGACGACAGGTCCCGGGTCATCGTTTTTGTTTTTGTTTTGTTTTTTTCATACTTTCCTATCATAGTTAAAAGGTAAAAGATATTCTTTAAACTGATGGCAGTTAAGCTCCATCCACAAAAAAATTGAGTTCAAGTCCCGGGTCATGTTTTTGTTTTTTTGTTTTCTCATACTTTTGGGATTTTGACGACAGGTCCCCCCGGGTCATCGGGTTTTTTTTTTTTCATACTTTCCTATCATGGTTAAAAGGCAAAATATATTCTTTAAACTGATGGCAGTTAAGCTCCATCCACAAAAAAATTTAATCAACCTTTTTTTGAGCCACTTCATCAAAACCTCTCATAATGAGGGTGGGGGAACGGATTCCGACAGCTGTTTTTTTGCCGTCGGATTCTGTTCCCCCCCTCTCATGTTTCTTAGCAGTGAGGTTCAAATACTCAACAAACTTTTGTTTTACAGTTGTCCCCTATTGCCTAGTGGTCTAAGCACTGACACTTAACACTTTTGGGATTTTGACGACCAGAGTTCAAGTCCCGGGTCATGTTATTATTTTTTTTTTTTCTTCATACTTTTGGGATTTTGACGACAGGTCCCATGTCATCGTTTTTTTTTTTTTTTTTTTTTTTTTTATACTTTCCTATCATGGTTAAAAGGCAAAAGATATTCTTTAAACTGATGGCAGTTAAGCTCCATCCACAAAAAAATTGAGTTCAAGTCCCGGGTCATGTTTTTTTTTTTTTTTTTCATACTTTTGGGATTTTGACGACAGGTCCCGGGTCATTGTTTTTTTTTTTTTTTTTTTTTTCATACTTTCCTATCATGGTTAAAAGGCAAAAGATATTCTTTAAACTGATGGCAGTTAAGCTCCTGAGTTCAAGTCCCGGGTCATGTTTTTTTTTTTTTTTTTTTTCATACTTTTGGGATTTTGACGACAGGTCCCGGGTCATCGTTTTTTTTTTTTTCATACTTTCCTATCATGTTTAAAAGGCAAAATATATTCTTTAAACTGATGGCAGTTAAGCTCCATCCACAAAAAAACTTAGTTCAAGTCCCGGGTCATGTTTTTTTTTTTTTTTTTTTCATACTTTTGGGATTTTGACGACAGGTCCCGTGTCATCGTTTTTTTTTTTTTTCATACTTTCCTATCATGGTTAAAAGGCAAAATATATTCTTTAAACTGATGGCAGTTAAGCTCCATCCACAAAGAAATTGAGTTCAAGTCCCGGGTTATGTTTTTTTTTTTTTCATACTTTTGGGATTTTGACGACAGGTCCCGGGTCATCGTTTTTTTTTTTTTTTCATACTTTCCTATCATGGTTAAAAGGCAAAAGATATTCTTTAAACTGATGGCAGTTAAGCTCCTGAGTTCAAGTCCCGGGTCATGTTTTTTTTTTTTTTTTTTTTCATACTTTTGGGATTTTGACGACAGGTCCCGGGTCATCGTTTTTTTTTTTTTCATACTTTCCTATCATGTTTAAAAGGCAAACGATATTCTTTAAACTGATGGCAGTTAAGCTCCATCCACAAAAAAATTGAGTTCAAGTCCCGGGTCATGTTTTTTTTCATTTTTTTTTTTCATACTTTTGGGATTTTGACGACAGGTCCCGGGTCATCGTTTTTTTTTTTTTTTCATACTTTCCTATCATGGTTAAAAGGCAAACGATATTCTTTAAACTGATGGCAGTTAAGCTCCATCCACAAAAAAATTGAGTTCAAGTCCCGGGTCATGTTTTTTTTCATTTTTTTTTTTCATACTTTTGGGATTTTGACGACAGGTCCCGGGTCATCGTTTTTTTTTTTTTTTACACAACACAACACAACAAAGTGCATGATACTTTTATTGTTATTCTTCATTGCACAACGCTTGAGCGTATAAGCAAGCGATGCAACAGCAGATTGCATTGCTAATATCTTTAGTGCACTTTGGATTGAGATAGTTCTTGAATGCATTGCAAGGCAACAAAGTGCATGATACTTTTATTGTTATTCTTCACTGCACAACGCTTGAGCTCATAAGCAAGCGATGCAACCGCAGATTGCATTGCAAATATCTTCAATGCATTGTTGAATGAGTTAGTTCTTGAATGCATTGCAAGGCAACAAAGTTAATGATACCTTTATTGTTAGTCTTCAATGCACAACGCTTGAGCGTATATGCAAGCGATGCAACAGCAGATTGCATTACAAATATCTTCATTGCATTTTGGATTGAGTTAGTTCTTGAATGCATTGAAATGCAACAAAGTGCATGCTACTTTTATTTTTATTCTTTAATGCACAACGCTTTAACATATGTGCAAAGCGATGCAACAGCAGATTGCATTGCAAATATCTTCAATGCACTGTTGAATGAGTTAGTTCTTGAATGCATTGCAAGGCAACAAAGTGCATGATACTTTTATTGTTAGTCTTCAATGCACAACGCTTGAGCGTATAAGCAAGCGATGCAACTGCAGATTGCATTGCAAATATCTTCAGTGCATTTTGGATTGAGATAGTTCTTGAATGCATTGAAATGCAACAAAGTGCATGTTACTTTTGTTTTTATTCTTTAATGCACAACGCTTTAACGTATGTGCAAAGCGATGCAACAGAAGATTGCATTGCAAATATCTTCGATGCATTGTTGAATGAGTTTGTTCCTGAATGCATTGCAAGGCAACAAAGTGCATGATACTTTTATTGTTATTCTCTGGCACTTTTGAGGGCCTTAACATGCTCGAAAACTCTTGAAATTTTGCACACAGGTCAGAACCCGCGGCCATTAGGGCCGGGCTGAAGCTGGTACCCGGGCGTGGCAGGGGGGCTCGACAGCGCCCCCTGGAATGGGATTCGAACACTTGTCCGTATATCAAACACGCTTGCATGAATTAATATGAAACTCGGTACACATATAGATTTAATCGGGCCGAACAACTTTCCCTGGGTCAAGTTTTACGCCAGCCCAACAGGAAGTCGGCTATTACGGGTTGATTGGAGAACGCTTGCTCTCGCATTTGAAACACTTCTCCTATATATATATATATATATATATATATATATATATATATATATATATATATATATAATTAAAGCTGCAAGCAGCGATGGAGGGCCCAAGCTGGTGGCACCGCCACCCGGTGCCTTTAGTTCCACTAAAGGCACCAGGGTGACGGTGCCACCGGCTTGGGCCCGCAATCGCTGCTTGCAGCTTTAATTAGGGCCCGAGCACCGATGGTGCGAGGACACTATTGGAATTGCTCTGTTTATTATTATTATTATTATTATTATTATTATTTTCCGCATTTAATCGCATTTTTGAGGGCCTAAACATGCACGAAAACTCACGAAAATTTGCACACGCGTCAGAACTGGCGAAAATTGACATCTGATATGCGTTTCAGAATTGGGCGGGGTAAAATGGCTCGATAGCGCCACCTATAAAGGTTCAACGGAGTGCGCCTCCCGCTACGTTTCACGTATGTGTACGAAATTCGGTACATACATGTAATGACCCAATACCTACAAAAAAGTCTCTTGAAGCATAGCCTTAAACACAACAGGAAGTCAGCCATTTTGAACTTCCTCTCTGATTTTTGTGCAGTTTTTGCCATTTTCAGGCCTCGTACTTTAACGAACTCCTCCTACAGTTTTAATCTGATCATCTTCAAATTTGGTGAGTGTAATCTTAAGGCCTTTGCGACGTTAAATTGCGAAGATCTAGAGTTTTCGTAGAAGGGCGTGTCCTCGGCGGCCTGACAAATTTTGATGTTTCGCCATGAAACAGGAAGTTGCTGTAACTCAGGCAAACAATGTCCAATCTGCCCCAAACTTCACACGTTTGATAAGAGTTCTGCCCTGAACACATGACCATGCTCAAATTCAGTTACAGTCATAGCGCCACCTGCTGGCAACAGGAAGTGACATGTTTAACACTGTTTTGGACTCCTAATAACATATAAAAAATTGCCAGCAAGTGCTTAACATGTTAACAACATACTAGAAACATGCTAAAACATGCTAGCAAACATTAGCTAAGTGCTAAAGCATGCTATTACTGCAATTAAATAGGAATTTGCTGTAACTCAGGCATTGAATGTCCAATCTGCCCCAAACTTCACATGTTTGATAAGCGTTCTGTCCTGAACACATGACCATGCTCAAATTTAGTTACAGTCATAGCGCCACCTGCTGGCAACAGGAAGTGACATGTTTAACACTGTTTTGGACTCCTAATAACATACAAAAAAGTGCCAGCAAGTGTTAAACATGTTAACAACATACTAGAAACATGCTAAAACATGCTAGCAAACATTAGCTAGGTGCTAAATCATGCTATTAATGCAATTAAATAGGAATTTGCTGTAACTCAGGCATTGGATGTTTAATCTGCCCCAAACTTCACACGGTTGAATATTCTCATGTTTAACACATTTACATGAGAATATTCAGTTATAGTAATAGCGCCACCTACTGGCAACAGGAAATGACATGTTTAACACTGTGATGCTGTACTAGCAACATATTAAATATGCCATTGAGTTATAAACATGTTAGAAACCTGTTAAAACATGCTAGCAATTCTTAGCTAAGTGCTAAAGCATGCTAATGCAATGAAAGAGGAAGTTGTTGTTACTAAAGAAGGCAATGTCCAATCTTTCCCAAACTTTACACGTTTGATAAGAGTCCTGTCCTGAACACATCTACATGACACTTTTCAGTTATAGTAATAGCGCCACCTACTGGCAACAGGAAATGACATGTTTAACACTGTGATGCAGTACTAGCAACATATTAAATATGCCATTGAGTTATATACATCTTAGAAACATGTTAAAACATGCTAGCAATTCTTAGCTAAGTGCTAAAGCACGCTAATGCAATGAAACAGGAAGTTGGTGTTACTGAAGAAGGCAATGTCCAATCTGCCCCAAACTTCACACGTTTGATAAGAGTCCTGCCCTGAACACATCTACATGACACTTTTAAGTTAAAGTAATAGCGCCACCTACTGTCGACAGGAAGTGACACGTTTTACACTGTGATGCATTACTAGCGACATATTTAATATGCTATTGAGTTCTAAACATGCTAGAAGCATGCTAAAACATGCTAGCAACACTTATCTGAGTTATAACGCATGCTATTATCCCCATAATCAAGGACATTTTTGTAACTGACTTTGACATACTCCTCCTATTTTTACCTACTTAAATGCACATTGCCCACCGTGCTCTGTCTTCCTAAAGCCACCGGGTGGCGGTGGCATGGGTGCGAGGGCCCTTTCATCGCTGCTTGCAGCTTTAATTAGGGCCCGAGCACCGATGGTGTGAGGACCCTCTTGGAATTGCTCTGTTTATTATTATTAGGGCCCGAGCACCGATGGTGTGAGGACCCTCTTGGAATTGCTCTGTTTATTATTATTATTATTATTATTATTATTATTATTATTCTTCTCCGCATTTAATCGCATTTTTGAGGGCCTAAACATGCACGAAAACTCACGAAAATTTGCACACGCGTCAGAACTGGCGAAAATTGACATCTGATATGCGTTTCAGAATTGGGCGGGGTAAAATGGCTCGATAGCGCCACCTATAAAGGTTCAACGGAGTGCGCCTCCCGCTACGTTTCACGTACGTGTACGAAATTCGGTACATACATGTAATGACCCAATACCTACAAAAAAGTCTCTTGGAGCATAGCCTTAAACACAACAGGAAGTCAGCCATTTTGAACTTCCTCTCTGATTTTTGTGCAGTTTTTGCCATTTTCAGGCCTCGTACTTTAACGAACTCCTCCTACAGTTTTAATCTGATCATCTTCAAATTTGGTGAGTGTAATCTTAAGGCCTTTGCGACGTTAAATTGCGAAGATCTAGAGTTTTCGTCGAAGGGCGTGTCCTCGGCGGCCTGACAAATTTTGATGTTTCGCCATGAAACAGGAAGTTGCTGTAACTCAGGCAAACAATGTCCAATCTGCCCCAAACTTCACACGTTTGATAAGCGTTCTGTCCTGAACACATGACCATGCTCAAATTCAGTTACAGTCATAGCGCCACCTGCTGGCAACAGGAAGTGACATGTTTAACACTGTTTTGGACTCCTAATAACATATAAAAAATTGCCAGCAAGTGCTAAACATGTTAACAACATACTAGAAACATGCTAAAACATGCTAGCAAACATTAGCTAAGTGCTAAAGCATGCTATTACTGCAATTAAATAGGAATTTGCTGTAACTCAGGCATTGAATGCCCAATCTGCCCCAAACTTCACACGTTTGATAAGAGTTCTGGTCTGAACACATTTACATGAGAATATTCAGTTATAGTAATAGCGCCACCTATTGGCAACAGGAAGTGACATGTTTAACACTGTCATGCTGTACTAGCAACATATTAAATAAACCATTGAGTTATAAACATGTTAGAAACATGTTAAAACATGCTAGCAATTCTTAGCTAAGTGCTAAAGCATGCTAATGCAATGAAACAGGAAGTTGTTGTTACTCAAGTAGGCAATGTCCAATCTGCCCCAAACTTCACAGGTTTGATAAGAGTTCTGTCCTGAACACATTTACATGAGAATAATCAGTTAGAGTAATAGCGCCACCTGCTGGCAACAGGAAGTGACATGTTTAACACCATTTTGGACTCCTAATAACATAAAAAATTGCCAGCAAGTGCTAAACATGTTAACAACATACAGGAAACATGCTAAAACATGCTAACAAACATTAGCTGAGTGCTAAAGCATGCTATTACTGCAATTAAATAGGAATTTGCTGTAACTCAGGCATTGAATGTTCAATTTGCCCCAATTTCACACGTTTGATAAGAGTTCTGGTCTGAACACATTTACATGAGAGTATTCAGTTATAGTAATAGCGCCACCTACTGGCAACAGGAAGTGACATGTTCAACACTGTGATGTTGTACTAGCAACATATTAAATAAACCATTGAGTTATAAACATGTTAGAAACCTGTTAAAACATGCTAGCAATTCTTAGCTAAGTGCTAAAGCATGCTAATGCAATGAAACAGGAAGTTGTTGTTACTCAAGAAGGCAATGTCCAATCTGCCCCAAACTTCACACGTTTGATAAGAGTCCTGCCCTGAACACATTTACATGACACTTTTCAGTTATAGTAATAGCGCCACCTACTGGCAACAGGAAGTGACATGTTCAACACTGTGATGTTGTACTAGCAACATATTAAATAAACCATTGAGTTATAAACATGTTAGAAACATGTTAAAACATGCTAGCAATTCTTAGCTAAGTGCTAAAGCATGCTAATGCAATGAAACAGGAAGTTGTTGTTACTCAAGAAGGCAATGTCCAATCTGCCCCAAACTTCACACGTTTGATAAGAGTCCTGCCCTGAACACATTTACATGACACTTTTCAGTTATAGTAATAGCGCCACCTACTGGCAACAGGAAGTGACATGTTCAACACTGTGATGTTGTACTAGCAACATATTAAATAAACCATTGAGTTATAAACATGTTAGAAACATGTTAAAACATGCTAGCAATTCTTAGCTAAGTGCTAAAGCATGCTAATGCAATGAAACAGGAAGTTGTTGTTACTCAAGAAGGCAATGTCCAATCGGCCCCAAACTTCACACGTTTGATAAGAGTCCTGCCCTGAACACATCTACATGACACTTTTCAGTTATAGTAATAGCGCCACCTACTGGCAACAGGAAGTGACATGGTTAACACTGTGATGCAGTACTAGCAACATATTAAATATGCCATTGAGCAATAAACATGTTAGAAACATGTTAAAACATGCTAGCAATTCTTAGCTAAGTGCTAAAGCACGCTAATGCAATGAAACGGGAAGTTGTTGTTACTGAAGAAGGCAATGTCAAATCTGCCCCAAACTTCACACGTTTGATAAGAGTCCTGCCCTGAACACATCTACATGACAATTTTAAGTTAAAGTAATTGCGCCACCTACTGTCGACAGGAAGTGACACGTTTTAAACTGTGATGCATTGCTAGCGACATATTTAATATGCCATTGAGTTCTAAACATGCTAGAAACATGCTAAAACATGCTAGCAACACTTATCTGAGTGATAACGCATGCTATTATCCCCATAATAAAGGACATTTTTGTAACTGACTTTGACATACTCCTATATTTACCTACTTAAATGCACAATGCCCACCGTGCTCTGTCTTCCTAAATCCACCGGGTGGCGGTTGGCACGGGTGCGAGGGCCCTTTCATCGCTGCTTGCAGCTTTAATTATTATTATTCTTCTTCTTCTCCGCATTTAATCGCATTTTTGAGGGCCTAAACATGCACGAAAACTCACGAAAATTTGCACACGCGTCAGAACTGGCGAAAATTGACATCTGATATGCGTTTCAGAATTGGGCGGGGTAAAATGGCTCGATAGCGCCACCTATAAAGGTTCAACGGAGTGCGCCTCCCGCTACGTTTCACGTACGTGTACGAAATTCGGTACATACATGTAATGACCCAATACCTACAAAAAAGTCTCTTGGAGCATAGCCTTAAACACAACAGCAAGTCAGCCATTTTGAACTTCCTCTCTGATTTTTGTGCAGTTTTTGCCATTTTCAGGCCTCGTACTTTAACGAACTCCTCCTACAGTTTTAATCTGATCATCTTCAAATTTGGTGAGTGTAATCTTAAGGCCTTTGCGACGTTAAATTGCGAAGATCTAGAGTTTTCGTCGAAGGGCGTGTCCTCGGCGGCCTGACAAATTTTGATGTTTCGCCATGAAACAGGAAGTTGCTGTAACTCAGGCAAACAATGTCCAATCTGCCCCAAACTTCACACGTTTGATAAGCGTTCTGTCCTGAACACATGACCATGCTCAAATTCAGTTACAGTCATAGCGCCACCTGCTGGCAACAGGAAGTGACATGTTTAACACTGTTTTGGACTCCTAATAACATATAAAAAATTGCCAGCAAGTGCTAAACATGTTAACAACATACTAGAAACATGCTAAAACATGCTAGCAAACATTAGCTAAGTGCTAAAGCATGCTATTACTGCAATTAAATAGGAATTTGCTGTAACTCAGGCATTGAATGCCCAATCTGCCCCAAACTTCACACGTTTGATAAGAGTTCTGGTCTGAACACATTTACATGAGAATATTCAGTTATAGTAATAGCGCCACCTATTGGCAACAGGAAGTGACATGTTTAACACTGTCATGCTGTACTAGCAACATATTAAATAAACCATTGAGTTATAAACATGTTAGAAACATGTTAAAACATGCTAGCAATTCTTAGCTAAGTGCTAAAGCATGCTAATGCAATGAAACAGGAAGTTGTTGTTACTCAAGTAGGCAATGTCCAATCTGCCCCAAACTTCACAGGTTTGATAAGAGTTCTGTCCTGAACACATTTACATGAGAATAATCAGTTAGAGTAATAGCGCCACCTGCTGGCAACAGGAAGTGACATGTTTAACACCATTTTGGACTCCTAATAACATAAAAAATTGCCAGCAAGTGCTAAACATGTTAACAACATACAGGAAACATGCTAACAAACATTAGCTGAGTGCTAAAGCATGCTATTACTGCAATTAAATAGGAATTTGCTGTAACTCAGGCATTGAATGCCCAATCTGCCCCAAACTTCACACGTTTCATAAGAGTTCTGGTCTGAACACATTTACATGAGAGTATTCAGTTATAGTAATAGCGCCACCTACTGGCAACAGGAAGTGACATGTTCAACACTGTGATGTTGTACTAGCAACATATTAAATAAACCATTGAGTTATAAACATGTTAGAAACCTGTTAAAACATGCTAGCAATTCTTAGCTAAGTGCTAAAGCATGCTAATGCAATGAAACAGGAAGTTGTTGTTACTCAAGAAGGCAATGTCCAATCTGCCCCAAACTTCACACGTTTGATAAGAGTCCTGCCCTGAACACATTTACATGACACTTTTCAGTTATAGTAATAGCGCCACCTACTGGCAACAGGAAGTGACATGTTCAACACTGTGATGTTGTACTAGCAACATATTAAATAAACCATTGAGTTATAAACATGTTAGAAACCTGTTAAAACATGCTAGCAATTCTTAGCTAAGTGCTAAAGCATGCTAATGCAATGAAACAGGAAGTTGTTGTTACTCAAGAAGGCAATGTCCAATCTGCCCCAAACTTCACACGTTTGATAAGAGTCCTGCCCTGAACACATTTACATGACACTTTTCAGTTATAGTAATAGCGCCACCTACTGGCAACAGGAAGTGACATGTTCAACACTGTGATGTTGTACTAGCAACATATTAAATAAACCATTGAGTTATAACATGTTAGAAACATGTTAAAACATGCTAGCAATTCTTAGCTAAGTGCTAAAGCATGCTAATGCAATGAAACAGGAAGTTGTTGTTACTCAAGAAGGCAATGTCCAATCTGCCCCAAACTTCACACGTTTGATAAGAGTCCTGCCCTGAACACATCTACATGACACTTTTCAGTTATAGTAATAGCGCCACCTACTGGCAACAGGAAGTGACATGGTTAACACTGTGATGCAGTACTAGCAACATATTAAATATGCCATTGAGCAATAAACATGTTAGAAACATGTTAAAACATGCTAGCAATTCTTAGCTAAGTGCTAAAGCATGCTAATGCAATGAAAGAGGAAGTTGTTGTTACTCAAGAAGGCAATGTCCAATCTGCCCCAAACTTCACACGTTTGATAAGAGTCCTGCCCTGAACACATCTACATGACACTTTTCAGTTATAGTAATAGCGCCACCTACTGGCAACAGGAAGTGACATGTTTAACACTGCGATGCATTACTAGCAACATATTAAATATGCCATTGAGTTATATACATGTTAGAAACATGTTAAAACATGCTAGCAATTCTTAGCTAAGTGCTAAAGCACGCTAATGCAATGAAACGGGAAGTTGTTGTTACTGAAGAAGGCAATGTCAAATCTGCCCCAAACTTCACACGTTTGATAAGAGTCCTGCCCTGAACACATCTACATGACAATTTTAAGTTAAAGTAATAGCGCCACCTACTGTCGACAGGAAGTGACACGTTTTAAACTGTGATGCATTGCTAGCGACATATTTAATATGCCATTGAGTTCTAAACATGCTAGAAACATGCTAAAACATGCTAGCAACACTTATCTGAGTGATAACGCATGCTATTATCCCCATAATAAAGGACATTTTTGTAACTGACTTTGACATACTCCTATATTTACCTACTTAAATGCACAATGCCCACCGTGCTCTGTCTTCCTAAATCCACCGGGTGGCGGTTGGCACGGGTGCGAGGGCCCTTTCATCGCTGCTTGCAGCTTTAATTATTATTATTATTATTATTTTCCGCATTTAATCGCATTTTTGAGGGCCTAAACATGCACGAAAACTCACGAAAATTTGCACACGCGTCAGAACTGGCGAAAATTGACATCTGATATGCGTTTCAGAATTGGGCAGGGGAAAATGGCTCGATAGCGCCACCTATAAAGGTTCAACGGAGTGCGCCTCCCGCTACGTTTCACGTACGTGTACGAAATTCGGTACATACATGTAATGACCCAATACCTACAAAAAAGTCTCTTGGAGCATAGCCTTAAACACAACAGGAAGTCAGCCATTTTGAACTTCCTCTCTGATTTGTGTGCAGTTTTTGCCATTTTCAGGCCTCGTACTTTAACGAACTCCTCCTACAGTTTTAATCTGATCATCTTCAAATTTGGTGAGTGTAATCTTAAGGCCTTTGCGACGTTAAATTGCGAAGATCTAGAGTTTTCGTCGAAGGGCGTGTCCTCGGCGGCCTGACAAATTTTGATGTTTCGCCATGAAACAGGAAGTTGCTGTAACTCAGGCATTGAATGTCCAATCTGCCCCAAACTTCACACGTTTGATAAGCGTTCTGTCCTGAACACATGACCATGCTCAAATTCAGTTACAGTCATAGCGCCACCTGCTGGCAACAGGAAGTGACATGTTTAACACTGTTTTGGACTCCTAATAACATATACAAAATTGCCAGCAAGTGCTAAACATGTTAACAACATACTAGAAACATGCTAAAACATGCTAGCAAACATTAGCTAAGTGCTAAAGCATGCTACTACTGCAATTAAATAGGAATTTGCTGTAACTCAGACATTGAATGCCCAATCTGCCCCAAACTTCACACGTTTGATAAGAGTTCTGGTCTGAACACATTTACATGAGAATATTCAGTTATAGTAATAGCGCCACCTGCTGGCAAAAGGAAGTGACATGTTTAACACCATTTTGGACTCCTAATAACATATAAAAAATTGCCAGCAAGTGCTAAACATGTTAACAACATACGGGAAACATGCTAAAACATGCTAACAAACATTAGCTAAGTGCTAAAGCATGCTATTACTGCAATTAAATAGGAATTTGCTGTAACTCAGGCATTGAATGTTCAATTTGCCCCAAACTTCACACGTTTGATAAGAGTTCTGACCTGAACACATTTACATGAGAGTATTCAGTTATAGTAATAGCGCCACCTACTGGCAACAGGAAGTGACATGTTTAACACTGCGATTCATTACTAGCAACATATTAAATAAACCATTGAGTTATAAACATGTTAGAAACCTGTTAAAACATGCTAGCAATTCTTAGCTAAGTGCTAAAGCATGCTAATGCAATGAAACAGGAAGTTGTTGTTACTCAAGTAGGCAATGTCCAATCTGCCCCAAACTTCACACGTTTGATAAGAGTCCTGCCCTGAACACATCTACATGACACTTTTCAGTTATAGTAATAACGCCACCTACTGGCAACAGGAAGTGACATGTTTAACACTGTGATGCAGTACTAGCAACATATTAAATATGCCATTGAGTAATAAACATGTTAGAAACGTGTTAAAACATGCTAGCAATTATTAGCTAAGTGCTAAAGCATGCTAATGCAATGAAAGAGGAAGTTGTTGTTACTCAAGAAGGCAATGTCCAATCTGCCCCAAACTTCACACGTTTGATAAGAGTTCTGGTCTGAACACATCTACATGACAATTTTCAGTTATAGTAATAGCGCCACCTACTGGCAACAGGAAGTGACATGTTTAACACTGCGATTCATTACTAGCAACATATTAAATATGCCATTGAGTTATATACATGTTAGAAACATGTTAAAACATGCTAGCAATTCTTAGCTAAGTGCTAAAGCATGCTAATGCAATGAAACGGGAAGTTGTTGTTACTGAAGAAGGCAATGTCCAATCTGCCCCAAACTTCACACGTTTGATAAGAGTCCTGCCCTGAACACATCTACATGACAATTTTAAGTTAAAGTAATAGCGCCACCTACTGTCGACAGGAAGTGACACGTTTTAAACTGTGATGCATTGCTAGCGACATATTTAATATGCCATTGAGTTCTAAACATGCTAGAAACATGCTAAAACATGCTAGCAACACTTATCTGAGTTATAACGCATGCTATTATCCCCATAATCAAGGACATTTTTGTAACTGACTTTGACATACTCCTCCTATTTTTACCTACTTAAATGCACATTGCCCACCGTGCTCTGTCTTCCTAAAGCCACCGGGTGGCGGTTGGCACGGGTGCGAGGGCCCTTTCATCGCTGCTTGCAGCTTTAATTATTATTATTATTTTACTACCTTTTGGGCACTTTTGGGGGCCTTAACATGCTCAAAAACTCTTGAAACTTTGCACAAATGTCAGAACCCGCGGCCATTAGAGCCGGACTGAAGCTGGGACCCGGGCGTGGCAGGGGGGCTCGCCAGCGCCCCCTGGAATGGGATTCAAAAACATGTCCATATCTCAAACACGCTTGCATGTAATAATATGAAACTCGGTACACATATAGATCTCATCGGGCCGAACAACTTTCGTGCTCTAAGTTTTACGCCAGTCCAACAGGAAGTCGGTTATTATGGGTTGTATGGAAACGCATGTTCTGGCATTTGAAACACTTCTCCTAGAGAATTCATCGGATGACCACGCAACTCGGTGTGCATGAAGCCAAGACATGGAGGATGATAAATTGCGAGGGGATTTTTGATATCTCGAACGGTTTGGCCGTGGCGAGGAAACAAATTTATGAGGGGAGGGGAGGGGAGAGGAGAGGAGGGGAGGGGAGGGGAGGGGGGATGTGTGTGTGTGTGTGTGTGTGTGTGTGTGTGTGTGTGTGTGTGTGTGTGTGTGTGTGTGTGTGTGTGTGTGTGTGTGTGTGTGTGTGTGTGTGTGTGATTTTGGTTGGGTGACAGTTGTAGGTTACAGTTTGACAAGAGTTTATAGTTTAACAAAAGCACAATGTTGTGTTTCATTGCGAGTGTACACAAATATAAGGAAACACTTTGCATTTTGAATGATGTTCTGTATGAACAAAATGACGGAGTATGTTTTTATGTCTCCATTGTTCGATCGAGCCACACACACACACACACACACACACACACACACACACACACACACACACACACACACACACACACACACACACACACACACACACACACACACACACACACACACAGCATTCCAGCATTGCAATCTTGACATCGCAGCATGTTCATTATAGCCTTAATAAAATATAATAATAAAATAGTCAACCTTACATATAAAAATTACACTGCTCTGTTTAAATAGTCAGTTGTACAGTTTGTGCCGTTCATAGTAAGCACCGCTCCACTGTGATGTTTCCAAGCACATTTTTGCGCATTTGAAGAGGATTTTTCTATATTGGAACATGAGTGTACAAAGTGTACAAAGTACATAAGCTATAATAAAGAATAGTTTAGCATCCAAAAATGTTAATAATATATATATTATTATATATATAATAATATATATGTTAAAAATAGGGGGAAAAAAGAATTTACATAATATATATATATATATATATATATAATTTTTTTATATATATATATATATATATATATATATATATTATATATATATATATATATAATTAAAGCTGCAAGCAGAGATGGAGGGCCCAAGCCTAAGCACTGACATTTAACACTTTTGGGATTTTGACGACCAGAGTTCAAGTCTCGGGTCATGTTTTTTTTTATTTTATTTTTTTTATACTTTTGGGATTTTGACGACAGGTCCCGGGTCATCGTTTTTGTTTTTGTTTTGTTTTTTTCATACTTTCCTATCATAGTTAAAAGGTAAAAGATATTCTTTAAACTGATGGCAGTTAAGCTCCATCCACAAAAAAATTGAGTTCAAGTCCCGGGTCATGTTTTTGTTTTTTTGTTTTCTCATACTTTTGGGATTTTGACGACAGGTCCCCCCGGGTCATCGTTTTTTTTTTTTTTCATACTTTCCTATCATGGTTAAAAGGCAAAATATATTCTTTAAACTGATGGCAGTTAAGCTCCATCCACAAAAAAATTTAATCAACCTTTTTTTGAGCCACTTCATCAAAACCTCTCATAATGAGGGTGGGGGAACGGATTCCGACAGCTGTTTTTTTGCCGTCGGATTCTGTTCCCCCCCTCTCATGTTTCTTAGCAGTGAGGTTCAAATACTCAACAAACTTTTGTTTTACAGTTGTCCCCTATAGCCTAGTGGTCTAAGCACTGACACTTAACACTTTTGGGATTTTGACGACCAGAGTTCAAGTCCCGGGTCATGTTATTTTTTTTATTTTTTTCTTCATACTTTTGGGATTTTGACGACAGGTCCCGGGTCATCGTTTTTTATTTTTATTTTTTTATTTTATACTTTCCTATCATGGTTAAAAGGCAAAAGATATTCTTTAAACTGATGGCAGTTAAGCTCCATCCACAAAAAAATTGAGTTCAAGTCCCGGGTCATGTTTTTTTTTTTTTTTTTCATACTTTTGGGATTTTGACGACAGGTCCCGGGTCATTGTTTTTTTTTTTTTTTTTTTTTTCATACTTTCCTATCATGGTTAAAAGGCAAAAGATATTCTTTAAACTGATGGCAGTTAAGCTCCTGAGTTCAAGTCCCGGGTCATGTTTTTTTTTATTTTATTTTTTTATACTTTTGGGATTTTGACGACAGGTCCCGGGTCATCGTTTTTTTTTTTTTCATACTTTCCTATCATGTTTAAAAGGCAAAATATATTCTTTAAACTGATGGCAGTTAAGCTCCATCCACAAAAAAATTTAGTTCAAGTCCCGGGTCATGTTTTTTTTTTTTTTTTTTTCATACTTTTGGGATTTTGACGACAGGTCCCGTGTCATCGTTTGTTTTTTTTTTCATACTTTCCTATCATGGTTAAAAGGCAAAATATATTCTTTAAACTGATGGCAGTTAAGCTCCATCCACAAAGAAATTGAGTTCAAGTCCCTGGTTATGTTTTTTTTTTTTTCATACTTTTGGGATTTTGACGACAGGATTTTCCCGGGTCATCGTTTTTTGTTTTTTTTTCATACTTTCCTATCATGGTTAAAAGGCAAAATATATTATTTAAACTGATGGCAGTTAAGCTCCATCCACAAAAAAATTTAATCAACCTTTTTTTGAGCCACTTCATCAAAACCTCTCATAATGAGGGTGGGGGAACGGATTCCGACAGCTGTTTTTTTGCCGTCGGATTCTGTTCCCCCCCTCTCATGTTTCTTAGCAGTGAGGTTCAAATACTCAACAAACTTTTGTTTTACAGTTGTCCCCTATAGCCTAGTGGTCTAAGCACTGACACTTAACACTTTTGGGATTTTGACGACCAGAGTTCAAGTCCCGGGTCATGTTATTTTTTTTTTTTTTTTCTTCATACTTTTGGGATTTTGACGACAGGTCCCGGGTCATCGTTTTTTATTTTTATTTTTTTATTTTATACTTTCCTATCATGGTTAAAAGGCAAAAGATATTCTTTAAACTGATGGCAGTTAAGCTCCATCCACAAAAAAATTGAGTTCAAGTCCCGGGTCATGTTTTTTTTTTTTTTTTTCATACTTTTGGGATTTTGACGACAGGTCCCGGGTCATTGTTTTTTTTTTTTTTGTTTTTTTTTCATACTTTCCTATCATGGTTAAAAGGCAAAAGATATTCTTTAAACTGATGGCAGTTAAGCTCCTGAGTTCAAGTCCCGGGTCATGTTTTTTTTTTTTTTTTTTTTTTCATACTTTTGGGATTTTGACGACAGGTCCCGGGTCATCGTTTTTTTTTTTTTCATACTTTCCTATCATGTTTAAAAGGCAAAATATATTCTTTAAACTGATGGCAGTTAAGCTCCATCCACAAAAAAATTTAGTTCAAGTCCCGGGTCATGTTTTTTTTTTTTTTTTTTTCATACTTTTGGGATTTTGACGACAGGTCCCGTGTCATCGTTTTTTTTTTTTTTCATACTTTCCTATCATGGTTAAAAGGCAAAATATATTCTTTAAACTGATGGCAGTTAAGCTCCATCCACAAAGAAATTGAGTTCAAGTCCCGGGTTATGTTTTTTTTTTTTTCATACTTTTGGGATTTTGACGACAGGTCCCGTGTCATCGTTTTTTTTTTTTCATACTTTCCTATCATGGTTAAAAGGCAAAAGATATTATTTAAACTGATAGCAGTTAAGCTCCATCCACAAAAAAATTTAGTTCAAGTCCCGGGTCATGTTTTTTTTTCATTTTTTATTTTCATACTTTTGGGATTTTGACGACAGGTCCCGGGTCATCGTTTTTTTTTTTTTTCATACTTTCCTATCATGGTTAAAAGGCAAAAGATATTCTTTAAATTGATGGCAGTTAAGCTCCATCCACAAAAAAATTGAGTTCAAGTCCCGGGTCATGTTTTTTTTCATTTTTTTTTTTCATACTTTTGGGATTTTGACGACAGGTCATCGTTTTTTTTTTTTTTTTCATACTTTCCTATCATGGTTAAAAGGCAAAAGATATTCTTTAAACTGATGGCAGTTAAGCTCCATCCACAAAAAAATTGAGTTCAAGTCCCGGGTCATGTTTTTTTTAATTTTTTTTTTTCATACTTTTGGGATTTTGACGACAGGTCCCGGGTCATCGTTTTTGTTTTTGTTTTTTTCATACTTTCCTATCATGGTTAAAAGGCAAAAGATATTCTTTAAACTGATGGCAGTTAAGCTCCATCCACAAAAAAATTTAGTTCAAGTCCCGGGTCATGTTTTTTTTTCATTTTTTTTTTTCATACTTTTGGGATTTTGACGACAGGTCCCGGGTCATCGTTTTTTTTTTTTTCATACTTTCCTATCATGGTTAAAAGGCAAAATATATTCTTTAAACTGATGGCAGTTAAGCTCCATCCACAAAGAAATTGAGTTCAAGTCCCGGGTTATGTTTTTTTTTTTTTCATACTTTTGGGATTTTGACGACAGGTCCCGTGTCATCGTTTTTTTTTTTTTCATACTTTCCTATCATGGTTAAAAGGCAAAAGATATTTTTTAAACTGATGGCAGTTAAGCTCCATCCACAAAAAAATTGAGTTCAAGTCCCGGGTCATGTTTTTTTTCATTTTTTTTTTTCATACTTTTGGGATTTTGACGACAGGTCCCGGGTCATCGTTTTTTTTTTTTTCATACTTTCCTATCATGGTTAAAAGGCAAAAGATATTATTTAAACTGATAGCAGTTAAGCTCCATCCACAAAAAAATTTAGTTCAAGTCCCGGGTCATGTTTTTTTTTCATTTTTTATTTTCATACTTTTGGGATTTTGACGACAGGTCCCGGGTCATCGTTTTTTTTTTTTTTCATACTTTCCTATCATGGTTAAAAGGCAAAAGATATTTTTTAAATTGATGGCAGTTAAGCTCCATCCACAAAAAAATTGAGTTCAAGTCCCGGGTCATGTTTTTTTTCATTTTTTTTTTTCATACTTTTGGGATTTTGACGACAGGTCCCGTGTCATCGTTTTTTTTTTTTTTCATACTTTCCTATCATGGTTAAAAGGCAAAATATATTCTTTAAACTGATGGCAGTTAAGCTCCATCCACAAAGAAATTGAGTTCAAGTCCCGGGTTATGTTTTTTTTTTTTTCATACTTTTGGGATTTTGACGACAGGTCCCGTGTCATCGTTTTTTTTTTTTTCATACTTTCCTATCATGGTTAAAAGGCAAAAGATATTATTTAAACTGATAGCAGTTAAGCTCCATCCACAAAAAAATTTAGTTCAAGTCCCGGGTCATGTTTTTTTTTCATTTTTTATTTTCATACTTTTGGGATTTTGACGACAGGTCCCGGGTCATCGTTTTTTTTTTTTTTCATACTTTCCTATCATGGTTAAAAGGCAAAAGATATTCTTTAAATTGATGGCAGTTAAGCTCCATCCACAAAAAAATTGAGTTCAAGTCCCGGGTCATGTTTTTTTTCATTTTTTTTTTTCATACTTTTGGGATTTTGACGACAGGTCATCGTTTTTTTTTTTTTTTTCATACTTTCCTATCATGGTTAAAAGGCAAAAGATATTCTTTAAACTGATGGCAGTTAAGCTCCATCCACAAAAAAATTGAGTTCAAGTCCCGGGTCATGTTTTTTTTAATTTTTTTTTTTCATACTTTTGGGATTTTGACGACAGGTCCCGGGTCATCGTTTTTGTTTTTGTTTTTTTCATACTTTCCTATCATGGTTAAAAGGCAAAAGATATTCTTTAAACTGATGGCAGTTAAGCTCCATCCACAAAAAAATTTAGTTCAAGTCCCGGGTCATGTTTTTTTTTCATTTTTTTTTTTCATACTTTTGGGATTTTGACGACAGGTCCCGGGTCATCGTTTTTTTTTTTTTCATACTTTCCTATCATGGTTAAAAGGCAAAATATATTCTTTAAACTGATGGCAGTTAAGCTCCATCCACAAAGAAATTGAGTTCAAGTCCCGGGTTATGTTTTTTTTTTTTTCATACTTTTGGGATTTTGACGACAGGTCCCGTGTCATCGTTTTTTTTTTTTTCATACTTTCCTATCATGGTTAAAAGGCAAAAGATATTTTTTAAACTGATGGCAGTTAAGCTCCATCCACAAAAAAATTGAGTTCAAGTCCCGGGTCATGTTTTTTTTCATTTTTTTTTTTCATACTTTTGGGATTTTGACGACAGGTCCCGGGTCATCGTTTTTTTTTTTTTCATACTTTCCTATCATGGTTAAAAGGCAAAAGATATTCTTTAAACTGATGGCAGTTAAGCTCCATCCACAATAAAAATTGAGTTCAAGTCCCGGGTCATGTTTTTTTTCATTTTTTTTTTTCATGCTTTTGGGATTTTGACGACAGGTCCCGGGTCATCGTTTTCTTTTTTTTTCTTTTTTTTTTCATACTTTCCTATCATGGTTAAAAGGCAAAAGATATTCTTTAAACCGATGGCAGTTAAGCTCCATCCACAAAAAAAAATGAGTTCAAGTCCTGGGTCATGTTTTTTTTCATTTTTTTTTTTCATACTTTTGGGATTTTGACGACAGGTCCCGGGTCATCGTTTTCTTTTTTTTTCTTTTTTTTTCATACTTTCCTATCATGGTTAAAAGGCAAAAGATATTCTTTAAACTGATGGCAGTTAAGCTCCATCCACAAAAAAATAGAGTTCAAGTCCCGGGTCATGTTTTTTTTCATTTTTTTTTTCATACTTTTGGGATTTTGACGACAGGTCCCGGGTCATCGTTTTCTTTTCTTTTTTTTTTTTTTTTCATACTTTCCTATCATGGTTAAAAGGCAAAAGATATTCTTTAAACTGATGGCAGTTAAGCTCCATCCACAAAAAAATTGAGTTCAAGTCCCAGGTCATGTTTTTTTTTCATTTTTTTTTTTTCATACTTTTGGGATTTTGACGACAGGTCCCGGGTCATCGTTTTTTTTTTTTTTCATACTTTCCTATCATGGTTAAAAGGCAAAAGATATTCTTTAAACTGATGGCAGTTAAGCTCCATCCACAAAAAAATTGAGTTCAAGTCCCGGGTCATCGGTTTTTTTTTCATTTTTTTTTTTCATACTTTTGGGATTTTGACGACAGGTCCCGGGTCATCGTTTTTTTTTTTTTTTTCATACTTTCCTATCATGGTTAAAAGGCAAAAGATATTCTTTAAACTGATGGCAGTTAAGCTCCATCCACAAAAAAATTGAGTTCAAGTCCCAGGTCATGTTTTTTTTTCATTTTTTTTTTTTTCATACTTTTGGGATTTTGACGACAGGTCCCGGGTCATCGTTTTTTTTTTTTTTCATACTTTCCTATCATGGTTAAAAGGCAAAAGATATTCTTTAAACTGATGGCAGTTAAGCTCCATCCACAAAAAAATTGAGTTCAAGTCCCGGGTCATGTTTTTTTTCATTTTTTTTTTTCATACTTTTGGGATTTTGACGACAGGTCCCGGGTCATCGTTTTTTTTTTTTTTTCATACTTTCCTATCATGGTTAAAAGGCAAAAGATATTATTTAAACTGATGGCAGTTAAGCTCCATCCACAAAAAAATTGAGTTCAAGTCCCGGGTCATGTTTTTTTTCATTTTTTTTTTTCATACTTTTGGGATTTTGACGACAGGTCCCGGGTCATCGTTTTTTTTTTTTTTTTCATACTTTCCTATCATGGTTAAAAGGCAAAAGATATTCTTTAAACTGATGGTAGTTAAGCTCCATCCACAAAAAAATTGAGTTCAAGTCCCGGGTCATGTTTTTTTTCATTTTTTTTTTTCATACTTTTGGGATTTTGACGACAGGGCCCGGGTCATCGTTTTTTTTTTTTTTTACATACTTTTTCACATTTTTTTTTTATACTTTTATTGTTATTCTTCATTGCACAACGCTTGAGCGTATAAGCAAGCGATGCAACAGCAGATTGCATTGCTAATATCTTTAGTGCACTTTGGATTGAGATAGTTCTTGAATGCATTGCAAGGCAACAAAGTGCATGATACTTTTATTGTTATTCTTCACTGCACAACGCTTGAGCTCATAAGCAAGCGATGCAACCGCAGATTGCATTGCAAATATCTTCAATGCATTGTTGAATGAGTTAGTTCTTGAATGCATTGCAAGGCAACAAAGTTAATGATACCTTTATTGTTAGTCTTCAATGCACAACGCTTGAGCGTATATGCAAGCGATGCAACAGCAGATTGCATTACAAATATCTTCATTGCATTTTGGATTGAGATAGTTCTTGAATGCATTGAAATGCAACAAAGTGCATGCTACTTTTATTTTAATTTTTTAATGCACAACGCTTTAACATATGTGCAAAGCGATGCAACAGCAGATTGCATTGCAAATATCTTCGATGCATTGTTGAATGAGTTTGTTCCTGAATGCATTGCAAGGCAACAAAGTGCATGATACTTTTATTGTTATTCTTCAATGCACAACGCTTGAGCGTATAAGCAAGCGATGCAACAAGCAGATTGCATTACAAATATCTTCAGTGCATTTTGGATTGAGTTAGTTCTTGAATGCATTGAAATGCAACAAAGTGCATGCTACTTTTATTTTTATTTTTTAATGCACAACGCTTTAACATATATGAAAAGCGATGCAACAGCAGATTGCATTGCAAATATCTTCAATGCACTGTTGAATGAGTTAGTTCTTGAATGCATTGCAAGGCAACAAAGTGCATGATACTTTTATTGTTATTCTTCAATGCACAACACTTGAGCGTATAAGCAAGCGATGCAACAGCAGATTGCATTGCAAATATCTTCGATGCATTGTTGAATGAGTTAGTTCTTGAATGCATTGCCAGACAATAAAGTGCATGATACCTTTATTGTTAGTCTTCAATGCACAACGCTTGAGCGTATAAGCAAGCGATGCAACTGCAGATTGAATTGCAAATATCTTCAGTGCATTTTGGATTGAGTTAGTTCTTGAATGCATTGAAATGCAACAAAGTGCATGTTACTTTTGTTTTTATTCTTTAATGCACAACGCTTTAACGTATGTGCAAAGCGATGCAACAGCAGATTGCATTGCAAATATCTTCGATGCATTGTTGAATGAGTTTGTTCCTGAATGCATTGCAAGGCAACAAAGTGCATGATACTTTTATTGTTATTCTTCAATGCACAACGCTTGAGCGTATAAGCAAGCGATGCAACAAGCAGATTGCATTACAAATATCTTCAGTGCATTTTGGATTGAGTTAGTTCTTGAATGCATTGAAATGCAACAAAGTGCATGCTACTTTTATTTTTATTTTTTAATGCACAACGCTTTAACACATGTGCAAAGCGATGCAACAGCAGATTGCATTGCAAATATCTTCGATGCATTGTTGAATGAGTTTGTTCCTGAATGCATTGCAAGGCAACAAAGTGCATGATACTTTTATTGTTATTCTTCAATGCACAACGCTTGAGCGTATAAGCAAGCGATGCAACAAGCAGATTGCATTACAAATATCTTCAGTGCATTTTGGATTGAGTTAGTTCTTGAATGCATTGAAATGCAACAAAGTGCATGCTACTTTTATTTTTATTTTTTAATGCACAACGCTTTAACATATATGCAAAGCGATGCAACAGCAGATTGCATTGCAAATATCTTCAATGCACTGTTGAATGAGTTAGTTCTTGAATGCATTGCAAGGCAACAAAGTGCATGATACTTTTATTGTTATTCTTCAATGCACAACACTTGAGCGTATAAGCAAGCGATGCAACAGCAGATTGCATTGCAAATATCTTCGATGCATTGTTGAATGAGTTAGTTCTTGAATGCATTGCCAGACAATAAAGTGCATGATACCTTTATTGTTAGTCTTCAATGCACAACGCTTGAGCGTATAAGCAAGCGATGCAACTGCAGATTGAATTGCAAATATCTTCAGTGCATTTTGGATTGAGTTAGTTCTTGAATGCATTGAAATGCAACAAAGTGCATGTTACTTTTGTTTTTATTCTTTAATGCACAACGCTTTAACGTATGTGCAAAGCGATGCAACAGCAGATTGCATTGCAAATATCTTCGATGGATTGTTGAATGAGTTTGTTCCTGAATGCATTGCAAGGCAACAAAGTGCATGATACTTTTATTGTTATTCTTCAATGCACAACGCTTGAGCGTATAAGCAAGCGATGCAACAAGCAGATTGCATTACAAATATCTTCAGTGCATTTTGGATTGAGTTAGTTCTTGAATGCATTGAAATGCAACAAAGTGCATGCTACTTTTATTTTTATTTTTTAATGCACAACGCTTTAACACATGTGCAAAGCGATGCAACAGCAGATTGCATTGCAAATATCTTCAATGCACTGTTGAATGAGTTAGTTCTTGAATGCATTGCAAGGCAACAAAGTGCATGATACTTTTATTGTTATTCTTCAATGCACAACACTTGAGCGTATAAGCAAGCGATGCAACAGCAGATTGCATTGCAAATATCTTCGATGCATTGTTGAATGAGTTAGTTCTTGAATGCATTGCAAGGCAACAAAGTGCATGATACTTTTATTGTTATTCTTCAATGCACAACGCTTGAGCGTAAAAGCAAGCGATGCAACAGCAGATTGCATTGCAAATATCTTCGATGCATTGTTGAATGAGTTAGTTATTGAATGCATTGCAAGGCAACAAAGTGCATGATACTTTTATTGTTATTCTTCAATGCACAACGCTTGAGCGTATAAGCAAGCGATGCAACAGCAGATTGCATTGCAAATATCTTCAGTGCATTTAGGATTGAGTTAGTTCTTGAATGCATTGAAATGCAACAAGGTGCACGTTACTTTTGTTTTCATTCTTTAATGCACAACGCTTTAACATATGTGCAAAGCGATGCAACAGCAGATTGCATTGCAAATAAATTCAATGCACTGTTAAATGAGTTAGTTCTTGAATGCATTGCAAGGCAGCAAAGTGCATGATACTTTTATTGTTATTCTTCATTGCACAACGCTTGAGCGTATAAGCAAGCGATGCAACAGCAGATTGCATTGCAAATATCTTTAGTGCACTTTGGATTAAGATAGTTCTTGAATGCATTGCAATGCAACAAAGTGCATGATACTTTTATTGTTATTCTTCAATGCACAGCACTTGAGCGTATAAGCAAGCGATGCAACAGCAGAATGCATTGCAAATATCTTCGATGCATTGTTGAATGAGTTAGTTATTGAATGCATTGCAAGGCAACAAAGTCATGATACTTTTATTGTTATTCTTCAATGCACAACGCTTGAGCGTATAAGCAAGCGATGCAACAGCAGATTGTATTACAAATATCTTCAGTGCATTTTGGATTGAGTTAGTTCTTGAATGCATTGAAATGCAACAAAGTGCATGTTACTTTTGTTTTCATTCTTTAATGCACAACGCTTTAACATATGTGCAAAGCGATGCAACAGCAGATTGCATTGCAAATATATTCAATGCACTGTTAAATGAGTTAGTTCTTGAATGCATTGCAAGGCAACAAAGTGCATGATACTTTTATTGTTATTCTTCATTGCACAACGCTTGAGCGTATAAGCAAGCGATGCAACAGCAGATTGCATTGCAAATATCTTTAGTGCACTTTGGATTGAGATAGTTCTTGAATGCATTGCAAGGCAACAAAGTGCATGATACTTTTATTGTTATTCTTCAATGCACAACGCTTGAGCGTATAAGCAAGCGATGCAACAGCAGATTGCATTGCAAATATCTTCGATGCATTGTTGAATGAGTTAGTTCTTGAATGCATTGGAAGGGAACAAAGTGCATGATACTTTTATTGTTATTCTTCATTGCACAACGCTTGAGCGTATAAGCAAGCGATGCAACAGCAGATTGCATTGCAAATATCTTTAATGCACTTTGGATTGAGATAGTTCTTGAATGCATTGCAAGGCAACAAAGTGCATGATACTTTTATTGTTATTCTTCAATGCACAACGCTTGAGCTCATAAGCAAGCGATGCAACCGCAGATTGCATTGCAAATATCTTCAATGCATTGTTGAATGAGTTAGTTCTTGAATGCATTGCAAGGCAACAAAGTTAATGATACCTTTATTGTTAGTCTTCAATGCACAACGCTTGAGCGTATATGCAAGCGATGCAACAGCAGATTGCATTACAAATATCTTCATTGCATTTTGGATTGAGTTAGTTCTTGAATGCATTGAAATGCAACAAAGTGCATGCTACTTTTATTTTTATTCTTTAATGCACAACGCTTTAACATATGTGCAAAGCGATGCAACAGCAGATTGCATTGCAAATATCTTCAATGCACTGTTTGAATGAGTTAGTTCTTGAATGCATTGCAAGGCAACAAAGTTAATGATACCTTTATTGTAAGTCTTCAATGCACAACGCTTGAGCGTATATGCAAGCGATGCAACAAGCAGATTGCATTACAAATATCTTCAAGTGCATTGTTGAATGAGTTAGTTCTTGAATGCATTGCAAGGCAACAAAGTTAATGATACCTTTATTGTAAGTCTTCAATGCACAACGCTTGAGCGTATATGCAAGCGATGCAACAAGCAGATTGCATTACAAATATCTTCAGTGCATTTTGGATTGAGTTAGTTCTTGAATGCATTGAAATGCAACAAAGTGCATGCTACTTTTATTTTTATTTTTTAATGCACAACGCTTTAACATGTGCAAAGCGATGCAACAGCAGATTGCATTGCAAATATCTTCAATGCACTGTTGAATGAGTTAGTTCCTTAATGCATTGCAAGGCAACAAAGTGCATGATACTTTTATTGTTATTCTTCAATGCACAACGCTTGAGCGTATAAGCGATGCAACAGCAGATTGCATTGCAAATATCTTCGATGTATTGTTGAATGAGTTAGTTCTTGAATGCATTGCAAGGGAACAAAGTGCATGCTACTTTTATTGTTATTCTTCAATGCACAAAGCTTGAGCGTATGTACTCGATCTTGAACTTTCTATACATTTTTGACCTACTGAAAATATAACTTGCCCAAGAGTACTCATAGATTAACACTATACATTCAGATTGATTTCTTCTGAGGTTATATGAGACTGAAAAAAAGTCCATATTTGACTTTCTGAAAATTGTTCTGGCCATAGACTACTCGAAAATTCAACTTTAAATACATACTCATAGACTCCTTTTGATGCTTCATAAGCCATATATGGCCATATCTGACCTATTGAACTTATTTCCGGTCACTTTCTAAACATTCTCTTTAACACCTTCTGATATTACGTCAGCCATACAGAAGTCCATATTTTGACCAAAGGAACATATTTCTGGCCAAAGAGTCCTCAATCTTGAACTTTTTACACATACTCATAATCTCCTTCTGATGCTTCATAAGCCATATATGGACATATCTGACTTGTTAGGGCCCAAGCCTTGAAAAGGCGAAGGCCCTATTGTTTTCCAAAGGATTATTATTTATTAGGGCCCAAGCCTTGAAAAGGCGAAGGCCCTATTGTTTTTCTAAGGATTATTAGGGCCCAAGCCTTGAAAAGGCGAAGGCCCTATTGTTTTTCTAAGGATTATTATTCTTATTCTTCTTCTTCTTTATTATTATTATTATTATTATTATTATTTTACTACCTTTTGGGCACTTTTGGGGGCCTTAACATGCTCAAAAACTCTTGAAACTTTGCACAAATGTCAGAACCCGCGGCCATTAGAGCCGGACTGAAGCTGGGACCCGGGCGTGGCAGGGGGGCTCGCCAGCGCCCCCTGGAATGGGATTCAAAAACATGTCCATATCTCAAACACGCTTGCATGTAATAATATGAAACTCGGTACACATATAGATCTCATCGGGCCGAACAACTTTCGTGCTCTAAGTTTTACGCCAGTCCAACAGGAAGTCGGTTATTATGGGTTGTATGGAAACGCATGTTCCGGCATTTGAAACACTTCTCCTAGAGAATTCATCGGATGACCACGCAACTCAGTGTGCATGAAGCCAAGACATGGAGGATGATAAATTGCGAGGGGATTTTTGATATCTCGAACGGTTTGGCCGTGGCGAGGAAACAAATTTATGAGGGGAGGGGAGGGGAGAGGAGAGGAGGGGAGGGGAGGGCGGATGTGTGTGTGTGTGTGTGTGTGTGTGTGTGTGTGTGTTTGTGTGTGTGTGTGTGTGTGATTTTGGTTGGGTGACAGTTGTAGGTTACAGTTTGACAAGAGTTTATAGTTTAACAAAAGCACAATGTTGTGTTTCATTGCGAGTCTACACAAATATAAGGAGACACTTTGCATTTTGAATGATGTTCTGTATGAACAAAATGACGGAGTATGTTTTTATGTCTCCATTGTTCGATCGAGCCACACACACACACACACACACACACACACACACACACACACACACACACACACACACACACACACACACACACACACACACACACACACACACACACACACACACACACACACACACACACACACACAGCATTCCAGCATTGCAATCTTGACATCGCAGCATGTTCATTATAGCCTTAATAAAATATAATAATAAAATAGTCAACCTTACATATAAAAATTACACTGCTCTGTTTAAATAGTCAGTTGTACAGTTTGTGCCGTTCATAGTAAGCACCGCTCCACTGTGATGTTTCCAAGCACATTTTTGCGCATTTGAAGAGGATAATTTTTCTATATTGGAACATGAGTGTACAAAGTGTACAAAGTACATAAGCTATAATAAAGAATAGTTTAGCATCCAAAAATGTTAATAATATATATATTATTATATATATAATAATATATATGTTAAAAATAGGGGGAAAAAAGAATTTACATAATATATATATATATATATATATATATATATATATATAATTTTTTATATATATATATATATATATATTATATATATATATATATATATATATATAATTAAAGCTGCAAGCAGCGATGGAGGGCCCAAGCCTAAGCACTGACATTTAACACTTTTGGGATTTTGACGACCAGAGTTCAAGTCCCGGGTCATGTTTTTATTTTATTTTATTTTTTTATACTTTTGGGATTTTGACGACAGGTCCCGGGTCATCGTTTTTGTTTTTGTTTTGTTTTTTTCATACTTTCCTATCATAGTTAAAAGGTAAAAGATATTCTTTAAACTGATGGCAGTTAAGCTCCATCCACAAAAAAATTGAGTTCAAGTCCCGGGTCATGTTTTTGTTTTTTTGTTTTCTCATACTTTTGGGATTTTGACGACAGGTCCCCCCGGGTCATCGGGTTTTTTTTTTTTCATACTTTCCTATCATGGTTAAAAGGCAAAATATATTCTTTAAACTGATGGCAGTTAAGCTCCATCCACAAAAAAATTTAATCAACCTTTTTTTGAGCCACTTCATCAAAACCTCTCATAATGAGGGTGGGGGAACGGATTCCGACAGCTGTTTTTTTGCCGTCGGATTCTGTTCCCCCCCTCTCATGTTTCTTAGCAGTGAGGTTCAAATACTCAACAAACTTTTGTTTTACAGTTGTCCCCTATTGCCTAGTGGTCTAAGCACTGACACTTAACACTTTTGGGATTTTGACGACCAGAGTTCAAGTCCCGGGTCATGTTATTATTTTTTTTTTTTCTTCATACTTTTGGGATTTTGACGACAGGTCCCATGTCATCGTTTTTTTTTTTTTTTTTTTTTTTTTTATACTTTCCTATCATGGTTAAAAGGCAAAAGATATTCTTTAAACTGATGGCAGTTAAGCTCCATCCACAAAAAAATTGAGTTCAAGTCCCGGGTCATGTTTTTTTTTTTTTTTTTCATACTTTTGGGATTTTGACGACAGGTCCCGGGTCATTGTTTTTTTTTTTTTTTTTTTTTTCATACTTTCCTATCATGGTTAAAAGGCAAAAGATATTCTTTAAACTGATGGCAGTTAAGCTCCTGAGTTCAAGTCCCGGGTCATGTTTTTTTTTTTTTTTTTTTTCATACTTTTGGGATTTTGACGACAGGTCCCGGGTCATCGTTTTTTTTTTTTTCATACTTTCCTATCATGTTTAAAAGGCAAAATATATTCTTTAAACTGATGGCAGTTAAGCTCCATCCACAAAAAAACTTAGTTCAAGTCCCGGGTCATGTTTTTTTTTTTTTTTTTTTCATACTTTTGGGATTTTGACGACAGGTCCCGTGTCATCGTTTTTTTTTTTTTTCATACTTTCCTATCATGGTTAAAAGGCAAAATATATTCTTTAAACTGATGGCAGTTAAGCTCCATCCACAAAGAAATTGAGTTCAAGTCCCGGGTTATGTTTTTTTTTTTTTCATACTTTTGGGATTTTGACGACAGGTCCCGGGTCATCGTTTTTTTTTTTTTTTCATACTTTCCTATCATGGTTAAAAGGCAAAAGATATTCTTTAAACTGATGGCAGTTAAGCTCCTGAGTTCAAGTCCCGGGTCATGTTTTTTTTTTTTTTTTTTTTCATACTTTTGGGATTTTGACGACAGGTCCCGGGTCATCGTTTTTTTTTTTTTTTCATACTTTCCTATCATGGTTAAAAGGCAAACGATATTCTTTAAACTGATGGCAGTTAAGCTCCATCCACAAAAAAATTGAGTTCAAGTCCCGGGTCATGTTTTTTTTCATTTTTTTTTTTCATACTTTTGGGATTTTGACGACAGGTCCCGGGTCATCGTTTTTTTTTTTTTTTACACAACACAACACAACAAAGTGCATGATACTTTTATTGTTATTCTTCATTGCACAACGCTTGAGCGTATAAGCAAGCGATGCAACAGCAGATTGCATTGCTAATATCTTTAGTGCACTTTGGATTGAGATAGTTCTTGAATGCATTGCAAGGCAACAAAGTGCATGATACTTTTATTGTTATTCTTCACTGCACAACGCTTGAGCTCATAAGCAAGCGATGCAACCGCAGATTGCATTGCAAATATCTTCAATGCATTGTTGAATGAGTTAGTTCTTGAATGCATTGCAAGGCAACAAAGTTAATGATACCTTTATTGTTAGTCTTCAATGCACAACGCTTGAGCGTATATGCAAGCGATGCAACAGCAGATTGCATTACAAATATCTTCATTGCATTTTGGATTGAGTTAGTTCTTGAATGCATTGAAATGCAACAAAGTGCATGCTACTTTTATTTTTATTCTTTAATGCACAACGCTTTAACATATGTGCAAAGCGATGCAACAGCAGATTGCATTGCAAATATCTTCAATGCACTGTTGAATGAGTTAGTTCTTGAATGCATTGCAAGGCAACAAAGTGCATGATACTTTTATTGTTAGTCTTCAATGCACAACGCTTGAGCGTATAAGCAAGCGATGCAACTGCAGATTGCATTGCAAATATCTTCAGTGCATTTTGGATTGAGATAGTTCTTGAATGCATTGAAATGCAACAAAGTGCATGTTACTTTTGTTTTTATTCTTTAATGCACAACGCTTTAACGTATGTGCAAAGCGATGCAACAGAAGATTGCATTGCAAATATCTTCGATGCATTGTTGAATGAGTTTGTTCCTGAATGCATTGCAAGGCAACAAAGTGCATGATACTTTTATTGTTATTCTCTGGCACTTTTGAGGGCCTTAACATGCTCGAAAACTCTTGAAATTTTGCACACAGGTCAGAACCCGCGGCCATTAGGGCCGGGCTGAAGCTGGTACCCGGGCGTGGCAGGGGGGCTCGACAGCGCCCCCTGGAATGGGATTCGAACACTTGTCCGTATATCAAACACGCTTGCATGAATTAATATGAAACTCGGTACACATATAGATTTAATCGGGCCGAACAACTTTCCCTGGGTCAAGTTTTACGCCAGCCCAACAGGAAGTCGGCTATTACGGGTTGATTGGAGAACGCTTGCTCTCGCATTTGAAACACTTCTCCTATATATATATATATATATATATATATATATATATATATATATATAATTAAAGCTGCAAGCAGCGATGGAGGGCCCAAGCTGGTGGCACCGCCACCCGGTGCCTTTAGTTCCACTAAAGGCACCAGGGTGACGGTGCCACCGGCTTGGGCCCGCAATCGCTGCTTGCAGCTTTAATTATTATTATTATTATTATTTTCCGCATTTAATCGCATTTTTGAGGGCCTAAACATGCACGAAAACTCACGAAAATTTGCACACGCGTCAGAACTGGCGAAAATTGACATCTGATATGCGTTTCAGAATTGGGCAGGGGAAAATGGCTCGATAGCGCCACCTATAAAGGTTCAACGGAGTGCGCCTCCCGCTACGTTTCACGTACGTGTACGAAATTCGGTACATACATGTAATGACCCAATACCTACAAAAAAGTCTCTTGGAGCATAGCCTTAAACACAACAGGAAGTCAGCCATTTTGAACTTCCTCTCTGATTTGTGTGCAGTTTTTGCCATTTTCAGGCCTCGTACTTTAACGAACTCCTCCTACAGTTTTAATCTGATCATCTTCAAATTTGGTGAGTGTAATCTTAAGGCCTTTGCGACGTTAAATTGCGAAGATCTAGAGTTTTCGTCGAAGGGCGTGTCCTCGGCGGCCTGACAAATTTTGATGTTTCGCCATGAAACAGGAAGTTGCTGTAACTCAGGCATTGAATGTCCAATCTGCCCCAAACTTCACACGTTTGATAAGCGTTCTGTCCTGAACACATGACCATGCTCAAATTCAGTTACAGTCATAGCGCCACCTGCTGGCAACAGGAAGTGACATGTTTAACACTGTTTTGGACTCCTAATAACATATACAAAATTGCCAGCAAGTGCTAAACATGTTAACAACATACTAGAAACATGCTAAAACATGCTAGCAAACATTAGCTAAGTGCTAAAGCATGCTACTACTGCAATTAAATAGGAATTTGCTGTAACTCAGACATTGAATGCCCAATCTGCCCCAAACTTCACACGTTTGATAAGAGTTCTGGTCTGAACACATTTACATGAGAATATTCAGTTATAGTAATAGCGCCACCTGCTGGCAAAAGGAAGTGACATGTTTAACACCATTTTGGACTCCTAATAACATATAAAAAATTGCCAGCAAGTGCTAAACATGTTAACAACATACGGGAAACATGCTAAAACATGCTAACAAACATTAGCTAAGTGCTAAAGCATGCTATTACTGCAATTAAATAGGAATTTGCTGTAACTCAGGCATTGAATGTTCAATTTGCCCCAAACTTCACACGTTTGATAAGAGTTCTGACCTGAACACATTTACATGAGAGTATTCAGTTATAGTAATAGCGCCACCTACTGGCAACAGGAAGTGACATGTTTAACACTGCGATTCATTACTAGCAACATATTAAATAAACCATTGAGTTATAAACATGTTAGAAACCTGTTAAAACATGCTAGCAATTCTTAGCTAAGTGCTAAAGCATGCTAATGCAATGAAACAGGAAGTTGTTGTTACTCAAGTAGGCAATGTCCAATCTGCCCCAAACTTCACACGTTTGATAAGAGTCCTGCCCTGAACACATCTACATGACACTTTTCAGTTATAGTAATAACGCCACCTACTGGCAACAGGAAGTGACATGTTTAACACTGTGATGCAGTACTAGCAACATATTAAATATGCCATTGAGTAATAAACATGTTAGAAACGTGTTAAAACATGCTAGCAATTATTAGCTAAGTGCTAAAGCATGCTAATGCAATGAAAGAGGAAGTTGTTGTTACTCAAGAAGGCAATGTCCAATCTGCCCCAAACTTCACACGTTTGATAAGAGTTCTGGTCTGAACACATCTACATGACAATTTTCAGTTATAGTAATAGCGCCACCTACTGGCAACAGGAAGTGACATGTTTAACACTGCGATTCATTACTAGCAACATATTAAATATGCCATTGAGTTATATACATGTTAGAAACATGTTAAAACATGCTAGCAATTCTTAGCTAAGTGCTAAAGCATGCTAATGCAATGAAACGGGAAGTTGTTGTTACTGAAGAAGGCAATGTCCAATCTGCCCCAAACTTCACACGTTTGATAAGAGTCCTGCCCTGAACACATCTACATGACAATTTTAAGTTAAAGTAATAGCGCCACCTACTGTCGACAGGAAGTGACACGTTTTAAACTGTGATGCATTGCTAGCGACATATTTAATATGCCATTGAGTTCTAAACATGCTAGAAACATGCTAAAACATGCTAGCAACACTTATCTGAGTTATAACGCATGCTATTATCCCCATAATCAAGGACATTTTTGTAACTGACTTTGACATACTCCTCCTATTTTTACCTACTTAAATGCACATTGCCCACCGTGCTCTGTCTTCCTAAAGCCACCGGGTGGCGGTTGGCACGGGTGCGAGGGCCCTTTCATCGCTGCTTGCAGCTTTAATTATTATTATTATTTTACTACCTTTTGGGCACTTTTGGGGGCCTTAACATGCTCAAAAACTCTTGAAACTTTGCACAAATGTCAGAACCCGCGGCCATTAGAGCCGGACTGAAGCTGGGACCCGGGCGTGGCAGGGGGGCTCGCCAGCGCCCCCTGGAATGGGATTCAAAAACATGTCCATATCTCAAACACGCTTGCATGTAATAATATGAAACTCGGTACACATATAGATCTCATCGGGCCGAACAACTTTCGTGCTCTAAGTTTTACGCCAGTCCAACAGGAAGTCGGTTATTATGGGTTGTATGGAAACGCATGTTCTGGCATTTGAAACACTTCTCCTAGAGAATTCATCGGATGACCACGCAACTCGGTGTGCATGAAGCCAAGACATGGAGGATGATAAATTGCGAGGGGATTTTTGATATCTCGAACGGTTTGGCCGTGGCGAGGAAACAAATTTATGAGGGGAGGGGAGGGGAGAGGAGAGGAGGGGAGGGGAGGGGGGATGTGTGTGTGTGTGTGTGTGTGTGTTTGTGTGTGTGTGTGTGTGTGATTTTGGTTGGGTGACAGTTGTAGGTTACAGTTTGACAAGAGTTTATAGTTTAACAAAAGCACAATGTTGTGTTTCATTGCGAGTGTACACAAATATAAGGAAACACTTTGCATTTTGAATGATGTTCTGTATGAACAAAATGACGGAGTATGTTTTTATGTCTCCATTGTTCGATCGAGCCACACACACACACACACACACACACACACACACACACACACACACACACACACACACACACACACACACACACACACACACACACACACACACACACACACACACACACACACACACACACACACACACACACACACACACACACACACAGCATTCCAGCATTGCAATCTTGACATCGCAGCATGTTCATTATAGCCTTAATAAAATATAATAATAAAATAGTCAACCTTACATATAAAAATTACACTGCTCTGTTTAAATAGTCAGTTGTACAGTTTGTGCCGTTCATAGTAAGCACCGCTCCACTGTGATGTTTCCAAGCACATTTTTGCGCATTTGAAGAGGATAATTTTTCTATATTGGAACATGAGTGTACAAAGTGTACAAAGTACATAAGCTATAATAAAGAATAGTTTAGCATCCAAAAATGTTAATAATATATATATTATTATTATATATAATAATATATATGTTAAAAATAGGGGGGAAAAAGAATTTACATAATATATATATATATATATATATATATATATATAATTTTTTTTATATATATATATATATTTATATATATATATTATATATATATATATATATATAATTAAAGCTGCAAGCAGCGATGGAGGGCCCAAGCCTAAGCACTGATATTTAACACTTTTGGGATTTTGACGACCAGAGTTCAAGTCCCGGGTCATGTTTTTTTTTATTTTATTTTTTTTATACTTTTGGGATTTTGACGACAGGTCCCGGGTCATCGTTTTTGTTTTTGTTTTGTTTTTTTCATACTTTCCTATCATAGTTAAAAGGTAAAAGATATTCTTTAAACTGATGGCAGTTAAGCTCCATCCACAAAAAAATTGAGTTCAAGTCCCGGGTCATGTTTTTGTTTTTTTGTTTTCTCATACTTTTGGGATTTTGACGACAGGTCCCCCCGGGTCATCGTTTTTTTTTTTTTTCATACTTTCCTATCATGGTTAAAAGGCAAAATATATTCTTTAAACTGATGGCAGTTAAGCTCCATCCACAAAAAAATTTAATCAACCTTTTTTTGAGCCACTTAACCTCTCATAATGAGGGTGGGGGAACGGATTCCGACAGCTGTTTTTTTGCCGTCGGATTCTGTTCCCCCCCTCTCATGTTTCTTAGCAGTGAGGTTCAAATACTCAACAAACTTTTGTTTTACAGTTGTCCCCTATAGCCTAGTGGTCTAAGCACTGACACTTAACACTTTTGGGATTTTGACGACCAGAGTTCAAGTCCAGGGTCATGTTATTTTTTTTTTTTTTCTTCATACTTTTGGGATTTTGACGACAGGTTTTTTTCATACTTTCCTATCATGGTTAAAAGGCAAAAGATATTCTTTAAACTGATGGCAGTTAAGCTCCATCCACAAAAAAATTGAGTTCAAGTCCCGGGTCATGTTTTTTTTCATTTTTTTTTTTCATACTTTTGGGATTTTGACGACAGGTCCCGGGTCATTGTTTTTTTTTTTTTTTTTTTTTTCATACTTTCCTATCATGGTTAAAAGGCAAAAGATATTCTTTAAACTGATGGCAGTTAAGCTCCTGAGTTCAAGTCCCGGGTCATGTTTTTTTTTTTTTTTTTTTTCATACTTTTGGGATTTTGACGACAGGTCCCGGGTCATCGTTTTTTTTTTTTTCATACTTTCCTATCATGTTTAAAAGGCAAAATATATTATTTAAACTGATGGCAGTTAAGCTCCATCCACAAAAAAATTTAGTTCAAGTCCCGGGTCATGTTTTTTTTTTTTTTTTTTTCATACTTTTGGGATTTTGACGACAGGTCCCGGGTCATCGTTTTTTTTTTTTTCATACTTTCCTATCATGTTTAAAAGGCAAAATATATTCTTTAAACTGATGGCAGTTAAGCTCCATCCACAAAAAAATTGAGTTCAAGTCCCGGGTCATGTTTTATTTTTTATTTTTTTTCATACTTTTGGGATTTTGACGACAGGTCCCGTGTCATCGTTTTTTTTTTTTTTCATACTTTCCTATCATGGTTAAAAGGCAAAATATATTCTTTAAACTGATGGCAGTTAAGCTCCATCCACAAAGAAATTGAGTTCAAGTCCCGGGTTATGTTTTTTTTTTTTTCATACTTTTGGGATTTTGACGACAGGTCCCGTGTCATCGTTTTTTTATTTTTCATACTTTCCTATCATGGTTAAAAGGCAAAAGATATTCTTTAAACTGATGGCAGTTAAGCTCCATCCACAAAAAAATTGAGTTCAAGTCCCGGGTCATGTTTTTTTTCATTTTTTTTCATACTTTTGGGATTTTGACGACAGGTCCCGGGTCATCGTTTTTTTTTTTTTTTTCATACTTTCCTATCATGGTTAAAAGGCAAAAGATATTCTTTAAACTGATGGCAGTTAAGCTCCATCCACAAAAAAATTTAGTTCAAGTCCCGGGTCATGTTTTTTTTTCATTTTTTTTTTCATACTTTTGGGATTTTGACGACAGGTCCCGGGTCATCGTTTTTTTTTTTTTTCATACTTTCCTATCATGGTTAAAAGGCAAAATATATTCTTTAAACTGATGGCAGTTAAGCTCCATCCACAAAGAAATTGAGTTCAAGTCCCGGGTTATGTTTTTTTTTTTTTCATACTTTTGGGATTTTGACGACAGGTCCCGTGTCATCGTTTTTTTTTTTTTCATACTTTCCTATCATGGTTAAAAGGCAAAAGATATTATTTAAACTGATGGCAGTTAAGCTCCATCCACAAAAAAATTGAGTTCAAGTCCCGGGTCATGTTTTTTTTCATTTTTTTTTTTCATACTTTTGGGATTTTGACGACAGGTCCCGGGTCATCGTTTTTTTCTTTTTTTTTCATACTTTCCTATCATGGTTAAAAGGCAAAAGATATTCTTTAAACTGATGGCAGTTAAGCTCCATCCACAAAAAAATTGAGTTCAAGTCCCGGGTCATGTTTTTTTTCATTTTTTTTTTTCATACTTTTGGGATTTTGACGACAGGTCCCGGGCCATCGTTTTCTTTTTTTTTCTTTTTTTTTCACACTTTCCTATCATGGTTAAAAGGCAAAAGATATTCTTTACTGCACCCACACACCGGACGCGAATAGCGCGTCAGGCGCGAGTGATTTCAATGTTAAGTCAATGCAAAGACGCGTTACACGCGTTTTACGCGCGTAACGCGTCTTTGCATTGACTTAACATTGAAATGACTCGCGCCTGACGCGCTATTCGCGTCCGGTGTGAACGCACCATTAAACTGATGGCAGTTAAGCTCCATCCACAAAAAAATTGAGTTCAAGTCCCGGGTCATGTTTTTTTTTCATTTTTTATTTTCATACTTTTGGGATTTTGACGACAGGTCCCGGGTCATCGTTTTTTTTTTTTTTTCATACTTTCCTATCATGGTTAAAAGGCAAAAGATATTCTTTAAACTGATGGCAGTTAAGCTCCATCCACAATAAAAATTGAGTTCAAGTCCCGGGTCATGTTTTTTTTCATTTTTTTTTTTCATGCTTTTGGGATTTTGACGACAGGTCCCGGGTCATCGTTTTCTTTTTTTTTCTTTTTTTTTTCATACTTTCCTATCATGGTTAAAAGGCAAAAGATATTCTTTAAACTGATGGCAGTTAAGCTCCATCCACAAAAAAAAATGAGTTCAAGTCCTGGTTCATGTTTTTTTTCATTTTTTTTTTCATACTTTTGGGATTTTGACGACAGGTCCCGGGTCATCGTTTTCTTTTTTTTTCTTTTTTTTTCATACTTTCCTATCATGGTTAAAAGGCAAAAGATATTCTTTAAACTGATGGCAGTTAAGCTCCATCCACAAAAAAATAGAGTTCAAGTCCCGGGTCATGTTTTTTTTCATTTTTTTTTTCATACTTTTGGGATTTTGACGACAGGTCCCGGGTCATCGTTTTCTTTTTTTTTTTTTTTTTTTTCATACTTTCCTATCATGGTTAAAAGGCAAAAAATATTCTTTAAACTGATGGCAGTTAAGCTCCATCCACAAAAAAATTGAGTTCAAGTCCCAGGTCATGTTTTTTTTTCATTTTTTTTTTTTCATACTTTTGGGATTTTGACGACAGGTCCCCCGGGTCATCGTTTTTTTTTTTTTTCTTCCATACTTTCCTATCATGGTTAAAAGGCAAAAGATATTCTTTAAACTGATGGCAGTTAAGCTCCATCCACAAAAAAATTGAGTTCAAGTCCCAGGTCATGTTTTTTTTTCATTTTTTTTTTTTCATACTTTTGGGATTTTGACGACAGGTCCCGGGTCATCGTTTTTTTTTTTTTTTCATACTTTCCTATCATGGTTAAAAGGCAAAAGATATTCTTTAAACTGATGGCAGTTAAGCTCCATCCACAAAAAAATTTAGTTCAAGTCCCGGGTCATGTTTTTTTTTCATTTTTTTTTTTCATACTTTTGGGATTTTGACGACAGGTCCCGGGTCATCGGTTTTTTTTTTTTTTCATACTTTCCTATCATGGTTAAAAGGCAAAAGATATTCTTTAAACTGATGGCAGTTAAGCTCCATCCACAAAAAAATTTAGTTCAAGTCCCGGGTCATGTTTTTTTTCATTTTTTTTTTTCATACTTTTGGGATTTTGACGACAGGTCCCGGGTCATCGTTTTTTTTTTTTTTCTTCCATACTTTCCTATCATGGTTAAAAGGCAAAAGATATTCTTTAAACTGATGGCAGTTAAGCTCCATCCACAAAAAAATTGAGTTCAAGTCCCAGGTCATGTTTTTTTTTCATTTTTGTTTTTTCATACTTTTGGGATTTTGACGACAGGTCCCGGGTCATCGTTTTTTTTTTTTTCATACTTTCCTATCATGGTTAAAAGGCAAAAGATATTCTTTAAACTGATGGCAGTTAAGCTCCATCAACAAAAAAATTGAGTTCAAGTCCCGGGTCATGTTTTTTTTTCATTTTTTTTTTTCATACTTTTGGGAATTTGACGACAGGTCCCGGGTCATCGTTTTTTTTTTTTTTTCATACTTTCCTATCATGGTTAAAAGGCAAACGATATTCTTTAAACTGATGGCAGTTAAGCTCCATCCACAAAAAAATTGAGTTCAAGTCCCGGGTCATGTTTTTTTTCATTTTTTTTTTTCATACTTTTGGGATTTTGACGACAGGTCCCGGGTCATCGTTTTCTTTTTTTTTCTTTTTTTTTCATACTTTCCTATCATGGTTAAAAGGCAAAAGATATTCTTTAAACTGATGGCAGTTAAGCTCCATCCACAAAAAAATTGAGTTCAAGTCCCGGGTCATGTTTTTTTTCATTTTTTTTTTTCATACTTTTGGGATTTTGACGACAGGTCCCGGGTCATCGTTTTTTTTTTTTTTCGTACTTTCCTATCATGGTTAAAAGGCAAAAGATATTCTTTAAACTGATGGCAGTTAAGCTCCATCCACAAAAAAAATGAGTTCAAGTCCCGGGTCATGTTTTTTTTTCATTTTTTTTTTTTCATACTTTTGGGATTTTGACGACAGGTCCCGTGTCATCGTTTTTTTTTTTTTCATACTTTCCTATCATGGTTAAAAGGCAAAAGATATTCTTTAAACTGATGGCAGTTAAGCTCCATCAACAAAAAAATTGAGTTCAAGTCCCGGGTCATGTTTTTTTTTCATTTTTTTTTTTCATACTTTTGGGAATTTGACGACAGGTCCCGGGTCATCGTTTTTTTTTTTTTTTCATACTTTCCTATCATGGTTAAAAGGCAAACGATATTCTTTAAACTGATGGCAGTTAAGCTCCATCCACAAAAAAATTGAGTTCAAGTCCCGGGTCATGTTTTTTTTCATTTTTTTTTTTCATACTTTTGGGATTTTGACGACAGGTCCCGGGTCATCGTTTTCTTTTTTTTTCTTTTTTTTTCATACTTTCCTATCATGGTTAAAAGGCAAAAGATATTCTTTAAACTGATGGCAGTTAAGCTCCATCCACAAAAAAATTGAGTTCAAGTCCCGGGTCATGTTTTTTTTCATTTTTTTTTTTCATACTTTTGGGATTTTGACGACAGGTCCCGGGTCATCGTTTTTTTTTTTTTTCATACTTTCCTATCATGGTTAAAAGGCAAAAGATATTCTTTAAACTGATGGCAGTTAAGCTCCATCCACAAAAAAAATGAGTTCAAGTCCCGGGTCATGTTTTTTTTTCATTTTTTTTTTTTCATACTTTTGGGATTTTGACGACAGGTCCCGGGTCATCGTTTTTTTTTTTTTTTTCATACTTTCCTATCATGGTTAAAAGGCAAAAGATATTCTTTAAACTGATGGCAGTTAAGCTCCATCCACAAAAAAATTGAGTTCAAGTCCCGGGTCATGTTTTTTTTTCATTTTTTTTTTTCATACTTTTGGGATTTTGACGACAGGTCCCGTGTTGAATGAGTTTGTTCCTGAATGCATTGCAAGGCAACAAAGTGCATTGCTTTAACACATGTGCAAAGCGATGCAAAAGCAGATTGCATTGCAAATATCTTCAATGCATTGTTGAATGAGTTAGTTCTTGAATGCATTGCAAGGCAACAAAGTTAATGATACCTTTATTGTAAGTCTTCAATGCACAACGCTTGAGCGTATATGCAAGCGATGCAACAAGCAGATTGCATTACAAATATCTACAGTGCATTTTGGATTGAGTTAGTTCTTGAATGCATTGAAATGCAATGCTACTTTTATTTTAATTTTTTAATGCACAAGGCTTTAACATATGTGCAAAGCGATGCAACAGCTGATTGCATTGCAAATATCTTCAATGCACTGTTGAATGAGTTAGTTCTTGAATGCATTGCAAGGCAACAAAGTGCATGATACTTTTATTGTTATTCTTCAATGCACAACACTTGAGCGTATAAGCAAGCGGTGCAACAGCAGATTGCATTGCAAATATCTTCAATGCACTGTTGAATGAGTTAGTTCTTGAATGCATTGCAAGGCAAAGTGCATGATACTTTTATTGTTATTCTTCAAGTGCATGATACTTTTATTGTTATTCTTCAAGTGCATGATACTTTTATTGTTATTCTTCAATGCACAACACTTGAGCGTATAAGCAAGCGATGCAACAGCAGATTGCATTGCAAATATCTTCGATGCATTGTTGAATGAGTTAGTTCTTGAATGCATTGCAAGGCAACAAAGTGCATGATACTTTTATTGTTATTCTTCAATGCACAACGCTTGAGCGTAAAAGCAAGCGATGCAACAGCAGATTGCATTGCAAATATCTTCGATGCATTGTTGAATGAGTTAGTTATTGAATGCATTGCAAGGCAACAAAGTGCATGATACTTTTATTGTTATTCTTCAATGCACAACGCTTTAGCGTATAAGCAAGCGATGCAACAGCAGATTGCATTGCAAATATCTTCAGTGCATTTAGGATTGAGTTAGTTCTTGAATGCATTGAAATGCAACAAGGTGCACGTTACTTTTGTTTTCATTCTTTAATGCACAACGCTTTAACATATGTGCAAAGCGATGCAACAGCAGATTGCATTGCAAATAAATTCAATGCACTGTTAAATGAGTTAGTTCTTGAATGCATTGCAAGGCAGCAAAGTGCATGATACTTTTATTGTTATTCTTCATTGCACAACGCTTGAGCGTATAAGCAAGCGATGCAACAGCAGATTGCATTGCAAATATCTTTAGTGCACTTTGGATTAAGATAGTTCTTGAATGCATTGCAATGCAACAAAGTGCATGATACTTTTATTGTTATTCTTCAATGCACAACGCTTGAGCTATAAGCAAGCGATGCAACCGCAGATTGCATTACAAATATCTTCAATGCATTGTTGAATGAGTTAGTTCTTGAATGCATTGCAAGGCAACAAAGTGCATGATACTTTTATTGTTATTCTTCAATGCACAACGCTTGAGCGTAAAAGCAAGCGATGCAACAGCAGATTGCATTGCAAATATCTTCGATGCATTGTTGAATGAGTTAGTTCTTGAATGATGGCAGTGCATGCCATTGCAAAGTGCATGATACTTTTATTGTTATTCTTCAAGTGCATGATACTTTTATTGTTATTCTTCAATGCACAACACTTGAGCGTATAAGCAAGCGATGCAACAGCAGATTGCATTGCAAATATCTTCGATGCATTGTTGAATGAGTTAGTTCTTGAATGCATTGCAAGGCAACAAAGTGCATGATACTTTTATTGTTATTCTTCAATGCACAACGCTTGAGCGTAAAAGCAAGCGATGCAACAGCAGATTGCATTGCAAATATCTTCGATGCATTGTTGAATGAGTTAGTTATTGAATGCATTGCAAGGCAACAAAGTGCATGATACTTTTATTGTTATTCTTCAATGCACAACGCTTGAGCGTATAAGCAAGCGATGCAACAGCAGATTGCATTGCAAATATCTTCAGTGCATTTAGGATTGAGTTAGTTCTTGAATGCATTGAAATGCAACAAGGTGCACGTTACTTTTGTTTTCATTCTTTAATGCACAACGCTTTAACATATGTGCAAAGCGATGCAACAGCAGATTGCATTGCAAATAAATTCAATGCACTGTTAAATGAGTTCGTTCTTGAATGTATTGCAAGGCAGCAAAGTGCATGATACTTTTATTGTTATTCTTCATTGCACAACGCTTGAGCGTATAAGCAAGCGATGCAACAGCAGATTGCATTGCAAATATCTTTAGTGCACTTTGGATTAAGATAGTTCTTGAATGCATTGCAATGCAACAAAGTGCATGATACTTTTATTGTTATTCTTCAATGCACAACGCTTGAGCTATAAGCAAGCGATGCAACCGCAGATTGCATTGCAAATATCTTCAATGCATTGTTGAATGAGTTAGTTCTTGAATGCATTACAAGGCAACAAAGTTAATGATACCTTTATTGTTATTCTTCAATGCACAACGCTTGAGCGTATATGCAAGCGATGCAACAGCAGATTGCATTACAAATATCTTCATTGCATTTTGGATTGAGTTAGTTCTTGAATGCATTGAAATGCAACAAAGTGCATGCTACTTTTGTTTTCATTCTTTAATGCACAACGCTTTAACATATGTGCAAAGCGATGCAACAGCAGATTGCATTGCAAATAAATTCAATGCACTGTTAAATGAGTTCGTTCTTGAATGTATTGCAAGGCAGCAAAGTGCATGATACTTTTATTGTTATTCTTCATTGCACAACGCTTGAGCGTATAAGCAAGCGATGCAACAGCAGATTGCATTGCAAATATCTTTAGTGCACTTTGGATTAAGATAGTTCTTGAATGCATTGCAATGCAACAAAGTGCATGATACTTTTATTGTTATTCTTCAATGCACAACGCTTGAGCTATAAGCAAGCGATGCAACCGCAGATTGCATTGCAAATATCTTCAATGCATTGTTGAATGAGTTAGTTCTTGAATGCATTACAAGGCAACAAAGTTAATGATACCTTTATTGTTATTCTTCAATGCACAACGCTTGAGCGTATATGCAAGCGATGCAACAGCAGATTGCATTACAAATATCTTCATTGCATTTTGGATTGAGTTAGTTCTTGAATGCATTGAAATGCAACAAAGTGCATGCTACTTTTATTTTTATTCTTTAATGCACAACGCTTTAACATATGTGCAAAGCGATGCAACTGCAGATTGCATTGTAAATATCTTCAATGCACTGTTGAATGAGTTAGTTCTTGAATGCATTGCAAGGCAACAAAGTGCATGATACTTTTATTGTTATTCTTCAATGCACAACACTTGAGCGTATAAGCAAGCGATGCAACAGCAGATTGCATTGCAAATATCTTCGATGCATTGTTGAATGAGTTAGTTCTTGAATGCATTGCCAGACAACAAAGTGCATGATACCTTTATTGTTAGTCTTCAATGCACAACGCTTGAGCGTATAAGCAAGCGATGCAACTGCAGATTGCATTGCAAATATCTTCAGTGCATTTTGGATTGAGTTAGTTCTTGAATGCATTGAAATGCAACAAAGTGCATGCTACTTTTATTTTTATTTTTTAATGCACAACGCTTTAACATATATGCAAAGCGATGCAACAGCAGATTGCATTGCAAATATCTTCAATGCACTGTTGAATGAGTTAGTTCTTGAATGCATTGCAAGGCAACAAAGTGCATGATACTTTTATTGTTATTCTTCAATGCACAACACTTGAGCGTATAAGCAAGCGATGCAACAGCAGATTGCATTGCAAATATCTTCAATGCACTGTTGAATGAGTTAGTTCTTGAATGCATTGCAAGGCAAAGTGCATGATACTTTTATTGTTATTCTTCAAGTGCATGATACTTTTATTGTTATTCTTCAAGTGCATGATACTTTTATTGTTATTCTTCAATGCACAACACTTGAGCTTATAAGCAAGCGATGCAACAGCAGATTGCATTGCAAATATCTTCGATGCATTGTTGAATGAGTTAGTTCTTGAATGCATTGCAAGGCAACAAAGTGCAAGATACTTTTATTGTTATTCTTCAATGCACAACGCTTGAGCGTAAAAGCAAGCGATGCAACAGCAGATTGCATTGCAAATATCTTCGATGCATTGTTGAATGAGTTAGTTCTTGAATGCATTACAAGGCAACAAAGTTAATGATACCTTTATTGTTATTCTTCAATGCACAACGCTTGAGCGTATATGCAAGCGATGCAACAGCAGATTGCATTACAAATATCTTCATTGCATTTTGGATTGAGTTAGTTCTTGAATGCATTGAAATGCAACAAAGTGCATGCTACTTTTATTTTTATTCTTTAATGCACACCGCTTTAACATATGTGCAAAGCGATGCAACTGCAGATTGCATTGTAAATATCTTCAATGCACTGTTGAATGAGTTAGTTCTTGAATGCATTGCAAGGCAACAAAGTGCATGATACTTTTATTGTTATTCTTCAATGCACAACGCTTGAGCGTATAAGCAAGCGATGCAACAGCAGATTGCATTGCAAATATCTTCAGTGCATTTAGGATTGAGTTAGTTCTTGAATGCATTGAAATGCAACAAGGTGCACGTTACTTTTGTTTTCATTCTTTAATGCACAACGCTTTAACATATGTGCAAAGCGATGCAACAGCAGATTGCATTGCAAATAAATTCAATGCACTGTTAAATGAGTTCGTTCTTGAATGTATTGCAAGGCAGCAAAGTGCATGATACTTTTATTGTTATTCTTCATTGCACAACGCTTGAGCGTATAAGCAAGCGATGCAACAGCAGATTGCATTGCAAATATCTTTAGTGCACTTTGGATTAAGATAGTTCTTGAATGCATTGCAATGCAACAAAGTGCATGATACTTTTATTGTTATTCTTCAATGCACAACGCTTGAGCTATAAGCAAGCGATGCAACCGCAGATTGCATTGCAAATATCTTCAATGCATTGTTGAATGAGTTAGTTCTTGAATGCATTACAAGGCAACAAAGTTAATGATACCTTTATTGTTATTCTTCAATGCACAATGCTTGAGCGTATATGCAAGCGATGCAACAGCAGATTGCATTACAAATATCTTCATTGCATTTTGGATTGAGTTAGTTCTTGAATGCATTGAAATGCAACAAAGTGCATGCTACTTTTATTTTTATTCTTTAATGCACAACGCTTTAACATATGTGCAAAGCGATGCAACTGCAGATTGCATTGTAAATATCTTCAATGCACTGTTGAATGAGTTAGTTCTTGAATGCATTGCAAGGCAACAAAGTGCATGATACTTTTATTGTTATTCTTCAATGCACAACACTTGAGCGTATAAGCAAGCGATGCAACAGCAGATTGCATTGCAAATATCTTCGATGCATTGTTGAATGAGTTAGTTCTTGAATGCATTGCCAGACAACAAAGTGCATGATACCTTTATTGTTAGTCTTCAATGCACAACGCTTGAGCGTATAAGCAAGCGATGCAACTGCAGATTGCATTGCAAATATCTTCAGTGCATTTTGGATTGAGTTAGTTCTTGAATGCATTGAAATGCAACAAAGTGCATGTTACTTTTGTTTTTATTTTTTAATGCACAAACGCTTTAACGTATGTGCAAAGCGATGCAACAGAAGATTGCATTGCAAATATCTTCGATGCATTGTTGAATGAGTTTGTTCACGAATGCATTGCAAGGCAACAAAGTGCATGATACTTTTATTGTTATTCTTCAATGCACAACGCTTGAGCGTATAAGCAAGCGATGCAACAAGCAGATTGCGTTACAAATATCTTCAGTGCATTTTGGATTGAGTTAGTTCTTGAATGCATTGAAATGCAACAAAGTGCATGCTACTTTTATTTTTATTTTTTAATGCACAACGCTTTAACATATATGCAAAGCGATGCAACAGCAGATTGCATTGCAAATATCTTCAATGCACTGTTGAATGAGTTAGTTCTTGAATGCATTGCAAGGCAACAAAGTGCATGATACTTTTATTGTTATTCTTCAATGCACAACACTTGAGCGTATAAGCAAGCGATGCAACAGCAGATTGCATTGCAAATATCTTCAATGCACTGTTGAATGAGTTAGTTCTTGAATGCATTGCAAGGCAAAGTGCATGATACTTTTATTGTTATTCTTCAAGTGCATGATACTTTTATTGTTATTCTTCAAGTGCATGATACTTTTATTGTTATTCTTCAATGCACAACACTTGAGCGTATAAGCAAGCGATGCAACAGCAGATTGCATTGCAAATATCTTCGATGCATTGTTGAATGAGTTAGTTCTTGAATGCATTGCAAGGCAACAAAATGCAAGATACTTTTATTGTTATTCTTCAATGCACAACGCTTGAGCGTATAAGCAAGCGATGCAACAGCAGATTGCATTGCAAATATCTTCAGTGCATTTAGGATTGAGTTAGTTCTTGAATGCATTGAAATGCAACAAGGTGCAAGTTACTTTTGTTTTCATTCTTTAATGCACAACGCTTTAACATATGTGCAAAGCGATGCAACAGCAGATTGCATTGCAAATAAATTCAATGCACTGTTAAATGAGTTAGTTCTTGAATGCATTGCAAGACATCAAAGTGCATGATACTTTTATTGTTATTCTTCATTGCACAACGCTTGAGCGTATAAGCAAGCGATGCAACAGCAGATTGCATTGCAAATATCTTTAGTGCACTTTGGATTAAGATAGTTCTTGAATGCATTGCAATGCAACAAAGTGCATGATACTTTTATTGTTATTCTTCAATGCACAACGCTTGAGCTATAAGCAAGCGATGCAACCGCAGATTGCATTGCAAATATCTTCAATGCATTGTTGAATGAGTTAGTTCTTGAATGCATTACAAGGCAACAAAGTTAATGATACCTTTATTGTTATTCTTCAATGCACAACGCTTGAGCGTATATGCAAGCGATGCAACAGCAGATTGCATTACAAATATCTTCATTGCATTTTGGATTGAGTTAGTTCTTGAATGCATTGAAATGCAACAAAGTGCATGCTACTTTTATTTTTATTCTTTAATGCACACCGCTTTAACATATGTGCAAAGCGATGCAACTGCAGATTGCATTGTAAATATCTTCAATGCACTGTTGAATGAGTTAGTTCTTGAATGCATTGCAAGGCAACAAAGTGCATGATACTTTTATTGTTATTCTTCAATGCACAACGCTTGAGAGTATAAGCAAGCGATGCAACAGCAGATTGCGTTGCAAATAACTTCGATGCATTGTTGAATGAGTTAGTTCTTGAATGCATTTGCAAGGCAACAAAGTTAATGATACCTTTATTGTTAGTCTTCAAAGCACACAACGCTTGAGCGTATAACCAAGCGATGCAACAGCAGATTGCATTGCAAATATCTTTAGTGCATTTTGGATTGAGTTAATTATTGAATGCATTGTAATGCAACAAAGTGCATGTTACTTTTGTTTTTATTCTTTAATGCACAACGCTTTAACATATGTGCAAAGCGATGCAACAGCAGATTGCATTGCAAATATCTTCAATGCACTGTGAAATGAGTTAGTTCTTGAATGCATTGCAAGGCAACAAAGTGCATGATACTTTTATTGTTATTCTTCATTGCACAACGCTTGAGCGAATAAGCAAGCGATGCAACAGCAGATTGCATCGCAATCATCTTTAGTGCACTTTGGATTGAGATAGTTCTTAAATGCATTGTAATGCATTGTCAAAGTGCATGTTACTTTTATTGTTATTCTTTAATGCACAACGCTTTAACGTATCTGCAAAGCGATGCAACAGCAGATTGCATTGAAAATATCTTTAAGGCCCCTTTGAATGAGTTAGTTCTTGAATGCATTGCAAGGCAACAAAGTGCATGATACTTTTATTGTTATTCTTCAATGCACAACGCTTGAGCGTAAAAGCAAGCGATGCAACAGCAGATTGCATTGCAAATATCTTTAGTGCACTTTGGATTGAGATAGTTCTTGAATGCATTCAAGGCAACAAAGTGCATGATACTTTTATTGTTATTCTTCAATGCACAACGCTTGATCTTATAAGCAAGTGATGCAACCGCTGATTGCATTGCAAATATCTTCAATGCATTGTTGAATGAGTTTGTTCCTGAATGCATTGGCAAGGCAACAAAGTGCATGATACTTTTATTGTTATTCTTCAATGCACAACGCTTGAGCGTATAAGCAAGCGATGCAACAAGCAGATTGCATTACAAATATCTTCAGTGCATTTTGGATTGAGTTAGTTCTTGAATGCATTGAAATGCAACAAAGTGCATGCTACTTTTATTTTTATTTTTTAATGCACAACGCTTTAACATATGTGCAAAGCGATGCAACAGCAGATTGCATTGCAAATATCTTCAATGCATTGTTGAATGAGTTAGTTCTTGAATGCATTGCAAGGCAACAAAGTTAATGATACCTTTATTGTAAGTCTTCAATGCACAACGCTTGAGCGTATATGCAAGCGATGCAACAAGCAGATTGCATTACAAAAATCTTCAGTGCATTTTGGATTGAGTTAGTTCTTGAATGCATTGAAATGCAACAAAGTGCATGCTACTTTTATTTTTATTTTTTAATGCACAACGCTTTAACATATGTGCAAAGCGATGCAACAGCAGATTGCATTGCAAATATCTTCAATGCACTGTTGAATGAGTTAGTTCTTGAATGCATTGCAAGGCAACAAAGTGCATGATACTTTTATTGTTATTCTTCAATGCACAACATTTGAGCGTATAAGCAAGCGATGCAACAGCAGATTGCATTGCAAATATCTTCGATGCATTGTTGAATGAGTTAGTTCTTGAATGCATTGCCAGACAACAAAGTGCATGATACCTTTATTGTTAGTCTTCAATGCACAACGCTTGAGCGTATAAGCATGCGATGCAACTGCAGATTGCATTGCAAATATCTTCAGTGCATTTTGGATTGAGTTAGTTCTTGAATGCATTGAAATGCAACAAAGTGCATGTTACTTTTGTTTTTATTCTTTAATGCACAACGCTTTAACGTATGTGCAAAGCGATGCAACAGCAGATTGCATTGCAAATATATTCAATGCACTGTTAAATGAGCTAGTTCTTGAATGCATTGCAAGGCAACAGTGCATGATACTTTTATTGTTATTCTTCATTGCACAACGCTTGAGCGTATAAGCAAGCGATGCAACAGCAGATTGCATTGCAATCATCTTTAGTGCACTTTGGATTGAGATAGTTCTTTAATGCATTGTAATGCATTGTCAAAGTGCATGTTACTTTTATTGTTATTCTTTAATGCACAACGCTTTAACGTATGTGCAAAGCGATACAACAGCAGATTGCATTGAAAATATCTTCAACGCCCCTTTGAATGAGTTAGTTCTTGAATGCATTGAAAGGCAACAAAGTGCATGATACTTTTATTGTTATTCTTCAATGCACAACGCTTGAGCGTATAAGCAAGCGATGCAACAGCAGATTGCATTGCAAATATCTTCAGTGCATTTTGGATTGAGTTAGTTCTTGAATGCATTGCAAGGCAACAAAGTGCATGATACTTTTATTGTTATTCTTCATTGCACAACGCTTGAGCGTATAAGCAAGCGATGCAACAGCAGATTGCATTGCAAATATCTTTAGTGCACTTTGGATTGAGATAGTTCTTGAATGCATTGCAAGGCAACAAAGTGCATGATACTTTTATTGTTATTCTTCACTGCACAACGCTTGAGCTCATAAGCAAGCGATGCAACCACAGATTGCATTGCAAATATCTTCAATGCATTGTTGAATGAGTTAGTTCTTGAATGCATTGCAAGGCAACAAAGTTAATGATACCTTTATTGTTAGTCTTCAATGCACAACGCTTGAGCGTATATGCAAGCGATGCAACAGCAGATTGCATTACAAATATCTTCATTGCATTTTGGATTGAGTTAGTTCTTGAATGCATTGAAATGCAACAAAGTGCATGCAACTTTTATTTTTATTCTTTAATGCACAACGCTTTAACATATGTGCAAAGCGATGCAACAGCAGATTGCATTGCAAATATCTTCAATGCACTGTTGAATGAGTTAGTTCTTGAATGCATTGCAAGGCAACAAAGTGCATGATACTTTTATTGTTATTCTTCAATGCACAACACTTGAGCGTATAAGCAAGCGATGCAACAGCAGATTGCATTGCAAATATCTTCGATGCATTGTTGAATGAGTTAGTTATTGAATGCATTGCAAGGCAACAAAGTGCATGATACTTTTATTGTTATTCTTCAATGCACAACGCTTGAGCGTATAAGCAAGCGATGCAACAGCAGATTGCTTTGCAAATATCTTCAGTGCATTTTGGATTGAGTTAGTTCTTGAATGCATTGAAATGCAACAAAGTGCATGTTACTTTTGTTTTCATTCTTTAATGCACAACGCTTTAACATATGTGCAAAGCGATGCAACAGCAGATTGCATTGCAAATATATTCAATGCACTGTTAAATGAGTTAGTTCTTGAATGCATTGCAAGGCAACAAAGTGCATGATACTTTTATTGTTATTCTTCATTGCACAACGCTTGAGCGTATAAGCAAGCGATGCAACAGCAGATTGCATTGCAATCATCTTTAGTGCACTTTGGATTGAGATAGTTCTTTAATGCATTGTAATGCATTGTGTCAAAGTGCATGTTACTTTTATTGTTATTCTTTAATGCACAACGCTTTAACGTATGTGCAAAGCGATACAACAGCAGATTGCATTGAAAATATCTTCAACGCCCCTTTGAATGAGTTAGTTCTTGAATGCATTGCAAGGCAACAAAGTGCATGATACTTTTATTGTTATTCTTCAATGCACAACGCTTGAGCGTATAAGCAAGCGATGCAACAGCAGATTTCATTGCAAATATCTTTAGTGCACTTTGGATTGAGATAGTTCTTGAATGCATTGCAAGGCAACAAAGTGCATGATACTTTTATTGTTATTCTTCAATGCACAACGCTTGAGCTCATAAGCAAGCGATGCAACCGCAGATTGCATTGCAAATATCTTCAATGCATTGTTGAATGAGTTAGTTCCTGAATGCATTGCAAGGCAACAAAGTTAATGATACCTTTATTGTTAGTCTTCAATGCACAACGCTTTAACATATGTGCAAAGCGATGCAACAGCAGATTGCATTGCAAATATCTTCGATGCATTGTTGAATGAGTTAGTTCTTGAATGCATTGCCAGACAACAAAGTGCATGATACCTTTATTGTTAGTCTTCAATAAACAACGCTTGAGCGTATAAGCATGCGATGCAACTGCAGATTGCATTGCAAATATCTTCAGTGCATTTTGGATTGAGTTAGTTCTTGAATGCATTGAAATGCAACAAAGTGCATGTTACTTTTCTTTTTATTCTTTAATGCACAACGCTTTAACGTATGTGCAAAGCGATGCAAAAGCAGATTTGCATTGCAAATATCTTCGATGCATTGTTGAATGAGTTTGTTCCTGAATGCATTGCAAGGCAACAAAGTGCATGCTACTTTTATTTTTATTTTTTAATGCACAACGCTTTAACATATGTGCAAAGCGATGCAACAGCAGATTGCATTGCAAATATCTTCAATGCATTGTTGAATGAGTTAGTTCTTGAATGCATTGCAAGGCAACAAAGTTAATGATACCTTTATTGTAAGTCTTCAATGCACAACGCTTGAGCGTATATGCAAGCGATGCAACAAGCAGATTGCATTACAAAAATCTTCAGTGCATTTTGGATTGAGTTAGTTCTTGAATGCATTGAAATGCAACAAAGTGCATGCTACTTTTATTTTTATTTTTTAATGCACAACGCTTTAACATATGTGCAAAGCGATGCAACAGCAGATTGCATTGCAAATATCTTCAATGCACTGTTGAATGAGTTAGTTCTTGAATGCATTGCAAGGCAACAAAGTGCATGATACTTTTATTGTTATTCTTCAATGCACAACATTTGAGCGTATAAGCAAGCGATGCAACAGCAGATTGCATTGCAAATATCTTCGATGCATTGTTGAATGAGTTAGTTCTTGAATGCATTGCCAGACAACAAAGTGCATGATACCTTTATTGTTAGTCTTCAATGCACAACGCTTGAGCGTATAAGCATGCGATGCAACTGCAGATTGCATTGCAAATATCTTCAGTGCATTTTGGATTGAGTTAGTTCTTGAATGCATTGAAATGCAACAAAGTGCATGTTACTTTTGTTTTTATTCTTTAATGCACAACGCTTTAACGTATGTGCAAAGCGATGCAACAGCAGATTGCATTGCAAATATATTCAATGCACTGTTAAATGAGCTAGTTCTTGAATGCATTGCAAGGCAACAGTGCATGATACTTTTATTGTTATTCTTCATTGCACAACGCTTGAGCGTATAAGCAAGCGATGCAACAGCAGATTGCATTGCAATCATCTTTAGTGCACTTTGGATTGAGATAGTTCTTTAATGCATTGTAATGCATTGTCAAAGTGCATGTTACTTTTATTGTTATTCTTTAATGCACAACGCTTTAACGTATGTGCAAAGCGATACAACAGCAGATTGCATTGAAAATATCTTCAACGCCCCTTTGAATGAGTTAGTTCTTGAATGCATTGAAAGGCAACAAAGTGCATGATACTTTTATTGTTATTCTTCAATGCACAACGCTTGAGCGTATAAGCAAGCGATGCAACAGCAGATTGCATTGCAAATATCTTCAGTGCATTTTGGATTGAGTTAGTTCTTGAATGCATTGCAAGGCAACAAAGTGCATGATACTTTTATTGTTATTCTTCATTGCACAACGCTTGAGCGTATAAGCAAGCGATGCAACAGCAGATTGCATTGCAAATATCTTTAGTGCACTTTGGATTGAGATAGTTCTTGAATGCATTGCAAGGCAACAAAGTGCATGATACTTTTATTGTTATTCTTCACTGCACAACGCTTGAGCTCATAAGCAAGCGATGCAACCACAGATTGCATTGCAAATATCTTCAATGCATTGTTGAATGAGTTAGTTCTTGAATGCATTGCAAGGCAACAAAGTTAATGATACCTTTATTGTTAGTCTTCAATGCACAACGCTTGAGCGTATATGCAAGCGATGCAACAGCAGATTGCATTACAAATATCTTCATTGCATTTTGGATTGAGTTAGTTCTTGAATGCATTGAAATGCAACAAAGTGCATGCAACTTTTATTTTTATTCTTTAATGCACAACGCTTTAACATATGTGCAAAGCGATGCAACAGCAGATTGCATTGCAAATATCTTCAATGCACTGTTGAATGAGTTAGTTCTTGAATGCATTGCAAGGCAACAAAGTGCATGATACTTTTATTGTTATTCTTCAATGCACAACACTTGAGCGTATAAGCAAGCGATGCAACAGCAGATTGCATTGCAAATATCTTCGATGCATTGTTGAATGAGTTAGTTATTGAATGCATTGCAAGGCAACAAAGTGCATGATACTTTTATTGTTATTCTTCAATGCACAACGCTTGAGCGTATAAGCAAGCGATGCAACAGCAGATTGCTTTGCAAATATCTTCAGTGCATTTTGGATTGAGTTAGTTCTTGAATGCATTGAAATGCAACAAAGTGCATGTTACTTTTGTTTTCATTCTTTAATGCACAACGCTTTAACATATGTGCAAAGCGATGCAACAGCAGATTGCATTGCAAATATATTCAATGCACTGTTAAATGAGTTAGTTCTTGAATGCATTGCAAGGCAACAAAGTGCATGATACTTTTATTGTTATTCTTCATTGCACAACGCTTGAGCGTATAAGCAAGCGATGCAACAGCAGATTGCATTGCAATCATCTTTAGTGCACTTTGGATTGAGATAGTTCTTTAATGCATTGTAATGCATTGTGTCAAAGTGCATGTTACTTTTATTGTTATTCTTTAATGCACAACGCTTTAACGTATGTGCAAAGCGATACAACAGCAGATTGCATTGAAAATATCTTCAACGCCCCTTTGAATGAGTTAGTTCTTGAATGCATTGCAAGGCAACAAAGTGCATGATACTTTTATTGTTATTCTTCAATGCACAACGCTTGAGCGTATAAGCAAGCGATGCAACAGCAGATTTCATTGCAAATATCTTTAGTGCACTTTGGATTGAGATAGTTCTTGAATGCATTGCAAGGCAACAAAGTGCATGATACTTTTATTGTTATTCTTCAATGCACAACGCTTGAGCTCATAAGCAAGCGATGCAACCGCAGATTGCATTGCAAATATCTTCAATGCATTGTTGAATGAGTTAGTTCCTGAATGCATTGCAAGGCAACAAAGTTAATGATACCTTTATTGTTAGTCTTCAATGCACAACGCTTTAACATATGTGCAAAGCGATGCAACAGCAGATTGCATTGCAAATATCTTCGATGCATTGTTGAATGAGTTAGTTCTTGAATGCATTGCCAGACAACAAAGTGCATGATACCTTTATTGTTAGTCTTCAATAAACAACGCTTGAGCGTATAAGCATGCGATGCAACTGCAGATTGCATTGCAAATATCTTCAGTGCATTTTGGATTGAGTTAGTTCTTGAATGCATTGAAATGCAACAAAGTGCATGTTACTTTTCTTTTTATTCTTTAATGCACAACGCTTTAACGTATGTGCAAAGCGATGCAAAAGCAGATTTGCATTGCAAATATCTTCGATGCATTGTTGAATGAGTTTGTTCCTGAATGCATTGCAAGGCAACAAAGTGCATGATACTTTTATTGTTATTCTTCAATGCACAACGCTTGAGCGTATAAGCAAGCGATGCAACAGCAGATTTCATTGCAAATATCTTTAGTGCACTTTGGATTGAGATAGTTCTTGAATGCATTGCAAGGCAACAAAGTGCATGATACTTTTATCGTTATTCTTCAATGCACAACGCTTGAGCTCATAAGCAAGCGATGCAACCGCAGATTGCATTGCAAATATCTTCAATGCATTGTTGAATGAGTTAGTTCTTGAATGCATTGCCAGACAACAAAGTGCATGATACCTTTATTGTTAGTCTTCAATGCACAACGCTTGAGCGTATATGCAAGCGATGCAACAGCAGATTGCATTACAAATATCTTCATTGCATTTTGGATTGAGTTAGTTCTTGAATGCATTGAAATACAACAAAGTGCATGTTACTTTTGTTTTTATTCTTTAATGCACAACGCTTTAACGTATGTGCAAAGCAATGCAACAGCAGATTTGCATTGCAAATATCTTCGATGCATTGTTGAATGAGTTTGTTCCTGAATGCATTGCAAGGCAACAAAGTGCATGATACTTTTATTGTTATTCTTCAATGCACATCACTTGAGCGTATAAGCAAGCGATGCAACAGCAGATTGCATTGCAAATATCTTAAAAGTGCATTTTGGATTGAGTTAGTTCTTGAATGCATTGCCAGACAACAAAGTGCATGATACCTTTATTGTTAGTCTTCAATGCACAACGCTTGAGCATAAGCAAGCGATGCAACTGCAGATTGCATTGCAAATATCTTCAGTGCATTTTGGATTGAGTTAGTTCTTGAATGCATTGAAATGTAACAAAGTGCATGTTACTTTTGTTTTTATTCTTTAATGCACAACGCTTTAACGTATGTGCAAAGCGATGCAACAGCAGATTGCATTGCAAATATCTTCGATGCATTGTTGAATGAGTTTGTTCCTGAATGCATTGCAAGGCAACAAAGTGCATGATACTTTTATTGTTATTCTTCAATGCACAACGCTTGAGCGTATAAGCAAGCGATGCAACAAGCAGAATGCATTACAAATATCTTCAGTGCATTTTGGATTGAGTTAGTTCTTGAATGCATTGAAATGCAACAAAGTGCATGCTACTTTTATTTTTATTTTTTAATGCACAACGCTTTAACATATGTGCAAAGCGATGCAACAGCAGATTGCATTGCAAATATCTTCAATGCACTGTTGAATGAGTTAGTTCTTGAATGCATTGCAAGGCAACAAAGTGCATGATACTTTTATTGTTATTCTTCAATGCACAACACTTGAGCGTATAAGCAAGCGATGCAACAGCAGATTGCATTGCAAATATCTTCGATGCATTGTTGAATGAGTTAGTTCTTGAATGCATTGCAAGGCAACAAAGTGCATGCTACTTTTATTGTTATTCTTCAATGCACAAAGCTTGAGCGTATGTACTCGATCTTGAACTTTCTATACATTTTTGACCTACTGAAAATATAACTTGCCAAAGAGTACTCATAGATTAACACTATACATTCAGATTGATTTCTTCTGAGGTTATATCAGACTGAAAAAAAGTCCATATTTGACTTTCTGAAAATTGTTCTGGCCATAGACTACTCGAAAATTCAACTTTAAATACATACTCATAGACTCTTTTTGATGCTTCATAAGCCATATATGGCCATATCTGACCTATTGAACTTATTTCCGGTCACTTTCTAAACATTCTCTTTAACACCTTCTGATATTACGTCAGCCATACAGAAGTCCATATTTTGACCAAAGGAACATATTTCAGGCCAAAGAGTCCTCAATCTTGAACTTTTTACACATACTCATAATCTCCTTCTGATGCTTCATAAGCCATATATGGACATATCTGACTTGTTAGGGCCCAAGCCTTGAAAAGGCGAAGGCCCTATTGTTTTCCAAAGGATTATTATTTATTAGGGCACAAGCCTTGAAAAGGCGAAGGCCCTATTGTTTTTCTAAGGATTATTCTTCTTCTTTATTATTATTATATTACTACCTTTTGGGCACTTTTGGGGGCCTTAACGTGCTCAAAAACTCTTGAAACTTTGCACAAATATCAGAACCTGCGGCCATCAGGGCCCGACTGAAGCTGGGACCCGGGCGTGGCAGGGGGGCTCGCCAGCGCCCCCTGGAATGGGATTCAAAAACATGTCCATATCTCAAACACGCTTGCATGTAATAATATGAAACTCGGTACACCTATAGATCTCATCGGGCCGAACAACTTTCGTGCTCTAAGTTTTACGCCAGTCCAACAGGAAGTCGGTTATTATGGGTTGTATGGAAACGCATGTTCTGGCATTTGAAACACTTGTCCTAGAGAATTCATCGGATGACCACGAAACTCGGTGTGCATGAAGTCAAGACATGGAGGATGATAAATTGCGAGGGGATTTTTGATATCTCGAACGGTTTGGTTTAAATTTGTTTAAATAAACAAATTTATGGCGAATATTGGAAACAGGAAGTGTGTTATAACTTCTGCATACATTAATTGATCTTGATGAAACTTCGGCAGTGTGTTCGCTGTAAGAGGCCCATCACATGGATGTGACTATTGTGAGTTAAAGTTATAGCGCCACCAACTGGCAGCAGGAAGTGTGTCACTTTCAAAATGCTTTGAAATCACCCTCTTATTTTTACCCGATTTGCTTCAAACTTCATCTGTATAATGTAAACACACGGCAGATGTAGACCTGTGAAAGGATTATTGATATCTTAAATACTGTTGCCATGGCAACGCATCAAACTTTAATATTCTTTTTGGATGCATTTGAGGCTCTTAACATGCTTCAAATGGCATGAAACTCAACATGCATTTGACATTTATTGCCTAGTACACTTATGCGAAGTTTCAGAAACGGGCGTGGTAAGGGGCTCATTAGCGCCACCTTTAGTCAAAAATGGGGTATTAGTTTTACCTACAGTAACCAAACTCGGTACGTATATTCTTCTCTTCGATCCGGACAACTTTCTAATTTACAGTCATTAGCTCCGACCAACAAGAAGTCAGATATTTTGGTTTGAATGTGAGTTTTGGTATATTTTAGACTCCGAGTTTTTAGCGGTGGTTTATTTTATTCACACCAAACTTTTTCAACATGATGAAAATACATTAAATATGCTAAATTGTGAACGGATATTAAATATCTCAAACGGTTTTGCTATGGCGAGGGATTAAAGTAATGTCCAAAAAAGGAAACACTAAAAGCCTCATATCTTCTAAAAAATTTATTATACACCATTTATTTCTATATAAAAGTATACAAATATCAGAACTAAACCCATTTTGTTCTTTTATTTCAATTTAAGATTTAAGAATTATGTATAAGTTAAAAAACAGCCAGAATGCACTTTTTAGTCAAAAAATAAGTCATACATAGGGCAATACTGCCCTCTTGTGGTCAAAATTGGGTAGGCCCATTGTATATTGTATCTATATAAATAGTGACTGTTAGAATATTTTCCTACCGGTTAATCGATGTGCAATTAAAGCGGGGGCTTTTAAATCGCTAACTTAAAAGCCAAAGTAAGTACTGGACGTCCAGTATGAATGAACTAAAACACATTCACTCTGTTCTGCTCGTTCCTCGCCGTGAACGCGTTATTGCCCGTGCAGCCGTGAGCATTTAGTTTAATTTTAAACAGCGTCATTTCGGGGGTGGGATTGCTTGAATTGCGTGTTCAATAGCCTATTATTCTTAATCTTTTCAGTCAGCTTTTCACCCATGATTAATGAAATTGGACTCCTTGTGCTGATGTTTGCTGCGACTCATTCAGCTCACGATTTATTAAGCGGACACGTTCAGGTTTTAATAGGCTAGTGCCCACTATATTTGAATATCTGTATATTGTAATATCTATACCTAGTCACACCCTACTCTTATTAAATGTATGCTTCATAGTTCATTTTTAATTTCTAAATTTGATCAATAAATTAAATTATTTAGAATAATAAGACACTATAGGACTGTTAGCCTACCCTGTGGCTGATCAAATTAAATATTTTACACTGAAAAATAACAATGCATTAAATAATGTTATAAGATTGTTTTAAATATAAGTTAATTAACGATCGTTGCAAAGAATGAAAGGCTACTTTTAAACATAACACTAAACCTCCTATAGGTGTCGCCAGGCGACCGTCTTAATGAGCGAGTCATTGATTCATTCGTTCAAACGAGTCGTTCGAACGACTGAGTCATTCATGAATGACACAGATCTTTATGGATTGATCATTGAATCTTTGAGTCAAGCGATTCTTTCAAAATGCGGAATCATTCACTAATGAAAAAACACGACCGTCTTAATGAGCGAGTCATTGATTCTTTCGTTCAAACGAGTCGTTCGAACGACTGAATCATTCATGAATGACACAGATCTTTATGGATTGATCATTGAATCTTTGAGTCAAGCGATTCTTTCAAAATGCGGAATCATTCACTAATGAAAAAACATTGAGATGCGCGATGGTTCTGCTGTGATCTTTGTTTAACTATTTTCGCTGCTGAAACAGAACAAAAACAGTCAACATTGTTGTGTGTGTGTGTGTGTGATTTTGGTTGGGTGACATTTGTATGTTACAGTTTGACAAGAGTTTGTGTGTGTGTGTGTGTGTGTGTGATTTTGGTTGGGTGACATTTGTATGTTACAGTTTGACAAGAGTTTATAGTTTAACAAAATCACAATGTTGTGTTTTATTGCGAGTGTACACAAATATAAAAAAACACTTAGCAGTTTGAATGATGTCCTGTATGAACAAAATGACGGAGTATGTTTTTATGTCTCCATTTTTCGATCGATCCTCGTACACACACACACACTGCAATCTTGACATCGCAGCCACACACACAGACAGCCCCTCCTGTGTTTGTCTGTGTGGGGAGGGGGGCAGAAAGACTATTAAAAATAGGTATATTGTGCCATCTAGTGTTTTATACTATGTATAAATGTGTTTTTTCTTTTAAACAAGTGTTTTAAAGTACACTGATTTCAATTAATTCAATGCTGCATTTTTATGTATATTTAAACATTATCAAAGACCACTTTCTGTCAAAGTTAGGATGTTAATTTTTTTTAGTTTCAAAAGTTCTCTGTCTCTCTCTGTCGGTCATTCCCCTCCCCTATTCCTGTTTTTCATTGCACGCTTTTAAATGTAAAAAAATCTTTCTGTTTTGATATATTTAAACTTTTTAAAAAATTTAGCAAAAAATGTGCCTTTTTGCACAACCCATTTTTTATTTTTATTTTTTCACTGTTCTAATCAGGCCAGGCAAGTCAAATGATCTGTCTTGGCCCCTTAAAAAATTTAATATATATATATATAACACACTTCATATGAATTTTTGGTCTTGTGTACTTACAATGGCTGCTGATTTCATGTGTCCGTTGTCCATGAAATGTTGTCAAGTCCATGAAACTGTAGGGTGTATAATTTTTCATTTTAGGTTTCAGAACGGTGCTCACGCCCTCGATGCGCACTTTTGCAGAACCCACACTTGATGCAAGCTCTAAAGCGGAGATACGTTATTGCCCGTTGTGCACAAGAACCCTAAAGGCACCGGGGTGGCGGTTTATATATATATATATATATATATATATATATATATATATATATATATATATATATATATATAAAAATAAATATAGCTGCAAGCAGCGATGGAGGGCCCAAGCCGGTGGCACCGCCACCCTAGTGCCTTTAATATTTGAACTTATTTCCGGTCAAAGGGTCCTAAGTTTTTAAAAAAAGTTATAGACTACTTTTGATGAAAAATGTGCCATACAGAGTCTTTGAATTCTGTATACAGAGGTCACTTTTTGACCTACTGGACATAATCCTTGCCAAAGAGTACCTGAACATTAACTTGCTATTCATAAAGATTGACTTGTTGGTTATATTAGCCCATTCAGAGGTCCATATTTGATCCTGGGAAAATATTTCCGGCCAAATAATCCTCAATCTTGAACTTTCCATACATACTCATAGACCACTTCTGATGCTTGATTAGCCATATTGAAGTCCATTTAGAGGTCCATATCTTGACGGATTGAATTTATTTCTGGTCAAAGGGTCCTATTTGGTTTTAAACTATATAAACTTAGAGACTCCTGATGTTAAATCAGCCATTCAGAATTCCCTATTTGACCTACTGAACATATTTTTGGCCAAAGAGTCGTCAATCTTGAACTTTCTACATATACTCACTGACTCTTCTGATGCTTCATAAGCCATATATGGCCATATCTGACCTATTGAACTTATATCCGGTCAAAGGGTCCTCAAAAGTTTTTAAACAATATAAAGTTATAGACTACTTTTAATTAAAAATCTGCCAAACAGAGCTTTTGAAATCTATCTTTCTAAAGATATTGACTCCTTCTGGTGTTAAATCAGCCATACAGAATTCCATATTTGACCTACTGAAAATGTAACTGGCCAAAGAGTACTCATAGATAAACACTATACATTCAGATTGATTTCTTCTGAGGTTATATCAGACTGAAAAAAAGTCAATATTTGACTTTCTGAAAATTGTTCTGGCCATAGACTACTCGAAAGTTAAACTTTAAATACATACTCATAGACTCCTTTTGATGCTTCATAAGCCATATATAGCCATATCTGACCTATTGAACTTATTTCCGGTCACTTTCTATACATTCTCGTTAACACCTTCTGATATTACGGCAGCCATACAGAAGTCCATATTTTGACTAAAGGAACATATTTCTGGCCAAAGAGTCCTCAATCTTGAACTTTCTAAACATAATTCCTTCTGATGCTTCATAAGCCATATATGGCCATATCTGACTTATTGAACTTATTTCCGGTCAAAGGGTCTTAAGTTTTAAAAAAAGTTATAGACTACTTTTGATGAAAAATCTGCCATAAATAGTCTTTGAATTTTGTATACAGAGGTCACTTTTTGACTTACTGGACATAATCCTTGCCAAAGAGTACCTGAACATTAACTTGCTATTCATAAAGATTGACTTGTTGTGATGTTATATTAGCCATACAGAAGTCCATATTTGACCCAAGGAAAATATTTCTGTCCAAATAATCCTCAATCTTGAACTTTCCATACATACTCATAGACAACTTCTGATGCTTCATTTGCCATATTGAAGTCCATTTAGAAGTCCATATCTTGACGGATTGAATTTATTTCTGGTCAAAGGGTCCTAATTGGTTTAAAACTATATAAACTTAGAGACTCCTGATGTTAAATCAGCCATTCAGAATTCCCTATTTGACATACTGCACATATTTTTGGCCAAAGAGTCCTCATCTTGATTTCTTCTATACATACTCATTGACTCCTTCTGATGCTTCATGAGCCATATATGGCCATATCTGACCTATTGAACTTATATCCGGTCAAAGGGTCCTCAAAAGTTTTTAAACAATATAAAGTTATAAACTACCTTTGATGAAAAATCTGCCATACGAGTCTTTGAACTCTATCTTTCTAAACATATTGACTCCTTCTGGTGTTAAATCAGACATACAGAATTCCAAATTTGACCTACTGAAAATATAACTGGCCAAAGAGTACTCATAGATTAACACTATACATTCAGATTGATTTCTTCTGAGGTTATATCAGACTGAAAAAAAGGCCATATTTGACTTTCTGAAAATTGTTCTGGCCATAGACTACTCGAAAATTCAACTTTAAATACATACTCATAGACTCCTTTTGATGCTTCATAAGCCATATATGGCCATATCTGACCTATTGAAATTATTTCCGGTCACTTTCTATACATTCTCGTTAACGCCTTCTGATATTACGTCAGCCATACAGAAGTCCATATTTTGACCAAAGGAACATATTTCTGGCCAAAGAGTCCTCAATCTTGAACTTTCTACACATACTCATAATCTCCTTCTGATGCTTCATAAGCCATATATGGACATATCTGACTTGTTGAACTTATTTCCGGTCAAAGGGTCCTAAGTTTTTAAAAAAAGTTATAGACTACTTTTGATGAAAAATCTGCCATACAGAGTCTTTGAATTCTGTATACAGAGGTCCCTTTTTGACTTACTGGACATAATCCTGGCCAAAGAGTACCTGAACATTAATTTGCTATTCATAAAGATTGACTTGTTGGTTATATTAGCCATACAGAGGTCCATATTTGACCCTAGGCAAATATTTCTGGCCAAATAATCCTCAATCTTGAACTTTCCATTTATACTCATAGACTCCTTCTGATGCTTCATTAGCCAAGTCCATTTAGAAGTCCATATCTTGACTGATTGAACTTATTTCTGGTCAAAGGGTCCATAAATGGTTTTAAACTATATGAATTTAGAGACGACTTCTGATGTTAATCAGCCATTCAGAATTCCACAATTGACCTACTGAACATATTTTTGGCCAAAAAAAATGACAAAAGTCCATATTTGACTTACTGAAAATTGCTCTGGCCAGAGAGTACACGAAAATTTAACTTTTTATACATACTCGTTAACACCTTCTGATATTACGTCAGCCAATCAGAAGTCCATATTTGACCAAAGGAATATATTTCTGGCCAAAGAGTCCTCGATCTTAAACTTTCTATACATACTCATAGACCACTTCTGATGCTTGATTAGCCATATTGAAGTCCATTTAGAAGTCCATATCTTGACGGATTGAATTTATTTCTGGTCAAAGGGTCCTATTTGGTTTTAAACTATATAAACTTAGAGACTCCTGATGTTAAATCAGCCATTCAGAATTCCCTATTTGACCTACTGAACATATTTTTGTCCAAAGAGTCGTCAATCTTGAACTTTCTACATATACTCACTGACTCTTCTGATGCTTCATAAGCCATATATGGCCATATCTGACCTATTGAACTTATATCCGGTCAAAGGGTCCTCAAAAGTTTTTAAACAATATAAAGTTATAGACTACTTTTAATTAAAAATCTGCCAAACAGAGCTTTTGAAATCTATCTTTCTAAAGATATTGACTCCTTCTGGTGTTAAATCAGCCATAGAGAATTCCATATTTGACCTACTGAAAATGTAACTGGCCAAAGAGTACTCATAGATTAACACTATACATTCAAATTGATTTCTTCTGAGGTTATATTCGATCTTGAACTTTCTATACACACTCAAAGACTCCTACTGATGCTTCATGAGTCCAATAGATATCCATATCTTGAATGATTGAACTTATTTCTGGTCAAAGGGTCCTTAAATGGTTTTAAACTATATAAACTTAGAGACTCCTTCTGATGTTAAATCAGCCATTCAGAATTCCATATTTGACCTACTGAAAATATAACTGGCCAAAGAGTACTCATAGATTAACACTATACATTCAGATTGATTTCTTCTGAGGTTATATCAGACTGAAAAAAAGTCCATATTTGACTTTCTGAAAATGATTCTGGCCATAGACTACTCGAAAATTCAACTTTAAATACATACTCATAGACTTCTTTTGATGTTTCATAAGCCATATATGGCCATTTCTGACCTATCGAACTTATTTCCGGTCACTTTCTATACATTCTCGTTAACACCTTCTGATATTACTTCAGCCATACAGAAGTCCATATTTTGACCAAAGGAATATATTTCTGGCCAAAGAGTCCTCAATCTTGAACTTTCTACACATACTCATAATCTCCTTCTGATGCTTCATAAGCCATATATGGACATATCTGACCTATTGAACTTATTTCCGGTCAAACGGTCCTAAGTTTTTAAAAAAAGTTATAGCCTACTTTTGAAGAAAAATCATCTGCCATACAGAGTCTTTGAATTCTGTATACAGAGGTCACTTTTTGACCTACTGGACATAATCCTTGCCAAAGAGTACCTGAACATTAACTTGCTATTCATAAAGATTGACTTGTTGGTTATATTAGCCATAAAGAGGTCCATATTTGACCCTGGGAAAATATTTCTGGCCAAATAATCCTCAATCTTGAACTTTCCATACATACTCATAGACCACTTCTGATGCTTGATTAGCCATATTGAAGTCCATTTAGAAGTCCATATCTTGACGGATTGAATTTATTTCTGGTCAAAGGGTCCTATCTGGTTTTAAACTATATAAACTTAGAGACTCCTGATGTTAAATCAGCCATTCAGAATTCCCTATTTGACCTACTAAACATATTTTTGGCCAAAGAGTCGTCAATCTTGAACTTTCTACATATACTCACTGACTCTTCTGATGCTTCATAAGCCATATATGGCCATATCTGACCTATTGAACTTATATCCGGTCAAAGGGTCCTCAAAAGTTTTTAAACAATATAAAGTTATAGACTACTTTTAATGAAAAATCTGCCAAACAGAGTCTTTGAAATCTATCTTTCTAAAGATATTGACTCCTTCTGGTGTTAAATCATCCATACAGAATTCCATATTTGACCTCCTGAAAATGTAACTGGCCAAAGAGCACTCATAGATAAACACTATACATTCAGATTGATTTCTTCTGAGGTTATATCAGACTGAAAAAAAGGCCATATTTGACTTTCTGAAAATTGTTCGGGCCATAGACTACTCGAAAATTCAACTTTAAATACATACTCATAGACTCCTTTTGATGCTTCATAAGCCATATATGGCTATATCTGACCTATTGAACTTATTTCCGGTGACTTTCTATACATTCTCGTTAACACCTTCTGATATTACGTCAGCCATACAGAAGTCCATATTTTGACCAAAGGAACATATTTCTGGCCAAAGAGTCCTCAATCTTGAACTTTCTAAACATATCTCCTTCTGATGCTTCATAAGCCATATATGGCCATATCTGACCTATTGAACTTATTTCCGGTCAAAGGGTCTTAAGTTTTTAAAAAAGTTATAGACTACTTTTGATGAAAAATCTGCCATACAGAGTCTTTGAATACTGTTATACAGAGGTCACTTTTTGACTTACTGGACATAATCCTGGCCAAAGAGTACCTGAACATTAACTTGCTATTCATAAAGATTGACTTGTTGGTTATATTAGCCATACAGAGGTCCATATTTGACCCTAGGCAAATATTTCTGGCCAAATAATCCTCAATCTTGAACTTTCCATACATACTCATAGACTCCTTCTGATGCTTCATTAGCCAAGTCCATTTAGAAGTCCATATCTTGACTGATTGAATTTATTTCTGGTCAAAGGGTCCATAAATGGTTTTAAACTATATGAACTTAGAGACGACTTCTGATGTTAATCAGCCATTCAGAATTCCACAATTGACCTACTGAACATATTTTTGGCCAAAAAAAAATGACAAAAGTCCATATTTGACTTACTGAAAATTGCTCTGGCCAAAGAGTACACGAAAATGTAACTTTTTATACATACTCGTTAACACCTTCTGATATTACGTCAGCCATACAGAAGTCCATATTTGACCAAAGGAATATATTTCTGGCCAAAGAGTCCTCGATCTTGAACTTTCTATACACACTCATAGACTCCTACTGATGCTTCATGAGTCCAATAGATATCCATTTCTTGAATGATTGAACTTATTTCTGGTCAAAGGGTCCTTAAATGGTTTTAAACTATATAAACTTAGAGAATCCTTCTGATGTTAAATCAGCCATTCAGAATTCCATATTTGACCTACTGAAAATATAACTGGCCAAAGAGTACTCATAGATTAACACTATACATTCAGATTGATTTCTTCTGAGGTTATATCAGTCTGAAAAAAAGTCCATATTTGACTTTCTGAAAATATTTCTGGCCATAGACTACTCGAAAATTCAACTTTAAATACATACTCATAGACTCCTTTTGATGCTTCATAAGCCATATATGGCCATATCTGACCTATTGAACTGATTTCCGGTCACTTTCTATACATTCTCGTTAACACCTTCTGATATTACGTCAGCCATACAGAAGTCCATATTTTGACCAAAGGAACATATTTCTGGCCAAAGAGTCCTCAATCTTGAACTTTCTACACATACTCATAATCTCCTTCTGATGCTTCATAAGCCATATTTGGACATATCTGACCTATTGAACTTATTTCCGGTCAAAGGGTCCCAAGTTTTAAAAAAGTTATAGACTACTTTTGATGAAAAATCTGCCATACAGAGTCTTGGAATTCTGTATACAGAGGTCACTTTTTGACCTACTGGACATAATCCTGGCCAAAGAGTACCTGAACATTAACTTGCTTTTCATAAAGATTGACTTGTTGGTTATATTAGCCATACAGAGGTCCATATTTGACCCCAGGAAAATATTTCTGGCATAATGATCCTCAATCTTGAACTTTCCTTACATACTCATAGACAACTTCTGATGCTTGATTAGCCATATTGAAGTCCATTTAGAAGTCCACATCTTGACGGATTGAATTTGTTTCTGGTCAAAGGGTCCTAATTGGTTTTAAACTATATAAACTTAGAGACTCCTGATGTTAAATCAGCCATTCAGAATTCCATATTTGACCTACAGAACATATTTTTGGCCAAAGAGTCCTCAATCTTGAACTTTCTACATATACTCACAGACTCTTCTGATGCTTCATAAGCCATATATGGCCATATCTGACCTATTGAACTTATATTGGGTCAAAGGGTCCTCAAAAGTTTTTAAACAATATAAAGTTATAGACTACTTTTGATGAAAAATCTTTCATACAGAGTCTATGAAATCTATCTTTCTAAACATATTGAATCCTTCTGGTGTTAAATCAGCCATACAGAATTGCATATTTGACCTCCTGAAAATATAACTGGCCAAAGAGTACTCATAGTTTAACAGTATACATTCAGATTGATTTCTTCTGAGGTTATATCAGACTGAAAAAAAGTCCATATTTGACTCACTGAAAATTGTTCTGGCCATAGACTACTCGAAAATTCAACTTTAAATACATACTGATAGACTCCTTTTGATGCTTCATAAGCCATATATGGCCAAATCTGACCTATCGAACTTATTTCCGGTCACTTTCTTTACATTCTCGTTAACACCTTCTGATATTACTTCAGCCATACAGAAGTCCATATTTTGACCAAAGGAATATATTTCTGGCCAAAGAGTCCTCAATCTTGAACTTCCTACATATACTCATAATCTCCTTCTGATGCCATATATGGCCTGATAAGCCATATATGGCCATATCTGACCTATTGAACTTATTTCCGGTCAAAGGGTCCTAAGTTGTAAAAAAAGTTATAGCCTACTTTTGATGAAAAATCTGCCATACAGAGTTTTTGAATTCTGTATACAGAGGTCACTTTTTGACCTACTGGACATAATCCTGGCCAAAGAGTACCTGAACATTAACTTGCTATTCATAAAGATTGACTTGTTGGTTATATTAGCCATACAGAGGTCCATATTTGATCCTGGGAAAATATTTCTGGCCAAATTATTCTCAATCTTGAACTTTCCATACATACTCATAGACAACTTCTGATGCTTGATTAGCCATATTGAAGTCCATTTAGAAGTCCATATCTTGACGGATTGAATTTATTTCTGGTCAAAGGGTCCTAATTGGTTTTAAACTATATAAACTTAGAGACTCCTGATGTTAAATCAACCATTCAGAATTCCCTATTTGACCTACTGAACATATTTTTGGCCAAATAGTCCTCAATCTTGAACTTTCTACATATACTCACTGACTCTTCTGATGCTTCATAAGCCATATATGGCCATATCTGACATATTGAACTTATATCCGGTCAAAGGGTCCTCAAAAGTTTTTAAACAATATAAAGTTATAGACTACTTTTAATGAAAAATCTGCCATACAGAGTCTTTGAAATCTATCTTTCTAAAGATATTGACTCCTTCTGGTGTAAAATCAGCCATACAGAATTCCATATTTGACCTACTGAAAATATAACTGGCCAAAGAGTACTCATAGATAAACACTATACATTCAGATTGATTTCTTCTGAGGTTATATCAGACTTAAAAAAAGTCCATATTTGACTTTCTGAAAATTGTTCTGGCCATAGACTATTTGAAAATTCAACTTTAAATACATACTCATAGACTCCTTTTGATGCTTCACAAGCCATATATGGCCATATCTGACCTATTGAACTTATTTCCGGTCACTTTCTATCCGTTCTTGTTAACACCTTCTGATACTACGTCAGTGTCACGGGGTGACAAAAACCTGAACAGGACCAAGATCCTGGTGAATGCACTGCGAATTTGTTGCCATGGCAGCGAGGCCAATTGCCTGAGTGACAGCAGGTGTGGGGCAATTACAGGGAACGCTGTGAGAGGGACACATGCTCAGATGGGGCTTTAAAAACAGAGAGAAAACAGACTGTGGGGTGGTTCTCCTCCCGTGTGATACTGTGTTTTTCAGCGGTTTGTTCTTTTGGCTGGGCTGGGCTGGGCTGGGCTGGGCTGGGCTGGGCTGGGCTGGGCTGGGCTGGGCTGGGCTGGGCTGGGCTGGGCTGGGCTGGGCTGGGCTGGGCTGGGCTGGGCTGGGCTGTGGAGTGGTGAAGATTGGAACCGAGGAAAAGAAAGGAAGGAGTGAAGGATTTGTCAGCGAAGATCTAAAGAATATCGTCAGCAGTGGTTAAGGACGCAAGTGATGAGTATGGGATCCGTTGTTTATATGCACTTAAACTGAAGTGGTGGTGAGAGTTTGTAAAGTGTGCGGCACGAGTGAACTATTACACTGAGGCCCTGTCCCAAATGGCACACTCCGGACTTGTGGACTTCCTCAGAGTCCACACTTTGCTGACGTCATGTAGTGCAGACCTAAAGGGCCCTTGGCGCGAGTCCACGAGGGCGCATTGAGAGGTATTTTTGGGACAGACTCGATCGTCACGCCGGAAATAGGAAGACGGTCCGGTTGTTGTTTAAATATTATATTTCTACATTTATATATGACTCAGTAAAGCCCTGCCATTCGGTTCTATTTATTTAATGAATCATAATGCGATCGTAGCCTATTATTCAGCAAGCTATTTATGTTTATAAAATATAAACATATATTTATATTTATGTTTGAGATATCAACCACTGGTTGATGACCATAATGTTTGTATAAACTGTAGGTAATAACTGGTAAAATGTACACATAGGTCATAAAAACCATAATGATATTTACACTTAAATATTTTTTTCTCATCCATGTTAACGTGAGCGAAAGCTCCTCCCATTCGTTGTCTGATTGGCCTTTCGCAAATTCGCAAGGATTCCTGGGTAGTTAAAGTGCGTGAAGCCTGCATCTATGCGGGCTTCGCGGAAGACCGCTTCAAGGGTACAAAGGGGGCGCTGCTGAGCACACTTCAGAGCGTTAAAGTGATGAATGGGACGGCCTACGGACTCGTAGACTCAGCGAGCACGCGCAATTTAAGTCCACGAGACCGAAAGTCCACATCAAGTGCGCCATTTGGGACAGGGCCTGAGTGAATTGTTGATCTGACTCCAACTTCTGTCCTCTCCTTGCCGAATGTGATGATCGCTGCACCGTTCCTCTGCTTTTCCGGGAGTGAAGTCAAACCCTGACTAAGGCGAGATTCGATCTGGTGGAAGAAAGACCGGTGGGTGAGTGCTGGCCCGAATGCACGGTGTGCGAGTGGAATTGCAGTGCCTGAAGTGACGATTCACATGGTTTGTGCGGTGAAGTGAAATTGTTGTGTGAAGAAGTAATAGAAGTCTGCCGTGTACTCTCCTCCTACAGTCTTCCACCCGCTGTCTCTAAAGAAGGGTTTTTGACAAAGCCAACGCCCAACTTCCTGCTTTAAGAAGACCGGCTCCGTTGATGCCGAGTGCTTCATATATCGTTCAATTGTAGAACCGTGCTGTGTTGTTCTAGTGCTCCGCCAAGCGAAGCGTTTCGCTCAAGGGTCCTCCCCGCCTGGTGGTCTTCACACGCCCCGGTTGGAAGCCTCCGCCCTGTTCAGAAGAAGAAAAGGTAATTCAGCTGAATGTTGTATGTGCTGTTGAACTGTTAAGACCGTGCTGTACTGTTCCAGTGCTCAGTCCAGTGAAGCGTTTCGCCCCAAGTGTCCTCCCCGTCTGGTGGTCTCCACACGCCCCTATTGGAAGCCGTTGCCCTGTTCAGAAGAAGACAGAGGTATATCAGTTGAGAGCTACATATACTGTTGAACAACTAAACCTTACTGTATCGTTCCAGTTCCCAACCAAGTGGAGCGTTTCACTTCAAGGGTCCTCCCCGTCTGGTGGTCTCCACACGTCCTCCATTGGAAGCATCTGCCCGAAACGGAAGAAAGAAGGTACCTCAGCTGAGTGTTCATATACTGATGAACAGTTAAACCTTGCCATATCGTTCCAGTGACTCGCTCGCCCCCACACGTGCATACCTACCTGGTTCCAGTCCGAATGGGGTTCGTATGACCTCGACCTCCCGCTTGAGTCCCGTGGAGAAGTACTTACCTGGTGACCTACCTGGACGGCGTGAGGATTTCCCCTGATCCCCATTCAACGAGCCCCCGGCCCGCTACGATCCTTCCTCCCCTCCCGTCCCAGGAGGTCCAGAGACGCCCGAACTGCCCTGGCGGCAAGAAGAAGCTTTTAATTAGAATTTATCCAATTGACCAATTTTAATAAAAATAATGTACTGTCATTATTTTTATTCCCTTGTCTGTCTGGTCCTTGACCCGTTCCTCGAGGTGGTTCCCGGTTTCCAGGGGTGGGTGCAGTCTGGCTTGGTCCGCCCCGACCTGTGACATCAGCCATACAGAATTTCATATTTTGACCACAGGAACATATTTCTGGCCAAAGTGTCCTCGATCTTGAACTTTCTATACATACTCAAAGACTCCTATTGATGCTTCATAAGTCCAATATATATACATATCAGGTCTATTGAACTTATTTCTGGTCAAAGGGGCCTCAAACGATTTTAAACTATATAAAGTTATAGACTCTTTCTGATGATAAATCAGCCATATAGAGAGGTCCCTTTTTGACTTACTGGACATATTTTTGGCCAAAGAGTTCCTGAACATTACTTTGCTTTTCATAAAGATTGACTTGTTGTGATGTTATATTAGCCATACAGAAGTCCATATTTGACCCAAGGAACATATGTCTGGCCAAATAATCCTCAATCTTGAACTTTCCATATATACTCATAGACTCTTTCTGATGCTTCATTAGCCATATAGAAGTCCATTTAGAAGTCCATATCTTGACTGATTGAACTTATTTCTGGTCAAAGGGTCCATAAATGGTTTTAAACTATATGAACTTAGAGACGACTTCTGATGTTAATCAGCCATTCAAAATTCCACAATCGACCTACTGAACATATTTTTGGCCAAAAAAATGACAAAATTCCATATTTGACTCACTGAAAATTGTTCTGGCCATAGACTACTCGAAAATTAAACTTTAAATACATACTCATAGACTCCTTTTGATGCTTCATAAGCCATATATGGCCATATCTGACCTATCGAACTCATTTCCGGTCACTTTCTATACATTCTCGTTAACACCTTCTGATATTACTTCAGCCATACAGAAGTCCATATTTTGACCAAAGGAATATATTTCTGGCCAAAGAGTCCTCAATCTTGAACTTTCTACACATACTCATAATCTCCTTCTGATGCTTCATAAGCCATATATGGACATATCTGACCTATTGTACTTATTTCCGGTCAAACGGTCCTGAGTTTTAAAAAAAGTTATAGCCTACTTTTGATGAAAAATCATCTGCCATACAGAGTCTTTGAATTCTGTATACAGAGGTCACTTTTTGACCTACTGGACATAATCCTTGCCAAAGAGTACCTGAACATTAACTTGCTATTCATAAAGATTGACTTGTTGGTTATATTAGCCATACAGAGGTCCATATTTGACCCTAGGAAAATATTTCTGGCCAAATAATCCTCAATCTTGAACTTTCCATACATACTCATAGACAACTTCTGATGCTTGATTAGCCATATTGAAGTCCATTTAGAAGTCCACATCTTGACGGATTGAAATTATTTCTGGTCAAAGGGTCCTAATTGGTTTTAAACTATATAAACTTAGAGACTCCTGATGTTAAATCAACCATTCAGAATTCCCTATTTGACCTACTGAACATATTTTTGGCCAAAGAGTCCTCAATCTTGAACTTTCTACATATACTCACTGACTCTTCTGATGCTTCATAAGCCATATATGGCCATATCTGACCTATTGAACTTATTTCCGGTCAAAGGGTCTTAAGTTTTTAAAAAAGTTATAGACTACTTTTGATGTAAAATCTGCCATACGAGTCTTTGAACTCTATCTTTCTAAACATATTGACTCCTTCTCGTGTTAAATCAGCCATACAGAATTCCAAATTTGACCTACTGAAAATATAACTGGCCAAAGAGTACTCATAGATTAACACTATACATTCAGATTGATTTCTTCTGAGGTTATATCAGACTGAAAAAAGGCCATATTTGACTTTTTGAAAATTGTTCTGGCCGTAGACTACTCGAAAATTCAACTTTAAATACATACTCATAGACTCCTTTTGATGCTTCATAAGCCATATATGGCCATATCTGACCTATTGAAATTATTTCTGGTCACTTTCTATACATTCTCGTTAACGCCTTCTGATATTACGTCAGCCATACAGAAGTCCATATTTTGACCAAAAGAACATATTTCTGGCCAAAGTGTCCTCAATCTTGAACTTTCTACACATACTCATAATCTCCTTCTGATGCTTCATAAGCCATATATGGACATATCTGACTTGTTGAACTTATTTCCGGTCAAAGGGTCCTAAGTTTTTAAAAAAAGTTATTGACTACTTTTGATGAAAAATCTGCCATACAGAGTCTTTGAATTCTGTATACAGAGGTCACTTTTTGACTTACTGGACATAATCCTGGCCAAAGAGTACCTGAACATTAACTTGCTATTCATAAAGATTGACTTGTTGGTTATATTAGCCATACAGAGGTCCATATTTGACCCTAGGCAAATATTTCTGGCCAAATAATCCTCAATCTTGAACTTTCCATTTATACTCATAGACTCCTTCTGATGCTTCATTAGCAAAGTCCATTTAGAAGTCCATATCTTGACTGATTGAACTTATTTCTGGTCAAAGGGTCCATAAATGGTTTTAAACTATATGAACGTAGAGACGACTTCTGATGTTAATCAGCCATTCAGAATTCCACAATTGACCTACTGAACATATTTTTGGCCAAAAAAATGACAAAAGTCCATATTTGACTCACTGAAAATTGTTCTGGCCATGGACTACTCGAAAATTCAACTTTAAATACATACTCAAAGACTCCTTTTGATGCTTCATAAGCCATATATGGCCATATCTGACCTATTGAACTTATACATACCCATACATACTCATAGACAACTTCTGATGCTTGATTAGCCATATTGAAGTCCATTTAGAAGTCCATATCTTGACTGATTGAACTTATTTCTGGTCAAAGGGTCCATAAATGGTTTTAAACTATATGAACTTAGAGATGACTTCTGATGTTAATCAGCCATTCAGAATTCCACAATTGACCTACTGAACATATTTTTGGCCAAAAAAATGCCAAAAGTCCATATTTGACTTATTGAAAAATGCTCTGGCCAGAGAGTACACGAAAATTTAACTTTTTATACATACTCGTTAACACCTTCTGATATTACGTCAGCCAATCAGAAGTCCATATTTGACCAAAGGAATATATTTCTGGCCAAAGAGTCCTCGATCTTGAACTTTCTATACACACTCAAAGACTCCTACTGATGCTTCATGAGTCCAATAGATATCCATATCTTGAATGATTGAACTTATTTCTGGTCAAAGGGTCCTTAAATGGTTATAAACTATATAAACTTAGAGAATCCTTCTGATGTTAAATCAGCCATTCAGAATTCCATATTTGACCTACTGAAAATAAAACTGGCCAAAGAGTACTCATAGATTAACACTATACATTCAGATTGATTTCTTCTGAGGTTATATCAGACTGAAAAAAAGTCAATATTTGACTTTCTGAAAATTGTTCTGGCCATAGACTACTCGAAAATTCAACTTTAAATACATACTCATAGACTCCTTTTGATGCTTCATAAGCCATATATGGCTATATCTGACCTATTGAACTTATTTCCGGTCACTTTCTTTACATTCTCGTTAACACCTTCTGATATTACATCAGCCATACAGAAGTCCATATTTTGACCAAAGGAACATATTTCTGGCCAAAGAGTCCTCAATCTTGAACTTTCTAAACATATCTCCTTCTGATGCTTCATAAGCCATATATAGCCATATCTGACCTATTGAACTTATTTCCGGTCAAAGGGTCTTAAGTTTTTTAAAAAGTTATAGACTACTTTTGATGAAAAATTTGCCATACAGAGTCTTTGAATTCTGTATACAGAGGTCACTTTTTGACTTACTGGACATAATCCTGGCCAAAGAGTACCTGAACATTAACTTGCTATTCATAAAGATTGACTTGTTGGTTATATTAGCCATACAGAGGTCCATATTTGACCCTAGGCAAATATTTCTGGCCAAATAATCCTCAATCTTGAACTTTCCATTTATACTCATAGACTCCTTCTGATGCTTCATTAGCCAAGTCCATTTAGAAGTCCATATCTTGACTGATTGAACTTATTTCTGGTCAAAGGGTCCATAAATGGTTTTAAACTATATGAACTTAGAGACGATTTCTGATGTTAATCAGCCATTCAGAATTCCACAATTGACCTACTGAACATTTTTTTGGCCCAAAAAAATGACAAAAGTCCATATTTGACTTACTGAAAATTGCTCTGGCCAGAGAGTACACGAAAATTTAACTTTTTATACATACTCGTTAACACCTTCTGATATTACGTCAGCCATACAGAAGTCCATATTTGAACAAAGGAATATATTTCTGGCCAAAGAGTCCTCGATCTTGAACTTTCTATACACACTCAAAGACTCCTACTGATGCTTCATGAGTCCAATAGATATCCATATCTTGAATGATTGAACTTATTTCTGATCAAAGGGTCCTTAAATGGTTTTAAAATATATAAACTTAGAGAATCCTTCTGATGTTAAATCAGCCATTCAGAATTCCATATTTGACCTACTGAAAATATAACTGGCCAAAGAGTACTCATAGATTAACACTATACATTCAGATAAATTTCTTCTGAGGTTATATCAGACTGAAAAAAAGTCCATATTTGACTTTCTGAAAATGGTTCTGGCCATAGACTACTCGAAAATTCAACTTTAAATACATACTCATAGACTCCTTTTGATGCTTCATAAGCCATATATGGCCATATCTGACCTATTGAACTTATTTCCGGTCACTTTCTATACATTCTCTTTAACACCTTCTGATATTACGTCAGCCATACAGAAGTCCATATTTTGACCAAAGGAACATATTTTTGGCCCAAGAGTCCTCAATCTTGAACTTTTTACACATACTCATAATCTCCTTCTGATGCTTCATAAGCCATATATGGACATATCTGACCTATTAAACTTATTTCCGGTCAAAGGGTCCTAAGTTTAAAAAAAAGTTATAGACTACTTTTGATGAAAAATCTGCCATACAGAGTCTTGGAATTCTGTATACAGAGATCACTTTTTGACCTACTGGACATAATCCTGGCCAAAGAGTACCTGAACATTAACTTGCTATTCATAAAGATTGACTTGTTGGTTATATTAGCCCATTCAGAGGTCCATATTTGATCCTGGGAAAATATTTCCGGCCAAATAATCCTCAATCTTGAACTTTCCATACATACTCATAGACCACTTCTGATGCTTGATTAGCCATATTGAAGTCCATTTAGAGGTCCATATCTTGACGGATTGAATTTATTTCTGGTCAAAGGGTCCTATTTGGTTTTAAACTATATAAACTTAGAGACTCCTGATGTTAAATCAGCCATTCAGAATTCCCTATTTGACCTACTGAACATATTTTTGGCCAAAGAGTCGTCAATCCTGAACTTTCTACATATACTCACTGACTCTTCTGATGCTTCATAAGCCATATATGGCCATATCTGACCTATTGAACTTATATCCGGTCAAAGGGTCCTCAAAAGTTTTTAAACAATATAAAGTTATAGACTACTTTTAATTAAAAATCTGCCAAACAGAGCTTTTGAAATCTATCTTTCTAAAGATATTGACTCCTTCTGGTGTTAAATCAGCCATACAGAATTCCATATTTGACCTACTGAAAATGTAACTGGCCAAAGAGTACTCATAGATAAACACTATACATTCAGATTGATTTCTTCTGAGGTTATATCAGACTGAAAAAAAGTCCATATTTGACTTTCTGAAAATTGTTCTGGCCATAGACTACTCGAAAATTAAACTTTAAATACATACTCATAGACTCCTTTTGATGCTTCATAAGCCATATATAGCCATATCTGACCTATTGAACTTATTTCCGGTCACTTTCTATACATTCTCGTTAACACCTTCTGATATTACGGCAGCCATACAGAAGTCCATATTTTGACTAAAGGAACATATTTCTGGCCAAAGAGTCCTCAATCTTGAACTTTCTAAACATAATTCCTTCTGATGCTTCATAAGCCATATATGGCCATATCTGACTTATTTAACTTATTTCCGGTCAAAGGGTCTTAAGTTTTTAAAAAAGTTATAGACTACTTTTGATGAAAAATCTGCCATAAATAGTCTTTGAATTTTGTATACAGAGGTCACTTTTTGACTTACTGGACATAATCCTTGCCAAAGAGTACCTGAACATTAACTTGCTATTCATAAAGATTGACTTGTTGTGATGTTATATTAGCCATACAGAAGTCCATATTTGACCCAAGGAAAATATTTCTGGCCAAATAATACTCAATCTTGAACTTTCCATACATACTCATAGACAACTTCTGATGCTTCATTTGCCATATTGAAGTCCATTTAGAAGTCCATATCTTGACTGATTGAATTTATTTCTGGTCAAAGGGTCCTAATTGGTTTAAAACTATATAAACTTAGAGACTCCTGATGTTAAATCAGCCATTCAGAATTCCCTATTTGACCTAATGCACATATTTTTGGCCAAAGAGTCCTCATCTTGATTTCTTCTATACATACTCATTGACTCCTTCTGATGCTTCATGAGCCATATATGGCCATATCTGACCTATTGAACTTATATCCGGTCAAAGGGTCCTCAAAAGTTTTTAAACAATATAAAGTTATAAACTACCTTTGATGAAAAATCTGCCATACGAGTCTTTGAACTCTATCTTTCTAAACATATTGACTCCTTCTGGTGTTAAATCAGACATACAGAATTCCAAATTTGACCTACTGAAAATATAACTGGCCAAAGAGTACTCATAGATTAACACTATACATTCAGATTGATTTCTTCTGAGGTTATATCAGACTGAAAAAAAGGCCATATTTGACTTTCTGAAAATTGTTCTGGCCATAGACTACTCGAAAATTCAACTTTAAATACATACTCATAGACTCCTTTTGATGCTTCATAAGCCATATATGGCCATATCTGACCTATTGAAATTATTTCCGGTCACTTTCTATACATTCTCGTTAACGCCTTCTGATATTACGTCAGCCATACAGAAGTCCATATTTTGACCAAAGGAACATATTTCTGGCCAAAGAGTCCTCAATCTTGAACTTTCTACACATACTCATAATCTCCTTCTGATGCTTCATAAGCCATATATGGCCATATCTGACTTGTTGAACTTATTTCCGGTCAAAGGGTCCTAAGTTTTTAAAAAAAGTTATTGACTACTTTTGATGAAAAATCTGCCATACAGAGTCTTTGAATTCTGTATACAGAGGTCACTTTTTGACTTACTGGACATAATCCTGGCCAAAGAGTACCTGAACATTAACTTGCTATTCATAAAGATTGACTTGTTGGTTATATTAGCCATACAGAGGTCCATATTTGACCCTAGGCAAATATTTCTGGCCAAATAATCCTCAATCTTGAACTTTCCATTTATACTCATAGACTCCTTCTGATGCTTCATCAGCAAAGTCCATTTAGAAGTCCATATCTTGACTGATTGAACTTATTTCTGGTCAAAGGGTCCATAAATAGTTTTAAACTATATGAACGTAGAGACGACTTCTGATGTTAATCAGCCATTCAGAATTCCACAATTGACCTACTGAACATATTTTTGGCCAAAAAAATGACAAAAGTCCATATTTGACTCACTGAACATTGTTCTGGCCATGGACTACTCGAAAAATCAACTTTAAATACATACTCAAAGACTCCTTTTGATGCTTCATAAGCCATATATGGCCATATCTGACCTATTGAACTTATACATACCCATACATACTCATAGACAACTTCTGATGCTTGATTAGCCATATTGAAGTCCATTTAGAAGTCCATATCTTGACTGATTGAACTTATTTCTGGTCAAAGGGTCCATAAATGGTTTTAAACTATATGAACTTAGAGATGACTTCTGATGTTAAATCAGCCATTCAGAATTCCATATTTGACCTACTGAAAATAAAACTGGCCAAAGAGTACTCATAGATTAACACTATACATTCAGATTGATTTCTTCTGAGGTTATATCAGACTGAAAAAAAGTCAATATTTGACTTTCTGAAAATTGTTCTGGCCATAGACTACTCGAAAATTCAACTTTAAATACATACTCATAGACTCCTTTTGATGCTTCATAAGCCATATATGGCTATATCTGACCTATGGAACTTATTTCCGGTCACTTTCTTTACATTCTCGTTAACACCTTCTGATATTACGTCAGCCATACAGAAGTCCATATTTTGACCAAAGGAACATATTTCTGGCCAAAGAGTCCTCAATCTTGAACTTTCTAAACATATCTCCTTCTGATGCTTCATAAGCCATATATGGCCATATCTGACCTATTGAACTTATTTCCGGTCAAAGGGTCCATAAATGGTTTTAAACTATATTAACTTAGAGACAACTTCTGATGTTAATCAGCCATTCAGAATTCCACAATTGACCTACTGAACATTTTTTTGGCCCAAAAAAATGACAAAAGTCCATATTTGACTTACTGAAAATTGCTCTGGCCAGAGAGTACACGAAAATTTAACTTTTTATACATACTCGTTAACACCTTCTGATATTACGTCAGCCATACAGAAGTCCATATTTGAACAAAGGAATATATTTCTGGCCAAAGAGTCCTCGATCTTGAACTTTCTATACACACTCAAAGACTCCTACTGATGCTTCATGAGTCCAATAGATATCCATATCTTGAATGATTGAACTTATTTCTGGTCAAAGGGTCCTTAAATGGTTTTAAACTATATAAACTTAGAGAATCCTTCTGATGTTAAATCAGCCATTCAGAATTCCATATTTGACCTACTGAAAATATAACTGGCCAAAGAGTACTCATAGATTAACACTATACATTCAGATAAATTTCTTCTGAGGTTATATCAGACTGAAAAAAAGTCCATATTTGACTTTCTGAAAATGGTTCTGGCCATAGACTACTTGAAAATTCAACTTTAAATACATACTCATAGACTCCTTTTGATGCTTCATAAGCCATATATGGCCATATCTGACCTATTGAACTTATTTCCGGTCACTTTCTATACATTCTCTTTAACACCTTCTGATATTACGTCAGCCATACAGAAGTCCATATTTTGACCAAAGGAACATATTTTTGGCCCAAGAGTCCTCAATCTTGAACTTTTTAAACATACTCATAATCTCCTTCTGATGCTTCATAAGCCATATATGGACATATCTGACCTATTAAACTTATTTCCGGTCAAAGGGTCCTAAGTTTTTAAAAAAAGTTATAGACTACTTTTGATGAAAAATCTGCCATACAGAGTCTTTGAATTCTGTATACAGAGGTCACTTTTTGACCTACTGGACATAATCCTGGCCAAAGAGTACCTGAACATTAACTTGCTATTCATAAAGATTGACTTGTTGGTTATATTAGCCCATTCAGAGGTCCACATTTGATCCTGGGAAAATATTTCCGGCCAAATAATCCTCAATCTTGAACTTTCCATACATACTCATAGACCACTTCTGATGCTTGATTAGCCATATTGAAGTCCATTTAGAGGTCCATATCTTGACGGATTGAATTTATTTCTGGTCAAAGGGTCCTATTTGGTTTTAAACTATATAAACTTAGAGACTCCTGATGTTAAATCAGCCATTCAGAAATCCCTATTTGACCTACTGAACATATTTTTGGCCAAAGAGTCGTCAATCTTGAACTTTCTACATATACTCACTGACTCTTCTGATGCTTCATAAGCCATATATGGCCATATCTGACCTATTGAGCTTATATCCGGTCAAAGGGTCCTCAAAAGTTTTCAAACAATATAAAGTTATAGACTACTTTTAATTAAAAATCTGCCAAACAGAGCTTTTGAAATCTATCTTTCTAAAGATATTGACTCCTTCTGGTGTTAAATCAGCCATACAGAATTCCATATTTGACCTACTGAAAATGTAACTGGCCAAAGAGTACTCATAGATAAACACTATACATTCAGATTGATTTCTTCTGAGGTTATATCAGACTGAAAAAAAGTCAATATTTGACTTTCTGAAAATTGTTCTGGCCATAGACTACTCGAAAATTAAACTTTAAATACATACTCATAGACTCCTTTTGATGCTTCATAAGCCATATATAGCCATATCTGACCTATTGAACTGATTTCCGGTCACTTTCTATACATTCTCGTTAACACCTTCTGATATTACGGCAGCCATACAGAAGTCCATATTTTGACCAAAGGAACATATTTCTGGCCAAAGAGTCCTCAATCTTGAACTTTCTAAACATAATTCCTTCTGATGCTTCATAAGCCATATATGGCCATATCTGACCTATTGAACTTATTTCCGGTCAAAGGGTCTTAAGTTTTTAAAAAAGTTATAGACTACTTTTGATGAAAAATCTGCCATAAATAGTCTTTGAATTTTGTATACAGAGGTCACTTTTTGACTTACTGGACATAATCCTTGCCAAAGAGTACCTGAACATTAACTTGCTATTCATAAAGATTGACTTGTTGTGATGTTATATTAGCCATACAGAAGTCCATATTTGACCCAAGGAAAATATTTCTGGCCAAATAATCCTCAATCTTGAACTTTCCATACATACTCATAGACAACTTCTGATGCTTCATTAGCCATATTGAAGTCCATTTAGAAGTCCATATCTTGACGGATTGAATTTATTTCTGGTCAAAGGGTCCTAATTGGTTTAAAACTATATAAACTTAGAGACTCCTGATGTTAAATCAGCCATTCAGAATTCCCTATTTGACCTACTGCACATATTTTTGGCCAAAGAGTCCTCATCTTGATTTCTTCTATACATACTCATTGACTCCTTCTGATGCTTCATGAGCCATATATGGCCATATCTGACCTATTGAACTTATATCCGGTCAAAGGGTCCTCAAAAGTTTTTAAACAATATAAAGTTATAAACTACCTTTGATGAAAAATCTGCCATACGAGTCTTAGAACTCTATCTTTCTAAACATATTGACTCCTTCTGGTGTTAAATCAGACATACAGAATTCCAAATTTGACCTACTGAAAATATAACTGGCCAAAGAGTACTCATAGATTAACACTATACATTCAGATTGATTTCTTCTGAGGTTATATCAGACTGAAAAAAAGGCCATATTTGACTTTCTGAAAATTGTTCTGGCCATAGACAGAGGTCGTATGAATTGGTACGAATTAGCCACCTCGTAAAATTCGTACGAATTGCCGTGAGATCGGGTTGAAATATCTTCAATGCATTGTTGAATGAGTTAATTCTTGAATGCATTGAAATGCAACAAAGTGCATGCTACTTTTATTTTTATTCTTTAATGCACAACGCTTTAACATATGTGCAAAGCGATGCAACAGCAGATTGCATTGCAAATATCTTCAATGCACTGTTGAATGAGATAGTTTGTAGATAACTGAAAGTTCACTTCTGTATAGTTTTGAGATAGTTTGTAGATGTATGTAGTTTGTAGAGGCCCCTTTGACCAGAAATAAGTTCAATAGGCCTGATATGTATATCTATTGGACTTATGAAGCATCAATAGGAGTCTTTGAGTATGTATATAAAGTTCAAGATCGAGGACACTTTGGCCAGAAATATGTTCCTTTTGTCAAAATATGAAATTCTGTATCTAATTATGATACCATAGACATAGAAAGTGACCGGAAAAAAGTTCAATAGGTCAGATATGGCCATATATGGCTTATGAAGCATCAGAAGGAGATTATGAGTATGTGTAGAAAGTTCAAGATTGAGGACTCTTTGGCCAGAAATATGTTTCTTTGGTCAAAATATGGACTTCTGTATGGCTGACGTAATATCAGAAGGTGTTAACGAGAATGTATAGAAAGTGACCGGAAATAAATTCAATAGGTCAGATATGGACATATATGGCTTATGAAGCATCAAAAGGAGTCTATGAGTATGTATTTAAAGTTGAATTTTCGAGTAGTCTATGGCCAGAACAATTTTCAGAAAGTCAAAAATGGACTTTTTTTCAGTCTGATATAACCTCAGAAGAAATCAATCTGAATGTATAGTGTTAATCTATGAGTACTCTTTGGCCAGTTATATTTTCAGTAGGTCAAATTTGGAATTCTGTATGGCTGATTTAACACCAGAAGGAGTCAATATGTTTAGAAAGATAGAGTTCAAAGACTCATATGGCAGATTTTTCATCAAAGGTAGTTTATAACTTTATATTGTTTAAAAACTTTTGAGGACCCTTTGACCGGATATAAGTTCAATAGGTCAGATATGGCCATATATGGCTCATGAAGCATCAGAAGGAGTCAATGAGTATGTATAGAAGAAATCAAGATGAGGACTCTTTGGCCAAAAATATGTGCAGTAGGTCAAATAGGGAATTCTGAATGGCTGATTTAACAGCAGGAGTCTCTAAGTTTATATAGTTTTAAACCAATTAGGACCCTTTGACCAGAAATAAATTCAATCCGTCAAGATATGGACTTCTAAATGGACTTCAATATGGCTAATGAAGCATCAGAAGTTGTCTATGAGTATGTATGGAAAGTTCAAGATTGAGGATTATTTGGCCAGAAATATATTCCTTTGGTCAAATATGGACTTCTGTATGGCTGACGTAATATCAGAAGGTGTTAACGAGAATGTATAGAAAGTGACCGGAAATAAATTCAATAGGTCAGATATGGCCATATATGGCTTATGAAGCATCAAAAGGAGTCTATGAGTATGTATTTAAAGTTGAATTTTCGAGTAGTCTATGGCCAGAACAATTTTCAGAAAGTCAAATATTGACTTTTTTTCAGTCTGATATAACCTCAGAAGAAATCAATCTGAATGTATAGTGTTTATCTATGAGTACTCTTTGGCCAGTTACATTTTCAGTAGGTCAAATATGGAATTCTGTATGGCTGATTTAACACCAGAAGGAGTCAATATCTTTAGAAAGATAGATTTCAAAGACTCTGTTTGGCAGATTTTTCATTAAAAGTAGTCTATAACTTTACATTGTTTAAAAACTTTTGAGGACCCTTTGACCGGATATAAGTTCAATAGGTCCGATATGGCCATATATGACTTATGAAGCATCAGAAGTTGTCTATGAGTATGTATGGAAAGTTCAAGATTGAGGATTATTTGGCCAGAAATATTTTCCTAGGGTCAAATATTGAAAATATCTTTAGTGCACTTTGGATTGAGTTAGTTCTTGAATGCATTGCAAGGCAACAAAGTGCATGATACTTTTATTGTTATTCTTCAATGCACAACGCTTGAGCGTATAAGCAAGCGATGCAACAGCAGATTGCATTGCAAATATCTTCAATGAACTGTTGAATGAGTTAGTTATTGAATGCACTGCAAGGCAACAAAGTGCATGATACTTTTATTGTTATTCTTCAATGCACAACGCTTGAGCTTATAAGCAAGCGATGCAACAGCAGATTGCATTGCAAATATCTTCGATGCATTGTTGAATGAGATAGTTCTTGAATGCATTGCAAGGCAACAAAGTGCATGATACTTTTATTGTTATTCTTCAATGCACAACGCTTGAACGTATAAGCAAGAGATGCAACAGCAGATTGCATTGCAAATATCTTCAGTGCATTTTGTATTGAGTTAGTTCTTGAATGCATTGAAATGCAACAAGGTGCACGTTACTTTTGTTTTCATTCTTTAATGCACAACGCTTTAACCTATGTACAAAGCGATGCAACAGCAGATTGCATTGCAAATATATTCAATGCACTGTTAAATGAGTTAGTTCTTGAATGCATTGCAAGGCAACAAAGTGCATGATACTTTTATTGTTATTCTTCATTGCACAACGCTTGAGCGTATAAGCAAGCGATGCAACAGCAGATTGCATTGCAAATATCTTTAGTGCACTTTGGATTGAGATAGTTCTTGAATGCATTGCAAGGCAACAAAGTGCATGATACTTTTATTGTTATTCTTCAATGCACAACGCTTGAGCTCATAAGCAAGCGATGCAACCGCAGATTGCATTGCAAATATCTTCAATGCATTGTTGAATGAGTTAGTTCTTGAATGCATTACAAGGCAACAAAGTTAATGATACCTTTATTGTTAGTCTTCAATGCACAACGCTTGAGCGTATATGCAAGCGATGCAACAGCAGATTGCATTACAAATATCTTCATTGCATTTTGGATTGAGTTAGTTCTTGAATGCATTGAAATGCAACAAAGTGCATGCTACTTTTATTTTTATTCTTTAATGCACAACGCTTTAACATATGTGCAAAGCGATGCAACAGCAGATTGCATTGCAAATATCTTCAATGCACTGTTGAATGAGTTAGTTCTTGAATGCATTGCAAGGCAACAAAGTGCATGATACTTTTATTGTTATTCTTCAATGCACAACGCTTGAGCGTATAAGCAAGCGATGCAACAGCAGATTGCATTGCAAATATCTTCAGTGCATTTTGGATTGAGTTAGTTCTTGAATGCATTGAAATGCAACAATCTGCACGTTACTTTTGTTTTCATTCTTTAATGCACAACGCTTTAACATATGTGCAAAGCGATGCAACAGCAGATTGCATTGCAAATATATTTAATGCACTCTTAAATGAGTTAGTTCTTGAATGCATTGCAAGGCAACAAAGTGCATGATACTTTTATTGTTATTCTTCATTGCACAACGCTTGAGCGTATAAGCAAGCGATGCAACAGCAGATTGCATTGCAAATATCTTTAGTGCACTTTGGATTGAGATAGTTCGTGAAAGCATTGCAAGGCAACAAAGTGCATGATACTTTTATTGTTATTCTTCAATGCACAACGCTTGAGCTCATAAGCAAGCGATGCAACCGCAGATTGCATTGCAAATATCTTCAATGCATTGTTGAATGAGTTAGTTCTTGAATGCATTGCAAGGCAACAAAGTGCATGATACTTTTATTGTTATTCTTCAATGCACAACGCTTGAGAGTATAAGTAAGCGATGCAACAGCAGATTGCATTACAAATATCTTCGATGCATTGTTGAATGAGTTAGTTCTTGAATGCATTTGCAAGGCAACAAAGTTAATGATACCTTTATTGTTAGTCTTCAAAGCACACAACGCTTGAGCGTATAAGCAAGCGATGCAACAGCAGATTGCATTGCAAATATCTTTAGTGCATTTTGGATTGAGTTAATTATTGAATGCATTGTAATGCAACAAAGTGCATGTTACTTTTGTTTTTATTCTTTAATGCACAACACTTTAACATATGTGCAAAGCGATGCAACAGCAGATTGCATTGCAAATATCTTCAATGCACTGTTAAATGAGTTAGTTCTTGAATGCATTGCAAGGCAACAAAGTGCATGATACTTTTATTGTTATTCTTCAATGGACAACGCTTGAGCTTATAAGCAAGCGATGCAACAGCAGATTGCATTGCTAATATCTTCGATGCATTGTTGAATGAGTTAGTTCTTGAATGAGTGTTCTTGAAACAAAGTGCATGATACCTTTATTGTTAGTCTTCAATGCACAAGGCTTGAGCGTATAAGCAAGCGATGCAACAGCAGATTGCATAGCAAATATCTTCAGTGCATTTTGGATTGAGTTAGTTCTTGAATGCATTGAAATGCAACAAAGTGCATGTTACTTTTGTTTTCATTCTTTAATGCACAACGCTTTAACGTATGTGCAAAGCGATGCAACAGCAGATTGCATTGAAAATATCTTTAACGCCCCTTTGAATGAGTTAGTTCTTGAATGCATTGCAAGGCAACAAATTGCATGATACTTTTATTGTTATTCTTCAATGCACAACGCTTGAGCGTATAAGCAAGCGATGCAACAGCAGATTGCATTGCAAATATCTTCAATGCACTGTTGAATGAGTTAGTTATTGAATGCATTGCAAGGCAACAAAGTGCATGATACTTTTATTGTTATTCTTCAATGCACAACGCTTGAGCGTATAAGCAAGCGATGCAACAGCAGATTGCATTGCAAATATCTTCGATGCAATGTTGAATGAGTTAGTTATTGAATGCATTGCAAGGCAACAAAGTGCATGATACTTTTATTGTTATTCTTCAATGCACAACGCTTGAGCGTATAAGCAAGCGATGCAACAGCAGATTGCATTGCAAATATCTTCAGTGCATTTTGGATTGAGTTAGTTCTTGAATGCATTGAAATGCAACAAGGTGCATGATACTTTTGTTTTCATTCTTTAATGCACAACGCTTGAGCTCATAAGCAAGCGATGCAACCGCAGATTGCATTGCAAATATCTTCAATGCATTGTTGAATGAGTTAGTTCTTGAATGCATTACAAGGCAAAAAAGTTAATGATACCTTTATTGTTAGTCTTCAATGCACAACGCTTGAGCGTATATGCAAGCGATGCAACAGCAGATTGCATTACAAATATCTTCATTGCATTTTGGATTGAGTTAGTTCTTGAATGCATTGAAATGCAACAAAGTGCATGCTACTTTTATTTCTATTCTTTAATGCACAACGCTTTAACATATGTGCAAAGCGATGCAACAGCAGATTGCATTGCAAATATCTTCAATGCACTGTTTGAATGAGTTAGTTCTTGAATGCATTGCAAGGCAACAAAGTGCATGATACTTTTATTGTTATTCTTCAATGCACAACGCTTGAGAGTATAAGCAAGCGATGCAACAGCAGATTGCGTTGCAAATATCTTCGATGCATTGTTGAATGAGTTAGTTCTTGAATGCATTTGCAAGGCAACAAAGTTAATGATACCTTTATTGTTAGTCTTCAAAGCACACAACGCTTGAGCGTATAACCAAGCGATGCAACAGCAGATTGCATTGCAAATATCTTTAGTGCATTTTGGATTGAGTTAATTATTGAATGCATTGTAATGCAACAAAGTGCATGTTACTTTTGTTTTTATTCTTTAATGCACAACGCTTTAACATATGTGCAAAGCGATGCAACAGCAGATTGCATTGCAAATATTATCAATGCACTGTTAAATGAGTTAGTTCTTTTGAATGCATTGCAAGGCAACAAAGTGCATGATACTTTCATTGTTATTCTTCATTGCACAACGCTTGAGCGTATAAGCAAGCGATGCAACAGCAGATTGCATTGCAAATATCTTTAGTGCACTTTGGATTGAGATAGTTCTTGAATGCATTGCAAGGCAACAAAGTGCATGATACTTTTATTGTTATTCTTCAATGCACAACGCTTGATCTCATAAGCAAGCGATGCAACCGCAGATTGCATTGCAAATATCTTCAATGCATTGTTGAATGAGTTAGTTCTTGAATGCATTGCAAGGCAACAAAGTGCATGATACTTTTATTGTTATTCTTCAATGCACAACGCTTGAGCGTATAAGCAAGCAATGCAACAGCAGATTGCATTGCAAATATCTTCAGTGCATTTTGGATTGAGTTAGTTTTTGAATGCATTGAAATGCAACAAAGTGCATGTTACTTTTGTTTTCATTCTTTAATGCACAACGCTTTAACATATGTGCAAAGCGATGCAACAGCAGATTGCATTGCAAATATATTCAATGCACTGTTAAATGAGTTAGTTCTTGAATGCATTGCAAGGCAACAAAGTGCATGATACTTTTATTGTTATTCTTCATTGCACAACACTTGAGCGTATAAGCAAGCGATGCAACAGCAGATTGCATTGCAATCATCTTTAGTGCACTTTGGATTGAGATAGTTCTTTAATGCATTGTAATGCATTGTCAAAGTGCATGTTACTTTTATTGTTATTCTTTAATGCACAACGCTTTAACGTATGTGCAAAGCGATACAACAGCAGATTGCATTGAAAATATCTTCAACGCCCCTTTGAATGAGTTAGTTCTTGAATGCATTGCAAGGCAACAAAGTGCATGATACTTTTATTGTTATTCTTCAATGCACAACGCTTGAGCGTATAAGCAAGCGATGCAACAGCAGATTGCATTGCAAATATCTTCAGTGCATTTTGGATTGAGTTAGTTCTTGAATGCATTGCAAGGCAACAAAGTGCATGATACTTTTATTGTTATTCTTCATTGCACAACGCTTGAGCGTATAAGCAAGCGATGCAACAGCAGATTGCATTGCAAATATCTTTAGTGCACTTTGGATTGAGATAGTTCTTGAATGCATTGCAAGGCAACAAAGTGCATGATACTTTTATTGTTATTCTTCAATGCACAACGCTTGAGCTCATAAGCAAGCGATGCAACCGCAGATTGCATTGCAAATATCTTCAATGCATTGTTGAATGAGTTAGTTCTTGAATGCATTGCAAGGCAACAAAGTTAATGATACCTTTATTGTTAGTCTTCAATGCACAACGCTTGAGCGTATATGCAAGCGATGCAACAGCAGATTGCATTACAAATATCTTCATTGCAATTTGGATTGAGTTAGTTCTTGAATGCATTGAAATGCAACAAAGTGCATGCTACTTTTATTTTTATTCTTTAATGCACAACGCTTTAACATATGTGCAAAGCGATGCAACAGCAGATTGCATTGTAAATATCTTTAGTGCATTTTGGATTGAGTTAGTTCTTGAATGCATTGAAATGCAACAAAGTGCATGCTACTTTTATTTTTATTTTTTAATGCACAACGCTTTAACATATGTGCAAAGCGATGCAACAGCAGATTGCATTGCAAATATCTTCAATGCACTATTGAATGAGTTAGTTCTTGAATGCATTGCAAGGCAACAAAGTGCATGCTACTTTTATTGTTATTCTTCAATGCACAAAGCTTGAGCGTATGTACTCGATCTTGAACTTTCTATACATTTTTGACCTACTGAAAATATAACTTGCCAAAGAGTACTCATAGATTAACACTATACATTCAGATTGATTTCTTCTGAGGTTATATCAGACTGAAAAAAGTCCATATTTGACTTTCTGAAAATTGTTCTGGCCATAGACTACTCGAAAATTCAACTTTAAATACATACTCATAGACTCTTTTTGATGCTTCATAAGCCATATATGGCCATATCTGACCTATTGAACTTATTTCCGGTCACTTTCTAAACATTCTCTTTTTTGTCCATATTTTGACCAAAGGAACATATTTCTGGCCAAAGAGTCCTCAATCTTGAACTTTTTACACATACTCATAATCTCCTTCTGATGCTTCATAAGCCATATATGGACATATCTGACTTGTCAGGGCCCAAGCCTTGAAAAGGCGAAGGCCCTATTGTTTTTCTAAGGATTATTCTTCTTCTTTATTATTATTATATTACTACCTTTTGGGCACTTTTGGGGGCCTTAACGTGCTCAAAAACTCTTGAAACTTTGCACAAATGTCAGAACCTGCGGCCATCAGGGCCCGACTGAAGCTGGGACCCGGGCGTGGCAGGGGGGCTCGCCAGCGCCCCCTGGAATGGGATTCAAAAACATGTCCATATCTCAAACACGCTTGCATGTAATAATATGAAACTCGGTACACGTATAGATCTCATCGGGCCGAACAACTTTCGTGCTCTAAGTTTTACGCCAGTCCAACAGGAAGTCGGTTATTATGGGTTGTATGGAAACGCATGTTCTGGCATTTGAAACACTTGTCCTAGAGAATTCATCGGATGACCACGAAACTCTGTGTGCATGAAGTCAAGACATGGAGGATGATAAATTGCGAGGGGATTTTTGATATCTCGAACGGTTTGGTTTAAATTTGTTTAAATAAACAAATTTATGGCGAATATTGGAAACAGGAAGTGTGTTATAACTTCTGCATACATTAATTGATCTTGATGAAACTTCGGCAGTGTGTTCGCTGTAAGAGGCCCATCACATGGATGTGACTATTGTGAGTCAAAGTTATAGCGCCACCAACTGGCAGCAGGAAGTGTGTCACTTTCAAAATGCTTTGAAATCACCCTCTTATTTTTACCCGATTTGCTTCAAACTTCATCTGTATAATGTAAACACACGGCAGATGTAGACCTGTGAAAGGATTATTGATATCTTAAATACTGTTGCCATGGCAACGCATCAAACTTTAATATTCTTTTTGGATGCATTTGAGGCTCTTAACATGCTTCAAATTGCATGAAACTCAACATGCATTTGACATTTATTGCCTAGTACACTTGTGCGAAGTTTCAGAAACGGGCGTGGTAAGGGGCTCATTAGCGCCACCTTTAGTCAAAAATCGGGTATTAGTTTTACCTACAGTAACCAAACTCGGTACGTATGTTCTTCTCTTCGATCCGGACAACTTTCTAATTTACAGTCATTAGCTCCGACCAACAAGAAGTCAGATATTTTGGTTTGAATGTGAGTTTTGGTATATTTTAGACTCCGAGTTTTTAGCGGTGGTTTATTTTATTCACACCAAACTTTTTCAACATGATGAAAATACATTAAATATGCTAAATTGTGAACGGATATTAAATATCTCAAACGGTTTTGCTATGGCGAGGGATTAAAGTAATGTCCAAAAAAGGAAACACTAAAAGCCTCATATCTTCTAAAAAATTTATTATACACCATTTATTTCTATATAAAAGTATACAAATATCAGAACTAAACCCATTTTGTTCTTTTATTCCTGAGACCTATCCAGTTAATTTTCCTAAATCTGCATTCTCCAATTTTGACATAGTCACTAATGATTGTATTTCAAAATTGGTGATGGCAATGAATACTACTACAAGTACTCTTGACCCTATCCCAACATCTGTTCTTAAGGGGTGTCTCTCTTCAATTAGTCCCCTCATCTGTAGCATTGTGAACACCTCTCTAACAACTGGTATTGTTCCAAAAGCCCTAAAGGTTGCAGCTATTACACCAGTCCTTAAAAAGCCTGGCTGTGATAAGTCAGACCTATCAAACTACAGGCCTATCTCAAATCTCCCCTTTCTCTCCAAGGTTTTAGAACGTGTTGTTGTAGCACAACTTCACTTACACTTGTCATCCAACAAGCTTTTCGAACCTTTTCAGTCTGGGTTTAGAAAGGGTCACAGTACAGAGACGGCCTTGGTTCGTGTTATGAATGACCTGCTTGTCTCAGCTGACTCTGGAGCCTCTACCATCTTGGTCTTGTTAGATCTGAGTGCAGCTTTTGACACAGTGTGCCATTCTATCCTGCTAAATAGGCTGGAGAGCTGGCTTGGTATTACTGGTACTGTACTAAACTGGTTCAAATCTTACTTCACTGATCGTTCCCAGTTTGTTATCTTGGGAAACAACAAATCTGATACTGGACTAGTCTGTTCTGGCGTTCCTCAGGGATCAGTCTTGGGGCCCATTTTGTTTAGTGTCTATATGCTTCCTTTGGGGCAAATAATTAGGAAATATGGTCTGGGGTATCATTTTTACGCTGATGACACTCAAATCTACATCAGCTCTAAATCTGATCCTACTGTCACCTCCAAAATTCTCTCGGATTGTGTGCAGGAAATAAAAACGTGGATGCATCATAATTTTTTAAAATTGAACTCCTCTAAGACAGAGATTCTACTTATTGGCACACCTGCGGCTACTCACAAAGGGAGACATTTTAATTTGATCATGGATGATAGTGTTTTATCTCCATCTTCTTGTGCTCGTAACCTTGGTGTGATTTTTGACGCCCACCTAACACTAGACTCTCACATCAAGAGTATTACAAAATCTGCATTCCATCATCTAAGAAACATTGCAAGAATTAGGCCCTATTTGGCTTTACCTGATGCTGAAAGGCTTATTCATGCATTTGTTACTTCCAGGATTGATTACTGTAATGCACTTTTTGTTGGTTTACCTGCTAAATCTATAAAACGCCTGCAGTACATTCAGAATTCAGCAGCACGTGTGCTCACATACACTTCACCCCGTCAGCATATTACAGGTGTGCTTTATAGTTTGCATTGGCTACCTGTCCAGTCACGCATTGCTTTTAAAACTATCACACTAACATACAAAGCCACGCATGAATTAGCTCCATCTTATATCTGTGACTTAGTCACCCAGTATGTGCCTTCTCGTTCCCTTCGGTCTTCGGATTCTCTTACTCTTCAGCAGCCTCCCTGTAGATTAAAATCTATGGGGGAGAGAGCTTTCTCTGTTGCGGCACCCAGGTTATGGAATGCACTTCCTTTTACAGTCAGAGATGCTCCTACATTAGCCAGTTTCAAGAAGTTGTTAAAAACACATCTTTTTAAAATTGCTTACATAGACTGTCATGATTAGTATTTTTAGTGGGTTGCATTGTAATGATTATTCTGTATTACTCTTTTACTTTTGTATTTTACTTGTTTTACTGTCTGTAGCGCTTTGGGTTTTAGAAAAGCGCATTACAAATAAAATGTATTATTATTATTATTTTATTTCAATTTAAGAATTATGTATAAGTAAAAAAACAGCCAGAATGCACTTTTTAGTCAAAAAATAAGTCATACATAGGGCAATACTGCCCTCTTGTGGTCAAAATTGGGTAGGCCCATTGTATATTGTATCTATATAAATAGTGACTGTTAGAATATTTTCCTACCGGTTAATCGATGTGCAATTAAAGCGGGGGCTTTTAAATCGCTAACTTAAAAGCCAAAGTAAGTACTGGACGTCCAGTATGAATGAACTAAAACACATTCACTCTGTTCTGCTCGTTCCTCGCCGTGAACGCGTTATTGCCCGTGCAGCCGTGAGCATTTAGTTTAATTTTAAACAGCGTCATTTCGGGGGTGGGATTGCTTGAATTGCGTGTTCAATAGCCTATTATTCTTAATCTTTTCAGTCAGCTTTTCACCCATGATTAATGAAATTGGACTCCTTGTGCTGATGTTTGCTGCGACTCATTCAGCTCACGATTTATTAAGCGGACACGTTCAGGTTTTAATAGGCTAGTGCCCACTATATTTGAATATCTGTATATTGTAATATCTATACCTAGTCACACCCTACTCTTATTAAATGTATGCTTCATAGTTCATTTTTAATTTCTAAATTTGATCAATAAATTAAATTATTTAGAATAATAAGACACTATAGGACTGTTAGCCTACCCTGTGGCTGATCAAATTAAATATTTTACACTGAAAAATAACAATGCATTAAATAATGTTATAAGATTGTTTTAAATATAAGTTAATTAACGATCGTTGCAAAGAATGAAAGGCTACTTTTAAACATAACACTAAACCTCCTATAGGTGTCGCCAGGCGACCGTCTTAATGAGCGAGTCATTGATTCATTCGTTCAAACGAGTCGTTCGAACGACTGAGTCATTCATGAATGACACAGATCTTTATGGATTGATCATTGAATCTTTGAGTCAAGCGATTCTTTCAAAATGCGGAATCATTCACTAATGAAAAAACACGACCGTCTTAATGAGCGAGTCATTGATTCTTTCGTTCAAACGAGTCGTTCGAACGACTGAATCATTCATGAATGACACAGATCTTTATGGATTGATCATTGAATCTTTGAGTCAAGCGATTCTTTCAAAATGCGGAATCATTCACTAATGAAAAAACATTGAGATGCGCGATGGTTCTGCTGTGATCTTTGTTTAACTATTTTCGCTGCTGAAACAGAACAAAAACAGTCAACATTGTTGTGTGTGTGTGTGTGTGATTTTGGTTGGGTGACATTTGTATGTTACAGTTTGACAAGAGTTTGTGTGTGTGTGTGTGTGTGTGTGATTTTGGTTGGGTGACATTTGTATGTTACAGTTTGACAAGAGTTTATAGTTTAACAAAATCACAATGTTGTGTTTTATTGCGAGTGTACACAAATATAAAAAAACACTTAGCAGTTTGAATGATGTCCTGTATGAACAAAATGACGGAGTATGTTTTTATGTCTCCATTTTTCGATCGATCCTCGTACACACACACACACTGCAATCTTGACATCGCAGCCACACACACAGACAGCCCCTCCTGTGTTTGTCTGTGTGGGGAGGGGGGCAGAAAGACTATTAAAAATAGGTATATTGTGCCATCTAGTGTTTTATACTATGTATAAATGTGTTTTTTCTTTTAAACAAGTGTTTTAAAGTACACTGATTTCAATTAATTCAATGCTGCATTTTTATGTATATTTAAACATTATCAAAGACCACTTTCTGTCAAAGTTAGGATGTTAATTTTTTTTAGTTTCAAAAGTTCTCTGTCTCTCTCTGTCGGTCATTCCCCTCCCCTATTCCTGTTTTTCATTGCACGCTTTTAAATGTAAAAAAATCTTTCTGTTTTGATATATTTAAACTTTTGTAAAAATTTAGCAAAAAATGTGCCTTTTTGCACAACCCATTTTTTTTTTTTTTTTTTTCACTGTTCTAATCAGGCCAGGCAAGTCAAATGATCTGTCTTGGCCCCTTAAAAAATTTAATATATATATATATACCACACTTCATATGAATTTTTGGTCTTGTGTACTTACAATGGCTGCTGATTTCATGTGTCCGTTAAGTCCATGAAACTGTAGGGTGTCTAATTTTTCATTTTAGGTTTCAGAACGGTGCTCACGCCCTCGATGCGCACTTTTGCAGAACCCACACTGATGCAAGCTCTAAAGCGGAGATACGTTATTGCCCGTTGTGCACAAGAACCCTAAAGGCACCGGGGTGGCGGTTTATATATATATATATATATATATATATATATATATATATATAAATAAATATAGCTGCAAGCAGCGATGGAGGGCCCAAGCCGGTGGCACCGCCACCCTAGTGCCTTTAATATTTGAACTTATTTCCGGTCAAAGGGTCCTAAGTTTTTAAAAAAAGTTATAGACTACTTTTGATGAAAAATGTGCCATACAGAGTCTTTGAATTCTGTATACAGAGGTCACTTTTTGACCTACTGGACATAATCCTTGCCAAAGAGTACCTGAACATTAACTTGCTATTCATAAAGATTGACTTGTTGGTTATATTAGCCATACAGAGGTCCATATTTGACCCTGGGAAAATATTTCTGGCCAAATAATCCTCAATCTTGAACTTTCCATTTATACTCATAGACTCCTTCTGATGCTTCATCAGCAAAGTCCATTTAGAAGTCCATATCTTGACTGATTGAACTTATTTCTGGTCAAAGTGTCCATAAATAGTTTTAAACTATATGAACGTAGAGACGACTTCTGATGTTAATCAGCCATTCAGAATTCCACAATTGACCTACTGAACATATTTTTGGCCAAAAAAATGACAAAAGTCCATATTTGACTCACTGAAAATTGTTCTGGCCATGGACTACTCGAAAAATCAACTTTAAATACATACTCAAAGACTCCTTTTGATGCTTCATAAGCCATATATGGCCATATCTGACCTATTGAACTTATACATACCCATACATACTCATAGACAACTTCTGATGCTTGATTAGCCATATTGAAGTCCATTTAGAAGTCCATATCTTGACTGATTGAACTTATTTCTGGTCAAAGGGTCCATAAATGGTTTTAAACTATATGAACTTAGAGATGACTTCTGATGTTAATCAGCCATTCAGAATTCCACAATTGACCTACTGAACATATTTTTGGCCAAAAAAATGCCAAAAGTCCATATTTGACTTACTGAAAATTGCTCTGGCCAGAGAGTACACGAAAATTTAACTTTTTATACATACTCGTTAACACCTTCTGATATTACGTCAGCCAATCAGAAGTCCATATTTGACCAAAGGAATATTTTTCTGGCCAAAGAGTCCTCGATCTTGAACTTTCTATACACACTCAAAGACTCCTACTGATGCTTCATGAGTCCAATAGATATCCATATCTTGAATGATTGAACTTATTTCTGGTCAAAGGGTCCTTAAATGGTTATAAACTATATAAACTTAGAGAATCCTTCTGATGTTAAATCAGCCATTCAGAATTCCATATTTGACCTACTGAAAATAAAACTGGCCAAAGAGTACTCATAGATTAACACTATACATTCAGATTGATTTCTTCTGAGGTTATATCAGACTGAAAAAAAGTCAATATTTGACTTTCTGAAAATTGTTCTGGCCATAGACTACTCGAAAATTCAACTTTAAATACATACTCATAGACTCCTTTTGATGCTTCATAAGCCATATATGGCTATATCTGATCTATTGAACTTATTTCCGGTCACTTTCTTTACATTCTCGTTAACACCTTCTGATATTACGTCAGCCATACAGAAGTCCATATTTTGACCAAAGGAACATATTTCTGGCCAAAGAGTCCTCAATCTTGAACTTTCTAAACATATCTCCTTCTGATGCTTCATAAGCCATATATGGCCATATCTGACCTATTGAACTTATTTCCGGTCAAAGGGTCTTAAGTTTTTTAAAAAGTTATAGACTACTTTTGATGAAAAATTTGCCATACAGAGTCTTTGAATTCTGTATACATAGGTCACTTTTTGACTTACTGGACATAATCCTGGCCAAAGAGTACCTGAACATTAACTTGCTATTCATAAAGATTGACTTGTTGGTTATATTAGCCATACAGAGGTCCATATTTGACCCTAGGCAAATATTTCTGGCCAAATAATCCTCAATCTTGAACTTTCCATTTATACTCATAGACTCCTTCTGATGCTTCATTAGCCAAGTCCATTTAGAAGTCCATATCTTGACTGATTGAACTTATTTCTGGTCAAAGGGTCCATAAATGGTTTTAAACTATATTAACTTAGAGACGACTTCTGATGTTAATCAGCCATTCAGAATTCCACAATTGACCTACTGAACATTTTTTTGGCCCAAAAAAATGACAAAAGTCCATATTTGACTTACTGAAAATTGCTCTGGCCAGAGAGTACACGAAAATTTAACTTTTTATACATACTCGTTAACACCTTCTGATATTACGTCAGCCATACAGAAGTCCATATTTGACCAAAGGAATATATTTCTGGCCAAAGAGTCCTCGATCTTGAACTTTCTATACACACTCATAGACTCCTACTGATGCTTCATGAGTCCAATAGATATCCATTTCTTGAATGATTGAACTTATTTCTGGTCAAAGGGTCCTTAAATGGTTTTAAACTATATAAACTTAGAGAATCCTTCTGATGTTAAATCAGCCATTCAGAATTCCATATTTGACCTACTGAAAATATAACTGGCCAAAGAGTACTCATAGAGTAAAACTATACATTCAGATTGATTTCTTCTGAGGTTATATCAGACAGAAAAAAAGTCCATATATTTGACTTTCTGAAAATGGTTCTGGCCATAGACTACTCGAAAATTCAACTTTAAATACATACTCATAGACTCCTTTTGATGCTTCAAAAGCCATATATGGCCATATCTGACCTATTGAACTTATTTCCGGTCACTTTCTATACATTCTCAGTAACACCTTCTGATATTACGTCAGCCATACAGAAGTCCATATTTTGACCAAAGGAAAATTTTTCTGGCCAAAGAGTCCTCAATCTTGAACTTTCTACACATACTCATAATCTCCTTCTGATGCTTCATAAGCCATATATGGACATATCTGACCTATTGAACTTATTTCCGGTCAAAGGGTCCCAAGTTTAAAAAAAGTTATAGCCTACTTTTGATGAAAAATCTGCCATACAGAGTCTTGGAATTCTTTATACAGAGGTCACTTTTTGACCTACTGGACATAATCCTTGCCAAAGAGTACCTGAACATTAACTTGCTTTTCATAAAGATTGACTTGTTGGTTATATTAGCCATACAGAGGTCCATATTTGACCCCAGGAAAATATTTCTGGCATAATGATCCTCAATCTTGAACTTTCCTTACATACTCATAGACAACTTCTGATGCTTGATTAGCCATATTGAAGTCCATTTAGAAGTCCACATCTTGACGGATTGTTGTGGCAAAACAATATTTAACAAACGCAGCATTCCCAGGCAAAAGAGACGTCAATATTCAAATTGTATTTAAAAGAAAATATACATTTATTCTGCAGAATAGTTCCCAGTCTAGCCACACAGGCCAGCTGCAGGGTGAGGGTGAAAACCCACCAACCCAAACAGCCCAGCTTACAGGCAGAGTGAGACCAAGATAGGTGTTCTTTCTGGAGTCTTATAATGTTCTCATCAAAGCATTCTTTAAAACACCCACCCCAGGGGGCAGGAACTGAGGAACCCCCATGGTCTTCTGTCTCAGTGTCACAATCACAGCACACACACACCTGTATCAACGTTACAACATAAAGCTCAAAATACAGAACACATGGCATTCATATATTATCATTGAGAAAACACAATAAGAAATAAAACATTAAAAACTGCCACTACACTTCTCCCTGTTTTTCATAATCTGAAAACTAAATCAATGCAACAATTTTAAGTCATTTCATCATATTTAAACCTTTCATTTCAATCTTCCTTTTTTTTTATCCCTTCCTTGACCATGTGACTAAAACCCAAATGTGAGACATTCAAAACTGACCAATCAGATAATTACAACTTCCCCATTGTACTAATGTTTTGACAATTTCATCCCGCCAAAGTACACACATCTTAGGCCTACAGGCCTTGATAACTATCAGCACCTCGGTGCCTTTACAGACTCCAAATTGTCATTATGGAAATAGGTTGTCAAAAACAGTAAAGCAGATGTCTTTGTTCATTTCAAATATCTTGGATTATTTTCAATCCTACAATTTCCCATTGGTCCCGTTGGCCACACACATGGAGTTCAAAAGTGACATCTTCAGACTTTTCGTCCAAGCTTGTAGCAAAACAGTTTGTCAGTTGTTCAGTCTTTGTTCCCCATCCAGCCCTGCAGGATTAGGCTCTATCAAATTGGGTTGCACCGTTATGCAAATCATCCATCGAATACCTGCACAAGAACAGGCACTGAATCTGGGAGCAAACGAGTGGGACAGCAGTCTGGCAGCTGTCTCTTTCTGAACCAGAACACAAGATATGAACTTCGGTAGCAGTGATCCTGTGATTTAAAAGAACATCTAGCACCACGACACAAAAGCAGACACATCTCATTTGTCATTGGTCAGAGGATTGATATGGTCAGATTGAAATTAGTCTCTGGCAAAAGGCCCTTAAATTGATGTACTTAAAAAAAAATATGGTCAAGAAATGATAAAAGAAAGATCTTACAAGTTCTTACACTGTTTCAGGAAACACTCAAATAAATTTCATTACAACAAAACAACAACTGCTAGTTTAAAACATCATTTCATGAAGAGTATCAGCAAAATATTCAGTGTAATCAAACACAGAGATTCAATTCATGTCCAAAAATATTGTTGCAAGTCAAATGGACAAAATACAAATAAACAAAAATCAAATAAGTTTTCAGAAAAGTTTCAAAATCATCAATGATAATACAAATAGTTATACTTCGGTTAAAATGACATACATTTTAAAATAACTTGGTCAGACAAATGATTACTTAAGTGATAAAGTAAATCCAAAGAAAAACAAAACAAACAATTACTGGATGCAATACACTGTTATCATTCAGTCTAGATCTAAAAACTTAATAAAAATCTTATGCATTACATTTTTGTGAAAAACAAAACAAACAATTTTCCCTATAATTGATCACTTGAACCTTGTTGAAGTATCAAGCAATTAAATATTAACTGAAGCAGGGCTAAATGGGTAAGCTCTGTCACCACATTCCCGAATTCGGGCCCGCATTCACTCCAGTATAAACAAAAAATTGTATAGATTGTCATAGTATGAAAACCATATCAATTCAACACCCCTGGTTGATTTGAATAAACATACAAAATAGTAAAAATTATAACAAAACCCCTCATTTCAAATCCTGTCCTTGTACGTCATCTCGCTTTTAACCATTTTTACATTTTATCGTCTTCAGAAAGAAAAACAAAAGAAAATCAAAAACAGAACAAAACAAAACAAAGAAAAACAAAAACATATCTTAACTCAATTAATACATTTCACTGTAACTTCCGCTACTCGAATCGTCTGCATAATTTTGTTCATCCTTCTAACCAATGTAGTTTTTCAAAATTTACTCTAATATTTCCATTATGGACCGTCTTTTTTGCTTATTACACATCAATTAATAGATTTTCTACATTTTCACCAATCAAATCAATACCTAGTTATCTTATTACACATCAACTAATAGATTTTCTACATTTTCACCAATCAAATCAATACCTAGTTTGAATCAATCAAATAAAATCATCAACATCATCACAAAACAGATTCTTCTGCTAAACCATTAGTTGGTCAAATCGTCTTTCTCCCTCGTACGTAATGGATGCTGTTACTAACACAAGCCTTTGATCCCTCACTTTATACTTCGTGTTGGCATGTGTTTGTTTGTTTAGTCTAAGGTGAGAAGTTTGGACTCAGGTCTCACACTCTCCAATCATTTTCTGATTCTTACAAGATTTTCCCTTAGATCATGACCGTACCCCCACTGGAATAAAACATTTACTTTCTGCTGTCACCTGCGAACGAAGACCTTAAGTGATTTTGTTAGTGACAGCTTGTCTACTCGGTCGTCCCTCTTGATTCGACCTGTGGAATCGTCAACCTGAAACATTATCATCAGATCATTTCTTGCACTCATAGTCCTTTTCCCCTGAAACACACTCAACCCATTTTGCTCATGTTAACAAAATAACATTTATACATTTGGAACAGAATCAGTTCTGTTTGATGCAATCCATCCTGACATCCTCTGTAAAGAAAAACAAATGTCAAATAGTTAATTCTTTTGTTGTTATGCTGCTGCATCTTCCCTGTTTCCTGTTGAAAACATTTCTTGTTAGCACACTTTTGTCCACCTGTGCGATGGCTTTCAGCAAATTCCAAACCATTTTACTTGTGCATCAATTTAACATAATTGTGTTTGGATTTATTAAACTAAACACTGTCCTGTAGACATCTTTCTCTGTCTCTTAACCAAAATGTTATATTCTTCACTCTAAGTCACAATCTCATCTTCTTATCAAATTATTTGAAATGCAAATGGCTCTCTTTGCGTATCCTGCTTTTCAGGATTGCTCTCTAGAGTGCGGATCGGGCCGACTTTTTCAGTCCGAGCCCGGCCCGCGTCCGACAGAGCAGTAACCGAACCCGACCCGAGCCCGACAGGCATAAAGATATTTATGTTCGAGCCCGACCCGAGCCCGACAGTTAAAATCCCATTTTTTTCTCATACTAATGACAATTGTACGTTTGTTTGTGTGGAAAGCCCGCTTTTATTAAGCAACTGTAGGAAGGCAATCGGAAATGTCAACAGGACAAGCGCATCAGCGCGCGGAGCAACAAGCGCTCTTAACACCTGGCGCGCGCACATTATGCACGTGTGTCGTTGTCACGGCTACATAAACAAATGTCCGCACACAGGAAGACGGATGTTATGGTAATATTTTACATGTATTTTAATCACAAAAACGAACGTTTGCATCAAGTGAAAGCATCAGGCACATCGGCTACCTACATAAGCTGTTTTAAATTTAAAATGTTCAATGCCTTATCGCGCTGATGTGACCGAGCCCGACCCGAACCCGAACATCATTTCTAAATATCTGTCCGAACCCGGCCCGGCCCGTCGGGTACCGGCGGGTCCCGTCGGGTACCGGCGGGTCCCGTCGGGCTCGGGTCGGGTATCCATCCTCTATTGCTCTCAACAGTTTGTCTCTCAACTCAATCTCAATTCTCAGTCATCTGCAACAACTGAATACAACTGTCACTCTATTTCCCCTCCTCCGTGGGCTTCACTGTCCCTGCATCTGTAAGATCAAAGGTATTATCTTATGGTCAAAATGACCCCTCTGTCCTCTGAAGATAATGATCCTTGACCCCCCCTGGTTTGATAACCCCTGTCTTTTCCTGCCTGGCAGGATGCTGGGTGTGAACTTTGCAGAAGCATACATACATTCCCTGAAGATGCAAATGGCCCTTAGTCATCTACAAACATTTCTTACTTTCTTTACAGATCTTTCTTTACAGCTTTTCTTTTGTCAGTCGAACAGCATTCGACTGTTCACACAAATGTTAAAGGCTCTCTCAATAATTTGATATTGATCTAGCCAATTTTTACTGTATTGTTGCCGTCAAATCTATAACCTATTTTATTTCAATCCATGGATGGTGATCTACAACTCCACAATTCCAACTTCCATCAGAATTTAAACCGATCTAGAAATTCATTCAAATCTACTGTATATCATAAATGACCAAATCGATTCAGAATTATCAACTTCTCTCAAATTAGTCATTCACCCATCTGTAATTGATAAAACATTAATGACACATTCATACTCACTATTTAGACATAATGTTTTCCACTGCCTAATGCCTAAACTCACACTTATCAAGACATAAAACTGCAGTCATCATCAAACACACCTGACTATTAACCGTTCATATTTCTTGTCTTTTCTCCAAAAAGATTTACATTTAAATCAAAATTTTAAACTTACATTTTGCTGTAGCTTTTCCTAAAATAAACAAATCAGAGCAGTATTATTTTAAAGACTTCTTTTAAAGTCATTCAGTTTTACTTCTAAAACATTTACAATTTGCCCTAATTGTATAAGATCCTGTAACATTATTTCTTTAAATATCTCTGTGCCTATGAATTTCAACTGAAACACTGCCTAACCATAAATAGCTCATTAACATTTACAACGCAGGCTCAGATAACAGCTTTTAGCTGACATTCGAATAAGAGAGAGACTTTTGAGCCATCCCTGACTAATATTTTACTTTCATAAACTAACTTAAGACTTCATCTATCATCTTGTTAACTCTAGCCTATAGCTTGCGTTATCTTTTCCATAAATTAAATGCATTTTCAATTCAAGCATAATTTTTATAGTTTCCTTTGCCCCTATAGGGAATTTAGACATTATAAATTCCTACTCAGAATGGGTCTCTGTTGCACTGAAACTGTTTCAGCACACATCAAATTCAGATAATCAAATTGTTTTCAACCAAATCATAAACTTTATCCTATTTACAAACAGCACATCAGCTTGTAGTTCTTTCATAATCAAAAAGTTTCATTACCATAGGATAATGTCTGACTTCCAAATTTTCTCTCTTAGGAGTTTACCAATCTGCAATTAGAATAATCTAAAACATTTTGCAACTCATTTAATCTTCTTCAGATCTCTCTGTAAATTTCCGTCACCCCTGACCAGATCAAGCTGTTTTTACACAAAAGGACCTTCGAAAAACCCCCCAGGGGAGTTTGAGCTTTACTGTCTTCATGACCCTTGAGTTCAAAGGCTAAATAACTCATCTGTCTTCCTAAGGACAATGGTCTTTTCTTTACAAGTTAACCACACTGTTCTGTTTACTGCTTTCAAAATACATCCCCCATTCACTAATGCAAACAGAGCTACTAATGCAATCTGTTGCAAATTGAATTATAATAGCCAAATGCCAAATCATAGTAACATTACTCTATTTTTTCTAATCCATGTTAACACAGAAGCTTTCTTCAAATTTGTATCATTTTGGCATTTCTTTGTTTGAAACCAGTCTATGTTTATTGTTTCTTTACAATCAGAATCAAACTTTTACAAAACCATCATTTGCAAATCTCTTTAAGGTGAGAGCTTCAGCTGGTTACAACATTTGCTCTCTTTTGTCTCACATTATTTATCAGAACTGTTCATACAGTATAAAGACATTTAGCATGTCATCAATTTCATTAACACTGTTTGGAAGCTTTTTTCTTTTATCAGATAGTTAATCTGCAGACTGCTCAACATTATTCCTCAGTCCCACTTATCTCTACTGTTTCAAGGAAATCACAAAATTATTCATATCTCAGTCCCTAAATTACACAGACATCTCTCATAGCTGCCTGCACAATCAAATCTTTTATAAACTCTGTTATAAACATATGGAAATCTATTCTTCAAAATCCTTGTTTTCCTAACATTAATACAATAAAGCACATTCACATCATAATTAACACTGACATATAGAATTTTGCCCATTCTGCTTAATGAAACATTCCTTATCTTTATGTCATGTTAATCCCTGTTAATCATACTCAATGCCTTATTTTTGTCTAAAAACTAACTTTTCAGACCATTTCAACTTAATTTGACTTTCTTTTCGCTCTGCTTCATCTAACCAGTTCAAGCAACACTGTTTGCTTAAAATCCAACAATTCTCAATCCAACATTTCAGTTTCTTTCTACATCTGTTCTCTTTATCTGCAATCCAACAATTCAGTTCAACAAACTCACTCTTTTGTAATTTCCATCAGAAAAGAAAAACAAACATTCTATTTTCTATACTTTGCTACTTTTCAGTTCCTTCTCTTTCATCTTCAATTCAACAATTCTTCTTTTATTCTACCTGCTTCTTCAGTTCAACAATTCTGTCTGTTCACAGTTTTACACACACGCTGAACACGATCACAAAAACCCTTTTGTTACAATTATCCGTTCCCCAATTTCTTGCATGCTTTTCTGGCCATAATTATTTTCCCATTTTACAGAACAAAACAACCGGTGTATTAAAATTATTTAGCTTACTCTTGTGTGACCCCATATTGGCTGATCCTATCTCTCCTGGATTTTCCTTCGACGCGCGTCTAATAATCTGTGAGACGTCTCTCAACAAATCCGATTTTGTCACCTCAAATCGGCAAGGGTAGCAAATATGCTCTGTTGGCTCTTCCGTCCACGATATGGCTCTTCCGTCCACGGTATGGCTCTTCCGTCCATACTTACGAGCTAGTTTTCGGCATACAATTTCCCCCTCGAAAACTTTCTGTGCCCGCACCAAAGAGATAGTTCCAGCCACTATGGTTCACCCACAGTTATACCACAAGTTACCCCAACAAAACAAAATAATTTGATTGTCTTCTTTACCTGAAATGCTCTTACTGCCACGGTTCTTTTTCCTTAATTCCAGTGGAGTTACCCACGCTGGCTCTGATGCGATCGGCCCCATCTCTCTTAAGTCTACGAGGTAGGGCTGGATTATACTTTTAGGTCCAGGTTGATCAATCACCGTTCGCTCAGGGCCAGCGGTCACTTCCAAGGAATCCCACTTCTGACACCAATTGTTGTGGCAAAACAATATTTAACAAACGCAGCATTCCCAGGCAAAAGAGACGTCAATATTCAAATTGTATTTAAAAGAAAATATACATTTATTCTGCAGAATAGTTCCCAGTCTAGCCACACAGGCCAGCTGCAGGGTGAGGGTGAAAACCCACCAACCCAAACAGCCCAGCTTGCAGGCAGAGTGAGACCAAGATAGGTGTTCTTTCTGGAGTCTTATAATGTTCTCATCAAAGCATTCTTTAAAACACCCACCCCAGGGGGCAGGAACTGAGCAACCCCCATGGTTGCCTCAACCCCTCCCTAGTCTTCTGTCTCAGTGTCACAATCACAGCACACACACACCTGTATCAATGTTACAACATAAAGCTCAAAATACAGAACACATGGCATTCATATATTATCATTGAGAAAACACAATAAGAAATAAAACATTAAAAACTGCCACTACAACGGATTGAATTTGTTTCTGGTCAAAGGGTCCTAATTGGTTTTAAACTATATAAACTTAGAGACTCCTGATGTTAAATCAGCCATTCAGAATTCCATATTTGACCTACTGAACATATTTTTGGCCAAAGAGTCCTCAATCTTGAACTTTCTACATATACTCACTGACTCTTCTGATGCTTCATAAGCCATATATGGCCATATCTGACCTATTGAACTTATATCGGGTCAAAGGGTCCTCAAAAGTTTTTAAACAATATAAAGTTATAGACTACTTTTGATGAAAAACCTTTCATACAGAGTCTATGAAATCTATCTTTCTAAACATATTGAATCCTTCTGGTGTTAAATCAGCCATACAGAATTGCATATTTGACCTCCTGAAAATATAACTGGCCAAAGAGTACTCATAGTTTAACACTATACATTCAGATTGATTTCTTCTGAGGTCATATCAGACTGAAAAAAAGTCCATATTTGACTCACTGAAAATTGTTCTGGCCATAGACTACTCGAAAATTCAACTTTAAATACATACTCATAGACTCCTTTTGATGCTTCATAAGCCATATATGGCCAAATCTGACCTATTGAACTTATTTCCTGTCAGTTTCTATACATTCTCGTTAACACCTTCTGATATTACGTCAGCCATACAGAAGTCCATATTTTGACCAAAGGAACATATTTCTGGCCAAAGAGTCCTCAATCTTGAACTTTCTACACATACTCATAATCTCCTTCTGATGCCATATATGGCCTGATAAGCCATATATGGCCATATCTGACCTATTGAACTTATTTCCGGTCAAAGGGTCCTAGGTTGTAAAAAAAGTTATAGACTACTTTTGATGAAAAATCTGCCATACAGAGTTTTTGAATTCTGTATACAGAGGTCACTTTTTGACCTACTGGACATAATCCTTGCCAAAGAGTACCTGAACATTAACTTGCTATTCATAAAGATTGACTTGTTGGTTATATTAGCCATACAGAGGTCCATATTTGATCCTGGGAAAATATTTCTGGCCAAATAATCCTCAATCTTGAACTTTCCATAAATACTCATAGACAACTTCTGATGCTTGATTAGCCATATTGAAGTCCATTTAGAAGTCCATATCTTGACGGATTGAATTTATTTCTGGTCAAAGGGTCCTAATTGGTTTTAAACTATATAAACTTAGAGACTCCTGATGTTAAATCAGCCATTCAGAATTCCCTATTTGACCTACTGAACATATTTTTGGCCAAATAGTCCTCAATCTTGAACTTTCTACATATACTCACTGACTCTTCTGATGCTTCATAAGCCATATATGGCCATATCTGACATATTGAACTTATATCCGGTCAAAGGGTCCTCAAAAGTTTTTAAACAATATAAAGTTATAGACTACTTTTAATGAAAAATCTGCCATACAGAGTCTTTGAAATCTATCTTTCTAAAGATATTGACTCCTTCTGGTGTAAAATCAGCCATACAGAATTCCATATTTGACCTACTGAAAATATAACTGGCCAAAGAGTACTCATAGATAAACACTATACATTCAAATTGATTTCTTCTGAGGTTATATCAGACTGAAAAAAAGTCCATATTTGACTTTCTGAAAATTGTTCTGGCCATAGACTATTTGAAAATTCAACTTTAAATACATACTCATAGAGTATGCTCCTTTTGATGCTTCACAAGCCATATATGGCCATATCTGACCTATTGAACTTATTTCCGGTCACTTTCTATACATTCTTGTTAACACCTTCTGATAGTACGTCAGCCATACAGAATTTCATATTTTGACCACAGGAACATATTTCTGGCCAAAGTGTCCTCGATCTTGAACTTTCTATACATACTCAAAGACTCCTTGATGCTTCATAAGTCCAATAGATATACATATCAGGTATATTGAACTTATTTCTGGTCAAAGGGGCCTCAAAAGATTTTAAACTATATAAAGTTATAGACTCTTTCTGATGATAAATCAGCCATATACAGAGGTCCCTTTTTGACTTACTGGACATATTTTTGGCCAAAGAGTTCCTGAACATTACTTTGCTTTTCATAAAGATTGACTTGTTGTGATGTTATATTAGCCATACAGAAGTCCATATTTGACCCAAGGAACATGTCTGGCCAAATAATCCTCAATCTTGAACTTTCCATATATACTCATAGACTCTTTCTGATGCTTCATTAGCCTTATAGAAGTCCATTTAGAAGTCCATATCTTGACTGATTGAACTTATTTCTGGTCAAAGGGTCCATAAATGGTTGTAAACTATATGAACTTAGAGACGACTTCTGATGTTAATCAGCCATTCAAAATTCCACAATCGACCTACTGAACATATTTTTGGCCAAAAAAATGACAAAATTCAATATTTGACTCACTGAAAATTGTTCTGGCCGTAGACTACTCGAAAATTAAACTTTAAATACATACTCATAGACTCCTTTTGATGCTTCATAAGCCATATATGGCCATATCTGACCTATCGAACTTATTTCCGGTCACTTTCTATACATTCTCGTTAACACCTTCTGATATTACTTCAGCCATACAGAAGTCCTTATTTTGACCAAAGGAATATATTTCTGGCCAAAGAGTCCTCAATCTTGAACTTTCTACACATACTCATAATCTCCTTCTGATGCTTCATAAGCCATATATGGACATATCTGACCTATTGAACTTATTTCCGGTCAAAGGGTCCTAAGTTTTTTAAAAAGTTATAGACTACTTTTGATGAAAAATCTGCTATACAGAGTCTTGGAATTCTGTATACAGAGGTCACTTTTTGACCTACTGGACATAATCCTTGCCAAAGAGTACCTGAACATTAACTTGCTATTCATAAAGATTGACTTGTTGGTTATATTAGCCATACAGAGGTCCATATTTGACCCTGGGAAAATATTTCTGGCCAAATAATCCTCAATCTTGAACTTTCCATACATACTCATAGACCACTTCTGATGCTTGATTAGCCATATTGAAGTCCATTTAGAAGTCCATATCTTGACGGATTGAATTTATTTCTGGTCAAAGGGTCCTATTTGGTTTTAAACTATATAAACTTAGAGACTCCTGATGTTAAATCAGCCATTCAGAATTCCCTATTTGACCTAATGAACATATTTTTGGCCAAAGAGTCGTCAATCTTGAACTTTCTACATATACTCACTGACTCTTCTGATGCTTCATAAGCCATATATGGCCATATCTGACCTATTGAACTTATATCCGGTCAAAGGGTCCTCAAAAGTTTTTAAACAATATAAAGTTATAGACTACTTTTAATGAAAAATCTGCCAAACAGAGTCTTTGAAATCTATCTTTCTAAAGATATTGACTCCTTCTGGTGTTAAATCATCCATACAGAATTCCATGTTTGACCTACTGAAAATGTAACTGGCCAAAGAGTACTCATAGATAAACACTATACATTCAGATTGATTTCTTCTGAGGTTATATCAGACTGAAAAAAAGTCAATATTTGACTTTCTGAAAATTGTTCTGGCCATAGACTACTCGAAAATTCAACTTTAAATACATACTCATAGACTCCTTTTGATGCTTCATAAGCCATATATGGCTATATCTGACCTATTGAACTTATTTCCGGTCACTTTCTATACATTCTCGTTAACACCTTCTGATATTACGTCAGCCATACAGAAGTCCATATTTTGACCAAAGGAACATATTTCTGGCCAAAGAGTCCTCAATCTTGAACTTTCTAAACATATCTCCTTCTGATGCTTCATAAGCCATATATGGCCATATCTGACCTATTGAACTTATTTCCGGTCAAAGGGTCTTAAGTTTTTTAAAAAGTTATAGACTACTTTTGATGAAAAATCTGCCATACAGAGTCTTTGAATTCTGTATACAGAGGTCAGTTTTTGACTTACTGGACATAATCCTGGCCAAAGAGTACCTGAACATTAACTTGCTATTCATAAAGATTGACTTGTTGGTTATATTAGCCATACAGAGGTCCATATTTGACCCTAGGCAAATATTTCTGGCCAAATAATCCTCAATCTTGAACTTTCCATACATACTCATAGACTCCTTCTGATGCTTCATTAGCCAAGTCCATTTAGAAGTCCATATCTTGACTGATTGAACTTACTTCTGGTCAAAGGGTCCATAAATGTTTTTAAACTATATGAACTTAGAGACGACTTCTGATGTTAATCAGCCATTCAGAATTCCACAATTGACCCACTGAACATATTTTTGGCCAAAAAAAATGACAAAAGTCCATATTTGACTTACTGAAAATTGCTCTGGCCAAAGAGTACACGAAAATTTAACTTTTTATACATACTCGTTAACACCTTCTGATATTACGTCAGCCATACAGAAGTCCATATTTGACCAAAGGAATATATTTCTGGCCAAAGAGTCCTCGATCTTGAACTTTCTATACACACTCATAGACTCCTACTGATGCTTCATGAGTCCAATAGATATCCATTTCTTATATGATTGAACTTATTTCTGGTCAAAGGGTCCTTAAATGGTTTTAAACTATATAAACTTAGAGAATCCTTCTGATGTTAAATCAGCCATTCAGAATTCCATATTTGACCTACTGAAAATATAACTGGCCAAAGAGTACTCATAGAGTAACACTATACATTCAGATTGATTTCTTCTGAGGTTATATCAGACTGAAAAAAAGTCCATATTTGACTTTCTGAAAATGGTTCTGGCCATAGACTACTCGAAAATTCAACTTTAAATACATACTCATAGACTCCTTTTGATGCTTCAAAAGCCATATATGGCCATATCTGACCTATTGAACTTATTTCCGGTCACTTTCTATACATTCTCAGTAACACCTTCTGATATTACGTCAGCCATACAGAAGTCCATATTTTGACCAAAGGAAAATTTTTCTGGCCAAAGAGTCCTCAATCTTGAACTTTCTACACATACTCATAATCTCCTTCTGATGCTTCATAAGCCATATATGGACATATCTGACCTATTGAACTTATTTCCGGTCAAAGGGTCCCAAGTTTAAAAAAAGTTATAGACTACTTTTGATGAAAAATCTGCCATACAGAGTCTTGGAATTCTGTATACACAGGTCACTTTTTGACCTACTGGACATAATCCTTGCCAAAGAGTACCTGAACATTAACTTGCTTTTCATAAAGATTGACTTGTTCGTTATATTAGCCATACAGAGGTCCATATTTGACCCCAGGAAAATATTTCTGGCATAATGATCCTCAATCTTGAACTTTCCTTACATACTCATAGACAACTTCTGATGCTTGATTAGCCATATTGAAGTCCATTTAGAAGTCCACATCTTGACGGATTGAATTTGTTTCTGGTCAAAGGGTCCTAATTGGTTTTAAACTATATAAACTTAGAGACTCCTGATGTTAAATCAGCCATTCAGAATTCCATATTTGACCTACTGAACATATTTTTGGCCAAAGAGTCCTCAATCTTGAACTTTCTACATATACTCACTGACTCTTCTGATGCTTCATAAGCCATATATGGCCATATCTGACCTATTGAACTTATATCGGGTCAAAGGGTCCTCAAAAGTTTTTAAACAATATAAAGTTATAGACTACTTTTGATGAAAAACCTTTCATACAGAGTCTATGAAATCTATCTTTCTAAACATATTGAATCCTTCTGGTGTTAAATCAGCCATACAGAATTGCATATTTGACCTCCTGAAAATATAACTGGCCAAAGAGTACTCATAGTTTAACACTATACATTCAGATTGATTTCTTCTGAGGTCATATCAGACTGAAAAAAAGTCCATATTTGACTCACTGAAAATTGTTCTGGCCATAGACTACTCGAAAATTCAACTTTAAATACATACTCATAGACTCCTTTTGATGCTTCATAAGCCATATATGGCCAAATCTGACCTATTGAACTTATTTCCGGTCAAAGGGTCCTAAGTTGTAAAAAAAGTTATAGACTACTTTTGATGAAAAATCTGCCATACAGAGTTTTTGAATTCTGTATACAGAGGTCACTTTTTGACCTACTGGACATAATCCTTGCCAAAGAGTACCTGAACATTAACTTGCTATTCATAAAGATTGACTTGTTGGTTATATTAGCCATACATAGGTTCATATTTGACCCTAGGAAAATATTTCTGGCCAAATAATCCTCAATCTTGAACTTTCCATACATACTCATAGACAACTTCTGATGCTTGATTAGCCATATTGAAGTCCATTTAGAAGTCCACATCTTGACGGATTGAAATTATTTCTGGTCAAAGGGTCCTAATTGGTTTTAAACTATATAAATTTAGAGACTCCTGATGTTAAATCAACCATTCAGAATTCCCTATTTGACCTACTGCACATATTTTTGGCCAAAGAGTCCTCATCTTGATTTCTTCTATACATACTCATTGACTCCTTCTGATGCTTCATGAGCCATATATGGCCATATCTGACCTATTGAACTTATTTCCTGTCAAAGGGTCTTAAGTTTTAAAAAAAGTTATAGACTACTTTTGATGTAAAATCTGCCATACGAGTCTTTGAACTCTATCTTTCTAAACATATTGACTCCTTCTCGTGTTAAATCAGCCATACAGAATTCCAAATTTGACCTACTGAAAATATAACTGGCCAAAGAGTACTCATAGATTAACACTATACATTCAGATTGATTTCTTCTGAGGTTATAGCAGACTGAAAAAAAGGCCATATTTGACTTTCTGAAAATTGTTCTGGCCATAGACTACTCGAAAATTCAACTTTAAATACATACTCATAGACTCCTTTTGATGCTTCATAAGCCATATATGGCCATATCTGACCTATTGAACTTATTTCCGGTCACTTTCTATACATTCTCTTTAACACCTTCTGATATTACGTCAGCCATACAGAAGTCCATATTTTGACCAAAGGAACATATTTCTGGCCAAAGAGTCCTCAATCTTGAACTTTCTAAACATATCTCCTTCTGATGCTTCATAAGCCATATATGGCCATATCTGACCTATTGAACTTATTTCCGGCCACTTTCTATACATTCTCGTTAACACCTTCTGATATTACGTCAGCCATACAGAAGTCCATATTTTGACCAAAGGAACATATTTCTGGCCAAAGAGTCCTCAATCTTGAACTTTCTACACATACTCATAATCTCCTTCTGATGCTTCATAAGCCATATATTGACATATCTGACCTATTGAACTTATTTCCGGTCAAAGGGTCCCAAGTTTTAAAAAAAGTTATAGACTACTTTTGATGAAAAATCTGCCATACAGAGTCTTGGAATTCTGTATACAGAGGTCACTTTTTGACCTACTGGACATAATCCTTGCCAAAGAGTACCTGAACATTAACTTGCTATTCATAAAGATTGACTTGTTGGTTATATTAGCCATACATAGGTCCATATTTGACCCTAGGAAAATATTTCTGGCCAAATAATCCTCAATCTTGAACTTTCCATTTATACTCATAGACTCCTTCTGATGCTTCATTAGCAAAGTCCATTTAGAAGTCAATATCTTGACTGATTGAACTTATTTCTGGTCAAAGGGTCCATAAATGGTTTTAAACTATATGAACTTAGAGACGACTTCTGATGTTAATCAGCCATTCAGAATTCCACAATTGACCTACTGAACATATTTTTGGCCAAAAAAATGACAAAAGTCCATATTTGACCCACTGAAAATTGTTCTGGCCATAGATTACTCGAAAATTCAACTTTAAATACATACTCAAAGACTCCTTTTGATGCTTCATAAGCCATATATGGCCATATCTGACCTATTGAACTTATACATACCCATACATACTCATAGACAACTTCTGATGCTTGATTAGCCATATTGAAGTCCATTTAGAAGTCCATATATTGACTGATTGAACTTATTTCTGGTCAAAGGGTCCATAAATGGTTTTAAACTATATGAACGTAGAGATGACTTCTGATGTTAATCAGCCATTCAGAATTCCACAATTGACCTACTGAACATATTTTTGGCCAAAAAAAATGACAAAAGTCCATATTTGACTTACTGAAAATTGCTCTGGCCAGAGAGTACACGAAAATTTAACTTTTTATACATACTCGTTAACACCTTCTGATATTACGTCAGCCAGAAGTCCATATTTGACCAAAGGAATATATTTCTGGCCAAAGAGTCCTCGATCTTAAACTTTCTATACATACTCATAGACCACTTCTGATGCTTGATTAGCCATATTGAAGTCCATTTAGAAGTCCATATCTTGACGGATTGAATTTATTTCTGGTCAAAGGGTCCTATTTGGTTTTAAACTATATAAACTTAGAGACTCCTGATGTTAAATCAGCCATTCAGAATTCCCTATTTGACCTACTGAACATATTTTTGGCCAAAGAGTCGTCAATCTTGAACTTTCTACATATACTCACTGACTCTTCTGATGCTTCATAAGCCATATATGGCCATATCTGACCTATTGAACTTATATCCGGTCAAAGGGTCCTCAAAAGTTTTTAAACAATATAAAGTTATAGACTACTTTTAATTAAAAATCTGCCAAACAGAGCTTTTGAATCCTATCTTTCTAAAGATATTGACTCCTTCTGGTGTTAAATCAGCCATACAGAATTCCATATTGGACCTACTGAAAATGTAACTGGCCAAAGAGTACTCATAGATTAACACTATACATTCAAATTGATTTCTTCTGAGGTTATATTCGATCTTGAACTTTCTATACTCAAAGACTCCTACTGATGCTTCATGAGTCCAATAGATATCCATATCTTGAATGATTGAACTTATTTCTGGTCAAAGGGTCCTTAAATGGTTTTAAACTATATAAACTTAGAGACTCCTTCTGATGTTAAATCAGCCATTCAGAATTCCATATTTGACCTACTGAAAATGTAACTGGCCAAAGAGTACTCATAGATAAACACTATACATTCAGATTGATTTCATCTGAGGTTATATCAGACTGAAAAAAAGTCAATATTTGACTTTCTGAAAATGGTTCTGGCCATAGACTACTCGAAAATTCAACTTTAAATACATACTCATAGACTCCTTTTGATGCTTCATAAGCCATATATGGCCATATCTGACCTATTGAACCTATTTCCGGTCACTTTCTATACATTCTCGTTAACACCTTCTGATATTACGTCAGCCATACAGAAGTCCATATTTTGACCAAAGGAACATATTTCTGGCCAAAGAGTCCTCAATCTTGAACTTTCTACACATACTCATAATCTCCTTCTGATGCTTCATAAGCCATATATGGACATATCTGACCTATTGAACTTATTTCCGGTCAAAGGGTCCCAAGTTTTAAAAAAAGTTATAGACTACTTTTGATGAAAAATCTGCCATACAGAGTCTTGGAATTCTGTATACAGAGGTCACTTTTTGACCTACTGGACATAATCCTTGCCAAAGAGTACCTGAACATTAACTTGCTTTTCATAAAGATTGACTTGTTGGTTATATTAGCCATACAGAGGTCCATATTTGACCCCAGGAAAATATTTCTGGCATAATGATCCTCAATCTTGAACTTTCCATACATACTCATAGACAACTTCTGATGCTTGATTAGCCATATTGAAGTCCATTTAGAAATCCATATCTTGACGGATTGAATTTATTTCTGGTCAAAGGGTCCTAATTGGTTTTAAACTATAAAAACTTAGAGACTCCTGATGTTAAATCAGCCATTCAGAATTCCCTATTTGACCTACTGAACATATTTTTGGCCAAAGAGTCCTCAATCTTGAACTTTCTACATATACTCACTGACTCTTCTGATGCTTCAAAAGCCATATATGGCCATATCTGACCTATTGAACTTATATCCGGTCAAAGGGTCCTCAAAAGTTTTTAAACAATATAAAGTTATAGACTACTTTTAATGAAAAATCTGCCATACAGAGTCTTTGAAATCTATCTTTCTAAAGATATTGACTCCTTCTGGTGTTAAATCAGCCATAAAGAATTCCATATTTGACCTACTGAAAATATAACTGGCCAAAGAGTACTCATAGATAAACACTATACATTCAGATTGATTTCTTCTGAGGTTATATCACACTGAAAAAAAGTCCATATTTGACTTTCTGAAAATGGTTCTGGCCATAGACTTAGAAAAACATACAAATTCGTACGAGTGAGGTCGTATGAATTGGTACGAATTAGCCACCTCGTAAAATTCGTACGAATTGCCGTGAGATCGGGTTGAAATATCTTCAATGCATTGTTGAATGAGTTAGTTCTTGAATGCATTGAAATGCAACAAAGTGCATGCTACTTTTATTTTTATTCTTTAATGCACAACGCTTTAACATATGTGCAAAGCGATGCAACAGCAGATTGCATTGCAAATATCTTCAATGCACTGTTGAATGAGTTAGTTCTTGAATAGCAGATTGCATTGCAAATATCTTTAGTGCACTTTGGATTGAGATAGTTTGTAGATAACTGAAAGTTCACTTCTGTATAGTTTTGAGATAGTTTGTAGATGTATGTAGTTTGTAGAGGCCCCTTTGACCAGAAATAAGTTCAATAGGCCTGATTTGTATATCTATTGGACTTATGAAGCATCAATAGGAGTCTTTGAGTATGTATAGAAAGTTCAAGATCGAGGACACTTTGGCCAGAAATATTTTCCTTTGGTCAAAATATGAAATTCTCTATCTAATTATCATACCATAGACATAGAAAGTTACCGGAAAAAAGTTCAATAGGTCAGATATGGCCATATATGGCTTATGAAGCATCAAAAGGAGTCTATGAGTGTGTATTTAAAGTTGAATTTTCGAGTAGTCTATGGCCAGAACAATTTTCAGAAAGTCAAATATGGACTTTTTTTCAGTCTGATATAACCTCAGAAGAAATCAATCTGAATGTATAGTGTTAATCTATGAGTACTCTTTGGCCAGTTATATTTTCAGTAGGTCAAATTTGGAATTCTGTATGGCTGATTTAACACGAGAAGGAGTCAATATGTTTAGAAAGATAGAGTTCAAAGACTCGTATGGCAGATTTTACATCAAAAGTAGTCTATAACTTTTTTTAAAACTTAAGACCCTTTGACCGGAAATAAGTTCAATAGGTCAGATATGGCCATATATGGCTTATGAAGCATCAGAAGAGTCAGTGAGTATATGTAGAAAGTTCAAGATTGAGGACTCTTTGGCCAAAAATATGTTCAGTATGTCAAATATGGAATTCTGAATGGCTGATTTAACATCAGGAGTCTCTAAGTTTATATAGTTTAAAACCAATTAGGACCCTTTGACCAGAAACAAATTCAATCCGTCAAGATGTGGACTTCTAAATGGACTTCAATATGGCTAATCAAGCATCAGAAGTTGTCTATGAGTATGTATGGAAAGTTCAAGATTGAGGATCATTATGCCAGAAATATTTTCCTAGGGTCAAATATGGACCTCTGTATGGCTAATATAACCAACAAGTCAATCTTTATGAATACCAAGTTCTTGTTCAGGTACTCTTTGGCAAGGATTATGTCCAGTAGGTCAAAAAGTGACCTCTGTATACAGAATTCCAAGACTCTGTATGGCAGATTTTTCATCAAAAGTAGTCTATAACTTTTTTTAAAACTTAAGACCCTTTGACCGGAAATAAGTTCAATAGGTCAGATATGGCCATATATGGCTTATGAAGCATCAGAAGGAGATATTTTTAGAAAGTTCAAGATTGAGGACTCTTTGGCCAAAAATATGTTCCTTTGGTCAAAATATGGACTTCTGTATGGCTGACGTAATATCAGAAGGTGTTAACGAGAATGTATAGAAAGTGACCGGAAATAAGTTCAATAGGTCAGATATGGCCATATATGGCTTATGAAGCATCAAAAGGAGTCTATGAGTATGTATTTAAAGTTGAATTTTCGAGTAGTCTATGGCCAGAACAATTTTCAGAAAGTCAAATATGGACTTTTTTTCAGTCTCATATAACCTCAGAAGAAATCAATCTGAATGTATAGTGTTTATCTATGAGTACTCTTTGTCCAGTTATATTTTCAGTAGGTCAAATATGGAATTCTGTATGGCTGATTTAACACCAGAAGGAGTCAATATCTTTAGAAAGATAGATTTCAAAGACTCTGTATGGCAGATTTTTCATTAAATGTAGTCTATAACTTTATATTGTTTAAAAACTTTTGAGGACCCTTTGACCGGATATAAGTTCAATAGGTCAGATATGGCCATATATGGCTTATGAAGCATCAGAAGAGTCAGTGAGTATATGTAGAAAGTTCAAGATTGAGGACTCTTTGGCCAAAAATATGTTCAGTAGGTCAAATAGGGAATTCTGAATGGCTGATTTAACATCAGGAGTCTCTAAGTTTATATAGTTTAAAACCAATTAGGACCCTTTGACCAGAAATAAATTCAATCCGTCAAGATATGGACTTCTAAATGGACTTCAATATGGCTAATCAAGCATCAGAAGTTGTCTATGAGTATGTATGGAAAGTTCAAGATTGAGGATTATTTTGCCATATTTGCCTAGTGTCAAATATGGACCTCTGTATGGCTAATATAACCAACAAGTCAATCTTTATGAATAGCAAGTTAATGTTCAGGTACTCTTTGGCCAGGATTATGTCCAGTAAGTCAAAAAGTGACCTCTGTATACAGAATTCAAAGACTGTGTATGGCAGATTTTTCATAAAAAGTAGTCTATAACTTTTTTTAAAAACTTAGGACCCTTTGACCGGAAATAAGTTCAACAAGTCAGATATGTCCATATATGGCTTATGAAGCATCAGAAGGAGATTATGAGTATGTGTAGAAAGTTCAAGATTGAGGACTCTTTGGCCAGAAATATGTTCCTTTGGTCAAAATATAGACTTCTGTATGGCTGAAGTAATATCAGAAGGCGTTAACGAGAATGTATAGAAAGTGACCAGAAATAATTTCAATAGGTCAGATATGGCCATATATGGCTTATGAAGCATCAAAAGGAGTTTATGAGTATGTATTTAAAGTTGAATTTTCGAGTAGTCTATGGCCAGAACAATTTTCAGAAAGTCAAATATGGCCTTTTTTTCAGTCTGATATAACCTCAGAAGAAATCAATCTGAATCTATAGTGTTAATCTATGAGTACTCTTTGGCCAGTTATATTTTCAGTAGGTCAAATTTGGAATTCTGTATGGCTGATTTAACACGAGAAGGAGTCAATATGTTTAGAAAGATAGAGTTCAAAGACTCGTATGGCAGATTTTACATAAAAAGTAGTCTATAACTTTTTTAAAAACTTAAGACCCTTTGACCGGAAATAAGTTCAATAGGTCAGATATGGCCATAAATGGCTTATGAAGCATCAGAAGAGTCAGTGAGTATATGTAGAAAGTTCAAGATTGACGACTCTTTGGCCAAAAATATGTTCAGTAGGTCAAATAGGGAATTCTGAATGGCTGATTTAACATCAGGAGTCTCTAAGTTTATTTAGTTTAAAACCAAATAGGACCCTTTGACCAGAAATAAATTCAATCCGTCAAGATATGGACTTCTAAATGGACTTCAATATGGCTAATCAAGCATCAGAAGTGGTCTATGAGTATGTATAGAAAGTTCAAGATCGAGGACTCTTTGGCCAGAAATATATTCCTTTGGTCAAATATGGACTTCTGATTGGCTGACGTAATATCAGAAGGTGTTAACGAGTATGTATAAAAAGTTAAATTTTCGTGTACTCTCTGGCCAGAGCAATTTTCAGTAAGTCAAATATGGACTTTTGTCATTTTTTTTGGCCAAAAATATGTTCAGTAGGTCAATTGTGGAATTCTGAATGGCTGATTAACATCAGAAGTCGTCTCTAAGTTCATATAGATTAAAACCATTTATGGACCCTTTGACCAGAAATAAGTTCAATCAGCCAAGATATGGACTTCTAAATGGACTTGGCTAATGAAGCATCAGAATGAGTCTATGAGTATAAATGGAAAGTTCAAGATTGAGGATTATTTGGCCAGAAATATTTGCCTAGGGTCAAATATGGACCTCTGTATGGCTAATATAACCAACAAGTCAATCTTTATGAATAGCAAGTTAATGTTCAGGTACTCTTTGGCCAGGATTATGTCCAGTAAGTCAAAAAGTGACCTCTGTATACAGAATTCAAAGACTCTGTATGGCAGATTTTTCATCAAAAGTAGTCTATAACTTTAAAAAAAAACTTAGGACCCTTTGACCGGAAATAAGTTCAACAAGTCAGATATGTCCATATATGGCTTATGAAGCATCAGAAGGAGATTATGAGTATGTGTAGAAAGTTCAAGATTGAGGACTCTTTGGCCAGAAATATGTTCCTTTGGTCAAAATATGGACTTCTGTATGGCTGACGTAATATCAGAAGGCGTTAACGAGAATGTATAGAAAGTGACCGGAAATAATTTCAATAGGTCAGATATGGCCATATATGGCTTATGAAGCATCAAAAGGAGTCTATGAGTATGTATTTAAAGTTGAATTTTCGAGTAGTCTATGGCCAGAACAATTTTCAGAAAGTCAAATATGGACTTTTTTTCAGTCTGATATAACCTCAGAAGAAATCAATCTGAATGTATAGTGTTAATCTATGAGTACTCTTTGGCCAGTTATATTTTCATTAGGTCAAATTTGGAATTCTGTATGTCTGATTTAACACCAGAAGGAGTCAATATGTTTAGAAAGATAGAGTTCAAAGACTCGTATGGCAGGTTTTTCATCAAAGGTAGTTTATAACTTTATATTGTTTAAAAACTTTTGAGGACCCTTTGACCGGATATAAGTTCAATAGGTCAGATATGGCCATAAATGGCTCATGAAGCATCAGAAGGAGTCAATGAGTATGTATAGAAGAAATCAAGATGAGGACTCTTTGGCCAAAAATATGTTCAGTAGGTCAAATAGGGAATTCTGAATGGCTGATTTAACATCAGGAGTCTCTAAGTTTATATAGTTTTAAACCAATTAGGACCCTTTGACCAGAAATAAATTCAATCCGTCAAGAAAGGACTTCTAAATGGACTTCAATATGGCTAATGAAGCATCAGAAGTTGTCTATGAGTATGTATGGAAAGTTCAAGATTGAGGATTATTTGGCCAGAAATATTTTCCTTGGGTCAAATATGGACCTCTGTATGGCTAATATAACCAACAAGTCAATCTTTATGAATAGCAAGTTAATGTTCAGGTACTCTTTGGCCAGGATTATGTCCAGTAAGTGAAAAAGTGACCTCTGTATACAAAATTCAAAGACTCTGTATGGCAGATTTTTCATCAAAAGTAGTCTATAACTTTTTTAAAAACTTAAGACCCTTTGACCGGAAATAAGTTCAATAGGTCAGATATGGCCATATATGGCTTATGAAGCATCAGAAGGAATTATGTTTAGAAAGTTCAAGATTGAGGACTCTTTGGCCAGAAATATGTTCCTTTGGTCAAAATATGGACTTCTGTATGGCTGCCGTAATATCAGAAGGTGTTAACGAGAATGTATAGAAAGTGACCGGAAATAAGTTCAATAGGTCAGATATGGCCATATATGGCTTATGAAGCATCAAAATGAGTCTATGAGTATGTATGGAAAGTTCAAGATTGAGGATTATTTGGCCAGAAATATTTGCCTAGGGTCAAATATGGACCTCTGTATGGCTAATATAACCAACAAGTCAATCTTTATGAATAGCAAGTTAATGTTCAGGTACTCTTTGGCCAGGATTATGTCCAGTAAGTCAAAAAGTGACCTCTGTATCAGAATTCAAAGACTCTGTATGGCAGATTTTTCATCAAAAGAAGTCTATAACTTTTTTTAAAACGTAGGACCCTTTGACCGGAAATAAGTTCAATAGGTCAGATATGGCCATATATGGCTTATGAAGCATCAGAAGGAGATTATGAGTATGTGTAGAAAGTTCAAGATTGAGGACTCTTTGGCCAGAAATATATTCCTTTGGTCAAAATATGGACTTCTGTATGGCTGAAGTAATATCAGAAGGTGTTAACGAGAATGTATAGAAAGTGACCGGAAATAAGTTCAATAGGTCAGATATGGCCATATATGGCTTATGAAGCATCAAAAGGAGTCTATGAGTATGTATTTAAAGTTTAATTTTCGAGTAGTCTATGGCCAGAACAATTTTCAGAAAGTCAAATATTGACTTTTTTTCAGTCTGATATAACCTCAGAAGAAATCAATCTGAATGTATAGTGTTAATCTATGAGTACTCTTTGGCCAGTTACATTTTCAGTAGGTCAAATATGGAATTCTTTATGGCTGATTTAACACCAGAAGGAGTCAATATCTTTAGAAAGATAGATTTCAAAGACTCTGTTTGGCAGATTTTTCATTAAAAGTAGTCTATAACTTTATATTGTTTAAAAACTTTTGAGGACCCTTTGACCGGATATAAGTTCAATAGGTCAAATATGGCCATATATGGCTTATGAAGCAAAAGGAGTCTATGAGTATGTATTTAAAGTTGAATTTTCGAGTAGTCTATGGCCAGAACAATTTACAGAAAGTCAAAAATGGACTTTTTTCAGTCTGATATAACCTCAGAAGAAATCAATCTGAATGTATAGTGTTAATCTATGAGTACTCTTTGGCCAGTTATATTTTCAGTAGGTCAAATTTGGAATTCTGTATGTCTGATTTAACACCAGAAGGAGTCAATATGTTTAGAAAGATAGAGTTCAAAGACTCGTATGGCAGATTTTTCATCAAAGGTAGTTTATAACTTTATATTGTTTAAAAACTTTTGAGGACCCTTTGACCGGATATAAGTTCAATAGGTCAGATATGGCCATATATGGCTAATGAAGCATCAGAAGGAGTCTTTGAGTATAAATGGAAAGTTCAAGATTGAGGATTATTTGGGCAGAAATATTTGCCTAGGGTCAAATATTGAAAATATCTTTAGTGCACTTTGGATTGAGTTAGTTCTTGAATGCATTGCAAGGCAACAAAGTGCATGATACTTTTATTGTTACTCTTCAATGCACAACACTTGAGCGTATAAGCAAGTGTTAAGACAATTATCTTCAGTGCATTTTGGATTGAGTTAGTTCTTGAATGCATTGTAATGCAACAAAATGCATGTTACTTTTGTTGTTATTCTTGAATGCACAACGCTTTAACATATGTGCAAAGCTATGCAACAGCAGATTGCATTGCAAATATATTCAATGCACTGTTAAATGAATTAGTTCTTGAATGCATTGCAAGGCAACAAAGTGCATGATACTTTTATTGTTATTCTTCAATGCACAACGCTTGAGCGTATAAGCAAGCGATGCAACAGCAGATTGCATTGCAAATATCTTCAGTGCATTTTGGATTGAGTTAGTTCTTGAATGCATTGAAATGCAACAAGGTGCACGTTACTTTTGTTTTCATTCTTTAATGCACAACGCTTTAACATATGTGCAAAGCGATGCAACAGCAGATTGCATTGCAAATATATTCAATGCACTGTTAAATGAGTTAGTTCTTGAATGCATTGCAAGGCAACAAAGTGCATGATACTTTTATTGTTATTCTTCATTGCACAACGCTTGAGCGTATAAGCAAGCGATGCAACAGCAGATTGCATAGCAAATATCTTCAGTGCATTTTGGATTGAGTTAGTTCTTGAATGCATTGAAATGCAACAAAGTGCATGTTACTTTTGTTTTCATTCTTTAATGCACAACGCTTTAACATATGTGCAAAGCGATGCAACAGCAGATTGCTTTGCAAATATATTCAATGCACTGTTAAATGAATTAGTTCTTGAATGCATTGCAAGGCAACAAAGTGCATGATACTTTTATTGTTATTCTTAATTGCACAACGCTTGAGCGTATAAGCAAGCGATGCAACAGCAGATTGCATTGCAAATATCTGTAGTGCCCTTTGGATTGAGATAGTTCTTGAATGCATTTGTAATGCATTGTAAAAGTGCATGTTACTTTTATTGTTATTCTTTAATGCACAACGCTTTAACGTATGTGCAAAGAGATTCAACAGCAGATTGCATTGAAAATATCTTCAACGCCCCTTTGAATGAGTTAGTTCTTGAATGCACTGCAAGGCAACAAAGTGCATGATACTTTTATTGTTATTCTTCAATGCACAACGCTTGAGCGTATAAGCAAGCGATGCAACAGCAGATTGCATTGCAAATATCTTCAGTGCAGTTTGGATTGAGTTAGTTCTTGAATGCATTGAAATGCAACAAGGTGCACGTTACTTTTGTTTTCATTCTTTAATGCACAACGCTTTAACATATGTGCAAAGCGATGCAACAGCAGATGGCATTGCAAATATATTCAATGCACTGTTAAATGAGTTAGTTCTTGAATGCATTGCAAGGCAACAAAGTGCATGATACTTTTATTGTTATTCTTCATTGCACAACGCTTGAGCGTATAAGCAAGCGATGCAACAGCAGATTGCATTGCAAATATCTTTAGTGCACTTTGGATTAAGATAGTTCTTGAATGCATTGCAAGGCAACAAAGTGCATGATACTTTTATTGTTATTCTTCATTGCACAACGCTTGAGCGTATAAGCAAGCGATGCAACAGCAGATTGCATCGCAATCATCTTTAGTGCACTTTGGATTGAGATAGTTCTTTAATGCATTGTAATGCATTGTCAAAGTGCATGTTACTTTTATTGTTATTCTTTAATGCACAACGCTTTAACGTATGTGCAAAGCGATGCAACAGCAGATTGCATTGCAAATATCTTCGATGCACTGTTGAATGAGTTAGTTATTGAATGCATTGCAAGGCAACAAAGTGCATGATACTTTTATTGTTATTCTTCAATGCACAACGCTTGAGCGTATAAGCAAGCGATGCAACAGCAGATTGCATTGCAAATATCTTCAGTGCATTTTGGATTGAGTTAGTTCTTGAATGCATTGAAATGCAACAAGGTGCACGTTACTTTTGTTTTCATTCTTTAATGCACAACGCTTTAACATATGTGCAAAGCGATGCAACAGCAGATGGCATTGCAAATATATTCAATGCACTGTTAAATGAGTTAGTTCTTGAATGCATTGCAAGGCAACAAAGTGCATGATACTTTTATTGTTATTCTTCATTGCACAACGCTTGAGCGTATAAGCAAGCGATGCAACAGCAGATTGCATTGCAAATATCTTCAATGCATTGTTGAATGAGTTAGTTCTTGAATGCATTACAAGGCAACAAAGTTAATGATACCTTTATTGTTACTCTTCAATGCACAACGCTTGAGCGTATATGCAAGCGATGCAACAGCAGATTGCATTACAAATATCTTCATTGCATTTTGGATTGAGTTAGTTCTTGAATGCATTGAAATGCAACAAAGTGCATGCTACTTTTATTGTTATTCTTTAATGCACAACGCTTTAACGTATGTGCAAAGCGATGCAACAGCAGATTGCATTGAAAATATCTTTAACGCCCCTTTGAATGAGTTAGTTCTTGAATGCATTGCAAGGCAAAAAAGTGCATGATACTTTTATTGTTATTCTTCAATGCACAACGCTTGAGCGTATAAGCAAGCGATGCAACAGCAGATTGCATTGCAAATATCTTCAATGCACTGTTGAATGAGTTAGTTATTGAATGCATTGCAAGGCAACAAAGTGCATGATACTTTTATTGTTATTCTTCAATGCACAACGCTTGAGCGTATAAGCAAGCGATGCAACAGCAGATTGCATTGCAAATATCTTCAGTGCATTTTGGATTGAGTTAGTTCTTGAATGCATTGAAATGCAACAAAGTGCATGTTACTTTTGTTTTCATTCTTTAATGCACAACGCTTTAACATATGTGCAAAGCGATGCAACAGCAGATTGCATTGCAAATATTATCAATGCACTGTTAAATGAGTTAGTTCTTTTGAATGCATTGCAAGGCAACAAAGTGCATGATACTTTCATTGTTATTCTTCATTGCACAACGCTTGAGCGTATAAGCAAGCGATGCAACAGCAGATTGCATTGCAAATATCTTTAGTGCACTTTGGATTGAGATAGTTCTTGAATGCATTGCAAGGCAACAAAGTGCATGATACTTTTATTGTTATTCTTCAATGCACAACGCTTGATCTCATAAGCAAGCGATGCAACAGCAGATTGCATTTCAAATATCTTCAGTGCATTTTGGATTGAGTTAGTTCTTGAATGCATTGAAATGCAACAAAGTGCATGTTACTTTTGTTTTCATTCTTTAATGCACAACGCTTTAACATATGTGCAAAGCGATGCAACAGCAGATTGCATTGCAAATATCTTCGATGCATTGTTGAATGAGTTAGTTCTTGAATGCATTGCAAGGCAACAAAGTGCATGATACTTTTATTGTTATTCTTCAATGCACAGCACTTGAGCGTATAAGCAAGCGATGCAACAGCAGATTGCATTGCAAATATCTTCGATGCATTGTTGAATGAGTTAGTTGTTGAATGCATTGCAAGGCAACAAAGTGCATGATACTTTTATTGTTATTCTTCAATGCACAACGCTTGAGCGTATAAGCAAGCGATGCAACAGCAGATTGCATTGCAAATATCTTCGATGCATTGTTGAATGAGTTAGTTCTTGAATGCATTGCAAGGGAACAAAGTGCATGCTACTTTTATTGTTATTCTTCAATGCACAAAGCTTGAGCGTATGTACTCGATCTTGAACTTTCTATACATTTTTGACCTACTGAAAATATAACTTGCCAAAGAGTACTCATAGATTAACACTATACATTCAGATTGATTTCTTCTGAGGTTATATCAGACTGAAAAAAAGTCCATATTTGACTTTCTGAAAATTGTTCTGGCCATAGACTACTCGAAAATTCAACTTTAAATACATACTCATAGACTCTTTTTGATGCTTCATAAGCCATATATGGCCATATCTGACCTATTGAACTTATTTCCGGTCACTTTCTAAACATTCTCTTTAACACCTTCTGATATTACGTCAGCCATACAGAAGTCCATATTTTGACCAAAGGAACATATTTCTGGCCAAAGAGTCCTCAATCTTGAACTTTTTACACATACTCATAATCTCCTTCTGATGCTTCACAAGCCATATATGGACATATCTGACTTGTTAGGGCCCAAGCCTTGAAAAGGCGAAGGCCCTATTGTTTTCCAAAGGATTATTATTTATTAGGGCCCAAGCCTTGAAAAGGCGAAGGCCCTATTGTTTTTCTAAGGATTATTAGGGCCCAAGCCTTGAAAAGGCGAAGGCCCTATTGTTTTTCTAAGGATTATTAGGGCCCAAGCCTTGAAAAGGCGAAGGCCCTATTTTTTTCCATGGGATTATTAGGGCCCAAGCCTTGAAAAGGCGAAGGCCCTATTGTTTTTCTTGGGATTATTATTTATTCTTCTTCTTCTTCTTCTTTATTATTAGGGCCCAAGCCTTGAAAAGGCGAAGGCCCTATTGTTTTTCTTGGGATTATTATTAGGGCCCAAGCCCTGAAAGGGCGCAGAGCCCTATTGTTCTTCTAAGGGTTTTTTGTTATTAGGGCCCAAGCCCTGAAAGGGCGCAGAGCCCTATTTTTCTTCTAAGGGTTTTTTGTTTTTCTTCTTCTTCTTCTTCTTCTTTATAATAATTTTTTTTTCAAGGTTTTTGCCACTTTTGGGGGCCTTAACATGCTCAAAAACTCTTGAAACTTTGCACACTGGTCAGAACCCGCGGCCATTAGAGCCTGACTGAAGCTGGTACCCGGGCGTGGCAGGGGGGCTCGACAGCGCCCCCTGGAACGGGGTCCGAAAACTTGGTCCATAAATCAAACACGCTTGCATGAAATAATATGAAACTCGGTACACTTATAGATCTCATCGGTTCATATATCCTTCATGCTCTGACTTTTTACCCCAGCCCAACAGGAAGTCGGCTATTTGGCGTAGTTTAAAAAACACATGCAATGGAATTTAAAATACTCCTCCTAGACGATTCAAACAATCACCACGAAACTCGGTGTGCATGAAGTCAAGACATGGAGGATGAAAAGTTGCGAGGGGATTTTTGATATCTCGAACGGTTTGGCCGTGGTGAGGAAACAAATTTATGGCGAATATTGGAAACAGGAAGTGTGTTATAACATCCTCATACATTAACTGATCTTGATGAAACTTCAGCAGTGTGTTCGCTGTAAGAGGCCGATCACATGGATGTGACTATTGTGAGTCAAAGTTATAGCGCCACCAACTGGCAGCAGGAAGTGTGTCACTTTCGAAATGCTTTGAAATCACCCTCTTATTTTTACCCGATTTGCTTCAAACTTCATCTGTATAATGTAAACACACGACAGATGTAGACCTGTGAAAGGATTATTGATATCTTTAATACTGTCGCCATGGCAACGCTTTAAACTTTTATATTCTTTTTGGATGCATTTGAGGCTCTTAACATGCTTCAAATTACATGAAACTCAACATGCATTTGACATTTATTGTGTAATAGACATGTGCGAAGTTTCAGAAACGGGCGTGGTAAGGGGCTCAGTAGCGCCACCTTTAGTCAAAAATGGGGTATTAGTTTTACCTACAGTAACCAAACTCGGTACGTATATTCTTCTCTTCGATCCGGACAACTTTCTAATTTACAGTCATTAGCTCCGACCAACAGGAAGTCAGATATTTTGGTTTGAATGTGTACTGTTTGGAGCATTTTCCCTCTGCCCCTCTGTGTGTGTGAGTGTGTGTGTGTGAGGAGGGGGGCTAGTTTAGTTTAACCATTTCTCTGCCGTGTGCAAAATCTCTGGCACTTTTGAGGGCCTTAACATGCTCGAAAACTCTTGAAATTTTGCACACAGGTCAGAACCCGCGGCCATTAGAGCCGGACTGAAGCTGGTACCCGGGCGTGGCAGGGGGGCTCGACAGCGCCCCCTGGAATGGGATTCGAACACTTGTCCGTATATCAAACACGCTTGCATGAATTAATATGAAACTCGGTACACATATAGATTTAATCGGGCCGAACAACTTTCCCTGGGTCAAGTTTTACGCCAGCCCAACAGGAAGTCGGCTATTACGGGTTGATTGGAGAACGCTTGCTCTCGCATTTGAAACACTTCTCCAAGAGAATTCATCCGATGACCACGAAACTCGGTCAGCATGAAGTCAAGACATGGAGGATGATAAATTGCCAGGGGATTTTTGATATCTCGAACGGTTTGGCCGTGGCGAGGAAACAAATTTATGATTAAAAAAGGATGCATAAAGTGTGTTATAACTTAGTTATAGTTTTACCTACAGTAACCAAACTCGGTACGTATATTCTTCTCTTCGATCCGGACAACTTTCTAATTTACAGTCATTAGCTCCGACCAACAGGAAGTCAGATATTGTGGTTTGAATGTGTATTTTCTCTCTCTCTGTCTCTCTGCCATTCTGTGTGTGTGTGTGTCTGTCTGTGTGGGGAGGGGAGGGGAGGGGGGATGTGTGTGTGTGTGTGTGTGTGTGATTTTGGTTGGGTGACAGTTGTAGGTTACAGTTTGACAAGAGTTTATAGTTTAATAAAAGCACAATGTTGTGTTTCATTGCGAGTGTACACAAATATAAGGAAACACTTTGCATTTTGAATGATGGTCTGTATGAACAAAATGACGGAGTATGTTTTTATGTCTCCATTGTTCGATCGAGCCTCACACACACACACACACACACACACACACACACACACACACACACACACACACACACACACACACACACACACACACACACACACACACACACACACACACACACACACACACACACACACACACACACACACACACACACACACACAGCATTCCAGCATTGCAATCTTGACATCACAGCATGTTCATTATAGCCTTAATAAAATATAATAATAAAATAGTCAACCTTACATATAACAATTACACTGCTCTGTTTAAATAGTCAGTTGTACAGTTTGTGCCGTTCATAGTAAGCACCGCTCCACTGTGATGTTTCCAAGCACATTTTTGCGCATTTGAAGAGGATAATTTTTCTATATTGGAACGTGAGTGTACAAAGTGTACAAAGTACAAAGCCTATAAAAAGAATAGTTTAGCATCCAAAAATGTTAATAATATATATAATAATATATATGTTAAAAATAGGGGGAAAAAAGAATTTACATAATATATATATATATATATTATATATATATATATATATATATATATATATATATATATATATATTAGGGCTGACTTCTAATAGTCGAGGATTCGACGATTCGATTCGGAGAGGTCTGATTCGACTATGAACCTCATAGTCGAATACATGGGCGTCAGTTTGGTTTGAAATGTGCTGGGGACAGAGACGCATTCGCATTTTCAGAAGGGCTGGGTACAATTTTATTTATTTTTTCGCTTTCGCGCAGGTCATGTTTTGAAAGACGATGTCCTGTAGCTTACTAATGTAAATAAATAAAAATGTATTCAAAAATCTGCTTCACATTTTCAGCAGGGCTGCGGAGCGGCTGTGGGTTGACTCCACACGGTTCTCATGTGCGTTAAAAAGCTTTACGTGGTTTAATGTACCTAAACAACGATTACCAAATTTCCCTCTCATATTCCTCCTCATAACCACTGAAAATGGTAAAAAAATCGAACCCGGAGTCCAATTATTATGGACGTTATCTAATATTAAGCTTTTCTGCTTCACATTTTCAGCAGGGCTGCGGAGCGGCTGTGAGTTGACTCCACGCGGTTCTCATGTGCGTTAAAAAGCTTTACGTGGTTTAATGTAGCCTACCTAAACAACGATCGCCAAATTTCTCTCTCATATTGCTCCTCATGTTTATGAAATGTTATGATATATGTGTGATATGTGTTTTTTAGCTCTTTTGTTTGAAATGGAAAAAATCTAGCTGCTATCTAAAAAAAAAAAGAAGAAAAAAAAAGGTTCGACTATCAGTCGACTATGGCAAAATCTAACGAATCAGATTCGACTATGAAAATCCTTAGTCGAAAACAGCCCTAATATATATATATATAATTAAAGCTGCAAGCAGCGATGGAGGGCCCAAGCCGGTGGCACCGCCACCCGGTGCCTTTAGTTCCACTAAAGGCACCAGGGTGGCGGTGCCACCGGCTTGGGCCCGCAATCGCTGCTTGCAGCTTTAATTCTTCTTCTTCTTTATAATAAATTTTTTTTTCAAGGTTTTTGCCACTTTTGGGGGCCTTAACGTGCTCAAAAACTCTTGAAACTTTGCACACGGGTCAGAACCCGCGGCCATTAGAGCCAGACTGAAGCTGGTACCCGGGCGTGGCAGGGGGGCTCGACAGCGCCCCCTGGAACGGGGTCCGAAAACTTGGTCCATAAATCAAACACGCTTGAATGAAATAATATGAAACTAGGTACACTTATAGATCTCATCGGTTCATATATCCTTCATGCTCTGACTTTTTACCCCAGCCCAACAGGAAGTCGGCTATTTGGCGTAGTTTAAAAAACACATGCAATGGAATTTAAAATACTCCTCCTAGACGATTCAACCAATCACCACGAAACTCGGTGTGCATGAAGTCAAGACATTGAGGATGAAAAGTTGCGAGGGGATTTTTGATATCTCGAACGGTTTGGCCGTGGCGAGGAAACGAATTTATGGCGAATATTGGAAACAGGAAGTATGTTATAACATCCTCATACATTAATTGATCTTGATGAAACTTCAGCAGTGTGTTCGCTGTAAGAGGCCCATCACATGGATGTGACTATTGTGAGTCAAAGTTATAGCGCCACCAACTGGCAGCAGGAAGTGTGTCACTTTCAAAATGCTTTGAAATCACCCTCTTATTTTTACCCGATTTGCTTCAAACTTCATCTGTATAATGTAAACACACGACAGATGTAGACCTGTGAAAGGATTATTGATATCTTTAATACTGTCGCCATGGCAACGCTTTAAACTTTTATATTCTTTTTGGATGCATTTGAGGCTCTTAACATGCTTCAAATTGCATGAAACTCAACATGCATATCACATTTATTGTGTAATAGACATGTGCGAAGTTTCAGAAACGGGCGTGGTAAGGGGCTCAGTAGCGCCACCTTTAGTCAAAAATGGGGTATTAGTTTTACCTACAGTAACCAAACTCGGTACGTATATTCTTCTCTTCGATCCGGACAACTTTCTAATTTACAGTCATTAGCTCCGACCAACAGGAAGTCAGATATTTTGGTTTGAATGTGTACTGTTTGGAGCATTTTCCCTCTGCCCCTCTGTGTGTGTGTGTGTGTGTGTGAGAGGAGGGGGGCTAGTTTAGTTTAACCATTTCTCTGCTGTGTGCAAAATATCTGGCACTTTTGAGGGCCTTAACATGCTCGAAAACTCTTGAAATTTTGCACACAGGTCAGAACCCGCGGCCATCAGGGCCAGGCTGAAGCTGGTACCCGGGCGTGGCAGGGGGGCTCGACAGCGCCCCCTGGAATGGGATTCGAACACTTGTCCGTATATCAAACACGCTTGCATGAATTAATATGAAACTCGGTACACATATAGATTTAATCGGGCCGAACAACTTTACCTGGGTCAAGTTTTACGCCAGCCCAACAGGAAGTCGGCTATTACGGGTTGATTGGAGAACGCTTGCTCTCGCATTTGAAACACTTCTCCAAGAGAATTCATCCGATGACCATGAAACTCGGTCAGCATGAAGTCAAGACATGGAAGATGATAAATTGCCAGGGGATTTTTGATATCTCGAACGGTTTGGCCGTGGCGAGGAAACAAATTTATGATTAAAAAAGGATGCATAAAGTGTGTTATAACTTAGTTATAGTTTTACCTACAGTTACAAAACTCGGTACGTATATTCTTCTCTTCGATCCGGACAACTTTCTAATTTACAGTCATTAGCTCCGACCAACAGGAAGTCAGATATTGTGGTTTGAATGTGTATTTTCTCTCTCTCTCTCTCTCTCTGCCATTCTGTGTGTGTGTGTGTGTCTGTCTGTGTGGGGAGGGGAGGGGAGAGGGGGATGTGTGTGTGTGTGTGTGTGTGTGTGTGTGTGTGTGTGTGTGTGTGTGTGTGTGTGTGTGTGTGTGTGATTTTGGTTGGGTGACAGTTGTAGGTTACAGTTTGACAAGAGTTTATAGTTTAACAAAAGCACAATGTTGTGTTTCATTGCGAGTGTACACAAATATAAGGAAACACTTTGCATTTTGAATGATGGTCTGTATGAACAAAATGACGGAGTATGTTTTTATGTCTCCATTGTTCGATCGAGCCTCACACACACACACACACACACACACACACACACACACACACACACACACACACACACACACACACACACACACACACACACACACACACACACACACACACACACACACACACACACACACACACACACACACACACACACACACACACACACACAGCATTCCAGCATTGCAATCTTGACATCGCAGAATGTTCATTATAGCCTTAATAAAATATAATAATAAAATAGTCAACCTTACATATAAAAATTACACTGCTCTGTTTAAATAGTCATTTGTACAGTTTGTGCCGTTCATAATAATTTTTTTTAATTTTTCTATATTGGAACGTGAGTCTACACTAAAGTTTAGTTCCACTAAAGGCACCAGGGTGGCGGTGCCACCGGCTTGGGCCCGCAATCGCTGCTTGCAGCTTTAATTATATATATATATATTTTATTAGGGCCCAAGCCTTGAAAAGGCGAAGGCCCTATTGTTTTTCTTCGGATTATTATTTATTATTATTTATTATTATTATTATTATTATTTTACTACCTTTTGGGCACTTTTGGGGGCCTTAACGTGCTCAAAAACTCTTGAAACTTTGCACAAATGTCAGAACCTGCGGCCATCAGGGCCCGACTGAAGCTGGGACCCGGGCGTGGCAGGGGGGCTCGCCAGCGCCCCCTGGAATGGGATTCAAAAACATGTCCATATCTCAAACACGCTTGCATGTAATAATATGAAACTCGGTACACATATAGATCTCATCGGGCCGAACAACTTTCGTGCTCTAAGTTTTACGCCAGTCCAACAGGAAGTCGGTTATTATGGGCTGGATGGAAACGCATGTTCTGGCATTTGAAACACTTGTCCTAGAGAATTCATCGGATGACCACGAAACTCGGTGTGCATGAAGTCAAGACATGGAGGATGCTAAATTGCGAGGGGATTTTTGATATCTCGAACGGTTTGGCCGTGGCGAGGAAACGAATTTATGGCGAATATTGGAAACAGGAAGTGTGTTATAACATCCTCATACATTAACTGATCTTGATGAAACTTCAGCAGTGTGTTTGTTGTAAGAGGCCGATCACATGGATGTGACTATTGTGAGTCAAAGTTATAGCGCCACCAACTGGCAGCAGGAAGTGTGTCACTTTCAAAATGCTTTGAAATCACCCTCTTATTTTTACCCGATTTGCTTCAAACTTCATCTGTATAATGTAAACACACGGCAGATGTAGACCTGTGAAAGGATTATTGATATCTTAAATACTGTTGCCATGGCAACGCATCAAACTTTAATATTCTTTTTGGGTGCATTTGAGGCTCTTAACATGCTTCAAATTGCATGAAACTCAACATGCATATCAGATTTATTAGGTACTAGGCATGTGTGAAGTTTCAGAAACGGGCGCGGTGGAGGGGCTCAGTAGCGCCACCTTTAGTCAAAAATGGGCTATTAGTTTTACCTACAGTAACAAAAATCGGTATTTATATTTATCTCCCCGAGCCGGACAACTTTCTAATTTACAGTCATTAGCTCCGACCAACAGGAAGTCAGATATTTTGGTTTGAATGTGATTTGATGGGAATTTTGCCAGTCTCTCTCAGTGTCTGTGTGTGTGAGAGAGGAGGGGGGCTTTATTTTAACCCTTTCTCTGCTGTGTGGGACTTCTCGGGCACTTTTGGGGCCCTTAACGTGCTCGAAAACTCTTGAAACTTTGCACACAGGTCAGAACCTGCGGCCATTAGAGCCGGACTGAAGCTGGTACCCGGGCGTGGCAGGGGAGCTCAACAGCGCCCCCTTGAACGTGGTCCGAAAAACTTGGTCCATATATCAAACACGTTTGCATGTAATAATATGAAACTCGGTACACATTTAGATATCATCGGGCCGAACAACTTTCGTGCTCTAAGTTTTACGCCAGTCCAACAGGAAGTCGGCTATTATGGGTTGTATGAAAACGCATGCCCCTGGAATTTGATATACTCCTCCAAGAAAAATTATCCTATCGCCACCAAACTCAGTCAGCATGAAGTAAAGACATTGAGGACGCTAAATTGCGGACGGATTTTTGATATCTCGAACGGTTTGGCCGTGGCGAGGAAACAAAGTTATGGCGAGAAAAGAAAAACACAATGTGTTATAACGTCTTCATACATTTATTGATCTTGATGAAACTTCAGCAGTGTGTTTGTTGTAAGAGGGCGATCACATGGATGTGGCTATTGTGAGTCAAAGTTATAGCGCCACCAACTGGCAGCAGGAAGTGTGTTACTTTCAAGATACTTTTGACTAAAGTGGGGGGGTTATTTTTACCTACAGTCACAAAACTCGGTCTGTATATTGTGCTTATCGATCCGGACATCTTTCTCATTTACAGTCATTAGCTCCGACCAACAGGAAGTCAGATATTTTGGTTTGAATGTGGTTTTGTCTCTCTCTGACAGAGTTCCCCCTGCCATTCTCTCTCTGTGTGTGTGTGTGTGTGTGTTAGTCCAGTGAGATACTGGAGGAGGAGGGGGGGGGGGGAGGAGGGAGGGCACACACACAGACAGCCCCCCCCCCTTTTCTGTGTGTGTTTGTAGGGGAGCAGAAAGACTCACACTGATACAAGCTCTAAAGCAGACTTCTTCTCGACAGTCAAAGTGGGGTTACGTTATTGCCCGTCGTGCACAGGAACCCGAAAGGCAACGGGGTGGCGGCTTTTTATATATATATATATATATATATATATATATATATATATATATATATAAATAAATATAGCTGCAAGCAGCGATGGAGGGCCCAAGCCGGTGGCAGCGCCAGCCCGGTGCCTTTAGTGTAACTAAAGGCACCAGGGTGGCGGTGCCACCGGCTTGGGCCCGTAATCGCTGCTTGCAGCTATATTTATTTATATATATATATATATTTCTTCTTCTTCTTCTTTATTATTATTATATTACTACCTTTTGGTCACTTTTGGGGGCCTTAACGTGCTCAAAAACTCTTGAAACTTTGCACAAATGTCAGAACCTGCGGCCATCAGGGCCCGACAGAAGCTGGGACCCGGGCGTGGCAGGGGGGCTCGCCAGCGCCCCCTGGAATGGGATTCAAAAACATGTCCATATATCAAACACGCTTGCATGAAATAATATGAAACTCGGTACACATATAGATCTCATCGGGCCGAACAACTTTCGTGCTCTAAGTTTTACGCCAGTCCAACAGGAAGTCGGTTATTATGGGTTGTATGGAAACGCATGTTCTGGCATTTGAAACACTTCTCCTAGAGAATTCATCGGATGACCACGAGACTCGGTGTGCATGAAGCCAAGACATGGAGGATGATAAATTGCGAGGGGATTTTTGATATCTCGAACGGTTTGGCCGTGGCGAGGAAACTAATTTATGGCGAATATTGGAAACAGGAAGTGTGTTATAACGTCTTCATACATTAATTGATCTTGATGAAACTTCAGCAGTGTGTTTGTTGTAAGAGGCCGATCACATGGATGTGACTATTGTGAGTCAAAGTTATAGCGCCACCAACTGGCAGAAGGAAGTGTGTCACTTTCAAGATACTTTTGACCCAAGAGGGGGGGTTAGTTTTACCTACAGTCACAAAGATCTATATATGTATTCTTCTCCTTGAGCCGGACAACTTTCTAATTTACAGTCATTAGCTCAGACCAACAGAATAGGGCTATTTAATAAAAATCAAGTCATACATAGGGCTATACTGCCCTCTAGTGATGTATGACAGTCAATGCCAGCATGTAAGGTCTAAATGAGATCAAAATAGTTCAGACATAAATATATATTTATTAGGGTGACTGTGTGAGGATATTTTCCCACCTGTTAATCGACGTGTGACACCGGCGGGAGCTTTTAAATCGCTAACTTAAAAGCGAAAGTAAGTACTGGACGTCCAGTAGGAATGAACTAAAACACATTCACTCTGTTCTGCTCGTTCCTCGCCGTGAACGCGTTATTGCTTGAATTGCGAGTTCAATAGCCTATTATTCTTAATGGAAAACAATAAAACAGTACAATGACAGATTCGCTTAAATAGTCGTTTTTACACAAAATATTCCGTCATCATCTTTTCAGTCTGCTCTTCACCCATGATGATTAATGAAATTGGACTGATCTTTGCTGCGACTCTCGTTCAACTCACGATTTATTAAGCGGACACGTTCAGGTTTTAATAGGTTAGTGCCCGTTCTCTAACTAAACTAAATTATTTTAACACACACACACACACACACACACACACACACACACACACACACACACACACACACACACACACACACACACACACGTGCATTGCAATCTCAAATCGACGGTGGAGCGCGATGATATATTTAAATCTGTATATTGTAGCCTAATATCTGTACCTAGTCACACCCCTACTCTTATTAAATGTATGCTTCATATTTCATTTTTAATTTCTAAATTTGATCAATAAATTAAATTATTTAGAATAATAAGACACTAGCTATAGGGACACCCTGTGGCTGATCAAATTAAATATTTTAAACTGAAAAATAACAATGCATTAAATAATGTTATGAGATTGTTTTAAATATAAGTTAATTAACGATCGTTGGAAAGAATGATAGGCTATACTTTTGAACATAACACTAAACCTCCTTTAAGTGTCGCAAGGCGACCGTCTTAATGAGCGAGTCATTGATTCATTCTCTCAAACGAGTCGTTCGAACGACTGAGTCATTAATGAATGAGACAGATGTCTATTGATTGATCATTGAATCTTTGAGTCAAGCGATTCTTTCAAAAAGCGGAATCATTCACTAATGAAAAAACACTGTGAGATGCGCGATGGTTCTGCTGTGATCTTTGTTGAACTATTTTCGCTGCTGAAACAGAACAAAAACAGGAACATTGCATCTAAAGTGTAAGTGACTCATTTTATGCATTTATTGAACTGTTGTATGAAATCAATGTCAATTTTTCATTTGTGATGGTGGTATTCATGAAAAGAGGACTCGTCGTGTGAGGTTGCTTAACTGTATCATGTTAGAAAATATGAAAACGCCCCATTTTTTAATTGTTCACTGTGATTATTTTGTGAGTGCTTCGCAACATTGTTACCGTGACTAATGTATTTATAATGCACTATCGATAGCAGCTTACAATAAATGTTATAATCAGGATTTTGTTTCTTTTTTCCCCATGTTCTAATCAGGTTGGGCAAGTAAAATTATCTTTGTCTCAACCGTGCGCTTTTTAGTTTCATGATTTGGCTCTATAGTTCGGGGTGGATTGCTTGAATTGTGAGTTCAATAGCCTATTGTTCGTACAGTAAATGAAATCGGACTCCTGCTGCTGATCTTTGCTGCTTAAAATAAACATATACACACTGTCACGATTGATAAATCATTGTTTCCTCTGTGTCGCGTGTCACTGTTTGTTTACATGTCTGTGAGTCTGCGTGAGTGGGCGTTGTCCCGCTCACGCGCTTGTTCAGTGCTCCAGCTGTCTGCAATTATCTCGTTCCCGTTCTCAGCTGTTTCTCATTACCACTCCCTACATATACTCACTCATCTCTCCATTCCAGTGTCCATCCGTTACTTGCAGTCTCCGTGGTGTTCGTGTTGTCTTCCGGGTTGTCTTGGTCATTGTGGATGTGTCCTGTCGTTTCACCGCACACGAGCACCGAGCACCGAGCACCGAGCACCGAGCACCGAGCACCGAGCACCAGACCATCAAAGTCCCTGTGTGACTAGCCTGACCGTCATTCCCCCGTGGATTCCGCCAGCTTCGTGGACTGAGAAGCGTTTCGCTTATATACCCTGAGAAGGATCTTCCTCACTGACTTTGAGTATTATTCTGGCTGTTGAGTTTCAAGTCCTAAATAAACCCTTGTTCACCTGCTATTGCTTCCAGTGATTTGTCATGACAGAACGGATGGACCAAGAAACGGGAGCAGCGGGTGATTCATCTGCGTCATTAGAAGAGTTTATTCGTGTGTGCGTCGGCCGGATGGATGCACAGGATCGCAATCAGGGGGAGACGGGACGCGCTATTCAGGCTCTTGTCACACAGGTGTCCGAGCTCACCCAGCGATTCTATCAGCTGCAACCTCCCACTGCGCCAGCACCCCCAGAGGCACCTGCAGTTCCCCTTACACCAGCAGTGCCTCTCTCTCAGTCTGAGCCTCGATTGCCCACTCCTGAGCTGTACTCCGGTGAGCCAAATCTTTGTCGTTCATTTCTGACACGTTGCAGTATGCATTTCTCATTGCAGCCCAGAACTTTTGAGAGAGAGGAGGCGAAGGTGGCATTCGTGCTTACGCTGCTGACTGGGAGAGCGGCGCTTTGGGGAACTGCAGTGTGGGAGAACCACGACCAGTGCTGCTCCTCGTTCCAGGCACTCGCGGCGGAGATGAGGCGCGTCTTCGATCGAGCCGTCGCGGGGAGGGAGGCTGCCAGGGTCTTGACGGATCTACGCCAAGGAGATCGTCCCGTGTCGGATTATTCGATCGAGTTTAAGACCCTGGCGGCCGAGTGTCGCTGGAACGAGGAGGCGCAGTGGGACCATTTCCTGCATGGGCTGGCCGAACGTGTCCAGAGAGAAATCTACGCCCTGGACCTCCCATCTTCTCTCAATGAACTCATGGATCTGGCCTTGAGGGTGGACGCCCGACTGTCTCGGATTGGTCAGAGGACGTCACCCAACTCGGTTCGCGGCGGGATGGAGAGTCAGCGGTTCACTGGTCTGGACGCGTTCGGTCCCCACGATCCCGAGCCCATGCAGGTAGGGCGAGCTCGGCTTTCCCGGGAGGAGAGAGAGAGGCGGAGATCCCAGGGCCTTTGTCTGTACTGTGGTGGCGCTGGACACTTTGCTCATAGTTGTCCGGTAAAAGGCCCAGCCCGATAGTAAGTATGAGGCTACTATCGGGTGGGATCTCCGCAGGCAAGACCTCATCCACTTCCACCATCCTCCCGGTAAGACTGAGATGGTCAACCCAGGATCACCACTGCAGCGCACTCATAGACTCTGGAGCCGAAGGTAATTTCATGGATCACCGGTTTGCACTTCAGTTACAGATTCCCCTCCGAACACTTCCCCAGAGAATTACTGTCAATGCGCTCAACGGACAAGATCTACCTACCATCTCTCAAGCTACCGAAGGACTTACACTCATCACATCAGGAAATCATGCCGAAACCATTTCATTTTACATTACGGACTCACAAATCACCCCCATAGTTTTAGGTCACCCCTGGCTCAGCTTGCATAACCCCCGTATCGATTGGAAGGGCAGAACCATCTCAGCTTGGAGCACTGAGTGTCATAAGTCGTGTCTAGTGTCTGCCTGTTCTGTTGTTTCTGTCCCTGTGTTTCAGGAGGAAGCCGTGGATTTATCAAACGTGCCCGAGGAGTACCGGGACCTGAGTGAAGTGTTCAGTAAGTCTAGGGCTGCTTCTCTCCCTCCGCATCGTCCCTATGACTGTGCAATAGATATTTTGCCAGGTAAGTCTCCGCCTAAGGGCAAGATCTATTCACTCTCAGTTCCAGAGAGGGAGGCCATGGAGAAATATATTTCTGATTCTCTGGCAACCGGGTTCATCCGCCCTTCCTCTTCTCCAGCGGGGGCGGGGTTCTTTTTTGTGGGGAAGAAAGACGGATCTCTGCGACCTTGCATTGATTACCGAGGGTTGAATAACATCACGGTAAAGAATACTTATCCTTTGCCGTTGATGTCTTCAGCCTTCGAGAGGTTGCAGGGAGCCTCACTCTTCACAAAACTGGACTTGCGTAATGCTTATCATTTGGTCCGCATCAGGGAGGGGGATGAATGGAAGACTGCTTTTAACACCCCTAGGGGGCATTTTGAATATTTGGTTATGCCTTTTGGGCTTTCCAATAGTCCCGCAGTCTTCCAGGCACTAGTCAATGATGTGTTGCGAGACATGATCGATCAATTCATATATGTTTACCTGGATGACATATTGATTTTTTCTTCGTCTCTCCAGGAACACGTGCAACATGTACGACTAGTGCTTCAAAGGTTGTTAGAGAATGGGCTTTTTGTCAAGGCGGAGAAATGCGTTTTTCATGCACAGTCGGTCCCTTTTCTGGGACACATTGTGTCGGCTGAAGGTATGTTGATGGATCCTGACAAGGTTAAGGCTGTGGTAGAGTGGCCAATCCCAGATTCCCGCAAGGCCCTGCAGCGGTTTTTGGGATTCGCCAACTTCTATCGGCGTTTTATTCGCAATTTCAGCCAACTAGCCGCACCTCTGACTGCCTTGACCTCTCCCAAAACTGCGTTCAGGTGGTCAGACGCAGCTGGGGTTGCGTTTGCCAAACTCAAGAGCCGCTTTGTTTCAGCTCCCATCCTAATTGCCCCTGATGCTTCACGTCAGTTTGTGGTAGAGGTCGATGCGTCAGAGGTGGGGGTAGGTGCAGTGCTTTCACAACGCTCTCCTTCAGACGACAGAATGCATCCCTGCGCGTTTTTGTCACATCGATTATCTCCTGCTGAACGAAATTATGACATTGGTAACCGGGAGTTGTTGGCAGTCAAGCTAGCATTGGAGGAATGGCGTCACTGGTTGGAGGGTTCAGGGGTACCCTTTATAGTCTGCACTGACCACAAGAATTTGGAGTACATTAGAACCGCCAAGAGATTGAACTCCAGGCAGGCTCGGTGGGCACTTTTTTTCGGCCGTTTCGATTTTACTCTTTCCTATCGTCCGGGTTCCAAGAACATCAAACCCGATTCTTTGTCGCGTATTTTTGATCGTCCCGAACACGAATCTACTCCCGAGCGCATTTTTCCGGAGACCCTAATTATCTCTGCGCTCACTTGGGAGGTCGAATCGAAGGTCAAGAAGGCCTTAGAAGGGGTAACGCCTCCGATCCGGTGTCCACCTAACCGCTTATTTGTGCCGGAGGGATTACGATCAGACGTTATTCGGTGGGGTCATTGTTCCAGTCTAGCGTGCCATCCAGGGGTGAGTCGTACCATATTTCTTGTTAAGCAGCGATTCTGGTGGCCTCTGATGGCTCGTGACGTTCACAATTTTGTTTTGGCTTGCTCTAGTTGTGCTATTGGTAAGTCGTCCAATCGACCCCCAGCGGGGTTACTTCAACCGCTGTCGGTGCCTTCGAGACCCTGGTCCCACATCGCTCTAGATTTTATCACCGCCCTCCCACCCTCCCAGGGTAACACGGTAGTTTTGACCGTGGTGGACCGATTCTCGAAGGCAGCCCACTTTATTCCCTTGCCCAAATTACCTTCAGCCAAGGAGACAGCGGTGGCAGTCGTTAACCACGTCTTTCGGTTACATGGCCTCCCGACAGACGTGGTTTCTGACAGGGGACCCCAGTTTGTGTCCAGATTTTGGCGAGAGTTTTGTAGTTTGCTGGGGGCGACGGTCAGTCTGTCCTCTGGGTTCCATCCCCAGAGCAATGGACAAACTGAGAGAGCCAACCAAGATTTGGAGAGAACGTTACGATGTTTGGTCTCCAGGAATCCCTCATCCTGGAGTCAACAACTTGCTACGGTGGAGTACGCCCACAATACGTTGCCAGTGTCATCCACGGGCCTATCACCATTTGAGTGTAGTGTAGGGTACCAACCACCTGTTTTTCCTAGTGCTGAATCCGAAGTTGCGGTCTCCTCCGCCCCCGCCTTCATCCAGAGGTGTCACCGTACTTGGACGAGGGCCCGAGAGACACTCCTCCAAGTGCGGGAGCGCACCAAGGCCAAGGCCGATCGCCACCGGTCAAGGCCTCCCGTATACGTCGTCGGTTCCAAAGTGTGGCTTTCTACCAAAAACATTCCTCTCCGTTCCGTGTCAAATAAGTTAGCTCCTAAATTCATTGGCCCGTTTTCTGTCACCAAGATTGTTAGTCCGGTGGCAGTCCGCCTCAATCTTCCTCCGGCGTACAGGAGAATTCACCCCGTCTTCCACGTTTCTAAAGTTAAGCCTGTGTTTTTTTCACGTATTAATCCGCCTGTCCCGGTTCCCCCACCGCCGCGACTCGTAGACGGGGAACCATCCTATTCGGTTCATCGCATCCTGGATTCTAGGCGGAGGGGACGCGGATTTCAGTACTTGGTGGATTGGGAAGGTTACGGTCCGGAGGAGAGGAGTTGGGTTCCTGCTCGTGACATCCTGGATCACTCCCTTATCGATGATTACAATCGACAGGTAAGGAGTTCTGGGAATGCCGTGAGGCATTCCTAGGAGAGGGGGTACTGTCACGATTGATAAATCATTGTTTCCTCTGTGTCGCGTGTCACTGTTTGTTTACATGTCTGTGAGTCTGCGTGAGTGGGCGTTGTCCCGCTCACGCGCTTGTTCAGTGCTCCAGCTGTCTGCAATTATCTCGTTCCCGTTCTCAGCTGTTTCTCATTACCACTCCCTACATATACTCACTCATCTCTCCATTCCAGTGTCCATCCGTTACTTGCAGTCTCCGTGGTGTTCGTGTTGTCTTCCGGGTTGTCTTGGTCATTGTGGATGTGTCCTGTCGTTTCACCGCACACGAGCACCGAGCACCGAGCACCGAGCACCAGACCATCGAAGTCCCTGTGTGACTAGCCTGACCGTCATTCCCCCGTGGATTCCGCCAGCTTCGTGGACTGAGAAGCGTTTCGCTTATATACCCTGAGAAGGATCTTCCTCACTGACTTTGAGTATTATTCTGGCTGTTGAGTTTCAAGTCCTAAATAAACCCTTGTTCACCTGCTATTGCTTCCAGTGATTTGTCATGACACACACATACCGGTATATATATATGTATATATACAATTTTTTTTCTTATATGTGCCCTCGATGCGCACTTTTGCAGAACCCACACTGATGCAAGCTCTAAAGCAGACTTCTTCTCGACAGTCAAAGCGGAGTTACGTTATTGCCCGTCGTGCACAGGAACCCTAAAGGCACCGGGGTGGCGTTTTTTTTATTTTATATATATATATATATATATATATATATATATAATATAAATATAGCTGCAAGCAGCGATGGAGGGCCCAAGCTGGTGGCACCGCCACCTCGGTGCCTTTAGTGCAACTAAAGGCACCGGGGTGGTGGTGCCACCGGCTTGGGCCCGTAATCGCTGCTTGCAGCTATATTTATTATTATTATATTACTACCTTTTGGGCACTTTTGGGGGCCTTAACGTGCTCAAAAACTCTTGAAACTTTGCAAAAATGTCAGAACCCGCGGCCATTAGGGCCCGACTGAAGCTGGGACCCGGGCGTGGCAGGGGGGCTCGCCAGCGCCCCCTGGAATGGGATTCAAAAACATGTCCATATCTTAAACACACTTGCATGTAATAATATGAAACTCGGTACACGTATAGATCTCATCGGGCCGAACAACTTTCGTGCTCTAAGTTTTACGCCAGTCCAACAGGAAGTCGGTTATTATGGGCTGTATGGAAACGCATGTTCTGGCATTTGAAACACTTGTCCTAGAGAATTCATCGGATGACCACGAAACTCGGTGTGCATGAAGTCAAGACATGGAGGATGATAAATTGCGAGGGGATTTTTGATATCTCGAACGGTTTGGCCGTGGCGAGGAAACGAATTTATGGCGAATATTGGAAACAGGAAGTGTGTTATAACATCCTCATACATTAACTGATCTTGATGAAACTTCAGCAGTGTGTTCGCTGTAAGAGGCCGATCACATGGATGTGACTATTGTGAGTCAAAGTTATAGCGCCACCAACTGGCAGCAGGAAGTGTGTCACTTTCAAAATGCTTTGAAATCACCCTCTTATTTTTACCGATTTGCTTCAAACTTCATCTGTATAATGTAAACACACGGCAGATGTAGACCTGTGAAAGGATTATTGATATCTTAAATACTGTTGCCATGGCAACGCATCAAACTTTAATATTCTTTTTTAAAGTTTTTGAGACTCTTAGCATACTTGAAATTGCATGAAACTCGACAGACACTTTACATTTATTGCCTAGTACACTTGTGCAAAGTTTCAGAAATGGGCGTGGTAAGGGGCTCAGTAGCGCCACCTTTAGTCAAAAAGGGGGTATTAGTTTTACCTACAGTAACAAAAAACGGTATCTATATTTATCTCCACGAGCCGGACAACTTTCTAATTTACAGTCATTAGCTCCGACCAACAGGAAGTCAGATATTTTGGTTTGAATGTGATTTGATGGGAATTTTGCCAGTCTCTCTCAGTGTCTGTGTGTGTGAGAGAGGAGGGGGGCTTTATTTTAACCCTTTCTCTGCTGTGTGGGACTTCTCGGGCACTTTTGGGGCCCTTAACGTGCTCGAAAACTCTTAAAACTTTGCACACAGGTCAGAACCTGCGGCCATCAGGGCCGGCCTGAAGCTGGTACCCGGGCGTGGCAGGGGAGCTCAACAGCGCCCCCTTGAACGTGGTCCGAAAACTTGGTCCATATATCAAACACGTTTGCATGTAATAATATGAAACTCGGTACACATATAGATTTAATCGGGCCGAACAACTTTCGTGCTCTAAGTTTTACGCCAGTCCAACAGGAAGTCGGCTATTATGGGCTGTATGAAAATGCATGCCCCTGGAATTTGATATACTCCTCCAAGAAAAATTATCCTATCGCCACCAAACTCGGTCAGCATGAAGTAAAGACATTGAGGACGCTAAATTGCGGACGGATTTTTTATATCTCGAACGGTTTGGCCGTGGCGAGGAAACGAAGTTATGGCGAGAAAAGAAAAACACAATGTGTTATAACGTCTTCATACATTTATTGATCTTGATGAAACTTCAGCAGTGTGTTTGTTGTAAGAGGGCGATCACATGGATGTGACTATTATGAGTCAAAGTTATAGCGCCACCAACTGGCAGCAGGAAGTGTGTTACTTTCAAGATACTTTTGACTAAAGTGGGGGGGGGGGGGGGGGGGTATTTTTACCTACAGTCACGAAACTCGGTCTGTATATTGTGCTTATCGATCCGGACAACTTTCTCATTTACAGTCATTAGCTCCGACCAACAAGAAGTCAGATATTTTGGTTTGAATGTGGTTTTGTCTCTCTCTGTGTGTAAGGAGGGAGGGAGGGCACACACACAGACAGCCCCCCCTTTTCTGTGTGTGTTTGGAGGGGAGCAGAAATACTCACACTGATACAAGCTCTAAAGCAGACTTCTTCTCGACAGTCAAAGCGGGGTTACGTTATTGCCCGTCGTGCACAGGAACCCGAAAGGCAACGGGGGTGGCGGCTTTTTATATATATATATATATATATATATATATAAATAAATATAGCTGCAAGCAGCGATGGAGGGCCCAAGCCGGTGGCAGCGCCAGCCCGGTGCCTTTAGTGTAACTAAAGGCACCAGGGTGGCAGTGCCACCGGCTTGGGCCCGTAATCGCTGCTTGCAGCTATATTTATTTTTATATATATATATATATATATATATATATATATATATATATATATATATATTTCTTCTTCTTCTTCTTTATTAGGGCCCAAGCCTTGAAAAGGCGAAGGCCCTATTGTTTTACTTCGGATTATTCTTCATTATTATTATATTACTACCTTTTGGGCACTTTTGGGGGCCTTAACGTGCTCAAAAACTCTTGAAACTTTGCACAAATGTCAGAACCCGCGGCCATTAGAGCCGGGCTGAAGCTGGGACCCGGGCGTGGCAGGGGGGCTCGACAACGCCCCCTTGAACGCGGTCCGAAAACTTGGTCCATAAATTAAACACGCTTACGTGTAATAATATGAAACTCGGTACACTTATAGATCTCATCGGTTCATATATCCTTCATGCTCTGACTTTTTACCCCAGCCCAACAGGAAGTCGGCTATTTTTGAGCCACTTCATCAAAACTCTCATAATGAGGGTGGGGGAACGGATTCCGACAGCTGTTTTTTTGCCGTCGGATTCTGTTCCCCCCCTCTTATGTTTCTTAGCAGTGAGGTTCAAATACTCAACAAAATTTTGTTTTACAGTTGTCCCCTATAGCCAAGTGGTCTAAGCACTGACATTTAACACTTTTGGGATTTTGACGACCAGAGTTCAAGTCCCGGGTCATGTTTTTTTTTTTTTTTTTTTTTTCATACTTTTGGGATTTTGACGACAGGTCCCGGGTCATTGTTTTTTTTTTTTTTTTTTTTTTTTATACTTTCCTATCATGGTTAAAAGGCAAAAGATATTCTTTAAACTGATGGCAGTTAAGCTCCATCCACAAAAAAATTGAGTTCAAGTCCCGGGTCATGTTTTTTTTTTTTTTTTTCATACTTTTGGGATTTTGACGACAGGTCCCGGGTCATTGTTTTTTTTTTTTTTTTTTTTTTTCATACTTTCCTATCATGGTTAAAAGGCAAAAGATATTCTTTAAACTGATGGCAGTTAAGCTCCTGAGTTCAAGTCCCGGGTCATGTTTTTTTTTTTTTTTTTTTTCATACTTTTGGGATTTTGACGACAGGTCCCGGGTCATCGTTTTTTTTTTTTCATACTTTCCTATCATGTTTAAAAGGCAAAATATATTCTTTAAACTGATGGCAGTTAAGCTCCATCCACAAAAAAATTTAGTTCAAGTCCCGGGTCATGTTTTTTTTTTTTTTTTTTTCATACTTTTGGGATTTTGACGACAGGTCGCGTGTCATCGTTTTTTTTTTTTGTTTCATACTTTCCTATCATGGTTAAAAGGCAAAAGATATTATTTAAACTGATGGCAGTTAAGCTCCATCCACAAAAAAATTGAGTTCAAGTCCCGGGTCATGTTTTAAAAAAAAAAAAAATTTCATACTTTTGGGATTTTGACGACAGGTCCCGGGTCATCGTTTTTTTTTTTTTTTCATACTTTCCTGTCATGGTTAAAAGGCAAAAGATATTCTTTAAACTGATGGCAGTTAAGCTCCATCCACAAAAAAATTGAGTTCAAGTCCCGGGTCATGTTTTTTTTCATTTTTTTTTTCATACTTTTGGGATTTTGACGACAGGTCATCGTTTTCTTTTTTTTTCTTTTTTTTCATACTTTCCTATCATGGTTAAAAGGCAAAAGATATTCTTTAAACTGATGGCAGTTAAGCTCCATCCACAAAAAAATTGAGTTCAAGTCCCGGGTCATGTTTTTTTTCATTTTTTTTTTTCCATACTTTTGGGATTTTGACGACAGGTCCCGGGTCATCGTTTTCTTTTTTTGTCTTTTTTTTTCATACTTTCCTATCATGGTTAAAAGGCAAAAGATATTCTTTAAACTGATGGCAGTTAAGCTCCATCCACAAAATAAATGTAATCAGCCTTTTTTTAAGCCACTTCATCAAAACCTCTCGTAATGAGGGTGGGGGAACGGATTCCGACAGCTGGTTTTTTGCCGTCGGATTCTGTTCCCCCCCTCTCATTTTTCTTAGCAGTGAGGTTCAAATACTCAACAAACTTTTGTTTTCCAGTTGTCCCCTATAGCCAAGATGTCTAAGCACTGACATTTAACACTTTTGGGATGTTGACGACCAGAGTTCAAGTCCCGGGTCATGTTTTTTTTCATTTTTTTTTTTCATACTTTTGGGATTTTAACGACAGGTCCCGGGTCATCGTTTTCTTTTTTTTTCTTTTTTTTTCATACTTTCCTATCATGGTTTAAAGGCAAAATATATTCTTTAAACTGATGGCAGTTAAGCTCCATCCACAAAAAAATTGAGTTCAAGTCCCGGGTCATGTTTTTTTTCATTTGTTTTTTTCATACTTTTGGGATTTTGACGACAGGTCCCGGGTCATCGTTTTTTTTTTTTTTCATACTTTCCTATCATGGTTAAAAGGCATAAGATATTTTTTAAACTGATGGCAGTTAAGCTCCATCCACAAAAAAATTGAGTTCAAGTCCCGGGTCATGTTTTTTTTTCATTTTTTTTTTCATACTTTTGGGATTTTGACGACAGGTCCCGGGTCATCGTTTTTTTTTTTTTTTCATACTTTCCTATCATGGTTAAAAGGCAAAATATATTATTTAAACTGATGGCAGTTAAGCTCCATCCACAAAAAAATTGAGTTCAAGTCCCGGGTCATGTTTTTTTTTTCATTTTTTTTTTTCATACTTTTGGGATTTTGACGACAGGTCCCGGGTCATCGTTTTTTTTTTCTTTTCATACTTTCCTATCATGGTTAAAAGGCAAAAGATATTATTTAAACTGATGGCAGTTAAGCTCCATCCACAAAAAAATTGAGTTCAAGTCCCGGGTCATGTTTTTTTTCATTTTTTTTTTCCATACTTTTGGGATTTTGACGACAGGTCCCGGGTCATCGTTTTCTTTTTTTTTCTTTTTTTTTTCATACTTTCCTATCATGGTTAAAAGGCAAAAGATATTCTTTAAACTGATGGCAGTTAAGCTCCAACCACAAAAAAATTTAGTTCAAGTCCCGGGTCATGTTTTTTTTTTTTTTTTTTTTTTCATACTTTTGGGATTTTGACGACAGGTCCCGGGTCATCGTTTTTTTTTTTTTTCATACTTTCCTATCATGGTTAAAAGGCAAAAGATATTCTTTAAACTGATGGCAGTTAAGCTCCATCCACAAAAAAATTGAGTTCAAGTCCCGGGTCATGTTTTTTTTCATTTTTTTTTTCATACTTTTGGGATTTTGACGACAGGTCCCGGGTCATCGTTTTCTTTTTTTTTTTCTTTTTTTTTCATACTTTCCTATCATGGTTAAAAGGCAAAAGATATTCTTTAAACTGATGGCAGTTAAGCTCCATCCACAAAAAAAATTTAATCAGCCTTTTTTTAAGCCACTTCATCAAAACCTCTCGTAATGAGGGTGGGGGAACGGATTCCGACAGCTGGTTTTTTGCCGTCGGATTCTGTTCCCCCCCTCTCATTTTTCTTAGCAGTGAGGTTCAAATACTCAACAAACTTTTGTTTTCCAGTTGTCCCCTATAGCCAAGTGGTCTAAGCACTGACATTAAACACTTTTGGGATTTTGACGACCAGAGTTCAAGTCCCGGGTCATCGTTTTTTTGTTTGTTTGTTTTTTTCATACTTTTGGGATTTTGACGACAGGTCCCGGGTCACCGTTTTTTTTCTTTTTTTTTTTTTCTCATACTTTCCTATCATGGTTAAAAGGCAAAAGATATTCTTTAAACTGATGGCAGTGAAGCTCCATCCACAAAAAAATTGAGTTCAAGTCCCGGGTCATGTTTTTTTTCATTTTTTTTTTTCATACTTTTGGGATTTTGACGACAGGTCATCGTTTTCTTTTTTTTTCTTTTTTTTTCATACTTTCCTATCATGGTTTAAAGGCAAAAGATATTCTTTAAACTGATGGCAGTTAAGCTCCATCCACAAAAAAATTGAGTTCAAGTCCCGGGTCATGTTTTTTTTCATTTGTTTTTTTCATACTTTTGGGATTTTGACGACAGGTCCCGGGTCATCGTTTTCTTTTTTTTTCTTTTTTTTTCATACTTTCCTATCATGGTTAAAAGGCAAAAGATATTCTTTAAACTGATGGCAGTTAAGCTCCATCCATAAAAAAATTGAGTCAAGTCCCAGGTCATGTTTTTTTTTCATTTTTTTTTTTTTCATACTTTTGGGATTTTGACGACAGGTCCCGGGTCTTCGTTTTTTTTTTTTTTCTTACTTTCCTATCATGGTTAAAAGGCAAAAGATATTCTTTAAACTGATGGCAGTTAAGCTCCATCCACAAAAAAATTGAGTTCAAGTCCCGGGTCATGTTTTTTTTTCATTTTTTTTTTTCATACTTTTGGGATTTTGACGACAGGTCCCGGGTCATCGTTTTTTTTTTTTTTTTTCATACTTTCCTATCATGGTTAAAAGGCAAAATATATTCTTTAAACTGATGGCAGTTAAGCTCCATCCACAAAAAAATTGAGTTCAAGTCCCGGGTCATGTTTTTTTTCATTTTTTTTTTTTCATACTTTTGGGATTTTGACGACAGGTCCCGGGTCATCGTTTTTTTTTTTTTCATACTTTCCTATCATGGTTAAAAGGCAAAAGATATTCTTTAAACTGATGGCAGTTAAGCTCCATCCACAAAAAAATTGAGTTCAAGTCCCGGGTCATGTTTTTTTTCATTTTTTTTTTTCATACTTTTGGGATTTTGACGACAGGTCCCGGGTCATCGTTTTTTTTTTTTTTTTCATACTTTCCTATCATGGTTAAAAGGCAAAAGATATTCTTTAAACTGATGGCAGTTAAGCTCCATCCACAAAAAAATTGAGTTCAAGTCCCAGGTCATGTTTTTTTTTTAAATTTTTTTTTTCATACTTTTGGGATTTTGACGACAGGTCCCAGGTCATCGTTTTTTTTTTTTCATACTTTCCTATCATGGTTAAAAGGCAAAAGATATTCTTTAAACTGATGGCAGTTAAGCTCCATCCACAAAAAAATTGAGTTCAAGTCCTGGGTCATGTTTTTTTTTTCATTTTTTTTTTTCATACTTTTGGGATTTTGACGACAGGTCCCGGGTCATCGTTTTCTTTTTTTTTTCTTTTTTTTCATACTTTCCTATCATGGTTAAAAGGCAAAAGATATTCTTTAAACTAATGGCAGTTAAGCTCCATCCACAAAAAAATTGAGTTCAAGTCCCGGGTCATGTTTTTTTCCATTTTTTTTTTCATACTTTTGGGATTTTGACGACAGGTCCCGGGTCATCGTTTTCTTTCTTTTTTTCATACTTTCCTATCATGGTTAAAAGGCAAAAGATATTCTTTAAACTGATGGCAGTTAAGCTCCATCCACAAAAAAATTGAGTTCAAGTCCCGGGTCATGTTTTTTTTCATTTTTTTTTTTCATACTTTTGGGATTTTGACGACAGGTCCCGGGTCATCGGTTTTTTTTTTTTTCCATACTTTCCTATCATGGTTAAAAGGCAAAAGATATTCTTTAAACTGATGGCAGTTAAGCTCCATCCACAAAAAAATTGAGTTCAAGTCCCGGGTCATGTTTTTTTTTCATTTTTTTTTCATACTTTTGGGATTTTGACGACAGGTCCCGGGTCATCGTTTTCTTTTTTTTTCATTTTTTTTCATACTTTCCTATCATGGTTAAAAGGCAAAAGATATTATTTAAACTGATGGCAGTTAAGCTCCATCCACAAAAAAATTGAGTTCAAGTCCCGGGTCATGTTTTTTTTCATTTTTTTTTTCATACTTTTGGGATTTTGACGACAGGTCCCGGGTCATCGTTTTCTTTTTTTTTCTTTTTTTTTCATACTTTCCTATCATGGTTAAAAGGCAAAAGATATTCTTTAAACTGATGGCAGTTAAGCTCCATCCACAAAAAAATTGAGTTCAAGTCCCGGGTCATGCTTTTTCTAATTTTTTTTTTTCATACTTTTGGGATTTTGACGACAGGTCCCAGGTCATCGTTTTTTTTTTTTTCATACTTTCCTATCATGGTTAAAAGGCAAAAGATATTCTTTAAACTGATGGCAGTTAAGCTCCATCCAAAAAAAAATTGAGTTCAAGTCCTGGGTCATGTTTTTTTTTTCATTTTTTTTTTTCATACTTTTGGTCATCGTTTTCTTTTTTTTTCTTTTTTTTTCATACTTTCCTATCATGGTTAAAAGGCAAAAGATATTCTTTAAACTAATGGCAGTTAAGCTCCATCCACAAAAAAATTGAGTTCAAGTCCCGGGTCATGTTTTTTTCCATTTTTTTTTCATACTTTTGGGATTTTGACGACAGGTCCCGGGTCATAGTTTTCTTTTTTTTTCTTTTTTTTTCATACTTTCCTATCATGGTTAAAAGGCAAAAGATATTATTTAAACTGATGGCAGTTAAGCTCCATCCACAAAAAAAATTGAGTTCAAGTCCCGGGTCATGTTTTTTTTTCATTTTTTTTTTTCATACTTTTGGGATTTTGACGACAGGTCCCGGGTCATCGTTTTTTTTTTTTTTTTTTTTTTCATACTTTCCTATCATGGTTAAAAGGCAAAAGATATTCTTTAAACTGATGGCAGTTAAGCTCCATCCACAAAAACATTGAGTTCAAGTCCCGGGTCATGTTTTTTTCTATTTTTTTTTTCATACTTTTGGGATTTTGACGACAGGTCCCGGGTCATCGTTTTTTTTTTTTTTTTTCATACTTTCCTATCATGGTTAAAAGGCAAAAGATATTCTTTAAACTGATGGCAGTTAAGCTCCATCCAAAAAAAAATTGAGTTCAAGTCCCGGGTCATGTTTTTTTTCATTTTTTTTTTCATACTTTTGGGATTTTGACGACAGGTCCCGGGTCATCGTTTTCTTTTTTTTTCTTTTTTTTTCATACTTTCCTATCATGGTTAAAAGGCAAAAGATATTCTTTAAACTGATGGCAGTTAAGCTCCATCCACAAAAAAATTGAGTTCAAGTCCCGGGTAATGTTTTTTTTTCATTTTTTTTTTTCATACTTTTGAGATTTTGACGACAGGTCCCGGGTCACCGTTTTTTTTTTTTTTTTTTTTTTTTTTTCATACTTTCCTATCATGGTTAAAAGGCAAAAGATATTCTTTAAACTAATGGCAGTTAAGCTCCATCCACAAAAAAAATGAGTTCATGTCCCGGGTCATGTTTTTTTTCATTTTTTTTTTCATACTTTTGGGATTTTGACGACAGGTCCCGGGTCATCGGTTTCTTTTTTTTTCTTTTTTTTTCATACTTTCCTATCATGGTTAAAAGGCAAAAGATATTCTTTAAACTGATGGCAGTTAAGCTCCATCCACAAAAAAATTGAGTTCAAGTCCCGGGTCATGTTTTTTTCCATTTTTTTTTTCATACTTTTGGGATTTTGACGACAGGTCCCGGGTCATCGTTTTTTTATTTTTTTCATACTTTCCTATCATGGTTAAAAGGCAAAAGATATTCTTTAAACTGATGGCAGTTAAGCTCCATCCACAAAAAAATTGAGTTCAAGTCCCGGGTCATGTTTTTTTTCATTTTTTTTTTCCATACTTTTGGGATTTTGACGACAGGTCCCGGGTCAAAGTTTTTTTTTTTTTTTTTTCATACTTTCCTATCATGGTTAAAAGGCAAAAGATATTCTTTAAACTGATGGCAGTTAAGCTCCATCCACAAAAACATTGAGTTCAAGTCCCGGGTCATGTTTTTTTCTATTTGTTTTTTCATACTTTTGGGATTTTGACGACAGGTCCCGGGTCATCGTTTTTTTTTTTTTTTTTCATACTTTCCTATCATGGTTAAAAGGCAAAAGATATTCTTTAAACTGATGGCAGTTAAGCTCCATCCAAAAAAAAATTGAGTTCAAGTCCCGGGTCATGTTTTTTTCCATTTTTTTTTTCATACTTTTGGGATTTTGACGACAGGTCCCGGGTCATCGTTTTCTTTTTTTTTCTTTTTTTTTCATACTTTCCTATCATGGTTAAAAGGCAAAAGATATTCTTTAAACTGATGGCAGTTAAGCTCCATCCACAAAAAAATTGAGTTCAAGTCCCGGGTAATGTTTTTTTTTCATTTTTTTTTTTCATACTTTTGAGATTTTGACGACAGGTCCCGGGTCACCGTTTTTTTTTTTTTTTTTTTTTTTTTTCATACTTTCCTATCATGGTTAAAAGGCAAAAGATATTCTTTAAACTAATGGCAGTTAAGCTCCATCCACAAAAAAAATGAGTTCATGTCCCGGGTCATGTTTTTTTTCATTTTTTTTTTCATACTTTTGGGATTTTGACGACAGGTCCCGGGTCATCGGTTTCTTTTTTTTTCTTTTTTTTTCATACTTTCCTATCATGGTTAAAAGGCAAAAGATATTCTTTAAACTGATGGCAGTTAAGCTCCATCCACAAAAAAATTGAGTTCAAGTCCCGGGTCATGTTTTTTTCCATTTTTTTTTTCATACTTTTGGGATTTTGACGACAGGTCCCGGGTCATCGTTTTTTTATTTTTTTCATACTTTCCTATCATGGTTAAAAGGCAAAAGATATTCTTTAAACTGATGGCAGTTAAGCTCCATCCACAAAAAAATTGAGTTCAAGTCCCGGGTCATGTTTTTTTTCATTTTTTTTTTCCATACTTTTGGGATTTTGACGACAGGTCCCGGGTCAAAGTTTTTTTTTTTTTTTTTTCATACTTTCCTATCATGGTTAAAAGGCAAAAGATATTCTTTAAACTGATGGCAGTTAAGCTCCATCCACAAAAACATTGAGTTCAAGTCCCGGGTCATGTTTTTTTCTATTTGTTTTTTCATACTTTTGGGATTTTGACGACAGGTCCCGGGTCATCGTTTTTTTTTTTTTTTTTCATACTTTCCTATCATGGTTAAAAGGCAAAAGATATTCTTTAAACTGATGGCAGTTAAGCTCCATCCAAAAAAAAATTGAGTTCAAGTCCCGGGTCATGTTTTTTTCCATTTTTTTTTTCATACTTTTGGGATTTTGACGACAGGTCCCGGGTCATCGTTTTCTTTTTTTTTCTTTTTTTTTCATACTTTCCTATCATGGTTAAAAGGCAAAAGATATTCTTTAAACTGATGGCAGTTAAGCTCCATCCACAAAAAAATTGAGTTCAAGTCCCGGGTAATGTTTTTTTTTCATTTTTTTTTTTCATACTTTTGAGATTTTGACGACAGGTCCCGGGTTACCGTTTTTTTTTTTTTTTTTTTTTTTTTTCATACTTTCCTATCATGGTTAAAAGGCAAAAGATATTCTTTAAACTAATGGCAGTTAAGCTCCATCCACAAAAAAAATGAGTTCATGTCCCGGGTCATGTTTTTTTTCATTTTTTTTTTCATACTTTTGGGATTTTGACGACAGGTCCCGGGTCATCGGTTTCTTTTTTTTTCTTTTTTTTTCATACTTTCCTATCATGGTTAAAAGGCAAAAGATATTCTTTAAACTGATGGCAGTTAAGCTCCATCCACAAAAAAATTGAGTTCAAGTCCCGGGTCATGTTTTTTTCCATTTTTTTTTTCATACTTTTGGGATTTTGACGACAGGTCCCGGGTCATCGTTTTTTTATTTTTTTCATACTTTCCTATCATGGTTAAAAGGCAAAAGATATTCTTTAAACTGATGGCAGTTAAGCTCCATCCACAAAAAAATTGAGTTCAAGTCCCGGGTCATGTTTTTTTTCATTTTTTTTTTCCATACTTTTGGGATTTTGACGACAGGTCCCGGGTCAAAGTTTTTTTTTTTTTTTTTTCATACTTTCCTATCATGGTTAAAAGGCAAAAGATATTCTTTAAACTGATGGCAGTTGAGCTCCATCCACAAAAAAATTGAGTTCAAGTCCCGGGTCATGTTTTTTTTCATTTTTTTTTCCATACTTTTGGGATTTTGACGACAGGTCATCGTTTTCTTTTTTTTTCTTTTTTTTTCATACTTTCCTATCATGGTTAAAAGGCAAAATATATTCTTTAAACTGATGGCAGTTAAGCTCCATCCACAAAAAAATTGAGTTCAAGTCCCGGGTCATGTTTTTTTTCATTTTTTTTTTTCATACTTTTGGGATTTTGACGACAGGTCCTGGGTCATCGTTTTTTTTTTTTTTTCATACTTTCCTATCATGGTTAAAAGGCAAAATATATTCTTTAAACTGATGGCAGTTAAGCTCCATCCACAAAAAAATTGAGTTCAAGTCCTGGGTCATGTTTTTTTTTTTCATTTTTTTTTTTCATACTTTTGGGATTTTGACGACAGGTCCCGGGTCATCGTTTTCTTTTTTTTTCTTTTTTTTTCATACTTTCCTATCATGGTTAAAAGGCAAAAGATATTCTTTAAACTGATAGCAGTTAAGCTCCATCCACAAAAAAATTGAGTTCAAGTCCCGGGTCATGTTTTTTTTCATTTTTTTTTTCATACTTTTGGGATTTTGACGACAGGTCCCGGGTCATCGTTTTCTTTCTTTTTTTCATACTTTCCTATCATGGTTAAAAGGCAAAAGATATTCTTTAAACTGATGGCAGTTAAGCTCCATCCACAAAAAAATTGAGTTCAAGTCCCGGGTCATGTTTTTTTTCATTTTTTTTTTTCATACTTTTGGGATTTTGACGACAGGTCCCGGGTCATCGTTTTCTTTTTCTTTTTTTTTCATACTTTCCTATCATGGTTAAAAGGCAAAATATATTCTTTAAACTGATGGCAGTTAAGCTCCATCCACAAAAAAATTGAGTTCAAGTCCCGGGTCATGTTTTTTTTTCATTTTTTTTTTTCATACTTTTGGGATTTTGACGACAGGTCCCGGGTCATCGTTTTTTTTTTTTTTTTTTTTTTTTTTCATACTTTCCTATCATGGTTAAAAGGCAAAAGATATTCTTTAAACTGATGGCAGTTAAGCTCCATCCACAAAAAAATTTTGTTCAAGTCCCGGGTCATGTTTTTTTCCATTTTTTTTTTCATACTTTTGGGATTTTGACGACAGGTCCCGGGTCATCGTTTTTTTTTTTTTTTTCATACTTTCCTATCATGGTTAAAAGGCAAAAGATATTCTTTAAACTGATGGCAGTTAAGCTCCATCCACAAAAAAATTGAGTTCAAGTCCCGGGTCATGTTTTTTTTCATTTTTTTTTTTCATACTTTTGGGATTTTGACGACAGGTCCCGGGTCATCGTTTTTTTTTTTTTTTTTTTTTTTTTTCATACTTTCCTATCATGGTTAAAAGGCAAAAGATATTCTTTAAACTGATGGCAGTTAAGCTCCATCCACAAAAAAATTTTGTTCAAGTCCCGGGTCATGTTTTTTTCCATTTTTTTTTTTCATACTTTTGGGATTTTGACGACAGGTCCCGGGTCATCGTTTTTTTTTTTTTTTCATACTTTCCTATCATGGTTAAAAGGCAAAAGATATTCTTTAAACTGATGGCAGTTAAGCTCCATCCACAAAAAAATTGAGTTCAAGTCCCGGGTCATGTTTTTTTTCATTTTTTTTTTTCATACTTTTGGGATTTTGACGACAGGTCCCGGGTCATCGTTTTCTTTTTTTTTCATTTTTTTTCATACTTTCCTATCATGGTTTAAAGGCAAAAGATATTCTTTAAACTGATGGCAGTTAAGCTCCATCCACAAAAAAATTGAGTTCAAGTCCCGGGTCATGTTTTTTTTCATTTGTTTTTTTTCATACTTTTGGGATTTTGACGACAGGTCCCGGGTCATCGTTTTCTTTTTTTTTCTTTTTTTTTCATACTTTCCTATCATGGTTAAAAGGCAAAAGATATTCTTTAAACTGATGGCAGTTAAGCTCCATCCATAAAAAAATTGAGTCAAGTCCCAGGTCATGTTTTTTTTTCATTTTTTTTTTTTCATACTTTTGGGATTTTGACGACAGGTCCCGGGTCTTCGTTTTTTTTTTTTCTTACTTTCCTATCATGGTTAAAAGGCAAAAGATATTTTTTAAACTGATGGCAGTTAAGCTCCATCCACAAAAAAATTGAGTTCAAGTCCCGGGTCATGTTTTTTTTCATTTTTTTTTTTCATACTTTTGGGATTTTGACGACAGGTCCCGGGTCATCGTTTTTTTTTTTTTTTCATACTTTCCTATCATGGTTAAAAGGCAAAAGATATTCTTTAAACTGATGGCAGTTAAGCTCCATCCACAAAAAAATTGAGTTCAAGTCCCAGGTCATGTTTTTTTTTTCATTTTTTTTTTTCATACTTTTGGGATTTTGACGACAGGTCCCGGGTCATCGTTTTTTTTATTTTCATACTTTCCTATCATGGTTAAAAGGCAAAAGATATTCTTTAAACTGATGGCAGTTAAGCTCCATCCACAAAAAAATTGAGTTCAAGTCCCGGGTCATGTTTTTTTTCATTTTTTTTTTTCATACTTTTGGGATTTTGACGACAGGTCCCGGGTCATCGTTTTCTTTTTCTTTTTTTTTCATACTTTCCTATCATGGTTAAAAGGCAAAATATATTCTTTAAACTGATGGCAGTTAAGCTCCATCCACAAAAAAATTGAGTTCAAGTCCCGGGTCATGTTTTTTTTTCATTTTTTTTTTTCATACTTTTGGGATTTTGACGACAGGTCCCGGGTCATCGTTTTTTTTTTTTTTTTTTTTTTTTTTCATACTTTCCTATCATGGTTAAAAGGCAAAAGATATTCTTTAAACTGATGGCAGTTAAGCTCCATCCACAAAAAAATTTTGTTCAAGTCCCGGGTCATGTTTTTTTCCATTTTTTTTTTTCATACTTTTGGGATTTTGACGACAGGTCCCGGGTCATCGTTTTTTTTTTTTTTTCATACTTTCCTATCATGGTTAAAAGGCAAAAGATATTCTTTAAACTGATGGCAGTTAAGCTCCATCCACAAAAAAATTGAGTTCAAGTCCCGGGTCATGTTTTTTTTCATTTTTTTTTTTCATACTTTTGGGATTTTGACGACAGGTCCCGGGTCATCGTTTTCTTTTTTTTTCATTTTTTTTCATACTTTCCTATCATGGTTTAAAGGCAAAAGATATTCTTTAAACTGATGGCAGTTAAGCTCCATCCACAAAAAAATTGAGTTCAAGTCCCGGGTCATGTTTTTTTTCATTTGTTTTTTTTCATACTTTTGGGATTTTGACGACAGGTCCCGGGTCATCGTTTTCTTTTTTTTTCTTTTTTTTTCATACTTTCCTATCATGGTTAAAAGGCAAAAGATATTCTTTAAACTGATGGCAGTTAAGCTCCATCCATAAAAAAATTGAGTCAAGTCCCAGGTCATGTTTTTTTTTCATTTTTTTTTTTTCATACTTTTGGGATTTTGACGACAGGTCCCGGGTCTTCGTTTTTTTTTTTTCTTACTTTCCTATCATGGTTAAAAGGCAAAAGATATTTTTTAAACTGATGGCAGTTAAGCTCCATCCACAAAAAAATTGAGTTCAAGTCCCGGGTCATGTTTTTTTTCATTTTTTTTTTCATACTTTTGGGATTTTGACGACAGGTCCCGGGTCATCGTTTTTTTTTTTTTTTCATACTTTCCTATCATGGTTAAAAGGCAAAAGATATTCTTTAAACTGATGGCAGTTAAGCTCCATCCACAAAAAAATTGAGTTCAAGTCCCAGGTCATGTTTTTTTTTTCATTTTTTTTTTTCATACTTTTGGGATTTTGACGACAGGTCCCGGGTCATCGTTTTTTTTATTTTCATACTTTCCTATCATGGTTAAAAGGCAAAAGATATTCTTTAAACTGATGGCAGTTAAGCTCCATCCACAAAAAAATTGAGTTCAAGTCCCGGGTCATGTTTTTTTTCATTTTTTTTTTTCATACTTTTGGGATTTTGACGACAGGTCCCGGGTCATCGTTTTTTTTTTTTTTTTTCATACTTTCCTATCATGGTTAAAAGGCAAAAGATATTCTTTAAACTGATGGCAGTTAAGCTCCATCCACAAAAAAATTGAGTTCAAGTCCCAGGTCATGTTTTTTTTTCATTTTTTTTTTTCATACTTTTGGGATTTTGACGACAGGTCCCAGGTCATCGTTTTTTTTTTTTTCATACTTTCCTATCATGGTTAAAAGGCAAAAGATATTCTTTAAACTGATGGCAGTTAAGCTCCATCCACAAAAAAATTGAGTTCAAGTCCTGGGTCATGTTTTTTTTTCCATTTTTTTTTTCATACTTTTGGGATTTTGACGACAGGTCCCGGGTCATCGTTTTCTTTTTTTTTTCTTTTTTTTCATACTTTCCTATCATGGTTAAAAGGCAAAAGATATTCTTTAAACTAATGGCAGTTAAGCTCCATCCACAAAAAAATTGAGTTCAAGTCCCGGGTCATGTTTTTTTCCATTTTTTTTTTCATACTTTTGGGATTTTGACGACAGGTCCCGGGTCATCGTTTTCTTTCTTTTTTTCATACTTTCCTATCATGGTTAAAAGGCAAAAGATATTCTTTAAACTGATGGCAGTTAAGCTCCATCCACAAAAAAATTGAGTTCAAGTCCCGGGTCATGTTTTTTTTCATTTTTTTTTTTCATACTTTTGGGATTTTGACGACAGGTCCCGGGTCATCGTTTTTTTTTTTTTTTTTTTTTTCATACTTTCCTATCATGGTTAAAAGGCAAAAGATATTCTTTAAACTGATGGCAGTTAAGCTCCATCCACAAAAACATTGAGTTCAAGTCCCGGGTCATGTTTTTTTTCATTTTTTTTTTTCATACTTTTGGGATTTTGACGACAGGTCCCGGGTCATCGTTTTTTTTTTTTTTTTCATACTTTCCTATCATGGTTAAAAGGCAAAAGATATTCTTTAAACTGATGGCAGTTAAGCTCCATCCACAAAAAAATTGAGTTCAAGTCCCGGGTCATGTTTTTTTTCATTTTTTTTTTCATACTTTTGGGATTTTGACGACAGGTCCCGGGTCATCGTTTTCTTTTTTTTTCTTTTTTTTTCATACTTTCCTATCATGGTTAAAAGGCAAAAGATATTCTTTAAACTGATGGCAGTTAAGCTCCATCCACAAAAAAATTGAGTTCAAGTCCCGGGTCATGTTTTTTGTCATTTTTTTTTTCATACTTTTGGGATTTTGACGACAGGTCCCGGGTCATCGTTTTCTTTTTTTTTCTTTTTTTTTCATACTTTCCTATCATGGTTAAAAGGCAAAAGATATTCTTTAAACTGATGGCAGTTAAGCTCCATCCACAAAAAAATTGAGTTCAAGTCCCGGGTCATGTTTTTTCTAATTTTTTTTTTTCATACTTTTGGGATTTTGACGACAGGTCCCGGGTCATCGTTTTTTTTTTTTCTTTTTTTTTCATACTTTCCTATCATGGTTAAAAGGCAAAAGATATTCTTTAAACTGATGGCAGTTAAGCTCCATCCACAAAAAAATTGAGTTCAAGTCCCGGGTCATGTTTTTTTTCATTTTTTTTTTCATACTTTTGGGATTTTGACGACAGGTCCCGGGTCATCGTTTTCTTTTTTTTTCTTTTTTTTTCATACTTTCCTATCATGGTTAAAAGGCAAAAGATATTCTTTAAACTGATGGCAGTTAAGCTCCATCCACAAAAAAATTGAGTTCAAGTCCCGGGTCATGTTTTTTCTAAATTTTTTTTTTCATACTTTTGGGATTTTGACGACAGGTCCCGGGTCATCGTTTTTTTTTTTTTTTTTTTTTTCATACTTTCCTATCATGGTTAAAAGGCAAAAGATATTCTTTAAACTGATGGCAGTTAAGCTCCATCCACAAAAAAATTGAGTTCAAGTCCCGGGTCATGTTTTTTTCAAAACATTTTTTTCATACTTTTGGGATTTTGACGACAGGTCCCGGGTCATCGTTTTTTTTTTTTTTTTTTATACTTTCCTATCATGGTTAAAAGGCAAAAGATATTCTTTAAACTGATGGCAGTTAAGCTCCATCCACAAAAAAATTGAGTTCAAGTCCCGGGTCATGTTTTTTTTCATTTTTTTTTTTCATACTTTTGGGATTTTGACGACAGGTCCCAGGTCATCGTTTTTTTTTTTTTCATACTTTCCTATCATGGTTAAAAGGCAAAAGATATTCTTTAAACTGATGGCAGTTAAGCTCCATCCAAAAAAAAATTGAGTTCAAGTCCTGGGTCATGTTTTTTTTTTCATTTTTTTTTTTCATACTTTTGGTCATCGTTTTCTTTTTTTTTCTTTTTTTTTCATACTTTCCTATCATGGTTAAAAGGCAAAAGATATTCTTTAAACTAATGGCAGTTAAGCTCCATCCACAAAAAAATTGAGTTCAAGTCCCGGGTCATGTTTTTTTCCATTTTTTTTTTCATACTTTTGGGATTTTGACGACAGGTCCCGGGTCATCGTTTTCTTTTTTTTTCTTTTTTTTTCATACTTTCCTATCATGGTTAAAAGGCAAAAGATATTATTTAAACTGATGGCAGTTAAGCTCCATCCACAAAAAAAATTGAGTTCAAGTCCCGGGTCATGTTTTTTTTTCATTTTTTTTTTTCATACTTTTGGGATTTTGACGACAGGTCCCGGGTCATCGTTTTTTTTTTTTTTTTTTTTTTTTCATACTTTCCTATCATGGTTAAAAGGCAAAAGATATTCTTTAAACTGATGGCAGTTAAGCTCCATCCACAAAAAAATTGAGTTCAAGTCCCGGGTCATGTTTTTTCTAATTTTTTTTTTTCATACTTTTGGGATTTTGACGACAGGTCCCGGGTCATCGTTTTTTTTTTTTTTTCATACTTTCCTATCATGGTTAAAAGGCAAAAGATATTCTTTAAACTGATGGCAGTTAAGCTCCATCCACAAAAAAATTGAGTTCAAGTCCCGGGTCATGTTTTTTTTCATTTTTTTTTTCATACTTTTGGGATTTTGACGACAGGTCCCGGGTCATCGTTTTCTTTTTTTTTCTTTTTTTTTCATACTTTCCTATCATGGTTAAAAGGCAAAAGATATTCTTTAAACTGATGGCAGTTAAGCTCCATCCACAAAAAAATTGAGTTCAAGTCCCGGGTCATGTTTTTTCTAATTTTTTTTTTTTATACTTTTGGGATTTTGACGACAGGTCCCGGGTCATCGTTTTTTTTTTTTTTTTTTTTTCATACTTTCCTATCATGGTTAAAAGGCAAAAGATATTCTTTAAACTGATGGCAGTTAAGCTCCATCCACAAAAAAATTGAGTTCAAGTCCCGGGTCATGTTTTTTTCAAAAAAAAATTTTCATACTTTTGGGATTTTGACGACAGGTCCCGGGTCATCGTTTTTTTTTTTTTTTTTTATACTTTCCTATCATGGTTAAAAGGCAAAAGATATTCTTTAAACTGATGGCAGTTAAGCTCCATCCACAAAAAAATTGAGTTCAAGTCCCGGGTCATGTTTTTTTTCATTTTTTTTTTTCATACTTTTGGGATTTTGACGACAGGTCCCGGGTCATCGTTTTTTTTTTTTTTTTCATACTTTCCTATCATGGTTAAAAGGCAAAAGATATTCTTTAAACTGATGGCAGTTAAGCTCCATCCACAAAAAAATTGAGTTCAAGTCCCAGGTCATGTTTTTTTTTTCATTTTTTTTTTCATACTTTTGGGATTTTGACGACAGGTCCCAGGTCATCGTTTTTTTTTTTTTCATACTTTCCTATCATGGTTAAAAGGCAAAAGATATTCTTTAAACTGATGGCAGTTAAGCTCCATCCAAAAAAAAATTGAGTTCAAGTCCTGGGTCATGTTTTTTTTTTCATTTTTTTTTTTCATACTTTTGGTCATCGTTTTCTTTTTTTTTCTTTTTTTTTCATACTTTCCTATCATGGTTAAAAGGCAAAAGATATTCTTTAAACTAATGGCAGTTAAGCTCCATCCACAAAAAAATTTAGTTCAAGTCCCGGGTCATGTTTTTTTCCATTTTTTTTTTCATACTTTTGGGATTTTGACGACAGGTCCCGGGTCATCGTTTTCTTTTTTTTTTTTTTTTTTCATACTTTCCTATCATGGTTAAAAGGCAAAAGATATTCTTTAAACTAATGGCAGTTAAGCTCCATCCACAAAAAAAATGAGTTCATGTCCCGGGTCATGTTTTTTTTCATTTTTTTTTTCATACTTTTGGGATTTTGACGACAGGTCCCGGGTCATCGGTTTCTTTTTTTTTCTTTTTTTTTCATACTTTCCTATCATGGTTAAAAGGCAAAAGATATTCTTTAAACTGATGGCAGTTAAGCTCCATCCACAAAAAAATTGAGTTCAAGTCCCGGGTCATGTTTTTTTCCATTTTTTTTTTCATACTTTTGGGATTTTGACGACAGGTCCCGGGTCATCGTTTTTTTATTTTTTTCATACTTTCCTATCATGGTTAAAAGGCAAAAGATATTCTTTAAACTGATGGCAGTTAAGCTCCATCCACAAAAAAATTGAGTTCAAGTCCCGGGTCATGTTTTTTTTCATTTTTTTTTTCCATACTTTTGGGATTTTGACGACAGGTCCCGGGTCAAAGTTTTTTTTTTTTTTTTTTCATACTTTCCTATCATGGTTAAAAGGCAAAAGATATTCTTTAAACTGATGGCAGTTGAGCTCCATCCACAAAAAAATTGAGTTCAAGTCCCGGGTCATGTTTTTTTTCATTTTTTTTTTTCATACTTTTGGGATTTTGACGACAGGTCATCGTTTTCTTTTTTTTTCTTTTTTTTTCATACTTTCCTATCATGGTTAAAAGGCAAAATATATTCTTTAAACTGATGGCAGTTAAGCTCCATCCACAAAAAAAATTGAGTTCAAGTCCCGGGTCATGTTTTTTTTCATTTTTTTTTTTCATACTTTTGGGATTTTGACGACAGGTCCCGGGTCATCGTTTTTTTTTTTTTTTCATACTTTCCTATCATGGTTAAAAGGCAAAATATATTCTTTAAACTGATGGCAGTTAAGCTCCATCCACAAAAAAATTGAGTTCAAGTCCTGGGTCATGTTTTTTTTTTTCATTTTTTTTTTTCATACTTTTGGGATTTTGACGACAGGTCCCGGGTCATCGTTTTCTTTTTCTTTTTTTTTCATACTTTCCTATCATGGTTAAAAGGCAAAAGATATTCTTTAAACTGATGGCAGTTAAGCTCCATCCACAAAAAAATTGAGTTCAAGTCCCGGGTCATGTTTTTTTTTCATTTTTTTTTTTCATACTTTTGGGATTTTGACGACAGGTCCCGGGTCATCGTTTTTTTTTTTTTTTTTTTTTTTTTCATACTTTCCTATCATGGTTAAAAGGCAAAAGATATTCTTTAAACTGATGGCAGTTAAGCTCCATCCACAAAAAAAAATTGTTCAAGTCCCGGGTCATGTTTTTTTCCATTTTTTTTTTTCATACTTTTGGGATTTTGACGACAGGTCCCGGGTCATCGTTTTTTTTTTTTTTTTCATACTTTCCTATCATAGTTAAAAGGCAAAAGATATTCTTTAAACTGATGGCAGTTAAGCTCCATCCACAAAAAAATTGAGTTCAAGTCCCGGGTCATGTTTTTTAAAAAAATTTTTTCATACTTTTGGGATTTTGACGACAGGTCCCGGGTCATCGTTTTCTTTCTTTTTTTCATACTTTCCTATCATGGTTAAAAGGCAAAAGATATTCTTTAAACTGATGGCAGTTAAGCTCCATCCACAAAAAAATTGAGTTCAAGTCCCGGGTCATGGTTTTTTTCCATTTTTTTTTTTCATACTTTTGGGATTTAGACGACAGGTCCCGGGTCATCGTTTTCTTTTTTTTTCTTTTTTTTTCATACTTTCCTATCATGGTTAAAAGGCAAAAGATATTCTTTAAACTGATGGCAGTTAAGCTCCATCCACAAAAAAATTGAGTTCATGTCCCGGGTCATGTTTTTTTTCATTTTTTTTTTCATACTTTTGGGATTTTGACGACAGGTCCCGGGTCATCGTTTTTTTTTTTTTTTTTTCGTATTTTTCATACTTTCCTATCATGGTTAAAAGGCAAAAGATATTCTTTAAACTGATGGCAGTTAAGCTCCATCCACACAAAAAATTTAATCAGCCTTTTTTTAAGCCACTTCATCAAAACCTCTCGTAATGAGGGTGGGGGAACGGATTCCGACAGCTGGTTTTTTGCCGTCGGATTATGTTCCCCCCCTCTCATTTTTCTTAGCAGTGAGGTTCAAATACTCAACAAACTTTTGTTTTCCAGTTGTCCCCTATAGCCAAGTGGTCTAAGCACTGACATTTAACACTTTTGGGATTTTGACGACCAGAGTTCAAGTCCCGGGTCATCGTTTTTTTGTTTGTTTGTTTTTTTCATACTTTCCTATCATTGTTAAAAGGCAAAATATATTCTTTAAACTGATGGCAGTTAAGCTCCATCCACAAAAAAATTGAGTTCAAGTCCCGGGTCATGTTTTTTTTCATTTTTTTTTTCATACTTTTGGGATTTTGACGACAGGTCCCGGGTCATCGTTTTTTTTTTTTTTCATACTTTCCTATCATGGTTAAAAGGCAAAAGATATTCTTTAAACTGATGGCAGTTAAGCTCCATCCACAAAAAAAATGAGTTCAAGTCCCGGGTCATGTTTTTTTTCATTTTTTTTTTTCATACTTTTGGGATTTTGACGACAGGTCCCGGGTCATCGTTTTTTTTTTTTTTTCATACTTTCCTATCATGGTTAAAAGGCAAAAGATATTCTTTAAACTGATGGCAGTTAAGCTCCATCCACAAAGAAATTGAGTTCAAGTCCCGGGTCATGTTTTTTTTCATTTTTTTTTTTCATATTTTTGGGATTTTGACGACAGGTCCCGGGTCATCGTTTTCTTTTTTTTTTCTTTTTTTTTCATACTTTCCTATCATGGTTAAAAGGCAAAAGATATTCTTTAAACTGATGGCAGTTAAGCTTTATCCACAAAAAAATTGAGTTCAAGTCCCGGGTCATGTTTTTTTTTCATTTTTTTTTTTCATACTTTTGGGATTTTGACGACAGGTCCCGGGTCATCGTTTTTTTTTTTTTTTTCATACTTTCCTATCATGGTTAAAAGGCAAAAGATATTCTTTAAACTGATGGCAGTTAAGCTCCATCCACAAAAAAATTGAGTTCAAGTCCCGGGTCATGTTTTTTTTCATTTTTTTTTTTCATACTTTTGGGATTTTGACGACAGGTCCCGGGTCATCGTTTTCTTTTTTTTTCTTTTTTTTTCATACTTTCCTATCATGGTTAAAAGGCAAAAGATATTCTTTAAACTGATGGCAGTTAAGCTCCATCCACAAAAAAATTTAGTTCAAGTCCAGGGTCATGTTTTTTTTCATTTTTTTTTTTCATACTTTTGGGATTTTGACGACAGGTCATCGTTTTCTTTTTTTTTCATACTTTCCTATCATGGTTAAAAGGCAAAAGATATTCTTTAAACTGATGGCAGTTAAGCTCCATCCACACAAAAAATTTAATCAGCCTTTTTTTAAGCCACTTCATCAAAACCTCTCGTAATGAGGGTGGGGGAACGGATTCCGACAGCTGGTTTTTTGCCGTCGGATTCTGTTCTGTTTTTTGTTTTTGTTTTTTCATACTTTTGGGATTTTGACGACAGGTCCCGGGTCACCGTTTTTTTTGTTTGTTTTTTTTTTTTTTCATACTTTCCTATCATGGTTAAAAGGCAAAAGATATTCTTTAAACTGATGGCAGTTAAGCTCCATCCACAAAAAAATTGAGTTCAAGTCCCGGGTCATGTTTTTTTTAATTTTTTTTTTCATACTTTTGGGATTTTGACGACAGGTCCCGGGTCATCGTTTTTTGTTTTTTTTCATACTTTCCTATCATGGTTAAAAGGCAAAAGATATTCTTTAAACTGATGGCAGTTAAGCTCCATCCACAAAGAAATTGAGTTCAAGTCCCGGGTCATGTTTTTTTCCATTTTTTTTCATACTTTTGGGATTTTGACGACAGGTCCCGGGTCATCGTTTTCTTTTTTTTTCTTTTTTTTTTCATACTTTTCTATCATGGTTAAAAGGCAAAAGATATTCTTTAAACTGATGGCAGTTAAGCTCCATCCACAAAGAAATTGAGTTCAAGTCCCGGGTCATGTTTTTTTTTTTTTTTCATACTTTCCTATCATTGTTAAAAAGCAAAATATATTCTTTAAACTGATGGCAGTTAAGCTCCATCCACAAAAAAATTGAGTTCAAGTCCCGGGTCATGTTTTTTTTTTTTCATACTTTTGGGATTTTGACGACAGGTCCCGGGGTCATCTTTTTCTTTTTTTTTTTTTGTTTTTTTTCATACTTTCCTATCATGGTTAAAAGGCAAAAGATATTCTTTAAACTGATGGCAGTTAAGCTCCATCCACAAAAAAATTTAGTTCAAGTCCCGGGTCATGTTTTTTTCCATTTTTTTTTTTCATACTTTGGGGATTTTGACGACAGGTCCCGGGTCACCGTTTTTTTTTTTTTTTTCATACTTGCCTATCATGGTTAAAAGGCAAAAGATATTCTTTAAACTGATCGCAGTTAAGCTCCATCCACAAAACGGGTCATGTTTTTTTTTCATTTTTTTTTTTCATACTTTTGGGATTTTGACGACAGGTCCCGGGTCATTGTTTTTTTTTTTTTTTTTATACTTTCCTATCATGGTTAAAAGGCAAAAGATATTCTTTAAACTGATGGCAGTTAAGCTCCATCCACAAAAAAATTTAGTTCAAGTCCCGGGTCATGTTTTTTTTCATTTTTTTTTTCATACTTTTGGGATTTTGACGACAGGTCCCGGGTCATCGTTTTCTTTTTTTTTCTTTTTTTTTCTTTTTTTTTCATACTTTCCTATCATGGTTAAAAGGCAAAAGATATTCTTTAAACTGATGGCAGTTAAGCTCCATCCACAAAAAAATTGAGTTCAAGTCCCGGGTCATGTTTTTTTTAATTTTTTTTTTTCATACTTTTGGGATTTTGACGACAGGTCCCGGGTCATCGTTTTCTTTTTTTTTCTTTTTTTTTCATACTTTCCTATCATGGTTAAAAGGCAAAAGATATTCTTTAAACTGATGGCAGTTAAGCTCCATCCACACAAAAAATGTAATCAGCCTTTTTTTAAGCCACTTCATCAAAACCTCTCGTAATGAGGGTGGGGGAACAGATTCCGACAGCTGGTTTTTTGCCGTCGGATTCTGTTCCCCCCCCTCTCATTTTTCTAAGCAGTGCGGTTCAAATACTCAACAAACTTTAGTTTTCCAGTTGTCCCCTATAGCCAAGTGGTCTAAGCACTGACATTTAACACTTTTGGGATTTTGACGACCAGAGTTCAAGTCCCGGGTCATCGTTTTTTTTTTTTTTTTTTTTCTTTCATACTTTTGGGATTTTGACGACAGGTCCCGGGTCACCGTTTTTTTTTTTGTTTGTTTTTTTTTTCCATACTTTCCTATCATGGTTAAAAGGCAAAAGATATTCTTTAAACTGATAGCAGTTAAGCTCCATCCACAAAAAAATTGAGTTCAAGTCCCGGGTCATGTTTTTTTCATTTTTTTTTTCATACTTTTGGGATTTTGACGACAGGTCCCGGGTCATCGTTTTCTTTCTTTTTTTCATACTTTCCTATCATGGTTAAAAGGCAAAAGATATTCTTTAAACTGATGGCAGTTAAGCTCCATCCACAAAAAAATTGAGTTCAAGTCCCGGGTCATGTTTTTTTTCATTTTTTTTTCATACTTTTGGGATTTTGACGACAGGTCCCGGGTCATCGTTTTTTTTTTTTTTTTCGTTTTTTTTCATACTTTCCTATCATGGTTAAAAGGCAAAAGATATTCTTTAAACTGATGGCAGTTAAGCTCCATCCACAAAAAAAATTAGTTCAAGTCCCGGGTCATGTTTTTTTTCATTTTTTTTTTTCATACTTTTGGGATTTTGACGAAAGGTCCCGGGTCATCGTTTTTCTTTTTTTTTCATACTTTCCTATCATGGTTAAAAGGCAAAAGATATTCTTTAAACTGATGGCAGTTAAGCTCCATCCACAAAAAAATTGAGTTCAAGTCCCGGGTCATGTTTTTTTTTCATTTTTTTTTTTCATACTTTTGGGATTTTGACGACAGGTCCCGGGTCATCGTTTTTTTTTTTTTTTCATACTTTCCTATCATGGTTAAAAGGCAAAAGATATTCTTTAAACTGATGGCAGTTAAGCTCCATCCACAAAAAAATTGAGTTCAAGTCCCGGGTCATGTTTTTTTTCATTTTTTTTTCTTCATACTTTTGGGATTTTGACGACAGGTCCCGGGTCATCGTTTTCTTTTTTTTTCTTTTTTTTTCATACTTTCCTATCATGGTTAAAAGGCAAAAGATATTCTTTAAACTGATGGCAGTTAAGCTCCATCCACAAAAAAATTTAGTTCAAGTCCAGGGTCATGTTTTTTTTCATTTTTTTTTTTTCATACTTTTGGGATTTTGACGACAGGTCATCGTTTTCTTTTTTTTTCTTTTTTTTTCATACTTTCCTATCATGGTTAAAAGGCAAAAGATATTCTTTAAACTGATGGCAGTTAAGCTCCATCCACACAAAAAATTTAATCAGCCTTTTTTTAAGCCACTTCATCAAAACCTCTCGTAATGAGGGTGGGGGAACGGATTCCGACAGCTGGTTTTTTGCCGTCGGATTCTGTTCCCCCCCTCTCATTTTTCTTAGCAGTGAGGTTCAAATACTCAACAAACTTTTGTTTTCCAGTTGTCCCCTATAGCCAAGTGGTCTAAGCACTGACATTTAACACTTTTGGGATTTTGACGACCAGAGTTCAAGTCCCGGGTCATCGTTTTTTTTTTTGGTTTTTTTTTTTCATACTTTTGGGATTTTGACGACAGGTCCCGGGTCACCGTTTTTTTTTTTTTGTTTTTTTTTTTTTTCATACTTTCCTATCATGGTTAAAAGGCAAAAGATATTCTTTAAACTGATGGCAGTTAAGCTCCATCCACAAAGAAATTGAGTTCAAGTCCCGGGTCATGTTTTTTTCCATTTTTTTTTTCATACTTTTGGGATTTTGACGACAGGTCCCGGGTCATCGTTTTCTTTTTTTTTCTTTTTTTTTCATACTTTCCTATCATGGTTAAAAGGCAAAAGATATTCTTTAAACTGATGGCAGTTAAGCTCCATCCACACAAAAAATTTAATCAGCCTTTTTTTAAGCCACTTCATCAAAACCTCTCGTAATGAGGGTGGGGGAACGGATTCCGAAAGCTGGTTTTTTGCCGTCGGATTCTGTTCCCCCCCTCTCATTTTTCTTAGCAGTGAGGTTCAAATACTCAACAAACTTTTGTTTTCCAGTTGTCCCCTATAGCCAAGTGGTCTAAGCACTGACATTTAACACTTTTGGGATTTTGACGACCAGAGTTCAAGTCCCGGGTCATCGTTTTTTTGTTTGTTTGTTTTTTTCATACTTTTGGGATTTTGACGACAGGTCCCGGGTCATCGTTTTTTTTTTTTTTTCATACTTTCCTATCATTGTTAAAAGGCAAAATATATTCTTTAAACTGATGGCAGTTAAGCTCCATCCACAAAAAAATTTAGTTCAAGTCCCGGGTCATGTTTTTTTTCATTTTTTTTTTTTCATACTTTTGGGATTTTGACGACAGGTCCCGGGTCATCGTTTTTTTTTTTTTTTATACTTTCCTATCATGGTTAAAAGGCAAAAGATATTCCTTAAACTGATGGCAGTTAAGCTCCATCCACAAAAAAATTGAGTTCAAGTCCCGGGTCATGTTTTTTTTCATTTTTTTTTTTCATACTTTTGGGATTTTGACGACAGGTCCCGGGTCATCGTTTTTTTTTTTTTTTCATACTTTCCTATCATGGTTAAAAGGCAAAAGATATTCTTTAAACTGATGGCAGTTAAGCTCCATCCACAAAAAAATTTAGTTCAAGTCCCGGGTCATGTTTTTTTTCATTTTTTTTTTCATACTTTTGGGATTTTGACGACAGGTCCCGGGTCATCGTTTTCTTTTTTTTTTTCTTTTTTTTTCATACTTTCCTATCATGGTTAAAAGGCAAAAGATATTCTTTAAACTGATGGCAGTTAAGCTCCATCCACAAAAAAAATTTAATCAGCCTTTTTTTAAGCCACTTCATCAAAACCTCTCGTAATGAGGGTGGGGGAACGGATTCCGACAGCTGGTTTTTTGCCGTCGGATTCTGTTCCCCCCCTCTCATTTTTCTTAGCAGTGAGGTTCAAATACTCAACAAACTTTTGTTTTCCAGTTGTCCCCTATAGCCAAGTGGTCTAAGCACTGACATTTAACACTTTTGGGATTTTGACGACCAGAGTTCAAGTCCCGGGTCATCGTTTTTTTTTTTTTTTTTTTTTTTCATACTTTTGGGATTTTGACGACAGGTCCCGGGTCATCGTTTTTTTGTTTGTTTGTTTTTTTCATACTTTTGGGATTTTGACGACAGGTCCCGGGTCATCGTTTTCTTTTTTTTTCTTTTTTTTCATACTTTCCTAACTTGGTTAAAAGGCAAAAGATATTCTTTAAACTGATGGCAGTTAAGCTCCATCCACAAAGAAATTGAGTTCAAGTCCCGGGTCATGTTTTTTTTTTTTTTTCATACTTTCCTATCATTGTTAAAAAGCAAAATATATTCTTTAAACTGATGGCAGTTAAGCTCCATCCACAAAAAAATTGAGTTCAAGTCCCGGGTCATGTTTTTTTTTTTTCATACTTTTGGGATTTTGACGACAGGTCCCGGGGTCATCGTTTTTTTTTTTTTTTTTTTTTTTTCATACTTTCCTATCATTGTTAAAAGGCAAAATATATTCTTTAAACTGATGGCAGTTAAGCTCCATCCACAAAGAAATTGAGTTCAAGTCCCGGGTCATGTTTTTTTTTAGTTTTTTAGTTTTTTCATACTTTTGGGATTTTGACGACAGGTCCCGGGTCATCGTTTTTTTTTTATTTTTTATTTTTTTCATACTTTCCTATCATGGTTAAAAGGCAAAATATATTCTTTAAACTGATGGCAGTTAAGCTCCATCCACAAAAAAATTGAGTTCAAGTCCCGGGTCATTTTTTTTAGTTTTTTTGTTCATACTTTTGGGATTTTGACGACAGGTCCCGGGTCATCGTTTTTTTTTTTTGTTTTGTTTTTTTTTCTTCATACTTTCCAATCATGGTTAAAAGGCAAAAGATATTCTTTAAACTGATGGCAGTTAAGCTCCATCCACACAAAAAATTTAATCAGCCTTTTTTTAAGCCACTTCATCAAAACCTCTCGTAATGAGGGTGGGGGAACGGATTCCGACAGCTGGTTTTTTGCCGTCGGATTCTGTTCCCCCCCTCTCATTTTTCTTAGCAGTGAGGTTCAAATACTCAACAAACTTTTGTTTTCCAGTTGTCCCCTATATCCAAGTGGTCTAAGCACTGACATTTAACACTTTTGGGATTTTGACGACCAGAGTTCAAGTCCCGGGTCATCGTTTTTTTTTTTTTTTTTTTTTTTCATACTTTTGGGATTTTGACGACAGGTCCCGGGTCATCGTTTTTTTGTTTGTTTGTTTTTTTCATACTTTTGGGATTTTGACGACAGGTCCCGGGTCACCGTTTTTTTTTTTTTTTTTTTTTTTTTTTCATACTTTCCTATCATGGTTAAAAGGCAAAAGATATTCTTTAAACTGATGGCAGTTAAGCTCCATCCACAAAAATATTGAGTTCAAGTCCCAGGTCATGTTTTTTTTCATTTTTTTTTTTCATACTTTTGGGATTTTGACGACAGGTCCCGGGTCATCGTTTTTTTTTTTTTTTCATACTTTTAGGATTTTGACGACAGGTCCCGGGTCATCGTTTTCTTTTTTTTCTTTTTTTTTCATACTTTCCTATCATGGTTAAAAGGCAAAAGATATTCTTTAAACTGATGGCAGTTAAGCTCCATCCACAAAGAAATTGAGTTCAAGTCCTGGGTCATGTTTTTTTTCATTTTTTTTTTTTCATACTTTTGGGATTTTGACGACAGGTCCCGGGTCATCGTTTTTTTTTTTTTTTCATACTTTCCTATCATGGTTAAAAGGCAAAATATATTCTTTAAACTGATGGCAGTTAAGCTCCATCCACAAAAAAAATGAGTTCAAGTCCCGGGTCATGTTTTTTTTCATTTTTTTTTTTCATACTTTTGGGATTTTGACGACAGGTCCCGGGTCATCGTTTTCTTTTTTTTTCTTTTTTTTCATACTTTCCTATCATGGTTAAAAGGCAAAAGATATTCTTTAAACTGATGGCAGTTAAGCTCCATCCACAAAGAAATTGAGTTCAAGTCCCGGGTCATGTTTTTTTTTTTTTTTCATACTTTCCTATCATTGTTAAAAAGCTAAATATATTCTTTAAACTGATGGCAGTTAAGCTCCATCCACAAAAAAATTGAGTTCAAGTCCCGGGTCATGTTTTTTTTTTTTCATACTTTTGGGATTTTGACGACAGGTCCCGGGGTCATCGTTTTTTTTTTTTTTTTTTTTTTTTCATACTTTCCTATCATTGTTAAAAGGCAAAATATATTCTTTAAACTGATGGCAGTTAAGCTCCATCCACAAAGAAATTGAGTTCAAGTCCCGGGTCATGTTTTTTTTTAGTTTTTTAGTTTTTTCATACTTTTGGGATTTTGACGACAGGTCCCGGGTCATCGTTTTTTTTTTTTTTTTTTTTTTTTTTTCATACTTTCCTATCATGGTTAAAAGGCAAAATATATTCTTTAAACTGATGGCAGTTAAGCTCCATCCACAAAAAAATTGAGTTCAAGTCCCGGGTCATGTTTTTTTTTTTTTTTTTTCATACTTTTGGGATTTTGACGACAGGTCCCGGGTCATCGGTTTTTTTTGTTTGTTTTTTTTTCATACTTTCCTATCGTTGTTAAAAGGCAAAAATATTCTTTAAACTGATGGCAGTTAAGCTCCATCCACAAAGAAATTGAGTTCAAGTTCCGGGTCATGTTTTTTTTTTTTTTTTTTTTTTTTCATACTTTTGGGATTTTGACGACAGGTCCCGGGTCATCGTTTTCTTTTTTTTTTTTTTTTTCATACTTTCCTATCATGGTTAAAAGGCAAAATATATTCTTTAAACTGATGGCAGTTAAGCTCCATCCACAAAAAAATTGAGTTCAAGTCCCGGGTCATTTTTTTTAGTTTTTTTGTTCATACTTTTGGGATTTTGACGACAGGTCCCGGGTCATCGTTTTTTTTTTTTTTTTTTTTTTTTTTTCTTCATACTTTCCAATCATGGTTAAAAGGCAAAAGATATTCTTTAAACTGATGGCAGTTAAGCTCCATCCACAAAGAAATTGAGTTCAAGTCCCGGGTCATGTTTTTTTTTTTTTCATACTTTTGGGATTTTGACGACAGGTCCCGGGTCATCGTTTTTTTTTTTTTTTCATACTTTCCTATCATTGTTAAAAAGCAAAATATATTCTTTAAACTGATGGCAGTTAAGCTCCATCCACAAAAAAATTGAGTTCAAGTCCCGGGTCATGTTTTTTTTTTTTTCATACTTTTGGGATTTTGACGACAGGTCCCGGGTCATCGTTTTTTTTTTTTTTTTTCATACTTTCCTATCATGGTTAAAAGGCAAAATATATTCTTTAAACTGATGGCAGTTAAGCTCCATCCACAAAAAAATTGAGTTCAAGTCCCGGGTCATGTTTTTTTTTAAATAAATAAATATAGCTGCAAGCAGCGATGGAGGGCCCAAGCCGGTGGCACCGTCTTCCTGGTGCCTTTAGTGCAACTAAAGGCACCGGGGTGGCGGTGCCACCGGCTTGGGCCCGTCCATCGCTGCTTGAAGCTATATTTTGGGCACTTTTGGGGGCCTTAACGTGCTCAAAAACTCTTGAAACTTTGCACAAATGTCAGAACCTGCGGCCATCAGGGCCCGACTGAAGCTGGGACCCGGGCGTGGCAGGGGGGCTCGCCAGCGCCCCCTGGAATGGGATTCAAAAACATGTCCATATCTCAAACACGCTTGCATGTAATAATATGAAACTCGGTACACGTATAGATCTCATCGGGCCGAACAACTTTCGTGCTCTAAGTTTTACGCCAGTCCAACAGGAAGTCGGTTATTATGGGTTGTATGGAAACGCATGTTCTGGCATTTGAAACACTTGTCCTAGAGAATTTATCGGATGACCACGAAACTCGGTGTGCATGAAGTCAAGACATGGAGGATGATAAATTGCGAGGGGATTTTTGATATCTCGAACGGTTTGGCCGTGGCGAGGAAACAAATTTATGGCGAATATTGGAAACAGGAAGTGTGTTATAACTTCTGCATACATTAATTGATCTTGATGAAACTTCGGCAGTGTGTTCGCTGTAAGAGGCCCATCACATGGATGTGACTATTGTGAGTCAAAGTTATAGCGCCACCAACTGGCAGCAGGAAGTGTGTCACTTTCAAAATGCTTTGAAATCACCCTCTTATTTTTACCCGATTTGCTTCAAACTTCATCTGTATAATGTAAATGTCACGGGGTGACGATCAAGTGGAACTGCCCCGCTCTAGTTTTGTTCCTAGAGGGAGCGAGTTCGATGGAACACCGGAACAGTTCCGGTTTCTTCCGGTGTAAACAACCCGACGGAGCTTGCTGATTAGGGAAACGAGTGAGCAGAGATTGAGCCATGAGGGGGATTATAAAAGGATCCGGTTGATGGGCAGATGGGGGTGCTCTTTTTGTGAAACGTGACAGCGAAGTCTGCGCTTTGTGCTGGAGGTTGGGGCAAGAGGACTTTTGGACGAACTCAGGTTGGAGGCAATACGTTGCGGTTGAGCTACTGGTTGTATCGGACGATCAGAGGACAGATCGGGAAAGAACTCCCTACTAGGAAGAAAACGCTATGATGTGGTAAAACCGTCCGGTGAGTCCTGTTCTGAACTGTTTAATGCCAGTGGAGACTCTAACGCCAGCCATATACACCGGTTGGATGCACAGTTTGCCAGTGGAGCGGAGCGAGTCGACTGGGGGCTACGATAAGAGACCTTATTCACTGTGAGTTGATGTGAGTTGCAGTGCTTATTGTGAAAGTGAACACGTGTGATCATTTGAAGTGACTGAATCATGCACTAGTGTGGAAATTGAAGTTTTACGTCTGCCTGTTCTCAGTCGTCTCGTCGTAGGCTCTGAAGGCCGAACTGGAATGTGCTAACTGTTGTGTATTGAGTATACGCTGTGTAGGAATGCAACTTCGTCCTGTCCAAGTGGAAGAGGATTTGTGAGAAACTGCTCGCTGCCGTTGAATGCTGACAGCGCTGTACTGCGGTAAGAAGATTCAGCTGTTGGATGTTTAGTCTGTTATTCATCACGTCTGCTCTGTGAATGTAGAAAACTGCCTGTTGCTATGGAATGCTGTTGTTGCTGCCCTGTGGAGTGAAAGCCCAGCTGTTGACGACCGAGACCCGTATACACTTCTTGGGTCCTGTGAACGTAGAGACATTGTCTTCTGCCCGCGAACACTGCCATCGTTGCTCTGTGAGAAATTGTTCTCTGCCATCGAATGCTGTCATCGCTGCTCTGCGGTAAGAAGATTCAGATGCTGGATGTTCAGTCTGTTATTCATCACGTTTGTTCTGTGAATACAGAGAAATTGTCCTCTGCCCGCGAACACTGCCATTGTTGCTCTGCGAGCACTTGTCCTTGGCCATCGAATGCTGTCATCGCTGCTCTGTGGTAAGAAGATTCAGTTGCTGGATGTTCAGTTTGTTATTCATCATGTTTGCTCTGTGAACATAGGGAAACTGCCCGTGGCTATTAAATGCTGTTATTGCTGTCCTGTGGAGAGAAAGCCCAGCTGTTGACGATCGGAACCTGTATACACTCCTGGGGTTCTGTGAATACCGAGAGACTGTCCTCTGCCCTTGAATACTGCCCTCGTTGCTTTGGGAGGAATTGTTCTCTGCCATCGAATGCTGTTGGCGCTGTTCTGTGGTGAGAGGATTCGGATGCTGGATGTTCAGTCTGTTGTTCGTCACATTTGTTTTGTGAACCCAGAGAAAACTGCCCGTTGCTATTAAATGCTGTTGTTGCCGTCCTGTGGAGAGGGAGCCCAATGGTGGACGACTGAAGCTGATACACACTTTGGGGCTGTGTGAACACAGGGAGTCTGCTCGCTGCCCTCGAGATCCCGCCCTCACTGTCCTGTGGTAAGAAGATACAGTGGCTGAATGTTAAGTCTTTGATTCACTATCATCATTCTGTGCACATAGAGAACCTATCCCCCCCAGCCGAAGAGGAGCTGCTGTGCAGACCCCCGCCCGTGCCTGAGCCACTACTTACCGTCCACTACTCGCCTCCAGCCGAAGAGGAGTTGCTGTGCAAACCCCCGCCAGTGCCTGAGCCATTACTTACCTTTTATTGCTTACCTTCCATTACTTACCTCCAGTTACTTACCTCCAGCCGAAGAGGAGCTGCTGTGCAGACCCCCGTCCGTGCCTGAGTCCTTACTTACCTTCCATTACCTGCCTCCCGTCGAAGAGGAGTTGCCGTGCAAACCCCCGCTAGTGTCTGAGTTATTGCTCACCGTCCATTACTTACCTTCAGCCGAAGAGGAGCTGCTGCGCAAACCCCCGCCAGTGCCTGAGCCATTACTTACCTTTCATTGCTTACCTTCCATTACTTACCTCCAGCCGAAGAGGAGCTGCTGTGCAGACCCCCGTCCGTGCCTGAGCCATTACTTACCTTCCACTACTCACCTCCAGCCGAAGAGGAGTTGCCGTGTAAACCCCCGCCAGTGCCTGAGCCATTACTTACCTTCCGCTACTCACCTCCAGCCGAAGAGGAGTTGCTGTGCAAACCCCCGCCAGCGCCTGAGCCATTACTTACCTTTCATTGCTTACCTTCCATTACTTACCTCCAGCCGAAGAGGAGCTGCTGTGCAGACCCCCGTCCGTGCCTGAGTCATTACTTACCTTCCATTACCTGCCTCCAGTCGAAGAGGAGTTGCTGTGCAAACCCCCGCCAGTGCCTGAGCCATTTCTTACCTTCCATTGCTTACCTTCCATTACTTACCTCCAGCCGAGGAGGAGCTGCTGTGCAGACCACCGCCCGTGCCTGAGCCATTACTTACTCTCCATTACTTACCTCCAGCCGAAGAGGAACCACTGTGCGAAGCTCCAACAGCGATAGCTTCATCACGTACTTCTGGTCGAGAGGGACTGAAGAGTGAACTACCCACGCCACCTGCTGGATAGAAAAGGAGATTTGACTTGTTTTAAGTAAATAAAAATAAACGTTTTGATCATTACCTTGTCTGTCTCTTGGTGTCTCTGGGTAACTCCTCGAGGTGGTACGTTGCTGAAGGGGAGGGAAGTCCACCCCGACCTGTGACATATACATACTCAAAGACTCCTATTGATGCTTCATAAGTCCAATAGATATACATATCAGGTCTATTGAACTTATTTCTGGTCAAAGGGGCCTCAAAAGATTTTAAACTATATAAAGTTATAGACTCTTTCTGATGATAAATCAGCCATATACAGAGGTCCCTTTTTGACTTACTGGACATATTTTTGGCCAAAGAGTTCCTGAACATTACTTTGCTTTTCATAAAGATTGACTTGTTGTGATGTTATATTAGCCATACAGAAGTCCATATTTGACCCAAGGAACATATGTCTGGCCAAATAATCCTTAATCTTGAACTTTCCATATATACTCATAGACTCTTTCTGATGCTTCATTAGCCATATAGAAGTCCATTTAGAAGTCCAGATCTTGACTGATTGAACTTATTTCTGGTTCTTATCTTTTAAACTATATGAACTTAGAGACGACTTCTGATGTTAATCAGCCATTCAAAATTCCACAATCGACCTACTGAACATATTTTTGGCCAAAAAAATGACAAAATTCCATATTTGACTCACTGAAAATTGTTCTGGCCATAGACTACTCGAAAATTAAACTTTAAATACATACTCATAGACTCCTTTTGATGCTTCATAAGCCATATATGGCCATATCTGACCTATCGAACTTATTTCCGGTCACTTTCTATACATTCTCGTTAACACCTTCTGATATTACTTCAGCCATACAGAAGTCCTTATTTTGACCAAAGGAATATATTTCTGGCCAAAGAGTCCTCAATCTTGAACTTCCTACACATACTCATAATCTCCTTCTGATGCTTCATAAGCCATATATGGACATATCTGACCTATTGAACTTATTTCCGGTCAAAGGGTCCTAAGTTTAAAAAAAAGTTATAGACTACTTTTGATGAAAAATCTGCCATACAGAGTCTTGGAATTCTGTATACAGAGGTCACTTTTTGACCTACTGGACATAATCCTGGCCAAAGAGTACCTGAACATTAACTTGCTATTCATAAAGATTGACTTGTTGGTTATATTAGCCCATTCAGAGGTCCATATTTGATCCTGGGAAAATATTTCCGGCCAAATAATCCTCAATCTTGAACTTTCCATACATACTCATAGACCACTTCTGATGCTTGATTAGCCATATTGAAGTCCATTTAGAGGTCCATATCTTGAAGGATTGAATTTATTTCTGGTCAAAGGGTCCTATTTGGTTTTAAACTATATAAACTTAGAGACTCCTGATGTTAAATCAGCCATTCAGAATTCCCTATTTGACCTACTGAACATATTTTTGTCCAAAGAGTCGTCAATCTTGAACTTTCTACATATACTCACTGACTCTTCTGATGCTTCATAAGCCATATATGGCCATATCTGACCTATTGAACTTATATCCGGTCAAAGGGTCCTCAAAAGTTTTTAAACAATATAAAGTTATAGACTACTTTTAATTAAAAATCTGCCAAACAGAGCTTTTGAAATCTATCTTTCTAAAGATATTGACTCCTTCTGGTGTTAAATCGGCCATACAGAATTCCATATTTGACCTACTGAAAATGTAACTGGCCAAAGAGTACTCATAGATAAACACTATACATTCAGATTGATTTCTTCTGAGGTTATATCAGACTGAAAAAAAGTCAATATTTGACTTTCTGAAAATTGTTCTGGCCATAGACTACTCGAAAATTCAACTTTAAATACATACTGATAGACTCCTTTTGATGCTTCATAAGCCATAAGCGAAAATTTAACTTTTTATACATTAACTTTTTATATCTGACCTATTGAACTTATTTCCGGTCACTTTCTATACATTCTCGTTAACACCTTCTGATATTACGTCAGCCATACAGAAGTCCATATTTTGACCAAAGGAACATATTTCTGGCCAAAGAGTCCTCAATCTTGAACTTTCTAAACATATCTCCTTCTGATGCTTCATAAGCCATATATGGCCATATCTGACCTATTGAACTTATTTCCGGTCAAAGGGTCTTAAGTTTTTTAAAAAGTTATAGACTACTTTTGATGAAAAATCTGCCATACAGAGTCTTTGAATTCTGTATACAGAGGTCACTTTTTGACTTACTGGACATAATCCTGGCCAAAGAGTACCTGAACATTAACTTGCTATTCATAAAGATTGACTTGTTGGTTATATTAGCCATACAGAGGTCCATATTTGACCCTAGGCAAATATTTCTGGCCAAATAATCCTCAATCTTGAACTTTCCATACATACTCATAGACTCCTTCTGATGCTTCATTAGCCAAGTCCATTTAGAAGTCCATATCTTGACTGATTTAACTTATTTCTGGTCAAAGGGTCCATAAATGGTTTTAAACTATATGAACTTAGAGACGACTTCTGATGTTAATCAGCCATTAAGAATTCCACAATTGACCTACTGAACATATTTTTGGCCAAAAAAAATGACAAAAGTCCATATTTGACTTACTGAAAATTGCTCTGGCCAAAGAGTACACGAAAATTTAACTTTTTATACATACTCGTTAACACCTTCTGATATTACGTCAGCCATACATAAGTCCATATTTGACCAAAGGAATATATTTCTGGCCAAAGAGTCCTCGATCTTGAACTTTCTATACACAATCAAAGACTCCTACTGATGCTTCATGAGTCCAATAGATATCCATTTCTTGAATGATTGAACTAATTTCTGGTCAAAGGGTCCTTAAATGGTTTTAAACTATATAAACTTAGAGAATCCTTCTGATGTTAAATCAGCCATTCAGAATTCCATATTTGACCTACTGAAAATATAACTGGCCAAAGAGTACTCATAGATTAACACTATACATTCAGATTGATTTCTTCTGAGGTTATATCAGACTGAAAAAAGTCCATATTTGACTTTCTGAAAATGGTTCTGGCCATAGACTACTCGAAAATTCAACTTTAAATACATACTCATAGACTCCTTTTGATGCTTCATAAGCCATATATGGCCATATCTGACCTATTGAACTTATTTCCGGTCACTTTCTATACATTCTCGTTAACACCTTCTGATATTACGTCAGCCATACAGAAGTCCATATTTTGACCAAAGGAACATATTTCTGGCCAAAGTGTCCTCGATCTTGAACTTTCTATACATACTCAAAGACTCCTATTGATGCTTCATAAGTCCAATAGATATACATATCAGGTCTATTGAACTTATTTCTGGTCAAAGGGGCCTCAAAAGATTTTAAACTATATAAAGTTATAGACTCTTTCTGATGATAAATCAGCCAAATACAGAGGTCCCTTTTTGACTTACTGGACATATTTTTGGCCAAAGAGTTCCTGAACATTACTTTGCTTTTCATAAAGATTGACTTGTTGTGATGTTATATTAGCCATACAGAAGTCCATATTTGACCCAAGGAACATATGTCTGGCCAAATAATCCTCAATCTTGAACTTTCCATATATACTCATAGACTCTTTCTGATGCTTCATTAGCCATATAGAAGTCCATTTAGAAGTCCATATCTTGACTGATTGAACTTATTTCTGGTCAAAGGGTCCATAAATGGTTTTAAACTATATGAACTTAGAGACGACTTCTGATGTTAATCAGCCATTCAAAATTCCACAATCGACCTACTGAACATATTTTTGGCCAAAAAAATGACAAAATTCCATATTTGACTCACTGAAAATTGTTCTGGCCATAGACTACTCGAAAATTAAACTTTAAATACATACTCATAGACTCCTTTTGATGCTTCATAAGCCATATATGGCCATATCTGACCTATCGAACTTATTTCCGGTCACTTTCTATACATTCTCGTTAACACCTTCTGATATTACTTCAGCCATACAGAAGTCCTTATTTTGACCAAAGGAATATATTTCTGGCCAAAGAGTCCTCAATCTTGAACTTTCTACACATACTCATAATCTCCTTCTGATGCTTCATAAGCCATATATGGACATATCTGACCTATTGAACTTATTTCCGGTCAAACGGTCCTAAGTTTTTAAAAAAGTTATAGCCTACTTTTGATGAAAAATCATCTGCCATACAGAGTCTTTGAATTCTGTATACAGAGGTCACTTTTTGACCTACTGGACATAATCCTTGCCAAAGAGTACCTGAACATTAACTTGCTATTCATAAAGATTGACTTGTTGGTTATATTAGCCATACATAGGTCCATATTTGACCCTTGGAAAATATTTCTGGCCAAACAATCCTCAATCTTGAACTTTCCATACATACTCATAGACAACTTCTGATGCTTGATTAGCCATATTGAAGTCCATTTAGAAGTCCACATCTTGACGGATTGAAATTATTTCTGGTCAAAGGGTCCTAATTGGTTTTAAACTATATAAACTTAGAGACTCCTGATGTTAAATCAACCATTCAGAATTCCCTATTTGACCTACTGAACATATTTTTGGCCAAAGAGTCGTCAATCTTGAACTTTCTACATATACTCACTGACTCTTCTGATGCTTCATAAGCCATATATGGCCATATCTGACCTATTGAACTTATTTCCGGTCAAAGGGTCTTAAGTTTTTAAAAAAGTTATAGACTACTTTTGATGTAAAATCTGCCATACGAGTCTTTGAACTCTATCTTTCTAAACATATTGACTCCTTCTCGTGTTAAATCAGCCATACAGAATTCCAAATTTGACCTACTGAAAATATAACTGGCCAAAGAGTACTCATAGATTAACACTATACATTCAGATTGATTTCTTCTGAGGTTATATCAGACTGAAAAAAAGGCCATATTTGACTTTCTGAAAATTGTTCTGGCCATAGACTACTCGAAAATTCAACTTTAAATACATACTCATAGACTCCTTTTGATGCTTCATAAGCCATATATGGCCATATCTGACCTATTGAAATGATTTCCGGTCACTTTCTATACATTCTCGTTAACGCCTTCTGATATTACGTCAGCCATACAGAAGTCCATAGTTTGACCAAAGGAACATATTTCTGGCCAAAGAGTCCTCAATCTTGAACTTTCTACACATACTCATAATCTCCTTCTGATGCTTCATAAGCCATATATGGACATATCTGACTTGTTGAACTTATTTCTGGTCAAAGGGTCCTAAGTTTTTAAAAAAAGTTATAGAATACTTTTGATGAAAAATCTGCCATACAGAGTCTTTGAATTCTGTATACAGAGGTCACTTTTTGACTTACTGGACATAATCCTGGCCAAAGAGTACCTGAACATTAACTTGCTATTCATAAAGATTGACTTGTTGGTTATATTAGCCATACAGAGGTCCATATTTGACCCTAGGCAAATATTTCTGGCCAAATAATCCTCAATCTTGAACTTTCCATTTATACTCATAGACTCCTTCTGATGCTTCATTAGCCAAGTCCATTTAGAAGTCCATATCTTGACTGATTGAACTTATTTCTGGTCAAAGGGTCCATAAATGGTTTTAAACTATATGAACTTAGAGACGACTTCTGATGTTAATCAGCCATTCAGAATTCCACAATTGACCTACTGAACATATTTTTGGCCAAAAAAATGACAAAAGTCCATATTTGACTCACTGAAAATTGTTCTGGCCATAGACTACTCAAAAATTCAAATTTAAATACACACTCAAAGACTCCTTTTGATGCTTCATAAGCCATATATGGCCATATCTGACCTATTGAACTTATACATACCCATACATACTCATAGACAACTTCTGATGCTTGATTATCCATATTGAAGTCCATTTAGAAGTCCATATCTTGACTGATTGAACTTATTTCTGGTCAAAGGGTCCATAAATGGTTTTAAACTATATGAACTTAGAGATGACTTCTGATGTTAATCAGCCATTCAGAATTCCACAATTGACCTACTGAACATATTTTTGGCCAAAAAAATGCCAAAAGTCCATATTTGACTTACTGAAAATTGCTCTGGCCAGAGAGTACACGAAAATTTAACTTTTTATACATACTCGTTAACACCTTCTGATATTACTTCAGCCAATCAGAAGTCCATATTTGACCAAAGGAATATATTTCTGGCCAAAGAGTCCTCGATCTTGAACTTTCTATACACACTCAAAGACTCCTACTGATGCTTCATGAGTCCAATAGATATCCATATCTTGAATGATTGAACTTATTTCTGGTCAAAGGGTCCTTAAATGGTTATAAACTATATAAACTTAGAGAATCCTTCTGATGTTAAATCAGCCATTCAGAATTCCATATTTGACCTACTGAAAATGTAACTGGCCAAAGAGTACTCATAGATTAACACTATACATTCAGATTGATTTCTTCTGAGGTTATATCAGACTGGAAAAAATTCCATATTTGACTTTCTGAAAATGGTTCTGGCCATAGACTACTCGAAAATTCAACTTTAAATACATACTCATAGACTCCTTTTGATGCTTCATAAGCCATATATGGCCATATCTGACCTATTGAACTTATTTCCGGTCACTTTCTATACATTCTCGTTAACACCTTCTGATATTACGTCAGCCATACAGAAGTCCATATTTTGACCAAAGGAACATATTTCTGGCCAAAGAGTCCTCAATCTTGAACTTTCTAAACATATCTCCTTCTGATGCTTCATAAGCCATATATGGCCATATCTGACCTATTGAACTTATTTCCGGTCAAAGGGTCCTAAGTTTTTTAAAAAGTTATAGACTACTTTTGATGAAAAATCTGCCATACAGAGTCTTGGAATTCTGTATACAGAGGTCACTTTTTGACCTACTGGACATAATCCTTGCCAAAGAGTACCTGAACATTAACTTGCTATTCATAAAGATTGACTTGTTGGTTATATTAGCCATACAGAGGTCCATATTTGACCCTGGGAAAATATTTCTGGCCAAATAATCCTCAATCTTGAACTTTCCATACATACTCATAGACCACTTCTGATGCTTGATTAGCCATATTGAAGTCCATTTAGAAGTCCATATCTTGACGGATTGAATTTATTTCTGGTCAAAGGGTCCTATTTGGTTTTAAACTATATAAACTTAGAGACTCCTGATGTTAAATCAGCCATTCAGAACTCCCTATTTGACCTACTGAACATATTTTTGGCCAAAGAGTCGTCAATCTTGAACTTTCTACATATACTCACTGACTCTTCTGATGCTTCATAAGCCATATATGGCCATATCTGACCTATTGAACTTATATCCGGTCAAAGGGTCCTCAAAAGTTTTTAAACAATATAAAGTTATAGACTACTTTTAATGAAAAATCTGCCAAACAGAGTCTTTGAAATCTATCTTTCTAAAGATATTGACTCCTTCTGGTGTTAAATCATCCATACAGAATTCCATATTTGACCTACTGAAAATGTAACTGGCCAAAGAGTACTCATAGATAAACACTATACATTCAGATTGATTTCTTCTGAGGTTATATCAGACTGAAAAAAAGTCAATATTTGACTTTCTGAAAATTGTTCTGGCCATAGACTACTCGAAAATTCAACTTTAAATACATACTGATAGACTCCTTTTGATGCTTCATAAGCCATAAGCGAAAATTTAACTTTTTATACATTAACTTTTTATATCTGACCTATTGAACTTATTTCCGGTCACTTTCTATACATTCTCGTTAACACCTTCTGATATTACGTCAGCCATACAGAAGTCCATATTTTGACCAAAGGAACATATTTCTGGCCAAAGAGTCCTCAATCTTGAACTTTCTAAACATATCTCCTTCTGATGCTTCATAAGCCATATATGGCCATATCTGACCTATTGAACTTATTTCCGGTCAAAGGGTCTTAAGTTTTTTAAAAAGTTATAGACTACTTTTGATGAAAAATCATCTGCCATACAGAGTCTTTGAATTCTGTATACAGAGGTCACTTTTTGACCTACTGGACATAATCCTTGCCAAAGAGTACCTGAACATTAACTTGCTATTCATAAAGATTGACTTGTTGGTTATATTAGCCATACATAGGTCCATATTTGACCCTAGGAAAATATTTCTGGCCAAATAATCCTCAATCTTGAACTTTCCATACATACTCATAGACAACTTCTGATGCTTGATTAGCCATATTGAAGTCCATTTAGAAGTCCACATCTTGACGGATTGAATTTATTTCTGGTCAAAGGGTCCTAATTGGTTTTAAACTATATAAACTTAGAGACTCCTGATGTTAAATCAACCATTCAGAATTCCCTATTTGACCTACTGAACATATTTTTGGCCAAAGAGTCCTGTAAGGCTGGAGAAACTGGTTGGAGAGATAGACTGGTCTGTGAAACAAGGGACCTTGCTGGAAATTGACATCTGACCTCCCCCATACAGTTTCACTCCCTCTCACACCAAAGACTCACACAAGAATATATATGTGGTTTAATGTGAATGATTAATATGTTTAGTATCATTTAAATTGTCTCAGAGTGAGTGGTACAAATGTCTCATTTCCAACTAAATTAAACAAAAAGAAATCAGGTTTTGAGAAGTTTAGAGAAACTGACACACAAAGGAAGGTTGTCTCTGGCAAATGGTCTCCTACCCCCAAAAGGTGTCAACTCTGAATGTAAATTCCCATTGTTAACATATGAAAGAGGTTTTGGCTATTTAATGGAATGCGGCAGAGGAATCGGGGCGCTTTCTGTATCTAGACTGGCCCGTGATGGCTGGGAGTGACCGAGACTTCCAGCCTCATGTATTTGCATCAGGTTGGGTTCGCATCTCTTCTTTTTATTCATGTTTTATATTGATTATCTTTGAATTGATTATACAATTGACCTGATACCTGATTTAATAAATTGTTACATTTGATTATTCAAACTGATTTTGACCTTGTTCATTTAATAGCCTAGTCTAAAAGTAATAATCAAACATTCGCTCACTTTTAGTGATGCATAGATATTATCAAAACCTTTCATTTATGGAGTCAGATGAAATAACGAGTAAATACATATGAGAAATGTATTGCATTTAACCCAAATTACTTTGAGATGATGGAAAGACGGAACGCGCAAGAAACCTTCCCGTGTTATTGGAAACCCTCATTGGACCAATATAGCGCGGCTTTTACAGTGGTGTCCCCGACGTGATCTCAGATGGATTTCGCGAGCAAAGTCTTTTCCAGAAAAGTTTTGGGAATCTAAAATCAACACAGAGGTTTGAACATCTTCTCTTTCTTCCGCCGCTGTGGTAAGTCAACTTTTTCTGCCCTTTTTAGAAGTGTTTAAGAAAATGTTTGCATTCTTTACGGGTCGGAAGGCTTTTTGTCTAGAAACACGTGTGAGGACGTGATTAGATTAGCAGCGGCAGTGCAGATGAAGAATGAAAACACTTGTATAGATTTGAAAGATCTCTTTGTTTGCCTAAGCAACAAGAAACGAAATCTGAAATTGGAATAACATCTTCCAAATAATGAAAAACTCGACGAAGAACCGAAAAAATAAAGCCGAAAAGTTTTAAAATCAGCAGCATGTCTTTGCCATTGTTGTATTGGCTTGTAAACAAACCAGCAACACAAAGAGAATGAGCAAACAACAGAAATAAAAATCTAAGTTTATAAACGATCGAAAAACGCGTTTTATAAATAAAAAGGCAGGTCGATTAATTGTTTATGAAAAGCAAAGAAAGTTTGGAAAAACAGGATGATATGATTTACACAGGCTAGAAATCAGATCTCGGCTAAGCTAAATGCTATTGTCCATGCTGCTTCCAAACGCTTAACCCTGCTTTGTGTCGCCGGCCCACCTGTAGGCCCAGAGTCACATTGAAAGCATTAATATCCTATACTAAACCTAAACTAATCTTGACAAACTACATTTGAAAGCTTGAACTTTAACACATATGAGATTAAAAAGCATGCAATAATTCTGTTAATTTTCAAATTGGAAATTGTATGAACGCATTATGCTCATAGAACATAATTTAGTCGTTTGTACAACAATGTGCATAGGCTAAATTTAAGTTTATTCTTTAAACACGGGATTGCTTTACTGTACGTGTACTAAAAACACTTAGGTAAAGGCTGTAGATATCCTCTAGGCCATGTGTCCTGTGTTGAACTGAATTAAACACGTGTGTCTATGCCATGCTATGATGTGATTCGCAATGAATTTGAAAATCAGAAACCGCAAACGCACATCTTATTAATCCTGAAACAACAAAACTCTCATATTCAAAGTTCCAGAGAACGTCGCGCATTAGGGTTCAGTAACTCTGAATCTTGAACAAAATTTATGCATTGTTACGTTTGAATTCATTCTAAATGACTCTGAGGTTGTTTTTTCCTAAACATATTATTGGATTCGTATATTTCCACAATTCTGCGACCAGATCAGCAAGGGGCTGAGACCTGGCATCATTGCAAGTATACTTGAATGCAGGAGCGGGTTAATTTCCGTTTAGAAATAGCAAAAGCTATTTGATCAATCTAAATTTGGGTACGCTTATACCTCTGTTCTTAGTTTAATGTTACTTTAGATAATTATCTACTAAAGTAAATGATTGGATTAAGTTCCTGAGGGGGCATTCAAGGAGGTTATGAAAAAAGTATATTTTATTGTGTACGTGTGAATTACGGCAAATCTTAGATATATAACCAATTACCTCTGATTGATGACCAGGACTGGCGAGTTTGTGTCGAGAGACCTGCGAAAGACCAGGACCTCTAAGTGATATAGTCTTCTAAATCTAAGCGGATAGAATATAATCAGAGTTTAAAAGAGAATCCTCAAACATTATAATTATAATTTGAAATGAAAGAATAGAAATTTGAAATCTAAAAAGAGAAACCGCGAACGCGCATCTCATTAATCCTATAACAAAAAAACAAAACAAAAAAAAAAAAACGTTTCCATCATTGTGAAATTAAGCAAATATAAATTGGAACATGGATAATGAGCATGTCCTGTTTAAACTATGGGCAGAAAAGGTCGAGCCTACACTGTACAAACTCAGTAGAAAAGGTCTTACCATAGACACTATTGACAATGAAATTTTCACTTGGTGGAAAACAGTGGGTAGCAGTGTTGTTTTTGGCAGCCCTTTTAGTTTTAGTCTTAGTCTTTTTGACGAAAATGCTTTTTAGTTTTAGTCACATTTTAGTCACTTATAAACTTGATAGTTTTAGTCAAGTTTTAGTCGACGAAAACGCAAAAAGGTTTTAGTCAAGTTTTAGTCGACGAAAAAACAAAAAGGTTTTAGTCAATTTTAGTAAAAAAAAAAGAAAGAAAAAAAATAGTCTTTAATAAATTAATTTAGGTTAAAAAGTATTGGAAATGGGCTTAGGTTTGACAGGTTGCAGCAAGTTGCAATTCATAAAACAACAGTTAACCTTAAAACCTTTGCATAATAAACTAGACTTTCTGAATAATTCGATTGGTTGGGTCCTTACATGCGCTTCGTGAGGCACACACGCACACTAAGCACACACACGCAAGGTCTCTCGCTCCCTTTCTCTGCTGTGCGCGCTACACATGCGTGCTCTTACTCGCTCTATCTAGATTCCGAGAGATTCAGATTTGCGGGCAATTCTGAAATTATCGTACATTATGGGATTTTTTTCATTATTGATCGTACATCGTACAACAACGATTAGAATGCGGCATTGCTGATACTTTTTTTTTAGCTCAAAACAGACCGATTTCACGCAAAATAGGCAGAAATGACATTGTGAACGTCAGACTTATAATCATTTTCGTTCCATCTCGTCTCGTCAACGAAAACTCGAAAACGTCTCGTCGTGTTTTAGTCACCTTAGAGCCTTTTTTAGCTAGTCATCGTAACGTTATCGTCATAAAAAAAAGGTGCGTCAACGAAATAATTGCGTTATCGTCATCGTTGACGAAAACAACATTGGTGGGTAGTAAGCAGAAGAAATCAAAACATGGTGAGACAATTGATGCTTTAAACTTCATAAGTTATAAAAAGCTACATAAGTCAACCAAATTTCTATCTTCGCTCATGGAGGTTAAATGTGAAGAAGTGCATTCAAAAAATGCGGAGGCACAAATGTCAGAGGCAAAGATTCAAGATCTTCAAACACAGCTAGATAGATTACTATCTGAACAGTTAGCCCTGACTAAAAAGTGTAAAAATCACAAAGACACCATTGCAGATCTTAAGGCTAAGCTAAATGCTAAAAAGTCCAAGTCTCCCATTACGCTCAACAGCGATGAGACGAAAAATGTGCCCTTCTTAGATGAGGCAGCCTGCTCTAACAATCGTGCATCTTTTCAGACAGATGAAGCATGTGATCAAATTTTGAAAAGAGTGCCTGTCTCAGCCCTTAACGTGATACGGCACCCAAACGGCACAGAGTCAAGCATCCGACGTCCTTTAACGGTAACTGAATGTAACTTGTTTAAAGCACAGATCGGACCATTCCCCTTGAAAGGGCCATTCGAACCATGGTGGCGACGCATTGTAAGTCTAAAACATGCATTTCAGCTCGAACCAAAAGATATTTGGCAAATTGTTATCAGCTCAATTCCAGATGTTTTGATCTACAAGATACCACAGGTTTTGATGACAGGCACCATTGTGCAGTCAATGTGTCAAAATGAGCCTGAGAGTGAAATCTTTAATAGACTCAAACAATGCCTTCGTGATCTGCGTGGTTGTAGTCCTGTTGGATGGGAACTGATTTTCAATCGGAAACAGAATCCTGAAGAATCGTTTGAGACATATGCAGAAAATATGTTTGAACTTTTTGAGGAGTATGCTGGAATTGAAAATGTTAACCACAACAATCTAACTCTCCTTGAATTACTGCTTACAAATGCAGGTCCGCGTGTACAGCAATCGCTCACGTATGGTGCTTCTCCAGCTCAAAATACATTTGAAGGTATAGTTGGCTGGGCAACACGAATTGAGTCACGAAAACAAATGCATTGTGAGGTAGCTGTGTTAGAATGTCATGAAAATCATCCGTCTGCAGGAGAATCCAGGAAGCCACACTGTGGCAAACTGAGCAGATTCTGTAATTCCTGTCACAAAACAGGCCATACAGAGGAAAAGTGTTGGTCCCTGGACAGAGGCAGACCTCCACCCTATTTCAAAAAACGCAAACAACCACACTCTGACAGAAAACAGCACTCTGCAGATAACCAAAGCTCAAAATCATCTAAAACGCTCACTGAGCTGACAACGTTGATTACTCAAGGTCTTCAGCTATTAGCGTCATTTGCTAGTCGGGTAGCAGCCCAATAGCAAATGGCTTAATAGTTTAACATCTGAATTCTTTTAAATATAGCGATTGTATTATAACTCGAAGTATAATATCATCCTTAAAATTGAATTTCATTTGTGGGCTCACCAGTGCCAAACCGGAGGGGGGTATATCTTTATTTTTGCCTTTACCACTGCAAACACCACTGCAAACATGTGGCACAGGTAACAGCCAAATAAAATTGAATCTGATCAGAGAAGTAAAGTAAGGAGGAGCTGAAACAACAGCAACAATTTAAACCTGGTCAATGAAACTCGGTTTCATGTGAAAACAGGAATTAAAAAAATTTTAACCGTTGAAAATATCTGAATTAACTGTGGTTCTCTCTGCATTTGTTTCTGTCTCAGGTTTTAACACTAAAATTCCTCGAATGACGGAAGCCAGGACGGGCCGGACTCCGCCTGCACCAAAGCAGGACAGCGGGATTGTAGAATATAACCTGAGATGGGTGAAAAGACAACACAAGAGGCCACTCACACATCACAGTAACACACTACTGCATAACTATGGCCTCCCAGTTAGAACTGGATCTAAATTTACAACACAATTGTCATATTTGATACCACCCATCTCTTAGGCATGAACACTGAACACACACCTCCATTACCGCTGAACTCTACACATAGGAAGATAAAGATGGCATAGAGACCAAAAGTGACACTTCACTAATGATCTATTGTCCATCATCACACTGAACAGATCCAGACAGCTTCACACACATAGGATGGTAAAGCTGATCCCATGATGACAGTACACACTACCAACTCATGGGAAAAGACTGTAACATACACATGAATGGCTACAGTCACAAATTGATAATACAAATTCTAAAGCAGAGGCAGACCTGCTATTAAAATTCAAAAATGTTTAACTGATTGTTATTGGTGTGGTTGGAAAATCATAGGGCCCATGATTTCTCAACAATGCTTCTAATAACAGACACATTATAAAAACAAACTAGATCTGAAGTGTGAACGCTTCAATCAATTACACAAAATTACAATTCAACCCTGTCCTGTGACTTAGCCAGCCACACACACACACAAAAAAAACACACACACACACACACACACACACACACCCAAAAACACACACACACACACACACACCAAACTGTCATATGACTAAACACACACACACACAAACAAACACAAACACACTGACACAAGGAATGAACGATCTCCATTCTTGTATTATGCATTGGAAGATTACTGATTACTGAACAAACAATGATTATTATATATGTATTTCTTCATGATTTTTGATTAGATATTATTATTACTGTGAATACAAGATTTGTTGATGCGTACCATCGATTTGATTATTTAGATTACACCGACCTCTTGCTGCATTTCCTTTGAGTAAGTCAGACCAAGAATATTTAAATTCCACTATTTAATATCATCACGGGGGTAGTGAAGAATTGGATATTTAAAATGGGACCACCCTACCTGACCTTGAGGAACACTTGAGACCAGATGTACCATTCACACTTGCTGACATGAACATGATATTTTATATTGAACATGACTTGCTTTTGTTTTGTTGCATTCTTATGCATTTCCTTAAGGACTTTAAGTTCATAAGTGCTCAATCGTGAAGTGGACATTTAAGATGCTTGTCAGGTGTCTCACACAAAGCAGTGTGGAACAAAGGAGAAGCCCTTCTTCCACTGAGGTCTGCCCAGACCACCGTACCGCTGGAGGTGACAGGATTGGTCAAGGAGGGAATCAGATTATCATCATGGGGAAGGTGCCAGAGAAGCAGAAGTTTCTCTATGGAGGAATGACACGTCAACTGAACAAGTCACAAAGGTCCAGATTGACTCTATGAACTTTGCTTACATCACAGGATCACAAGAAGAAAACCTGAACGCATTCATCCACCTGCTGGACTCAAGCTACATACACCTGGTGAGACCAGGTGTTCTGCAGGTGAACACAGCCCACTGAGCTTCTACAGATGCTAACATTATAAAGACACTTTTTGAGTTACATCTCAAGGATTACAACAAACGTCTTACTGTGACCCCGTAAGTGTTCATCCGAATGTGACCCACGGGGCCAAGGAGGGACTGTAAGGCTGGAGAAACTGGTTGGAGAGATAGACTGGTCTGTGAAACAAGGGACCTTGCTGGAAATTGACATCTGACCTCCCCCATACAGTTTCACTCCCTCTCACACCAAAGACTCACACAAGAATATATATGTGGTTTAATGTGAATGATTAATATGTTTAGTATCATTTAAAATGTCTCAGAGTGAGAGGTACAAATGTCTCATTTCCAACTAAATTAAACAAAAAGATATCAGGTTTTGAGAAGTTTAGAGAAACTGACACACAAAGGAAGGTTGTCTCTGGCAAATGGTCTCCTACCCCCAAAAGGTGTCAACTCTGAATGTAAATTCCCATTGTTAACATATGAAAGAGGTTTTGGCTATTTAATGGAATGCGGCAGAGGAATCGGGGCGCTTTCTGTATCTAGACTGGCCCGTGATGGCTGGGAGTGACCGAGACTTCCAGCCTCATGTATTTGCATCAGGTTGGGTTCGCATCTCTTCTTTTTATTCATGTTTTATATTGATTATCTTTGAATTGATTATACAATTGACCTGATACCTGATTTAATAAATTGTTACATTTGATTATTCAAACTGATTTTGACCTTGTTCATTTAATAGCCTAGTCTAAAAGTAATAATCAAACATTCGCTGACTTTTAGTGATGCATAGATATTATCAAAACCTTTCATTTATGGAGTCAGATGAAATAACGAGTAAATACATATGAGAAATGTATTGCATTTAACCCAAATTACTTTGAGATGCTGGAAAGACGGAACGCGCAAGAAACCTTCCCGTGTTATTGGAAACCCTCATTGGACCAATATAGCGCGGCTTTTACAGTCCTCAATCTTGAACTTTCTACATATACTCACTGACTCTTCTGATGCTTCATAAGCCATATATGGCCATATCTGACCTATTGAACTTATTTCCGGTCAAAGGGTCTTAAGTTTTTAAAAAAGTTATAGACTACTTTTGATGTAAAATCTGCCATACGAGTCTTTGAACTCTATCTTTCTAAACATATTGACTCCTTCTCGTGTTAAATCAGCCATACAGAATTCCAAATTTGACCTACTGAAAATGTAACTGGCCAAAGAGTACTCATAGATAAACACTATACATTCAGATTGATTTCTTCTGAGGTTATATCAGACTGAAAAAAAGTCAATATTTGACTTTCTGAAAATTGTTCTGGCCATAGACTACTCGAAAATTCAACTTTAAATACATACTCATAGACTCCTTTTGATGCTTCATAAGCCATATATGGCCATATCTGACCTATTTAACTTATTTCCGGTCACTTTCTATACATTCTTGTTAACACCTTCTGATATTACGTCAGCCATACAGAATTTCATATTTTGACCAAAGGAACATATTTCTCGCCAAAGTGTCCTCCATCTTGAACTTTCTATACATACTCAAAGACTCCTATTGATGCTTCATAAGTCCAATAGATATACATATCAGGCCTATTGAACTTATTTCTGGTCAAAGGGGCCTCAAAATATTTTAAACTATATAAAGTTATAGACTCTTTCTGATGATAAATCAGCCATATACAGAGGTCCCTTTTTGACTTACTGGACATATTTTTGGCCAAAGAGTTCCTGAACATTACTTTGCTTTTCATAAAGATTGACTTGTTGTGATGTTATATTAGCCATACAGAAGTCCATATTTGACCCAAGGAATATATGTCTGGCCAAATAATCCTCAATCTTGAACTTTCCATATACACTCATAGACTCTTTCTGATGCTTCATTAGCCATATAGAAGTCCATTTAGAAGTCCATATATTGACTGATTGAACTTATTTCTGGTCAAAGGGTCCATAAATGTTTTTAAACTATATGAACTTAGAGACGACTTCTGATGTTAATCAGCCATTCAAAATTCCACAATTGACCTACTGAACACATTTTTGGCCCAAAAAAATGACAAAAGTCCATATTTGACTCACTGAAAATTGTTCTGGCCATAGACTACTCAAAAATTCAACTTTAAATACATATTCATAGACTCCTTTTGATGCTTCATAAGCCATATATGGCCATATCTGACCTATTGAACTTATTTCCGGTCACTTTCTATACATTCTCGTTAACACCTTCTGATATTACGTCAGCCATACAGAAGTCCATATTTTGACCAAAGGAACATATTTCTGGCCAAAGAGTCCTCGATCTTGAACTTTCTATACACACTCAAAGACTCCTACTGATGCTTCATTAGCCATATAGAAGTCCATTTAGAAGTCCATATCTTGACTGATTGAACTTATTTCTGGTCAAAGGGTTCATAAATGGTTTTAAACAATATAGACTTAGAGACTCCTGATGTTAATCAGCCATTCAGAATTCCACATTTGACCTACTGAACATATTTTTGGCCAAAAAATGACAAAAGTCCATATTTGACTTACTGAAAATTGCTCTGGCCAAAGAGTACACGAAAATTTAACTTTTTATACATACTCGTTAACACCTTCTGATATTACGTCAGCCATACAGAAGTCCATATTTGACCAAAGGAATATATTTCTGGCCAAAGAGTCCTCGATCTTGAACTTTCTATACACACTCAAAGACTCCTACTGATGCTTCATTAGCCATATAGAAGTCCATTTAGAAGTCCATATCTTGACTGATTGAACTTATTTCTGGTCAAAGGGTCCATAAATGGTTTTAAACAATATGAACTTAGAGACTCCTGATGTTAATCAGCCATTCAGAATTCCATATTTGACCTACTGAAAATATAACTGGCCAAAGAGTACTCATAGATTAACACTATACATTCAGATTGATTTCTTCTGAGGTTATATCAGATTGAAAAAAAGTCCATATTTGACTTTCTGAAAATGGTTCTGGCCATAGACTACTTGAAAATTCAACTTTAAATACATACTCATAGACTCTTTTTGATGCTTCATAAGCCATATATGGCTATATCTGACCTATTGAACTTATTTCCGGTCACTTTCTATACATTCTCGTTAACACCTTCTGATATTACTTCAGCCATACAGAAGTCCATATTTGCCCAAAGGAATATATTTCTGGCCAAAGAGTCCTCGATCTTTAACTTTATATACATACTCAAAGACTCCTACTGATGCTTCATGAGTCCAATAGATATTCATATCAGGCCTATTGAACTTATTTCTGGTCAAAGGGTCCTTAAATGGTTTTAAACTATATCAACTTAGAGACTCCTTCTGATGTTAAATCAGCCATTCAGAATTCCATATTTGACCTACTGAACATATTTTTGGCCAAAGAGTCCTCAATCTTGAACTTTCTACATATACTCATTATCTCCTTCTGATGCTTCATAAGCCATATATGGCCATATCTGACCTATTGAACTCATTTCCGATCAAAGGGTCCAAAAAAGTTTTTTTAAAAGTTATAGACTACCTTTGATGAAAAATCTGCCATACAGAGTCTTTGAACTCCGTATACAGAGGTCCCTTTTTGATTTACTGGACATATTCCTGGCCAAAGAGTTCCTGAACATTAAACTTGCTATTCACAAAGATTGACTTGTGATTTTATATTAGCCATACAGAAGTCCATATTTGACCCAAGGAAAATATTTCTGGCCAAATAATCCTCAATCTTGAACTTTCCATACATACTCATCGACAACTTCTGATGCTTCATTAGCCATATTGAAGTCCATTTAGAAGTCCATATCTTGACTGATTGAACTTATTTCTGGTCAAAGGGTCCTAATTGGTTTTAAATTATATAACATATTATAACCAACATCTGACTTCCAACATGACGTAGAAAAGACCTCATTTGGAGGTAACTTTGCAAACCTAGATCATGTCAATTTCCTGCACCTGTCTTAGACGTTGCATTACAATGCATTCAAGAACTATCTCAATCCAAAGTGCACTAAAGATATTTGCGATGCAATCTGCTGTTGCATCGCTTGCTTATACGCTCAATTGTGCAATGAAGAATAACAATAAAAGTATCATGCACTTTGTTGCCTTGAAATGCATTCAAGAACTAACTCATTTTGAGTTGCATTGCATTGAAGATATTTGTAATGCAATCTGCTGTTGTATCGCTTTGCACATATGTTAAAGTTTTGTGCATTAAAGAATAAAAACAAAAGTAACATGCACTTTGTTGCATTACAATGCATTCAAGAACTTACTCAATCCAAAATGCACTGAAGATATTTTCAATGCAATCTGCTGTTGCATAGCTTGCTTATACGCTCAAGCGTTGTGCATTGAAGACTAACAATAAAGGTATCATTAACTTTGTTGCCTTGCAATGCATTCAAGAACTAACTCATTCAACAATGCATTGAAGATATTTGCAATGCAATCTGCGGTTGCATCGCTTGCTTATAAGCTCAAGCGTTTGTGCATTGAAGAATAACAATAAAAGTATCATGCACTTTGTTGCCTTGTAATGCATTCAAGAACTAACTCATTCAACAATGCATTGAAGATATTTGCAATGCAATCTGCGATTGCATCGCTTGCTTATACGTTAAAGCGTTGTGCATTAAAGAATAACAATACAAGTAAAGGCAAGTGCACACTACAGGATTTTAAAACGTTGGGCTGAACTGTGCAGTTCACACTACATGACTTGCTCTCTGTGAAATCAGGAGTGTTCAAGTTGTTGAGCTGTTCACACCACACGACACAACGTGATTGATCCGCAACAGGAGGTAACTCACTACACGAGGTGACAACAACTCTGTCAGCCAACGATTCTATCTTGTCTACAAACCACGTTTTATCACGAAGAAATCACGCGATAAAACGAACCGGAAATTACGCAATACAGCACGCGCGCCACCACCCAGCGAAGAAGAACACAAGTGCACAACACGCGAGTCTTTGTTTGAATATGGACGTCAGAAAGAAATTAGTGCTGCAAACTGTTTGCGCGATGATTTGCTCTGGAAAAAAAATTAAAAATTCCCATAGACAGTATATAAACGGTATTTTCCCAGTGACCTCAACCCATGCCTTGCTCTGATTGGCTGTAGCTCATGGCATCACATGTGGTTGAGTCGTGCGACAGCTCCAGATATCTAGCATGCTAGATATTTTTCTGGGCTCGGCGACGCGTCCGCGAGGCGTCTGCGAGCGTCTTTGATGCGTTGTTGGCTCTTTCATACTAACAGATTGGCGAGCGTTCATCGGCCGCTAATCCCCCGCGATTTGCACGCGATAACAACCCGACCTGTCGGCGAGCTCAACGATTTGCAAATCGGGCTTAAATCGGGCTTAAAATCCTGTAGTGTGAACTAGGCATAACATGCACTTTGTTGCATTACAATGCATTTAAGAACTAACTCATTCAAAGGGGCGTTGACGATACTTGCAATGCAATCTGAAGTTGCATCGCTTGCTTATACGCTCAAGCGCTGTGCATTGAAGAATATCAATAAAAGTATCATGCACTTTGTTGTCTTACAATGCATTCAAGAACTAACTCAATCAAAAGTGTACTAAAGATATTTGCAATGCAATCTGCTGTTGCATCGCTTGCTTATACGCTCAAGCGTTGGGCAATGAAGAATAACAATAAAAGTATCATGCACTTTGTTGCCTTTCAATGCATCCAAGAACTAACTCATTCAAAGGGGCGTTGAAGATATTTTCAATGCAATCTGCTGTTGCATCGCTTGCTTATACGCTCAAGCGTTGTGCAATGAAAAATAACAATAAAAGTATCATGCACTTTGTTGCCTTGCAATGCATTCAAGAACTAACTCATTCAAAGGGGGGTTGAAGATATGTTCAATCTGTGTTTGCATCGCTTGCTTATAAGCTCAAGCGTTGTGCAATGAAGAATAACAATAAAAGTTGTTATGCTTTTTGTTACCTTGCAATGCATTCAAGAACTAACTCATTCAACAGTGCATTGAATATATTTGCAATGCAATCTGCTGTTCCATCGCTTTACACATATGTTAAAGTTTTGTGCATTAAAGAATAAAAATAAAAGTAACATGCACTTTGTTGCATTTCAATGCATTCAAGAACTAACTCAATCCAAAATGCACTGAAGATATTTGCAATGCAATCTACTGTTGCATCGCTTGCTTTATACGCTCAAGCGTTGTGCATTGAAGAATAACAATAAAAGTATCATGCATTTTGTTGCCTTGCAATGCATTCAAGAACTAACTCTTTCAAAGGGGCGTTGAAGATATTTTTAATGCAATCTGCTTTTGCATCGCTTGCTTATACGCTCAAGTGTTGTGCATTGAAGAGTAACAATAAAAGTATCATGCACTTTGTTGCCTTGCAATGCATTCAAGAACTAACTCAATCCAAAAAGCATTGAAGATATTTGCAATGCAATCTGCTGTTGCATCGCTTGCTTATACGCTCAAGCGTTGTGCAATGAAGAATAACAATAAAAGTATTATGCACTTTGTTGAATGCAATGCATTCAAGAACTAACTCATTCAACAGTGCATTGAAGATATTTGCAATGCAATCTGCTGTTGCATCGCTTTGCACATATGTTAAAGCGTTGTGCAATAAAGAATAAAAACAAAACTAACATGATCTTTTTTGCCTTGCAATGCATTCAAGAACTAACTCATTCAAAGGGGCGTTGAAGATATTTCCAATGCAATCTGCTGTTGCATAGCTTTGCACATACGTTAAATCGTTGTGCATTAAAGAATAACAATAAAAGTAACATGCACTTTGACAATGCATTACAATGCATCTAAGAACTATCTCAATCCAAAGTGCACTAAAGATATTTGCAATGCAATCTGCTGTTGCATCGCTTTGCACATATGTTAAAGTTTTGTGCATTAAAGAATAAAAAACAAAAGTAACATGCACTTTGTTGGCTTTCAATGCATTCAAGAACTAACTTAATCCAAAAAGCATTGAAGATATTTGCAATGCAATCTGCTTTTGCATCACTTGCACATACGCTCAAGCGTTGTGCATTGAAGAATTACAACAAATGTATCATGCACTTTGTTGCCTTGCAATGCATTTAAAAACTAACTCAATCCGAATTCCTTTAAAGATATTTGCAATGCAATCTGCTGTTGCATAGCTTGCACATACGATTAAGCGCTGTGTATTAAAGAATGACAATAAAAGTAACATGCACTTTGTTGCCTTGCAATGCATTCAAGAACGCATTCTGAAGTGTATATAAGTAACTTATTCAGTTGTTTTTTGAAGGGAAATTATTTTATCAGCTGTTGCAATGCATTAGAAAACCTTATTCCAATGTGCAAATAACCTATCATATGTGCTCATTGGATATGAAGAATAACATAAGGAATATGCACTTTGGTTGCCTTGCAATGTATTCACGAACTAACTAAATCCAAAGTGCGTTGAAGATACAAGGCAATCTTCTGTTTCATTGCATTGCTTTACGATCAAGCGTTGTGCATTAAATAATAACATATGAGGAATATAAACAAGAACTAGCTCATTCTGATATAACTAACTCATTCAGTTGATTATTGAAGAGAAATCATTTTATCAGCTGTTGCAATGCAATAGTTTTATTGCATCTATATAACAGTAGATGTTATATTAGCCATACAGAAGTCCATATTTGACCCAAGGAAAATATTTTTGGCCAAATAATCCTCAATTCTTGAACTTTCCATACATACTCATAGACAACTTCTGATGCTTCATTAGCCATATTGAAGTCCATTTAGAAGTCCATATCTTGACGGATTGAATTTATTTCTGGTCAAAGGGTCCTAATTGGTTTAAAACTATATAAACTTAGAGACTCCTGATGTTAAATCAGCCATTCAGAATTCCCTATTTGACCTACTAAACATATTTTTGGCCAAAGAGTCTTCATCTTGATTTCTTCTATAAATACTCATTGACTCCTTCTGATGCTTCATGAGGCATATTTTGCCATATCTAACCTATTGATCTTATATCCGGTCAAAGGGTCCTCAAAAGTTTTTAAACAATATAAAGTTATAATTTACCTTTAATGAAAAATCTGCCATACGAGTCTTTGAACTCTATCTTTCTAAACATATTGACTCCTTCTGGTGTTAAATCAGCCATACAGAATTCCATATTTGACCTACTGAAAATATAACTGGCCAAAGAGTACTCATAGATTAACACTCTACATTCAGATTGATTTCTTCTGAGGTTATATCAGACTGAAAAAAGTCCATATTTGACTTTCTGAAAATTGTTCTGGCCATTGACTACTCGAAAATTCAACTTTAAATACATACTCATAGAGTCCTTTTGATGCTTCATAAGCCATATATGGCCATATCTGACCTATTGAACTTATTTCCGGTCACTTTCTATACATTCTCGTTAACACCTTCTGATATTACGTCAGCCATACAGAAGTCCGTATTTTAACCAAAGGAACATATTTCTGGCCAAAGAGTCCTCAATCTTGAACTTTCTACACATACTCATAATCTCCTTCTGATGCTTCATAAGCCATATATGGACATATCTGACCTATTGAACTTATTTCTGGTCAAAGGGTCCTAAGTTTTAAAAAAAGTTCTAGAATACTTTTGATGAAAAATCTGCCATACAGAGTCTTTGAATTCTGTATACAGAGGTCACTTTTTGACTTAGGCCTACTAGACATAATCCTGGCCAAAGAGTACCTGAACATTAACTTGCTATTCATAAAGATTGACTTGTTGGTTATATTAGCCATACAGAGGTCCATATTTGACCCTAGGCAAATATTTCTGGCCAAATAATCCTCAATCTTGAACTTTCCATACATACTCATTGACTACTTCTGATTCTTTATAAGCCATATATGGCCATATCTGACCTATTGAACTAATTTCCGGTCAAAGGGTCCTCAAAAGCTTTTAAACAATATAAAGTTATAGACTACTTTTGATGAAAAATCTGCCATGCGAGTCTTTGAACTCTATCTTTCTAAACATATTGACTCCTTCTGGTGTTAAATCAGAAAACTTTCAATACATACTCATAGACTCCTTCTGATGCTTCATACTGTAAAAATGAAAACATAGATTTTATTTATATCTAATTAATAAAAATGAGGCAACAGATTACAAGCAATATTATTAATTAAATTTAACAAATTAGAATTGAGTAATAATTAATCAAATTAATTCCTTAAAAATTACAAAATATATGTTATTGCCAACATTGAAGACACCTGATGTTAACAAGCAGAATCACTGAAGGAGAAAACCATAATTAAAGTCACCATTATGGAGATCGGTGTGTGTTTTAGTTGGGCTCTTCACCCTTAAATTATTAACTTTAAGTTTAGTGTGGCTGCTGTACATGAGTTATAACAGCCAGATGAACAAAGAGAAACGGTGATCTGATGGTGTTGGTTGTGTATTAACATAATCATTATTTCACAATCATTTAACCTGAATCACTGAACTTATGTAGAGTCCAATTTATGAGTTAGGTTTATTTGGTTAATTTTAGCTGCATAATATTTGTAGCTTTTTAAATGAAATTCAAACATATGTGCTACAGCAAATATCTTTAGTACACTTTGGATTGAGTTAGTTCTTGAAGGAAGGAGTTTATGAACACACACAAACTGTGTGCCTGTTTTTTTTTAGGCACACACAGACATCAAGATTTAGCGTATGAATCTCAGCAATGGTGACAAACAGATCACCTCTGATCATAAGCTCATTATTTATTCATGCAGCAATGCATGATGGGAGCCATGAATGAGTTTTGATTGGTGCAACCCAGAATGCACTGCAACATGCTATATAATTGTCACCATTGTTGAGATTCACAGGCTGATTATTGATGTCTGTGTGTTGTCTTTTTTGTACAAGAGAAACTTTTTAGTTATTATTTAGATTACATTGTAAAAGTTAATAATATTATGGTGTACAAGGCCAGTACTACTATAGTTAATAAAGTTAACCTAACTCATGAATTGGACTCTATATGAGTTCAGTGATTCAGGGTAAATGATTGTGAAATAATGATTATGTTAAAACACAACCAACACCATCAGATCACCTTTTCTCTTTGTTCATCTGGCTGTTATAACTCATGTACAGCAGCCCAACAAAACTTAAAGTTAATAATTTAAGGGTGAAGAGCCCAACTAAAACACACACGGATCCCCATAATGGTGACTTTAATTATGGTTTTCTCCTTCAGTGATTCTGCTTGTTAACATCAGGTGTCTTCAATGTTGGCAATAACATATTTTGGTCATTTTTACTCATTTTAAATGGTTAACATTTAAGGAATTAATTTGATTAATTATTACTCAATTCTAATTTGTTAAATTTAATTAATAATATTTCTTGTAATCTGTTGCCTCATTTTTATTAATTAGATATCAATAAAATCTATGTTTTCATTTTTACAGTGGCGGATAATGAATTCACAAGGAAGCATGTATAGAAAGTTGAAGATCAATGACTCTTTGGCCAGAAAATTATTTATTAGGTATGGAGACATTATTAGAATGCTATGAGAATACATAGTATGCTACCCTTTGATTACTATTTGGCCAGAAAAAAATTAAATAGGACAAATATGGACTACTGTATGGCTGATGAAACATCAGAAGGAGTTTATGAGTAAGTAAAGTTAAAGTTCCAGGATACTTTGGCCAGAAATATGTTCAAGAGGTCAAATATGCACTACTGTATGGCTGATGTAACATCAGAAGTAGTCTATAAAAATGTATATAAATTTCCCTTTTGATGACTTTTTGGCCTGAAAAATGTTCAATAGGTCAAATTTGGACTGCTTTCTGACTGATAAAACATCCGAAAGAGTCAATGAGCATAGAAAGTTGAAGTTTGGGGACACCGGCCAATATTTATATTCCGTAGATCATATTCGAACTATGGTTGATGAAACATCAAAAGCAGTCTATGAGTATGTAAAGTTCAAGATCGAGGACTCTTTGGCCAGAAATTTGTTTAGTAGGTCAAATATAGACTACTGTATGGTCGAGGTAACATTATTAGAAGGCTCAGCACAGTATGTTAGCCTTTGGTGACTATTTGGCTATAAAAATGTCTGGCTAATTAAATATCAAAAGGAGTATGCAACGTTAAAGTTTCAGGACACTTTGGCCAGAAATATGTTAAAAAAAGGTCAAATGAACATAGAAGTATGTTCATTAGTTTAAACATGGATAACTATTTTGTCGATATGACAGTCTCAGAATTCTCATTCTTCAATGCATATTGAAATCTTAGTTGTAGGCAGAGCAATAAAACACCAATCTTTATTATTTCTCAATGCAAAATAGAATACTATAGTTAGTGTATCGTTAGAATACATTAGTTCGTTAGTATATTGCATGTGTTTTTCTTACATGCACAAGGGATTCAGTAATATCTTGTATGCAATGCATATCTGAAACAAGTGCATATCTTGTATGTTATTCTTCACTGTGCAGCGGATTAAGTTACATCGTGCATGCAATGCTAAAGCACATATTTTATGTTATCGCGTTAATGCACTTAATAAACTTAATAAACTTAATAAAACAAATCTTGTATACAATGCAATGCAACAGCACACATTGCAATTGTATTGTCTTGTAAGCAGTGCAATGAAACAAACCATATATTCTGCTATATTCTTTAATGCACAATAGAATAAGTTATTTCTTTGTATGCAATAAATAATATGTCCTGTTTCATTGCAGTGCTTACAACAAACATTCCATTGTGCATTGAAGACATGAACATATGAACACATAGCATGTTGTGTTGCTTTGCATTGCACACACGATCTATCTTAAAAAGATATGCATTGAAAATAACATCAAAGATATGCACTTGTTTCAATGCATTGCCTAAAATATCGTTCTTATTCAATTGTGCATTGAAGAGATAAAGCATAACATCTATGACGTGCGTTGCATTGCAATGTGAACACATAGCATGTTGTGTTGCTTTGCATTGCACACACGATCTATCTTAAAAAGATATGGATTGAAAAATAACATCAAAAATATGCACTTGTTTCAATGCATTGCATAAAATATCTTTCTTATTCAGTTGTGCATTGAAGAGATAAGGCAAAACATCTATGACGTGCTTTCACAACCTTTCTTAAACATTTGTGCATGAAGAATAACTCAAAAGACATGCAGTTTCAATACATTTTACAAAATAACTGTTGTGATAACTTGTGTTGTGATAACTTATGTACTATTGCATTGTATGGCATACACGATGTAACAAACCGTGGTGAATTATCTCTTTATTGCACAACTGAATAAGAAAATTAATAACATATATGATTTTTCTCCAATGCATAAAAGGATAAGTTAGTTATTTTAAGCAATGCATCAATACAATTGCATATCTTATATGTTTATTCCTCAATGCACAAAGGTTTAATTTCGTAATGCTATACAATGCAAAACGACAAATGTTTTGTTTTCAATCCACAATGGAATAAGGAATTCTTCATTTTTTTTTTTTTGTAAGCAGTGCAATGAAACAGCACATGTTCTATGTTGTAATATTTAATGCAATATAGAACACGTTAGTTTGTGTATCCAATTTCAAGAAACAGCTAATTTCATGTGTAATTCTTCAATGCACAAGGGAATAAGTTAGATCTTAAACAAGTGCATGTTTTATGATACTCTTCACTGCACAACGGATTAAGTTAAACCGTTTATTAAATGCAATATAACAGCACATATTTTATGTTATTTCTTAAATTCTCAATGAAAAAAGTTAGTTTTTGCATGTAGAGTAGTCAATAAAGTAGTCCATATGGCACCTTTTGAACATATAAAACTCTGGGCCAGAAAAGTCCTCGAACTTCAACTTTTTGTATATAGTTCCCTTTAGATATGGCATTATCCTGAAAGTAGAGCATATTTGACCTGATGAACAATTTTTCTGGCCCAGATCTTGATCTTTCTATACATGTTCACAGATCCCTTGTGATGTTTAATCAGTAGTGCATATTAAACATATTTCTGTGCCAAAGAGTCCTCGATTTTGAACTTTCTTCTGATGTTTCATCAGCCAGACATTAGTGCATATTTGACCTATTGAATATATTTCTGGCCAAAATGTCCTGGAACTATAATTTTACATACTCATAGACTCCTTCATATCTAATCAGTATACAGTAGTCCAAATTTGACCTTTTGAACATATTTCTGGCCAAAGTGTCCTTGATCTTTATCTTTTCATGAATACTCTTAGACTCCCGATTCTTCATGAGACAATTGTCTATATTTCACGTATTGCACATAATCATGGCCAAAGCGTCCTGGAACCTTTACTTTCTATACATACTAGAAGACATCTGAGAATGTTACATCGACCAAATAGTTATCTATATTTAAACTAAAGAACATATTTCTGGCCAAAGTGTCTTTGATCTTGAACATTTTATACATGCTCGTAGTCTCCTCTACTGTTAAATCAGAGAGACTGTTAGTTCAAATTTGACCTAATGAAAGCTTTAAGCCAAAGAATCCTTGAACTTTTACATTTTTAACAAACTTTTAGACTCCTTCTGATGTTTCATCAGCCATACAGTAGTGCAAAATTGACCGATTTAACATTTGTATGGCCAAAGTGTCCTGTAACTTTAATGTTAGATTCTCATAGACTACTTCTAATGTTTCATCAGCCAGACCAGGCAAATATCTGGCCAAAGTGTCCTGGAACTTTAATTTTACATACTCATAGTCTGCTTTTGATGTATCATCAGCCAGACAGTAGTCTTTATTTTTCCAATTGAACTTTTTTCTGGCCAAAGAGTCATCAAAGGCTAACATACTATGCATTCTCATAGCCTTCTGATAATGTTACCTCGACCATATTATAGTCAATTTCATCAGCCATACAGTAGTCCAAATTTGTCCTATTGAACACTTTTCTGACCCTAGTCATCAAAGGGTAACATGTAATGTTACTTCGACCATACAATAGTCCATATTTGACCTACTAAACAAATTTCTGGCCAGAGTCCTCGGTTCTGAAGTTTACATACTCATAACTCAGCCAGAAGTCCATATTTTTCCTATTGAACAAATTTCTGGCCAAAGTGTCCTGGAACTTTAACGTTACATACCCAGACTACTTCTAATGTTTCACCAGCCAGAGAGTAGTGCATATTTGATCTATTGAACATATTTCTGGCCAAAGTGTCCTGGAACTTTAACTTTACATACTCACAGACTACTTAGCTAGACAGTAGTCTTTATTTGTCTGATTGAACATTTATCTGGCCAAAGAGTCATCAAAGGGTAACATACTATGCATTCTCACAGCATTCTAATAACGTTACCTCGACCATACAGTAGTCCATATTTCACCTACTAAATACATTTCTGGCCAAAGAGTCCTTGATCTTGAACTTTCTGTAAATGCTCATTGACTCTATTTTGATGTTTCATCAACCATATAGTAGTCCAAATATGATCTACGGAATATAAATGCTGGCCGAAGTGTCCCCAAACTTCCACTTTCTATACATGCTCATTGACTCTTTCAAGTTCATCAGTCAGACAGTAGTCCAAACTTGACCCATTTAACAGTTTTTAGGCAAAAAGGTCATCAAAGGGTAAATTTATATACATTTTTATATATTACTTCTGATGTTACATCAGCCATACAGAAGTGCATATTTGACCTCTTGAACATATTTCTGGCCAAAGTATCCCGGAACTTTAACTTTACTTACTCATAGACTCCTTTTTCATGATTCATTGGCCAGACAGTAGTCCTTATTAGTCCTATTGAACATTTATCTGGCCAAAGAGTCATCAAATGGTAACATGCTATGCATTCTCATAGCATTCCAATAATGTTACCTCGACCATATCCAGTCCATATTTGACCTACTAAACAAATTTCTGGCCAAAGAGTAGTTTTTGGCCAAAGTCTCATCGATCTTTAACTTTCTATACATGGTCAGAGATTCCTGTTATGTTTCATTAGCAATACAGTAGTCCATATTTGACCTACCTAACTACCTAATAAACAATTTCATGGCCAAAGTGTCATCGATTTTTAACTTTCTATACATGATATACATGAATTCCTTATGAATTCATTATTCCTTGTGTTGTGGGTGAATTTGACCCGTTTCGATTTTCTAGTTGATGGAAATACTGGTTAACCTATGTTTTTTTTCTTGATATTTTGTTACTTTTTTCTCATTTATCTTCATGAATATGCATGCAAAGTTTCGACATGCTCATGTGTTTTGACATATACAAACAAAATTTCTATTACGTTCGTGATGTTCGCGGGTCAATTTGACCCACATATTTTAACGCTCTAAGGCAACTGTACCGACCCAAAATAATAACATTTATTGGTTATATTTTGTTATTGTGGCTTTTTACTAGCTTATGAAGCTAAAAAATTCGCTTTTCCATACTTTTTTCAATACAGAAAAATATTTTGTAAGCCACAGATTGTAAAAATTAGCGATCATTAATTTTTTTCAAGCTACCTGAAATAAAATTAAACCTTTTTTCTTGATATTTTGTGACTTTTTCTCATTTATCATCATGAACATGCATGCAAAGTTTCAACATGCTGATATGTTTTGACATATACAAACAAAATGACTATACGTTTGTACTATTACTAATAGTGTCAATTTGACCCTCATAGGCAGCTATTCAAAAGAAACTGTACATACAAAAAATTAAAAACATTTATTTTATGTATGGCAGGGCACTTGTGATGTGAGGTGTGCCCATCCAAGTGCGAGAGCAAAACCAGCACCGTGTGTGAAGTGCAAGAAATTCATATGCAGAAAACACACACTTGCTGTGTGCTCATCATGTCAGAAGTAACTTCTTGACTTTATGAAATGAGTCTACAAAACAAAAGTTGAGCCAACTTAGGAAAAGTAAACATTATTTTCAGTATACAGCTAAATTTAATTGTTCAGTTAAGATGTTCCAAGCATAAAATGTAAAAATATATATATATAAACAAAAACGTAAAAAAAAACAAAAACAGTATACTGTTAAATAATAATAATAAAATGTTGTCAAAACAAAACTGTTTTAAAAATATTTTCATAAATCATATTTTCATATTTTAAAAAAAAAAAATTATGTTTGACAAATGTTGATATTAAAAGTTTACAATTTGTACCTGAATCTTTGTTGTTTTTCATAGTGCGACTTTTGAGGAATTGTATTGAATCCAATTAGGGTCAATTTGACCCGCACCATAAAGGGTTTACACAGAAATCGAACAGTGCACAAGGGTTATCTGTACAGTAGTCCATATTTGACCTTTTGAACATTTTTCTGTCCTAAGAGTCCCCGATCTTGATCTTTCTGTATATGCCCATTGACTCCTTCTAATGTTTCATCAACCATATAGTAGTCCAAATATGATCTACGGAATATAAATGCTGGCCGAAGTGTCCCCAAACTTCAACTTTCTATACATGCTCATTGACTCTTTTGAACATATTTCTGCCAAAGAGTCCTTGAGCTTGAACTTTCTATACATACTCATTGACTCCTTCGGATATCTCATCAGACATAAAGTAGTAAAAATTTGACCTATTGAACATATTTCTGGCCAAAGTGTCCTGGAACTTTGACTTTACATACTCACAGACTCCTTTTGATGTTTCATCAGCCAGACATAGTCCTTATTTGTCGTTTTGAACATTTATCTGGACAAAGTGTCATCAAAGGGTAACATACTATGCATTCTCATAGCATTCTAATAATGTTACTTCGACCAAACAATAGTATATTAAACCCACTAAACAAATGTCTGGCCAAGGAGTCCTCGGTCTTGAACTTTACATACATGCTCACAGATTCCGTGTGGTTTCATTAGCCATAGAGTAGTCCATATTTGAACTATTGATGATATTTCTGGCATAAGAATCCTCAATCTTTATCTTTCTGTACATGCTCATTGACTCCTTCTGATGTTGCATCAACCATAATAGTAGACCAAATATGACCTAATGCACATAAATGCTGGCCGAAGTGTCCCCAAATATCAACTTTCTATACATGCTCATTGACTGCTTCGGATGTTTCATCAGTCAGACTGTAGTCCAAATTTGACCTATTGAACATATTTCTGGCCAAAGGGTCATTAAGGCTAACATACTCTGCATTCTCATAGCCTTCTGATAATGTTACCTTGACCATACAGTAATCCACTTTTGACCTACTAAACAAATTTTTGGCCAAAGAGTCCAAGATCTTGAATTTCTATACATGCTCACAAACTCCTTCTGATTTTTCATCAACCATGGTAGTCCAAATATGACATACTGAACATAAATAATGGCCAAAGTGTCCCCAAACTGGATACTTTGGCCAGAAATATTTTCAATAGGTCAAATTTGGACTACAATGAGTCAATGAGCATGTACAAAAAGTTGCATAGTATGTATAGAAGTTTCCAGGACCCTTTTGCCTGAAATTATGTTCAGCAGGTGAAATATGGACAATTGCCCGGCTGATGAAGAAACCAGGAGTCTAAGAGTATGCATTAAAAGATAAAGATCAAGGACACTTTGGCCAGAAATAGGTTCAAAGTTTCAAAAGTTAGCTTTTGTATGTCTGATGAAACATCAGAAGGAGTCACTGAGAAGAAAGTTAAAAATCGAATTCTCTGGCGAGAAATTTAGTTTAGTAGCTCAAATATGGACTACTGAAAGGTACTGCATAGTATGTTAGCCTTTCATGCCATTTGAACTAATGTCTGCCTGATTTAACATCAGAAGGAGACTATGGGTGTGTATAGAATGTTCAAGATCAAGGAAACAAATACTTTCATTAGGTTAAATACAGTCGATGTAAAATTCTCAGAAGTCTATTAGTATGTATAGAAATGAAAGGTTCCAGGACCCTTTTGCCAGAAATATGTTCAATAGGTCAAATTTGGACTACTGTACAGCTGGTGAAACATCCAAAGAGGTCAATGACCATGTAAAAAAAGTTGTATAGTTTAATTTATAGTATAATTTACATTTAAGGCGAGACACTACAGGTGAATAGGGTACAAAATAATAAATATCACCATGAAACTTCCTCAGTTACACAAGTTCATAAAAAAAAATGTATTACAAGTTTTTGAAATTTGTATGTCAGACGGTCCTCGGTCGGTTCTGACCGAAATATTTTCTGTTTTGAATTTCTAAAAATCACAGCTTCATCGGAATGTTATGAAACTTGGTGACTTTTATGGCATTAGGTACAATCTACAAATCGGCCACAATCCTAAAAAAAGTACACAGCAGGGGGGACACTCTACAAAATCAAGAGTGCAAAACAGACACACCCACCCACACACACACACACATACAAACACACGTTTATACACATACACACCAATAAATTCTGATTACAAAAAATATGTTTAGAATTTTTAAAAATCACAGCTTCATCGGAATGTTACGAAACTTGGTGACTTTTATGGCATTATGTTAAGGTCATGATCCGAGCATGCTAAGTGGTCATAAAAAAATAGTCACACTTGTGGTCTTTGGTCAAAAATGACCCCCATAGGAAATGTACATTTTAAGTACACAGCAGTAAAGGGGTGACACTCTAAAACATCAAGAGAAAAAAAAAGTAAAAAAAAAATTTTTAGAATTTTTTCCCCCCAAATTTTTTATTTATTTATTTGTATGCATATATATTTGAAACATATATATTAAACATCATTATATCACTAATCCATGATGACATATTAGGTGGATTGTGTGATTTCCACTCTAGAATAATTTTTCTAGGCAAGCTTCTCTTTCTAACACAATGTTTAGGTTTGACTAATCATAATGCAAAAACTAACCCATTAAATCACTATTTCTAAAAAAAATAAATAAATATAAAACTTGATAAGAAATAGTTTTTGAGATTGTTTAAATATATATTCAAATCCACCAAAAAAAAGAAAAAAAAGTAAATGTGTTCATAAACAGCTGGGGAAGTCACATGCCTCTCCATAGAGTGCTGTTTATGCCATCTAGTGGTTACAACATGGTTCTACGCTTTCTCTCCATACTCTAGCCAGATAGTGCTAATCTGCTTCAACCATTTTTTTTAAGGCCTAGACTCTATATTAAACTAAAATACTGCATGAAAAAAAAAAGAAAAAAAAAGAGGCAAAAATAGACCATCAATATTGCATACATATTAATAAATTCAATAAAATTCTCTCAAAATACAAAATTAAAAAGAAAAAATACTATAGAACAAAAATAAATTGCATTGGTTTTACTGGGATGGAGGAAATAAAACTTTTAGGAGTCCGGTCACTTCTGACCAGGAAGGGCCAGGAGGTGACTCCGAAACGAAGACCATCTGAGGGTTAATTATGCAAATTAGGCATTTTCTCATTAAATATGCGCAATTTTGCATATATTTTCGGTAGATAGATCTGAACATATGATAAAGCCAGGTGCAAAATTCTTTTTTAATTTTGATTACACACAAGATGAAAGAAGATGTTCAGAGGGATTTCAGGATGTATGCTTTAATTACCTAGGAAATCAAAATATACTGTCCACCTTAAAAAAATAATTTTCGCCATATTTTTTTTGATTAAAATGTCACATAAATCAGGCCAGGAATGATTTATTAACAAATCCCTCTGAACATATCTTCAGAATACTGCTAAGTGTATAACTGGAAAGTTTGGTGTACATCGGTGCTACATAGGCTGAGATGTTTCTACTGGAGAATGACAAAAAACTCATTTTGAGAAAAAGGCATTTAAAGATTTGTAATGTAAAAAATCATACTTTTTTAGTGGAAACAACTATTTACTGACACAATATTTTATCAAATCATTAGCAACAACAATACAAACCACATAAATCACATCAAAACTTATAAACACAGCATTTATGGCCTTCAACTGAACAGAAAAACAGCCAAAAACACACATCTAAATGTCAGAGCGCGTCACGTGATGCATCTGAACCAATCACGTTGTCAGAAATTGACATCAGCCAAGGAGATTTCGCTTTTAGAGTTAAATGCCCATATACTTTCACGTTTGGTTGCTGATGAAAAGGAAATGACCATATTTGCATCCGACAGCATTGTAAAGGAGAGAGAGCACTTTCAAGCGATGTGTGAGAACCTACTCGGTTACTAATGTAACCTCGGTTCTCTCTAGAGAGAGGAACGAGTACTGCGTTGTCGTAGCAACGCATTGGGGAAAATCCTTTTCCACGAGAATACTAAAGCAAAAAATTATCCTTAATTTTGTATCAATGTAAAGCGCATTGCCACAGCATAAAGACCTAGGCGAGACAGCTCGCGCGCCTATTGGCTGCTGTGCGGCAAATGCTTAAGCCAATGGAGCGAGCCCTAGAGTGACGTCACACCCAATGAGTGATTTTTAAAGCGAAAAAACCAGAGCGCAGACACGGCAAGAAACGCAGTACTCGTTCTCTCTCTAGAGAGAACCGAGGTTACGTTAGTAACCGAGTACGTTCTCTTACGAGAGATACTCTCGTACTGCGTTGTCGTAGCAACGCATTGGGGAACACCCTGTAAGACGCCGTGTATGCAGTGATCCGACACCATAGACCCAGAGCACTGAGCTGGGGTTCATACAGTACATAATCACCTATAGGACTCACAGAGAATCCTGAAAGAGGTGGGTTCTAACCACCATCTCTCACAAAATCGACTGCACATAGCAGATCAGCATAAATTGACTGCACTCAGCAGCTCAGCATAACAATGCCATAAAACGGCGACTGAAATCTCAGTCTAATATAAACACGGTTATCTTAAACCGATAAAATCCTGGCCTGTAAGGCGGGCACCTCGAGGTTGTAAAACCTGATAAATGTAGACTGTGAGGCCCAGCCTGCCGCCATACAAATATCCTGTAAGGCAATCCCACTCGACCAAGCCCACGAAGAAGCCATACTTCTCGTGGAGTGCGCTCTAACACCCAAAGGGCACTGAATGCCTTTGGATGCGTACGCTAGAGCTATCGCGTCTACTATCCATCTGGATAGACTCTGCTTCGAAGTGGCCAGTCCCTTGAGACACCCACTAAACGAAACAAAAAGCTGCTCCGTCTGTCTGAAAGCAGACGAGCGCGACACGTAAGCTCTCAATGCCCTCACTGGGCAGAGAAAATTATCGTCCATATTGTCCCCGGTGACTGGAAGGGCAGACAGGGAAATAACCTGCGCCCTAAACGGTGTGTTTAGGGATTTTGGAACGTAACCATGCTTAGGTTTGAGCACGACTCTGGAGTCATTAGGCCCAAATTCCATGCACGACGCGCTCACGGAGAGCGCGTGCAAGTCCCCAACGCGCTTCACTGAAGCGAGAGCCAGGAGAAACACCGTCTTGAGCGACAGGTGTTTCAAATCAATCTCCTGAAGAGGCTCAAAAGGAGGACCCTTCATGGCGTCCAGCACCGTAGAAAGGTCCCAAATGGGAACAGTGGGAGGTCTGGGTGGATTAAGTCTCCTAGCTCCTTTAAGGAACCAAATGACTAAATCGTTCCTTCCTATGGACTGGCCGTGAGCGGTTTCAGAAAAAGCCGCTATAGCCACCACATATACTTTGAGCGTGGAAGGGGATCTCCCATTATCCAATAGCTCTTGTAAGAAGGACAAAACCTCTGTTACTCCGCAGTCTTGGGGGTGACACGCCACGAGACGTGCACCAGCCAGAAAAAACAGACCATTTAGACGCATAGAGCCGTTGCGTAGACGGAGCTCTAGCCTGTGTGATCGTGTTCAGCACTCCCTGCGGGAGGTCAGCGGATACCCGTTGATGGCCCACACGTGAAGGGACCATAACTCCGGGTGAGGATGCCAAATCGAACCATTTGCTTGAGAAAGGAGATCCCTCCTCAGAGGCACTGGCCACGGGGCGGTGCTGGCTAACTGCATCACAGCTGGGAACCAGGGCTGATTCAACCACAGCGGTGCTACCAGCAGCACTGAGCATCCTTCCTCCCTGATCCTCTCCACCACTTGGGTCAGGAGGGAGACAGGGGGAAAAGCATACAGCGGGCGGCGCGGCCACTGATGAGCCAGCGCGTCCCTGCTCTTTGAGTAAAATTCCAGACAGTGAGCGTTTTCCGGAGACGCAAAGCGGTCTACTTCTGCTCTGCCGAATTTCTTCCACAACAGTTGCACTGTGTGTGGGTGTAACGACCATTCTCCTGCCGGAACGCGGTTCCTGGACAGTACATCTGGTCCAACATTCAGGTGTCCTGGCACGTGCGCCGCCCTTAATGAAAGGAGGTTGCAGCGCGCCCATACCAGAAGGCGTCTGGTCAGCCTGTATAATGACAGGGACCTGAGGCCGCCCTGGCGATTTATATATGACACCACTGACATGCTGTCTGAACGTATCAGTACGTGGCAGCCCATAAGCAGGGGACGAAAGCGAGTGAGCGCTTTGCACACTGCTAACATCTCGAGGCAGTTTATGTGGAAGAGCTTCTCTCGCTCTGACCAAAGGCCAAACAGCGGTCTGCCCTCGAGCAGCGCTCCCCACCCTGCGTTGGATGCGTCCGTAGACACCACCCTCAGACTCGAGGAAGATGTCACGGGGTGACTTTTGTATGGGGCGGAACCATAGGGGTGGAACCATAGTGGCGGAGATTGGTTCCGCCCGGATCAAACACCTCCACTTCCGGTTCCCTTCCCGGCTCCAAAATCAGGGTTAATCGGTGGCAGGTGCACCAATGAACAGCGCGATCTCCAGATTGGATGAAGGGGAAGCAGGAGGAGTATAAAGAGAGCTTCCAGAATTCAGTTGTCGTCAGTTGTTGCAGCGGTCTTACACAGCCGCAGCTGTTAGTTCCGGGTCGGGCTCAAGCCAAGCGTGGTGGGAACCTCTTCCAGCCGTCGCGGCGATAGGATCTGGGCATCTGGGCAAACACAAAGAGGAAGGAAAGAGACGGGGCTGAGTATAATACAAACCGTGTTTTGCATTGTGATTCAAGTGTCAAGTGTGTGTTCCGCTACTGGGAAGTTACATGCAGGACAGCTTCCCGGAAGTGTTGATAAACGAATCCCTTCGGGAGAGAGAGCACAGCAGCCAGGACGCGAGCCGAACACTGCAAGAGAGAATAAGACGAGAACACGGGTTGGTCAACGTGTGAGTACCCTGAAAAACTTATGCAGTAGAAAACTCATTGGAAGTGTATCATCTGTGAGCTTTGTGAAGTTGGATCTAGGAACACGAGTGGCCCCACTGCGGAGAGTGACCGTGGGAAAGCCAGCGACAGTGGACAGGAAAGACGCCGGGGTGGTGCGGCAGCGACGTTCTCCCTTGCTGGTCCTTCGCTATAACAGCGCTTCAGCGATTCCCCCCCGAGATAAACGACGTGGAAAAAGTGGTCTCTGGACCTTAAGTGCACCTGGACTGTGTGTGGAGTGCCGTGGGTGAGTCAGTGGCTTGACTGTGAGAGTGTACACTTGGAATTTGCCGTGTTGAGCTGTGTTGTGTGCGTGTTTTCACAAAGACCACTTTCCAGGCCGACCCACCCTCTGGGGAGGACAAGATCCCGAAGCTGGCGGAGCCCATAGATTTATGCTGTGAACATCACCCTACCCTCTGTCTCTACGACGATTGTACGATCGGAGCCAAGTAAGAACCCCTTGAGGAACTGTGTTGATACGTGGCTGTGTTGGAGGAAATTGTGTGTGCAGTGCCTGAGTGGAGAGGAGGGAAACGCTTCCGCACGCTCTGAGCAAACATGTCCCGGGCGGATATACTTACCTGCACTTACCTGTGTGGAGTCGCCTGCAGAAGCGTCCGATCCAGCATCACCGCCGTGTTCGAGCCCGCGAGCCATCGCTATCACAGAGCCCGAGACGAGGAGAGAAACAGATGTACCGTGCCTACGAAGTCTGTGAGTGACATCCAGTGAGCAAAGTTATACGTACCTGTATACCAAACGAAAGTCCCAGTGTTGACCCCGATCCAGCGGATGCCCTGGAGTTGTTTACCGTTATACCGCCGGACCACTGACCCATCCCTAAAGGAAGCCGCCGAACCACGCCCGAGACAAGAGGTAATCCTGTCACCCCTCACCCCAGTACTTCTTTGTTATATCTCTGTGCCCAGGAGAAGGAGCGCGCCGTGGCGTGAAGGTCCAGGAGGTGCTTACCTTTATACCGCCAGACTACTGACCCATCCCTCAAGGGAGCCGCCGAATCACGCCTGAGGCAAGGAGTGCGACCTGGGAAAGAGAAGGAGAGACGAGTCAGCGAATAGAAGGACATTGAGGCCAAATATCGAGTCCAAGGAACGAGACAACTTATCTGAGTTTCCCCTGTGCCCGGGAGAAGGAGTGAGCCGTGGCGTGGACGCCTGGAAGGTTCAACCTAGGAAAGAGAGGCGAGTAAGCCAACAGAAGGACATCGGAGCCAGACATTGAGTCAACGAACGAGACGACTTATCTGAGGTTCTCCCGTGACGGAGACTCCGAGGCGGCGTCCTCACCCTCCAGTCCCCCTGGATTTTAGCCCTTCATCTCCCCCTCCCCTATTTTAAGTAAATTAATAAAGAGTTGTATTTTAAAATTCCATTCCAGTGTCCTCGTTCTGTCTGGTCGTCTGGGGTATCCCTGGGAACCTCCCCGAGGTGGAGATCAAGGGAGGGGCGGTACTCACGTGGTCCGCTCCGACCTGTGACAAAATCCCTAGGCTTACACCTGACAGGGACCAGTCTTTTGACTTCCACGGTTTCAAAGCTGCAACGCAAGCTTGATTGACCTTGAGGCGAAGCCGACCGGTGGCCCATGCTTTGCAGGGCACCCTCCCTTTGAGCCATATCTGCAGCGGGCGCATGCGCAGCAGGCCCAGCTGCAGTACTGCAGATGTTGAGGCCATCAGACCTAGCATTTTCTGAAAGCTCTTTAGAGGGAGAACAGCGCCGCAGCGGAATGAGCTGACTGTGCACTGGATGCGCAGCGTGCGCTGTTGTGACAGCTGCGCTGTCATCGACAGCGAGTTCAGTTCCAGTCCCAGAAAATAAATATTCTGACTGGGGGATAGCGAACTCTTTTCCCAGTTTACTGTGAGACCGAGATTCTCGAAGTGACTCAGCAGCAGGGCTCTGTGCGCCACTATCTCTGAATGAGATTGGGCTAGGATGAGCCAATCGTCCAAATAGTTCAGCACTCGAACACCCTGCAGTTTGAGGGGAGCGAGTGCTGCGTCCATGCACTTCGTAAATGTACGGGGTGCTAGAGACAAGCCGAACGGCAGGACTTTGTACTGGTATGCCTGGCCCTCGAAGGCGAATCTCAAAAATCGCCTGTGACGTGACGCAATCTGTATTTGAAAATACGCGTCCTTTAGATCTACTGACACGAACCAGTCTCCTTGGCGAACATGCGCAAGGATTTTTCTGGTCGTTAGCATTCTGAACTGGCGTTTCACAAGCGCTCTGTTCAGCTGCCTCAGATCTAGTATGGGTCTGAGACCCCCGTCTTTTTTGGGTACCAGGAAGTATCTGCTGTAAAGCCCCCCTTCGCTCTGAGCCTGAGATAAAGGTTCGATAGCCCTTTTTCTCAGAAGTTTCTGAATTTCGGCTCGAAGTAGGTGTGCTACATTCAAATCTACCGAAGTCTGCGAAACTGTAGCGAATAGCCTTCTTTCATGATGTTTATCACCCATTTTGAAACCCCGGGAAGCTTCTCCCATGCATCTGCACGTGTAGCTAGGGGTTGAGTGAAAAGCACGCTCTGATCGACTCGCGATACAGCGGCTTTCGTGAGCTGTGACAGAAATGTCTCGCTCGCAACATCTGAGGCCAGGGCCGCGCTTATGAAAGCGGGCAGAATGTCCGCGCTCGACCCCTCGACAGCATTTAGGCGGGAGAGGGAGGGCTGGACGGGCTCCGTAGGAGCCGTGATGCTTGTGTGGGAACGCGGGCACTGGGGACCGGGCACGTTTACCACCTTTATAGCATCGCTCGCCGGAGCGGAGCGCCTGCACGCAGGTTTCGTTTTTACAGAAACCGTGCGATGAGCAGGAGGTAGCATTAGTGGGCACAGGGTAGTGGGCACGTGTGCTACTTTTAACGCGCAATCGAGCTGGGTCGATTTTATGTGCGCGGGCCCTGTGGGTGGGGCCGTGTTTGTGTGTAGGGATGTGCACATTACAGCGGGCAGATTTACTACACAAGAAACACCATCGGCCGTGGCCGGGACACCAGAAAATGCACTCTTTAATGGATTTATCTGGGTAGCTGTGAAAACGGCTGTTGTGTGCAGGCAAGCGGCCAGTGAGACACGCCTGTTGGCTGCAATGATCGCTGGTACAGTCGCTTCGCTTGGGACTGCACGAGCGGTGAGCTTCGGTGAGGGTCCGGCCGCAGCGGGACTTGAACACCGACGCTTCCCTAGCAGTGCTAGGATGTCTTCGAGGGCTCTGGCTTCAACGCTACCTTCTGTCGCGGGCCACGCGGCGCGGGGCGGCAACCGGAAGAGCGAGAGCGCGGTCTCGAGCTCTGCGTCTGGCGGCGTTGAGAAGAGGAGCTGGGCGGCGGTCTGGGCTGTGAACTCTGAGCAGGCGGTTTCGCACGGCCTGCTGCTGAGTTGGAGCGCTTCAGCAGGAAGTGCTTCATCGCCTGGGTCGCCTTCTGCACCTCAGCATACCTGTCAGTAAATTCCTTCACCGACGTCCCGAAGAGACCAGCAGGGGAGAGCGGGGCGTCGAGGAACGCGGTCCGCTCCGCTTCTGGCATGTCTGAGAGCATGAGCCAGAGGTGCCTCTCAGACACGGTGAGCGCCGCCATACTCCGTCCGATGGCTTGGGCCGCAGACTTCGAAGCGCGAAGAGCCAGGTCTGTAGCGCTTCTCAGATCCGCCACGCAGATCGCATCGGGCCTGTTCTCATCCAGCTTGCGGAGGAGATCGGCCTGGAATATCTGCAGCGTCGCCATGGAGTTCAGCGCTGACGCGGCCTGTCCGTTGGCAGCATAGGCGCGATGGAGCAGGGATGACGTCGTGCGGCAAGCCTTTGAGGGCAGCGCCATCTTAGCTCGCTGTCCAGCGGAGGGCGGGCATAAGTGGGCCGCGATAGGCTCTTCGACCGGCGGGAGGGAAAGGTAACCTCTGTTCTTAGCGTCGTCAACTTCGGAGAACGCTAGAGAAACAGATGACCTCGTCCTCGAGGAGAACGGGGAAGTCCAAGCTCTCGCGACCTCCTCGTGAAGCTCAGGAAGGAAGGGGGCGGGCTTAGACGCAGGCGTAGACTTTCCCCGGGCAGAAAATAGCCATCCAACCGGTTGTGGGCAGGCTGCTCGGGCGAAACCCACTCAAGGCCAAGGCTCGCCGTGGCTTGAGTGAGCACGCGGATGAGCTCCGCCTCGATGCTCGCTCTCTTTCCTTTGGTCGCGGGAGTGGGGGGCGCGAGGTCCGCAGAGCTCGCCCAATCCTCGCTGCCGGACGCCAAGACAGAGCACGAGTCCTCATCGCTCAGCATGGCGTCGATCTCATCAATGTCGTCGACGGAAGCGGCGGCAATCTGCGGCCGCTGTCCGTCGGGGATCGAAGCTGAAGAAGCCGGAGAAATAGTTCGCGGGCGCGCCGGCGAACATTGTCGGCCAGGGGATGGTTCAGGGTTCCGCTGTGCACGGCGCTTTTTACGGCGCGGCACAACAGCGGAAAACACGGGCTCCTGGAACGACGCCAGGCGAGTCCGCAGAGTCGCCAAAGGCAGAAGTTCACAGTGATGGCAGCCGCCATCCGCAAGTGCGATAGCCGCGTGTTGCTCACCCAGGCAGGAAGCGCATATAACATGACGGTCCCCGTCGCTGAGTGTTACACGGCATGAGCCGTAGGAAGGCATCCTCGGAGAAGACGGCTTCCTGGATACAAATAACACGTGTGAGTCGCGCCAGCGAACTCACACACACTCAAATAGAGGCAAAAGGATATAAGCGCCGGAACGCGCAGCTGGAAGGCGAAGAAGGCGGCGGTGCCAGCGGCTTCACGTCCTCTCCCGCTGAAGTGCTCTCTCGACGGCGCAGCTTCTCCTCGGATCAGCGAAGTAGGTGTTTCGCTGAAGGATAAAAAATCAGAGTTCATAAGCCTGTGAGCGGAATATATAGCCCTAAGCCACGCCCGTTTCGGCGGGACGTGACGCGGGAGGGCGCGAAGCGCCCTCATTGGGTGTGACGTCACTCTAGGGCTCGCTCCATTGGCTTAAGCATTTGCCGCACAGCAGCCAATAGGCGCGCGAGCTGTCTCGCCTAGGTCTGTATGCTGTGGCAATGCGCTTTACATTGATACAAAATTAAGGATAATTTTTTGCTTCAGTATTCTCGTGGAAAAGGATTTCCCCCAATGCGTTGCTACGACAACGCAGTACGAGAGTATCTCTCGTAAGAGAACCCATTTAAGCCCACCGGCAACTATAGTTTCCACAGTGCATAGTTGTCATTTTCCTTTTTTTAAGAATTTTTTTAGATGTTATCCATGTTTTATTTCTCAATGACATGCAAGCTAACAACCAAATAAAGGATAAAAAAAGGTATTTATTTCCTTCCTGTCACATGAGGCTGTCAACTTCTTACCTCTTCTTCCAAGAAACATGGCGAAGGCAAACCCTCCCAAAGAAAGGTAATTTTCATTTTACTAACAAGTATTTTTGGTTGACATTTATATATCTACATAATCATGAAGGTCTCTAGAGTCATCCAAACAAAACTAATCTTACAAAAGATCTATAGTTTTTTATATACTTTGTCAAAAGTCCAAGCGGCAACTATAGTCTAGCCTTGTAAGTACATATATCATGGGGAAATGCGGATACTGTGTTAATAGGTTAATAAATCAAGGTTATTGGTCTTTTTTAGTGCTTTTTTCTTTCATAATATCATACCTAAAATACTTTAACTAACATCTCTACTGTCCATTAGACCTTAATTTGATAGGGAATAAATCTGTCAAAAGGAGGAGATGAGAGAGCAGTCTTTCCACAGCTCTACTGCCCCACCCCCATGTCTGCTGTAACTATGGGGGGATGGGCTGTCTAAAGTGACAGCAGCAGTTTCCAAACTTCAGTCAATCACACAAAAGGAAGAATGAAAGATAAAGAGTTAAAGCATGGGATTAATTGCTGTAGATTATATTTTTCTCCCTTTTATGATATTATGTCTTGTAAGGGGCAAAATATTGAGGCCCCTTCATCCAGTTTGGATGCGTTTCATTCTAATAAGTCAAGGACCCTAATTATTTTTATGACTAGTAGCTTATGATTCCATTATAATGTTGAAATTCAGACAAGTAATGAGTTTACTTTTACATTATTATATGAAATCACCTATACTATAGTCAGCCATTTAAAGGGCACCTATTATGGATTTTTGAAATTTACCTTTCATGTAGTGTGTAACATAGATCTAAGTGAACAAAAACATCCTGCAAAGTTTGAAATATGAAAGTGCACCGTATATAAAGTTATTGTCTTTCAAAAGTAAGAGTCGACTCGGAGTCATTTTTATGAATCGTTAGAAGACCGAAGCTTTTTCTCTGACTAGATGACGTCAACTTGTCAAGTTATTTGAATACGATACGCCCACTTATTGTGCTCCAAGGCCGCGGAAAATATCATGGCGACGAGACGCTGTGTTCTGAAGTGCGACTCAAAAGCCAACTTTTTTCATCTGCCCAAGGAGGAGCATTTGAAGACTAAGTGGCTACAATTCATATAACTATACCACAGAAGTATAGTCCGAGCCTTGTGCTTTGTTCGCGCCATTTTGAAGACGATTGCTTTTTAAATGCAATCAAACGTGGATTCGCGAGCCGGCTGATATTGAAGGAAGGTTCATTTCTAAGTGTACTGTATTTGCATCAGCTTCCTCCTCCGTATCACAACCTGTAAGTGTTATTAATAATTGTTGCATTTATGTTTTATGTAGCATGGTTAATAATTATTTTGTTTGTTGTGTAAGCACCGTTTAGCTTCTAGGTCTTCAATGACAATTGTATTGAGATATGTGAAGTGTTTGTCGTTGTTTTCGGAGTTGTCTTAAAGAATAGAATAATACCTCGTAGTAACGTAACTGCATTTTTTTTGTTGTAAAAACGTTATGTTTATGCATCGGGCTGACAAAGACTGATTGTACTTTTACAATATGAACTCTGGGCTATGCTCGCTAACATAACATTAAATTCTTTATCTTATTTTTAGTTTTTTACTACAAACTACAAAGCAGTGGACTATAATCATTATTATAACACGATTTAATTGATAAAAGCATCATTGTACTCCGTGTTAAACAATAAGTATTATCTCTGTAAACACTGCTGGGTCATCTGACCAATCGCAGATTAGCGTCGCGCAAAGGAGGGGTTTGGAAAAATGAGTCGTTGAACGAATCATTTGGGAGTCGGTGAGCAAATCAGGTAAAAATAAATGCATATTATACGAAAACAAAAGTGTTTTTTGACATTGCATGCACGTAAAACTGTTGTTGGGGACTCCCTAAACAACATTAGGAACATTTTAAATGTCATAATAGGTTCCCTTTAATACAATGGACCTAAAAAAATCCGTAATTTTCTTTCAGGTATACCTTGGCAGAGCTTTTGGATTTTCTTGATACAGATAATCCATCTGGAAATTTTTGTAATGTAACAGTTGTGCCAGAGTCTGAGAAGAAAGCTCATGACACAGATTGTGACAGCGATGGATCTGATGATGACGTGGCATGCGATTACAAGCGCCTACCATCAAGGTTGCTGAAAGGAGAGGGCTTAATCTCTGATAATGCTTTTCAGCTACCCCTCCTTGACATGGCAGATGTACTTGAATGCCCTGCGGCCTTAGTGAGTGCATCTACAGAGCCAACCATCATCAATGCTGTTGAGGAAAAGGAAAATAGTCCAACAACCCCTGGTCCCATGCTTAAGAAAATGAAAAACAAAGAGCGGAAGTTCAAGAAATTTAAGGCAGATACCAAAAAAACAATACAGGCTAAGCGTCATCAACCCAAGCCAACCAATCCCATCATCACATCAAATGATCCAGCAGACATCTTTCTCACATTCTATCCCAAATCACTACGGGATATCCAACCCGTTCTCATTCCCAGGGCGTTATATCCTTACGCTTTTGTCACGTCCGTCGGCGTCTACTTCCAACGCACATGGCACCCTTCAGCGTCTATAGGAAACGCACAGAGCTTTCCACTAACTCCAATGTAAACCCATCCGCGCTACTATTGGACGCCCAGGGCAACTTCGTCAGTGACCAACTATCCAATATAAACCCGGATGATGGATAATGATATCCTTAATAAAAAAGGTTGATAATTCTACAAAACATTATGATCATGTTATGGACATTATTATTTTATTTTTTTACCCTTTGATGCAGAGAAATAAAGGAATTTGTTCACACTTTTTTATTTTAATGTAATTAAATGTTTTAATGTATTTTGTTTTAATATCCTCAACATTTTATAACTTAATAACACGAAAGTGTGCTTAATAATTCAACAATGCAATAGGATAAATATAACAGTTATTATTATCGATCACGTAGGCTTTATGCCGTTGCACTGGTCAAATGTAGCCAGGGTGCCACACGTTTCCCGCGTGATCAGAACCGATCGGAGCGCACGGATTAACTCTGAAGTGATAAGTAAGTTAGTTATAAACTCTCCAGATGATTTGTATGTCGTTAAAAATGTTTATCAAACATGAAATATTTTCAGAAAGCCGTCTGTTTACCCAGAGAGAACTAATACCGCTGCAACATATTTTTCTTTTGCAACATATTTTGGTGCAAAAAACACTTGCATAGCCAGCTAGCCTGAATTAGCTTTCTTAGTAGATTTTGAAATTAAGTTTGATGGCAATAGTCAGCTAGTCATCTTCTATCTGTTTTCTAAAGATCATGTTCACTTAAAGGAATATTAAGATTTACACTAAATAAACTTTCAAAAGCCAGGACTAATTGGATGTGATTGAGGATACCAGGGCTAACATTTCTCTTGCCACTCGCATTCCAGTAGCCTGTTGGTTAATTACTTACTCCTGTCCCACTATCCTGTGGTGCTATACTTTAATTTTCTACAGTGAATTGAATTTGATATTAGCTTCTGGGGATTTAATTCTGTCTTTGTCTATTGTAGTCAATTCCAGCACTGTGATGTGTAATTTGCTTTAAAAGTAGATTTCCTAATATGTTGAGATGTTAGCAGTTGGTGAAGTGCTGGAAGAGTAAGGGAGTAAAAGTAAATAGTTTACTGTCAAAAAAGTGTGAGGTGTTTGATATTTGTTGCACTAAGGAGAAAATCTCAAAATATTGCATGACTGTAATAACACAAGTGCAGTTGTTAAAAGACTTAACATTAGCTCAGATACTATATTTTCTCTAGGGAGCAGGGTGGCTTAAGAAATGTATTAATTAATGAACAACTACTCTAAGTAATGATATTTCCAATTCCTGCCACAGATAAATGTCAAATTAATGATCAGGCTTCTCAGTTTATTTAAACGTGTTTTATATAAGGTTATTCTCATCTTATTATACTGTTCAAACTGTATCTTCTTTGCATTTAAATCTACTCTTACTGAGTCTTATGAATAAATGAACATCAGCTGCAGATGTCACTTAGTGTTGCTAGCTATTATTTAATAATAACATGTGCTGTTGTTAACAAGTATTGCATAATTTTAATACGAAATTGATAATCCTGACATGATTCATTTTCATTTGCAGAAATGACAAATCCGAAAACCAGACCATGCCCTTCCTGCCAGACTTCTAACAGGCTGAACAGAAAGACCTGCGTTGCCTGCCTATGCTGCCTCCAAATCAATCTGGATCTAATAAAAAAACACCAAAAAGTTAAGAACAGCAACTGGGCCTCGTCAGTTAAAAAGAACCGAAATTTTAGCAAAATTGTAAATTCTGCCCAGCTGTCGGTAAGTTTTCATAATTCTGATTTAACAAGAGGTAGGCCTACCAGATAATTAAATAATCATCACAGTTGTAAATGCATTTAATATCATTAAGAGTTAGAAGGTTTGTGTTTTGGTTGCCAGAAGGGCAGGACAAATATAGTTGGGGTTTAGGACAATTTTAGCTTCTAAAGCTGAAAGCATCCACACTTATACAGGCTACATTGACCTGTCAGAGGAAACTTTTGCAAACTGTGATCTATACAACCATTTTTGCTTTCACACAAGTGAATATGCCCACTTCTTTGCCATCATCAGAGCTGCAATGAACCACGATTCCTTAACAAAGTTGCAGCTCTTGAGTTGGTGCTGTTTAAACTGGCCTGTACTCACCTACACTGTACCATAATCTTCTGTAATACTAATTTGTCAAACCAGAGGATACAAATATTTGTCTTCATTGTTGTTCTTGCAGGTTTTGAAACTCAACGCACTGGGTTACAAGGCCATCCTTTTTCTGGGCCATCAAGACCGCAATGGCCAGATGATTGGAGATATGATCCACTTTCTTGAGCCAGCAGAAGGGGCTGCTCAAGATATCATCATGAAGATGAGCAAGCTGTATGAGCATCTGCTGAGAAGTAAGTTGTCCTTAGTTTAACATGAAAATATATACTGTATTTATGAAAAGTACTGAAATACTGTATTTTGATATACTTTAATTTCCCCCATATAAAGTATTTAGACTCTATTTAGTAGTATAGTATTTATTACTATTCATATCTACATACATTCAAGTGCCTTAGTAAAAAGTTATCAACATATCATAGTGCCCCTGTAGCTCACCTGATAGAGCACGAGCATCATGTACTAAGGTTACCGCAGTTTCCCAGGTTTGACTTAAGCCAATGCCCTTTGCAGCTTGTCATCCCCTGTTCCTGTCATTCTTTGATTGTCCCTATGCCTTTATTCATTAAAACAAAAAGAAAACTATTGCACTCTTTCAAAACCACATATTAGACAACCTGTCCATCCTAATAAAGTCCCTTTAGGGCAGGGGTCGGCAAATAAGTCTGGCATCGGGCCAAATTTTTTTCAAGTCATTAGATGGTGGGCCAGGACATGGTCAATTGACCATTTATATTCTGACATTTGCCGTCTGTGATATTAGGTCAGTTGGTAGTGCACAGGACACCAGTTCGGGGGGTCGTGTGATCAGTCCTCACGTGCTGAAGTAGTATTTATTTTTTTCTTCCTTTAAAAAAATAAATGTGTGTGTGTGTGTGTGTGTGTGTGTGTGTGTGTGTGTGTGTGTGTAGATTAGTTATGTTTGTGATTTAGTTAATAAAACTTGTGCACAATACATGTTTGGTTCTGATTCTCTGCCAGCAACAAGGTTTATTTTACGATTTAGATTTTGACTACAGGCTCTTAGTTGTACAATACAGTAAGAAAGACATTTCCCTTCCCCGGAAATGAATATTTCTTAGAATTAATAAACAATTAGCACTGAGTGTTCACAGGACGAACAGGTGGGTTGATTGTAATATTAACTTTACTAATTATAACAAGTTATTATTTATTATTAATATTTCATAGTTAATTCGTTACAGGGGCCAGGACAAAGAGACACTTAAAGCACTTTAAAACACACAGGAAAAACCTGAATAACGACAATACTATGTATTACATTACAACTTGTAATCGTTGCTGCTATGTAAGCTGCAAAAACATGTCTTATTTAATATGTATACTGTGTATATTTATATTCCACCCAGTTTCACTTAATCGCATTTAATATTCAAAATTTGCAGAATTATGTGCTCATCAACCAGCTTCAGCTACGACGGGGACAGCAGCCTCTGGACCAGTTCCACCAGTGCAGGAGGACTCAGCAGCTGGAGTAGCTCCAGTGGCTGAAGAATATGTGCTTCATCTTGTCCCTGTGTCTCCCCTCTCTCACCCTCCTGCTCTCTCTTCTCCCCTCTCTCACCCTCCTGCTCTCTCTTCTCCCCTCTCTCACCCTCCTGCTCTCTCTTCTCCCCTCTCTCACCCTCCTGCTCTCTCTTCTGTCTCCTCTCACCCTCCTGCTCTCTCTTCTCCCCTCTCTCACCCTCCTGCTCTCTCTTCTGTCTCCTCTCACCCTCCTGCTCTCTCTTCTGTCTCCTCTCACCCTCCTGCTCTCTCTTCTGTCTCCTCTCACCCTCCTGCTCTCTCTTCTGTCTCCTCTCACCCTCCTGCTCTCTCTTCTGTCTCCTCTCACCCTCCTGCTCTCTCTTCTGTCTCCTCTCACCCTCCTGCTCTCTCTTCTGTCTCCTCTCACCCTCCTGCTCTCTCTTCTCCCCTCTCTCACCCTCCTGCTCTCTTCCTCTCTTCGTCCTTCTTGCAGCCTACTTCTGGCCTTCCAGGAGAAGGTGCCACAAGACCCCCAAAACGTAAAATAAAAGGTAAATAATCAAAAGACTGTTAATGTGCAAATGTAACGGGGTAACCTGAGTTGTTTCTTGTTGTGAGTGGTCAAATCGAGATTTGGCGGAGAAACCCTTAGATTTAGTAGCCTGACGTTGTCATACTCAGATTCTAGACAGAATATGTGTCTGATACTGCTCCATTGGGCTGTGATTATGGGGCGTGTTACAACTCTGCACTCAATTGGATAGACCTACAACCAATCAGCATGTAGGTCCACCTCGTCATGCACGGCGAGTTGCATCGCCGTGATGCCCATTTTGGTTGCTTCTTTCATTTGGTCCTCCATGAGTGCGACCATTGTTGGAGAAACAACAATGACCACAGGGTTTTCATTGCACCCCATCTTCTTATAAACCATCGGGACCAGCTGATAAATTAAACGCTTGCCAAATACGTAGGAAGGACGGCAAAAACATCTTTCCGATCGACAAATGCCTTGATCGCGGTTCTCTGTTCCTGTTAAAATAAATGTGCTGTCTACATCTTCTCAGTTCTCCAGCGGCAGCAATTCTTTGTTGTAAACGAATTCAACCAGTTCAGGCATACTTGCTTCTCAACGGATCAAGTCCAGACCGAACTTCCCCACCGTCAAAGTTCGGCTGGCATCCAGGCTAAGTTAGTTTGGGGGGGGAGGTTCCGTTGATGACAACATCAATCATGCTTAAATATGTGTTAATTACATAAATAGAGCCCAGGTTGAAATTAACCAAAGTTTCCCCTTTTAATGCCCAGTTTGACTAGAAATGATGGTGGACCAGAAGTGCCACACAACCAGTAGGGTGTTGACCAAAATCCATTGATCGACCGATATAAAAAAAAACTTTAACCTCAAATTCATCCTCAGCACTGCACAATTAACTATAGTTTATTTCAGTTTAACATTTTAATTAGTGTTTTTGTATTATTGTACTGTATATTGACTGCTATGTAGCAGAAGGGAGTTACAAACTAAATTTCACTTTACAACCTGTTGTAATGTTACAAATAAATCTACCTTGTATATCTTGCTAAACTTTAGATATCTGGGTAGGAACACTGACCCAAAACTAATGCAGTCTACTACAAACCACATATCATTTTTCATTTGTAATTTTTCAGAATGCAGAAAACATCGTGCCCAGAAAATCTTCCCATACCAAGGCATCGTGGACAGAAGAGTTATAAATGTGAGTAATTTTCCCTTTGTTCCTCTTGGTCTTTTGCCTTTGTGCCGGCAAAAGCCATGGCAGGAGACATTATGACTCCACTTCCACACCACTGTACATGAATGAAGCCAAAACATCCAGAATACTCCCCCTCCCTTCCACTAGGCTGGGCGTGACCTCGTAAGAGGGACTCCAAGCCTAGAGTTACCCTTAGTCTAACGGCAAGTTATATGTTTTTTTTTTAAGATTCAGAAGTGATGAATTAAATTACTCAATTGTAAATATACTCGTGTATGCTGGCTTCAAGATTAGCGTGATCCTGCCTGAAATGAGAGTAAGCTATTCGCAAAGCAAACGGGTTCAGGCAGCATGCATCAAAACCAGAATGCCCCCACTCACTGTGAATCCTATTTGCACATGGCCTTAATGAGACATTACACATGATTTGTACCAGGGAGTCGGCAGGATGATAAGTCCGAACCGAATGATTCACAGGGTTGTGTTTACTCTGTTAATGTCCGGACATCTTAGTTTGTGAATGCAGCTATGGAGGGTGTGGGATTAATGGACTATGGAGATATAGAGAGAAAGGTGATTCTCCACAAAATGGACACAGATTTATAGTCACAATATACTCTAAAACCTGGCTGTATATTGTAACGCATAATTTGATAGTATTATGGAAAAGGATTAACTTTATAACAGAGTGACATAGTAGAAATGTGCTTTTTCATAAATCGTCTCACAAAAGCTCTAAATGCAACTCTTGCTGCTTTCTTAACTAACTGTAACTTCTGTCTATATGTCTTGGGTTTCAGGGAAAAGAAGAAGTCAAAGTAATGTGGACACCTTGCTCATTATGGTAGGTCCTAACCCTCCTAGATGAAATAAAGTGGTGTTATGGACTGAAACCAGGTTTATACATTGACAATACAGTAGTAACCGCCATATTTTGAATGAGGTTATTTGGACAATCATGTTAAAGGAGAACTCTGGTCAATTTTAACATTGAGCTCAATTTTTAGTAAATTTGGAGTGCTGTCAATACAGAGAACAACGACAAAAATCGGTGTTGCCTACACTGTGTTATCCTCTTTTTAAAATTTGCACGCTATTGACTTGAATGGGGCAAATTTTAAACCTGCTTTTATCCTCTTAACATCCTTAATGTGTCATTACAAGTGCCCAGCCATGTTGAGTGATTCCTTCAGAGTGAACACGGTGAATCTGACTGCATTAGATGTGAAAGATATGAATAAAAATGATGTTAATTCAACAAGCGCACATACCTGTATTTACTTCCTGTTTTCGGTCGAAAGTCCACAGTAGTCGACTGTCGAGTTCACACGCGTGATCATAGAAAACTAAGCAACAGTGGAGACTCAGACTGACAGCTGTCAGCCGAAGACGGTGCTGTGGTGTTATGAGAATATCAGCTCTGATGGATATTTCTTCCGAATCTGAGTCTCCACTGTTGCTTAGTTACCTATGATAACGCACGTGGACTTCGACCGAAAACAGGAAGTAAATACAGGTATGTGCGCTTGTTGAATTAACATTATTTTTATTAATATCTTTCACATCTAATGCAGTCAGATTCACTCGTGTTCACTCTGAAGGAATCACTCAACATGGCTGGGCACTTGTAATGACACATCAAGGATGATAAGAGAAATAAAAGCAGGTTTAAAACTTGCCCCATTGAAGTCAACAGGGTGCAAATTTTAAAAAGAGGATAACACGGTGTAGGCAACACCGATTTTTGTCGTTGTTCTCTGTATTGACAGCACTCCAAATTTACTAAAAATTGAGTTCAATGTTAAAATTGACCGGAGTTCTCCTTTAAGACAAAGATTTTTGTTGTTTTTAAGATATAAATAATTCTGTACATGTGTAGTATGACATAGGAAGACAAGAGGGCATGTTTCACATGTCATAGCTGAGGTTATTCTTTTAACTTTTATTGTGTGTGTTCTTCCTTTCATTCCTGGACAGTGGCAAAGTGTGGAATGACACCTGGGAGCCAGCACAACAATATGCATGACTCCATGGCAACAGCAGCACATGCAGAAACTGGTGGCTCTGACAGTTTTGGCACAGTTTCTACTTATAATAGAGCATGCTGTCATTTATAAATTGTTTCTTGATCATTTCATTGATGTTCACTTTTTAAATAAAGTTGTTGTTTTTTCATGAGTCGACGTGTGCTGTTTATGCATTATCAATTTTGATAAAAATGACAATCATGATAAAATACTGCCTGTGCTTTTATAAGCAACATATGCCTTCACTGCCAGTTTGAAAACAGTCTACAAACACCCTGAAATAAGTTTTAGAAAACATGTTACATCTACCGCATTCTAGAGTTTCTGTGTTCAGTTTTGTTAATTTGTTGATTTTCGCCACCTTATCGTTATGCACATACATGCAGGTAAATGGCTGTTCATAAATGTATTTGTTAATGTTTACATTGCACTGTAAGAAGAAAACTGACATTTCAGTTTACCCTATCTGATGGGGTCTCATTAGACACATTAGAGACATTCAATTCAATTTTACTTAAATAGTGTTTAAACTATTTTTCACAAAGCACTTTACAGAACCTGAACCCTGTATAACAACTTGGTAGACAATAGGGCCAGGGAAAAACTCCCTATTTGACATGAAGAAACCTTGAGTAGTTACCAGACTCAAAGGAGGTACCCATCAGCTTGTGACTGTCAGAGTATAATATAACAATTAATATAATAATTAGTAATTTAGCTGACGCTTTTATGCATTGTGCCTTACAATTGGCACACAATCGCCTTACAATATACCAGAGGTTGCACGTGTCTCTGGAGCAACTAGGTGTCTCGCTGGTGAACTAGAAATTGAGAAGAAGACGGAATGCCAATGATCCTGCATCAACGATTTTGTACCTCCAGCTCTTCGGAGAGATCCATTGTCAACCTACTTCAAACTGACTCAGATTGGATGATTGAAGGTCAGGTATATTTGCTTTACAACATTATATGGTCAACCTCTTTTGGCAACATTGAGGTAATGGATCATAAGCCTCATCTTTGAGAGCAAGCTGGCACACAGTATGTCAATGCATCACATGCAGAGCAGGGTCTGTGTGCAGCAGGTCGATGGGAATAGGCAGCTATAAGCATAGGGCCTCTAGAAGTACTGTAGATTAGATAGACTGCAGAAGCAGCATGCCAAAAAGGAATCTTAAAGTTATAAATAAATAAAATATCTGGGGTATTGTAAATAATAGCCTATATAAGCCAACAAACTGCTAAGGTGAATGGGTTGGCCCTTAAACCAATCTTTTCAGGCCTGTAGTAATTCCATATAATTATTTATTATTATAATTATTTTTATTAAATGAAGCTGACTCATTTTGCTCACATAAAAAGATAAAAACAAACAAACAAACAAAAAACAAGCAAAACGCTTCTTTGTATCTTCAAAGTGCTCTTTGAAGCGTGGTCCTAGATATCATATGGACCTAGAATGCCAAAATTAAAACTTTGGATTAGAGCCAAACCAAGTACATAGTTGGAAAGGTCACGCCCTGGAGAGTAACATATGTCAGTAAAAAGATTCTTCATGGGTCCTGCTTTGGTATATTGACATTTGAACCCTGACCTCGGTGCATATATTAAGTTCTATAATTAAGCAAAAAAAATAGATACAGACATGGGACCAACTGTTATGGAAAGCTCTTGACCTCATCTAACATGTCAGTGTGGTCAATAACAGGGGGCGCAATCACATATAGGTCAAATATATTTTCACCCATTTCACAATTATATATTTAAAATCTGAATACACACATGTGTGTATCATCCCCTTAAATACCACAGTAAGCTCTCACTTCAGTATTTACAACTTCCAATTCTAGGAAGAACAGTAATGTAGACTAAAAACTACAATTCCCTACAGCCGCGCTATGCAGCTGTATAAAATAAGCGCCATATATGTAGTTTTTTGGTTTATAAACCCTAGTTAATACCAATTAGAGTTGTAAAAACATATATCAGCTTCACATATAGCCTAAACTATATATTACAGTCAAACTGTGATTACACGGCACCTATCAAAATAGCACGATTACTGTTAACTTAAAGTAAATATCGCGGTTGATTTAAGTTATTTGAGCAAAAACACTAACTTCCGCATGACGTAAGTGTCACATTGTTAATTGTTTTCTGTTGTTTCCATGGACTTTTAGGTTGTTTTTTCTCATTCAGTGTTTTTCGTCATCTCTGTCGTCATTTTCATTAGTTCATTTTCATCACCTGTCTAGTTAATCAGTTAATCACCCTTCATTGTCTTCACCTGTTGTACCCTCGTCATCCTCTGTATTTAAGTTCCTGTCTTTCTCCCTTCTGTTGTCGGTCAATGTTTGTTTGTTTATGTTACGTTGTATGGAGAGTGTTACCCTTGCCTGTACCAGTTTTGTTTGAGTTTTATTATAGTAAAAGTTTGAATTGGAACTTTGGGCCTCTGCCTGTCTTCATCCGCACCATACCCGTGACAGATTGACCGACCACTGAAGTAATGGAGGACGCTATGGAGGCATTTCTGTTTGATCAGAATGGGAGTTCATTGGAGGAGTTTGTGGATGTTTACCTGCATCTACATCAGGATGTTTACTGGGAGGAAGAGTTTCTTAAGCAACGGTTCTGGAGAGGACTTGATGATCCACTGGCCCAGATATTGCTGCGCAGGGACTTAGATCGACCGTTTATTGAGTTTATGGACAGAGCTCTTTGGGTTTGTGGTTCCTCCCTCACGGTAACACCAGCCGATCCAGAGCTTCCTGCACCGCTGGTCTCGTCCAGCCCAGAGCTTCCTGCACCGCTGGTCCCGTCCAGCCCAGAGCTTCCTGCACCGCTGGTCCCGTCCAGCCCAGAGCTTCCTGCACCGCTGGTCCCGTCCAGCCCAGAGCTTCCTGCACCGCTGGTCCCGTCCAGCCCAGAGCTTCCTGCACCGCTGGTCCCGTCCAGCCCAGAGCTTCCTGCACCGCTGGTCCCGTCCAGCCCAGAGCTTCCTGCACCGCTGGTCCCGTCCAGCCCAGAGCTTCCTGCGCCAGAGCCCGCTGATCCTGCGCCAGAGGCCGCTGATCCTGCGCCAGAGCCCGCTGATCCTGCGCCAGAGCCCGCTGATCCTGCGCCAGAGCCCGCTGATCCTGCGCCAGAGCCCGCTGATCCTGCGCCAGAGCCCGCTGATCCTGCGCCAGAGCCCGCTGATCCTGCGCCAGAGCCCGCTGATCCTGCGCCAGAGCCCTCATCGCTGCCCAGCACAGAGCCCTCATCGCTGCCCAGCACAGAGCCCTCATCGCTGCCCAGCACAGAGCCCTCATCGCTGCCCAGCACAGAGCCCTCATCGCTGCCCAGCACAGAGCCCTCATCGCTGCCCAGCACAGAGCCCTCATCGCTGCCCAGCACAGAGCCCTCATCGCTGCCCAGCACAGAGCCCTCATCGCTGCCCAGCACAGAGCCCTCATCGCTGCCCAGCACAGAGCCCTCATCGCTGCCCAGCACAGAGCCCTCATCGCTGCCCAGCACAGAGCCCTCATCGCTGCCCAGCACAGAGCCCTCATCGCTGCCCAGCACAGAGCCCTCATCGCTGCCCAGCACAGAGCCCTCATCGCTGCCCAGCACAGAGCCCTCATCGCTGCCCAGCACAGAGCCCTCATCGCTGCCCAGCACAGAGCCCTCATCGCTGCCCAGCACAGAGCCCTCATCGCTGCCCAGCACAGAGCCCTCATCGCTGCCCAGCACAGAGCCCTCATCGCTGCCCAGCACAGAGCCCTCATCGCTGCCCAGCACAGAGCCCTCATCGCTGCCCAGCACAGAGCCCTCATCGCTGCCCAGCACAGAGCCCTCATCGCTGCCCAGCACAGAGCCCTCATCGCTGCCCAGCACAGAGCCCTCATCGCTGCCCAGCACAGAGCCCTCATCGCTGCCCAGCACAGAGCCCTCATCGCTGCCCAGCACAGAGCCCTCATCGCTGCCCAGCACAGAGCCCTCATCGCTGCCCAGCACAGAGCCCTCATCGCTGCCCAGCACAGAGCCCTCATCGCTGCCCAGCACAGAGCCCTCATCGCTGCCCAGCACAGAGCCCTCATCGCTGCCCAGCACAGAGCCCTCATCGCTGCCCAGCACAGAGCCCTCATCGCTGCCCAGCACAGAGCCCTCATCGCTGCCCAGCACAGAGCCCTCATCGCTGCCCAGCACAGAGCCCTCATCGCTGCCCAGCACAGAGCCCTCATCGCTGCCCAGCACAGAGCCCTCATCGCTGCCCAGCACAGAGCCCTCATCGCTGCCCAGCACAGAGCCCTCATCGCTGCCCAGCACAGAGCCCTCATCGCTGCCCAGCACAGAGCCCTCATCGCTGCCCAGCACAGAGCCCTCATCGCTGCCCAGCACAGAGCCCTCATCGCTGCCCAGCACAGAGCCCTCATCGCTGCCCAGCACAGAGCCCTCATCGCTGCCCAGCACAGAGCCCTCATCGCTGCCCAGCACAGAGCCCTCATCGCTGCCCAGCACAGAGCCCTCATCGCTGCCCAGCACAGAGCCCTCATCGCTGCCCAGCACAGAGCCCTCATCGCTGCCCAGCACAGAGCCCTCATCGCTGCCCAGCACAGAGCCCTCATCGCTGCCCAGCACAGAGCCCTCATCGCTGCCCAGCACAGAGCCCTCATCGCTGCCCAGCACAGAGCCCTCATCGCTGCCCAGCACAGAGCCCTCATCGCTGCCCAGCACAGAGCCCTCATCGCTGCCCAGCACAGAGCCCTCATCGCTGCCCAGCACAGAGCCCTCATCGCTGCCCAGCACAGAGCCCTCATCGCTGCCCAGCACAGAGCCCTCATCGCTGCCCAGCACAGAGCCCTCATCGCTGCCCAGCACAGAGCCCTCATCGCTGCCCAGCACAGAGCCCTCATCGCTGCCCAGCACAGAGCCCTCATCGCTGCCCAGCACAGAGCCCTCATCGCTGCCCAGCACAGAGCCCTCATCGCTGCCCAGCACAGAGCCCTCATCGCTGCCCAGCACAGAGCCCTCATCGCTGCCCAGCACAGAGCCCTCATCGCTGCCCAGCACAGAGCCCTCATCGCTGCCCAGCACAGAGCCCTCATCGCTGCCCAGCACAGAGCCCTCATCGCTGCCCAGCACAGAGCCCTCATCGCTGCCCAGCACAGAGCCCTCATCGCTGCCCAGCACAGAGCCCTCATCGCTGCCCAGCACAGAGCCCTCATCGCTGCCCAGCACAGAGCCCTCATCGCTGCCCAGCACAGAGCCCTCATCGCTGCCCAGCACAGAGCTTCCTGCACCGCTGGTCCCGTCCAGCCCAGAGCTTCCTGCACCGCTGGTCCCGTCCAGCCCAGAGCTTCCTGCACCGCTGGTCCCGTCCAGCCCAGAGCTTCCTGCACCGCTGGTTCCGTCCAGCCCAGAGCCTTCGCCGCTGGTCCCGTCCAGCCCAGAGCTTCCTGCACCGCTGGTCCCGTCCAGCCCTGAGCTTCCTGCACCGCTGGTTCCGTCCAGTCCAGAGCTTCCTGTACCGCTGGTCCCGTCCAGCCCAGAGCTTCCTGCACCGCTGGTCCCGTCCAGCCCAGAGCTTCCTGTACCGCTGGTCCCGTCCAGCCCAGAGCTTCCTGCACCGCTGGTCCCGTCCAGCCCAGAGCTTCCTGCACCGCTGGTCCCGTCCAGCCCAGAGCTTCCTGCACCGCTGGTTCCGTCCAGCCCAGAGCCTTCGCCGCTGGTCCCGTCCAGCCCAGAGCTTCCTGCACCGCTGGTCCCGTCCAGCCCTGAGCTTCCTGCACCGCTGGTTCCGTCCAGTCCAGAGCTTCCTGTACCGCTGGTCCCGTCCAGCCCAGAGCTTCCTGCACCGCTGGTCCCGTCCAGCCCAGAGCTTCCTGCACCGCTGGTCCCGTCCAGCCCAGAGCTTCCTGCACCGCTGGTCCCGTCCAGCCCAGAGCTTCCTGCACCGCTGGTCCCGTCCAGCCCAGAGCTTCCTGCACCGCTGGTCCCGTCCAGCCCAGAGCCTTCGCCGCTGGTCCCGTCCAGCCCAGAGCCTTCGCCGCTGGTCCCGTCCAGCCCAGAGCCTTCGCCGCTGGTCCCGTCCAGCCCAGAGCCTTCGCCGCTGGTCCCGTCCAGCCCAGAGCCTTCGCCGCTGGTCCCGTCCAGCCCAGAGCCTTCGCCGCCGGTCCCGTTCAGCCCAGTGCCTTCGCCGCTGGTCCCGTCCAGCCCAGGACCGCCTTCGCCGCTGGCCCCGGTCAGCTCAGAGCCCTCTTCGCCGCTGGTCCAGTCCAGTGCTGACCTCCCCAAGAAAATTTTGGGGGGGGGCAATAAGTCCTCTGAGGGGATCGTGGAGGCCCTGCCGACACGGTCGCCATGGCCGCCCGAAGGGTCCTCACCGCCATGGCCGCCCGAAGGGTCCTCACCGCCATGGCCGCCCGAAGGGTCCTCACCGCCATGGCCGCCCGAAGGGTCCTCACCGCCATGGCCGCCCGAAGGGTCGTCTCCGCCGTGGCCACTCGAAGGGTCCTCACCGCCGTGGCCGCCCGAAGGGTCCTCGCCGCCGTGGCCGCCCGAGGGGTCGTCTCCGCCGTGGCCGCCCGAAGGGTCCTCACCACCATGGACGCCTGAGGGTCCGTCTGCTCCGCCATGGCCACGCCCTCATCCTGCTCCGCCCTGGCCACCTGCACGTCCTGCTCCGCCCTGGAGGCTTCCTGCTCCAGATCGGCCACCTGTTCATCAGCCTCCAGGGCGCCCACCCTCCCACCCCTTTGGATGTTTTACGGCGCGAGGACGCGCCTGGGGGGAGGGGGGGGTTCTGTCACATTGTTAATTGTTTTCTGTTGTTTCCATGGACTTTTAGGTTGTTTTTTCTCATTCAGTGTTTTTCGTCATCTCTGTCGTCATTTTCATTAGTTCATTTTCATCACCTGTCTAGTTAATCAGTTAATCACCCTTCATTGTCTTCACCTGTTGTACCCTCGTCATCCTCTGTATTTAAGTTCCTGTCTTTCTCCCTTCTGTTGTCGGTCAATGTTTGTTTGTTTATGTTACGTTGTATGGAGAGTGTTACCCTTGCCTGTACCAGTTTTGTTTGAGTTTTATTATAGTAAAAGTTTGAATTGGAACTTTGGGCCTCTGCCTGTCTTCATCCGCACCATACCCGTGACAGTAAGTGAATATGAGCCAATGGGAAGAGTGAAAAACTCCCCGCCCCATGGGGTACGTCCGCGCGCGTCGCTTTTATTATTGTGAAGGTGCACGTCATAGACTCGTCTCAGAAGTATAAATCAGAGATTGAACGTGACAATATTAATTGGAAGACTGCTTTCTTTTTGTAAAAGTGGGAAAGAGGTGTTGATGCATATGTTTTTTGAATGCAAAATTATCCAAATTTTCTGGAAGGAATTGACAGAATTTATCTTTAATTTAGTTAAAATTAAATACTATTTTACATTAAAGGATATTATTGTATATTATGAAAACAATGTGAACAAAGGTCTTGAATACATTGTTAATTTATTTATACTTTTGGCAAAATTTTAAATTCATTAGCAAAATAAACTATGTGGCACAGTCATAGACTAAACTATTTGAACTATGACTAAGTACCTATACAGTAACTTCCCCATTCTTTTTTTTTACAAATCGAAAATAGTAGCAGTACCCCTCATTTAAACACTTTGAGCCCAAGCATTGTTTACAAATGTGTCCTTTCAAAAACATGGTAACAGAAACAATTATATAGAACATGTTTCCCACAGTTTCCCACAAGTCTTTAGAAAGCCAGAGATAACATCTAGAGAATTTGTGTTTATTGTTCAATAACATCAAGTCTTAACCATGTTTTTTTGGGGGGTCAATTGCCAGGGCAGTTCATAGCTCAGGAAAATCAGACTGGTAGTTAGACTAATCAATTAATCTGTAACATGGCAACATATACTGACAAGGTGAAAACACACGCCTCTTTAATCTTTTAATGACTAGCCTACACAACCAAGGTCTGTGGAATTTACTTTCAATACATCATGGTAAGCTAAGTTCAGTGTGAAACTATGAACCTAGACAACAGTAAATAATACACATTAGACAAACAATTATTAAGCACAGAAGACAATATACACTGTACTCACAAAATCTAAAGCATTCTCTGACAGTATTAATAAAAATTGCCACAGGATATTTACAGGAAATGTAAGTGCTGCTTCCTAAGTCAGGTTTAGAGGAAGTGTCCTTCAATGCAATGGGTATACAACTTTTAAATACAGGATGAATTTGCTGCGGAGACCTATAAGGTTGCTGACATTATTTGGTAGAATCAAATTCCTCTACAGTACATTCAGTCTTCATCTGAAGTGCTGGAATCCAAGTCAGCTGCATCACCTTCTGACATCTCCTCCTCCGACGAGTCCATTTCCAGAAGTGGTTGATGGCTGAGAATTCTACTGTAAAAGCCCTTGACTTTTACCATTTCTGCTTTCAGTACAGTTTGTTTTTGAAGAACCAGACACTGTAGTCCTCTTTGTGCATCCTCAGACTGGTCAGCAAAAGAGGCTGTAAAAACAAAAGATTTCACACACTATTCTTAAAGTCAATAATGACACTTTAATAAGCATTTACAAAAGTAGGTTTCAATAGTCATATTACAACAGGGTTGTGAAATGAAATTTAGGTACAAGCTTCAGGGGGCAGTTTTTATATATATATATATAAAAAATAAAAAAAAATTATAAAAAAAAAACACTCAACAGTTGTACAGACATTTCCCTTTCAGTAGAAGAATGTGGGAAAAAAAAACCTCTAGTGACAAATTTTGCACAGATACAATTTAGTATAGTCCAGATCTAAAATATTTCAGAAGACATACATACTTTAATTGGAGGGGATCAGTAAAAAAAAAAAAAAAAAATAGCGCTTACAGTTTGCAGAGAGAGTTGCCAGCATCATAGATTGTGCCTTCATTGCTGTCCAGTGTTGCTGCATCTCTTTACAGATAATAATTTCCTCCTCCTTCAGACGTCGCACAGCCATAACCTTCTCGAACACTGTTCTTTTGGTGTGAAGGTCTGCAGCAGCTTAAATTCATCAACATCAAAACAGAAGACAGAGTTAGAAGTTTTGTTCTTTGGATTAATACAAATAACATTATGCAAGAAGTGCTCAGATATAGATTTGATTTAAATGGATAACTTACTTTCACTTCTGTTGTTCCAAGGCCATGCATCAGTCAGGACACTAGCATCAGTGGACACAATTTGCTCAGATGGTTCAGCCAAGTTGTTGTACTCAAAAATGGTCGCTGCCAAGCGTTTTTTCTCATCAAGAATTACTTTTCGAATCTTGTGACGCCTCTTGTTGCTATCTGCAACAACAACAAAAGTCAGAGTATGTATGTATAGAATCAAATGCAAATCATGTGCATTTTATTCCTTTAACCAACCTGGATCAGATTTGTTGGTGTTTTCTGAACTCCTGCATAGGTTACCATGTGCATTTTCTAACTAGGAAAGTGTCAAATGTCTGCAACTGTGACCTACCAGTTTGTTTGTAAAGATTTTGGGTTCGCACTTTGATGATGACTGCTAGCTCCTCTATTCGTGCCTGCAATGCCCCAAGGCTGCCATCACCTGGATCAGTTTCTAAATCAGAGTCACATTATTGAGTATACACAATCACAATCATTCTATTACATTCAGCAATAATTTTTCTTTAAGCACAATTCGGCTAAACCTGTGGTTCACGTTGGCTCTGTTGTGTAACCCCATAACCTTCCCAGGAATTTTAATGACAAGACCACTGCTATACAGTGTGTGCTATTTATAATAATTAAACGCAAATGTGCCGATAAGGCAAGCAAAGCAACCTTTCAACCAGCCAACTCACCCTCAGCCCATTGCTGCACTTCAGACACCCATAGCTGCAGTGTGTCATCATCTACACCAAGCTCATCTTTGGTAGCATTCAGGATGTCCACTTGTTCTTTGAGCATCCTTACGGTCTACAATAACAAATGTCCGTACATGTACACATGTACATTATTTGTGTTTATTTTTCATTATGATATCTACATCACTGTTAAAAAAATTACCTTGGTGTATCTCTGGCTTAAAGTGCGGCCCATATTCTTGACTTTCTTTTTATTCCACCCGGAAGCCAGAAGGGTCAGCATGTTTGTTCTTCCTGAATTCAATGTCAGTACAAATTATTAACAACAACAACAACAACAACAACAAGTCCCCCCCACACCACACCACACACACCTGCTTTGGACATGTACTTGGTCGTGATTGCTGCTCTGGACAAGAAACTGTTCACTTGCTCAACCTCTTCTCCAATTGTTGAGCCTGCACCTTCCTGAAATGCGCCTCCCCATTTGATCTAATAAGAAGTGCGTACAATAAATGTTATTTCTAAATTATTCAATGACTCAAATGACTACTAACTTAGTCATTAACGTTGCAATGTACCTCGCATTTCCCAGTGTGAGCCTTTGCATGCATTACAGACAGGAAAGAACGCATGGACAGGAGCTTCCTCATCTCAGGGCATTGCTGAGCCACCTTGGACAAATATGGGAAATATTTGCATGCCACATCGGAGCAAAGGAATGTGATGTTTCCTGGGGCATTTTCTGCTAACATCCTTTGTAGGAAAAGAGGGTAGGCAAAAATCTCCCCTCGATACATGTTTAGTGCTCCAAGGAGGACTCCATGGCGACAGACAGCAATTTCAAGCCCTTCCTCATCCAATTTGCTGGTGTTTTTCCTGGAAGACTCCTTAGCTGCTCTCCAACTTGAAGATACACACGACCCTTTTCCTGAGATCTATAAATTGAAAGACTATACATAAAACTAAATGAATTTTTAAACCCTCTAAGAATTGTGACTGTCAACAGGTTCTCAAAGTTACAGGACTGGATGATGTGTTCTGTTTGCAGAACTAGGATAAACTAGTTTAACACGTGTGGAACCTCCAAATGTATGGATATAAAAAGCCATCACTGTCCTTTTGAAATAGATATTTTTTTTTTTATCTGAGCTTCATTAAGTTTTCAGGTATGCCTTTTCTTACCTTAAAGTAATTTTAATAAGACATTAAACCCTGGAGAAGCCTAAATCAAGCAAGTCCAAAAAATATCAGTAATTTCCTGCACAGGTTACACTTTCTGTTCTTACTCTTTCATGAATAAGTATGTATGATTATGTTATTGTACTTAAAGTAAATAGTGTCAAGACAGCAGTGAGACAAAAACAAATATTGAAACTTGCATGATTTGTTTGTCTGTGGATGTTGTCAACAAACTCAGCAACCTCCTCATCTTTCTGAATAAAGACACCTTCAAAGTTGCCTGGCTCTGAAGTGCTGAAACAATACAATACAATACTCTGAAGTGCTGAATGTTGACATGGGCTACTAGTTAACTTAACCCATATATCTAATGCATAAAATATAATTTCATATAAAAATTTCAACATTTTGGCTCCTTAACCTGATTTGGCTACTATACATTTGAAGTTTAGGAACCAATAGTTAGGAATACTTTTTTGGTCTAAAACCCTAAATGTGAAATACCTTGCATTTGATTTGAAGCGATAAAGCTTGCGGTTTCCGTCAACTGACACTGCAAGCATCTCTGGAGTGCAGGCAGGGCAGTCAAATGATTTATCACGGAATATCTTCTCCACCTCGTACGTCACAGCGACCCACTCAGAAAAGCTTTTGCTGAAGGTATCAGCTGATATTTTGCCAGCCTTTTAGATATAGGACAAACATAAGAGAAAAGTATAAGGAAAATAATATTTGTAACTCACCATAAACACTAACTAATAAACATTGCATGCATCTTCATTAAGCTTGGCAAAATTGAAAACTCACTCTTCCGAAGCGCCCTGTTCTTTCATCAAGCATTTTGATGTACGCCTTAAGTGATACACCTGGTGCGGCCATCTTAAGGTCATAGAAAGACTGAAAGACATCAGTGGTATACAGGGTGCAGAAATTCATGGTGCCAGGCCAGTATCCATCACGCTGGATGTCCTTAATGGTGGGGGACCATGTTAGGAAACAGCTGGTGCAACTCACAGCTGGCAATACAAGGTTGTAGCGGCCTGTAGGGAGCATTAATTCAAATGAATAAATTAAGTAATACTGTTAATTTATCTCAACAGAACAAGGAAACAGGCCGTTGTTTCTAATTCCCTCTTTCTGATAAGTTTAAATGGTTATAGGAAAAGTTCATGCAATTCTCAGCGGGCACAACTCGGCACAAGACTGGCAAGCGAGCAGAGCAGATGTCAACTATATGCCTCAGTTTAGCTGTGGTAAGTTTACAGGGTGAGTTACAGTGACTAAATAATAGAGACTGCAACTCTGCAGCTTCTCAAGATTAAAGCGAAGCTACCATGTGTAAAATGTCCACTTACCATTTATGGTAATGACAGCCACATTTCTGCCAGGTGACACATGAATGTTGCCTGTTGAACAGCCACACACACGATCTGGTCTCTGTATAGGTAACAGCCGTGCTATCAAAAAAATTGTGTATTGTTTAGATACCCCAAAAAAAGCACACACACTAACTTGTTCTGCAAATAATAACTTTTTCTTCAACTAAAAAGATGCATTGCATAGAAAATTTGAAAAACATCAACATTTGGTTTCTTAATGTGAATCCAGTAACAGGAATAGCCCATGTTTCATACATAGTAAGGCATAATACTTGGAAATGGTCTTACACATTTGCTGATGCAACTCTGACAAAGGCTGCAAAAACCCTCCAGTTAGTGACTCTCTGTTGTGCAAGACAGCACGTGAATGAACAGCAGTATCACAGTCCTCACAAAGGAACGGGAAAGGCAGGCAGTCCAGACACCTCACAACAGCTTGCTTGCTGCACTGGCACCCACAATGTGGATGTGGATCTTGGGTAGCCAGCATATTCTCAACAAGAAATGGCCTGGCCTCTTTCCACTTTTGTGAGGACACTTTGTTCCTTATCTCCCAGTCAGTAGCGGCTGACTCAGGTGACGCCTCCCAAGTCACTGCTGTATCCTCTGTACTGTCTACTTCGTCTACTCCATCCTCAAGCAGCTCAAGGAGCTCCTGACGAAGCACCTCAGTTTCAGATCCTAACAGAAAAAGAATTAAATAAATAAACTTCACCAATAAACCAACTCTATTGTTTCAAATTGACAACAGCTCATTCATTTCTACCTAAACCAAAACTGTCAAGAAATGACATATAAACTAATTAAAAGTATAATCTATCCAGGCAATTACAGAACACTGTGCTTTAATGATGTACCTTTTATTAGGTTGACACTGGCAACAACATCAGTGGGTGCCACACATCTGGGCTGTTCTGTGTTAACACATTTTTTTAAGGAAATACAGGTGTCAAAGATATGCAGACTTTATAAGGGAGACTATCAGTTTTCAGTACAATTCTGACAACAACATTTGCTCTGTTTCATTAACTGATGGTATTGCTGATGAGACTGCAACCCCTTCAACGTGACATAAGGAGAGAAGAGAGACAATCTGGAACTTTGAAACTCCTTTTCACAGACTTAATAAGGTTATGGAGATTAAAACCATGTTAATATCAATCTTTATTAGTTTTTCATTAAATCACAAAATTAGTTTTTGCTTTACCTGTGCGTTGATGTTGCTTAGAAGTTGCTGCTGAAAATGACATTAGCCCCATTCACACAGCACTTTGAACCCGGCAAATTGCCGGCAAATTGCCGGAACGCCTTCTGTGTGAACGCAAACACGACCCGGGTTTAATGCCGGGATCGATGCCGGGTTGGGGACCTAGTAACATTGCCGTGTTCAGACCCGGAACGCGCGCTGTGTGAACAAAAGCCAGGACAAATGCCGTAAGGGGTGTGTCGTAGTGATGATGCACGAGCCTTCGCAATGACGTAGTTATCGTGCGACTCTGTTACTCTGTTAGAAGAAAGTTTGTGTTCGTCATCGATACAAGAAAGAACGAAAAGATGTCTGCAAACTGGACTGAAGCAGAGACCCGAGAGCTCCTTGCAATCCGCGCCGAAGCTGAGATCGTTCGCCACCTTATACGTCACATCATAACGTCACGCGTCTATCCGGGACATACCCGGGTTGTGTGTGAACGCGCTCTCTGATTCCGGCAAATCACTGGCAGTGTGAATGAACCATTTTCAAACGAACCCGGGTCAAATCCCGGGTCACTTTATCCGTGTATATTCCGGAATCTCTGTGTGAAAGGGGCTATTGAGACTAATTTAGTAATGGAAAGTGTTAAGTAAACAGAAAGGAGAAATATAAGTATGACTACTAACCAGATGGCATTCCACTGGTTTTTCTACTACTGGATGAAGGCCTCTTAGGAATAACAAACCCATGCCTGTCACGCTTGTTCCATTGGACAGGGGTTGGGTTGTGTTCCCTCTGTGCCTTGAGTTCCTTCTGAGCCTCACTCTGTGTAATTCAACAAGACACAAAAACGCAACACTCCAAATAATGAGTCAATACAGTGCTATGCATAAGTTTAGACACCCATGCTAAAGTTGACTAAAAAGAGGAATAAAAAATCATCTTTTGGAAATTGAACTTAATGCCTTAATTTAAAAAAATAGGAAAAATCCAACCTTTAAGGACACCAATTTTCTTTGTGAATGAATAATGTATCGTAAATAAATAAATTTTCTTCTTTAAAATACAGGGTGCATAAGTTTGGACACCACTATGTTAAATTCCCATAGAGCCAGGCAGATTTTTATTTTTAAAGGCCAGTTACTTCATGGATCCAGGATACTCTGCATCCTGATAAAGTTCCCTTGGCCTCTGGAATTAAAATAGCCCCACATCATCACATACCGTTCACCATACCTGGAGATTGGCATGGTTTTATTTCAGTTAGCATAACAGCTGGTTTGATTTGCATTGAGAGATGATCTTATGGAAAGTACTCCATGCCAATCTCCAGGTATGGTGAAGGGTGTGTGATGATGTGGGGATATTTTAATTCCAGAGGCCAAGGGAACTTTATCAGGATGCAGAGTATCCTGGATCCATGAAGTAACTGGCCTTAAAAAATAAAAATCTGCCTGCCTCTATGGAAATTTAACATAGGGTTGTCCAAACTTATGCACCCTGTATTTTAAGGAAGAAAATTTATTTATTTACGATACATTATTCATTCACAAAGAAAATTGGTGTCCTTAAAGGTTGGATTTTTCCTATTTTTTTTAATTAAGGCATTAAGTTCAATTTCCAAAAGATGATTTTTTATTCCTCTTTTTAGTCAACTTTAGCATGGGTGTCTAAACTTATGCATAGCACTGTAACTGAGGTGTAAAATAATTTTCTTCAAACGTTTTGCCATAATGCAACACTTAACTTACCTCCAAAACCCGAAGAACTCTGTTGACATCCTGAAGCTCTTCCTCTAACTCCAAATCTTCAGCATCAAAACCACTCATTTTCAACAAACTAAACAGAGATAATATTTACAGAACATGTCTGTAACATTAAAATAAAGAGATAGCTTAACGTACTTAATGAAAACCTATAATCAAGTGCATCTTCATAGTTTGTACTCGGGTGAAAATTTAAAGTAAAACAAATATGAAAATACATGCAAAGTTATAACGTGAGGTTATAATGTCATCCACGTTGGCTTTTTTTTTTTTTTTTTTACAAAAATACCTGAATTTTAATTTTACACACTCACTTTAATATAAGAAAGTCAAGAATATAATATTGTAATGCTCGTTTTGTGGCCCGTACAATTAATTAATTTTGCCTCAACTTCATAACAGATTGCAACAGTCTTCTCAACAGATTAACGTTAACCTGCAGCCATGTGTTTCCCTTACGGTAGAATTTAGCTAGCAAGCCCGTTAGCTAACTTCGTTTAAATTGGCTTAAACTACTTTGAGAACGAGTCAAAGATTTACATTACTTCTTGAAAAAGGTTTGCGAGATTTTAGCAAATCAAGCCAGACATGTTGTCTTTCTAAAACTGTCACGAGAGGGAGACGAGAGACGTGGATTCAATAGCAGAGATATTTAATAGGAAGACAACACGGGTAAGGTACAAACTCCAACACTGGGAAACAAACGGGAAGGTACACACGGAACACGTAACATGTACAACGAACCAGCACAGGACAGCAAACACAGGAAGACTAAATAGGGAGGCAAACAAGGAGGGTAACGAGCAGGACAGGTGGGACAACTAAACCAATAATCAGATAACAAGGGGGAGGGACCAGACAATGACAAGAGCACATGGCCCCAAAATAACAAAACACCCATGTGCATCACCAGACAGGACAGACATGTGACATTACCCCCTCCCTACGGAGCGGCTACCAGACGCTCCATAAGACCAGGGCGGGACGGGAGGGACAGACCAGGGCGGGACGGGAGGGACAGGCGAAGCGGACAGTTCATCAGGCGGCCAGGGCGAAGCGGACAGTTCATCGGGTGGCCAGGGCGGTGAAGACCCCTCGGGCGGCCAGGGCGGTGAAGACCCCTCGGGCGGCCAGGGCGGTGAAGACCCCTCGGGCGGCCAGGGCGGTGAAGACCCCTCGGGCGGCCAGGGCGGTGAAGACCCCTCGGGCGGCCAGGGCGGTGAAGACCCCTCGGGCGGCCAGGGCGGTGAAGACCCCTCGGGCGGCCAGGGCGGTGAAGACCCCTCGGGCGGCCAGGGCGGTGAAGACCCCTCGGGCGGCCAGGGCGGTGAAGACCCCTCGGGCGGCCAGGGCGGTGAAGACCCCTCGGGCGGCCAGGGCGAAGACGACAGTCCATCTGGCGGCCAGGGCGGAGACGAACAGGGTGAAGACGACCACTCGGGCAGCCATGGCGGTGAAGACCCAAGCGGAACAGGAATAGACCCTTGCTCAGGAACAGTCACAGACACCACCGGCTCAGGAACTGCAACAGCAACAGACACCACCGGCTCAGGAACAACAACAGCAACCGGCTCAGGAACAGCAAAAGACACCGGCTCAGGAACAGCAACAGGCACCACCGGCTCAGGAACTGCAACAGGCACCACCGGCTCAGGAACTGGAACAGACACCACCGGCTCAGGAACAACAACAGCAACCGGCTCAGGAACAGCAAAAGACACCGGCTCAGGAACTGCAACAGGCACCACCGGCTCAGGAACTGCAACAGGCACCACCGGCTCAGGAACTGCAACAGGCACCACCGGCTCAGGAACTGCAACAGGCACCACCGGCTCAGGAACTGCAACAGGCACCACCGGCTCAGGAACTGCAACAGGCACCACCGGCTCAGGAACTGCAACAGGCACCACCGGCTCAGGAACTGCAACAGGCACCACCGGCTCAGGAACTGCAACAGGCACCACCGGCTCAGGAACTGCAACAGGCACCACCGGCTCAGGAACTGCAACAGGCACCACCGGCTCAGGAACTGCAACAGACAGCGGCACAGACACCGGCTCAGGAACCAGGGCGAGCAACTGGGACGGTCCCGGCAGGGCGAGCAGCTCGGGAGGGGCCGGCAGGGCGAGCAGCTCGGGCGGGGCCGGCAGGGCGAGCAGCTCGGGCGGGGCGAGCAGCTCGGGCGGGGCGAGCAGCTCGGGCGGGGCGAGCAGCTCGGGCGGGGCGAGCAGCTCGGGCGGGGCGAGCAGCTCGGGCGGGGCCGGCAGGGCGAGCAGCTCGGGCGGGGCCGGCAGGGCGAGCCCGGCCGGCGGGGCCGGCAGGGCGAGCAGCTCGGGCGGGGCCGGCAGGGCGAGCAGCTCGGGCGGCGCGGCAGGGATGGCAGTTACCTCCGGGCTGGTCTCTGGGTTAGAACCCACCAGACGACCCGATGAAGAGGTCCGTCTCCGGACCACCGAAATCGGAACAGCAGACACTGGCTCCGACTCAGGAACAGCAGACACTGGCTCCGACTCAGGAACAGCAGACACTGGCTCCGACTCAGGAACAGCAGACACTGGCTCCGACTCAGGAACAGCAGACACTGGCTCCGACTCAGGAACAGCAGACACTGGCTCCGACTCAGGAACAGCAGACACTGGCTCCGACTCAGGAACAGCAGACACTGGCTCCGACTCAGGAACAGCAGACACTGGCTCCGACTCAGGAACAGCAGACACTGGCTCCGACTCAGGAACAGCAGACACTGGCTCCGACTCAGGAACAGCAGACACTGGCTCCGACTCAGGAACAGCAGACACTGGCTCCGACTCAGGAACAGCAGACACTGGCTCCGACTCAGGAACAGCAGACACTGAAGGACTGAAGGGCGTCTCCAGGATCCGAGCTAAACGCTCTAAATAACCGATCAGTGCCCCCCCGGCCATGAGAATGGGCATCTCCCGATCAGTCTCCGACAGGGCAGACGTGGGTTGAACCCTCTCTGGCTGGGCAGACGTGACCTGAACAGTCTCTGACTGGGCAGACGTGACGCGAACAGTCTCTGACTGGGCAGACGGGACGTGAACGGTCTCTGACTGGGCAGACGGAACGTGCATGGCCTCTGACTGGGCAGACGGAACGTGCACAGTCTCTGACTGGGCAGACGGGACGCAAATGACCTCTGACTGGGCAGACGGGACATGAACGGTCTCTGACTGGGCAGACGGGACGTGCACGGTCTCTGACTGGGCCGGCGCAGATCTCCTCCTCCTCCTCCGTCCTCCCCGACGGACGCCTGAAGACTCGAGGCTGGCCAAAACCACCGATGACGTCCCAACGCTGGATGGATCCAGTGACGATGAATTCCTCTCCAGATTCCTTTGGGCGCACATCGAAAAATATTTGAACAAGGAGATCCCATTCTCCCTCTCCGCCGGACAAAGTTCGCTCCGCTGAATCTACATGTGGCTGGTTCGTTCTGTCACGAGAGGGAGACGAGAGACGTGGATTCAATAGCAGAGATATTTAATAGGAAGACAACACGGGTAAGGTACAAACTCCAACACTGGGAAACAAACGGGAAGGTACACACGGAACACGTAACATGTACAACGAACCAGCACAGGACAGCAAACACAGGAAGACTAAATAGGGAGGCAAACAAGGAGGGTAACGAGCAGGACAGGTGGGACAACTAAACCAATAATCAGATAACAAGGGGGAGGGACCAGACAATGACAAGAGCACATGGCCCCAAAATAACAAAACACCCATGTGCATCACCAGACAGGACAGACATGTGACAAAAACAGCTGTATATCACCTTCTGAACTTAAATAATAGCCAAAGTTTGACTTACCTGTCTCAGAAATGCTCATAAAAAAAACTCCCATCAAACTCTGGTGCATTGGGTGAATGCACTGACCCATCAGAGTCTCCATAGCAACAGATTATGGGTAGTTCTCTTCTGCCAAATATTTTATCGAGATTAATTGATTATTAATGGTGAAATGGTAACGTTTGTGGCTAATGGTAGGCTGAATATAAATATACTATTAATAAAATAATCTTTAAACTAATCAATAGGCCTATTCATGACGCTGTTGTAGAGGTAAAAAATAATAATGACCATAACATTTTAATATTGTATTGTAGAATTATCAATCAAATGATTGTGTTGAAATATATAAAAATAAAATGATATATATTTATAAAACGTCAACGCTCAGTTCGCCATGCCCTGGGCGTCCAATAGTAGCGCGGATGGGTTTACATTGGAGTTAGTGGAAAGCTCTGTGCGTTTCCTATAGACGCTGAAGGGTGCCATGTGCGTTGGAAGTAGACGCCGACGGACGTGACAAAAGCGTAAGGATATAACGCCCTGGGAATGAGAACGGGTTGGGATATCACCCTGGAAATGTCGAATACATATGCAGCACAGAAAGGTGCCAACCTCAATCTCACTGATGAAGAGCTCCTAACATTCTATGGCATTCTTTTGACCACTGGGTACAACTCAGTCCCAAGACGACGTTTTCTTTGGTCAGGCGACAATGATGTCAACAACACAAGCATTAAAGATGCCATGCGGAGGAACAGATTTGATGAGATAATGGCTTCCATTCATGTTGTAGATAACATGAAAATCACAGATGACCCTTTCTTCAAGGTGCGTCCCGTGTTTGAGGAGCTGAATAAAGTCAACAAAACCATGACTATTCAGGAATATCTGGCAGTGGATGAGATGATGATTGAGTACTTTGGTAGGCATGGATGCAAGCAATTTATCAGGGGGAAGCCCATTCGCTTTGATTTATGGAGTCTTGCATCCTCATCTGGGTTTGTCTACCAGATGGAGCCAAACGCAGGTAGCCACACTCGTCTCGTTGAAACTGGACTGGGTCAGGGTCCAAGTGTGGTTCTTGGCTTGGCAGAGAAAGCTGGAGTGCCACCTGGATACAAGTTCTATCATGACAACCTATTCACAACACTCACCCTGGTTGATGAGATGACCAAAAGGGGCTACGGCAGCTGTGGCACACTTCGGGAAAATCGCCTCTTTGATATCCCACTGACACCATCAAAGATCTTCCGGAAGACCTCAAGAGGTAATGGCGAATTCCTTTTTGAAGATGGAAAACTGATTGTGAGATGGAATGACAACAGCGTGGTCACTGTTGTGACCAATATGGAGAATAAGTACTCCGATTTCGACACTCAACGATGGAACAAACAGAAACATGCAATGGATAAAGTGAAACAGCCTACTTGTATAAAGAGCTACAACACACATATGGGAGGTGTTGACCTGCACGACCAATGTGTGAACCGTTACCGGATTGGCATCCGATCAAAGAAGTGGTGGTGGCCATGCTACAGCTGGGCACTCACCAGTGCTATGGTCAACGCCTGGTGTTATTACAGGTACATGGGGGTGTAATGGAAGTGGGAGGTGAGGCTGCTGGGTGGAAGGATGGGGTCTATATCTTAAGTGGCATGACAAAAACAAAACAAGTATTCATTAAGTATTTATTTAATTCAATACCCACCAATAGAAAATGAATTCATCCATCCATTCATACAGGTCATGTAAAGAGGGAGACAGAGATCTCCTCTCCTTCCAAAGACTGGTTGCCCAGAGTCTCCTCCAGCGCCATGGGATGAGGCCACAGGGGCATGGAAGAAGGTCAGTGTTGGCTTCTGCAATATGTGAGGCTGCCAGATTTGACAACATGAACCACTGGCCCCACAACACAGGGAGAAAGTACATGAGGTGTCGAAAATGTGATGGCCGCACTTCCTTTGCATGTGAGAAATGTGGTGTTGCCTTGCATGTTGAGTGCTTCAAGAAATTCCATGTAAACCACTAAGAATCTACCCAGGAGAGAGGGGAGCAGAGGGAGAAGAGAGATAGAAAATAGGGAGCGGGGAGGGCACGACATAACTTCCCAATCCAAATGTCTTTTGAAAAAAATTGTCTGTATGCACTGTTAGTTTTGTTGTTCGGTATTTTGTTGTTTGCTTTTGTTTTTTGTTATACGTATAGAAGTATTTTTTTCTTCAATCTATTTATTTTTATTGATTTATTTTCATATTATTTTCATTAACTTTTTTTTTATTTTCTATACTGCCCTGTTGGGGCAACTTAATGGCTGCACTTTGTTCTGCAATATGTTCCACCACTTTAAGACAAATGTATTTGTTGTTTGTTTTGTTTACACAAGAGATTATAAGCTAGATGCATTTTTTGGGGGGTTCGCATCGAATGTTCTTTGACTGTTATACATAATAAATGTGTTTATGAATAAAGGTTGATCTGTTGAAAGCAGTTATTTTGAGTTAGATGCCAAATGTATTCAAATTTGACATTGAAGGGGTGCATACAACATATTTGCCCACCGGCAACTATAGTTACCGCACATTCAAATACGATTTTCAAAAAAAGAAAAAAAAACCTGGGGAAAATAAATGCAGAACATGTTTGCAGAGGACACTATTAACACAATTATATGCATGAAACCATTCAGAAAAATTTGGGCACAAATGGGTTAAAGGAAGCAGAGAGAGATCGCGGAGCAGCGCGTTGATTAAGAACGCCAACTTTTGTTTAATTTCGGAGAAATCTACAGACGCAAATAAACAAAGTGTAGTAAAATAAAGACCTAAATGTGTATTTTGGACTTTTTTTTCACCACAAGTCTGAAAGAAGACATGTTATTGAAGACAAATATCCCAAAATCTCAAAATTGACCAGTGAAAAAAAACGATGTTTTTGCCTGCCGTGTCTCACCAATACTGTACAGCTGGTGAAACATCCAAAGAGGTCAATGACCATGTACAAAAAGTTGTATAGTTTAATTTATAGAATAATTTACATTTAAAAAGGTAAAATGTGAACTAAAGTATGGCTGATGAAACAGAAGTAGTCTCTGAGTATGTTTATAAAGATCAAAATCGAGGACTCTTTTGCCAGAAATATGTTCAGCAGGTGAAATATGGACAATTGTGCGGCTGATGAAGAATCAAGAGTCTAAGAGTATGCATAAAAAGATAAAGATCCAGGACACTTTGGCCAGAAAGATGTTCAATAGGTCAAATTTGTACTACTGTGATGAAACATCTGAAGAAATCAATGAGCATGTATACAAAAAGTTGTATAGAAAGCTAAGGTTCCAGCACTCTTTGGGCAGAAATGTGTTCAGTTGGTGAAATATGGACAATTGTCTGACTGATGAAAAATTAAAGTCTAAGAAAATGTATAAAAACATAAAGATCACTTTGGCCAGAAATATGTTCAAAAGGTCAAATGTGAACAAGTGTATGGCTGAGTCTCTGAGTATGTTTATAAAGTTCAAGATCGAGGACACTTTGTCCAGAAATATGTTCAATAGATCAAATATGCACTACTGTCTGGCTGATGCATTCTCAGAAGTCTATTATTATGTAAAAAAAAGGCAAAGGTTCCCGGACTCTTTGGCCAGAAATATATTCAGCAGGTGAAATATAGACAATTGTCTGGCTGGTGAAACATTGGTTGTGCGTTGTGTCAGAGGGGCGGGGTGAGCAAAGCTCAGGATCATTTAAAGACACATGCACTTAAACGGCGTGCTGAAAACAGAGCTGTTTTTGACCAGGTAAAATTAGTGTTTTCTTACAATACTAATGAGAATTTTTAATTAAAGTATATTACAAACTTTAAATTTAGACCCTAAAGAATCATATTAGCTTGTACAAAAATGGCATTATATGACCCCTTTAAAAGAACTGGGGTAAATGGGAAAATTAACAAGACACAGGTGTCGGGAATTTCTAATTAAACAGACAGGGAAAACTAACAGGACTAAACCAAAATCACAAAGACAGGGGGAAACAAGATTACAACACAGAACAGAGCACATTAACAATGTGACAAGTATAGTAAAATAACCGATTACAATTCACGAAAATAGCTGCGGCAAGTGAGTTGAATCCTTTATTCAACCGATTCATTCAAAAATTAGAATTAATTTAAATAAACAAACGACTATACAGTGAATTTGAATGGGTAGCGTTAAATTAATTAAATTATTTACTCGTCTGATTCGTACGCTGATTCTTTAAGGAACAAAACACCATGTTGCTTAGAGACGCAGCGGTTCTGCTGTTTGTTCTGTTTTCTTTCACCAAGCAAAAACAGAATGTGTCTAAATGAAAGTTATTTAGTAACTTTATTGAACTGTTGTATAAAATCAATGTCACATTTCCGATCATGCAGATGTTCAGAAAAATATCACTCTTGATTGTGTGATAACCCATATATGCATTCAACCTGGTGATCTAGCTCAAGTTAAGAAACCCTGGATGGTAAAGAAGGTTAATCAGAAGTTCACACAACCAAAAGCTGTTGTACAGAAGAAAGCTGTTGTGTTCTCGTTCCATTGTATCTATTCATGTCCACTAGGTGGCACTGTTGTGTTTACATGTTCAACTGATATAAGTAGATAGTTGAGAAAAGTGACTACGTTTTTCACTGCAAATCTCATCTCATTGTTTGTTTTGAAGATGAACGAAAGTCTTAAATAGTTTGGAACAACTTGAGGGTGAGTGATAACAGAATTTAGAAATTTTATTTTTTACAAACTATTACATTAAATAGAAAACTTCAGTGTTATCTCTGGGTATTTCTACCCAGCTTCTTCAAGAGCGTGTCTTTTGGAACATCATTATTTTTAAACTCTAGGTATGATTTGTATTTAATTTATGTTACTTCGTATTTCTGACAGAAAGCATAACAGCACGTATTTTTTGAAAATTTATTAACATTAAATTATTAAGGTTTTAGTGGGTTTAAAGTATACATACCTTATTTATAACCATATGTAGGCCTACTGCAATACATTTTAAATATTTATGTAACGAACATGTGCTTCAGCCTTCTTTTCAAAAGTCAGATTTTTTTATTTAAAAAAACAACATTTTAATACAAAGTACATCAAACAAATACATTTCCATTGCATTGCTATTACTAATTAGTCCATTAGGTGGCACTGTGGTGTTTAAATGTTAATTTGTCAAAAGGAAACCTCATTGCAGCTAAAGACACAAGTCTCATCATGTACAGGTGAAACTTGAAAAATTTGAATATCGTTAGGGACTGTTCGTTATTTATTTAAGGGGCCACCGGAGGAGTTTTGAGATCTATAGTCAAAAAAGACTTGACCCTCCCTTCGCCAGCAATAAATTTTTCTATGACCCTCCAAAATGATTGTAAAAAAAGGCATGACCCTCCCCGATCATTTATTGATTACTTCTGTACTGGTTTGCGCTTGGCAAAGATGTTAAGATATCTCTATGCCTAGACCTACACCAAACGTTCATTAAAAGACTCCTGCACACCCGCATTTTTCAAACTGGCGCAGCGCTGACTCATGGTAGAAACGGCATGATTTGATTTGTTAAACATGAGGATTATCCGTCTGGCATGGCCGCTCACTCTAACATTAACCTAGATAATTGTTCGCTGTTCTTAGGCGCATAACCAAGTGTGTGTGCGGAGTGTGTAGCGCGCACTGCATGACATGGAGGCGCCGATGCGATTTGCATTTTCCTATCAACAGTGGAAACAACTTAAAATACTCTATTTCTGGCCATACAGAAAATAATAATGCATCAGTCGCAATACTTGTATTTGTGTAAACTCACAATAACAAGAAAACGTTTTGCTTTCGTAAAATAAAATAAAACAATCAGGGCGCGCTTTCATGGTCTCCGTGAACTGGAGCACGTCAAAAAAAAAAAAAAAGCAGAAACATATCGTAGGCTATACAGCATAGGCCTACTAGCCTCAAATATATGAAAAAAATATCTATATAAAGCTTGATATGTGCAAAAATCAAAAATCAAATCGAAAGCAAATATCATATTTGATTATGTAGCCTAATCCGTAAGATGCATTTCTCTTAAAGGCGCACTTTACAGCGGAGATGTATGGAGACATGTTTGCAGCGGACACTGATTTAGAAAAAAAGAGTTTATTACCCAGCCAACACGTATATGTTGGCCCCACATGGTTTAAGCTTGGGCTACTTGGGTACCAAGTGGGCATGGTCCCAAAATGGGCATCTTATCTGGGGCCCACTTGGGTCATCTAAGTAGGTCCCACATGGGCAAAAACAGGTGGGCTCCCTATATGGGTCCTAGTTGGGTCACTAATGGGAACTGAGTGCATGGGCTGAAAATGGGTAACACAAATGGGGCCCATTTGGGTTTATCAAATAGGTTAGACTTTGGCAAACACAATAAATCCCATATAGGCTGCCCACATGGGCCCAAGGTAGTACCCACATAGGTAATCTCTGTATGGGTTATGAATGGGAAAAACATATGGGGCCCGCTTGGCCAAACCATATGGGTAAGACATGGGCAAACACAACCAGTCCCATATAGGCTGCCAACCTGAGCCCAAGGTAGTATCCACATAGGTAATCTCTATATGGGTTATGAATGGGAAAAACATATGGGGCCCGCTTGGCCAAACCATATGGGTAAGACATGGGCAAACACAACCAGTCCCATATAGGCTGCCAACCTGAGCCCAAGGTAGTACCCACATAGGCAATCTCTATATGGGTTATGAATTGGAAAAACATATGGAGCCCTCTTTGATAAACTATATGGGTCAGACATGGGCAAACACAATCAGTCCCATATAGGCTGCCAACCTGAGCCCAAGGTAGTACCCACATAGGCAATCTCTATATGGGTTATGAATGGGAAAAACATGTGGGGCCCACTTTGATAAACTATATGGGTCAGACATGGGCAAACACAACCAGTCCCATATAGGCTGCCAACCTGAGCCCAAGGTAGTACCCACATAGGTAATCTCTATATGGGTTATGAATGGGAAAAACATATGGGGCCCGCTTGACCAAACCACATGGGTCAGACATGGGCAAACACAATCAGTCCCATATAGGCTGCCAACCTGAGCCCAAGGTAGTACCCACATAGGTAATCTCTATATGGGTTATGAATGGGAAAAACATATGGGGCCCGCTTGGCCAAACCACATGGGTCAGACATGGGCAAACACAATCAGTCCCATATAGGCTGCCAACCTGAGCCCAAGGTAGTACCCACATAGGTAATCTCTATATGGGTTATGAATGGGAAAAACATATGGGGCCCGCTTGGCCAAACCATATGGGTCAGACATGGTCAAACACAACCAGTCCCATATAGGCTGCCAACCTGAGCCCATGGTAGTACCCACATAGGTAATCTCTATATGGGTTATGAATGGGGAAATACGAGTATAATTTTGAAATAATGAATTATGTAATAAAAATAAATTGTTCATCTGTAAATTACATCATAATCTATATACTTGTAAATAACATATCTGTACAATCATTAAAACAATTATATACAGTATATTTATAATTTATAATCTTTGTTATAATGCCACTAACAGTTGACCGTGGAATATTTAGTAGTGAGGACATTTCACAAATGGACTTACACGGGTGGAAACCTATCACGGTACCATGCTTGAATTCACTGAGCTCCTGAAAGCGACCTATTCTTTCACAAATGTGTGTAGATGTAGAAGCGTGTGTGTATACAGCTGTGGCCATGGAAGTGATTGAAATACCCAAATTCAATGATTTAGAGGGGTGTCCCAACACTTTTGGCAATTGTGGGTACAGTACTATAGGCCATGGCTCTTCAAATCCAGTCCTGGAGTGTTGGTGTTCAGCAGACATTAGTTCCAACCCTAATCATTGACATTAAATTCAAAGTGTCAACTTTTAGTGGTCTGATTTTGTGAGTAACTGCAAAATGCTTATCTCCATAGTTTTTTTAAAATGTATACAAATGGTTCAAAATATCCAGAAAATGGTCACTGTACAATATGAAGAACGGGTTACAGAAGCTAATTATCTATCAAAATAATGGCTTAGAGATGGGTAAAATAAATCAAACCCCTAGCACCAGCCATGTGCCCTCATTCAATGGAGATAGGCTACTCAGTGTTTTCTGGTCAGTCGGTTAGTGACAATGTAATTCTAGAGATGTTTTAATATTGGGCTTAGGGTTGTGATTATTGAAAGGGGAACATCAGTTCAGATGATGAAATAGTCCAAGCAAAGAAAGATAGAATGGAAATTCATGGTTCTGAAGGGAAAATATAAATTCAGAAATCATATTTGCAGCATATACAGGAGTACAGAATAAAGTGCAGTTTCATTAATTTAGCATATTGTGGTTTGTGTTCAGTTTTCTTTTGAGGCCAACAGTTCAGACTTTTATTTTCAGTCGTAGTTGGCACGACATGACTGACCCTCAAAGTTGAAATATAGGCGAAAAAGTTTTTCTTTTTCTTTTTCAAAATCTGTATGTGAATCAATGTCATGTCTTCAAGAAATACTTAACCTTTGAATTATTATTATTTCTAATTATTATTTTAGCATTGTATATTTTGATCAAAACACCACTTCAAAAAGCTAAATTTATGTTAAAACATAAAAAAATTATTATTAACAATAATAATAATAAAAATGGATATTTCAATCTCAAGAGAGAAGTGCAGCAGAAAATGTTTTGCTTTGTGTGATTTTGTTTGGATTTACAATTGTGTGTGTGTGTGCCTAAAGCTTATAGCTACCATGCAGGATTGCATTTTTATTCACACACTGTCATAAAAACACTATTTGACCAACTAATCAAATAATATAGTCTACAAATAAAACTAAACACATTTCTTTAAAAAAAGAAAGAAAAGAGGAAAAGTAATCTTTTCCATTACCAGGCTGAAACAATCGCTATTGGTTGTTTGTTTCACCTACTTTGATAATGATTGGTTAATCTGACTGTCATCTACGTAACTGGCCAATGACAACTGTGCGCGCCTTTTTACTGGTCATGTTTGAAAATACGTCAGTTTGAGTTGATGACTGCGTGTGTGTGTGTGTGCTGCTACTGCTCGGCAAGATTACTCAGTCTTTACTTATGGCAGTTAAATTCTTATTTTGAACTAATTTGCGTTGTGACATGTAAACGGAGGAGAACAGAAGCTGATATGTGAACACAGAGGAAGGTCGGACTGGATGAGGTCCTGCAAACATATTGGCGATATCAGGTAAGAGAACATTTTTCAATCTCTGTTACGTAAAGTTATTTCGTGTTCATGTCCTATATATCCACTATAATTTTAGAAAAACAGATATATTAATAAATATGTCATGTTTAGGTATTACATTAAAATAAGGTGAGAGTGCTATATAGTTAATGGTAGAATAATGCAGATAAACAAATCTTGTGTTAATGGAGTTCATTAACTTCCCAGAAGTTCTGTGTACACACGAGAGTTTAATAAACGGATAACGGACGTAACGTACAACCCTGCAGCTGTGTGTACCATTGACTGTGAAGGTGTGCTTCATCAATCGCGATTAGCATGTGTTTAATATTGTAAGTTAGCCTCTGATGTCAATGTTGTCAGCTAGTTTAAAACTCAAACACAAGAAAACCCTAGTGTAGAACATATTTATGTACTTAATATTTACCCTGCAATTGTACTTTGGTATCCTAAATGATATACTCAAAGTCAATAAGAACAACACATTTTGTACTTAATGCACTTTAGTTATCTGGAAGTGCTGAGGTTAAGTGTATTTGATTGTGGAACTATTGCAAGTATACTTTACGTACACTTTATTAATAGTGATGTATATACATTATATATATATATATATATATATATATATATATATATATATATATATATATATAAAATTCAATTTTTGTTTTTTTTCCAAATTGTTGTAATATAAAAAAAAGTTACATTGTGCACTAAAGAAATGCTCTAAATATAGTTTTATTAGCCTATAAATTAAATATAAGTCTTAGGTGATTGTGTCAATAAATATGTTAATGGGTTTGAAGGATAATAAGTAGGCCTATGTTTTTGTATAGGTTTTTTATTTATTTATTATTTACTAGGGAAGGAGCATCCAAATAAGTAAAGTGACTGATAAAACAGTTATTTACACTCTGAAACACTAGAATCTACTGAAGATTTGAGAAATATTATTGGTCTAAATCTCTTATGTTTTTCTAGATAGCCGTTTCGGAGTATTTTTACATCACCTCTTCAAAAACTGGTAACTGCTAATGATAAGAGATTTGTTTACTTCTATATATTCAAGCACTGGAAGAAGATTTTTTGGGGAGAACAGGCACCCAACAGAGAGACAACTCCACCACGATTATCAACTTCAGTAAATTTTAACCATTGCTTCTAGGGGTGTAACGATACCTTCATTTCACGATTCGATATATATCACGATACTGAACTCACGATACGATATTATTGCGATACTCCCAAGACATATGATAAAAGGTTAACAAAAAATGTACTGTTGATTAAAATGCTAACTTTGATATTACATTGTGGGTTTAAATGAACAGGTTTGGACTTGGTGCTTGTAATTCAAGGACAATGGTGACACCAGAATAAAAATATTCATGATTCTGAAGCTGACCATTGCATTATTATACATTATAATCAACATTATATAGTAGTTTAATGTAGTACTGACACTAAAACTCTGAAAACATGATTTTTTTCTTATACAGTAATTTCTATTTTGGGTGAACTAATCCACGATACATATTGTCACTATCCACGATACGTATTGTTGCATTTTTGTATTGCGATATATTGTGGCACGATGTATTGTTACACCCCTAATTGCTTCTAAACCTTACATTTGGGATTAATATATTATATAGTAAAAGTATTAGTATCATCGTCAAAAGTAATTTCCTCTACCAGTGACAAATCTGAGTAACTTTTTATCCTTTTGTCTTTCTTCCTCTAAAGTGACAAAGAAAGGAGAACATGTCACCATCATCAGTCCTTTATTTAGTTCACTGAAGAACATCAAGGGAAAGGCCCTCAGACGTGTCATAACAGGATAAATGTGGCTACAGGTAAAATTATTAGATTGTTTGATTTTGGTGTACCAATTTGCTTTTTTTAAGCTACAATTGTGTGACGTGACATGTAGCCAAGTATGGTGTCCCCATACTCGGAATTTGTGCTCTTCATTTCACCCATTCAAGTGCACACACACACACAAACACACACACCCGGAGAAGTGGGCAGCCGTTTTTGCTGCGGCACCCAGGGAGCTATTTGTTCATGTTGTCTGAATGTTTTATAATGGCAAATGTTGGTACAATTTAAATACGTTTTGTTTAATATTGTTTAAAGGTATGGTAATAAAAACCTTTCTTTTTAAAGGACTTATCAGCCCACTACACCCCACCCAAGACTGACCAAGGATCCAGATGAGTACTGGCAATTTGGTGGAGGACTGTTACTACACTGCACTGTCACTTCAGGTATGGATCCATTAACCTTTTGTTATGTGTGAGGTGCTTTGATTTTACTTAATTTAATAAAATGTACAAAATTAGATTTTACATACTTTACTTAGAGTAGTTCACTTTAAAATGAAAATTACCCCATGATTTACTCACCCTCAAGCCATCCTAAGTGTATATGACTTTCTTTTTTCAGACAAATACAATCTGAGTTATATTAATAAACACCCTGACGCTTCCAAGCTTCATAATGGCAGTGGATTGCAACCATCAGTTTGAAGCTCAAAAAAGTGCAGCTATCCATCATAAACAAACTCCACGCGGCTCTGGGAGGTTAATAAAGGCCCTCTAAAGCAAAATCATGAGTTTGTGTAAGAAAAATATCCATATTTAAAACTTTATAAAGTAAAATAACTAGCTCATGGCCATACGCAGTCTATTTGCGTATAAAGCACAACTTACGCAACTTGTGACGTCAGAAGTAGCGTAGTGCATAATGGCGTAGCGTAAACATCAGCAGTGCGTCGCATTACTCGCATAAGTTGCGCTTTACCCTTTAAGTGCAATCCGTATGTTCGTTTGGCCGGAAGCTAGTTATTTTGCTTTATAAAGTTTTAAATTTGAATATTTTTCTTACACAAACACATGGCTTTGCTTCAGAAGGCCTTTATTAACCCCCCGGAGCCACGTGGAGTTCTTATATAATGCATGGAAGCACTTTTTTGTGTTTTAATCTGATGGTTGCAATCCACTGCCATTATGAAGCTCGGAAGTGTCAGGGTGTTTATTAATATAACTCCGATCGTATTTGTCTGAAAGAAGAAAGTCATATACACCTAGGATGGCTTGAGGGTGAGTAAATCGTGGGCTAATTTTAATTTTAAAGTGAACTACTGCTTTAATACTATGTGTAGTTAGGATTCTGAATTAGGCTAAGTGTAATGTTTGTCTACTTATCAGAAATATACAGAGCCACATATATTATCAGAGATTAGAGCTGCAATTGTTGAATGATTTTGATCTCGATTCAAATACTACGCAATATTTTCCTAAATGACAACGATTTGTCTTAAACCTTTGTCAAGTAAGATCACAGTGAACATTTATATCTGCGTTGATGCTGTCAGTAGCCACATTAGACGTTTTTTGTTTCGGTCAGAATGAAATCATTCTGATTGATGAATCTGAACATTGTTTTTACATGAATGCTAAGTCATCGGGTTGATGTGCATTTATAAGTCACAAGCATCAAATCTGATTTAATCTTTTGATGTGCACGCACTGCACGAATACCGGTATGCAGTTTCATGTTGTTGTCACAAACTTACCATCCTCCATTGTTTTAAAAAGCAGACTTATATTTACCTATTTCAGGTCCTTATTAGGAGACAAGGAGCACACAAAGCTTTGCCGTGCTGCTTATATTAATCAAGCAGTTTTAAAAATGATGTCCAGATGCCCAAAACAAGGCATCTGCAGATGAGAGTCCGAAACAAGCACTTGTTGGACAACGTTGTCCTGCACCACTTCAGGGAAGATTGAGTGGGAAGATAATTTTAGATTGACACAAAAGTAATTTATTATATTCTTAAATAATATTACAACAACATCAGCTCGTAATTCAAATGATCACAGAAGTACTGAGATAAAAGTTTATAGTTCATAATCAGTTATAAACACTGTCTACAGTTACAATCAAAATAAATCAAAAAGTGACAAGTAAATCAACTTTTGCAAGACACTTAAAGATAAAGATTTCACATTGTTAACAAACAGGTGGTGACGAGACTGGTAAACAAATGTATTTGTCATTTTTTAATCATTAAATAAATGGGAATAGGAGCAGGCTTCACTCAATGATTAAACTTAAACTTTAAGAGTGCAGGCCTGAATACTTAGAATATATAGAACAGGAGAGAGGCCGCACTATGCATAAATAGTTTTATTTGCACAAACGCGTTTCGGCGCGTGCCTTCAGTGTGCTAAAGAAGGCTGAAGAAGGCACACTGAAGCACACTGAAGAAGGCACGCGTTGAAACGCGTTTGTGCAAATAAAACTATTTATGCATATTGCGGCCTCTCTCCTGTTCTATATCATTTTTTAAACATTCATTCTAGAGATTTGTTCAAAAACGCTGATTCATCCAGTAATGAAACAAGTATTTTAGTCATTAAATCATTCATTCAAACTTTTTATTTATTTAGATAAAACATTTTAAATCGACTGTAGAAATTAACATTTTGTCAGAAACTCTAGTAACTGACATGTTATGTTGTTAAGTTATCTGTTCAGAATCGTGATCTCGCTAAAATAATCGGGATTCTCATTTTAACTTAATTCTAACTTAAAGTTATTAAAACTGTGACTCTTAAGTCAAGCCATCCTGGAAATGTAAGAATAGTCCACACCTGTGATCACCTCAATTATTTTCCAAAGACAAAAATAATTATATTTTTACTTTAAAAGTTAAAATTAAAATACTTTATTATGCATCATGTTGTCGGCCCATTCTATCATGGACTGAGAATCTGATTGTGAGAAACTACCTAATATTAAAATGACAAAAAATTCTTGAGACAAATTATTATTATTAATGTTTATAAATTTTTTTCAATGGCTAACCTGTATCAATGAATGAATTGATGCTTTCAAACACATCGCATATTCATACTTTATAAACTGGTTTTATTAATACAAAATATAATCAGAATAGTCTGAATAAATAAACAGTAATTCTCTATTCATTTCCCAAATGCCCTTCCATTGACATTCCAATACCATGACCATTCCAATTGAAGTTTTATGCTGTTTTTGTTTTTTATCCTGAGTAAAAGTTGTTATTCTTTCATAATGTATTGTGACATGTGTAAGTAACATGATTTCTCTAAAATCATAATCAAATTTGTTTTGCAGAGGCTCTTAAGAAGACTGCACACAGATCAACTGACAAGAAACTGAGAGGGAACTCTCAAAATAGTTTGGGATAAGAGATGGAGGAGGACAGTGTCTAGAATGCGCAAATGACTGTCTGCAGTATAAGCTGTACTGATAAATGTATAGTTGCTGCTGCTTCTAACTGTCCCCAATTTATTTCCTGTTCAAATGTTCAAAGCTTTCAGTAAAGACTGGGTCAAATACAGGTTAAAAATATGTATTTTAACAATTAGGTATATAACTTTAAAGAGATACTCTTTAATCTGACAAAAATCTGCTTCTTTAAATATTGTCTCTGGAATTTCAGAATATAGCATAATATGATGGGTAATTTCAATAAAGTTTAAATTTGAAAAGATTTCAATCTCACTGTGTGCTCTAATGTTTTAAAACTTGTTTGTGTGGTGTTGCTACTCATTTAGATGGAACCCAGATGATCCCTAGTTGGGCCACATGCCTATGATTCCTAGTTGGGCCCCACCTAAAGCCCTGTGAAATCCTGCATAAAACCTATATGAGTAAGTTGCTGGGGCCAACATGGAACCCGTGGACAAACCCACTTACAGCCCGTATTTCAGCCCATGTAGTAACCTTGTACCCACAAAAAAACTAAAGCTGGGACCAAGATGGGTCTTGTGCATGTTGCCCAGTCGGGGCCCACCTGTTTATAATTGCCATCCTATATGCAATCCATGTGGGCAATGAACATGGGGCCATAATGTAACCCGCGGACAATCCCATACAGAGCCCATTTTTCAGCCCATTTCAAACCCACATGGGCCTCACATACAAATGTCGTGGGGTTAAGCTGGGACCGAGATGGGTCTTGTGCATGTTGCCCACTTGGGTCCCACCTAGTACCGAGAGCAATCCTACATGAAATCCATCTGGGCAATTAACATGGGGCCATAATGTAACCCGCGGACAATCCCATATAGAGCCCATTTTTCTGCCCATATCAAACCCACATGGGCCCCACATACAAATGTCCGTTGGGTTAAGCTGGGACCGAGATGGGTCTTGTGCATGTTGCCCACTTGGGTCCCACCTAGTACCAAGTGCAATCCTACATGAAATTCATCTGGGCAATTAACATGGGGCCATAATGTAACCTGCGGACAATCCTACATGTGGCCCATTTTTTCAGCCCATTTCATACCCATATGGGCCCCACATACAAATGTTGGCTGGGTAATAAACAATTAAAATGCATCGTTATTTTTAAATACATTTTGGGGGGTTCGCATCGAATGTTCTTTGACTGTTATACATAATAAATGTGTTTATGAATAAAGGTTGATCTGTTGAAAGCAGTTATTTTGAGTTAGATGCCAAATGTATTCAAATTTGACATTGAAGGGGTGCATACAACATATTTGCCCACCGGCAACTATAGTTACCGCACATTCAAATACGATTTTCAAAAAAAGAAAAAAAAACCTGGGGAAAATAAATGCAGAACATGTTTGCAGAGGACACTATTAACACAATTATATGCATGAAACCATTCAGAAAAATTTGGGCACAAATGGGTTAAAGGAAGCAGAGAGAGATCGCGGAGCAGCGCGTTGATTAAGAACGCCAACTTTTGTTTAATTTCGGAGAAATCTACAGACGCAAATAAACAAAGTGTAGTAAAATAAAGACCTAAATGTGTATTTTGGACTTTTTTTTCACCACAAGTCTGAAAGAAGACATGTTATTGAAGACAAATATCCCAAAATCTCAAAATTGACCAGTGAAAAAAAACGATGTTTTTGCCTGCCGTGTCTCACCAATACTGTACAGCTGGTGAAACATCCAAAGAGGTCAATGACCATGTACAAAAAGTTGTATAGTTTAATTTATAGAATAATTTACATTTAAAAAGGTAAAATGTGAACTAAAGTATGGCTGATGAAACAGAAGTAGTCTCTGAGTATGTTTATAAAGATCAAAATCGAGGACTCTTTTGCCAGAAATATGTTCAGCAGGTGAAATATGGACAATTGTGCGGCTGATGAAGAATCAAGAGTCTAAGAGTATGCATAAAAAGATAAAGATCCAGGACACTTTGGCCAGAAAGATGTTCAATAGGTCAAATTTGTACTACTGTGATGAAACATCTGAAGAAATCAATGAGCATGTATACAAAAAGTTGTATAGAAAGCTAAGGTTCCAGCACTCTTTGGGCAGAAATGTGTTCAGTTGGTGAAATATGGACAATTGTCTGACTGATGAAAAATTAAAGTCTAAGAAAATGTATAAAAACATAAAGATCACTTTGGCCAGAAATATGTTCAAAAGGTCAAATGTGAACAAGTGTATGGCTGAGTCTCTGAGTATGTTTATAAAGTTCAAGATCGAGGACACTTTGTCCAGAAATATGTTCAATAGATCAAATATGCACTACTGTCTGGCTGATGCATTCTCAGAAGTCTATTATTATGTAAAAAAAAGGCAAAGGTTCCCGGACTCTTTGGCCAGAAATATATTCAGCAGGTGAAATATAGACAATTGTCTGGCTGGTGAAACATTGGTTGTGCGTTGTGTCAGAGGGGCGGGGTGAGCAAAGCTCAGGATCATTTAAAGACACATGCACTTAAACGGCGTGCTGAAAACAGAGCTGTTTTTGACCAGGTAAAATTAGTGTTTTCTTACAATACTAATGAGAATTTTTAATTAAAGTATATTACAAACTTTAAATTTAGACCCTAAAGAATCATATTAGCTTGTACAAAAATGGCATTATATGACCCCTTTAAAAGAACTGGGGTAAATGGGAAAATTAACAAGACACAGGTGTCGGGAATTTCTAATTAAACAGACAGGGAAAACTAACAGGACTAAACCAAAATCACAAAGACAGGGGGAAACAAGATTACAACACAGAACAGAGCACATTAACAATGTGACAAGTATAGTAAAATAACCGATTACAATTCACGAAAATAGCTGCGGCAAGTGAGTTGAATCCTTTATTCAACCGATTCATTCAAAAATTAGAATTAATTTAAATAAACAAACGACTATACAGTGAATTTGAATGGGTAGCGTTAAATTAATTAAATTATTTACTCGTCTGATTCGTACGCTGATTCTTTAAGGAACAAAACACCATGTTGCTTAGAGACGCAGCGGTTCTGCTGTTTGTTCTGTTTTCTTTCACCAAGCAAAAACAGAATGTGTCTAAATGAAAGTTATTTAGTAACTTTATTGAACTGTTGTATAAAATCAATGTCACATTTCCGATCATGCAGATGTTCAGAAAAATATCACTCTTGATTGTGTGATAACCCATATATGCATTCAACCTGGTGATCTAGCTCAAGTTAAGAAACCCTGGATGGTAAAGAAGGTTAATCAGAAGTTCACACAACCAAAAGCTGTTGTACAGAAGAAAGCTGTTGTGTTCTCGTTCCATTGTATCTATTCATGTCCACTAGGTGGCACTGTTGTGTTTACATGTTCAACTGATATAAGTAGATAGTTGAGAAAAGTGACTACGTTTTTCACTGCAAATCTCATCTCATTGTTTGTTTTGAAGATGAACGAAAGTCTTAAATAGTTTGGAACAACTTGAGGGTGAGTGATAACAGAATTTAGAAATTTTATTTTTTACAAACTATTACATTAAATAGAAAACTTCAGTGTTATCTCTGGGTATTTCTACCCAGCTTCTTCAAGAGCGTGTCTTTTGGAACATCATTATTTTTAAACTCTAGGTATGATTTGTATTTAATTTATGTTACTTCGTATTTCTGACAGAAAGCATAACAGCACGTATTTTTTGAAAATTTATTAACATTAAATTATTAAGGTTTTAGTGGGTTTAAAGTATACATACCTTATTTATAACCATATGTAGGCCTACTGCAATACATTTTAAATATTTATGTAACGAACATGTGCTTCAGCCTTCTTTTCAAAAGTCAGATTTTTTTATTTAAAAAAACAACATTTTAATACAAAGTACATCAAACAAATACATTTCCATTGCATTGCTATTACTAATTAGTCCATTAGGTGGCACTGTGGTGTTTAAATGTTAATTTGTCAAAAGGAAACCTCATTGCAGCTAAAGACACAAGTCTCATCATGTACAGGTGAAACTTGAAAAATTTGAATATCGTTAGGGACTGTTCGTTATTTATTTAAGGGGCCACCGGAGGAGTTTTGAGATCTATAGTCAAAAAAGACTTGACCCTCCCTTCGCCAGCAATAAATTTTTCTATGACCCTCCAAAATGATTGTAAAAAAAGGCATGACCCTCCCCGATCATTTATTGATTACTTCTGTACTGGTTTGCGCTTGGCAAAGATGTTAAGATATCTCTATGCCTAGACCTACACCAAACGTTCATTAAAAGACTCCTGCACACCCGCATTTTTCAAACTGGCGCAGCGCTGACTCATGGTAGAAACGGCATGATTTGATTTGTTAAACATGAGGATTATCCGTCTGGCATGGCCGCTCACTCTAACATTAACCTAGATAATTGTTCGCTGTTCTTAGGCGCATAACCAAGTGTGTGTGCGGAGTGTGTAGCGCGCACTGCATGACATGGAGGCGCCGATGCGATTTGCATTTTCCTATCAACAGTGGAAACAACTTAAAATACTCTATTTCTGGCCATACAGAAAATAATAATGCATCAGTCGCAATACTTGTATTTGTGTAAACTCACAATAACAAGAAAACGTTTTGCTTTCGTAAAATAAAATAAAACAATCAGGGCGCGCTTTCATGGTCTCCGTGAACTGGAGCACGTCAAAAAAAAAAAAAAAAGCAGAAACATATCGTAGGCTATACAGCATAGGCCTACTAGCCTCAAATATATGAAAAAAATATCTATATAAAGCTTGATATGTGCAAAAATCAAAAATCAAATCGAAAGCAAATATCATATTTGATTATGTAGCCTAATCCGTAAGATGCATTTCTCTTAAAGGCGCACTTTACAGCGGAGATGTATGGAGACATGTTTGCAGCGGACACTGATTTAGAAAAAAAGAGTTTATTAATAAACAATTAAAATGCATCGTTATTTTTAAATACATATTTATTATCATTAGCCTGCTTTTGCGTCAAGATTATACATGCACTTGAGCGCAGAATGGGCTATATCCCATAAGCAGAAATTAACGTGCGACTAGTCAAATATTTAGTATATGGCAACAATACATTTACTATATTTTACATTATTTAATTAGTAAATATCCAGCTCTTTACATTACATTTTTTGAGTTAACAATTAGGCTAGTTAATGAACTAATAAAATAATAGAACAAGTTAAGATGCTAACTATAATTCTATTTAGCATGACTTGTTCCACCACGCAAATGACTTTTTTTAAGGTGACAATCTGTTTTCACATCTTCACATTTGAAGATTTACTGTATCTTGAAGATTGTTGTATTGTGTTGTATCTTCTGTTATAAAGATTGACATTTCGTTAATTAAAAAAATAAGCACATAAGGTTGTTAAAATGTTCTGTGTTTACTACTTTTTGAATTGTGTATAATAATATATCTAATGAAGATATATTAACAAAAAAATCTTATATATTATATAATAAAACATAGCCTAGGCTATATAAAATAAAAAAAGGTCCTCATTGGTTAATTTTGCCGGGGCTCCCACTCAGTGTTGGTTCGCCTCTGTCTTGCGATGAATAAGGGGCTGTTTACACCTGGCCACTTCATGCGTGTTCTGTGATGGGATAACTATCCGATCGTGAAAAGACCAGGTATAAATGCCCTCTGAAACGCATTCGAGACGAATTTGAATCCGATCGCTCAAACCACTTCAGGGGAGGTCTGGGCCACATTCCCGACAAAACTGGACACGTGTAAATGCATCTGGTTGTGGAAACCACATAGGGCCTATGTAAATTGTACTCCTCCCAAAAAATGCAATAAAATAAAAATAAACGTGAGAGCGTGTTATAGGCTTTATGTCATGTTATAGCCAGACATGACGACGCTACTGCAACACGCATCACTGCAGATGATCGAGCCAACGTGCAAACTATTTGAAGAATTGAAGATAGTATTTAAAATCCGTTTTGCAAAAACGCATTTATGCGACCACACCAGGTGTAAATGGAATCGTTTTGATAAATCAGATAGCTCTATCCGATCTGAGAAAACGCATGAAGTGGCCAGGTGTAAACAGCCCCAATGTAGCACGCGTCATTTGTGTTTGTTTTCAGACATGATAGCCTAACAGTCGTTTTATACTTGTGCTTATGCGATATCACAATTTTTGATCGTGGATGATGTAATATCTCCACGATCTGCTTTTGAAGAAATATGGTAGCCTCGTGCTACAGCGCACATTCTATCAGCTGCAGTTCTGGCGCCTCAGTCCCTGTAAACTCGACGTAGGCTACATATCACATGCAGCGGTAGAGTTACACTCACAGGACACTGCTTGTGATTCGCAATCACAAAAGTTTATTATTTGCTCGTGGTAAATATTTCATTGGCGTTCTGTTCTGACATGATGCACTTTTTCTGAGCGCGTGCGCACTGTCAAACAGCGCCAAACTGGACTTGATCTTTCGCGTCTGATTTTTGTTGGGTCAGACCCATCTGCTAGCTATGGGGGGACCGAGACTGAGAGAGCTACATGGAAAAATATGCACAAAACAAGCCACTTTGAAAGTTTGTTGTTTTCATGAGTACAAAAGTTGGGTGACCCTCCCCCTAGACTAAAAAAAGTTGGATGACCCTCCCCTCAACAAAGAATAAAAAGGCATGACCCTCCCCTATTTTCCTCCGGTGGCCCATTCCATAAATACCGAACGGTCCCTTAGAATATCTTATTATTATAATAATACGTTTATTTCAGTAATTCAACTTAAAAGGTGAAACTAATATATTTTAAAGACCAGGGGTTTTCAAAGTCTAAGACAGTGGGCCTCTCTTTTGACACAACTTACCCAATGCTTACTCCAATAACCCAAACAAAACACACACACATAGCAATGTCAGGTGGAAACGCATGCAGTCGGATATTTCGAGATCAGTTTCAGGCCTCATTATGTGGAAATAAATCAGATATAAATCAGATATGTGCAATGCGACTGTCATATGGTGTAAACAGTCAGATCGGATTTTCTGAGGCATTAGGCAATGTCTCCACGGTTAAATGACGAGAGAAACCCCCGACGCGCATCTGCAAAGGGACGGGTGGCCCGACGAAATGTCGTAGGAGAGGAATGTGGACAAATGTTGACACATATCAACATATCAAAGGTTGGCTTGCTCATCCTAAAATTTCGGACCCTCTGCTCCTTGTTAAAGCCAATATTTAAACACAATATGCTCCCACCATTCCTGAGATCTCTCTCGCACACAATACCTGAAGCATGCGCAGGCTGCAATGCTGGCACTTTTCGTCCTCCTCCACCTCAAAATCATGGTGATGTTTGGCGAACATCAAGCATATTTCGTGTTCGTCCACTTCATCTGTGCAAGAGAATTTAACCCTTGAAGCATGTGCGATGTTTCAGATATATGGCAAGTGGTAATGAATCAGATACAATTGAAAGAACGTGTACACGGACGGTCAAACATTTGGATAAAGGTAACTAATAAGAATTGGGCATCAATACCTTCAGTGTAAACGATAGAGATGTGCGGATGGGCTATTATTTAATCCGCAACCGCATCACAAAGCTCATCATCTGTCCGCCATCCATCCACACCAACGTTTTTGACCAATTTTTAAAACCGAACCCGCCCGCCATCCGCAGATTGGGCGATGCAAGGCGCTGCTGATGACAGCCGCGAGACTAGAAAGCTCTTACATCAGAATATCAGCAGTGAACTCCATCTCCGATCGGTGCGCAGGGACAAAAATAAATAAATAGCCTAAATTAAATGCACTTCGGCAAACCTGACCTTATCTGATAGGCTACTGTACAATATTTTCATTGTAGCCTAATAGAAAACGCATTTTGGCACATTATTTCAACATGCTGCTATTTAGCCTACTACTAATGAATGAACGCCCCACACTTTGAAAACCCCTGATATAGACTCATTACATGCAAAGTGAGATATTTCACTTTCAATATTCTAATTTTGAATTTGAGGTTTTCATAAGCTGTAAGCCATAATCATCCAAAGTATAAGAGTCTATACACCCAGAGGGGGAACCATGCACATGGCGGCACCTAGCCAACGTGAAAGCTGCCAGAGGCATAACTCTGGCGTTGACATCAACAGCGCTGGAGGAACTCAGGGCTTATCAGGCTCACCTGAGGAGAATATCGCACGTATCCAGTCCGTGGAGTGGAATGGCGAGCAAGCGAAGACACCTGAGCGGGTCCTAGTACCGGCGGGTTGAAGTTGAGTACACGGGAGGACACTGGCTCCACTCCAGATTGTAGAATCTGGCGAATGTGTTGGGTGTCGCCCAGCCTGCAGCTCTGCAGATGTCTGTTAGCGAGGCGCCATGCGCTAGAGCCCAAGAGGAGGCCACACTCCGGGTGGAGTGGGCCGTCACACCAAGGGGGTACGGTCGACCTTGCTGCTGGTAAGCCAAAGCAATGGCGTCCACTATCCAGTGAGACAATCTTTATTTGGAGAGAGCCTTTCCCTTCAGCTTCCCACCAAAACAGACAATGCGTTTTGTCTACGTAAGCACCGAGTGAGCACTGAGCAAAAGTGAGAGAGATGTATGCATTTCATTCAGATAAAGTACCTCGTATCTGCATACAGATCTACATTTTGAGGAAATCATTCATCATAGTAACACAGCTTGTTATATTAAGGTAGGAGTTACATACTATTAAAGTGTTAGAATTAGAAAGTGCAGGTCTGACAAACCATTGGTGCGATCACTGCGCATCACGTGCACACAACTGACTGACAGCTTATGCTGCGTTCACACCAAACGCTAATAGAGCGTCAAATTCGCGTCTATTGCGTCTAGTTGGACGCTTGAACATTTTGAATCCATTCACGCGTCCAAAGTGAAATTGACGTATGAATGAGGCGAATTCCTGTCTACTGCGCCACGCTAAACGCCTCATTCGCGCCGCAGGAACGCGTACCGCGTCTTTAAATTGACTTAACATTGAAATCACTCGCGCCAGATGCTCCAATCGCATTCCAGATAAAACTGGACAGATTGCATCTGGTTGTTGAAGCCACACAATTTTACTCCTAAAATGGTAAAAACGAAACATGCAAGAGCGTTTTATAACGGCTCCCGGTACCCAGATATGACAGAGCTACCGCAGCACAGCAGAGAAGTAGCTGAACATCTCTTCAGCAAGCCGACGCACTTTGATTTTGATCTTGCTTTCTTTGACGTGAACGCTGTTAAATTTGCATATAGTACAGGAATTAAAGATTAGATTTATATTAGTTTTGCAGAGACAGTTACGTTGCCCAGTGTAAATGGAACAGTTTTAACAAAACGGATAGCTAGCCTATCTGATCATTTAAAACGCATTAATGACCAGGCGTAAACAGACCCATTGGAAATCTGTTATTCAAAGTCTAATTTAAAACTGAAAACAATCAAACTAAAGGATTTTGACAAAAGTAAAACATTTTATGAAAAATTGCTTCAGAAATAGGCCTATTTAAAGTTCTGCACTATTTCTATGTTAGCCATTATGAATATTTAAAATTTGTATGTGTATTTATAAATATTGGGTTGGGGTTATGGCACAGTGATAAACTCAGACACTTTAAAATGGCACTTCATGACAAAAAGGTTGCCGACCCCTGCTCTACCGGAAGTGATGGTAGTCACCATCGCTGGTGGTAGCGTACTCAAACCTACCTTGTCCTGTCCAGGAGCCACACGTGGAGGTTCCAAAGATCTGGCCGAGGGTGCCAAAGGGTGCCCCATCCCTGAGAAAGGAGGTCCTTCCTCAGAGGAATTGGCCAGGGAGGTGCTGTCGCGAGGAGTACAAGTTCGGCAAACCAGGTCCGGGTGGGCCAGTGCGGCGCAACCAATATGACCTGCTCCTCGTCCTCCCTGATCTTGCACAGGCCTGGGGATGGAGTCTCCATTCTACAGGAAGAGGCTGAAGCCGTGAGAGCTCGTCGGCTGCACAGTTCAGGTCTCCCGGGATATAAATGGCTCGAAGCGACCTCAGATGCTTCTGACACCATAGGAGGAGGCGAGTTGGGACATACGGCGGGAGCGCAGATCACCTTGTCGGTTGATGTACGCTACTGTCGCGGTATTGTCTGATTGGACTAGTGGCGTGCTGGTTCTTGAGCAGCCCATGGAAGCGGTGCAGAGCGAGATGTACTGCCAGCAACTCGAGGCAATTGACATGCCATAGGCGGTGGGGTCCTGTCCAGGAACCCGCGGCAGCATGTCCATTGCACATGGCGCCCCAGCCCGTGGAGGAGGCATCCGTTGAGACAACAACATGCCTGAAAACTCGGTCTAAGGGCTAGGGCTGAACGATTTTGGAAAATAATCTAATTGCGATTATTTTTACCAATATTGCGATTGCGATTTAATATGAGATGATTTTTTAAGCTCTTTATCTTTTATATTATTCAACAAACACAAGCAACAAATCATTGTAAAATATGGATGGGAATCTTTAGGCACCTCATGAGCCGATCAACTTTTTTTATTTATTAATTGATCTTATTAATAAAACTTTAAATATTTATTTAATTACATATAATTATAAGTAGGCTACTTTTAAAAATAATTACACATTAAAAAACGAAATTAATACAATTACATGTTAATAATTTTAAATAGGCTATACAAACGAATAGCTTCAAAACATAAAAGCTATCGATAACAAAGAGGGGAAAAAACATTACAAGCAATAAACAAAGAGTGCTTTCAGTATTTAAGAGTAGTCTGAATGTTTTCCATTCAAAAGCTGTGATTAAGTGATTTTTCTTTCTCAGTTTAGATACGATAAGCTGCTTCACACTAATGCACAGATCTCTTTTAAAATATAAGATGTGGTTTGTCCTGTCTGTTTAATAACTTAAGACATAACTGACTGTTTACATTAATTTCGCGTCATAAACGCATTTTGAGACGCAAGTACATTTAACCACGTAGACAGAGTCGCTCACAGCCTCATGTGAGAGCGCTCTTCACAAAGCGGGTGTGAGTATTTGAAATTGAAAGCAGCTTCTGTCGATGGTTTTCATATTTTTATTTTAAATATATAAGCCAACTGCATTCCAAAAGACATATGATGCCTTTATAGACCATTTGTAAGGAAAATACCGGCGGGCGAGACTGCGCACTACTAGAGTAACATCAAGCAAAGCACGAGTATTTCACAGCGCATATCTCTAGTGCCATATGATCTAGTAGTGCAATGAAGCCCGCGAATGTCCAATTCGCTTCAACTTTTCCGAACTGTATGAAAGACAATTTTTCGGAAGGTTCGAATGTGTGTGTGTGACAGAGGAATTAGAAGCAAGCAGAATACGGTTGTTTATAAAGCACACGCAGCGTCATCACGCATCTGTGTTTAAAACTAAGCTCAGACTCGATTCTGAAATGATCTGAATCCATACAGAATCGTTGAAGAGAATCTATAACACAATCACATAAATTAAACAAACTGTTCAAACTGTTCTTTCCTGTAGCCTATGCCAGGCCTATATGCGTAGCGTGCCAAGTTGATGCTTCATCTGCAGTGCAGACTGCTTTACTATCGCGTACTCGGGACTCGATCGTGAAGCCAGTGCTGAAGCGGTCTCATATGAAGCAATCCGAGCGGCGTTGCCGCTGCTGCAGATGCCATATGCCCCAGGAGCCTCTGAAAAAGTTTCAGTGGAACCGCACTCTTGCCCTCGAATTGTCTCAGGCAAGTCAGCAGTGACTGCGCTTGCTTGCTCGTAAGCTGCGCGCACATGGCGACCGAGTCGATTTCCATACCGAGAAAAGAGATCCTCTGCATGGGGCAAAGTTTGCTCTTCTCCTAGTTGACCCGAAGGCCCAGACGGGCTAGGTGCCGGAGCACTAGGTCCCTGTGTTCGCAAACCTGGTCCCGAGAGTGCGCTAGGATTAGCCAGTCGTCGAGATAATTCAGGATGCGAACCCCGTGTTGCCGTAGCAGCACAAGGGCTGCCTCGACGACCTTTGTGAAGACGCGAGGAAACAGGGCCAGCCCGAATGGGAGAACCGTGTACTGGTATGCCCGCCCCTCAAATGCAAACCGCAAGAACAGTCTGTGTAGAGGAAGAATGGAGACATGAAATTAGGCGTCCTTCAGGTCGATCGCTGCAAACCAATCCTGTGGCTGCACACATTCGAAAATGTGTTTGGCCGTGAGCATCTTGAACGGAAGCCTGTGAAGGGAACCCAGACAGGGGAGGCATAGCATCCCGGTGCGGGGGCACGGTCTTTAGCCGCGTGCTGCCAGAAGAGGCCAGGGAAGGCGACAGAGGGGGATGAGAGCGGCGAGGCCCGTGGGACCTCGCGGCGAGGCCCGTGGGACCTCGCGGCGAGGCCCGTGGGAACTGGTCGCCATCTCTGAGCAGCCCGTCTCAGGAGCGCCGCTTGGCCTGGCGTTTAGCGGGGCTGGGGTGCCTTCCTGCGACTTCCTCCACGACGCAGCCCGGGTGAAGGGAGGGCGCCCTCGGGAGGCGTCTGTGCCGACGGCTGGGAGGAGGCAGCAGCGGGCCGTCAGGGCAGAATGTGTTTTATGTGCCTGAGTCTGCATCTGGGCGGTTGAGAACTGTTGGGCGAAGTCCTCAACCGCTCCGCCGAAGAGCCCAGCCTGTGATAAGGGGGCGTCTCTCATATCAGCAAGGTTGAGCCATAGATGTCGCTCCTGGACCACATTTTCTTTAACATCACCTGGCCCAGAGAGCGTGCGGTCACTTTCATCGCCCGGAGAGCGAGGTCAGTGGCGCAATGTTGTTTTCGTCAACGATGACGATAACGCAATTATTTCGTTGACGCACCTTTTTTTATGACAATAACGTTACGATGACTAGCTAAAAATGGCTCTAAGGTGACTAAAACATGACGAGACGTTTTCGAGTTTTCGTTGACGAGACGAGATGGAACGAAAATTATTATAAGTCTGACGTTCACAATGCATGTAATTTCTGCCTATTTTGCGTGAAATCGGTCTGTTTTAAGCTAAAAAAAGTATCAGCAATGCCGCATTCTAATCGTTGTTTTGGGTACGCCCAGCACCCGGCTGCCGCGCACCAGATTCCACACTACAACAACCAGTGTTGCCAGACGTACGATATTTATCGTATTTGTACGTTAATTTTGACCCCTGTACGATGTACGATCAATAATGAAAAAAATCCCATAATGTACGATAATTTCAGAATTGCCCGCAAATTAGTTAAAATCTCCCGGAATCTAGATCGAGCGAGCAAGAGCGCGTGTGTAGCGCGCGCACAGCAGAGAAAGGGAGCGAGAGACCTTGCGTGTGTGTGCTAGTGTGCGTGTGTGCCTCACAAAGCGCATGTAAGGACCCAACCAATCGAATTATTCAGAAAGTCTAGTTTATTATGCAAAGGTTTTAAGGTTAACTGTTGTTTTATGAATTGCAACACTTGCTGCAACCTGTCAAACCTAAGCCCATTTCCAATACTTTTTAACCTAAATTAATTTGTTAAAGACTACTTTTTTTTTTTTTACTAAAATTGACAAAAACCTTTTTGTGTTTTCGTCGACTAAAACTTGACTAAAACTATCAAGTTTATAAGTGACTAAAATGTGACTAAAACTAAAAAGCATTTTTGTCAAAAAGACTAAGACTAAAACTAAAAGGGCTGCCAAAAACAACACTGCAGTGGTGGCAAGCAGCTCATCAAAGAGCCCTGGGTCAGTCCTCCCCTCGTGCATGTCCTTGAGCATCTGGGCCTGGTAGACCTGCAGAGTGGCCATGGCATGCAAAGAGGCCACTAGGGTTGACGAAAACCTACAGGCTTTGGAGGGGTGCTTAGGGTCACCACGGGAGGAAGCACTCTGAGAACACAATTGCATCGCAACAAAGCGTTCCACCATAGGTACCCCAGTGTACCCGTGGACAGCCGCCTGATCGAGAGGAGGAAAGGCGGAGGAGGTTGCCGAGCGATCACGGGAAGACAAGGATACCTTCTAGGACCTCGTGACCTCCTCATGCACGTCCGGGAAGAAAGGTATTGGGGTCGGACGCCGACGTGAATCAGCAGCTCGGGCAATGCTGACGCGCCCGTAGCGCAGCACAGCACAGCCAAATCCTCATCTCCCGAGGACTCCTGCCCACCTTGTGATGCGGCGATAGACATGGAGTCGTCCTCAGGAGCGCCAAATGACACACGAGGCTGGTCCGCGACCGGTGGCCGGGACTGGTCAGGTGCATCATCCGGTCGGCTCTCGGGTTGTAACACTTGAGAGGGGGGTGTGGCCCGAGGACGAATCGTCGGTTGTTGTTGCCACACCATCACCCTCAGGTCACCCTAGCCACCAGCCGAAGTACCAGCTCTATCACTAGAGGGGGTAGATCGGGGTGTGAATGAGGGGACTCTCACTCTTTCGAGATCAGGGAGTCTCGACCGTAGTGTTACGATTGCCATGTTTCCGCAATGAAAACATGAGTCATCCACAAGCGCCGCCTTGGCGTGCTCTAAGCCCAAACACGCAAAGCAGCGATTGTGCCCATCTAAGTCAGACAAAAGTGTACCGCAACCAGAAGGGCACGGGCGATGCATCTTTAAAAAGACGTGCCATGCGCTGCTCTTTTAGAGAGAAGGAAATCCCCGCAGATGCTGAAGCGACCATGGAGAGAACACACACACACTGGCAGATCACTGCTCAGATCGCAGGGAATGTGCATTCGCTGAAACTCGCCGTCACACCAACACCTGGAGGGAAGCTCGTCTCGAAGAGGAAGTAGAGATTAACTCAGGATGGGTTGAGGAGTGAAGAAATAAACTTAACGAACGGAAGTGTCTGTGTTTTAGTGTGTGCACAAGAATAAATCTAATGTTATGGCGGTCAATGTAATTGCTTCCTCCAGCTTTAATGAAAGATTATTTCAGGTAAAAGGAAGCAAAAAATTCTGCTGATGATATTTAATGTTGTGTCTGCTGGCATTATTTCTTCAACAGCTTCAAGTTTAATGCGCTTGCGTGTTCTATACAGTTTCGCGTTAATTTTCACGCACCACTTAATGCGTCTATTTCTTTGCGCCCAGACTTTTCTCAGCGATTTGCAGTCTTTAAATCCATATAATTTGTGCTGTCATTGATCGAAAATTCTGTTTGCTTATATTAGTACTTGTAACAGTATAGAAAGAACACAAAGTGACCCCAGTTTTGCGTAATGCATATCTGCGTTGTGGCGCAACTGGCAAAACGAGTGCGTTTGTGTAGCAGTGACCCGTGTTCGATTCCAGTACGTGGTGGATCCTACATTAAATGTATGGTCTCTGGATATGCGAGTTACTGATATACTGGGTGTGTCTGTAAAATGTCAGTAGAAGGCAAATACTTAAGCTGTGCCATTATTTATAAAGATTACTTTATTGTATTTGAAGCACAAAATAATGATGCCATTAGCAAACTTCAAGTTTACTTAGAATGCAATGTTTTTTAAAGGCACTAAAAGTTTGTTGTCAGTATAATAATAATATATGTTCAACACTCTTGCAGTGTAATTGAAAAGTACATTAAATACAACTTTAGTTGAATAAATGCATTTGTATAGAAATGTAAATGTAAAATGTATGTAAAATGCATTTAGGACAAAATTAGTTTTTTACAGACTTTAAGTATACAGTACCAATTTATAGTGGGCCACAAATATATTTACTTATACTACAGCACAAATTGTGCTTAAGTATACATTTTTTTTATTAGGGTGGACACACCAGAAAAACAAAATTACTATTGCATTCAATGTGTGTTTGTCAGTGATATGCCCATTTCCTGCTCCTCCCAATGCTCAGCGAAGCAAGTTTCCTCTCTTATTGTTGATATAGAACTGCTTCTCAGATCCATTGTATTAGCATTCCAGGATGTGCACTCCATACTAATATTGTCCATGCTTACGGCTGTTTGTTCTGTATTTCCTAGAGACTAGGATTTTCCTGTAGAATTAAATGGAAAACGTTTTTGGGCAAGTATCCTGAGTGCCGTACTTATGTGAAAGTACTCTTAAGTTAAAGGGATTTTCTGTCAATAACGAAAATTTGCAAAAAAAGACTTAGGAGCTGATTTCAAACCATGGATGTTTTAAACTCAGAGGACAACAGCAATTATGAGGACTATTATAATGCAGAAGGACTTGAAGAATATGGACTCTGCAAGAAGACACATCTAAAGGAATTCAGCAATGTGTTTCTACCTATATTCTACTCCATTACCTGTGCGCTGAGCATTATTGCTAATTTAACCCTCCTAATATTGTTCATCAAATACAAAATTCTGAGGAAGGTGTTGCCTCTGCACATGGTCATATCGGATTTTATTTTTACACTGAGCCTTCCGTTCTGGGCAGTGTATGCCAGCAGTGAATGGATCTTTGGTGATCAAAGCTGTAAGGCAATCACATTGGTTTACATGGTCAGTTTGTATAGCAGCAATCTCTTTGTTGCTAGTCAGAGCTTGCAAAGATTTATGGACATTGTATGTGTTGTTTCTACCATCAGGATCTTCAACAGTCCAAAGAGGAATACTATTATGTGCATTTTGGTGTGGCTTTTATCAGTTTTGGCTGCTGTTGTTCATGTCAACTTTGTTGAGACTCAAAAGGTCCATGAACAGAACATTTGCACTTTCAACTTCCACAATAAAGTGGGCTGGAAAATCTATGTAAGATTTCAGATGAACATACTTGGGTTTGTCATACCATTTTCAGTGCTCCTATTTTGTTCCATCAGACTACCATGTGTTTCTGTGGTAAGGAACACATTCCAGATGTTTAAATATGAAGTTGGATTCACTGTCATGTTTCTTCTCCTCTGGTTCCCCTACAGTGTTGTAATTTTCTTGCATGCTTTGCAAGACCTTCACATTTTTTATACATGTTCCACTAACATACACTTGGACTTTGCTATTCAGGTTACAGAATGTATTGCTTTCATGCATGTTTTCATAAATCCTCTTTTGTATATATTTTTAAACAAAAAAGTCTGGAAACGATTGAGAAATGCTTCCAAAACTCCAAGGGAGTATCTGCTTGAGGAATGCAACAGTTCATCAAACATGTCCAGTCAGGATGATGCAATAGAACTAAGGTCAGTTCAGCAATATCAAGCCCATGACCTGAGCTTTTGTGCTGAACGACCTAATAACTTACTACCAGAGCCAATGTAAAAACTTGTAAAAAAAGATATTATGTTTACTGTTTGTATCTCAGTTTAAGAATTATACTGACACAGATTCCACTCCACTACTATTGTTTTTTTGTGCACATAATTATGTATAAATACATTTTTTGCAGTTTATGTTTATATTAGCTGGTTTTATATAATTTGTATAAATGACAAAATTTGTTGTTGAAGTTTCTTTCAACACAAGAAATGGCTGATTCAGCAAAAAATATAACCCAAGTCAAAATAATGTGTGTGTGTGTGTGTGTGTGTGTCTCTTTAAGATTAAACCCTGTGAGGTGGGGGGAAAACACTATATCAGCATTTTGTTGTCAAGCTAAAATGCTTATGCAAGTTTTTCCTGCAAAACACTAATACTGACAATGTAAAATACAATGTTTTCAAAAGATTTTGAGATATGCTGAATCAGTTCAACAAGTGGCCTTTCCCCAACATTCTTATCATAAAGATAACGGTAGCCTTGATCTTTCACGTTTTGGATAAAAAATTACTCAGCTCGAAGCATAATTAAACAAAGCTCAATTATTCTTTTGTTTTCTTTTATCTTCAAGAACTTCAGTTTAAGTTTGGATTGTTGTTGGATAGTTATATTATGCAACACACTGGTATTTTGTTATATATTTGACAGATTTGTACAGTTTACCAGGATCTTTATTTTATTTTTTTACTTACAAATAAATGTTGTATTCTATAATTTTACATTATATAATTTTACATTCTACAGACCCTTTTATATTCTATCTTTCCCCCCCAGAAATTACAATGGAAGGTCAAATTCATTCATTGTTTGTTGTTTAAAAGTCATGTCTCTCATGGCAAAAAAAAAAAACTGTATCTGTAGTGCAAAGTTCAAGGCCTATTTAAATTGTTGCTCTCAAACTTTTGGAGGCAATCACTAGGGCCTTTATCAAGCTGAATGGCCAAGTCAGAAAGAGTATTTCTAGCCTAGATCTACAGTATCCGAATTGTGCATTTTTGAGGAGGTCAAATATTTATAATTGTAAATTCCTTATAGCAAATGTCTAAACAAGATTTGTTACTTTTTAACAAGATTAGTTAAACTAACTTTAGCTGGAAAATAACATTATTCAGGAACTGCTATAAAGCCAACCTTAACTTATACTTTATCTCTGTAAATCAGCTTTTAAGCAATCTACATTGTTAAAACCGCTATATAAATGAAGATGACTTGACTTTACTTACAACACCCTCGTCACACACCCCCTTTTTCCATTTTGCGGTTTTAGGGGAGTGAGCATATGGCCCACTAAAGAGCTAAAATGCAATGTTGTCAAATTGGACAGATGGTGAATGAAGAAAACGGTGCTGAGTTTATAGATCAATTCAGATGATTGACACCCCAGAGTGCAGTGCACCAGAATTTTGGTACTGATGTGTGAAAAGTATCTTACCAGTAAAAAGACAGAATATGTGTAAACAGCACATTTGTGTATTTACTGGAAAAGTCAAAATCTGGTCATTTTACAGTAATTTACCGGGTTTAATGTGTAAAAGGGGCTAATGATTTCCACTGAGGGGGACCACCACCCATTTGGTCAGTAGCCACTCTGGCGCCCGGTCTGGGCATTTCCCTTTGGTCTGAGATGCTGGGATAAGCTCCACCATCCCTATGATCCAACATGGACAAGTGGTCTGGAAAATAGATGGATTTAGAATTTAAGATTAAATCATTTATTTCCATAACAACTTTGTATTTTACATTATGGTCACTGGTCAATAAACATCTTAGGGTTACATACGTATGTAACCTAGTTACCTGAAAATGCTTTCAGAAAATGGTGTCTAAGGCACATGTGAAATCAGGCCAGTGCTTTTGACCACGGCAGTCATATAGCGTCACTGGCATGACTATAAAAGGGCGATTGCATCAACTTCGATTTAAGGAAGACGATCAGGCCTGCCTGAAGAATGAACAAGACAAGAATGTCATTCCCTTCTCAGGGAACTAGGTTATATACCTAACCCTAAAAGTAGTCTTTGCCAGTTCATGATGCGGTGGACGGCAGGTACTTGGGGAAGCACTGCCTGATCATCAGGTTCCTGAGAGGCGCCAGGAGGCTAAATCCCCCTAGTCCACACCTCATCCCCTCCTGGGATTTTACTGTAGTACTTTCTGCTCAATTTCATCAAGAGGGTGGCGGACCTGCAGGTATTTTTGGTCAGCGAAACGTGCATAGAATTCGGGCCAACCCACTCTCACGTGATCCTGAGCCCCCGGCCCATACACGTTCCCAAAGTTCACACCACTCCCTTCCGGGAACAGGTGGTGAACTTGCAAGGGCTGCCCCCGGAGGAAGCAGACCCAACCCTTGCATTGCTGTGTCCCGTTCGTGCCTTGCACGTGGCATTACGTGGAGCTTCAGAAGCTCTGAGCAGCTTTGCCTGATTTGGAGGTCAGCAGATGGGAAAGGCTATCTCCAAGCACAGGTTGGCCCACTGGATAACGGATCCCATCGCATTGGCGCACCGATCCCAAGGCGTGCCGTGCCTCTGCGGAGTAAGGGCTCACTCCACCAGGAGTTTCCTTCAGGTATCCGAAGTCAGACGTGCCAGAGGCGTCTGAAGCCTGGCCCAGTACTTGAGATGCATGCCTGGTTGGTTAGCCCCTGTACTGGGCTAGATGCCCCATAGTACCCTCTGGTAATCCCATATGTGTATTATTCCATGGTGTGGTTCCCTGTCAGTAAACCTGTGTCCTACCCTTGGCAGATTTTGGTTTGCCCCCTCTCTGCGTCTGTAGTACTCCCGTCCCTTTTCAGGAAGGACCTACCGCAGAGATTCTTCAGGTGAGTCCATAAGTGTATTTCCACACGTCCATCTCCACCTGGACTAGGTACGCTTCCCCAGTATTAACCATTGGTTATTGGCTGAAAGAAAATAGCACTCTTTCCCTAAAGAACATAGAGGAACAACAGCAACTGACATCTGCAAGGTAAGCCCTGTCCATTCCACCCCGTTGGTTTTTGGGCTTACATGTGGTGCTGGGTAGGTTACAACTTAGCAAAAGCAGTTGCCAACAGGCACGCTACAGCTTGACAGCAGCTGCTTCACCAACACTCATAATACAGTTCAGTGGTTGTTGCGCTTTCCATAGGGACCCCATTTGTCAGTTGACATAACATCGAACATGACTGACAGAAAAGGAACGTCTCGGTTAGGGACCGTTCGGTATTTATTAGGGCTGTAACGATTAATCGCGATTAATCGCGATTAATCAAAATTCAAAATAAAAGTTTGTGTTTACATAATATATGTGTGTGTATTGTGTATAATTATTTTGTATATATAAATACATACACATGCATGTATATATTTGAGAAATATTTGCATTTATATACTGCATATATATTTTTATATGATTTATATTATATATAAATAGAACTATTTTATATATAAATAACACATTTTTATTAAATATATACATGCATGTGTGTGTATTTATATATACAAAATAATTATACACAATACACACACATTTATTATGTAAACACAAACTTTTATTTTGAAGTTTGATTAATCGCGATTAATCGTTACAGCCCTAGTATTTATGGAATGGGCCACCGGAGGAAAATAGGGGAGGGTCATGCCTTTTTATTCTTTGTTGAGGGGAGGGTCATCCAACTTTTTTTAGTCTACGGGGAGGGTCACCCAACTTTTGTATTCATGAAAACAACAAACTTTCAAAGTGGCTTGTTTTGTGCATATTTTTCCATGTAGCTCTCTCAGTCTCGGTCCCCCCATAGCTAGCAGATGGGTCTGACCCAACAAAAATCAGACGCGAAAGATGGAAAGATCAAGTCCAGTTTGGCGCTGTTTGACAGTGCGCACGCGCTCAGAAAAAGTGCATCATGTCAGAACAGAACGCCAATGAAATGTTTACCACGAGCAAATAATAAACTTTTGTGATTGCGAATCACAAGCAGTGTCCTGTGAGTGTAACTCTACCGCTGCATGTGATATGTAGCCTACGTCGAGTTTGGGACTGAGGCGCCAGAACTGCAGTTGATAGAATGTGCGCTGTAGCACGAGAGGCTACCATATTTCTTCAAAAGCAGATCGTGGAGATATTACATCATCCACGTTCAAAAATTGTGATATCGCATAAGCACAAGTATAAAACGACTGTTAGGCTATCATGTCTGAAAACAAACACAAAAGTGCTACATTGGGGCTGTTTACACCTGGCCACTTCATGCGTTTTCTCAGATCGGATAGCTATCTGATTTATCAAAACGATTCCATTTACACCTGGTGTGGTCGCATAAATGCGTTTTTGCAAAATGGATTTTAAATCCTATCTTCAATTCTTCAAATAGTTTGCACGTTGGCTCTGCAGTGATGCGTGTTGCAGTAGCGTCGTCATGTCTGGCTATAACATGACATATAGCCTATAACACGCTCTCAGATTTATTTTTATTTTATTGCATTTTTTGGGAGGAGTACAATTTACATATGTGGTTTCCACAACCAGATGCATTTACACATGTCCAGTTTTGTCGGGAATGTGGCCCAGCCCAGACCTCCCCTGAAGTGGTTTGAGCGATCGGATTCAAATCCGTCTCGAATGCTTTTCGGAGGGCATTTATACCTGGTCTTTTCACGATCGGATAGCTATCCCATCACAGAACACGCATGAAGTGGCCAGGTGTAAACAGCCCCTTATTCATCGCAAGACAGAGGCGAACCAACACTGAGTGGGGGCCCCAGGCAAAATTAACCAATGAGGACCTTTTTTTATTTGATATAGCCTAGGCTATGTTTTATAATATATGATTTTTTTGTTAATATATCTTCATTAGATATATTATTATACACAATTCAAAAAGTAGTAAACACAGAACATCTAACAGAACATTTTAACAACCTTACGTGCTCATTTTTTTAATTAACGAAATGTCAATCTTTATAACAGAAGATACAACACAATACAACAATCTTCAAGATACAGGAAATCTTCAAATGGGAAGATGTGAAAACAGATTGTCACCTTAAAAACAGTAATTTGCGTGGTGGAACAAGTCATGCTAAATATAATTATAGTTAGCATCTTAACTTGTTCTATTATTTTATTAGTTCATTAGCCTAATTGTTAACTCAAAAAATGTAATGTAAAGAGCTGGATACTTACTAATTAAATAATGTCAAATATAGTAAATGTATTGTTGCCATATACTAAATATTTGACTAGTCGCACGTTAATTTCTGCTTAAATACTGCATGGGATATAGCCCATTCTGCGCTCAAGCGCATGTATAATCTTGACGCAAAAGCAGGCTAATGATAATAAATATGTAGGCCTATTTAAAAATAACGATGCATTTTAATTGTTTATTAATAAACTCTTTTTTTTCTAAATCAGTGTCCGCTGCAAACATGTCTCCATACATCTCCGCTGTAAAGTGCGCCTTTAACCCATTTGTGCCCAAATTTTTCTGAATGGTTTCTTGCATATAGTCGTGTTAATAGTGTCCTATATGAACATATTCTGCATTTATTTTCCCCAGGTTTTTTTTTTTTTTCTTGAAAATCGTATTTGAATGTGCGGCAACTATAGTTGCCGGTGGGCAAATATGTTGTATGCACCCCCTCAATGTAAAATATGAATAGGAGGAGAACATTTGGCATCATGGAAGAGGTGTTAGTGAGATTCTTAAATATGAAAACGATAAATCCATTTGTCTTAACCCTTGTGCGCTGTTCGGGGTCTTTTTGACCCACATTTCTAACTTTCATTCATGGATAACATGGATAATTTGACACGGTTTAGTGTAAGATTTTTGCACATCTTTTGGAAAATGCAGTTTTTAAAGTAACAAATTATCACTTTAACCAGTAGATGGCTATTTGCTATTTGACTAACTGAAAGACATATTTTCACAACTTTTTCCAGTTGTATTCATATACATATTATGAATTAATAATAATATGTAGATATGAATCTAATCTAAATTTAAATTTTTTGAAAAGATGTCTTTTAGAGCTCTGCAGCCATCTACTGGTTAAAGTGATATATTTTTTTACTTTTAAAACGGAATTTTCCGAAATATGGGCAAAAATCTTACACTAAACCATGTCAAATTATCCATGTTGAATGAAATTTATAAATGTGGGTCTTTTATAAGGTGAATTTGACATTAAAAAAATGTCAAATGTTTTTTTTATATCTTAAAATATTTTTCTATATATTCAAAATATTTTTTTTACATTTATTTATATACATTTTGTGGAGTAAAAATGTCCAAATGTGAAGTAAAAACATTAATAAACTGAGTAAAATGACATTGTGAAAACAAAAACAAAAAACATTTTTTTTGTTACAATATTAGCCTACATTTTGTTGCCTGGGGTCTCTAACCCCCAATTTCCACCAGATGCGTAACGGCTGCGTAACGGCTCAGCTGCGTGACAGCTCCGTGTTCCGTCGTCCGTCAATACCCACCAGGTCCGGATTTGTTGCGTAGCGGCTGCGGCCGAGGACCCACGAGATCTCGCTAATTCACGTGTGATCGCGCGATATGTAGTTTCGATTAACAGAACCACCAAACCAGGAACAGTTTTCCGCCATGATCATCATATTTTCCGCCAAATATGATCCACCATGATCACGGTGTATTTTATTTTGAAAATTAAACGGATCTTTTATTTTGTTTTGGTTTGTTCTGTTTTTTTGCTCGACTTCCTGTCCTGCGCACTCTGCCCTGTAGTGCTGCGGAGCTCTCCGGCATCCGGCAAAAATAGAAGCTCTGCGTATCAGCTCCGGAGGCCTGCGGATCGCCGGAGTCGGAACGCAGCTGTTCTGCATTCAGTGGAAATACACACATATACTTTAATGGAAACCGATTGACTCCGCCGCCGTGCGCGAGCCGTAACGCAGCCGTAACGCATCTGGTGGAAATTGGGGGTAAGACTCCAAACAGCCCGACTGTAAACCACAAACGAAACACGCACAAGGGTTAAAGTGGTGGAACATAGTTCAGAACAAAGTGCAGCCATATCAGGGCATTGTGTATCAAAAAGTTAAATGAAAATAAATAAATAAATACAAATAAATAGAATGAAGAAAAAATATATATCTATATAACAAACAAAAAAACAAATAACAAAATGGCAAATAACAAAAATAACAGTGCATACAGATGTCATTTAAAGGGTTAAGTTATGTTTATGCACTATGCACTATATTATGCACTTTTGACTAAGTATACAAAAAACTATAGATCTCTTGTAAGATTTGTTTTGTTTGGATGATTCTAGAGACCTTCATGATTATATAGATATATATATGTCAACAAAAAAAATCGTATTATTAACATGAAAATGACCTTTCTTTGGGAGGGTTTGCCTTTGCCATGCTTCCTGGAAGTAGGGATAGGAAGTTGACAGCCTCATGTGACAGGAAGGTAGTGAATACCTTTTTTTTTCTTCTTGAAATCCTTTACTTGGTTGTTTGCTTGCATGTCATTGAGATATTAAACATGGATAACATCTAGAAAAATACTTACAAAAGGAAAATGACAACTATACACTGCGGCAACTATAGTTGCCGGTGGGCTTAAAAGAGAAATGCATCTTATACGGATTACATAATCAAATGATATTTGCTTTCGATTTTATTTTTTTCGTTTAAAAGTGGACATATCAAGCTTTATATAGATATTTTTTCATATATTTGAGGCTAGTATGCTATATAGCCTACAATAATTTCTGTTTTTTTTTTTTTTTGACTCGCAGTTCACGGAGCGCGCCCTGATTGTTTTATTTTATTTTACGAAAGCAAAACGTTTTCTTGTTATTGTGAGTTTACACAAATAAAAGTATTGCGACTGATGCATTATTCTTTTCTGTATGGCCAGAAATAGAGTATTTTAAGTTGTTTCCACTGTTGATAGGAAAATGCAAATCGCATCGGCGCCTCCATGTCATGCAGTGCGCGCTACACACTCCGCACACACACTTGGTTATGCGCCTAAGAACAGCGAACAATTATCTAGGTTAACGTTAGAGTGAGCGGCGATGCCAGTCGGATAATCCTCATGTTTAACAAATCAAATCATGCAGTTTCTACCTATCGCGAGTCAGCGCTGCGCCAGTTTGAAAAAGGCGGGTGTGCAGGAGTCTTTTAATGAACGTTTGGTGTAGGTCTAGGCATAGAGATATCTGAACATCTTTGCCAAGCGCAAACCAGTACAGAAGTAATCAATAAATGATCGGGGAGGGGTCATGCCTTTTTTCACAATCATTTTGGAGGGTCATAGAAAAATTTATTGCTGGCGAAGGGAGGGTCAAGTCTTTTTTGACTATAGATCTCAAAACTCCTCCGGTGGCCCCTTAAATAAATAACGAACAGTCCCTTACTGTTGTAAACCTTGTTCCATGACAAGACACTGACAGGTTATGATGTATTGGTTTATGTCAAGTTGTCATAACAAAGGCATCTCAAACAATGTCATATTTGATTTATAAATGTTATAGTTGAGCGAATGACACTTAATGGCAGTTGTCATAAACATGCATAAAACCTCCTTCATATTCACGACATGTGTTGTCATGATTATGTCATGTCAGTCTTATGCACAACCCTTCAAGTAAAGTGTTACCTAAATAATATCAATATTTAAGGAAATTGGACCATATAAATTTCAGTAAACGGTACTGATTAATATGTCTGTTATTCTTCAGTGCTCTGCTGTAAGTAAAGTAAATGCAGGTATTGGTAGAAATGTAGCAACAGGCAATGAATCAAGGTAACCTTTATTGCACCATCAAGGTTATTTCTAACTACTGCAACACAATCTCTCTTATCTCAGTGATAAGAATAGCCTTGATCCTTTCCCTTTACATAATTACATATATCTGCAGACTGTGATGTAGAAGATAGATATTAGGCTAATGTAGGCTAATCTGAATCCAGCATAAACTATTCTTTGCTTCCTCCACACTAGCCATAGTGTGTGAATGATTAGTAAAAACTATTGAATTATTATTAAATAGATTTATTAATGTTTTGTACTTACAATTTGTTATTTAAAATCAAACCCCAGCTTTCTTTTCACATACTATTTGTTACTATAAACATACATTTCAGAAAATAAAGGATTCAATTTATAAATTATAAATTTAGTGTCTAAATTAAATTCTGGAGTGAGACATTCGGTGAGAAATATCAAATGATATCACCTTGGTTGGGAAAATAAATAACAGATTTTTTTTTCCATTTAGGGAAGCCCTGATCTTATACATTATGGCAATTTAATTATGTGATTCAACCAAAATGTCAAATTGTTTGAGTGAAATCTAAGCAAAATGTTGACAAACTGATCGCTTAAATTATCTGAATATTGTCAACTTGTTTTAAAATATAGCACAAAAACACATACAAAAAGGTTAACACTGGATACACAAAAACAGACTCTTTTTTGGCAGCTGTGTGTAGGCCCCACCCCCTTCCAGTCATTCCAAATCACATGACTTCTTGTGAATAGTTCAGGGAATGACTCTTAAAGGGATAGTTCACTTCAAAATGAAAATTCTCATCCTCATGTTGTTTCAAACCTGTATGAATTTCTTTCTTCTCCTGAACACAAAGGAAAATATTTTGAAGAATGTCAGTAACCAAACACTTAACTGGACCCATTGACTTCCACAGTAGGAAAAAAAAATACTGACATTCTTCAAAATATCTTCCTATGTGTTCAGCAGAAGAAAGAAATTCATACAGGTTTAAAACAACTTGAGGGTGAGTATATGATGACAGAATTTTCATTTTGAAGTGAGCTATCCCTTTAAGAGTCATTCCCAGCACTACAGAAATTCACAAGAAGTCATGTGATTTGGAATGACTGGAGGGGGTGGGGCCTACACACAGCTGCATAAAAAAAGAAATTAAAAAGAGAGCATAGTGCAGCTACGAGAACGCTAAAAGAGGAACATGGGCAGCCTTTTTCAAATCCTGCTTGCACTTTTTATCTCTGTCATAGGGGCCCTCTATCTTTTGGGGTCTTTTCGCCGCAGACGACCTGGAGAACCCCCTCTGGATAAGGGACCTATTCCCTGGCTTGGTCATGTTCTGGAATTCAGGAAGGACACAGCCAAATTCCTGCAGAGAATGAAAGAAAAACATGGAGATATTTTTTCAGTGCAGCTGGGAGGCTTTTATTTCACTTTCATTACAGATCCACTTTCTTTTGGGTCAGTGGTGAAAGAGGCAAGAACAAAGCTGGACTTTACTAAATTTGCAGAACTACTAGTTGCAAGAGTATTTGGCTATCATTCCTTGGAAAATGAACACAAGTTTCTCCAGGCATCAAGTACAAAACACCTCATGGGAGATGGTCTGGTTGTCATGACTCAGGCCATGATGTGCAATCTTCAGAATTTGATGCTTCACAGCGTTGGATCTGGGAATGACAAGCCATGGCAAGAAACTGGACTTTTTGCTTACAGCTACAACATTGTCTTTCGCGCTGGCTATCTGGCGCTGTTTGGTAATGAGTCACACAAAAGTACAGGGACTTTGGAAAAAGCTAAGGAAATTGACCGGGAGCATTCGAATGAACTTTTCTGTGAATTCAGAAAATATGACCAGTTATTCCCGAATCTGGCTTATGGTGTCCTGGGACCTAGTGAGAAGATGGAGTCAGAGCGTTTGAAAAGGGTGTTCTGGAGCACACTTTCAGTGCAGAAGATGAGATCTAGAGACAACATCAGCGGATGGGTAAATGAACAGCAACAGGTGAGAGCTGACCAGGGCATGCAAGAGTTCATGCAGGATCGATACATGTTTCTGCTTCTGTGGGCATCTCAGGGAAACACAGGTCCTGCAGCATTCTGGCTACTCTTGTATCTGATGAAGCACCCTGAGGCTATGGACAGCATTAAGAATGAAGTTGAGCGGGTGCTCAGAGAAACAGGGCAGGAAGTAAAACCAGGTGGGCCACTAATTGACCTGACTAGGGATATGCTCCTCAAAACTCCCATTCTAGACAGTGCAGTGGAGGAGACTCTCCGTCTTACAGCTGCCCCTGTCCTTACAAGAGCTGTCATGCAGGATATGACCATCAACATGGCCAACGGACAAGAGTACAAGATCCGTGAGGGTGACAGAGTGGCGATTTTCCCCTACACAGCTGTTCAGGTAGACCCAGAAGTTTACCCAGATCCCTTCACCTTCAAGTATGACCGTTTTCTCACACCAGATGGAAGCAAAAAGACTGATTTCTACAAGGGTGGAAAGAAACTCAAGTATTACAACATGCCTTGGGGAGCAGGAACCACTATGTGTCCAGGAAGATTCTTCGCCACAAATGAGCTGAAGCAGTTTGTCTTTCTCATGTTGTCCTACTTTGACTTGGAGCTAAAAAATCCAAATGAAGAGATTCCAGGCATTGATATCAGACGATGGGGCTTTGGCTCCATGCAACCAACTAAAGACATCCAGTTTAGATACAGACTTCGATTTTAAAAACATTCAAGTTATTTTTATTCTATGATTTAATACACTGACTATTTAATTTAATTCAACAATACTTATTATCAGACAGTATTCCTTTATGAAAGCTGACTTTAAAACCGACATGCTCACATTTCCTCTGTATTTAAAATGGTGAGATTGCTGGAAAAGGTTAATTACTGTCTTAAATACCTGAGGTGTTGCTTTTGATATATCTCACAGCCTGGAAGTCTCAACAGTCCCATGTGCTTGCAATTACGCTGTGTTACACAAATATTGTATCTATGCAAGAACAAATGTCATACAACAAACACAGGAACAAGATATTTTTGTGTATAATCATCTACTTAAAAAACAAACAAAATCAACATATTGTGTTGATTGCCCATGTGCTATTTGAGAGAAAAACAAGATATATATGAGGTGTTTATCATTAATAAAATAAAGACATAAAGCTCCTTGTCTTTTTGTTGTTCCTTATTGACTATACTGAACTGATATTTATTTTAAATTGCCAATGTAAAATGCCCCATGTCTAAAAACAAACAAACAAAAAAACTCATTTAGGGTCAACTTTATTTGCTTGACCTTTGCACCAAGGCACTTTATAATATATTTCTATATATTATTGACATAGAAAAAGTTCTTATTTATTTGTTGGACTTTGTACTGGGGGTTGAATGTACTGGGAGTTATCAGACCTTATGTGCTTAAGCTTAAGCTTGATTTTGAGTCAAAAGTTTACAATTACATTTATTTTCTCCTGTAGTGATTCTTGGTGGGACAAGTTAGCTATTATTATTATTTTTTTTTTAGGAACAGTTCATAAAGTTCATAGCTCCAAAATTTTTATCCATAAAATAATGAAAGTCCAATGTTGCTTTGGACCCCAATCACACCCATTGCATAAAAGTAAAACATTTGTTAGTTATAATAGTTAAAATATCTCCCAGAAAAGGTTTGGAATGACATGAGGGTGAGTAAATGATGACAACATTTTTATTTTTGGAAAATATTTTAAGGTATTTGTCTATACAGAATTTTAAATGTAACTATCCTGCTAACGGTCATTGAAGAAAAACGTGTGACAATTAGTCTTTAAAATCTCCCTTATAATTTGTCTACACATACAGAAAAAATAGTATAACTTAACTGCTATAAAAGTTCCTGTCTTCTGTTACAAATTTTCCAAAGATTATTTATATTAACAAAATCTGCATTATCAAAGTACTTATTTGGCCCTAACATGCAAATTCACTGTAGACATCAGTTTTACAAGGATGACAGTGTAACATGTTGTGGTAACATTCTTTCTGCCTTTTATGGGAGTGGAAGTCATTATAAGACCTCTCTTTTGTTTTGTTTTGTTTAGGAGGTATGAAGCATCAGATAAACAGGAAGGAACTATGAGTGTTGGGTCTGTTTTTGCAAGCAGGCAGATAAATGGTGAAATATCCAACATAACCAGCATGATTTCTGTGTTGGTGTATGTTGATTAGTGGTATGAAGCTGGTGTAGCTGGTGGACCAGCATAGTCAGGGCTTAAAGAAGAAGAATTAAGAAGTAGAAATGCAGCTATAAAGTGTGCATGATGTTTTGGTGATGACCTATTGGATTTGACCGCCATTTACATTTCCAACACATGACAAGCAAAGTATAGAGATTATAGGCCCTTCTGCACTTCTGTTATGTTGGAAGCGGTTTTCTGAAACCTATGCATGTAAGTCAAGTCGCTTGGATATTTTCACATTTAAATCTTTGTGTATAAAATCTTTTGTGTCACAAAAAGTAAGATGTGAATAAAATCACCAAAATCGGCATAAATTGAATGCTTGCTTAAGATGGATAATAAAATAAAAAATAAAAAAATGTGCATAAACTATGTTACATAATCTCCTGGTTAGTGGAGAAACATATTTTATTACAGCATTGAGCAATGATAAATGCAGGTAAGCAAATCAATGAAAGCTTTAGCATAACTTCTGCAGGGAAGACTCAATTGTTATGTCACTCATTACTTTCTCATCTATCCAATCGTGTTCTAATTCTTGTGGTATAAAATATAGGTAGGTTTCTTACACATGTCTGAGTTCACAGACGCTGACACTTTCACTCAGTTCGCAGAAACCGACGCCGGTGTTCTGTCGATCTGTCCTACATTTTCGTACCGTAGCGCAAAACTATTGCCATATCTATCGGTTCATCCTACCACATCGTAAAATCCTACTGCGCGTTTCTGCTTCGCGTCTGTGACTACATAAAATAATTAAGTGTAACTTTGCCGAAGATTCTTATTAGGCCATGGTAGGGTGATTTTACAGTGCAAAGTAACGTTACCTCATCAGAATCCCACTAAACATTGGACGTCGGATAGATGTGCAGATCATGTCTTTATTGGGTCCGTCTGTCCATGACCAATTCTGGAGATCTGTTCAACGTCCAAACTAGGTCCACTATTTGGACGTCCAACCATGACCCAACTTGGACGTCATATTGACGTTCAACATTTGACCTTTGAACTGGGTACATTTTTTTGACGTCTATGTGCAAGAAATTTACATGATTACAGTTTTTCTCGATTGCTTAAACACCATAACCAGGCCTTTGAACTAAAATTTTAAAACCATAATGACATTTATCAAAAAGCACACCCATTTTACTAAACCATAAACACAAATCCCTTCATTTCTCATTGCCTACACCATGTGGTCATTTAGAAAGCACTAGTATTCAATATTGTTCACTCAAGTCAGCACAGCTTCAGCTCAGTTAGCACACAATGGGATCTTGTCCTTTCGGTCATGACCCAAAGCTCATGACCATAGGTGAGAGTAGGAACGTAGATTGACCGGTAAATCGAGAGCTTCGCCTTGCGGCTCAGCTCTTTCTTCACCACGACAGACCGGTACATCGACCGCATTACTGCTGAAGCTGCACCGATCCGTCTGTCAATCTCCCGTTCCATCCTTCCCTCACTCGTGAACAAGACCCCAAGATACTTGAACTCCTCCACTTGAGGCAGGAACTCTCCACCAACCTGAAGTAGGCAAGCCACCTTTTTCCGACTGAGGACCATGGCCTCGGATTTGGAGGTGCTGATTCTCATCCCAGCTGCTTCACACTCGGCTGCAAACCGTCCCAGTGCATGCTGAAGGTCCTGGTCTGATGGGGCCAACACGACAACATCATCTGCAAAGAGCAGAGACGAAATTGTGTTGTTCCCAAACCAGACACCCTCCGGCCGCTGGCTGTGCCTAGAAATTCTGTCCATAAAAATTATGAACAGAACCGGCGACAAAGGGCAGCCCTGCCGGAGTCCAACATGCACCGGGAAGAAGTCTGACTTACTGCCGGCAATGCGAACCAAGCTCCTGCTTCGATATATATATATATATATTTAGAGGAGAGAGTTAAAAAAAAAGAGTAAAACTGGAAGATAAAAAAAGTGAAAAAAGTGTCTTCCTCTAAAACAGGAAGTGTGTGTTTGTTGTACTGTGTAGTACATGAATGAATAAAAATGTGCCAATGTATCCTGTATTGGTTGTGTCTTTAGTGGCCACGGAGTGATATATATATATACGTGTTTCTGATAAAAACGAAAAATAAAGATAAAATATTTCTGTTCTTGTGGACACTCCGCTTTAAAAAAAAACGAAGAAATAAACTAATCACTATCCTAAACTATCCTCACCGATCTAATGTTCCTGAGACTGCTGGGCGGGAGCAGTCTCAGCCTACTAAAGCTTCTCGCAGCAGAAGCCCTGACGCTGAGGCTGCAGGCTTCTGAGGGTGATCCCCTCCGGGGTAGGGACGGTTTTGAGAAATCGTTTCTCCTCGGCGCCCTCTGGGGTGTGACTCTCTGAGGAGGGTCGCAGCGCTGCCAGTTCGGTTGTTCCCTGCCGGTTCCCTGTTCAGGGCACCGAGGTGTCAGTGTCCCCAAACGATCCTCCGAGGAGGGTCGTAGAGCAGTCAGTTCGGTTTCCCTGCCGGTTCGCCGTTTCAGGGCGCCGAGGTGCCTGCTTTTTCCAACGATCCTGCGAGGAGGGTCTTAGGAACTAAGCTAGTTAGAGGTAGGCAAGATCTGAGGACTGTCGTAGGGGTGGGCGATATGGCAAAAATATCATATTACGATTTTTTTCAGGAAAATCACGCTTCACGATTTTATCACTATTCCTTTTCATGTTGGTTTTACTATTTTGCAAGTGACTGAGCATTACAGCCAAGCTAATGTCCCTATTTTAAAAACAAAGCCTTAGGTAACAAAATATAAAATAAAATAAATGGCAGACATTTAGGCCAAAGTGGCGAAGATAAAAAATCTTTGTCATTATTTTTTTTTGTTATTAAAAAATTAAGAACAAAGATACACATACACAACTTAATATACAAATGAAATAAACAGTGCTTTATTGTTTTTTCAGCTACAGTTGGTGTATTTAACAGTATTGAAGAAAGTAATTAAATGAACAAATATGAAAATAAAACACAACATAGACTTTACTGTATAAATTGTACATTGATTCTTATTATGGCTACTTTTATAAAATTCTACATTGATTCTTATTAAAGCTACTATTAAAGTTCTCAGCCAAGAGCAGTGCTCAAATTTGCTATTTGTATTTAGTTGTTTTATTAACTGGGATATTTCTCTCAAAAATTTAAATTGTCATAATTTATGCTCTCAAGCTGTTTCAAACCCGAATAAGTCGAATAACCCGAATAAAGTTATTTGGATAATGTGGGTAACCAAACAGATGATGTACCCCAGTGACTTCCATAATAGTTTTTTCCTACTATGGTAGTCAATGATGACCAGCAACCGCCCGGTTAGCCACACTCCTCAAAATATCTTCTTTTGTGTTCAGCACAAGAAAGAAATGCATACAGGTATGGAACAACATTAGAGTGAGTGAGTAAATAATGACAACATTTTTATTTTTGGGTAACTGTCCCTTTAAGGTCAAGCGGCTGCATGTTTACTATTAGGGCTACTGTCACTTTAAGATCTGCACGCAACGAGTCTAATATACACGCATTTGACAAGCAGATTTTTTCTTAATTTTTTCTATTGTTCTTTCACTTTAGACATAACCAACTTTGTGTATGTAAACCTTTGACAGTATTAGCGCAATAAGACTCGAAAGATAACTTATGGCGCTTTTCCATTACCAGTACCAGCTCAACTCAACTCGACTCGGCTCGGCTCGCGTTTTGCTCCGTTTTCCATTGCAGACAGTACCTCCACAATAGTACCTGGTCGTCATAGTGACGTGACACACACCCGCTACCCACACACACAGAACAATGGAGGAAATCGAATGTATGCTGTTTTACATAATATTAGTAATGGGTATATCACGCAGTCTCTGGCAAAACTATTTAAAAATGTCGGGGTTATTCAGGATACTCTGTCTGGCGCGTGCAATGATGATACAGTGAATAGTGACGATTCTCTCTGACCAATCAGCAGTCTGTCGTGTGTCACGTGACATTTTAGTATCGCCTCAGCTCACTTAGAACCTCGCTGAAGGTGATACGAAAAAAAGTACCTGGAAGCAGGTACCGGTACAACTTTTACACAGTGGAAAACCAAACCAAGGCGAGTCGAGTCGAGGCGAGCTGGTACTGTGTAGTGGAAAAGCGCCATTGGTCCAGTAATCAGGCGCTGTTAGACAGGCTTTTAGTGCTTGTGCGCGTCGGGTGTATTGCGTTTAGAAAAGCGCTCGTTAGAACAGCGCATCAGCAGCGAATGACATGCTTAACCAGCAAGGCTTTAAAGCACATGCAAATAATATAATTTTTATGAACTACAGTGTCCCATTCTCCTGCATTTCATGTGAATATATGTCGCGTTGTACAGTATCTTGAGACGGAGGCACCAGAACTGCAAACTGAGAATACGCACAATCCTAAGATATTTCTTCAAAAACAGATCGTGGAGACATTTTAATCATCCACGATCAAAAATTGTGATATCGCACACCCCTAGACTGTCGTTATCTCAAATTAAACTTAGACAAGAAGTCCTGACGCTGAGGCTATCAGGCTTCTGAGGGTTCCTCCGGGGCAGGGACGGTTTTGAAAAATCGTTTCTCCTCTGCGCCCTGGGGGTGAGACTCTCTGAGGAGGGTCGCAGCGCTGCCATTTCGGTTGTTCCCTGCCGGTTCCTTGTTCAGGACACAGAGATGTCAGCGTCCCCATACGATCCTCCGAGGAGGGTCTTAGAACGGTCAGTTCAGTTGTTCCCTGCTGGTTCGCCGCTTCAGGGCACTGAAGTGACTGTTCAACCAAATCCAGAGGCCAGTCTCGAGAGACTGGTGCCCTTAGTAGAAAACTACTGCCACATATTTCTCAGTGGGTCCTGCACACTATAGAATAGGGTTTCAGAATTCAGTACGGTTCTCGTCCGCCCAGATTTCTAGGGATCCTCCCCACAGTGGTGGACCTCGAGAAGGCTCTGGTTATGGAGCAGGAAGTACTGACACTTCTGCAAAAAGGAGCTATAGAAGGGGTTCCTCCTCCCAGCAGACAGTCAGGGTTTTACAGCCGTTACTTCATTGTTCCGAAAGAGGATGAGTGGTTGCGTCCTTTTCTAGACCTGCGTCAATTAAACAGCAGGTTTCAGAATCTCAAGTTCAAAGTAGGCTAAAAAATAATATGATTGTGTCACAGATTCAGCCCGAGTACTGGTCTGTCACAATAGACTTGAAGGACGCTTACTTATCTATCCATCCTCATCACAGGAGGTTCCTGATGTTTGCTTTCGCGGGCGAAGCATACCAGTATCGGGCTCTTCTATTTGGCCAAGGTTTATCACACTGCACCTTTACAATATGTGTGGATGCAGAGCTCTGATCCTTTTCCTATTTAGCACCAAAACTTTGGAACAGTCTTCCTAACATTGTCCAGGAAGCAGACACATTCTGTCAGTTCAAATCTAGACTAAAAACACATCTCTTTGGCCTAGCATACACATAACACATAATTCTATAATTCAATGTTAGGCTGCATAGTTTAGAACAGCCGGGACCGGGAACACTTCCCGTAAATCCTGATGTACTTGGTACATCATAAGAAGGATGGCGTCTACTAGGGGTTGAACGACTTGAGATTTTTTGAAGTCGACTGCTATGACATCAAAGTCGAGTCGACGTCGACTAGTCGCTGACGTCATTTATAAAAAAAACAAGAGATGGGACTGCTTTGCAACATGCCACAATTAGCAATTTATTACCATAAAATTATACAGACAGCTTTATAATATGTCGCAACTTAACAGTAACAATGCAACAATAACTCCTGTTTTAGTATTAAAAAAAATATTTGATGCATTATGTCGGCATAACAATCTCATTTACGCAAGATAGGCTGTAAGCTTACTCACTGTCACAGTCCTGCTCATTCACAGTTTTTACGTGTCGATCGTGGTTTTCATGTAAGAAGACAAGGGCATCGACGTGAGCTGGATGGAGGCTTGCCCGCTGTCGGCTGATGGTATTCCCAGCTAGTGAAAAAATTCTCTCGCTTGGGGTGCTTGTAGCTGGAACAGCCAAGTATCTTTTGCAAAGCTTGGCCAAACGGGGGAAATTTTCGTGGTTACGGGCCCACCACTGCAAGGGGTTCTCCATCGTGGGAATATGTGGTGCTAAAAAATATTCACGTATTTCTTCGGCTGCTGTGGAGTGTCCCGTTTTCCTCCCACTGTGAAAGTGTGGCCCAAAAAGCTGTTCAAAATCTTGTTCAAGTCGGGCCTTTTTTCCAGTTACTGGCTCACACACGCTGTTTACATCATCATCTAGGATCAGGATGAAAAGAAAAAAAGCTATAAATTCCCAAGTAATTCAAAATAAAATTCCAATTAATTGCGGGTGAATTAGAGATAAATCATTAATGTTTAAAAAAATATGTTTTAATGATTTTAATAAAGAGACATTTACATTTCCCGGTAAAACGCAATTTTACTTTCATTTTCAACAATATCTCGAGCACCTCCTAGTAATCTTAATATAACATGAAAAGAAAAAGCTACAATGGCATTGCTTAACTTAATAGTTAACAGAAACTATGCTAGCGCAGTTTCATTCAGCGGACCCACCTGCTGCAAGCGGCTCTCCCGCATCCTGGACGAGGCTGTTCAGGTGGCTGTGAGCGGCCTCTCTTTTACCCTCTGGGATGAAATGAAGATGTTTGAACCGAGGATCGAGCATACAGGCCACAATGGGGATGGATTCTGTCAGATCGTCGGACTCCAGTTTAAACCGTGTTTCCAACTGCCATCGAACAGTGTTCTTAAAGGCACGCACAGCTGTCATGTCAGATGCCTCGACGCGCAGAGTGGTGCTGATCATGTTGAAAATGACTGGAAAGATGAAAGACAGCCCAACGTGCAACTCCGCACACATTATTTCAGTGGCCTTGGCCAAAGGTTGCAGCACTGGAATCAGCTGTTCCAACAGCTCCCACTGTGATGCTCTCAGAGCGAGTGACTTTTGGATGGCTTGGTTTGGTGACGGTTTCATCTGCGAGCACAGATTGCACCGCGATTCTTTGCTCAAACAGCCGCTGGATCATTACGTATGTGGAATTCCATCGGACCGCACAGTCAGTCTGGAGTTTGTTGGGTCTTATGCCAAGTTGTTCCTGTCGTTTCCTTAGGGCACAAGTGGCCACCGCTGAGTGGCGAAAGTGACTGACAACTCTCCTTGCTGCATCAATACCCTTAGAAACGTCAGGTAAGACTAATCCAGCTTTTATGGCTAGCTGTAGGGTGTGTCCGGTGCACCCCAGATCTTTAGGAAACATTTCACATAGCTCCATGGCTAAGTTCATGTTACTGGCATTATCGTGGACTGTGCAAAACACCTGTATGCCCCATTCCGCGATTATCTCCGAAAGACGGTCAGCAATGTTAGCTGCAGTATGTCTCTCTGGCATTATTGATGTACACAGCACTCGGGCCGTCAGCTTCCATGTGTCGGTGATGTAGTGAACTGTTACTGTGATGTACGGCTCCATAGTGGAGGATGTCCACAAGTCAGTTGTTAGCGACACAGTCTGGTCTCTCATCTCCTCCACAATTTTTTCACGCAGGCTGTCGTACTGGTGTTTGATAGTGTTCCACAATGTGTTGTACGATGGAATTATGTAGCCATGTTCAAAAAAGTGCAGTATTTCTCTAAAACCTTCTCCGTGCACTGCAGCTAATGGTCGAATGTCTTTGGCGATGAAATTCACCAGTAAATTGGTAATTTGCTGCCGTTTTTTCTCTGTCACAGCAGGTTGTTTAGTGAAGTTTTTAATTGACTGCTGTCGAGACGGAATACATTCCTCAGCTAGCGTTAGCGGATGCCTTTTTAGATGCGTGTGCATTGCACTTGTACTTTTGTTGTACTTCAGGACAGACTTACATATTTTGCAAGTGACATTTTTACCAGCTTCATCTTTAGTGAAGTATTTCCACACAATTGATGTACCGCTGCTTTCTTTCTGCAATGACCCTCTGGGCTCTTCATCTGTTGTCGTCTGCAACGCAGCCATGTTGTTCGTATCAAAATTAGCGCAATCATAGTGTCACATGATCAACGCGACTAGTCGACGCCAAGCTTAAAGCGTCACGGCATTGCATTAAGGTCGACTAGTCGACTAATCGACTAGTCGGTTCAACCCCTAGCGTCTACGCTAATATTAGTCTCTCTGTCTATCCCGAGGTTTACCGCTGTCCACCGGAACCAGGCCGTATCCAGATCTGATGAAGGACCAAGCGCCAGGACACGACGACGCCGCTGACCTGAAGTGTCAACCAGTCTCTCCTCCTCTCCACTCCGACTTCAACCAACCGGAACTGGACAAATACTCTGATTCATTCTGACTTCTGACCTGTAATGCTCCTGAATCATAATCATCCACTGTTCGCTCGTTGGCCATAGGAGAACTGGCCCCCAACTGAGCCTGGGTTCTCCCAAGGTTTTTTTCTCCATTCTGTCACCTGATGGAGTTTTGGTTCCTTGCCCGCTGTTGCCTTGCCTTCTGGCTTGCTTAGTTGGGGACATTTAATATTCAACAATATTATAGATCTGCCTTAAGGTGGACGATGATGAAATTGTTTTTTTGTATTATTTTCATGTTATCACTGTGAAACTGCTTTGATACAATCTGTATTGTAAAAAGCGCTATATAAAGGTGACTTGACTCATTTAAAGATGTTGGGGTTGCGACTCAACGCCAAGAAGAGTGTGCTCCTCCCAGCTCAGAGGACCACTTTTCTAGGTGTATTATAAACGATTCGCCATAAATGGGGTAAAACTAGGCCAGTCACTCACTGTGGAACAGTTTCAGACTTTTGGGTCTCATGGCAGCTGCGTCCAACGTAATTACTTTTGGCCTTCTGTACATGAGACCCCTGCAGTGGTAGCTCAGGACCAAGGGGTTTTCTCCGAGAGGAAATCCGTTTTCGCATGATCAAGGTAGGCTATGCCTACAGTACGTGCCTCGGTCATGTGGAAGAACCTTGGTTCCTCGCCCAGGCCCAGTGTTGGGGGCTTCTTGTCGACTCTTAATGCTATCAACGGATGCTTCCCTCACATGTGGGGGGTGATCATGAGTGTTCACTCGGCGAAGGGTCTTTGGCAGGACCACCTTCCTTTTGGCACATAAATGGCTAGAAGTGATGGCAGTATTCCGAGAATCTCAATACTTCCTGTCAGACCCAAGAGGTCACCATGTGCCTGTCCTTCTGGACAACACATGGTCTCATATATCAGAGCAGATATCCTGTTGAGGCAGGAGCTGAGGCCTGGGGAGACTTCATCCTGAGGTGGTGAAGCTTCTTTGGGAGAACTTCGGTCAAAACTTTGCCCTTGTGGTTCTCCCTGACGCATCCAGCTCCGCTTGGACTGGATGCAATGTATTAGGTGTGGTCGAGGCTACACCTGTACGCATTTCCCGATATCTATGCTCCTGGGACTTACCATCATCTGGACTTATGGATACTGTGGGCTCAGCCTCTGAGGGGGCCCAGCTCATAGATTCAGGTCTCTCGACTGAGGTCGTGGAGACCATACTCCAGTCTAAAGCTCCCTCCACGAGAAGACTGAATATGCATTGAAATATAAACTGTTCTCTGCCTGCCTGGACCCTGTCGCACACTAAGAAACAAGCACCCTAGACCCTGGAGTGGAGTCTAGGTCCAAGTCATAAAAATGGACAAATGTATGCGGTGAGGACCAGCCTGCCGCATTATAGATGTCATGGAGAGAAACTCCTGAAATTAAAGCCTTAAAGGCAGCCATACTCCTAGTAGAATGGGCCCGGACAGCCAAAGGTGAAGGCTGTCCGGCTGCTTTATAAGCAAGTGAGATAGCCTAAACTACTCACTTGCTCAATATCTGTTTAGCTTTTCCTGATCTGGGGTATTAAGGTGGAGGACAGAAGGCCTGCAGCACAAATGACCCGCAAATTTAGTAGGGACCTAGGAATACAACTCGGCCAGGGGTGAAGAAAGACTATCACCATACCAGGTGCAAATCCAACTATGTGCAGGCCTCAGCCTCATGTACCTCGGAGAAGATGAAATAAGGATCTCTCCTCAGAGATAACCCAGCAAAGAAATTTTTATTGCAGAAATAAAGTACTGTACCATCAGGGCACATAACAAGATTCAGAAGGTGTTCTCCGCACCAGGCAGAGATTAGTTTCTATTTCAATGCATATTCAGTATTCTCGTGGAGGGAGCTCTAGACTGGAGTATGGTCTCCACGACCTCGGTCGAGAGACCTGAATCTATGAGCTGTATACAATCACAGTATACTGTACATAACTCCGGAAGAGGGTGAAACATTGTATCCCTGATTGGGACTCTAAGTCCCTCCTGATCAGAATCTCAAAGGGAGAGCCATCTAGAAGGGACAGTAGGTCTGAGAAACACACTCGGGCTGGCCAGAATGGGGCTACTAATAATAGACGAGCCGCTACCCGGCAAACCCTCTCCAGAACTCCCGGGAGCAAAGATACCGGGAAATGCGTACAGGTGTAGCATCAACCACACCTAATACATTGCTCCACTACCTCAGGGTGAAGTCTCCATTCCCCGGGCCTCAGCCCCTGCCTCAACAGGATATCTGCTCTGATATACGAGACCATCAGTGTGTTTTCCGGAAGGACAGGCACATGTTGACCTCTCGGGTCTGACAGGAAGTATTGAGATTCCCGGAATACCGCCATCACTTCTAGCCAATTATGTGCCAAAAGGAAGATGGTCCTGCCAAAGACCCTTCGCCTAGTGATCACCCCCCACTTGTGAGGGAAGCATCCGTCGATAGCATTATGCGTCGACAAGAAGCCCCCAACAATGAGCCTGGGCAAGGAACTTCTCGAAGAACGTCCTCCTCGAAGAACGCCCGGCAGGAGCGGAGCGTCCTCACGGACAGCTTCTCGCAATGCTTCACAGTTAGTCCCCTCGAGAACTGACTGTTGGCATGCTCCACTCCCAAACAAGCTGATGTGTGTGTCCCCACTCGTGATATAACGTGGGCAGGGAACAACACAACGCTTGCTTGCTCTTTTTTGCCATAAAATATATATATATTTCAACTATATATGTGATAAATGCAAGGAGACAGTCAGGCTGACGGAGAAGATTTCAGAACTAGAGACACGCATTCAAACTTTAATCGAGAATAGTAAGAAGAGTGCTAGAGCTTTAGATACTATTTTGGATGCGCCTAACCTAGTGAACTCTTTACATGAGTCGGTTCCGGCTGAAGTAGAGCCCGTGCAGCAGGGCAGATGGGTGACAGTGAGAGATCGCTCTAGTCGTGGATCAAAAAACCACTTTTCCGTTCCGATAACAAATCGATTTTCCCCGCTCAGTGAAACACCCACTGAGAATTATTCTGATTGTGCCCTAGTAATTGGCGATTCTATTACACGGAACGTGAAAATAGAGACACCAGCCACCATAGTCACATGTTTGCCGGGAGCCAGAGCGCCTGACATCAAAGCAAATTTGAAAGTGCTGGCTAATGCTAAACGTAAATTCTCTAAGATTATTATTCACGTCGGCACTAATGATGTTCGACTCCGCCAGTCGGAGATCACCAAAATTAATATTAAAGAGGTGTGTGAACTTGCAAGTACGATGTCAAGCACTGTAATTTGCTCTGGCCCCCTTCCTGTTCGTAGGAGTGATGAGATAGTTAGTAGATTGTGTTCACTCAATGGCTGGCTGTCTGGGTGGTGTCCGCAGAATAATATAGAATTCATAGACAATTGGAAAAGTTTTTGGGGCAAACCTGACCTGTTGAAAAGAGATGGTATTCATCCCTCCTGGGATGGTGCTGCTCTTCTCTCTAGTAATTTGGCTCATAGTCTTAGAGCTAAAACATGACAATCTGGGCCTCAGGTCAGGAAGCAGACAGACTGGCTTAACCGACCGTCTGCTAGCGGCCTCACGTCACCAAGGTCAGATAAATCCCATCACATAGAGCCTCTTTCACCTAGATATCATCATATAGAGACTGTGTCTGTTCCCCGAACTTGGAAATCCAAAAAACGTTCAAACCCATCTAAGGTTAAAAATGTAATTGATGTTCAACAAATGCAAAACAGATATAATACGGATGAGCAAATGATAAAGCTTGGGTTGCTGAATATTCGATCTCTTACCTCAAAAGCGCTAATAGTTAATGATATGATTACAGATTATAACCTAGATGTGCTGTGTTTGACAGAAACCTGGCTAAAACCAAACGATTACATTGCCTTAAATGAGTCAACCCCACAAGATTACTGTCACAGTGTCTGGTTTGGGTATTCCTGGTGTCCTCTTCCCCACGGTGTCATCCACATTATACTACATTTCCCATAATCCTTTGTCTGTTACCCATCAATGTTAATTTCACACAGCTGTTCCCTGTCTTCATTGTTCCCAGCTGTTCCTTGTTAGTGTCTGTGTATAAGTACCCTGTCTGTCTCAGTTCATGTCACGGAGTCCTTGTTTAATGTCCCCACACTTCCGTTCCTGCCCGTTTGTTGTTGATGTCTTGTGTCTTTGGATTGCTCTACTGGATTTTGACCCTTGCCTGGACTGGTTTTGTGAGTACGGATTTCCCCTAATAAATACTGCTATTGGATCTACCCGTTTCTGTGTGTGGATCGTGACAGAAGGACTCCGTCACACTTAGATCCAGCGGTATGGATTTCCGTGGCTCTTCCGCAACTTGTGAGAGTTCGCAAGCTGGAGAGGCACCTCGCATGAACATTTTTCAATGCTTTGCGTTGTGGGCCCGTCTGACTGAGGAGAACATGGCAGTAGAATCTCCCGAACCCCCTTCCATCGGACATGGACAATCCTTTAAGGGAACCCGTCTGGCTAGGTTTTCTGGGACCCGTGGAGGTCGCAGGAGAGGAGGGGCTAGAGATGAATCCCGGCACCACTCTCCTCCCCGGTCTCGCTTCGACCCTGGGCCGGGGATGCCCAACCCAGAGCTCCTTTCACCGTTGGTTTTTTCCAGCCTGGAGCCTGCACCTTGCCGTCAAAGACGGCGGAGGGGGAGGAAGCAACCCGCTGTCGTCCCGGAGGCCGCCCCCTCCGAGCAGCCCGCTGTCGTCCCGGAGGCCGTCCCCTCCGAGCAGCCCGCTGTCGTCCCGGAGGCTGTCCCCTCCGAGCAGCCCGCTGTCGTCCCGGAGGCCGTCCCCTCCGAGCAGCCCGCTGTCGTCCCGGAGACCGTCCCCTCCGAGCAGCCCGATGTCATCCCGGAGGCCGTGCCCGTCGAGCCCGCTATCATCCCAGAACTGCCCATCATCAGTCCTGCCATGGTCAAGAAGGTGGTCTTCCTTTTTTATACATTGGCGGTTCTGCATACATGGAGGAAGCACACGTCTGCCGACCCAGTGTCTGCTCACGTCACGTCTGCCGAGCCTGAGCCGGTGGTGCCTGTTCCAGTTCCTGAGCCGGTGGTGCCTGTTCCAGTTCCTGAGCCGGTGGTGCCTGTTCCAGTTCCTGAGCCGGTGGTGCCTGTTCCAGTTCCTGAGCCGGTGGTGTCTGTTGCAGTTCCTGAGCCGGTGGTGTCTGTTGCAGTTCCTGAGCCGGTGGTGTCTGTTGCAGTTCCTGAGCCGGTGGTGTCTGTTGCAGTTCCTGAGCCGGTGGTGTCTGTTGCAGTTCCTGAGCCGGTGGTGTCTGTTGCAGTTCCTGAGCCGGTGGTGTCTGTTGCAGTTCCTGAGCCGGTGGTGTCTGTTGCAGTTCCTGAGCCGGTGGTGTCTGTTGCAGTTCCTGAGCCGGTGGTGTCTGTTGCAGTTCCTGAGCCGGTGGTGTCTGTTGCAGTTCCTGAGCCGGTGGTGTCTGTTGCAGTTCCTGAGCCGGTGGTGCCTGTTGCAGTTCCTGAGCCGGTGGTGCCTGTTGCAGTTCCTAAGCCGGTGGTGTCTGTTGCAGTTCCTGAGCCGGTGGTGTCTGTTGCAGTTCCTGAGCCGGTGGTGTCTGTTGCAGTTCCTGAGCCGGTGGTGTCTGTTGCAGTTCCTGAGCCGGTGGTGTCTGTTGCAGTTCCTGAGCCGGTGGTGTCTGTTGCAGTTCCTGAGCCGGTGGTGTCTGTTGCAGTTCCTGAGCCGGTGGTGCCTGTTGCAGTTCCAGTTCCTGAGCCGGTGGTGTCTGTTGCTGTTCCATTTCCTGAGCCGGTGGTGTCTGTTGCTGTTCCAGTTCCTGAGCCGGTGGTGTCTGTTGCTGTTCCAGTTCCTGAGCCGGTGGTGTCTGTTGCTGTTCCAGTTCCTGAGCCGGTGGTGTCTGTGACTGTTCCTGAGCCGGTGGTGTCTGTACCTGTTCCTGAGCCAGGGTCTGTTCCTGTTCCGCCTTGGTCTTCACCGCCGTGGCCGCCCGAGTGGCCGTGGCCGCCCGAGGGGTCTTCACCGCCGTGGCCGCCCGAGGGGTCTTCACCGCCGTGGCCGCCCGAGGGGTCTTCACCGCCGTGGCCGCCCGAGGGGTCTTCACCGCCGTGGCCGCCCGAGGGGTCTTCACCGCCGTGGCCGCCCGAGGGGTCTTCACCGCCGTGGCCGCCCGAGGGGTCTTCACCGCCGTGGCCGCCCGAGGGGTCTTCACCGCCGTGGCCCCCCGAGGGGTCTTCACCGCCGTGGCCGCCCGAGGGGTCTTCACCGCCGTGGCCGTCCGAGGGGTCTTCACCGCCGTGGCCGCCCGAGGGGTCTTCACCGCCGTGGCCCCCCGAGGGGTCTTCACCGCCCTGGCCGCCCGATGGACTGTCGTCTCCGCCCTGGCCGCCCGATGGACTGTCGTCTCCGCCCTGGCCGCCCGATGGACTGTCGTCTCCGCCCTGGCCGCCCGATGGACTGTCGTCTCCGCCCTGGCCGCCCGATGGACTGTCGTCTCCGCCCTGGCCGCCCGATGGACTGTCGTCTCCGCCCTGGCCGCCCGATGAACTGTCTGCTTCGCCCCGGCCGCCGGTTAAGTCGTCATCCCCTGTTCCTGTTCCCCTTCATGGTCCTGGCCCTCCATTCCTCCTGATCCTTCACCATTCCACCTCCTGCCTGGACTCTTTGTTTTGTTTGTTTTTTTGTGAGTCTTGGAGCGTCTGGTAGCCGCTCCGTAGAGGGGGGATTATGTCACAGTGTCTGGTTTGGGTATTCCTGGTGTCCTCTTCCCCACGGTGTCATCCACATTATACTACATTTCCCATAATCCTTTGTCTGTTACCCATCAATGTTAATTTCACACAGCTGTTCCCTGTCTTCATTGTTCCCAGCTGTTCCTTGTTAGTGTCTGTGTATAAGTACCCTGTCTGTCTCAGTTCATGTCACGGAGTCCTTGTTTAATGTCCCCACACTTCCGTTCCTGCCCGTTTGTTGTTCATGTCTTGTGTCTTTGGATTGCTCTACTGGATTTTGACCCTTGCCTGGACTGGTTTTGTGAGTACGGATTTCCCCTAATAAATACTGCTATTGGATCTACCCGTTTCTGTGTGTGGATCGTGACAATTACGGTTATAAACATGAACCTCGTCTGAAACGCAAAGGAGGAGGTGTTGCTGTAATTTATAGTAATATTTTCAAAACCACTAAGAAATCTAGTTGTAAATATAATTATTTTGAAGTGTTGGTGCTTAATGTAAAAATATCTAGTGTAAACGATAAGTCACGTTTGAAAATTCTGCTGGCTACTGTATACAGGCCACCAGGGCACCATACAGACTTTATCAAAGAATTTGCTGACTTTCTATCAGAATTAGTATTGGCTGCAGATAAAGGACTAATTGTTGGTGATTTTAATATACACATTGATAATGAAAAATATGCATTGGGATTGGCATTTAAAGACATTATAAACTCAATTGGAGTTAGACAACACGTGTCAGGACCAACTCATTGTCGTAATCATACTCTAGATCTAATACTATCACATGGAATAGATGTTGATGCCGTTGAAATACTGCAGCAGAGCGATGACATCTCAGATCACTATCTAGTCTCGTGTAAATTACATTTAGCCAAGGCTGCAAAGCCGTCTCCGTGTTATAAATATGTTAGACCGATCACTTCTGCCACTAAAGATTGCTTTATCAATAATCTTCCTAATCAGTTTCATCATCTCAGCATCCCGGATAGCTTAGAAGAACTTGATATTGCAACAGAAACTTTTAACTCTCTCTTTTCCAGCACTTTAGACACAGTTGCTCCGCTGCGCTTAAAGAAGATTAAAGAACATAGTCCAACGCTGTGATACAACGAGCACACTCAGGCCCTTAAGAGAGCAGCCAGAAAAATGGAGCGCAACTGGAAGAAAACAAAACTAGAGGTGTTTCGGATTTCATGGAAGTGTCACAGGTCGGGGGGTCAAGCCAGACTGCACCCACCCTTGAAACCCAGGACCACCTCGAGGAGCGTACCAGGAAAACCAGACAGACGAGAGAGTAAAAGTTGACAAGGTTTATTTTGTTAAAATCAATTAAAAGTCTCAATGCTAATTCTGTATCTCCCCACCAGAACGGGATCGGACCGCGGACGCCGGGAGGGCGTGGAGTTCCCTTCGGCAGCTCGTGCCTGTGCGTGGCTGGTAAGGGAAAAGAGGAGTCGGCCACCCGTCCACTGAGTGGGGGAGTATCCTGGTAAGTAGAACTTGTAACTGCTTTAGTCAAGACGATGCAAGGAATATTTCTTATGTCCACCTCTCTTCACAGCGACATCACATACGGCGTTGGCCAGGAGGATCCTTCAATCTGCACAGCAGAGTAAGTAGTTCAACAACAGGTATATGTTCTTGGAATGAGTGATGGGGCTTACGGCTGGGAGATGCTTCGATCCAGACGAGAAAAGGAATAACTCTGGTGCCCACCTCTTTTCACAGCGACATCACATACGGCGCTTGGCCAGGAAGATCCTTCAATCTGCACAGCAGAGTAAGTAGTTCAACAACAGGTATATGCTCTTGGAATGAGTGATGGGGCTTACGGGTGGGGGATACTTCGATCCAGACGAGAAAAGGAATAACTCTGGTGTCCACCTCTTTTCACAGTGACATCACATACGGTGCTTGGCCAGGAAGATCCTTCAATCTGCACAGCAGGGTAAGTTAATACATATACACACAATCTTCCAGCAGGTAGGGAGAGTCTTCACACTGAACGCCTGGGTTGTTTTGTTACGGTGACGGTGGTGGGCTTTCGAGGTGGTGAGCGTACGCCATTAACTCTGCATATATTCCCCACACCCTGTAACTTCACTTCAAGCAATTTCTTGTGCAAACACACCACTTCAGGCACTGCGTATATCCACTCTTAGTGTAAATAGAGCCAGCACTCACCCAACGATTGCTCCTTCCACTGTCGGGCTGGATCGAGTCCCACCCAATAGCGAGGAAGTGCGAATGCCTCCTTACTGACCCGGGGACCAAGCGTTTCTTGCCCACACTCGAAGGAGAAGACGGGAGTACAACTGATCCCTTAATCCACACACTCTCCGGTGATACAACCCTCGTGAACAATCCACTCCACAACGTTATGTCAATCTCAGTGCAGGTACAGTACATACATTCAATCAAATTCCACGATCATATTACTTATCTTCCCTCAGATGATGATGGCGCGGCTTGGTCTGCACTTGGTTCTCGTAACTCACTCTCTTTCCGTCCTCAAGATCTCCACTCGATCGCTGTTATATCTGTCGCACAGCCGAACGGCCAAACCCCACAACAATCCTCAGATACCTTCGCACGCCAGCCCAACCGTCAAAGGGATCCACTTCTCTCAGGGGAACGCATCCGAAGAAAGGACAACCAGGAAGAACGACCGGGAGAATGAACAACCAGTGGGAATCACCACTTCCTGGTCTCTGAACTTCCTTTTTATATGGTTACTCCGCCTCCATAATCCTCGCACAGACCCCAACATCTAACTCTCCGCACCAGATGTCAATCCGTCATTAGCGTTGTTATGGTGACATCATGCGCAACCCGGAAATGAACCGGTGTTACAGCAACACCGTTCCGGGGGGGAACACAATTCCAGCGGGACTTAGTTCCGCTTCCCTTTCGTCACCCCGTGACAGAAGGAGAGCTCGATTGCTTACAGAGAGGCTTTAAAAGCTGCTAGATCTGCTTATTTTTCAACCATATTAGAAGAAAATAAACATAATCCTAGCTATTTATTTGAAACAGTGGCTAAACTAACGAAAAAGAAAGCTTCAGGCCCAGAAGTTTCCAAGCAACACAGCAGTAATGACTTTATGAACTTCTTCACTTATAAGATCGATAATATCAGGGACAAAATTATAACTATGCAACCGTCTAATACAGTATCGCATCAGGAAGTGAATTGTAGTCTTCCTGAGGGAAAATTTGATTCATTCATTGCTATAGGAGAGGAAGAATTTTGCAAACTCGTCAAATCATCTAAATCGACAACGTGCATGTTAGACCCTATACCGACTAAGCTGCTGAAAGAGATGCTTGCAGATGTCATAGATCCTCTTCTTAATATCATGAATTCATCTTTGTCTCTAGGATACGTACCAAAAACCTTTAAGCTAGCTATGATTAAACCGCTTGTTAAAAAACAGCAACTTGATCCTACAAAACTAGTCAATTACAGGCCGATCTCTAATCTGCCATTTCTGTCAAAGATATTAGAAAAAGCAGTATCCTCACAACTGTGTTCCTTTCTTGAAAGAAATGATATCTGCGAGGATTTTCAGTCCGGATTTACACCGTACCATAGTACCGAGACAGCTCTCGTTAGAGTCACAAATTATTTGCTCTTATCATCCGATCGTGGTTGTATCTCTCTATTAGTATTACTTGATCTTAGTACTGCATTTGACACCATTGACCACAACATCCTTTTAAATTGGCTCGAACGTTATGTTGGCATTAGTGGAATTGCACTAGCATGGTTTAAATCATACGTATCTGACCATTATCAGTTTGTAGCAGTAAATGAAGAGATGTCTTATCAATCACAAGTTCAGTGTGGCGTACCACAAGGCTCAGTACTAGGACCGCTGCTGTTCACTCTGTATATGCTACCATTAGGAGATATCATTAGGAAACATGGAATTAGCTTTCACTGTTATGCCGACGATACTCAGCTGTATATTTCTTCAAAACCTAACGAAACCTACCAATTCACAAAATTAACGGAATGCATAGCTGATATAAAAAATTGGATGACTAGTAATTTCCTACTACTAAATTCAGAAAAAACAGAGATTCTAATTATTGGACAAAAAACTTCCACACGTAATAACCTAGACTACTGTCTAACACTTGATGGCTGCTCTGTTAAGTCTTCGTCGTCGGTTAGGAACCTGGGTGTGCTCTTTGAGACCAATCTTTCATTTGAAAGTCATGTGTCTAGTATCTGTAAAACCGCTTTCTTCCATCTTATAAATATATCTAAATTACGTCATATGCTCTCAATGAATAATGCAGAACAATTAGTTCATGCGTTTATGACCTCAAGGCTAGATTAATGTAATGCTCTACTGGGTGGTTGCCCTGCACGCTTAATAAACAAACTACAGCTGGTCCAAAACGCAGCAGCTCGAGTTCTTACCAGAACCAGGAAGTATGACCATATTAGCCCCGTTCTGTCAACACTGCATTGGCTGCCTATTAAACATCGTATACATTTTAAAATATTGCTGATCACTTACAAAGCACTAAATGGTTTAGCTCCGCAGTACTTGAGCGAGCTCTTAACGCATTATAGTCCTTCACGTCTTCACTGCGATCTCAAAACTCCGGCCAGTTAATAATACCTAGAATATCAAAATCGACTGCTGGCGGTAGATCCTTTTCCTATTTAGCACCAAAACTTTGGAACAGTCTTCCTACCATTGTCCGGGAAGCAGACACACTCTGTCAGTTCAAATCTAGACTAAAAACACACCTCTTCGGCCTAGCATACACATAACACTTTATAGACTTATATAATTCAATGTTAGGCTGCATAGTTTAGAACAGCCGGGACCGGGAACACTTCCCGTAAATCCTGATGTACTTGGTACATCATAAGAAGGATGGCGTCTACGCTAATATTAGTCTCTCTGTCTATCCCGAGGTTTACCGCTGTCCACCGGAACCAGGCCGTATCCAGATCTGATGAAGGACCAGCGCCAGGACACGACGACGCCGCTGACCTGAAGTGTCAACCAGTCTCTCCTCCTCTCCACTCCGACTTCAACCAACCGGAACTGGACAAATACTCTGATTCATTCTGAACTTCATACACTGTTCACTCATTGGCCAGAGGAGAACTGGCCCCCGACTGAGCCTGGGTTCTCCCAAGGTTTTTTTCTCCATTCTGTCACCTGATGGAGTTTTGGTTCCTTGCCGCTGTTGCCTTGCCTTCTGGCTTGCTTAGTTGGGGACATTTAATATTCAACAATATTATAGATCTGCCTCAAAGGTGGACGATGATGAAATTGTTTTTTTGTATTATTTTCATGTTATCACTGTGAAGCTGCTTTGATACAATCTGTATTGTAAAAAGCGCTATATAAATAAAGGTGACTTGACTTGACTTGACTTGACAGGCAACAATAAATAAGACAAGGACAGATACACAGAGAGTGCTTGCTGAAGGCTCAGAAGCTGTCACGCACTGCGTTCAGGGGTGCTTTAAAGCTTCCTGGTCTATGACGTCACCCGCCTATGACGTCTCGCTCATTCATTGGACTGATTATATACGTGCTTCATGACGCAACACTCAGAGGTGTTCCCACAGCGTAAACGCAGCGGGAGTTCCCTTCATAGGGAACCAGGGTTACATATACGTAACCTGAGACGTTTCAAATTGTGGATTTTTCTGCAGTCAGCAATTACGAAAGATAGTGCTATAAACTTGTAATGTCACTTAGATGCTGCATTATTTACCTTTAGTGTCTTGTACTTTATCTCCAGATTCGATTTTTAAAGGAATAATACAATTGTAAATTCTCTCTTCATTTATTTGCCCTCTTTATCATTACATACAAACATGTAAGCTGTTATTTTGTAAAACACAAAAGCAGAATGTTCAGAATTTCATACAATCAATACAGTAACCACACACAAACTCTAAAAAGGAAAAAAAAAGACAAAAGTCTCATGAAAGCAGTTTGTATGACATATTCCAAGTCTTTTGAAGAGACATTAAAGGGCACCTATTATGACATTTAAAATGTTCCTAATGTTGTTTAGGGAGTCCCCAACAACAGTTTTACATGCATACAATGACAAAAAACACTTTTGTTGTCGTATAATATGCATTTATTTTTACCTGATTTGCTCACCGACTCCCAAATGATTCGTTCAACGATTCATTTTTCCAAACCCCTCCTTTGCACGACGCTAATCTGCGGTGATTGGTCAGATGACCCAGCAGTGTTTACAGAGATAATACTTATTTTTAACACGGAGTACAATGATGCTTTTATCAATTCAATTTTGTTATAATAATGATTATAGTCCACTGCTTTGTAGTTTGTAGTAAAAAACTAAAAATAAGATAAAGAATTTAATGTTATGTTAGCGAGCATAGCCCAGAGTTCATATTGTAAAAGCACAATCAGTCTTTGTTTGCATTAGCCCGATGCATAAACATAACGTTTTTACAAAAAAAAAAAATGCAGTTACGTTACTACGAGGTATATTACTCTATTCTTTAAGACAACTCCGAAAACAACACATATCTCAATACAATTGTCATTGAAGACCTAGAAGCTAAACGGTGCTTACACAACAAACAAAATGATTATTAAGCATGCTACATAAAACATAAAAGCAACAATTATTAATAACACTTACAGGTTGTGATACGGAGGAAGAAGCTGATGCAAATACACTTGGAACTGAACCTTCCTTCAATATCAGCCGACTCGCGAATCCAAGTTTGATTGCATTTAAGTTAGGCAATCGTCTTCAAAATGGCGCGAACAAAGCACAAGGCTCGGACTACACTTCTGTGGTATAGTTGTATATATGAATTGTAGCCACTTAGTCTTCAAATGCTCCTCCTTGGGCAGATGAAAAAAGTTGGCTTTTGAGTCGCACTTCAGAACACAGCGTCTCGTCGCCATGATATTTTTCCTGGCCTTGGAGCGCAATAAGTAAAGTGGGCGTATCGTATTCAAATAACTTGACAAGTTGACGTCATCTAGTCAGAGAAAAAGCTTCGGTCTTCTAACGATTCATAAAAATGACTCTGAGTCGACTCTTACTTTTGAAAGACAATAACTTTATATACGGTGCACTTTCATATTTCAAACTTTGCAGGATGTTTTTGTTCACTTAGATCTATGTTACACACTACATGAAAGGTAAATTTCAAAATTCCATAATAGGTGCCCTTTAAAGTTTTCTGTGAAGAACACTTTCATTTCAAGTCATTGACATTCACATTCAAGTCATTATTCTTCACTGGTGCATTTTTTTCAAATCTCATTCATCTTTCTACTTGCCACACCCAAATCAGCTATGACACATGCAAGTTTGCCATTACTGATACTCCTTTTCAGGCTCCTCATGTTAATTTGTAATGCCTTTTTCCAGATTATGAATATGTCCTTTAATTATATAATATGCCTATGATATTTCTCATTTTAAATAAGCAAGGAAGATCACCCATTAGAAAAACATAACTGAACAATCTACTATCAATAATCAGTGTTAAAATTAGGACCCTTTTAGGACTTAAACAAAAAAAATGTATTGCCTTTAAAGGGTTGAAGACTGTAACTGAGATGATGGCTCTCTGACAGAATCATGTTGGAAACCACAATAAAAGAAACACAAACAGAAGGGAGAACAATGGATCTATTGGCTTGTGGTGTTGTTCCTGTGTGTCACTGCCTGTACTTGGTAGTGAATGGTTTTGTGGGAAAATGATCCATTGTGCCTCTTTTTGCCTTGTTGTGTTGATAGAGTCAAAGTTTGTTGGTTCGTGATCAATTCCTTGTAATTTTACAAAGACTTAAGAAGATCTGCCATCACTATGGAGAGGTAGGTGATTTGCTTGTACTAAGGAAAAATACTATTGTAAGAGTACTTTTTAAAATCTTTTTTGTGTATATTTGTAACATTATTTAATATTTGTAGTGGTTAATTAAATTTATGTTTTTATGTTTTCTTGTAAACTATTATCAAACAATCAGGGTGATTTGTTTTTTTTATGCAAAAAATCTAATAATTTGGTTATCAGATTAATACACCTACTCGATTCATCCTATCTGGCAGGTCACAGCCTATCTGCCAAACACATTTATAAGTTGCAAGCAATGCACCAAGACTATTTTCATATGGATTGAAAAAGACTAGCATTATTTAATACTCTATTCACACCTTGTTAATAGAAACTGCAATCTAACTATATTATTTGAGGGCATAAGAGGAGTCCATTGCAACATTATTCAACTCTGAAGAAGTTGGAAAAGCATGCCTTTGGCAGGGTTAATATAATTAACAAAAACTAAAACCTTAAAAAATGATGTTACTGCAAATAAAATAAATGTTAACAGACAATAAAACATTAAACAAAACATTAAAAACGTATTTTATTTCAGCTAATTGGCAAGGCAACATTTCTCATTTTCATTTAGCATTACCTGACTAAAATAACTAAAAAATAACTAAAAAAATAAATATATAGACGTGGAAAAAAACAACAAATAAAAATGGCATAAAAACAACAACAAAATGACAAAAAACTTTAACTAAAAGTAAAATAAAGGACAAAAATATAAAACTAAAAACTAATTCAAAATATTGCAGTTTATTTTTAAAATCACTAAGGCACATTTCTCATTATATGTGACTTTTATATGTGACTCTTCGCACAGTTTCACCTTACCAACTTTCAACATAGCAGTTAATTTCACATAAAAAAATCACTAAAACTACCAAAACAGGTCATACATGTATGTCTCAAATAAACTTATTCTTCCATAACACTAGCAATATGAGAGGTCATTTAGTTTGTTGTTTTATGAGCGATAAAGTCTGTTTTGTGGCATGACAACCTTTGCTAGTGTTATGTAAGAATGAGTTGATTTGAGACATTAATTAATTGTTTTGTTAATTTTAGTGCATTTTGAATTTGAAATTACAATTTTCACCCAACAAACACAGTTTGTCACTCAAACAACATCCTAAAAAAGACTAACAGGTAGCATTATACAATGTTTTATTTTGTTTGCATGTTTAATGTTTAAAATGACTGCAGTGAATTCATTATTTTGTGTTACATGGTCCATGTTTAAATTACAGTACAAAATCATTCCTAATTTTGCCCCTTTTTTAATGACATTGAAAGCCTAACAGCTGTGTAGTTGTTCAGCTACATCACATTTTTTTAATAATATAATTTTTTTTAGATGTGGAATTCATTTCAATATGGTATTATTGTAGAAATGTAGCAAATGTAGCTCGGGTCCTGCTCACACTGAAGAGACTGAGATCGTGGGAATCTCAGATGGAGCTCGTTGAGGAGTTTGAGAGAGGTGTGAATCTCTCGCGCCCCTCAGAAGCTGAGGAGGCTGAGGTGCTGGGAGAAGATGCATCATTAGATGGGTCTTTTGGCCCAGCAGCCAGTGCCCCAGGACGAGCAGGAGGTGGCTGATGTGGGTGAAGGGGCTGAAATGGCTGAGCCCTCCCAGCCCCGCGTATGTTGAGCTGGTGGAGGTAATAAGGGAGGGAAGAGATGGCTCATGGAAGGCTGGACGAGCGATTACTTTTTGGTCATAGCCCACCAGCTCCTGTGAGCCTTCCATTCCTTCCCAATCTGCATTTTGAGATCGAGAAGGCATGGAAAACCCATACTCTGCACACATCCATCGATATCAGCATGCTAACTATGCAAATATTGAGGGAAAGCGCGAGCACGGGAAGCCTCCCATTGAAGATACGTTTGCGAGCTAATACTATCTCTTGCTAGATGAGACATTGACACTGAAAGCTTCAGCCCTGCCATCTAAGCCACTGAAAACTACGTCACGCTTAAATGGAAGGGCATATGCAGCAGAAGGTCAGGCTGGGATTACACTGCACACCATGGCAGTGCTCCCAGCATACCAAGCCGATCTGCTGGAGACTTGGACCAGGGTCAAGGTCTTTCCCCTGACGTGATCGCCGAGTTGCGCCGCACCACAGACCTAGGATTTATAAAATGTGTGTAGGATCCTTACTAAAAGTGTACCTGCGCCCGAAAGCCAAAAATGGCGTATGCCAAAAAAGATTCAGACTTATAAAACCATGCGTACGCCAGAACCTGTGCAGAATTCCCTTAATAAATCATAGTCAGCGGAAGATTATGCGTACATGCCTCTCCTCCCCGAAATAACCATATATGGAGCTTACACCTCATTTTAATATGCATATCCTCATCTGCATATCATTTGCATATGCATAATGCATATTCATCCATGTGAGGAAAATTAGGAAAATATGAGATACGAACGTGCCGTCATATTAAACCGCTAACAACAATTTAGTAGCCTATCCTTGCCTTGTTTTTGAATAAATAAATAAAATAGTATAAAATACTTTTCAGAGAAAGTTTTTCTCAATCTGTTCCACTGGGCCAAATAGTATTCTTAAGTGATTTATATTTTTAATGAAAACAGATAGGCCTTATTGTGTAGCCTGACGTCGTCATGCTCAGATTCTAGTCAGAATGGGAATCTGATACTGCTCCATTGGGCTGTGATTATGGGGTGTGTTTCAACCGAAACAGGAAATAAAAGGCCTCTGCAGTCAATTGGATAGACCTAGAACCAATCAGAGCAACGGAGTAAGTGATGTATGTTGAGCAACGCATAGTTGTCAACAGAACTCATCTGTCTCTTCTGGTGTTTGTTCCGGTTCTTGTACTACATGTTGATAATAAATAAATAAAATAGTAATAATAGATAATAAATAAATAAAAAGTAAAATACACGGAGGGTTTCATTGCGCCCGATCTTCTTAGCGACCATCGGGGCCAGCTGATAGATTAAACTTTTGCATAAATCCCGTAGGAAGGACAGCAAAAACATCTTTCCCATCGGCAAATGCCTTGATCGCGGTTCTCTGTTCCTCTTTTAAAATTAATGCGCTGTCTATATCTTCTATAACCGACATGATAGCGGAATCTACACAACTCAATTCTCCAGCGGCAGCCATGAATTCAACCCCTTTGATGACGTGGATGATTACGTTACCGTTGTTCATCTGTCCCTCATCATATAAAGCCCGCCCTGACAATTTGATTGGTCCGAACTATTTTTTGTAGTCCAGACCGAACTTCCCGACCTAAACATTTTGTGGGTGGGGTTAAGTTCGGCTGGCATCCAGGCTACTTATTGTGCATTATTTGCGCGAAAATAATTTCTCAGATCTGCTATTATCATGGTAAGCAATCCTCGCTGTAGTTAAAACATTAAAACACAGCATGCCACAGGAAAAGTGTTCAATAGCATCGCATCCTCAACAAATATTTCTATTTATTAGAATATAAATTTACTTAACTTCTCAGTAATAATTTCATGTAATATACGTGGTAAACTCCATTAATGAGAATTGCATATTTCATCTAAATGTGCATATCAGATGTAAAACATAGTTTAAATCATTATTTTATTTATTTAAACTGTTGTGAACATGCACAGTATTAATGATTAGGACTCATAATGAAGATTTACGGGTGTCCTTCATCTCCCGTCAGATATGCTACAATCAGCTTCACTAAACGGCCCAATGCGCTCGCTCCGTGGACATTTAAGAAAGGATGGGTGTTTTCTTCAAGTGATAGGCTAGAGTGAAATTATATTTGTATCATCTTGCTGTATATGTGTACGTTTCTAAAAGTGACCAAAAAAATATTTAACTCCAGCTCACCATCGGTGTCGCCAAACTGCTCTGTCTCCAAAACGTTTGTACGCATGGGTTAGAGCTTGCGTGCTGGTTCGCTCATTTTTCTGTCAAGTTTTTTTTGATAAATCACAACTTATGAGGAAGTGGCGTACGTTTTGTGCGTACGCAACGGTTATAAATGAGGCCCCTGGCGCTCCGGCCACCAAGCAGACCGCCTCTGCGGTCGGGAGATCGACTATGAGAAAAAAAGAAGGCCTTTCTCCTTGATGCTCCAGTTTCCCCCTCTGAGTTGTTCGGCACATCCGTCGAGGCGGTGATCGGAAAATTCAGAGAGGTGAAGGTGGCTCGGTGGCTTTTCGTTCCTATATACCGCAAGGACAAGTCTGCACCCAGACAGCCAAGGGGCCCTGGCTTGAGGACCGAAGACCAACTAAAACGGAGATTTATTAGAAAATGTTTTATATCAGTGTTTGATATCAGTAAGCTCTTTGATGTGGATTTTGGTTTGATTTCAATAGACCAAGAGAAAGCATTCGACAGGATTGAACATAGTTATTTATAGGAGGTTTTAGAAGCTTTTGGTTTTAATACAAATTTGATTGATAAGTTAAAAGTTTTATAAGTTTTATAAATTTTTTAAAAAAAACCCTCTTCCTTTAATCCTCCCTTGTTTGGCTTATGCTACTCTGAGCAATGCCTGAACTTTGTATTTTGAGCACTTCTTGCGTTATTGCCTCTTCACGATGACTCGCTTGCTGTAGTCCTCAGTTGTAAGTCGCTTTGGATAAAAGCGTCTGCTAAATGACTAAATGTAAATGTTGTTGTGGCAAAAATTCATCAAACAAACATCACTGCGTAAGGGAGACTCAGAGTCAAATTATAAAATTAAAGTATTTATTCTTGCAAGAATAGGAGCAGTCTAATACACAGCTGTTACCCTGTGCAGAAGAGTGACACACCCCCAGACAGACTGAACCAGCTTTTATCTAAGATTCAAGGTCTTCTTCTTCAGAGCCCTCCTCCCACAGTAGTTTTCCATCCAGTGGTTTTCCATAGACAAGGAAGCCATAACACTAGTTTCGATTCGTCACTAGAGCCAACTCCTAAGCCCTCCTTCACCAAATGGCCTTCTGACATCTAGGTCAGAGGTCCTCGTTCGTCTGTTCTCTGGAGTGTCTCTCCCTTCTGCCTTCCCAGGTACATAAACAGAATCTTCTCACACTAACAAGTGAGAGTCACACATGTGACATTCTTTGAATCATCTATATTTTACTAAAGATCAGTGAATATCATAAAATAGCCACTACACTCCTCACTTTTTATCATTATTAATCAAACATAATAATAATAATAACAATAATAATAAAATGCAAGTTCAAGTCATTACATCAACATCCTAAAAGATCAGTCTCCTTGAACCTGTGAAGAAAAAGTTTAGAATGAAGAAGCATAAGGCTGTTTTTTGTGGGGGAAAGCCCCATTAATTATTTAGCAAGCAAGTAAACAATTTACTAATGCCGGGCTCACTACCGCAGTCACACTAGTAAGGAAAAAGATTATAGCACAGTAGGAAAACAAACAGATAATAAATAAATAAATAAATAAAAATAAAAAAATAAAAAAATCCCTCAGTTTCAAACCCTGTCCTTGTACGCCATCTCGTAACACGGATGACTGCTACTTTTAACCCTCTTTACATATCAATCGTTCTCAGAAAGAAAAAGAAAACATCAACACATTTAACTGTAATCTCTACTTGAATCATCTGCATAATTTTGTTCATCATCATCATCATCCAGATAGACTGTCATTTTCAATTGAACAGACCCATGAATAACAAAATTATCAGAATAACATATACAATCATAACTCCTACACATTCAACATTTTCCCCATATCCATTTCCCTAACCATATTTTGTTCTTTTACCTTTAATTCAATCAGGCAGTGGTTCTACTTAATCAGCTTCAACAATAATCCCCATAATTTACATTAATTAATAGATCTTCTCTTCCTGAAAACCTTTGCCTTAAATATTTTCTAATTAATCAGTAACCAATCAAATCATTTGTCATATACCAATATCAATACTAAACCCTATTTTAATATAATCAGATAAAATCCTCAAAATCATCACAAAACCACATTCTTAATTCATTAGTTGGCCAACATCCTCTCGCCCCATGGACTAATGGGATGGTTGCGGCCTGTTGGTGTAGGTGAGCGGCTTGGACCCAGGTGTCACACTGATCTCCTGAGATCACAACCACACCCCCACCGGAATGAACCACTTCCTGCTTGCTGTCACCTGTGAATGGAGACTTTAAGTATTTTGTTAGTGACTGCTTGTCTTTCCCTCGTCCCTTTTGGTGTGACCTGTGGAATTTTCACCATCTGTTTACAAATTGAAACATATTATCATTAGACATTTCTTAATAAAGTCAGAGTCCTTTTCCCCTGAAAAACACATATCGTTCACAAGTCAATATTCATACATTTGGAAGCAGAATCAGTTCAGCTCGATGCAATCCATCCTGACATTCTGAAAAAGGAAAATTTTAGGTTATGCTCTGTACAAGGTGTAGCACCTTTCTGCCACAATAATAACAATCAGGCCAGGACAGTTAGCAAAATTCATCCATAGCCATTATTCAACACATTTTGCCCTGTCTCCCAATTCTGCATGCTCTCTGTAAAGCAAAACAAATTTTGAGGTTATTGTCAGATAGTAAAGTACGTACTGCCACGGCCTTGGATGCCCTTGCTTTCCTGTTGAAACAATCCAGACAGCAATTTTGTTAGGCAGAAAAATGGCTTCTTTCAGGGCTTTTACCCAATTACCCCTAGTGTTCTCCCAACATTTATTCCTAATAAAACATAAAGCATCCCCCTTTTGATGGTCGACACAACTCGATCATCAATTTAACATAACATTTAACATAGTGTCTTCGATAAAGTCTGCCATCAACACTAACCCAAACGTTGTCCCTCAGACAAACTTGTTCCAGACATCTTTCTCTGCCTCTGAAACAAAAATATTACATTCTTCACTTAAAGCCACAATTTCATTTTCTTATCGAAGTATTTGAAGGGCAACGGCCCTCAGTCTCACTGCGTATCCTGCTTTTCAGGCCTGTTGTTTTGTCTCGCAACCATTTTTAAAAGTCGTCAGGTCGTGCTGTACAGACTTGGTCAATGTCAGTCAAAAAAACATTCTCCTCCTGTTTACGATAATCATAAATCAAATGGCTCTCTGCATAATTTGATATTGACTTAGCCAATGTGTCACATCTTTGTTGTTGCTGTCAAATCTATAACATCTTCTTTTATTTCAACCCACGATCTACAACTCCACAATTCCAATTTATATAAATACCTAAACTTATCCAAAAGTAATTCAAATCCACATCATAAATGACAAAAGTAATTACTACCAGACGGAGCGTGATGACCAATCAACTCAAATAAAGTCCCATGTTCTCTATCATCTTCTCATCAGATTCACTCAGCATTTGCCTTCTTTAAAATTTGTCACTTGCCTTAACACATCTGTAATGAAAAAACACTCTCCAGAGGTTAAAGACACAATATACTCACTATTCAGGCGGAATAGCTGCCCTAAACTAACACAAGACATAAAGTGCTGTCCCCATCACACACACTTATGCTAGACACACATACAGCATGTTAACTGCTCATTTACAATGTTCGCTTTTTTTTTTTTTTATTAACTCTAAAAGTATAATATTTAAGGTTTAAATAAGATTTAACCTTCACATCTTTCTGTAGCTTTTATATAATTTTACATGGCCTTTCAAATGTTCTATCTGTTCATTATTCATTTTGTCTTTAGAAAAGTCAACTGGGTTGTTTTGGTTCATTATCATTATTTTGTTTAAGCTTGCCTTACCATGCCTGATAACAGAAAGACAAACAGAGTACCAAATCCCTTCCTCCACTCAGCAGTCTCTCTTATACAAATAATCTTTTCAACAGCCTCCTAAGACTGAAACTTAATTAATCATAGAACCCTTAATAGTTCACAAATGTTAATATACAAATGTTTAACTCAAATTAGAACCATTACAATAATCTAAAATACATTATGCTATGAGCATTCCTAAGATTGTCTTTAATTTGAATACTTGTATAAATTCTCAATTCCTAACCTTTGTTATCCAAACTCTACTAAAAACTGTCTTAATCTATAGCTATCACCATGTCTAACCTTCAGGAGTTAAAACCATCCTATAGACATATTAGTTCAAAATCAACTTCTTTAATTTTCCTTGCCCATAAGGCAACCAACATGTTCCTGATATAAATTAATAAGTTATGTCACTGTCTCCCCAACAAATAATGACAATCAGATGGTCCCAGCTGGCTCCTGAAAGCACATCTCCCATCAGCTCTTTATCTATAATTTCCATCAGACTTGTCACAATTGAAAACAAGCCATACAGTGAATTGCGGGGTTTTCTCTGGTGAGTGGTATAGAGGAACTTACATTTTCTCGGTCAAACAATGCTCTGCTGACCCCACAATGCTCTGCTGACCCCAGTTGGCCTCTAGTAGTCAGCGCTCAACTCTCATACCTTTCTCACATATTAACACCTCCATCCGGAGATGCAGTGTCCGGGACCCCCTGCGTTAGAATGTCTCCTGGCCAGGAAAATCATCCCGTCTTTGAGTAGCCACGTACCCACTGGTGACCCGCTCGCATCACACAATCAGTTTCTTCAACAGAACTCAGCTGTTTTTTTTCTGGAGCTTAGGAAAGACACATTCAGGAGTCACCTCTATCTGGACTGCATGCCTAATAAATGTTAAGGGAGACAGGTTAATAACAACAGTATTTAATCACTCAAATCTGTTAGACCTGTCTGAATCAACAAAATCACAGTGAACTTTATTCACATCCATCTATTCAATGTACATCTATAGCATGGTCATAGGTCCTGTGTCATGGTGAAGGCTAAGATCAGACAAATACGTTACTGGTCCTAAAATAACAAAGTACAAAAATGTCACTTCTGTCATTCAGGTCTACATTATTATTTTAAAGACTCCTTTAAAGTCATTCAGTTTTACAATCTAAAATATTTAAGTACTAATTGCCCTCTGAATGGCAATGATTTCTTTTAACATCTGTGTCTATAATTTTCAACTGAAACACTGTGCTTTACTAAATAGCTTATTGTCATGACAGGCTAAGATAACAGCCTTCTGACATTGAATGAGACAGAGACTCTGAGGCCTTCAGGACTTGGTACACTTTTTTGTCATACTAAACATTCTCTACTTTATCTTTTAATTCTGGCAGCTTAAGGCATCTTTGCCAGAAATTACATACGCTTTTCAATTTTAGAATAATTTTATAGTTGTCTTTTGCCCATACATCAGGGAATTTAGACATTACAAATTTCCACTCATATGAGTCTGCCACACTGGCAGTTTCAGTCAAGTCCCAAAGCTTATCTTTTGAAACCAAAACATCATCTTCTAGCTCCTTCATGGTCAACACCAAGCTGTTTGTTTAATCAGATCCCTTTCTACAAAATTGTTTTTACATTTAGCAACCCAGTGCTACTGCTTCTGCTTATTTGATATTAAATACAAATAGTTATTCTATTTCTCAATAAGGTTTCATTATAACATCTCAATTTTAGTTGTCAGATTCTCAATTACAATCTGCAAAAAAAAATGTTTAAGCGTTTCATTAAAAGACAATCATCTTTTTAGTTACCTTTACAAATATTTTCCCTATCTGTAATTTTACATTTACTGGTACTTTAGTTATTTTCCTTTTAAAAGGATTTCCTTACGACTTAAATCTTTCAACTTTCTTTTCTCTTTCAATCTACTTACGACTTCCATCTATCAACTTTCTTTTCTCTTTCATTTACTTAGCACATTCTTTTCACTTCCCTTAGCCCTGCATTCACATTCTTGGTTCTTTCTCAGACGAAAACTTTAATATCGTCATTCAAATCCTGTTCTACTTTCAAACCCACATTAATCCTTTCACATTCCATCAACTTTCTTTTACACCTTTCTGAGTGGTCATTTACAGTTGCTGCTAAATGACCCCACTGACCACAATTAAAACATTCTCTGTCCCCTTCTCATATAGCTCGATCTCTCTGTCCCCTTCTAGCAGCTCCAACTTACTGCACACACTTGAAGCAGTGTGTTCCAATCAGTTTGTAAACAGAGCTGATAAGCAGTTCTCTCTATTCTTTGACGGTCCACCAGTGGCGGATCACACTAGCCAAATCATAATCTTCATCATTATTATTTTTAATCTGAACCTCACTTTTCATACCATTTCTTAATCTGACTTAACAGCCGTTCATAAATAGTTCCATAAATTTTATCAGAAATGTTATTTTCATAACATACATTTTCTACAGTTGTTTTCTTCTCAAAATGGTTAGTCTGCAGATTCAACAAGTATTATCATCACTGTCTCTGTCCCACTTATCTCTAGTGTTTTTACAGAAACCAAAATATCATATTACTCAAATCTCAATCCTTCACAAAGACAGCCTTATTGCTGCTTGCTACTTCAACTTTTGTTACAAACAAAATCTTCTGACATCTAATGTCATGCATCCATCTAATGGATGAAAAAAAATAAAAACATCGATTCCGTTCTCTTTTATCTGCTTCAAGCCAACAACTCATTGTCTTTTCACACTTTTACACACGTTGAACGCAGACACAACAACCTTTGTTTCTCTCTGCCCTGTTCAACTGATTCCCGCACCGTCTTTAATCTTGTTTCTCAATATCATACATTTCTGCCCTTAATTTCTATCTCATTTGACAAAACACCGGTGTACCAAATTTCGCAAGCTTGCTTTTGAGACTTCGCCATATTGACCGCTTATCTGCTTTCTGTGGATTTCTCTTTTACGCGCGTTCTCTTTATTTGTCAAGCGTCCCCGACAAACCCGACCTTTCTTTTAACCCAGTCGGACGGGTTACACTATTAGTGTCCTCCTAATTACGGTTTACCAAAAAATCTGTTACGACTTTCTTGGCTCCCCCTAATTAGCCTCAGCACCCAAAAATACTTTGCTCCGTGGTGGAACAATTAATTTCCAGGTACCTATCTGTGTGAAATGTCTTGGTCTGCCACAGTTCTCAATTAATTCCAGATTATTTATCTGCTTGAAATATCTTGTTCTGTCACAGACCTCAATTAATTTCAGATTATTTTCCTCGTATCTGTTTGAAATATCTTGATCTGTACGTAGATCTCAATTAATTTCAGATTACGTACCACAGAAAACAGTTCTCAGCCAATATGGTTCAATTTCACTCTTCCCCCAATTAAACTTAATTGAATTATACCTTACCCAGAGATATGTTGTTCGGAGCCACCTGAGTTCTTTGATTCCAGTGGTCGACCCCCCCGGGGCTCTGACATCGGCCGGCCTCTCTCTCTCAAGTTTACGAGGTAGAGCTGGAACTTACTCAGTCCAGGTGGCCAAACACCGTCCGATCTCAGGTCCAGGAGGCATCGTCCAAGGAATCTCACTTCTGACACCAAATTGTTGTGGCAAAAATTCATCAAACAAACATCACTGCGTAAGGGAGACTCAGAGTCAAATTATAAAATTAAAGTATTTATTCTTGCAAGAATAGGAGCAGTCTAATACACAGCTGTTACCCTGTGCAGAAGAGTGACACACCCCCAGACAGACTGAACCAGCTTTTATCTAAGATTCAAGGTCTTCTTCTTCAGAGCCCTCCTCCCACAGTAGTTTTCCATCCAGTGGTTTTCCATAGACAAGGAAGCCATAACACTAGTTTCGATTCGTCACTAGAGCCAACTCCTAAGCCCTCCTTCACCAAATGGCCTTCTGACATCTAGGTCAGAGGTCCTCGTTCGTCTGTTCTCTGGAGTGTCTCTCCCTTCTGCCTTCCCAGGTACATAAACAGAATCTTCTCACACTAACAAGTGAGAGTCACACATGTGACATTCTTTGAATCATCTATATTTTACTAAAGATCAGTGAATATCATAAAATAGCCACTACAATGTAAAATAAATGTTATAAAAAATGTGCCTTCCTGGCACACAATAGGTCTGAAAAATCAACAACCGACAGACAAACTGCCTTTATTGCACATATTAAAAACCCAAAACAAAAGTCATCAAAGATAATGTTTCATTAAAAAAGATAAAAAGGACCCAACCTCAGGATTTAAAATAGAAATAAAAGCATTAACAGCCATTAGCCCATGGAGAACTCTCCTCTGTATATGACCTACCTGTACTCTCTTTGTCAACCATTCTGGTTTTCCATTCTCAAAAATAAATGTACATCATGGTGTATCTACTTTATTTAAACTCTCCTTGTTAAAACCAGAACACAGGATTTGTACAAAAATTTACCCATAGTTGCAAAAAAATCCCAAAACACTGATCCCTTTCGAGGGAACTTGAACTGCGTCGACTACCGACACTTTGGGGAATGCCCTTAGCCTAACGCATCTGAAGTATGAATGAAACTAATCCAATCCTGATTGGTGTTGCGTCATGACGTAACATGTGACGGCACACACGAAAGCTACAAAAGGGCGCCGGCACAAAACAGAGCGCTTGCTGAAGAGCAAAAAGCTAACTCTGTGTCAAACTGTCTGTCCTATTTGGTGTTGTTTGTCCTACAAGAATTGTCCCAAATAAAGGTCTGCATTGCAATACGGAATCTAGTGGCTCGGATCTTGCGTTTTCCGAGGCAGCGCGTAGGTTACGAGTCTACTCTGCAATAAAGAATCTGTGACTGGGATCTCGCGCTTGCTGAGGCAGCGCTTGGATTTAAGGTCTGCATTGCGATACAGAATCTATAGTGGCTCGGATCACGCGTTTGCAGAGGCAGCGAGTAGATTACAAGTCTACTCTGCAATAAAGATTCTGTGTGGGTGCGAGGCATGCACAGTCAGCTCTTGAGGGTGCTGGCTGTGTTCATTGAGAAATATCTCGACGCGCACAGCCGTGTGTCCTGTGTTTCAGCCTCGCGCCCGTTGACTTTCTTATATTGTGAACGATTTGAATCTCACGTGACGAGGCAGCACGTAGATTACGGGTCTGCAATAAAAGGGACACACGCGATCTGTATAATAATACTGTTTGGGAGAGAGGCATTCACAGTCAGCTCCTGAGGGTGCTGGCAGTGTTCATTGAGAAATATCTCGACGTGTACATGTGCACTGTGCACCTGTTGACTTTCTTCTCGAGGGATGAAAGTCAAATATATTGTAACGGCTCGAATCTCGTGTTTGCCGAGGCAGCGTGTAGATTTGGAGACCATAAATAATATTAAAACAGTATTGTTTGATGATTATGGCTTGAAGAATAACAAATTTTAAGAATCTATTTCAGATATGCTTTCTTACATAACCATCACGTTGAAGAATACTGATTATAGCATTTGAGGCATAGATGAAGATTAAGTCAAGCAATTCAGGTGTGTGACATTAGCTTTTGTCTTTATGCACTTCCTGACCATTAAGCTCAAGATACAGCGCTGCCTTTGTCTCTATGATAATGTTAAGGTTTGAGCAATCAAGTCAGGATGATTGGATTAGCAATACAATAGAGTGTTAGAGTGTTGAACAGAGATTGGCTCTGTTTCTCTTGAGCAATCTAGATAAACTACCAAACTGTTTTTTGCTGGATCGAATCAACTCCTCCCTACTTTCATAAGTCCCTCCTCTTAAAAAGGCTATAAAATTGCAATGTAAACTGTTACAGTTCAGACTGTTTTGGAAAACTGCAGACGCGCTCAATAAAGAATAACTTCTGCTTGAACGTGATTCCAACGTCTCCTGGTCTTTGCTTAGAAGAAGGAAGAGTTTCCTACAGGCTGCATTTAATTAAATGAAATTAAAATGATGGAATATTATCTGGAACCTTCCCTCAAGGTAGCTTTTTACTTCTCTAAGGAGAGTAGGAGATCTTCAGGTGCTCTCTATATCTCATGGGTGCCTGGAGTTTGCTCCAGCAACATCAAGGCTATCTTGCATCCCAGGCCGGGCTATGTGCCATCTAATGTGGCACGGCCTACCGTTCTGCAGGCTTTTCATCCTCCACCTCACGTGACGGCGGATGAAGAAAGACTTAATTTGCTCTACCCTGTCAGAGCTCTCAAGATTTATGTCCAGAGGTCTTCTTCATGGCGGCAGTCAGACCAGTTGCTGATGTGCTTCGGGTCGCCCAAGAAGGGGCTTCCCGCATCCAAACAGACTATCAGTAACTGGGTCGTTCAGGCTATCTCTATGGCCTATAAACTGCATAGCTTGCCTTCACCTTTGGCCGTGAGGGCTCATTCAACCAGAGGCATGGCGTCCTCTAGAGCCCTCCTTTCAGGGGTCCCGATCCAAGAAGTGTGCGATACAGCAGCATGGGCCACCCCTCATACATTGATCAGATTCTATAGCCTGGACATTCCTTCTATGCCAGGCACTCTAGTGCTCTCGTCCTAAGTGTGCCTGTGCGCAGCTTCACACTGGGACAGGCAGGGCTCGTTCCCCAAAGTGTCGGTAGTTGACACAGTTCGAGTTCCCTCGAAAGGGAACGTCTCTGGTTACGACTGTAACCCTTGTTCCTTGAGAAGGGAACGAGACACAGCGTCCCTCCGCCACGCCTTCCCCTGCCTGGGAGCGACTTGCTTCATCGCAGAAGTTAACTCTGTTTTGTGCCGGCGTCCTTTTGTAGCTTCCGTGTATGCCGTCAAATGTAATGATGCAACACCAATCAGGATTGGATTAGTTTCATTCATACTTCAGATGCGTTACGCTAAGGGCAGTCCCCAAAGTGTCGGTAGTCGACGCACTGTCTCGTTCCCTTCTCAGGGAACAAGGGTTACAGTCGGTTAACCCGAGACGTTTTCCTAGTTCTTAAAGACCCCCTGTGGTGAAAATCTGTTTTCCTTTTTCGAGGTTCTCTCGACACTGCGAAGCAGTCGCAATGGGAACACCTTGGGCCCTATCTTGCACCCAAGCGCAATTGACTTTGTAGACCGACGCATGTATCATTCCTATTTTGCACAGCGGACTTTTCCCTCCACAGACGCACGTCGGTAAATTAGTTGTTGATTTAATTAATGAACTTGTGCTCGCGGAGGCGGTTCAGCGAAAAGAGGAGGCGTGTTCCGGCGCAAAAGTTCCCTGTTGCTATTTTCCAGTTTTAGAAAGCAATTCCGCCACTGACCAGGAAAAACCCAGTCTAAAGACAGTGGCGCGTTGCACGTTAGTCATATGGTATTTTAAGGGCGCGTGCTTGGCCATAATGTAGCGTGTTACACTTTGCAGACAGACTTCACTTCTCTGTGTTTTACAGCCCTGACGAGAACGTCGGTCTCCTTGGCTGTGAATTGCTCCTGGTGTGCGCCTGGCAAATCCGTCGTTATAATAGCAATCCGCGTTGGAAAAAGCGCGCCTGCTCTTAAAGGGAATGTGAGAGGACGCTCTGATTGGTTTATTTCACGTTACGCCCAAACCACACCTATGAATAATGAAGCTACTTCAGACCAACCCATTTTAGATTTGCGCCGGCCGCAAGAGGCATTGAGGCCACATTTACACATAGCCGGGTATTTAGAGAAACGAATATTTCTTCCCCTCCGTTTTCAATAATAACATCGTGCACACAATCCGCATAAATACGCCGTCGAGCGCCTTTATAACTATGCTAAACCTATGGGCGGCAGTGTAGGGAGAAGGAATAAAGCCATGCAAGCCAATCAGAATCCTCAGAATCGACAAGAGAGAACCTAAAACCCCGTTTCTCCCAGTTGACACGACAACATATAACCGGCGTTTTCAGAAATCTCCACTTTGGCCGGAGTTTTTAGAAATAATCGTTTTCTGGGATAAAAACGGCGTTTTCGTGTAAATGACAGACCAAAACGCAGAGAAATATCTGCGTTTTCCCATCGTGTAAACGGGGCCTGAGACTAAACTTAAAAATGAAACTAAAATGAGCATAGCTGTGACAATTAGTAGTAAAATCTCCTGCCTTGTTAAATCCGACTCGACCCGGCCCACTGTAGACGGACCTGCAGCATTAGAGTCGACCATGATATTAATGTCTGCTGTTGTATCTGGCGTTCCCCTTTTTTGTTAGGACAAGCAAGGACTATTCTAGGACTTTGCCGCGATGAGAATATGTTTTTGTTAGGATTTCATCAGTAAAAAACGGGTGGACATTTGATAGAGTAATTTTTTAGATGGCATTGAAAGAGGAAGAACAAGGGTAAAAATTTTTTATCATCAATGATAATGGCACTAACTCATTGGCTTTATCCATCGTTTTAAGAAAGATAACAGTAGCACTATTCATTCTCGAGGCTGAAGGGATACATTCATGGCCCACAACTTCTCCCATTCTTCCACTGCCAAGCAACACTCTTCCGCACCCACCGCCGATGCCACTTCTACCGCATGGTGCGGTGTGAGTGAATTCAAGCCTCTTTCACCCGGTCCCGTCATGCTTCCCCAAACATGGGTAGCACATGACCCGAACCTGCAATACCCCACCCAGAAAAAGCTCCAAATCCCCACAAAAACTAATAACATAATAGGAAAGGGAAAACGAAAATAGATATGAGTAAACACAGTCACAACAATAGTCACTCACACTCAGGACATTCCACCCACTTGCTCCCAGCAAATATTTAGAGATGAAAAGAGCAAAGGATGCATGCGTACCATTCAAAGGTATTCATACGTATCTCTACAAGGTATAAAAATATAGTTTTTTTGTACGTTTGGATATATGCTGAAGATTTCACAGTTTGCTGTGAAAAGAGTAGTAGAGGTAAATATCTAACTAACAGTAACATGATTCAAGACTATAAATACTCTAATTGATGTTTTTCAATATTACGGCAGAATAAGTTCTCTTATGAGAGTTATCTCGTACTGCGTCGAAGACGGTACGGAAAGGTTCTTTCTCGAGATATTGAAGCCTAAAAATTAATCCTTAAAAGTAAAACGCTTTCAGCAGCATACAGCCTTAGGCGGGACAGCTTGCGCGCCTATTGGCTGTTCTGCGGCAAAAGCAGCAGCCTATGCAAGGCCCCCAGTGACGCTTGACCCAATGAGGACGCTTCGCGCCCTCTGCGTCACGTCCCACCGAAACGGGCATGGCCTAGGCCTATAAATGTCCGAGCACAGCTGCAGAATACCGATTTTCTTTTCTTCAGCGAAGCTCCCGCATCGCTGGATCTGGATAGAAAGCGGCCACAGCCGTCGAGAAGCACCTCTGCAGGACGCGCATCTCTCTCTGAAGCCGCCGGTTGACATCTCGCCGCCTTCAGCTGCCGTTCCCTGCAACGCTATCCGGCGTGGAATTCATATCCTTTAAAAGCTGTGTGTGTTTTGTGTGTGTGTTTGCCGTCGCGTCACAAATTTTTTCACTCACAAAAAGAGCACGAGCGTCTTTTTTAAGATGCCTCGCACCTCCTGCGGCTCGTGTAGAGCCCCACTCAGCGACGGGGACCACGTGCTGTGTGTTTCCTGCATGGGTGAGGATCACGCAGCTATCGCGCTCGCTGATGGCGGCTGCCATCACTGTGACATGATGCCTATGGTGACTCCGCGGACTTGCCTGGCGTCGTTCGCTGAAGCTGCACCTCCGCCCGCTACAGTGCCGCGCCGTAAAAAGCGCCGCGCTCAGCGGATCCCGGAACCTCCCTCCACCACGAGGAGCTCGCCGCCGCAAGCTTCTCCGCCTGCTTCGCCGGAATCGCTCACCGACGGACAACGGCCGCAGTCTGCCGCCGCGACCGTCATGAACGAGGAAGGTGAAGCCGCGTCTGTGGAGGACGACTGCTGTTCTCTCCTCGCTTCGGGTAGCGAGGGATGGGCGAGCTCCGAGGATCTCCCCACCCCCGCCGCTCGCGAGCGTCGATGAAGAAAGGCTAGCATCGCTCACGCAGGCCGTCGCAAAGCCTCGGCCTCGAGTGATCTGCGCCCGTGGAGCCTGCGCTTTACCGGCTGGATGGCTGCTTTTCTGCAGGGGAACGTACATTACCGTCCTCACGACTCGCGCTTTTCTTCCTGAGTTTCACGTTTCGGCGGGACGTGACGCAGAGGGCGCGAAGCGTCCTCTTTGGGTCAAGCATCACTGTGGGCATCGCATAGGCTGCTGCTTTTGCCGCAGAACAGCCAATAGGCGCGCAAGCTGTCCCGCCTAAGGCTGTATGCTGCTGAATTTTACATTAATAACAAAATTAAGGATTAATTTTTAGGCTTCAATATCTCGAGAAAGAACCTTTCCGTAGCATCTTCGACGCAGTACTCGTTCCTCTTCTAGAGAGAACCGAGGTTACGTGAGTAACCGAGTACGTTATGTAATCTGATCACTTATTTGCTTTTGTATAGGCAAGCACATCTAAAGACGAGCTTGCCTATACTGAAGGGGCGGGGTGAGCAAAGCTCATTATCATTTAAAGACACATGCACTTAAACGGAGTGCTGAAAACAGAGGTATTTTTGACCAGGTAAAATTAGTGTTTTCTTACAATACTAATGAGAATTTGTAATTAAATTAAAGTATATTACAAACTTTCAATTTAGACCCTAAAGAATCATATTAGCTTGTACAAAAATGGCATTGTATGACCCCTTTAAGTCTGGGTTGAACTGAGGCATGTTTCAGATACTCAGGAACGACTCCTAACTCAAGGCATTTGTTTATAAAATTTAAGAGCGTCGGACCCATTACATTAAACACTTGTTTAAATAACCGTGCAGGGATCGTATCTAGTGGGGAACCTGTTGGTTTGAGTTGCTTCACAGTGTCATTCAAAAATGACATTGAGATAGGTGTGAACTTACTAAGCACACCTGTGTATTTTAAGTCCCTGCAGGATCGCCAGCAGTCAAATTAATGTCTAATTCCAGATATCTTATCTATGAAACACTGCCAGAACCGCTCACACATAGTCACTGACTCAGTCGGGTAGATAGACACAACTGGATTTAGTACAGCATTAATAATGGTGAAAAGAATTCTAGGGTTATTGTGATTCTTGTCTATAAGAGTAGAGAAATAATCTGATTTGGCCACTCTCAACGCATTTTGATACTTAAAAAAGAGAGTCTTTAAGAATCTCATAAGAGATCTGTAGTTTGTCCATTTTCCATTTCCTCTCGGCTATTCTATATGCCTGTCTCAGTGTCCGAGTAGTATTATTTAATTATATTAATTAATTAATTAATTATATTATTATACTGCTAGTATTATAGTAGGCATTTTACAAACAATAGGATTATGATCAGAAAAACTATGGTCACATATCTCAATGTCACCCAACAGTATCCCAAGGGGCCAATATAAGATCAAGTGTGTGCCCCTTTATGTGTGTAGGTCTGTAACCAGCTGCACTAAGTCAAAGGCTTCTGTTAAATTAATAAAATGTTTAGCTAATGAGTTTTGGGGGCAGCATATGTGAATATTAAAATTCTTAATTTTAAGAATTCTTATTTCTTAATTACCAATCCTTATTTTCTGCACTTGTATCCTCGCTTCACTTTTGACCATTCCATGACATTTGCAGGCCTATAGACCACAGAAAAAGCTAGTGGAGTGTCAGAGTCCAGCACAAACAACTGCAGTTCGAAGCCGTTGTATGTAGTTCTTTGTATAGTCCGACATTGAAAGCAGTCTTTAAAAATTCAGCTTGTACTAACAACAACAACCACATAGACATGAATGAACTAAAAAAGGCAGACGACAACAGACGGCGTGCCACACACAACGGCGCCATCTTAACATGGGTACATACTCATGTATGTCTTAGGTATTACATGTATTAGATGTTTAAACGCAAAGCTTCCGTGGAGAGCAGTTGCTAGCGCGGCAAGTTCAAACTAGATGGACATTTAACAAATACGGTATACAGTCGTACCACTTATTACACAGCCATTGACCACATACATAATTATGGTGATAAGATATATTGATTTCAGATTAAACTGTTTTAAATTCATACCTGTTTATATCTCATAATCCGACAGTGTACAAAACAATAGTCACAAAATGGCAGCAGCTGTGTTTGTATGAAACAAGAGAGAGTCCACAATACTGGATGGCATAATTAAATAACTGTACACAAAATATTGATCTTATTGAGTTTTAATACTTTATTAGCTCACCAAATGCCAAACTTCCACAAAGAAAAAACGTTCCTAGCAGGCGTATAGCACTGCTGTCTTCAGTAACCCGGGTGAGCCTGCTTTATCTGCTTTGAGTGGTTGTTATTTGGGAATAACTTTCTGTTGGATGGCGCTATTGACCAATCAGTATCAAGTATTACACAGAGCCATGTAATAAATAGGATTAAAAGGGGTTTATTTCTCCTTCTCAACCAGAATTCAGTGAGTCACAATCAGTCACTCTAATCAGTCTTATTGTGTCCTGTAACAGGACACCGGGTTCTGCCAGTGTCTTAGCTTCATTTGGGATGTTAGTTTTGGGGGAAGTTTCATAGACCTTTGTTGGGAGAGTGAGTTTGCTGGATTATTCATTAAATATAATGAATAATTTGTGTGTGTCTGATTGGTCCAGATGCTACACGATTCTGAAGATTTGGATTACAGAGCAGAATTAAAATGGATTAAGTTTATGATAATTTTATAGTGCATCAAATATGTATATATTAAATAAAATAAGTAAGGGTTTATAAACATTTGTATATCTGTGAAGTTATTTATATTTAAATAATTTATGTTTTAGTTGCTGTCAATTTTATAGCCTTTTTCTATGCAAACATACAGTAAGTATATGTATGTGTGGTAGAACCATCCTCAAGATCATGTTGCATTAGATGAGTGTTCTCGCTAAAGAACGTCCTGGTTGCACATGGAGGGTTGTGTCCTGGTTGTGTCCTGGTTCCCTGAAGGAGGAAACGGAGGACGTAGTCGACTGAATGGGGATCACGCTCAGGGAGTCTTCTTCGTACTACTATTTAATCAAGCCAATTCAACATTGGCGTGAGTGACTACACACTCCGCCCCACAGTGCGGGTATAAACACGGAAGTGGACGCAGACACCAGTTGCTTTTTCGCTGAGGAGCCGAGCGGCCCCCGGACTCAGCGGTGGTCCAGCAGTAGTGGCGAGGGAATGGGGATCTATTGAAAGCGCTACTAGTGCTGCCACCTTCCAGTGCCTAGACAGAAGCCTACTGATCCCCCCGCGATTTAAGGCGGAAAAGGGACAGGGCTTAGGCCAGGGAAGTCACTGCTGTTCCTACAGGACCACTGGGAAAGCGTTCCCTCTACATGGAAGGAAGGGACGCTGCGGAAGTCACATCCTGCTCACAAGGAGATAACATGTGGAGAATACAAATATGGACTGTGCGAATTGACGGGCAGTACAACATATGGAATGTCACTGGGGAGGTTCCAGCCTATATCCGGGGTGAGCTACTCACCAGAAAATGACGGCAGAAGCTCTGCCAAGGGAAGACACGGGCCCGCCGTAGGGAGCCATATCGTGGAAGAATACACATATGGGATCACCGTGGGGATCGCAACATATGGACCCAGCCTAGCACAAGTTCCACTAGTGCATACGAGTGGTAGGCCTGGCTTCGGACGCTCCGCCACGTCCGTCGCCGGAGGGTATGGAGGAACTCGGCAGGGTTCGGTGTAAGAGGGAACTCTACTGGATCAAGAATTGCGCACATATCCAGTCCAAGGAGGGGAATGGCGCAGCAAGCAGACACTTCGAACCGGGCTCAAGTGCAACTGGCTTCATGAGAAGGGAGCCCACGAGAAGCAGCGCTTCGATTTATAGGTGTCGCCCAGCCCTCAACTTTAGAATATCTGTCAGCGAAGCACTCTGTGTCAACGCCTAGGCGGGAGCACATACTCACATCAGAGGAGCTCACCACGTAAGTGGACACGTGCATCTCAGGTGTTACCAAGATGAAGGCAGCCACCTTTATCAGTGGGCCAACGTCGCTTGGAAAAAGCCTTCCCTTTCTGCTGATTTCCTTAACAGACAAGAGCTGGTCTGAGGTCCTAAGGCTTGATTTTGTGCACGTATAACCGCAATGAAGCGAACGGACAGAGAAAGCCAGGGCTGGGTCTGCCTCCTCCGGGGCAGCGCTTGCAGGCTCACCACCTGGTCCCACCTTTAGGGAGAGGTAGGAACCTTGGGCACACATCCAGGCCGGGGTCTTAGTTCTTGAGAGTTAGCCGGCCCGAATTCCAGGCACAACTCATTGACCAAAAGTAGAGACCATGCGAGCAGGAGAACTGTTTCTTTAAAAACAGAATTTTTAACTCACTGCCTGCAGTGCAGTAGCACTAGAGATAAGGCCCAAGAGGATAAAGAGGGGTGCAAGGCAGTTACCTTGCTCCCTCAGGAACCTGACGATCAGGACATGCTTCCCAGCTACTGCATCATGATATGCGTCAAAGAACAAATAGAGGCAACATAATTTTGAGGGTGGAGGAACACAGCCCTCACTCCAGCCCTCTTTCAGGAAAGAAAGCACTGAAATGACCAAACACTTTCAGAATCTTCTCACGGAGAGAAGACTCACCCAACGAATAGGTTCCACTTCTATTCAGCGTAAGCAACACTTCCTCTTAGGGGGTGCTCTCGCAGAAGTGATCGTGACTACCACATATTTCCTGCAGTAACCACCTGAACCTCTGAATCCATTTTTAGGGCCAGCCTGGAATCTCTCCAGGGGTCTGAATGCGGGTGCCATCATGTATTCAGGGGGAAGTCAGGAAGGGCTGTCGAGGGGAACTAGGTCTGGTTTGGCCAAAAAGGGGCAACTATCAAGACCTGCTCCACTCCTGACCTAGCACAGTACGTGCAAGCGACATGCGTGCACAAGACAGGAGCACTGCTCAACACTAGGTGTGAAGAAGATCACTGAGCTTCAGGAGCATCTTTGCTCAACACCTGAGTGTGATGAGAATCACTGAACTTGAGCGGATGCCAAGTGACAATGAATCACATAGCTGCTTTTTAGAAGGCTTACAGGGAATTACGCATTTCTGCGGGGCCCCAGGGCCAGCTGAGAGCCAATGTCTGTCCAAGGGTTGTCCGCTCAGACAGAAATAACACCACTGGCAGAGGAACGAATCCGGAGAGGCAAACAGATGTAACTGTGCGGCCCCAAATTTGTCCCTGCCCAGCTGGATGCCTGGTGAAGGAGTCTCCACTCTCCCTGGCCATAGGCTATCGTGAGGCTCGTTGGCGACACGATTGAGCAGGCCGGAAGAAAATAGCGGAATGAAGCGACCTCAGAAGCTCTTGACTCAGAGGAGGAGGTGATGGGCGAGTTGTGACATGCGAGGGAAGTTTAGTGCAACGGTCACGGTGTTTTCTTTTCAGACCAGTACCAGCTCGCTGAGCAGCGTGACTCGAAGTGAGGTGAACTGCAACAACTCAAGGTAATGATACCAATGCAGTCGGAGGTCGCCCAGGCCTTCGTTAAAGCATGCCCTTTGTACGTGGCCCCTCAGTCTGTGTTACTGGACCTCGTTCTCGGGGCTGTTGACCCGGACAAACAAAAGGCCTGATTACGGACTGAGGTTTGGCTGCAGGGTGGGTTGATCTGTTGTCACACTGGGCATGCCGCTCTGCCACGGTCACCTCAGGACTCGACCTTAAGCCAGTGCTGAAGTGGTCTCCATATGGAGGAAGCCATGCGGCTGCATCTGCCATATGCCCCAGGAGCCTCTGAAAAATCTTTCAGTGGGACCCTCTCTCACTTCTGTATAGCACCGACCAGACATGCCATCTTCTTTCCATACTGGAAAAGAGATACTAAGCCTGTGGGCGAGATTACTCTCTCCCAGTTGACCTGAAGACCCAACTGGCTATGGAGGACTCGAAGGGTAGGACTCTGTACTGATACTTAGAACCCTCAAACACAACACACATGATGGCCTGTGGTGTGGAAGACTAGAGATCTGAAGTATATGTCATTCAGGTCAAACGCTGCAGACCAGTTTGGGGGCGGGGTTTTAAGAAAAAATGCCTCTCTGTGTTAGCAACTTGGACGGAGGCTTTTGAGAAAGGGCCCCTTTCAAGTGACACAGGTCCAAGATGGTCACGACCCACCACATATTAGGTACCATGAAGAACGAGTTTATAAAAACTGGCCTTCATATCGGCTGGAGGGAGCGGCTATATTGCGTCTTTCGCCAGTAGGACAGCGACAAATGCACACAGGACAGGAGCACTGCTCAACACTAGGTGTGATGAATATCGCTGAGCTTCAGGAGCATATCTGCTCAACACCTAAGTGTGATGACTATCACTGAACCTGAGCGGGCGCCGAGCGATAATGAAATCGCCTAGCTGAGTCTGATGGTCGCAGTCTGGTCCGGACCGGTTGAAAGCTTTCTGCTTCTACAACCAGGTCCAGGCCCAGAAGACCACAGACGTACCCGAGGTGGGGCTGCGAGGTGGCGGCAGGGATGTGAGTGTGCACAACACTTACCTGTCTCCACTGGATGACCGGGTCCTCGACCCGCACCAAGCTGCCGGCTGGCGACCAAGAGGGGGCTGAGGGGTGCATGGCTATGCAGGGTCACACACCGCCAGACTGGCCTTCTTGGGACCCAGGAATAGTGAAGTTTGCTCTTTTTTTGAAAATTCGGGGACCCGTTTTACAAGAGCGGAACAGACCCACACAAAACAAAAAACTCCAACCGGCCCTCCACTGGCTGGAGGGAGTGCATCGGTGGCCACTCCAAGAGCAACCTCTTCATCCCTGGGTAGCCTGTTGCTTACCACCTGGCTTGGCAGTCCCCGGAACGGGCTGGGCAGCCCTCCTGCGGCCGGCTCCACGTCGAGACCTGGATGAAGGCTGCTGCGATGGTCCGGCGGGAGCGTAGGCGGCCACACGGTAATGCCCTCAGTGACAGGCAGGCGGAGTATCTGCTCACGGAGGACGGGTGAAGGCAGCAGTGGGCCACTGGGGCAGGCTGTTTCGGGTGACCTCCGTCTCTGCCTGGGCGGTGGAGAGCTTTTGGGCGTAGCTCTCCACCGCATCGCCGAACAAACAATCCTGGGAAATTGGGGAGTCCAGGAACCGAACCTTGTCCGCATCCACCATCTCAACCAGGCTGAGCCAACGTTGGCACTCCTGGACCACTAGTCTGGACATCGCTAGACCGACCGCGCACGCTGCGACGCTCGTGCCCGTGAGGGCGAGGTCAGCAGCAGTGCGGAGCTCACTCATGAGCGCACAGTCTAGACTACCCTCGTGCCTGTCCATGAGTGTCTTGGCCTGATAGACCTGCAACAACGGCATGCAAAGAGGTGGCGGCTTGCCCGCAAGCTCTGTAAGCTCCGACCGTCAAACCTGACGCGAGCTCACAGGCCTGCGAGGGGAGACAAAGGGTACCTTGTGGAGTTGCACCTATGTCGCAACAGACCGCTCCACTGGAGGGATAGCCTCATAACCCTTCACCGCTCCTCCCTCAAGGGTAGCGAGGGGGAAGAACCACTCATGTAATTTTAGGCAGTAAAAGGTGCCATCCACGACCTAGTAAGCTCTCTATGCACTTTGGGAAAGAAGGGCACTGGGGCGGCGGGCTGAGAACCAGCACGGCCCGCCCCGAGATACCAACCATCCAACCAAGACTGAGCGGGACACGGTGGAGGGTTCCACTCGAGCCCGACAGCCTCAGCGGCCCAAATCAGCATAGCTGACAGTTCTGGATCCGGCTCGAGCAACGCTACGCTCCCAGAGGCAGATAACACAGTTGAGTCATCTCCAGAGGCCAGCTCACCCTCCGATGCTGCAATCGGTGTCCTGTCCCCTGGGGGAGCCCCGGGTGAAACGGACACAGGGGAACTCCACCGGCTGTGGTGGAAGGGAGGAGTGAGGAGCCCACAGGGAATGGTTACCGTGCGAGACATCCAACACTATCCTCCTGTCACCCACCCCACGCGGCACCCGAAGGCGGGGCGTGGTAATGGGGACTCGCGCATCGCGGACTAAGGCGAGTCTGGACCTCAACACCGCGACAGTCATATTCCCCCATTGAGAATATGAAGTGTCCACAAAAGCTGCTTCAGCGTGCTGTAAGCCCAAACACGTGATGCAACAATTGTGACCATTACAGAGAACAGGGAACGAATGCATCCAGAAACGCACAGGCGAAATTACATCTTTAAAAAAAAAAGTTTTTGTTTTGTTTTGTTTTTTCGGGAAAAAATGTTTGTGTGTGAAAAAGATGCAAACCGTGTTGCTCTTTTAGGAAATGGGACCGTCACCAGTGCCGGAGCACACAGGGAATGGCCGCGGCAACACTGAATCAGCGAACTGAAACAGTGAAGCACTCCCTTCTCGTCCTCTAACCAACCGTCAAACACACAAACAAATAGAAATTTGATGTTGTTAAAACAGCAGTTGAGAGCTTGAGACGCTTGCGATCACCACTGCACTCACGCTGTAGAAACACCAACACTTCCCGCAAGAACACCGACACACTCGCTTGTTTTGTAAACAATAGTATTCTTCAGAGACATCCGATCGGCTCCTCAGCGAAAGGCAACTGGTGCGTGCGTCCACTTCCGTGTTTATACCCGCGCTGCGGGGCGGAGCGTGTAATCACGCACGCCAATGTTGAATTGGCTTGATTAAATAGTAGTACGAAGAAGACAGGCTCCCTAAGCGTGATCCCCATCAGTTGACGACGATTACACTGACGTTCTCGACTGAAAGGGAACTCCAGAGAAACAAACTACACTGTTTGTATTCTTCAGTACAATTATAATTATAGTTATACAGCTTTCTAACTGAACAAAAATGAGAAACATTAAACATGTTTACATCAAGTAAATCTACTTTACCACAAGTCACTCAAAGCTTGATGCACAGGGGTCTTACAAGACGTCTTATAGTCACTCTAATTGTTACGACCCTGCCTTCAAATGGTCTCAAACATGAGTACAGTTTCAAATTCTGAAACTACTGACATTTTGTGAATGCGATTTTAAGGCTAATAAAACAATATTCTTATAATGAATTATTATTAACATAACATGTAATGTAGCAAAAATACTTATGTTTTGCATTTTAGATTATCAGCATAAAAAATTTTGTGAAAAGTTGCACATGAAAAATGCACATGAATTTCAAGAGTACATCGCTCCTGTTTGGCAATATGCACTCAAGCTGACATGGTCATGGTTTGAGCAAAGCCTGATGATAATTTTATCCAGCATTATTATTTAATGTTGCAAAAAAAATTTTGTGCACTTCAGTAAAATCTAACCAATTACATGATGTCAAGACATAATTTCTGTACAAACAGCTAGTAGGATACAAGTACTTTCCAGTGCACAGGACTTCTAATTACAACTTATAATACAAGAACTATACATTAGTTTCTTAACAGACCATTTGATAGAATTGCTATCAAATATTGTGGGACCAGCATCCCTGTCAATATGTTTATCATTATCGCAGAAGTATATGTGACACATCACTGCATAAATGTGTTATGCTCTACTCTGCCGCTTATGTCATGACATGTATGACCGCCTGAGATAATACTTGTGAGTGTAATGATCTTGGTCAGTGATGACTATTATTACTGTCAGAGCTGAAGTGGGGAGGCCTAGGGTGTGAGTTGGCTAAGTTCAGAACACTGCAGCTCTGCCGGGCCCCTGAGGAGAGGATGTGGCTCTGTGTTGCTAATAAAACCCTAGGACTGAAGAAGAGTCCTTGGGTTTAGCCTCACCCCCACATGACATGGGCAATTTTGACAAGAACATGTGAAAGAGAAAGAACCTTAGGCTTGCTAAAGTTGAGTGTTAAAAACAATTCCAAATGATGAGTGCAGTATCTATGATTAAGTTGGCATGCATGCAACAGTTGCATACAGCATGTACAAGTTTGAGTGCCCCCCCCCCCCCCCCCCCAAAGTTGCTCCTAGGAGTAGCTAATCCTACATGTATGTATGTGGATTGCACCATTTGTTAAAGAAATACAAAAGCAGCCTCCAAGTCCCAGTTCTATTTCACATTTTTGCGGCAACATGTGCACAGGGGTTAATACGTTAAACAAATTGGGCAATAACTTATTATAGTACTTTAAATAAAGTCCAAAATATGCCTTCAATGTTCACTTTAAAACAAGCACTATGGGTGCAGCCCATTCAGAGTTTACCAAGTTCTATGATGTTTTCTCTTAACAGAATTCTATATCAGCTTATACTCTTGCCGCCTTTGTATATAGGACTGGTCTGGCTTTGAATTTTTATTATTATTTCCTTGTCCACATAAATATTTGCCTGTGGGCCCTGGGAATTCACCCAATTCCTCTTTAAACAATTCTGAATGTTGGCTAGGTTAATTTATGTCATTTGAAGAAGACGTGATTAAATGTGCATACAGTGCCGGTTCATGTTTAAAGAGCACTAGGGTATATGAATTATGTCCATAAAAACTTGAAACGCGCTTTCTCCTGTCCGTATACGATCTATCCCACATAGCAACATTGTGACAGACTAGATTCGGCCCACATTTGGCACATGTGGAATGATGATCTGGCCCACATGCTGCTTGAAATGATGGCCCTTGGGGGGCCCACTCCTGTTTGCCAGATCTGGGCCACAAGCAGGCCATAGCAATGCCAAATGTCAGCCAAGAACAAAGAAATAAACCAGAACTGGACCTTATTGAGCCACAAAATATGTGTATATTATATATTGAGTCATCTCAGCCTTAATAAGACTGTTAACAAGCATAATCAGTGAAGGAGAGAAGAGAACAGAAAAAGAGGTGAACAGAAACACAAGAACTACAACTGACTTTAGTCACAGCCTTAGATTAAATCAACTGAAGATAAAAGAAGACATTACATCTCTCAAGATCTCAGTAGAGGAAGATTAAACAACTCCACAAACAGCATTACCAACTTCACTTATTTTTAACCAGACTGACTTTATTTCTGTCAGACATCTACAAAAGTTGTTATTGAGAATTAACAGAGGTTTAATTTAAAGTCACCATAACAGTGATTAGTGTTTCAATTAGTTGGAAGACTAATTCTTATTTTTTAAGAATGAAAAAACTCTTAATTCTTATTTTCTTTATTTAGAGAAACGGGAACAGCGTACAATAAACATTAACCTCAAAGGGAGAGATGCGGGTTTTAGCTCAAGAGCTAATTTTCACCCGTAGTCCCTGGGCAGGCTGATGTTAAGCTAAGATACATAAAAAACATACATGAATAATAAGATTTACAATGACCAAATAAAAATGTACAAAAATAAATGTTCACACCTTTCATATACAGACCTTAGAACACACACTTACATACACACATACATATATCTGGTCACATATGGGGACAAAATTGATTTAATAAAAGCCATTTCTTTGCCTGGCGTGTGAACGTGTAAGAACTTGTGCTTTTTATCAACTCTGTAGGTAACATATTCCACTGACGAGCGGGCACACAAGAAAAAGCAGAGTTTCCAAATGCTGTCCTGCGTTTAGGGATCCTTGCATTCCCCTTGCACTGTAGATCCTCTCTGAGGCCTCACTGAGGCCTATCCTGAAGCCTATCTTTCTTTGTAACTGCAAATATGTTTATCAAACACACTATTACAGCAGCCAAAAAAAGATTATATATTATAAGAGTTAAGAACCCAACTAATGAACACACTAATCACTGTTATGGTGACTTAAAATGAAACACATTAGAGTTAAACCTCTGTTAATTTTTAATAACAACTTCTGTAGAAGTGTGACAGAAACAAAGTCAATCTGGTTAGTAGTGAAGCTGGTAATGCTGTTTATGAGTTGTTTAATCCTCCTCTGCTGAGATCATCTGCTGATTTTTTTAAATCTTCAGTTGATTTCATCTAAGGCTAGAAGTCAATTTTAGTTCTTGTGTTTCTGCTTGTCTCTTTTTCTGTTCTCTTCTCACCTTCAGTGATTATGCTTGTTAACAGTCTTATTAAGGCTGAGATGACTCCATATTTAATATACACATATTTAGTGGCTCAGATAAGGTCCAGTTTTGGTTTATTTCTTTGCTCTTGGCTGACATGTGACATTGGTATGGCCTGCTTGCGGCCCAGATCTGGAAAACAGCGTCATTCCACGGTGTATGTGTGGGCCAGATCATCATTCCACATATGCCAAATGTGGGCCGGATCTGGGACGTAACAATGTTGCTATGTGGGATATGATCCACGATGTGAGCGTTGTTAACCTGCTCTCATGCATGTTGTTTGAATTCTCCGCTATAATATGATTTCATGCTTAATACAGTGCAGTGATTGGGTTAAAAGAGTTCATTCCCATGAATAAAGGCTGAGAAGTGCTCAGACGTAGCAATAGTCTGACGTAGAATCATCTCCAATGTCTCCAGTCCCAGAAATGTCTCCAGTCCCAGTAGCCAATCACACACTAATCCAGACTTGGTATGACTATTGAATACTTACTGTTAAACCTCGATTATACTCCAGTTTGGACATGGACATCTGTGGACAGCACGGACGCGGACTACTTATGGTGCGTTTAAGTCCTCCTAAGAAGTTCGTACTTACGATATGGGAAGTCGTGTTTACAATAGCAGGTTCAAGTCACTTTCATCGGAGTAAGATGGCGGTGTACTTTCTCTTAATTAATTACACAAAAATACAGCACAGTTCTTAAACTCTAGTTCTAGACAATGAAGAACCTTCTTTACTTTGAATGTGTATTTTTATGAATGGTTTGGTTGGATGCCGCTAACTTCTTTCTAGACTGTTTGGAACATTAATACAAATTGATCTGTATGATGTTATTTTCTTTTTGTACAGGTTACCATTTATTCCAAAAGTACAATCTTTTTTCTCATACAACTCTTTACTTTACTTGAAAAATATCACAGTCATGTGAAGAAATGGGCTAAAGCTAAGCCAAATTGTGAACATTTTATAAAAGAAAAATACGGCACTACTTTAGGTAATATTAAAAACAAAAAAGGAAAAAGACTTACGAAGCATTTTGTCACTTTAACGTCTTGTAATATTTTACCCCTGGCACACATTGTTTCCTCCTTATACATTCATCATATATGTATATGTGTTTCCATATTTGTTGTGAGTTGTATATTTTTGTATATTTTTAAAAAAGAATAGTTTTAATAGATAGAAAGCCGCAATGGCTGCCATGTAAACCTTTAAGGGAGATGGACATAAACCTGATGCAAAGCGATCTTGGAGAAACTCAAGTACTGTACTAACTGAACAATTAACTGAATCCCACTGATGCTGGTGACACCAAGACGTGAAACAAATTCACTTTAGTGCATATAATTTCCTCGTAGCTGGAGCTAAGAATGGTCTCAACAACCTCAGTTGAAAGACAACTCTCTATAAGTTGGGCCCCCTCAGAGGCCAAACCCATAGTTCCCTTTCGTTGTCACTTCGAGTTACGTCGAATGACGACGAAATGGGGTTCGCTTAGAAGCCTATCTTCTTCGAACAGTAATAAAACGAGCCAATGGCAAGCAAATGCCATGGGTCTGCTGAATTTGCATAGCGTAACTCCGCCCCACCATGTGGGTATAAAGGAAGTGAGCCGGCAACATGCAGATATGTTTTCGCTTTCGGAGCCAAGTTAATTCTTCACTCCACAAGCCATCCTGAGTTTCATCTCTACTTCCTCTTCGAGACGAGCTTCCCTCCAGGTGTTGGTGTGACGGCGAGTTCCAGCGAGTGCACATTCCCTGCGATCTGAGCAGTGATCTGCCAGTGTGTGTGTGTTCTCTCCCTGGTCGCTTCAGCATCTGCGGGGATTTTTCCTTCTCTCTATAAGAGCAGCGCGTGGCACGTCTTTTTAAAGATGCATCGCCCGTGCACTTCTGGTTGCGGTCGATTGTTGTCTGACTTAGATGGGCACAATCGCTGTTTTGCGTGTTTGGGCTTAGAGCACGCTAAAGCAGTGCGGAAACATGGCCATCGTGGCGCTACAGTCGAGACTCCATGATCTCGAAAGAGTGAGAATCCCCTCATCCACACCCCGATCTACCCCCTCTAGTGATAGAGCTGGTACTTCGGCTGGTGGCCAGGGTGACCTGAGGGTAACTGTGTGGCACCAACAGCCGACGATTCTTCCTCGGGCCACACCCCCCTCTCAAGCGTTACAACCAGAGAGTCGACCGGATGATGCACCTCCCGGCCATGAAGCGGTCCCGGCCACCGGTCGCGGATAGTCCTCGTGTGTCATTCGGCGCTCCTGAGGATGACTCCATGTCGATCGCTGCATCACAAGGTGGGCAAGAGTCATCGGGAGATGAAGACTCGGCTGTGCTGCCGCCTCCGGGCGCGTCAGCATTGTCCGAGCCTGATCCCAAGATGACGGCCATGCTTTCCCGGGCGGCCGCGAGCATCGGGCTAGAGTGGAACCCTCTGCCCTGTCCCGAGCGCTCGGGCAGGCAGCCGCCTCTTTGCATGCCATGGCCACTCTGCAGGTCTACCAGGCCCAGATGCTCGAGGGACATGCACGAGGGGAGGACTGACCCAGGGCTCTTTGATGAGCTGCGTGCCGCCACTGACCTCGCTCTCCGGGCGACGAAAGTGACTGCACGCTCCCTGGGTCAGGTGATGTCCACTAACGTGGTCCAGGAGCAACATCTGTGGCTCAACCTGGCTGATATGAGAGACGCCGAGCAAACTCTGCCTGGTTTGGCATGATTCCATAATCACTTATTTTATTAACTAATAGTGTTAATTAATTTGTTAATTACCACAATGAGCCAAAGCCTTATATTTCAACTTCCAGATAATACAGGTAAACTAATATGCATTAATACATTATTAATTACAGCATTAGTAGTGTGTCAATTACTACAATGTTTTTGGAAACCAGTGTTTAATAAACAGCTTTTATAAACTCTAGTGATGGTAATTAATGATTAATTAATCATTAGCTAACAATCATTATGTTGTGACTTTACTTGTTGAGGCACATCATTATTACTCATCATCTAGTAATTGTAGTAATTGACACACTACTAATGTTGTAATTAATAATGTATTAATGCATATTAGGCTCATTGTGGTAATTAACAAATTAATGAACACTATTAGTTAATAAAATAAGTGATTATGGAATTAATCCACAATTACATATTTAATTAATAACAATTCATATATGAACTAATATATTAACCAGACAGACTCTTCATTAGTTGCTAATGAGGCAATCATTAATGAATAGCTTAGATAATCATTAGTAATACATTAATTCAGTATTATCTGTGCATTAGTTAAGCATGAATTAATGCTTATTAGTGCACCCTTATTGTAAAGTGTTACCACAATTTCTTTAAAAGCAAATATCTCCCTTTGCTTTGAACTTAGAGTGTTGTAACTTTGCAGATGTTGTTTATGCTCAAACAGCAACATTACTCACTAACTAAAGTTAGAAAAGTGAAATCATACTCAACCACCCCTTTAAAATTAAGTGTTATTTAATGTGTTCTGCTCAATAATAATATAGGGAGCAGAGCTGTTAGTGTTTAATGTTCTATTATTTTGGAATTAAAAAGTTTTTCTCAAGTTTTTGGGGTTACAATTGTGCTGAAGAGTAGAGCCTGTGGTTAGGTTGATGATTGGCCAAACACCGTTAAGATTGTAAGTACTATATTTTAAAAGTAATCGCTGTGTACTCCTCAGCACAGTGATAGTCTCTTGGCTAAATACTTTAGTACTTGCAAGTGTGCTTGTGCTTTTATTAACTAGTTTTAAAATACAAAAAATTTAAAATGTAAATAATTATAAAATATAAGTAATATATTACATTATATATTTCATATGTGTGTGTTTATAGTGCATGCGTAAATATATCTGCAGTATATTACACATGCAGTACAATATCTGATCACATATACATATATTATGAAGTGAATTACAGAACTGAATATAAAATGACATACATTATGATACATATATTGTCACATTTGTCAATATATGAAAAGTGGCAATTCCTTACGTATTATTCAATATATTGTAATATATTAACACAATACCTTATTCGGTCCCACTTTATATTGATCAAGTGGCTTTAAGTACTATGTACTAACATCGAAACATAAGTACAATGTACTTATTGTGTTCATGTTTTATTGTAAAACACTTTTGCTGCTATTGCGGTGTGATACAGGTAAGGTTAGGGACAGGTGTGTTGGTATGGTTAAGTTTAAGGGTGGGTCAAGGTGTAAGGGAAGATCCAGGTGAAGATCAGGCTGGTCAGGCGTGACGCGAAGATCAGGCTGGTCAGGCATGACATGAAGATCAGGCTGGTCAGGTGTGACGTGAAGATCAAGCTGGTGAAGATCAGGCTGGTCAGGTGTGACATGAAGATCAGGCTGGTCAGGTGTGACCTGAAGATCAAGCTGGTGAAGATCAGGCTAGTCAGGCGTGACATGAAGATCAGGCTGGTCAGGCGTGACATGAAGATCAGGCTGGTCAGGCGTGACATGAAGATCAGGCTGGTCAGGTGTGACGTGAAGATCAAGCTGGTGAAGATCAGGCTGGTCAGACGTGACATGAAGATCAGGCTGGTCAGGCGTGACATGAAGATCAGGCTGATCAGGCGTGACATGAAGATCAGGCTGGTCAGGCGTGACCTGAAGATCAAGCTGGTGAAGATCAGGCTAGTGAGGCGTGACATGAAGATCAGGCTGGTCAGGCGTGACGTGAAGATCAAGCTGGTGAAGATCAGGCTGGTCAGGCATGACATGAAGATCAAGCTGGTGAAGGTCAGGCTGGTCCGGCGTGACGTGAAGATCAAGCTGGTGAAGATCAGGCTGGTCAGGCGTGACGTGAAGATCAGTTTGGTCTGGCGTGATGTGAAGATCAAGCTGGTGAAGATCAGGCTGGTCAGGCATGACATGAAGTTCAAGCTGGTGAAGATCAAGCTGGTGAAGATCAGGCTGGTCAGGCATGACATGAAGATCAGGCTGGTCAGGCGTGACATGAATATCAAACTGGTCAGACGTGACCTGAAGATCAAGCTGGTGAAGATCAGGCTAGTCAGGCATGACATGAAGATCAGGCTGGTCAGGCGTGACGTGAAGATCAAGCTGGTGAAGATCAGGCTGGTCAGGCATGACATGAAGTTCAAGCTGGTGAAGATCAAGCTGATGAAGATCAGGCTGGTCAGGCGTGACGTGAAGATCAAGCTGGTGAAGGTCAGGCTGGTCCGGCGTGATGTGAAGATCAGGCTGGTCAGGCGTGACGTGAAGATCAGGCTGGTCAGGCCTGACGTGAAGATCAGGCTGGTCAGGCGTGACGTGAAGATCAGGCTGGTCAGGCAGGACATGAAGATCAGGCTGGTCAGGCAGGATGCGAGGAAGCTCAGGCGGTGATGGTGGTTGAGTGGAGATATCTTCAGCCTCACCCACAGTGAAGGCTGATCCATTCAACAACAGATCATGATCAAGGTATTGAGCGAATGAACCAGGTGTAGCAGCTGAAGTTGGCTGGTAAAGAGGAGCGTCCAGTCCAAGCTTGAACAAGTTCTTACAGACGTCCTCTGTCCAGGTGAGCTGGAGTGAGTTCTCCAGGAACTCCCTCACATATTGCTCGATAGGGCGGCCGTCCTGAAAACAGGTCAGAATGTGATCGGTCGGGTTCAGATGGGTGCGGGAAATGCCCATACTACGTTTTTGGTCCTTTCTTCTGTCACGGTGTGGTGCAGGCAGAAGAAGACGAAGAGGCAAAGAGCTCCAATGCAAACGTTTTACTATTAATAATTCTAACAGGTATAGACAGGCAGGCAGGATGAACACACTAAATATGACTACAAAGTAGAACGATATTGTTAAAAAAGTAATTGTGTGCACATCCCACCTTCTGGCAGGTGCAGGACAAAAGAAACGAATGAAGTGAAAAAAAGGTAATGTCCGCAACACTGCTCTTTGCTCCCATATTTAATAAAAAATGCAACGTTTCGACCCTGTTGGGTCTTCTTCAGGCAAATGATGGATACATTAGATGAAGGGATATATATATAGGTCTTACAATCAACTGACCCACCCTGTGATATCAATTAGTTTAATTAGTTAATAGCCCCACACATTACTCAATAAGAAAACATTAAACATACATATTCTCCGCAAGCACACACATCTCAAAAAAGGGCCCCTTCAAGTCTCAAAATCCCCAAAAGAGTACATAACATAACTATCCAAAAAAAAAAAAAAAAAATATATATATATAATGATAATAATATTCTTCTTGCACTGACTGAACAGTCAACGTTCAGGGCTACTCTGGTAGCGCCAATCAATATACAATCTTTTTTTGGTGGCTGCAGCGGGTATTGCATTTTATTTTATTTCACTTCATGAACTATTTTGAATTTACATTATGTATTCAAATGAATAGTACCCACTGCAAAATCAAACTAAGGGTGGCCACGGGGTGGCCAGAGTTTATACAGTTAAACATACATACAGTTTATCCCTGGTACCACCAAAGCCGAGCGTTAGCTTAAGCTGTTAAAGCTGATTTTTTTATCATATTCACTGAAAACGACACTATGCTCCGACAGTCAGATCTGACTGTCAGAGGGGGCAGTGTTCCGGAAGACATTGAAGCTTCCCCGGGCGCCGCCATTGATTAGCGGACCCCCACCTGCTGTTAGCATTCCATTGACTCCCATTCATTTTGGCGTCACTTTGACAGCGAATAACTTTACATCTGATGCGTTTAAAGACTCCATTTGTCCATTGTTTATTTCTAAAGAAACACGAAAATGTATAAAAGGCTCCATTACCTTGTATTACATTATGGCCCCGTAGAAGCAGTTTTTGTAAAAATAGGCTAACGGTTGCATCATAACAACGTCACTCTGTCGCACAAGTCGAGAAATTACCGTATAGACAGGCAGAAAAGCTCGCAAGCAATCGGGGGAACGTGGAAGCATAAAGTCCGATAAAGTCAAATGAGAAGCCCATAGAGAGTCATAAAGTTGATCCTGCTGCTAATTCATGGACAGCTAATGCTCGCGCTCTCCGTCTCTGCGAGATTCGGAAGGGAATGATTCAGATTTCTCTCGCCACAGCTACTAGAAGACCTACAACTGTCCGACAGGTTGCTCACGTCACATCTACGTCGTCAAGCTCAGTTTGAGCCTGCGCAGTTCGCCCAGCCATCAGGAAGTGAGTGCTTCTAATTGACTTCACTTTTCTCCGTTGAAACCTATGGGGTCGCTGTGGCCAGTTTATATACTGTCTATGATCACAGTTCGTGCACACGCCACAGATCCCCCCTCCCCCCTCGTGCACGTTACAATATCACATGCACACGCCTGAAGTTCGCAGGTGTGTTGGATTGTACGTAGCGTGATGGCGGAGAGGAAAAGTGCACACGCACTGACGAGCACTCGATGGGAGGGTGCTTGGTGGTAGTGGGGGAGGGGCATAAGAGTTGTAAACATTAAAATGTTTGGCTAAATCCCCTCAATCTGCCAGACTTGCCGACTGCAGCTTTAAGCTTTTTTTGCTAAAAGATTGCAGGCTTGCCTTCCAGTGCCTTTGGCGGGAGTTGCCTTTTGACCATGAATTTATTTAAATAACACTTTCCTAATGGCTTATGCCCCCGCTATCGAGGTCAGTTCTGTGATTTGGTGAAAAGTCTGTAAAAGTCCTTTTCAAAACTCACATGTGTTTACACTACATCCTTATGCATCGCTTTCTGCCAGGACTTTTACGGGCTTTTCCCAAATCACGGAAGTGACCTCGACGTCCGGGATAGCGGTAGCATAAGCCATCAGGCAAGTGTTATTTAAATAAACTCCTGATGTACTTTCCAATGCCTTGTATTATGAGTACATAACCTATTTGTACTACTGTAGAAGTTTGGTACCATTCCGGGCATTATTAGTGGGGTAATTTACGAGATACAAACTTGGATCCGTCAGCGCCCGCACTAAGCCATTTGGCTGATATCTCTAAATAAGCTCTAACTTTAATAATGTTCGATCAAGGGGAAAAAAGCTTCTGGGGGTGTTTGGCTCGAGGTCATGATGCAAAGGACCCTAGGTTGAAATTAATCCGAACCATCCCTTTAACATGACAATAAACAGCTGGCTTACTTTTCCATTTGTTGACATGACATGGTTATATTCAGATGGTAAATATAATATAGTTTAAAAGTAAAAGTAAAAAAAAAAAAATTCAGTGCATGTCTATGTGAGGTAAAAGGACACAAGCTGTTGAAGCTCCACCCCCTGTGCTGGGAGCAGCAGCTCATTTTTCTTTAATGGGACAGACAACTTTAACATGCTATATAAAAATATCTGTGGTTTATTTTGAGCTAAAACTTCACATAAAGGGACACCAAATACATATTTTACATCTTGTGAAAAGGGCATTATACCACCCCTTTAAATTATTGTCTCATTCGATGCTTTCAGAATCTTTACTTTTGTAAATATATATATAGTTTTTGTTTCTGTATTTTTAAAATAAACATTTTAATGACAGTACATTTATTGAACAAAAATGAATTATTTTATCAATCAAAATAAACCGAAAATACAAACTTTGCTAAGGTGATTGTTTTGAACAAGTATTAATTTAGACATTATTAAAAACACATTATTTTAGTTAAAGTATTTGTGTAAATACTGTGTGCCTTTTCCCCCATGCTGGTTTTACCCCGTGTGTCTGTCAAGTCAAGTCAAGTCACCTTTATTTATATAGCGCTTTTTACAATACAGATTGTATCAAAGCAGCTTCACAGTGATAACATGAAAATAATACACAAAAACAATTTCATCATCGTCCACCTTTAAGGCAGATCTATAATATTGTTGAATATTAAATGTCCCCAACTAAGCAAGCCCTTCTGGAGTTTTGGTTCCTTGCCGCTGTTGCCTAAGGCAACAGCGGCAAGGAACCAAAACTCCATCAGGTGACAGAATGGAGAAAAAAACCTTGGGAGAACCCAGGCTCAGACGGGGACCAGTTCTCCTCTGGCCAATGAGTGAACAGTGTATGATTATGATTCAGGAGCATTATAGGTCAGAAGTCAGAATGAATAAGAGTATTTGTCCAGTTCCGGTTGGTTGAAGTCGGAGTGGAGAGGAGGAGAGACTGGTTGACACTTCAGGTCAGCGTCGTCGTCGTGTCCTGGCGCTGGTCCTTCATCAGATCTGGATACGGCCTGGTTCCGGTGGACAGCAGTAAACCTCAGGATAGACAGAGAGACTAATATTAGCGTAGACGCCATCCTTCTTATGATGTACCAAGTACATCAGGATTTACGGGAAGTGTTCCCGGTCCCGGCTGTTCTAAACTATGCAGCCTAATTATAGAAGTCTATAATGTGTTATGTGTATGCTAGGCCGAAGAGATGTGTTTTTAGTCTAGATTTGAACTGACAGAGTGTGTCTGCTTCCCGGACAATGTTAGGAAGACTGTTCCAAAGTTTTGGTGCTAAATAGGAAAAGGATCTACCGCCAGCAGTCGATTTTGATATTCTAGGTATTATTAACTGGCCGGAATTTTGAGATCGCAGTAGACGTGAAGGACTATAATGCGTTAAGAGCTCGCTCAAGTACTGCGGAGCTAAACTATTTAGTGCTTTGTAAGTGATCAGCAATATTTACAAATTTATACGATGTTTAATAGGCAGCCAATGCAGTGTTGACAGAACGGGGCTAATATGGTCATACTTCCTGGTTCTGGTAAGAACTCGAGCTGCTGCGTTTTGGACCAGCGTTTTGTTTATTAAGCATGCAGGGCAACCACCCAGTAGAGCATTACAATAATCTAGCCTTGAGGTCATAAACGCATTAACTAATTGTTCTGCATTATTCATTGAGAGCATATGACTGTCACAGCCCCGCCCTCATCATCACTCACTCCATCCTCATCATCACTCGCTCCACCCACTCGTTCACTCTCCCCTGAATTCTAATCACCTTCACTTGGCCACTTCATCAAGTCACACCCTTTATAAACCACTCTCACTCACCAGTCATGGTCTGGTCTCGTCAATACCACTGACATACAGACTCACCCACGCTACTCACCTCAGAGAAAGCTACTTACCTTCCGTATCCTGGGTATCCGATCTTCCGTCATCAGCCATCCGTCTTCCATCCCTTGAGAACCTCGTGAACCCTTTCGCCCGCATCTACAACCAAGAGACATTGATTACCATTCAGTTAAGTTTAAGTGAACTCTATCTTCAATTGAACTACTCACCATTGCATGCCGGATCTGTTTGCACCTTGTTCAATAAACTACATTTCAACTTACCACCTGTCTGCTACCATCATGCAAGCTGCAGCCGATAACGAGGATCCACCACCGCGAGATACTTTCGCTGATCTGGTTCAAGCCGTTGGTCAAGCCTTACAACAAAATCCACCAGCTAATCCTCCCATCGTCGCTGCTGTCCCTCAAGATCTTCTCCTTCCTTCACTTCCGCAAATACCCGCTTCTTCTGGAGCTGCCTCTGCGAGTCCCATGGCCCGACCGGCGACATACTCAGGCAAGGCGGAGAACTGCAGCGGCTTCCTCCTTCAAGTATCATTATACTTTGAAATGCAACCCCATCTTTTCCCTAACGACTCTGCCCGGGTGGCGTTTATTATATCCCTGTTGTCTGGCCGCGCTCTCCAATGGGCGCATTCCATCTGGGATTCAAACTCACCCATCATAAAATCTCTCTCCAGTTTTCTTCAACATTTTAAAACTGTATTCGGGTTATCTGCTGATAAACTGTCCATCCACGATCAACTCTTCAATTTACATCAGGGCTCAACTTCAGTTTGTGACTACGCTCTTCGCTTCCGCACCCTAGCGGCCTCCAGTAACTGGAACGAAACAGCTTTAATTACAGTGTTTCGACATGGCTTGAGTTTGAAAATCCGTCAGCAAGTGGCAGTTTTTGATGACACATGGGTCTCGAAAATCTCATTCAAAAAACCATTCAAGTTTCACAACGTTTCTCAGCATGTGAACATACTGCATCAGCCGCTGTCAGTTCTCAGTTCTCTGCATCATCTTCCGCTCCTCCAGCACCAGAGCCCATGCAAATTGACTCCTCTCGTCTTACTTCAACCGAACGTCAAAGAAGGATCCAGCATAACTTGTGCATGTATTGCGCTTCTGACCAGTGGCTGTTCCATTCGACCTCCGCGTACTGCGGTAAGCACTATTCAAGTTCCTCCTAAAATTGAAACTCTCAATCGTACTATGGTTCTACTCTTCACCCCTCGTCTTTGTGTCTCAGCGCAAGCCTTACTCGACTCCGGTGCCGAAGGGAACTTCATTTCCACCCAACTACTCCAAAAGTTGAACCTTCGAAGGCGCAGAACTCACCAAGATCTCCGAGTACAAACTATTCAAGGTAAACCCCTGGGTCGAGGTAGAATCCGTCACTTTTCACCCACTGTCACTCTACAAATTGGATGTCTCCATTCTGAGAGGATGTCATTCATGGTGCTGGAGGAGTCAACCGCTGAACTCATCCTGGGACGCCCATGGATGGTACAACACCAACCCTCTATCAATTGGAGAACTGGAGAGATCTTACACTGGGGTGAACATTGTTTTTCTAACTGCTTGTCTTCAATCAAAAAATCATCTTCTTCCTCTTCATCTGAAATTAACCCATCGTGTCAAGTCAATTCAACCACAGTCGAGAGTCCTGAAGTCCAACATTCTGTGACGATTCCCTCTGAGTATGGGGCGTTCCAGGATGTGTTTAGCAAACAACTAGCGACCAAATTACCTCCTCATCGGCCATGGGACTGCGCTATCGACCTGCTACCTGGAGCCACCTTACCCAAGGGCCGTATTTACCCCCTGTCCATCCCGGAGCAGAAGGCCATGGAGGAGTATGTGGAGGAAACTCTCAATCAGCAGTTCATCCGTACATTTACCTCCCCTGCCGCTTCGAGTTTTTTCTTCGTGGGAAAGAAGGACGGAGGCTTGCGGCCGTGCATCGACTACAGACATCTGAATTCCCAAACCATCAAGTACAGCTATCCTCTTCCTCTGGTCCCAGCGGCTTTGGAACAGTTGCGTGGAGCCCGAATCTTCTCCAAGTTAGATCTTCGTTCTGCCTACAATCTCATCCGAATTCGGCGAGGTGACGAATGGAAGACCGCGTTCATCACTCCTTCCGGGCCATTATGAATACCTCGTTATGCCTTTCGGATTGTCCAATGCCCCAGCAGTCTTCCAAGGTTACATGAACGAAGTCTTCAGAAACTACCTCAATCGGTTCGTCATAGTGTACATAGACGACATACTCATCTACTCTTCATCACTCTCTGAACACCGCAAGCACGTCATCCAGGTCCTAGAAAAACTGAGAGAACATCAACTGTACTTAAAACTCGAGAAGTGTGAATTCCATATCCCTTCCGTACAGTTCCTGGGTTACATCATTGACCAACATGGAGTACAAATGGACCAGAGGAAGGTGGAAACCATTCACAACTGGCCACAACCCACTTCAGTCAAAGAGCTCCAGCGGTTTTTAGGATTTGCAAACTTCTACAGAAGATTCATCAAGGGTTACAGTCTCATCAGTACTCCGTTAACCTCATCTCTGAAAGGCCGGCCCAAGTCTCTGTCCTTATATTCAGAAGCCCTCCAAGCATTTCACGACCTCAAGGATGCATTTGCTACTGCCCCAATACTGGTACATCCCAACCCCGATCTCCCATTCATCGTCGAAGTGGACGCTTCATCTACCGGTGTTGGGGCTGTGTTATATCAGCGGCAGGGTGAGCCTCCCAAACTCCATCCATGCGCCTTCTTTTCCAAGAAACTTTCCCCGGCGGAGCACAACTATGATGTCGGCAACCGGGAACTCCTGGCTATCAAACTAGCACTGGAAGAGTGGAGGCATTGGCTGGAGGGGGCGAACCACCAATTTGAGGTTATAACAGATCATAGAAACCTTGAGTATCTGAGAGAAGCTAGAAGATTGAACCCTCGTCAGGCCCGCTGGGCACTCTTCTTCACCAGGTTCGATTTCCGGGGTCACCTATCACCCTGGCGGCAAGAATGTCAAAGCAGACACCTTATCCCGTCTTCACCAATCCTCCTCCGAAGAAAACTCTTCTGAACCTATTCTCCCTCCAGCCATCTTCCTCAACCCCATTATATGGGACATTGATGAACAAATCTCCCAAGCAAATAATCTCCAACCTGCTCCGCCGGGAGGTCCAGAAGGGCTCATCTTTGTACCACCTCAACTCCGTACCACCCTTCTGGACTCCGCTCACACCGCTCCGGGATCTGGACATCCAGGTAGTAGGCGTACCCTCTCGCTCCTCGGTCAACGGTACTGGTGGCCATCCATCTCCCAGGACGTCTCACGTTACATCAGAGGATGCTCAGTCTGTGCCATTACCAACACTCCCAGAAAGCTCCCTGAAGGAAAACTAGTGCCTCTACCTATTCCTCAGCGTCCATGGTCCCACCTCGGCATTGATTTCATGACTCACCTCCCACGATCCAATGGATACACCTGTGTGTTTGTCGTAGTGGACCGGTTCTCCAAATCATGCAAGTTGATTCCAATGCCCGGACTTCCTACTGCCTTTGAAGCGGCCGAAGCTCTCTTCACCTACGTCTTCCGAAACTTCGGCATCCCTGAAGAAATTGTATCAGACCGAGGACCTCAGTTCATCTCTCGGGTATGGAAAGCTTTCTTCAAACTCCTCGGAGTCACGGTAAATCTATCTTCCGGATATCATCCCCAGACTAACGGCCAGACTGAGCGGAAGATCCAGGAGATTGGACGTTACCTCAGATCCTATTGCCACCAGTACCAAGACAGCTGGAACCAATTCCTCCCCTGGGCAGAATATGCCCAGAACTCCCTAAGACAAAGCACCACTGGACTCACCCCATTCCAATGCGTCTTAGGTTATCAACCTCCTCTTTTCCCTTGGTCAGGTGAACCATCAGAGGTTCCAGCTGTCGACTATTGGTTCCATCAAAGCGAGAGGGTATGGGACTCAGCTCATGTACACCTTCAGCAGGCAGTGCGGAGACACAAGAGACAAGCCGACCGTCGTAGAACCGAACCTACTCAATACCACCCAGGTCAAAAGGTCTGGCTCTCAACGCGAGACATACGACTCCGCCTGCCCTACAAAAAGCTGAGTCCTCGATACATCGGACCATTCACTGTGCAGAGGCAGCTCAATGACGTCACTTACCGTCTCAACCTTCCACCTGAGTATAAAATTGCACCATCATTCCATGTATCACTGTTGAAACCTCACACTGAACCTGTCACTCCTCCCTCCTCAGTTCCTGCCCGGGATGACGTGCCTCCTCCTCCCGTTCCCGTGGAAGATGAGCCCATCTACCGAGTCCACGACATCTTGGACTCTCGGCGACAAGGTTCCCGGTTGGAATACCTGGTCGACTGGGAGGGCTATGGACCTGAGGAACGCTCCTGGGTTCATCGAGATGACATCCTTGACCCTACTCTTCTCACCCAGTTCCATGCTGACCATCCTGACCGTCCTGCACCCAGAGGTCGTGGACCTCGTCGCCGTACTTGCCCCTCTTCACAGCCGTCAAGAGCCGCCTCGGGAGGGGGGGGGTACTGTCACAGCCACGCCGTCATCATCACTCACTCCATCCTCATCATCACTCGCTCCACCCACTCGTTCACTCTCCCCTGAATTCTAATCACCTTCACCTGGCCACTTCATCAAGTCACAACCTTTATAAACCACTCTCACTCACCAGTCATGGTCTGGTCTCGTCAATACCACTGACATACAGACTCACCCACGCTACTCACCTCAGAGAAAGCTACTTACCTTCCGTTTCCTGGGTATCCGATCTTCCGTCATCAGCCATCCATCTTCCATCCCTTGAGAACCTCGTGAACCCTTTCGCCCGCATCTACAACCAAGAGACATTGATTACCATTCAGTTAAGTCTAAGTGAACTCTATCTTCAATTGAACTACTCACCATTGCATCCCGGATCTGTTTGCACCTTGTTCAATAAACTACATTTCAACTTACCACCTGTCTGCTTCCGTTGTATACTTGACAATGACGTAATTTAGATATATTTTTAAGATGGAAGAAAGCAGTTTTACAGATACTAGACACATGACTTTCAAATGAAAGATTGGTATCAAAGAGCACACACAGGTTCCTAACCGACGACGAAGACTTAACAGAGCAGCCATCAAGTGTTAGACAGTATTCTAGATTATTACGTGTGGAAGTTTTTTGTCCAATAACTAGAATCTCTGTTTTTTCTGAATTTAGTAGTAGGAAATTACTAGTCATCCAATTTTTTATATCAGCTATGCATTCCGTTAATTTTGTGAATTGGTAGGTTTCGTTAGGTTTTGAAGAAATATGCAGCTGAGTATCGTCTGCATAACAATGAAAGCTAATTCCGTGTTTCCTAATGATATCTCCTAATGGTAGCATGTACAGAGTGAACAGTAGCGGTCCTAGTACTGAGCCTTGTGGTACGCCATACTGAACTTGTGATTGATAAAACATCTCTTCATTTACTGCTACAAACTGATAACAGTCAGATAAGTATGATTTAAACCATGCTAGTGCAATTCCACTAATGCCAACATAATGTTCGAGTCTATTTAAAAGGATGTTGTGGTCAATGGTGTCAAATGCAGCACTAAGATCAAGTAATACTAATAGAGAGATACAACCACGATCGGATGATAAGAGCAAATAATTTGTGACTCTAACGAGAGCTGTCTCGGTACTATGTTACGGTCTAAATCCGGACTGAAAATCCTCGCAGATATAATTTCTTTCAAGAAAAGAACACAGTTGTGAGGATACTGCTTTTTCTAATATCTTTGACAAAAATGGCAGATTAGAGATCGGCCTGTAATTGACTAGTTTTATAGGATCAAGTTGCTGTTTTTTAACAAGGGGTTTAATCATAGCTAGCTTAAAGGTTTTTGGTACGTATCCTAGAGACAAAGATGAATTAATGATATTAAGAAGAGGATCTATGACATCTGGAAGCATCTCTTTCAGCAGCTTAGTCGGTATAGGGTCTAACATACACGTTGTCGATTTAGATGATTTGACGAGTTTGCAAAATTCTTCCTCTCCTATAGCAACGAATGAATCAAATTTTCCCTCAGGGAGACTACAATGCACTTCCTGATGCGATACTGTATTAGACGGTTGCATAGTTATAATTTTGTCCCTGATATTATCGATCTTATAAGTGAAGAAGTTCATAAAGTCATTACTGCTGTGTTGCTTGGAAACTTCTGGGCTTGAAGCTTTCTTTTTCGTTAGTTTAGCCACTGTTTCAAATAAATACCTAGGATTATGTTTATTTTCTTCTAATAGGGTTGAAAAATAAGCAGATCTAGCAGCTTTTAAAGCCTCTCTGTAAGCAATCGAGCTCTCCTTCCATGAAATCCGAAACAACTCTAGTTTTGTTTTCTTCCAGTTGCGCTCCATTTTCCTGGCTGCTCTCTTAAGGGCCTGAGTGTGCTCGTTGTGCCACGGCGTTGGACTATGTTCTTTAATCTTCTTTAAGCGCAGCGGAGCAACTGTGTCTAAAGTGCTGGAAAAGAGAGAGTTAAAAGTTTCTGTTGCAATATCAAGTTCTTCTAAGCTATCCGGGATGCTGAGATGATGAAACTGATTAGGAAGATTATTGATAAAGCAATCTTTAGTGGCAGAAGTGATAGGTCTAACATATTTATAACACGGAGTCGGCTTTGCAGCCTTGGCTAAATGTAATTTACACGAGACTAGATAATGATCTGAGATGTCATCGCTCTGCTGCAGTATTTCAACGGCATCAACATCTATTCCATGTGATAGTATTAGATCTAGAGTATGATTACGACAATGAGTCGGTCCTGACACGTGTTGTCTAACTCCAATTGAGTTTATAATGTCTTTAAATGCCAATCCCAATGCATATTTTTCATTATCAATGTGTATATTAAAATCACCAACAATTAGTACTTTATCTGCAGCCAATACTAATTCTGATAAAAAGTCCGCAAATTCTTTGATAAAGTCTGTATGGTGCCCTGGTGGCCTGTATACAGTAGCCAGTAGAATTTTCAAACGTGATTTATCGTTTACATTATATATTTTTACATTAAGCACCAACACTTCAAAAGAATTATATTTACAACTAGATTTCTTAGTGGTTTTGAAAATATTACTATAAATTACAGCAACACCTCCTCCTTTGCGTTTCAGACGAGGTTCATGTTTATAACCGTAATCTTGTGGGGTTGACTCATTTAAAGCAATGTAATCGTTTGGTTTTAGCCAGGTTTCTGTCAAACACAGCACATCTAGGTTATGATCTGAAATCATATCATTAACTATTAGCGCTTTTGAAGTAAGAGATCGAATATTCAGCAACCCAAGCTTTATCATTTGCTCATTTGTATTATATCTGTTTTTTATTTGTTGAACATCAATTACATTTTTAACCTTAGATGGGTTTGAAAGTTTTTGGGATTTCCAAGTTCGGGGAACAGACACAGTCTCTATATGATGATATCTAGGTGAAAGAGGCTCTATGTGATGGAATTTATCTGACCTTGGTGACGTGAGGCCGCTAGCAGACGGTCGGTTAAGCCAGTCTGTCTGCTTCCTGACCTGAGGCCCAGATTAGGGGTGTGCAATATTACGATTTTTGATCGTGGACGATTAAAATGTCTCCACGATCTGCTTTTGAAGAAATATCGTAGGATCGTGCATTTTATCAGTTTGCATTTCTGGCGCCTCCGTCTCAACATACTGTACAGCGCGACGTATATTCACATGAAATGCAGAGGAACGGGACACTGTAGTTCATAAAAATTTAATATTTGCATGTGCTTTAAAGCCTTGCCGGTTAAACATGTCATTCGCTACTGATGCGCTGTTCTAACGGGCGCTTTTCTGAGAGCAATACACCCGACGCGCACATGTAGCCTACTAAAAGCCTGTCTAACAGCGTCTGATTACTGAACTAAGTTATCTTTCGAGTCTTATTGCGCTAATACTGTCAAATACACACAAGGTTTACATAAACAAAGTTGGTTATGTCTAAAGTGAAAGAACAATAGAAAAAATTAAGAAAAAATATGCTTGTCAAATGCATACAGACTCGTTGCGCGCAGATCTTAAAGTGACAGTAGCCCTAATAGTAAACATGCTGCCGCTTGTCCTTAAAGGGATAGTTACCCAAAAATAAAAATTCTGTCATTATTTACTCACTCTCTAATGTTGTTCCAAACCTGTATTAATTTCTTTCTTGTGCTGAACACAAAAGAAGATATTTTGAGGAGTGTGGCTAACCGGGTGGTTGCTGGTCCCCATTGACTACCATAGTAGGAAAAAACTATTATGGAAGTCACTGGGGTACATCAACTGTTTGGTTACCCACATTCCTCCAAATAACTTTTATTTTCAACAGAAGTTGTGTATGTGTATCTTTGTTCTTAATTTTTAATAACAAAGAAAATTACAAAGATTTTTTATCTTTGCCACTTTGGCCTAATGTATGCCATTCTTTTTTATTTTATATTTTGTTACCTAAGGCTTTGTTTTTAAAATAGCGACATTAGTTTGGCTGTGATGCTCAGTCACTTGCAAAATAGTAAAACCAACATGAAAAGGAATCGTGATAAAATCGTGAATCGTGATTTTCCTGAAAAAAATCGTGATATGATATTTTTGCCATATCGCCCACCCCTAGCCCAGATTGTCATGTTTTATCTGTAAGACTATGAGCCAAATTACTAGAGAGAAGAGCAGCACCATCCCAGGAGGGATGAATACCATCTCTTTTCAACAGGTCAGGTTTGCCCCAAAAACTTTTCCAATTGTCTATGAATTCTATATTATTTTGCGGACACCAAATAGACAGCCAGCCATTGAGTGAACACAATCTACTAACTATCTTATCACTCCTGCGAACAAGAACAAGAACCCTCTGTGGGGTAAAAGGCCCACCTTGCCACCTCATACATTTATATGATTTTTAAACAATTTTTAAACAAACAATCGATTTTTAAAAAATCTGTTGCTCCATCAATGTTCAATAAAACTTTTTTTTTCTTCTTTTCTGAAATCATACACTAACGGGAGTAGTGGAAACCACATTTTTCTTAAGGTGTGCCTTAAGCCCCCGTTGTAACAACAATATCTTATTTTACTGTAAAATCACAGCAATTGTTATCATGATCCCACAATTCATAGCATAAATGTAAATATTTACTGTAAAATGTACAGCAATTGTTTACAACAATAACAAATAAAAATAAACATACATACAATAACTTACTGTATTTATCTGCATTTCTATATCACTTTGTTACAGCTGCTTTTTATTAATTTTGCAGATTCATTCATGAATCTTCATGAAATTTAATGAATTTTCCAAGCATCTTGGAGAAAATGTCTTAGTTAAAAAATGGCAGATTTCTAAATCACATACTGTACTTTCGGAGGTCCTGTGTGGATTGGAACTGCAGGTAGGATTAAAGGGAATGTTAACAGGTTTTTAAGACCTCCTCTGCCTTTACAGCAGGGCACAGGATTGATAAATTCTTTTGCTAATCGGTGTAGATTTTTTTTAGTTTGTTTTCTTTTAGTTTTGTGCTCAAACAACAAGTTTAAGTGTGAGCCCACCAATCTTGGGTATGAGAATGCATTTGCTACACTGTATAGCAACTTCATAGCATGCTGAGTTGGCTGCAGCCGTAGATATACATGTGTGTGATGTTCTAGTGATGTCCTTCTGCACTTGATTACAGCGCTAGATGAACAAGAGGCTTCATATTTTGAGGGAAGTTTCTTTGGCAATGTTGGCATGAACCTTTGGGCAGTTGTTCTAAGTCACCTCAGTGGATTCATGTTTTCATCAAACTCTGTGTAAGGGCCATTGGCCCAAAGGCAGTTGAAGCCTGGCTCAATGAGAAGATGTAACCAAATGAGACTGCCACAACAAAAACTGCCTATAGGTTAGCCGCCACACTAGCTGATGGGTCCACCCAATGTGTCTGTGTGTGTATGTGTGTATCTGTCTGTGACTGAGAGAGAGAGACAGTATATGGAATGGTTCTTTGGAAGGACTTTGGAGTTACATGCTTGTGTAGATTGGGGTCTTCTGTCAGTGTTTCTCTGAGGGCACTTCTCAGTCACATGGCTGAACTTGATCTATTACATAAACCACATCTGTGACCCAAGACTACCCCCATCAACTTAAGATATTTGGAGAAACTAAAGTTGACATTACAAAGAGCAAAAACTAGCTGCTCACTTCAGCAGCCACTCCAACTGCATCATCCTTACAATGTTATATCTACATTCTGGGTTTTTTTTTTTACATGATTCAAATGCTTAAAAAAAGCAAAATGCATTCAATGACTACTTCTTTTTTAAATTACATGAATTATTTTCTCACTAAGACCAACATTCTATGTACCTACAGGCCAATTTGCATATTTACATCAAATACAACATAATACAAAACTAAATCAGACAGAAGTTTGCTACATTTCTGCAGTAATACCATTTTGAAATATATTCCCAAAAAAATTATAATAATGAAATACTTTCAAAACAATTAGATGTAGCTGAACATGTACACAGTTGGGGAAACCGAAGGAATAATTTTGTACTGTAATGTAAACATTCTGATGTAACATAAACTGCAGTGAAATTTTCATTGTAGTGCCTGTTGTTACTGTTTTTTCAACGCTATCTCACGACCAATTCGTACGAATTTGTACGAGTGATTAAAAGGTGGCTAATTCGTACGAATTTGTACGACCTCACTCGTACGAATTTGTACGATTTGTCTAAACCCACGTGACGGTTGGGTTTAGGGGCGGGGTCAGGAGTAGGTCATTCGTATGAATTCATACGATTTTGGCAAATCGTAAAATATGTACGATTTAGCAAAAACGTACAAATTCGTACGAGTGAGGTCGTATGAATTGGTACGAATTAGCCACCTCGTAAAATTCGTACGAATTGCCGTGAGATCGGGTTGGTTTTTTAGGTAATTGTTTTATGAGTTTACAGTGTGTTTTGGGTGACAACCTTTGCTATTGTTATGGAAGAATGAGTTGATTTAAGATATGTATGAAATGTTTTGGTAGTTTTAGTCTATTTTGAATTTGAAATTAGTTTTTTATTTTTTTTTAATTGCTTACACATAATTTCTGAAATCTATTCCTCCTTTTCTTGAAACACTGCACATAAAACCACATTGCACACATACAATATGAAAAACATCACACATCTCTTGCTGAGCTTTCAAAACATTTTAAATCTTCTAAAATTTTTGCTTTTGCGTAGTAACTGTACTGTACACACAAACTGATTAGCCATAGATTAGGTTTGACATGCCAAACTCATGATGGATATGATAAATGTAAAACACTACTCTCTTGTGTCTTTTGCTTGTTCAGTGCAGTGGAGTGTACAGGAGATTGTCATAGACTTCACACGTGTGTATATACAGTATGTATGCACAACAAAATGATAATCTTTAGTTATTGAACTGAATCAACACTGAACTGACTTGAGCTATATACAGTAATGACACTATTGGCTTGTTAGAGCTGCTTTAGAGCAGAATTTGAATTTGAACTATATTGTGAAGCTGCTTTAAAACTAATTTATTTCTTTTCTGAAAACATTGAGTTTTTGAGTTTCTAAGTGATCAATTTATGTATAAGTGATTTCACACATGATCGTTGGGTGTAGGTAATCCGGAAATGATTGTGGGATTGAAATGGCAGTGTTTTCTATATGAAACACAAAGGCTTTTAGTTTTGAATGATGTGTAATGTAGAAAGTTTGTTTTACAAATGCAAACTGAGTGCAAAGCAGATAATGTGCTTGCAATTTTGCAGATTAGGTATATGAGTGGTATATGGTTTCTCTGAGTGGGCCTCAAGTACCACTTTAAGTGTGTGAGTATTAAAAAAAAAATTGAAAAAAGAATTTGAATTTGTGAAACTGCCTTGAAATAATCTGTATTGTATAAAGCGCTTTAGAAATAAAGGTGACTTGACTTGTATGCATATTCAGTATATATTTACAAATAGAAATGCAAGAGTGAAAAAATATTTGCTTCTCAAAAACTGAGTTTTGATTTCTAATGGCCCGTTTCCACTGAGCGGTACGGTACGGTACAGTTCGGTACGGTACGCAATTATTTGCGTTTCCACTGTCAAAAGCTGTGAATGGTACCAAAAAGCCGAACCGTACCGTACCACTTTTTAGGTACCCTTCCATTGGGGTACCTAGCACAGTGGAACGGTACTAAAAGGTGGAGCTAGATCACTGCAGGACGTTGATTGGTTGACAGAGAATCGTCACTTGCGCGTGCTACAAGAGGAATGACAACATAAGAAGCGCCATTTTTTAAAGTACTGTTACTGTATCACGAAATGTAATTTTAAATGTAAGTTTTTCAGGCGAAAATGTAGTTGTTTAAAGCTCAAATCTGTGGTTTATTTATAAAGATGATTATTTTTTTCCCCGGTTGTGAGATCCATGTGTTCAGCGGGCGCTCGGCGCTCATGTTTCCCGGCTGGATGAGCCTTTCCTCGGCTATTTCGTCGCTGACTCCGACGGTAGTGGTTAAACATAAGATATAATTCGTTTTGTGTAGACCTAACGGGCGATCTTTGGTCTCGTGAATATATAATGAGTTCCCTGTCAATCGTTTTGGCTGAGGGCTAAGTTTAGTTTCATATTAACGTTATTTGTGTTTACTTGTAAAGACTAGAGCGCTGCATTTGGATATTTGACTGAATTGTTTGCTTTATTTCTTATTGTATAGCTTCTTGTACTTTACTTAAAGTTTTATATAGGCTATTATTGATAAAACTGAAATTTTACAAAAAGAAATATGGTTTATTGTCATTTTTTATTACAAGATTATCACTGATGTTTATTGCAACATTTGTACAAATGCATATATTGCCTGGAATATGTTTATTTTATTTATTTTTTTAAACGAAAAGAGGTAACGTTAGGGTTGTGTTTTAAATTTCGTTTTGTTATAAATAGAATAACGTAGGCCTATAACGTGCAGTGATGAATAATCAATATGCGTTGCGCATGAACCACATTTGTGTCCCTATATGTTTAATTTATTTAAATGAAAACGAAAAGAGGCAGAGTGGTGTTTTATAACATATTTCGTTTTATTGTTGCTTAAAATGTACATACCGAGTGACAGAGATAACCGGAGTAGCAGCGCGAGCTGAGTGACGCTTTTTAGAACGCGCTGTACCATTTGCATGTAGGAGTCGCACATGGCAAGTACAAACTTTGCGTACTTGATATTGAGAAAAGCCTAATGTCGGCGCTTGTCTTCTTGTGACAAACATCATACATGTCGAGGAGCAAGAACTAGATCTGCTGTATGTCATCCATTGTAGTTTACTATGTTCTTCTTCGCGCGAAAATGACGTAGATCGAAACACCACGCCTATCAAGTAAGGGTACTGTTGGCAGTGGAAACGCTAGCCAGATCATGGTTAACAGACCCGAACCGTACCGTACTGTCCCGTACCGTACCGTACTGCTCAGTGGAAACGAGGCATAAGTGAATAAATTAGGTATATTTACACTATAAACAGAAATGCTAGGTTGTAATAATTTATTTATTTCTCAAAACACCGAGTTTTAATTTGAACAAATTAGATATAAGTGTTTTCAGACATGATCACTGGATGTGGGTAATCGCTAAATGAGTGTGGCATTTAAATGGCAGTGTGAAAAGCTGTTAGTTCTGAATTATGTGTCTAATGTAGATAACTGTGCTGTGTTTAGCATTTTGTTCTGTTTGTTTTACAATTGCAAACTGAGTGTAAAGCAGATAATGTGCTTGGAGTTTTGCAGAAAATTAGGTGTATGAGCGAATGGGTTCACCGAGTGGGGCTCAAGTACCACTCAGTACCACTTTTAGTGTGCAGGCAATTCTGAAAAACTGTACATGCGGTGCCAAGCTGAAAGTTGGCAAGGAGAACTGTGCGAAAAGTTTTGAATAAGAGACCTAAGTATTGAGAAATGTGTCCTAGCGACTGTAAAAAGTGTAAAAACTCTTTCAACAGCAAACTGGTTTTCCCAGGAGGTCTCCCATCCTAACCAGGCTAAACCCAGCTTAGCAGTGGGAAACCATTTGGGATACAGGGTGATAGGTGCAGCTATATCTGTGATATGGTCTGTGCTGGAAGTGGGCAGAGAGGCATGGCCTTTGGAGGATGGAAGCCAACGGCCCATCTGAATGGGTCGGCTGCTCATCCTGCCCACAGAGGCTTCTAAGGACACGCATGTCCATTGAAGTCCGCCAGTAGTTTTCTGCTCACTGAACATACATTGCTGTCATGGAATATCTATAGCAAAAGCAATGGTTGGGCACTCCCTCTAGACTACTGCCTTTCATCTTTAGAGCTGTGATAAGCGGAACAAATTAAAAGCAAAAAGATATTAAAGTTTGTCTCTGTCTTTCTGGATTCATGATGAACAACAATTTATCATTGGAGTTAGGGTTTATACAGGGCCTTAAGAAAGTTACGCATATAATAATATATAATAGCTGCAAAGTAAAATTATCATATTCAAGTATACAGAACACAGTTCTCTCAAAAATTCAGTTCTCTGCAGAGTCGGAAATCAATGTGGGCAAAAAAATTGCACATTTTAAGAAAAAGTATTACAAAAATTGTGATGAAAGTGAAATGTTGTATAAGGGGTTAATTGACTGCTTCAGAGATGGGGAATGTGCTTTACTCACTTTATTCCCAGTTTGAAACATTAAAAAGGGCACATCTGATTAACAAAATACACTTCTGGCTGAAGTTCTAGGCTATGTCACATGACAATGAATGAGTAAATGGCAGATTTATTGTAGTATTTCCAAATTGTCTTTATAATACACAAATGCATACTTTATAGAATGCACTTTTAACGAAGTAAGTTCTTGATCAAAAGCAGTACGTACTCTATTACCCGCCTGCTATGTTCTACAAGATGTCTGTAGAGTGATCATTTACAACAATAATTGTGCTGGAACACCCCAGCAGTCAGTCTTGGAGTTTAAACCCTTGATCCAGGGCAATAGCCAGAGGAACTATTTCTCTCGCCTTTCCCCCTCCTCTTTATACTTCCTCTCTCAACAGTGGGTATCCAAAACAAGCTAGACTCAGAAATGAGTGTGAGGCTTGAGTGAGACAGACGGTCTCTCATGAGCTGTCCACAATGGGCTTGTGGTATGTGGAGATGTCTGTCTCTTGTGCGCTGCATCTTTTAGATAATAATAAATCACAATTCCATTTGACTGTGGACAGGACACCACAAGTGGAATGCTGAGACGCCACCGCAGTTTTGCGGAAAATTATGACCGGATGGAGCGTGAGTCTTCTGAAGGTGTTTCCTTGGCGCAACTCCATAAGGTCTGTATGTCGTATTTCTTGTAGTCTGTAACAAGTATAAGTGGCAAATTATATAAGCTATTTTAAAGTGAGCGTCACGCTACAATTATTTTACTTACTTTTGTAATAGGAATGGTTGCATTGGTTCTTTGTATTGGGTAATTCTTCATGTTATGTTACATTTTGCAATTATTCAAGTAGAAGATGGGTTTTAAGTGACCTGATTACGAGACATATTTAAAGGTACATGAACAAATGTGTGAAATGTAGCCAGTAGTATAATATCATAATGACTTATGAATGAACATCATTATAATCCATTACCATAGAAATTTCGGTAACCAACATTTATTTACTTATTTATCACAAAATTTATAGCCCTTTAATTTATTTAAATGCATGCTCTGTACTAATAAACATAATTTAAATTTTGCTAAATCTGCTGCTTCTACTCCTGCAAAAGGACATTCACACCAACTGTTGCTGTTTTAAATGGAAAGTAGTTAAACCCTCTTCGAAAAGTCACTGTCGCTAGATCATTACTTACAAATTGTAGTCGGTTACTGATTCCAAATTACATGACACAAATTGTAGTTAGTAATGTAATCCATTACATAACACAATTAAGTTAATATAATCAGACTACTTTTAGTAGGTGTGGGCAAAATGACAAAATCGTATATCCCGATCGGAATCATTTAATTTCACAACAACGATATACAGGTGAAACTCGAAAAATTAGAATATCGTGCAAAAGTGAATTTATTTCAGTAATTCAACTTAAAAGGTGAAACTAATATATTATATAGACTCATTACATGCAAAGTGAGATATTTTAAGCCTTTATTTGTTATAATTTTGATGATTATGGCTTACAGCTTATGAAAACCCCAAATTCAAAATGAGAATATTGTGAAAAGGTTTTCATAGTTGTAAGCCATAATCATCAAAATGATAACAAATAAAGGCTTGAAATATTTATTTGAATGGATTTTAAGAATACTTTTCTTTATTTGCTGCACTACTTTCTGTTTCTGAACATTATTTAAATATTTGAAGTAGCCATTCAGATTTTTGTATTCTCAATGGTGTTCATCGCAGCACCGAATATTAAAATACTTTTAAGACTTTATAGCTATTTTTTTTCAAATTTTAACATTTTAACATTTTAATCTGGGCAATGTCGTTTTAAAATGTTTTATTTTATTTTATTGTTTGGTCACACTTTACATTAAAATTAGTTAACAGTTATTTAATTAGTTAACATAAGCTGACAAAGAAAAATACTTTTAAAGCATTTTATAATAATTTAATAACACATTATTAAAGTCAAAAGTTGTAACTATTATTTAATGAACCTGAGCTATAATGAACTAACAGTTGTATTTTTTTTAATTAACGTTAACAATGATTAATAACTTTTGTAACAAATGTACCTATTGTTAATGTTAGTTAATGCATTAAGTAACATTAACTAACGAGACCTTTTTGTAAAGTTTGTGTACTGCTTTATTGTATTTTTAATGTTCAATTATTTTTGTTGTAAGAAAAAAAGTAATTAAACCTGTTATAGTATGAACAATTTTTTTGCTACATATTTCAATATCGTGAATGACCAATTTTTTTTTGCTACATATTTCAATATCGTGACAATACCGTATTCCCTGATAAAATTTGATATGTCACATGTCAAGTTTGTAGCGACGATATAAAATTTTTATGTTGCGATAATTGCTGAAGCTTTTATCACGGTATAATCACGATATTGAAATAAGTTTTGCAAAAAGTTTTGTTATACTACAACATAATAATTCATAATGAATAATTATTCACAGTATTTTGAAGTGCCCACGATAATAATATTGTGCATATTCATCATCATGATATATCGTATGCTGCACGTCTAGTTCTCTTTCTCTGCATATGGTTCAATGGTTTAATATCACTTGTTTTAAAAATAGCAATGCTTAAAAACACATGCAAATGATAAGCTTTCATGATGGCGCAGCACGACACAGCGTCATGTGAGTGCGTAACCGCGACAGAGACGATAGTCCAAAATCTCTACTGGCTGACAAATTTCTACTGGTTAAACTTGTCTACCGGTATATTGCCCATGATTAGCTACTTTTGTCCTAACTTGTTTACCATAATAATTTGAATAGGATAGTCTTATAGTCAAGTCAAAGTCACCTTCATTTATAAAGCGCTTTTAACAGTACGGATTGTTTCAAAGCAGCTTTACAGTGATAATAGAAATTACCGTAACAGATTGTTTAGGCTTTACAGCAGCTCTAGAATAAAGTTATTGTCCAGCTAAAGTTAGTTTTGATTGATTCACTTCCGTTCTGAAGATCATTAGTAACTCAGGGGAGAATAACACGACACCGTTCTAACAGAAAAACCCATCCACACAAAACAGTGCCTGGTGTCTCGAGAACGCACTCCCTGAAATAGGTTCGAAGGTGCAAATAATTATCTGTTATCTCTGCGCAAACCTCAAAAACGCAAACCTGTGAAAACGCAGACGGCTCGCACATGCGCATCACGTGTTCAGTCCATAGGTATGCGCATTTGAATATACATATATATATATATGAAGGCGTGTAGTCCTTCTTCACAAATCAACCCTCAACAAACTACTTGTCTGGCCTTACAAATTGATTAAAACAGACATTTTTGTTGCGTATGCGTAGTCACGCAAACCGGAATTATATTGACAACGTTTTATTTGTATAGAGGTGAAGGGAAGAAGACCTTCAAAGGGGAGAGACTAGTTGACACTTCAGGACTGCATTGTCATCGTGTCCAGGCAGAATATTAGCGTAGACGTCATCCTTCTTATGATGTACCAAGTACATCAGGATTGATGTCATGAACGTATGAACTAATTGTTCTGCATTTTTCATTCAGAGCAAATTTTTAAGATGAAAAAATTTGGTTTTACAGACACGTGACTTTCAAATGAAAGATTGGTATCAAAGAGCACACCCAGGTTCCTAACCAACAACGAGGACTTGACAGAGCAGCCATCAAGGGTTAACAGTATTCTAGGTTATTACGTGAGGAAGTTTTCTGTCCAATAATTAGAATCTCTTTTTTTCAGAATTAACTAGTATGAAATTACTAGTCATCCATGTTTTTTATATCAGCTATGCATTCCGTTAATTTAGTAAACTACATCCAGATTGGATTCTGAACAATGATACTATAGATAGAGTAGATTAAGTCCATCAACACCCCCACATCTTGCACAGTCCTATAGAACTTCCTTGGTCGATATTTCATTCAGTAACATTAGGCTGTTTTGATTTATATGCTGTTTATTGGTGATGATCGCATTACCTTTCATATGTATCTGCTTACATATAACATCACTCGTTTCTGTTTCTTCTTTGCCTGTTTTAATCTGGAGATAATGTACCGGTTCAGGAGTACTCGCCCTTACCTTGTAACAGTGATAATACAGAAAGCTGTGAAATTTTGTCAATGACAGGGAGTTAAAGCTACACTGTGTAATTTTTACCCCCATCTAGCGGTGAAAAGGTATATGACCATCCAGTGAATATTATTTTCTGTTCCTCTCAATTCCGATTTCGTTTTAACTCCTACGGTGGCCAATGTAGTCCAAGATTAACATGGCTTCCAGTTCGACCTCGTCCATGAGTGTTCCTTCAAGTGATGAGGTTACTTTAGAAAACTATTATAATTTGCAGTAATTTAATTTGTCAGTTAACATATAGGTTATGACATCTATGTAAAATGAATAATAGTTATATGTTTTCGTTATTTTTTACGAAACATCAGCTATCAGGTAACTATGATACAATTTTTTCATGATTCTTTGATGAGTAAAAAATTAAAAAGAAAAGCATTTATTTAAAAACTAAATATTTTGTAACATTACACACGTTTGAATGTCACCTTTGATAACTTTAATGCATCCTTACTGAAAAAAATTCTGAGCCTGGAGAAATGTACCCACACTTTTGATCAATTTTTCCACATCTTTAAGGTATTATCTGTGTGTGCTCGCGTCTCATATGAATATGTGCGCGGAGAGTTTGTGTGTGTGTGTGTGCTCGCGTGTCGCATCTCATATGAATATGTGCGCGGAGAGTTTGTGTGTGTGTGTGTGTGTGTGCTCGCGTCTCATTTGAATATGTGCGCGGAGAGTTTGTGTGTGTGTGTGTGTGTGTGTGTGCTCACGTCTGATTTGTCTTGTTGATTTGCCTGTTGCGTTGCCGTCTTAATTCTCTTTTTCGCTTCCTCGACTCTGATACATATCCTCGAGAATAAGAGTGATCCTCCATCAGCAACAGACTTTCAAAAAGGCTTTCAGGTTTTTATATAGCAGTCTCAAGCAATCCCCCTCTTCATATTCGACACGCACCGTGGCACCCATCGAGTGTTAAAACGCGAAAGGCGAAGCTTGAATTAACGGGTATGTCCCTCTTTGGCTAATGTACTTTCAAGATGGAGGGGCAACATGGCGACCGGCATTCGAACCCCTCACCCGTATGCATTTTCAATGGCATATTATACACTCACGAGAATACTTTATTACTTGAACGAAGTAAATATACATTAATGAGCACATATATTTTTGAAAGAACTAAGTGTTTTTAGCTAAGAATAAACTAAAAAAGATACACAGTGTAGCTTTAATATCCGCAATATAGTGAAAACTATTATTAGCACAACAACAATATCAGCAGATTATATTTTTAAACACATACCAGAAGACACTTCTCTTTAAATTAGGGCTGGGGGAATTTAATCTTTGCGATTAATTTGAGATGTTTAACGCATTAAAAAAAATAACGCAATTGACAAATTCAGCACCTTTTTTGCCTCCATTTAATGACTTCCTGTTGCGGCTGCGAGTGTGCCGTACCAAGTCACCTTGTCGTGTTTTAGGAGGAATGTTTGCATTTAAAAAGTTGCCTGATGGCACGTTTGACAAAACAAAGATGCTGTGTAGACTACAATTAGCAAAGCTAAATTCAAATACAATAGAAGCTGGATGCACCAAATTTTCAAAATCATCGGCCGAAAATGGCATTTTCAGTTTTAGGCCGAAAGAGAAAAAAGACCAGAAATATAAGCCGAAAATATGCCGCCCCGCCCCTCCGTGTTCAGCGATCAAGTTTCACGAGCGGGTCTTTTCCGTTCCGTGTGTGCGCCGCGCTCTCTGCTCCGTGTGTGTGTGTGGCCGCGCTGCACTCTCTGCTCAATGTTCCGCTCAGTGTTTGTGCTGCTCTGCTCTGCTCTGTCGTTCACGACCCAAAAATCATGTACTCATCACGCACTGGAAAAGCAAAGTCCGCTCAAATAACGTGAAATTTCTCAGTTGTAGACTTCTGTTTGCAATAGCCTACTGAGCTGGTATACAATGGTAAAATGACCTGCTCTGATCACATGCTCTGGTAATAATAGTTTGGTAGGACTATACTTTATTTTGATAATTAGTAAATAAAATAAAATAAAAATCTGTTAAATCTGAGTATGTTGCATAGAACTGAATGAAAAATAATATATGGATATATTGATGTTTTATATTATTTGAATATAGGGCTATTTTCTGTTCCTTTTTTTCTGTGTTTAATTTGATTAGGTGATTCTACGTTTAAATATCGGTGATTACAAGCTTGGGGGAAATGCAATTAATTACAGCAAATTGTGCAATTAATTAGTTTTTTTTTTTATCGATTCCCAGCCCTACTTTAAATACAAACAAGACTTTATTGAACTATTCTAATAAACGGAAACTAATATCTAACACTTAAACCCACACATTCATACACGTTGCAGAAAGAAAGAGAGGAAAGAATGAGTGAAAGAATGAGTTTTAAGTGAGTGAATCTGGAGTGACGTCATGGGAAGCCAATCAGCGTTGGTGTGTTGACCGATGAATGAGCGGAGTCTCGTGTTTGAATATTGAGGTTTGAGGCAAGCAAAGACATAGACTGCAGCTTTTTGGCAAAACTTAACTTAGAAAATGATACTCTCAACAGAAAAGAAACCAAGAAACAGAAAGAAAAGGAAAGAAGTGAGGCTAGATCAATTAAATGGCTTGTTTCTTCATGATGATGTTAGCAGCTTAACGCAACCCAATGCGTTGTTTGTGTCCTCAGTTTGTGCAACTCTTGATGTTGTTCTGATCAGTTAGACATCCGGTCTCATTCTACACATTTACACACACACACACACACACACACACACACACACACACACACACACACACACACACACACACACACACACACACACACACACACACACACACACATTTACACACACACACACACACACACACACACACACACACACACACACACACACACACACACACACACACACACACAGATTCGGGTTATCTACAGTTGGCAAATCAGAGGTCTGTAAACGGTGTCTGTATTAAAGGTTTTTTTTTGTGAAAGATTGATCAGTACCCAGTTTATTTGGACCAACTTGCTCCTCAGAATCACAACCTGTAAGTGTGACTAATTATTGATGTAGGCTATATATTTTCTACCGGTGTTCAAAATTCTTAGTTTTGTGTTTTATATTGTGTAGGTCTCCTACCAACTGGCTAAATCATGTTATTACTGTCTTACTGAAATACTTCTGCTAATCAGCTGTGGGCCAACTATTACCTAAAACTGTGTCTGGATGGAGCAAGATTTGTTTTACCAATATTTGTTACTTTAATCATTCACATTAGTGCTCGGCTAATGTATGGACCGTTATTGATTCAGTTCCCACATGTTCACCACAATAAATTTAAAAAATACACATCGGTTTGTTGATGGACATAATGCTGTAACACTTGTTAATGCTTATTGTGAGGAATTACAGTTGCAACATCTCATAATGTACCTCAAACTGAGTAGTGTATCACTGAGAAACGTCCTGCTCAAGTTGTCCTTGCGATGGAGGTTCGAGTTCCAGTGTTTCATCTTCGGGCTTGCGCTCAGATCAATGTGGTAAAATCTACGTCATCGTTCGTCTTTTGTTTACGGTGTACAATTGCTGAGCTGTAGGAAGCCTCGGTTGAGCTGAGGTTCAGTTAAAGGAGAACTCCGGCGCAAAATGAACCTTTGGTCTAATTACACATTGTTACCTAGTCAACCGTTATCTGAGATTTGTTTTCATGATTATCGAATGTAAATAGTTTTATCTCTAAAAACATTCTAAAAAATCTACGAACCGCCGATCCAAATGCGCTGGACCATATGAGATTCTACAGTTCAGCGCATTTGGATCGGCGGTTCGTAGATCGATTGATAGAGACTGTTTTTCAAAGATGGCTTCTGCCTGTATACGCGAAGTTGACTGTATGTATAAAATATATTCTTATTAAACTTTCTGGACACTGTCAAAGTTCTCAATGCTTCGGTTTGCATGTAGGGACCCTCATTATGCTACCGTGTTAGTGTGGGGCTATTTTGAGCCTTGTTAGTGGTATTAACAAGCGATTTTTATTTGTCATTACTCTATGCCCTATATACTAGCGTTATACTAGCGTTATAGGCTAAACTGTTTTTAGAGATACAACTATTTACATTCGATAATCGTGAAAACAAATCTCAGATAACGGTTGACTAGGTAACAATGTGTAATTAGACCAAAGGTTCATTTTGCGCCGGAGTTCTCCTTTAAGCAATGGGCGTTTTTGTCAGAGCCCGTCTACGGAGAGCCTGGCCACTCCCTGTTAAGTCCTATTGTACCGAATTTTGGTTGTAGTTCCACCAGAGTTCCACTGGGGGCGATCGCTCGAGTGCAAAATGAATGGGAGTCTATGGAGCTAGACGGCTAAATTTGTCTCTTTCACCCGATTGCCGTTGAGAAATCTCAGATTTGATTGTAGGTTTTGCAAGTTCAACATGGGTTATAGGTCGAAAGTTGAATGAACGAGTACTTATGTCCTTTCGATTTCTTACAGGTTGAGTTGTTGTTGCCCATAACACGCTAGCATTCTGCTAATGAACGCTGATTGGTCAGTGAAGGACTGATTACGACCAGAGATACCGCTTGATGGCATCGTGGCATGCGAAGCGGGACCAGAATGTCCCAGAATTCTAGCACGTGTATTTACCTGTGTAAGCTGTGTCGTGCGTTTACCTGTGTCAACTGTGTTGTGTGTTTACCTGTGTCAGCTGTGTTGTGTGTTTACCTGTGTCAGCTGTGTTGTGTGTTTACCTGTGTCAGCTGTGTTGTGTGTTTACCTGTCCGCTGTGTTGTGTGTTTACCTGTGTGTGTTGTGTGTTTACCTGTGTCAGCTGTGTTGTGTGTTTACCTGTGTCCGCTGTGTTGTGTGTTGTGTGTTTACCTGTGTCCGCTGTGTTGTGTGAAAGTGCAGAGCGCGAAAGCACCAAAGTGACTGAAGGATTGCCGTAAAGCAGTATCTCTGGTCATACGATGTGTATGACGTGATTTACATTTTAAAAGACTTTTTAAAGCAAATAAGTGACTCTAACACTAAAGTGAAATCTAACACCCAGCAATGTGAAATTTCTTTTCATCTCCTTTCGAATACAACATTCAAATTACTAGACAAAAAATTATATCCTGAGAAAATTTTGAGGGGTATACCTCCATAAACCTCCATTCATTCTATACTTGTCCAGTGAGCGCCCTCATATGGAACCAGAGTGGAACTGCAACCAGTTCAGATGCCGGAAGTTTACTGAGAGTGGCAGCTCTCCCCATATTAGACATTCTCTGGTTTTTGTTTTCGACATGCGCTGTGCACGGTAGACCAATCACAACAGACTGAGCTGTCTGGCCAATCAGTGCAGAGTAGCTCGTGGGAAGGAGGGATTTAGAGAGATTGATTCATCCATGGAGTCGTTTGAGAATCATTGAAAAATGTGGTGATGTGCAATGTTTATTATGAGAAAATCAAACAGTTTTTTGACCTTTGATGTATGTAAACCTGTTGTAGGAGAGCTCCAAAACAAAAATAGGACACTTTAAAATAGCATAATAGGGGCACTTTAACTTGTTTTGAGGATGGGACACTTGCATTGCTCTGGGATCTTACTGCGTGTTCTCTCAGCGCAACTTTTGTCAGGACTCTGGTTTGATCATCAGCCTTTCCGTTGTGTTTGTTTTGTGTCTTAGGCCCTGTCCCAAAGGGCACCCTAAGCACTCGCGGTCTTCCTCTGAGTCCGCACTTTCGTGACGTGACGCTGCTTTGACAGTCGGAAAGCACTGAAGCACTGCATCAGTGCGGGCTCGGCAAGAGTGAAAGAACCGACCGCAGAGGGGGCGCTCACAAGCACCCTTCTGAGAGCTAAAAGGACAAATGGCACACCCTACGGTCTCACGGACACGCGGCAGCCATTGTAAGTCCACAAGACCGAAAGTGCATAAGAAGTGTGCCATTTGGGACAGGGCCTTAGTTGTCAGTTTCTCTCACTCTCCCATTCCCATCACAGCTGCACCTCATTCTAATCAGTGCTAGTGCTCTCCACCCACACACACACACACACACACACGTCTCCCATTTTGCATTGATTTTCTCCACTACTTATGCTTCTCTCTTTTTTTGCTTCTCCGTCAGTGTGTCTTGGTTACTGTCCGTTTCACTACTGTCCTAAAAACCAGTCTTGTTCTAGCTGTGCCTAGCTTGCATGCCTTGTCTGTTTATTTAATCTAGTTTTTTCCCTCTGATTTGCCCGGTCCCTGTACTCAATCTGCCCTTGTTTTTGACTATTGACTTGGCTCTACACCCGGGGCTGTGGATCTTCCTCTGGTTTTGACCCCTGCTTGCCCCTTGGATTTCGCCTCTGTCCTGCCATTTGCTTGGTGGCTCAGCTGCCATTTATATTTGTGTTTTGTTTCTTTTCTTTGCTTTTTGGACAATAAATTGAGTTATCTTCTAATCTGCTCTTGGGTCCCTTTTAATCCCAGCACCCATAACATCTTTAGAGAGCCTCATGTTTGCTGAGGGCGACGAAAGGAAAGGGTGTGCGGAAAACCCTTGTGTCACGGTTTGCTTGTTCATTCTGTGTGTACTGCTCTGATATGATTGCCTATCAGCGTCAGCTGTGCTGATGAGCAATCAGGTCAGTCGCAGGTGTGTCTCGTTTATGAGTCCTATATGTAGTTCTGTGTTTGTCATGCTCAGTGTCAGATCGTTGTTTGCCGGTTCTCTGTTGCTTGTGTGCTCTGTGCAGTTATCCGTCCAGTACACCTCTTTCATGGACTTTAAAATACTAACCTAGTGTATGTGATGGCTCATTTAGAATTCTCCAAATTCATTAAAGTTTAGACAAGGTTAGGAACAAATCCATGTGCGTATGCATGTTTTGTGAATTAGGTGTAAACTTTTTGTGAGAATTCTCCTGTGCGTATAATCATGAATAATCCATGCAATTGAGAATGAGACTCATTTGCTGCGTCCCAATTCGCCTACTTACACTATGCCCTAAAAGTATGTACTCTTTTTGTGAAGAAAAAGTACATACTTTTCAGTGTGTAGCAAAAGAGTAGCCAAGCTTTGGGAAATACTACTTCGTCATCTTTAACGGACAGATCTGTCACGTGCATCCTGTCACCGTAAACTGTCCTGTCAATCATTCTTGTAACTAAATTGTAATTTAATTTCCTACCATTTCGGAGAGAAATGTAGTAGCACTACATCTGCCAGTCGTGGGTCTTTCATGCGGAGACTCTCCTCATTGGTTTGCAATTTGAATGAAATGATGCATTTAAAAGTTAATGGCTAAACTTATCTTTACAAAAGTTCACAATGCTGCTGCAGATGCAATATAATGTAGACAACATTGAATATTTTAGTTAGATACTGATATTTAATCACTCAAACCCCTTTATCAATGAAAACATTGGAGAGGATTGTACTACGACACCTGAGAACCGTGGTGAGCTCAGAACTGGACCCCCTACAGTTCGCTTACCAACCAGGCATAGGGGTGGAGGATGCCATCATCTATCTTTCACATAGAGCACTGTCACATCTGGAGAAAACTGGGAGCACTGTGAGGGTCATGTTTTTTTACTTCTCCAGTGCTTTCAATACAATTCAACCATCGCTGCTCTGGGGGAAGCTATTGGGAGCTGGTGTTGACCAACCCCTGTCTACATGGACCATCAGTTACCTCACTGACAGACCACAGTATGTGAGGCTACAGGACTGTGTGTCTGATGTGGTGATGAGCAGCACAGGAGTACCACAGGGGACAGTGCTCGCTCCTTTCCTCTACACCCTGTACACAGCGGACTTCAGGCATAACACAAGCAGCTGTCACATGCAGAAGTTCTCTGATGATACTGCCATTGTTGGGAGGGTATCAGAGAAGAATGACTAGGAGTACCGGGAGGTCATCGGAGATTTTGTCAACTGGTGTGAGTCAAACCATCTTCACATCAACGCCAGCAAGACAAAGGAGATGGTGGTTGACTTTCGCCGGAGGCCGCCGGGTACTGCACCGGTGAACATCCAGGGTGTTGACATTGAGATGGTGGAGACATACAAGTACCTGGGGGTTCACCTAAATAAGAAACTTGACTGGTCCACAAACACAGAAGTCCTGTACAAGAAGGGCCAAAGCCGTCTCCACCTGCTGAGGAGGCTGAGTTCCTTCGGTGTGTGCAGGTCTCTATTAAAAACTTTTTATGACTCTGTGGTGGCGTCTGCAATCTTTTATGCCATAGCCTGCTGGGGAGCTGGGAGCACAGAAAGGGACAGGAAAAGACTCAACAAACTGGTGATGAAGGCTAGCTCTGTCCTGGTCTGCCCTCTGGACACCATAGAGGAGGTGGGGGAGAGGAGGATGTTAACCAGGCTGGCATCTATTATGGGCAACACCTCTCACCCCCTACATGAGATTGTGAGCTCCCTGAGCAGCTCCTTCAGTTGCAGACTGCTGCACCCTCAGTGCAAGACGGAGCGCTTTCGCAGGTCCTTCATCCCAGTAGCAGTTAGACTCTTTAATGCAACATCATAATGCAGCACTGCTAACTGCTGCTGAATTTTGAGTAGTACTGGACAATATTTTGCACTATGTATATTTATCTACTTATTACTTTGTGTCAACTTCAACTGTGCAATATGTTACCTTTATTCATTTGCATCATAGTTATTTGTATATTTGTGTTTATAGACTGTCTGTTTACATAAGGTTGGTAATTGTGTGAATATTGAAGTTTTATTTTATTAATATTTTTGTAATTAGTTTTAGTCTATTCTATTTTCCATTCTCTATATTTTTGTATTTTACTTTTATATTTTATATTTTACTTGAGCTGCTGTAACAAAGGAATTTCCCCAGTGTGGGATTAATAAAGTCTATCCTATCCTATCCTATCTAAACCAGGGGTCACCAAACTCGGTCATGGAGGGCCGCAGTCCTGCAGAGTTTAGAGAGTTTCTAAACTCTGCAAGACAGCGGCCCTCCAGGACCGAGTTTGGTGACCCCTGATCTAAACCTTTCTACAACCTCAATGTCTGTAGTTTTTTTTAAAAACACTTTTCACTCGTGTTTGTAGTTCTAACCAAATCCTCGTCCAACACGCGATGGGTTGTGGGCAATATTAGCCGTTAAAGTGCGCATTGATTTGCACTTCGGATTCTGACCGGAAATAGTAGACCATCCGGGTATCTTTGGAACACTCAGTTCAACATACTACGATTTGGGATGTACTAATTCTATTTTTAAATACTATTTATGACAGATAGTATGCGAATTGGGACGCACCAATTGTCTTTAGTTCGGAGTGTGACCATATTCTCATTGCCCCACATAAATCAGCGTTGTCTTATCAGTCACACGGTCTCTAACTTTCCCACTCTTGCAGTATAATTTAGACATGATTACTATAATGCGAATACAATACATCTTACACAGACTTGATACATCATCATTCGTGAAATGAAATATCATTTAAAATCATACCTCGCACGATACATTTCCAGTAAACAATAGTTAATAGTTCAATAGTTAATAACAATTGCATGAATTATGTGTGTACTGGATATGAACCAAGATATTGGTTGCATACATGATATAGAATAATGCAGTTGAATGATGTTTGATTTTAAGTTCTTCTAGCTATTTTTGTTTTTGTTAGGAATGATCTGATGGATTTTGATATTTAAAGGCAGACTCTGTAGGTTTTAGAGAGGATTTCAGTCCTATGTTCAATGAAGTGGTCAAAAAGAGATGTATGTTTCAGCTCTATATCTTGGGAATCCCACAAAGATAACTTTGCAAAGTTCTTTTTCGTTCTTTGCCTATGGGTAAAAAGAAATTTGAAATACCTTAGCAGCACTGTTAACGAACATCCCGACATCCACACGTTTAGACGACTATGCAAATATGTGCAGCATGCTTCAACAAAATAAACATACAACAGTGGCTCCATGCTACTGTCGCTTTTGGCTTGCCTTGTTAGGGACAAGGTGGGGTAAGTGTTCTTTGAAAAACACTGTTTGGAAGTTAGTCGGACTGACATCCGAACAACAGCAACAAATGTGTGTGGCCAATCAGCATTAGGGGGCGTGTGACGGTAGATGAGAGAGTACCCCCCGGCCTGCGAGGGGCGATGGGGGTATGTGGCGAGCAGGACGAGGTCAAGGGACGTGAGAGAACGGCGCGAGACCGGTGGCGTGATTAATGATGAACGATGATGAATGATTATCTCTCACGGAGGAGCGGAAGCATAAAGGAGGAGCAACGACTGTGAGGATCGAGAGAGGCCAGGCCTGGATTTAATTTGATGTGTTTCTGTTTTGTGTGGCCAGCAGTCGTCCGCGAGGGGCTGCTGTCTAATTCTTTCATTTTTGTATTTGTTTATTTTATTATTAAAGACGGTTGATTGTTCGCCGGTTCCCGCCTCCTTCTTCCCACAACATCTAGCCTCGTTACAGAAGGGTTATTATTAGAAAAGAGCTTTAGGACCTGTCTTAGAAAAGCTTTCCAGCGCTGCAGAGAGCTAAGCGGGAAGGTCTGAAAACAGACACAGATGTTGCTTTAAGTTGCTCCACACGTGAGTAACACTGGGTTTGAGTGTCATTATTTGTCTGGAACTGCTGTGCTGTTGGCAACTTACAACAAACTTTTGTTTGTAATTATTACTGTACGTTAATTTTTTGTACGTCATTCATTCATTATTTTTTGTAAAGCATTATTTTGTTTTGACCAGCTAGTCAGAGTCGCACTGACGTCTGCTAGAGAATACGTTGTTTAGTATCATTGTTAGTGCACTCGCCTCGCTTACAGGGGGATCAGTGTTTGAGACCGGCTCGGAGCAGGGCGGTTAATATGGTCATACTTCCTGGTTCTGGTAAGAACTCGAGCTGCTGCGTTTTGGACCAGCTGTAGTTTGTTTATTAAGCGTGCAGGGCAACCACCCAGTAGAGCATTACAATAATCTAGCCTTGAGGTCATAAACGCATGAACTAATTGTTCTGCATTATTCATTGAGAGCATATGACGTAATTTAGATACATTTTTACGATGGAAGAAAGCGGTTTTACAGATACTAGACACATGACTTTCAAATGAAAGATTGGTATCAAAGAGCACACACAGGTTCCTAACCGACGACGAAGATTTAACAGAGCAGCCATCAAGTGTTAGACAGTATTCTAGATTATTACGTGTGGAAGTTTTTTGTCCAATAATTAGAATCTCTGTTTTTTCTGAATTTAGTAGTAGGAAATTACTAGTCATCCAATTTTTTATATCCGCTATGCATTCCGTTAATTTTGTGAATTGGTAGGTTTCGTTAGGTTTTGCAGAAATATACAGCTGAGTATCGTCGGCATAACAATGAAAGCTAATTCCATGTTTCCTAATGATATCTCCTAATGGTAGCATGTACAGAGTGAACAGCAGCGGTCCTAGTACTGAGCCTTGTGGTACGCCATACTGAACTTGTGATTGATAAGACATCTCTTCATTTACTAACATTTACTTGTTGAACTGAATGAACAACACACTTTTTTTCAGCTGAACAATTAAATTGTCTTTTTAGAGATGTTACAGCAGAATTAAATTCTGTTTACATGATTATCACTTTAATGTTAGTCACTGCTTTGAAACAATCTGTACTGTATAATACGCTATATAAATAAAGGTACATTACAAAACAAAACCCGATGTGCTCACAACAAAAACATAGGGTACGTTCAGACTGTCAGTTCAAATCCTTTTTTTTATGCATATCTGATCAGATTTAGCAAGTGTGAAGTATTAGCAAGTTAAAGTGGTTTGAAATCCTATTCAAATCTTTCAAATCTTGATCAGATTTCACATGGTTTATGTGACTTTCTCATGCCACGTAAAACATGAACTTCAGACGTTGTTTATAGGAAACATGCTGAAAGTAATTGCAAAAACAAGGTTGTGTTGTTGCAAAGTGCCGGACGAGCAGAAAATAACAATATAACGGAGACGTTTCGAAACCTCGGAGATGACGGCGTGGAATAAAGCCACGCATACCACCCTCCTACGTTTAAGCCGCTGCCTCATAAGATGCAGTAGTCCAGCGCAGCGGCTACACATTATCATGTTGTAAATAAGACAGAGAAAATAAAAATAAAATGAGATCTCTTTAACATCTTAAACGTTTCTCCTAGACAAATATGAGGTTACTTTAACATCAAATGGAGACTTTTTCTTAAAGGGAAAGTTCACCCAAAAATGAAAATTCTGTCATCATTTACTCACCCTTAAGTTGTTTCAAACCTGTATGAGTTTCTTTCTTCTTTATAACACAAAAGAAGATATTTTGAAGAATGTTGGTGACAAGACAGTTGATGGTCCCCATTGACTTCCATAGTAGGAAAAAAAGATACTATGGAAGTCAATGGGGTCCATCAACTGTCTGGTCACCAACACTCTTCAAAATATCTTATTTTGTGTTCAACAGAAGAAAGAAACTCATACAGGTTTGAAACAACTTAAGGGTGAGTAAATGATGACAGAATTTTCATTTTTGGGTGAACTATCCCTTTAAGCTTCTCAAACTTGTCTTCTGAGACAAAACACTCTCACAATGCGGTCTCCTTTAAAGTTTTAGAAGAGATCTCTTCAACATCACAGACTGTGCTCACATTTGTGCTTTTTTCAGATTTAAACAGGGCTACCATAATATGTGAGCAACATGTATGTACATGTTTGTATTTTTGAGAGAATAATGTTTATGCATGGTTATTGAAAAAACTAAAACATGAAGTTTCTGAAATAAGCCCACAAAACACATACTAAATATGTGTCCACAAGACTTTTGACTAATGGATGTTGTCGCCTAGAGTTTTTTCTTCTGAAAATAATCCTGCCTAATTATTCACATAAAAACAATACATTGATTTAAATTTTGTACGACACGTCTTGTTTGGAAAGGCAATATGTGTGGGGGCGTGATTGATCATGAATAATGATGTGGTTCACACCTGAGAAGACAATGAGCAGCATAATGAGCCTTTCATTCAGGTGTGTCACTGGGTACCACAAGAAAGAATGTGAGGACTTATTTTGTATGCATGCAAATTGTATAATATCCAAGGTAAACATTTCTAGTAACTATGCAGTTAATTCTCATACTGTATTTTCATAAAGTTTTGGAATATATCCTCTCCCCAAATGTGTCACTAATAAAAAACAATAATAAATAATTTAATGAGATGTTGCTTACAACTACCTTGTAAATATATAATTTTTGCTATTTTATTAAAAAGTTGTCACATGTAAATCAACAACAATTACAATTTTAACAATATTTCAAGTGTAATCTTTCTTTATAAAAAGTATACATTTTACCATACGTATTTCATACGTATTTTAATTATTAATTAGTTTGAATATTGGAACAAACACTATAATAATCTTAGTTGATAATTCAATATACCTACTTTATTTTTGACAAAACATCATATATTTAACATACAGTAGGTAGTCAACCAGAATGCCTATTACCGCCACGCCAGTCGGCGCGGCAAAAATAAACCAGTCGCATTTCAAAGACATTTGCGAAATGACCACCAGGTGGTCCTATATTTCATTTTGTAGACGGCTGTGGGTAACAGAAGCCTATTCCCCGGGGTAGCAGCGCGATAACAAAAAAATAAAAATTATTAATAACAAAAATAACAAACAAAAATAATTTGGGTGCAATGAAGCTGATTATTTTTACTATTCTATCGAGGAATGAGACGAATGAAGAGTGTTTCTCGCTCGTGTGAGCGAACACTTTGCTGGACAAACTAAGTTTTGGACATTTCTCAGTGAGTTAAAAGTGTTTGTTTTTTTTATAATAAAAAAAATAATTACCATGCAAGTTTTTACTATTTTATTTTTGACAAATATTAAACTAGAGACAAAATTATGAAGATGGAGCTGAGATTGGAACTCAGAAACGGTTGAAGCTCCGCGAGTCGCATTGTTGTTGCGTTGACCACAGAGCTATCGTCAGAACGCTGTTTAGATACTGAGCTTAACGTCTTATGGTCATGCAAAACCTCATTGATGTAGTGTATCCTAATATTTTTCTATTACAATGTTTTATGTTGAAATGTTTTCATTATTTATAAAAGAAAATTATGCTAATCATAACAACCTACGGTAAACCTATTTAATTCTTAATAAAGAATGCTAAAACACAAATGCTGCCGACTAACATCGGTTAGCAAGTCCTGATCAATGTTTTAATTTTACGATAATTTAGTTTAATTATTTCACTGTTATGTTTCAGTTAATACATCTACTGACAAATTAAAATAACATGAAATATAAGACACATAACCTATTGACATGCATAACCCTTCTAAATTATAGAAAAATTGGACACACAATGTTAATAAAAGCTGTTTTGGACTAACATGGAAGTTTTAAGTTCTGAAACTTTGAGTAATTTTAATTTGAGAGATTTAAAAAGTGATAGGGAGGGAGCAGCCCTAAGTTAAAACGTAAATTGTTTACGTATGAACAACTTTAAGACGTACAAATCCTTATGAATATTAAATCTGTGGCATTAATATCTTGATTCTATTGTATTCAGTTTTCAGTTGCATTTATTAAACACAGTTTCCTTATCTACTTAATATGAAATAATACGATTCCGCTGTTCTGTGTGACTTTTGCTGCAAACTCATTTGAAGGATTACATGTTAAACAAACATTAAAATGAATAGCATTTAATCGTTTACCATTATTTATCATGTAATATTTATTTTGTTTACCGCAAACACAAAAGGCATTTTCTTAGTATAGTCCTATGCTGTGATTGACAATAAAACCATAAACCATACCAGTAACACTTTATAATAACTGCACGCTATTAATCATTAGTTAAGCATTAGTAAACAGTTCATTCACAATTTATAAAGCATTAATAGACATTAACAAGCAGTTTATAAATACAGCCATAAATGCTTTATTCTTGATTTATAAGTATATCTATAATGTGTTTAATAATTGTATTTTCATATTTTAAATAATGATCAATTTATCATTTCTAAATGAAGTATAGCATTATTTACAATCAGTTATTTAGGAGTTGTCATTGATTCATAAGATCACTTAGAAAGAGCAAGTAAATGTAGAAAATTCAGGTAGTTATAAAGCATTTAGTAGTTGTTAGTGAACTATTTTTGTGAGCTCATCTAAAGTGAGGACTATTTATGCCTTGTAAAGCATTTACAAAGGAGACTTAAAGGCTCAGTTATCTTCTAAACAGAAAAAGGAAACAAACACAACACAGTGATACAGAACATAGAAATATTTAACTGACCCTTTAAATATCCTTTGTAAATGCTTTATAACTACCTGAATTAAAAACCCTGAATTACAGTAGAAATACATGTTAATGAAGCATTTACTAACACACCAAGTAACTATTACTATTTGACTGAATAATAAGATGTATGAATGTACATTTAAATAGTTAATTAATCACTTTCTAAGTGATTTTATGAACCACTGACAACTCCTAAATAACTGGTTTGTAAATAATGCAATACTTCATTTATAAATTGATCATTAATAAAGTATGAAAATACAATCATGAAACACATTATAGATATGCTTTTAAATCAAGAATAAAGCATTTATAGCTGTATTTATAAACTGCTTATTAATATATATTAATGCTTTATAAATTATAAAAGAACTGTTTACAGTTATTATAAAATGTTACCATCTTTATGATATTAAAGATTCATAAATTTTAAGATTTTTAGCTGTAGATACTAGGGATGCACAGATAGGATTATTTTTTACTGCTGATGGCGATTTTAACAAACAATTATTGGACAATTACGATATTTGTCACTTGCCCTTTTATTTGAAGTTTTGTCATTAGAATAGATATTGTTTTAATCATGTTTTAAATTAACAAAGTTCAAACATATATATTTTTTTGCTGCATCATAAAATAACTTCTAATGAACATGATTGGATCCATTTAACATTCAGCAGGGCGACATAAATACATAAATCCACCAGAACAAAGATAAATATGAAATAAACGGTGCATATTAGGTTTAACAGTAGTTCCCTTTCAAGGAAACTCACGTTGCATCGAGATTAAAAGAGGACTCTATCATGGCTATTTTTAACTTATTCGTTGTACTTCTAGCCTAAAACACCACCTTTTCTGCCAGTTGTTGTCTCATGTTATGTTTGCTCAATATAATGACTTGCTTATCATCAAAAGTTTGCATCAAAAGCAAAGGAGCTGGTAGTGCCACTAGATGAGGCGACTGTACAACTTGAGCTCATTGACATTCAGTCATCAGATGACCTGCGACAGTCATTACAGGTTCTGAGATGTTTTGGACACATGAAGTCAGCCAGGAGAAATTCCCAAATTCAAGGCAGCCTAAATGTTTGCCAATTATTGAGATGGCTGTTGTAATTTAAATAGGGCTACTGAGATAATTTACTTTGACACACACAAAAAAAACATAAAACAATGTTCTGTTCCATATTATGGATTTATTTGTTATGTGCACTTAATGGCGCTTTTCCACTGCATGGTACGGCTCGATTCGGCTTGGTACGGTTCAACACGGCGCGGAGCAGTTCGGCTCGCTTCGCTTTTCCACTGCGTGGTACGACTCAACTCGGTACGGCACGGTTCGGTTCGGTTCGCTTTAGCTCGGTTGCTTTTCCACTGCAGTTAGTACCGCTTCAAAGTGGGTGGGACTGATCGTTATTGTAGGTCCGGTGGTAGCCGTGTGCGGCTAAGAGCTGTGCTACTTCCGCTCCTCGGCAACCAACGAGAGGAACATCTGCACCTCGTCCACTGACCACGATTCAGCCATTTCTTGTTTGATTTTTTTAAAAACTTTTTTTTGTCAAATAAAAACTCAAAAAAACAGGTGCTACCGCGTTTGCTGTTGTCTGGCTATTTAAATATAGCGGGTTTAGTGTCTCGTGTAGCAAATACAATGACGCTGAAGTGACGATTCTGTCTGACCAATCAGTGATCTGCAGTGTTTTCACGTCACATTTAGTATCGGTACGGTATGCTTGGAACCTCAACAGAGGTGGTACCATTTAAAGCGAGCCGAAGCGAGCCGTACCGTACCGTACCATGCAGTGGAAATGCGCCATAAGTGAGCCGTACCGAACCGAGCCGTACCGTACCATGCAGTGGAAAAGCGCCATAAGTCTCAATTAATTTAGTTAAATTCTAAATGAGTGCGATATTGCACTCTGATTTACCAATTTGAATGTAGAAAAAGCCTACAATGCATTGTTGTTTTTATACAGTTTCAAAATACAACGTTTGAATATGTTTGCAGAAAAAGCCTATTGTACAATGGCCTGCCTGCTGCTGAGTGGTTTGCATCTGTTAGCTCCGTACTGCTTTCTTTTTTGAATCTTTATTTACTATCATTCTGTGTTGTTTATATTGCTAATTATATCTTACTCCTCACCATACATTAATCTGACATCGCTAGCTTCTATCTAAATCGTTACAACTAGCACAAAATGCTAGTAATTCCGCTAGCCTGCACAACACGCTAGTAACTCGCTAGCCTGTTAACGCGCCATCCGTGCCTGTCGTCTTTATTTATTTATTTTTCTCGCAAGCGCAAGATATTGTTACTTGCAATAACTGCAGGGAGACAGTCAGGCTGACGGAAAAGATTTCAGAACTAGAGACACGCATCCAAACTTTAATTGAGGATATAAGAGTGAAAGGGCTTTAGATGCTTGGATGCGACTAGCTGAGTCAACTCTGTATATTGTTCGGTTCCGGCTAAAGTAGAGCCCGTGCAGCAGGGCAATTGGGTGACTTTGAGACGGTGTAGTTGCGGGACAAAACACTGCTCTTCCGTTCCGATTACAACATTAAAACGGTTCTCGCTACTCAGTGAAACACCCACTGAGAATCCTGAATGTGCCCTAGTTATTGGTGATTCTATTACACAGAATGTGAAAATATGATTTTTTTTTTTGTTGAAAAACATCAAAGCAAATTTAAAAGTGCTGGCTAATGCTAAACGTATATTCTCTAAGATTATTATTCACATTGGCACTAATGATGTTCGACTTCGCCAGTCGGAGATCACTAAAATTAGCTTTAAAAAGGTGTGTGAACTCGCAAGTATGATGTCAGGCACTGTCATTTGCTCTGGCCCCCTTCCTGTTCGCAGGAGTGATGAGATAGTTAGCAGATTGTCATCACTCAGTGGATGGTTGTCTAAGTGGTGTCCGCAAAATAATATAGAATTCATAGACAATTGGAAAAGTTTTTGGGGCAAACCTGACCTGTTGAAAAGTATTCATCCCTCCTGGGATGATGCTGCTCTTCTCTCTAGTAATATGGCATATAGTCTTAGCTCAAACATGAATTGGGGCTCAGGACAGGAAGCAGACAGACTGGCTAAACCAACCACTTTGCTAGCTGTCTCACGTCACTGAGGTCAGATAAATCCCATCACATAGAGCCTCTTTCACCTAGATATCATCATATAGAGACTGTGTCTGTTCCCAGAACTAGGAAATACAAAAAACTCCCAAACCCATTTAAAGTCCCTGTAAAGTCAAAATTAAGTATGTGTTCTGAGTTTGTCATATCACAGAAAAATGTGTTATTAGCCACCCAGCCAAATTTGAATGATAAAAAAGCCGGCAAGTACATAAAATAAGCTATTAAAATCTTGAAAAAATGAGCAGTGGTCTCTGCTCTCAAACGCTGGGGGCGTGTCCGCCGGCTGCGCTGAAACCTGTCTGACTGACATCCAACTTCTCGAGTGACTTTATGCATGAAAGACTCGGTCTCTTTTGTGGTCGGAAGGGACTGCTTTGTGAACAGATAGTTTAAAATACTTGGCTAAGAAATCATATTGATCATATAAATAAACAAAAAAATCACGTTAGAGTGTTGCAGTATTTATTAGCCTACTTACTGTGGACTACCTACTATAATTATAACATAAGCATACAAGGCAGCCTACCCTCATTGGTGGGCACGCACTGCCGAGGATGGCACCAGGTGTCGGCGCGACGCGAGGATGACGGCCGAGACGGGAGATAGTCGGTTCGGCCACATTCACCAGTAACAGCGGATTATCAGAGCATCCCAGTTGTCTCCGACGAAAGTTTATAAAACTATCCCGTGTAAAATGATCACTACAGAGGCGGGTTTTGGTGGTGATCCTCAGCTCTCCATCAAGGTGGCTCTTCACAAAATTAATCCACCTCTTCTTGATGTGATCGTTTTTAGGAAATGTTGGACACCGATCTGTTTCGTACATGATCGCATCAAGGTAGTACGCATTTCCGTGACGAAGGCATAGCTAACTAGCAAACTGTAGGCTGTAGTAATAATAGTACTAACAGTAACTTAACTCGCGATTGAGCGCCAAACTGATGCGTATGTGCTCTGTTTATATTGTTAGAGAGCAGCCAGGCTCAGGGGCTCCAGTGCGTCATCAAGTAGGGGCGTGTCCAGGAGCTCAGGGGCTCCAGTGCGTCATCGAGCCCCCGTTTTAGCCCCGCCCAAAAAATCCGGAAAATAGCAATGGTGAAAAACTGTTTAACGGTCTAACCATAGATATTATATAGAGACTAGATGCCCTATTGGCCGCTGGGCACCGAGAAATACGGCCGCCATCTTAAACCGGTCGTACTCCTAGTTTCGTTGCTTAGCAGCAATTAGATTCCAGAGCACTGTGGAGCATTTTCCTGTTCTAATCGGCGGACCAGCGCAAATAGGGCCCGGGATTACTTTTCACAAGTACATTTTAACATTACCGTACTTTTGGTTGTATTTTGTGAATAGAATATTACCAGATAATTGAGGAGGAGCAAGGATCTTTGATATTACTGTACTGAAATCGTAGCCAGCTAACGTTAGCTAGGCTATGTTTACTGCATCACTCGGCATGGAGAGGTGGGGTAAAGTAATAATTACAAGAGCTTCTCGGTTATCAGATACAAGCATTCAACGGCCCTGTAGTATAAACATATAAATATAGGTTATTTGTGTTTGCGCATGTGATATCAGGAAGCAATGTAACGTTAATAACGTTAACGTTAAGTTACCTGTGTAATACACACATGACGGCGTCGGCGATGCGCAAATCGAGTGTGTGTGTGTGTGTGTGTGTGTGTGAGAGAGAGAGAGAGAGTGTGTGTGTGTGTGTGTGTGTCACAAATCATTATTGTTTCTTCAACCTATTAAAATATCTTACTTTACTGCAACTCTGTTTCTGCTTCTTTATCATATTTATAGTGTGTGATTCATAAAATACCGGTACCTTAGGCTTATATCCTACATCACATATTATGATTTTGGACGTCTGGTCACTTTATATCTTATATCAGAATATTATATTACTGTTAAGCCTACTATGAATATTAAAATATGCCGAAACATGTGTTCTGTATCATAGCTACATGAATGACATTTGCAGAAAAAAACCCCGCATGAAAATCAGTTCGGTCTTCAGTGAGTTATGATTAATTAAATGCGCTGACAGCTCATTGCACCGGCCATACAGAATACACTGAGTGGAGCGGGTGACCGGTCTAAGATGGCGGCCCCACGGCTCGACCGCGCTAATAGGCAGTAGCGGTCGATAGGGCGTCTATCTATATGATGTCTATGGGTCTAACTCCACAATTCAGTACTTCGCAGTTCACAGTCTTTGTAATATGTTTTAGCAATACATTTCTAACATTTATAATGTGTTTAGAATTTTTTTTTAGAATTGCCTTTACAGGGACTTTAAGGGTAAAATTTGTATTGATGTTCAACAAATAAAAAACAAATATAATGCAGATGAGAAAATGATAAAGCTTGGGTTGCTGAATATTTGATCCCTTTCTTCAAAATCACTTTTTGTTAATGATATGATTACTAGGATACCATAACCTAGATGTGCTGTGTTTGACAGAAACTTGGGTAAAACCAGACAATAACATTACTTTAAGTGAGTCCACCCCGCAAGATTACTACTATGAACACAAGGCTTGTTTAAAAGGAAAAGGGGGAGGTGTTGCTGTAATTTATAGCAATATCTTCAGTATCACTCAGAAATCTAGTTTCATATATAATTCATTTGAAGTGATGGTGCTTGCTGAAATGTTATGTAGCGTAAGTGATAAATCCCATTCGACTTTTGTGCTGGCTACTGTATACAGGCCACCAGGGCACAATTCAGATTTACATTTACATTTATTCATTTAGCAGACGCTTTTATCCAAAGCGACTTACAAATGAGAAACAATAGAAGCAATTAAACTAGCAGTAGGACAACAGTATGTAAGTGCTATGACCCTTCACAGTACAATGCAATGCGCATTTTTTTTTTTGTTGTTGAATAGAATAGAATAGATAAGAAAGTGTTAGTAGTGCTGAATCAAGTGCTCAAGTGCTGCCGAAAAAGATACGTCTTCAGCAGTTTCTTAAAGATGGCTACAGACTCAGCAGCTCTGGCTGAGTTAGGCAGATCATTCCACCAGCAGGGAACAGTCATGGTAAAGGTCAGAGAGAGAGATTTCGTGCCTCTTTGAGATGGCACCACCAGACGCCGCTCACTTGTAGAGCGCAAGTTTCTGGATGGCACATAAGTCTGAAGTAATGAGTTCAGGTACAGGGGAGCAGTGCCAGTGGTTGTTCTGTAGGCAATCGTCAGTGACTTGAATTTGATGCGAGCGGCAACCGGCAACCAGTGCAATTTCGTGAGGAGAGGAGTGACGTGTGCTCTCTTCGGCTCGTTGAAGACCACTCTAGCTGCAGCATTCTGGATCAGTTGCAGAGGTTTGACAGTGCAAGCTGGGAGACCAGCCAGGAGAGCATTACAATAGTCCAGTCTGGATAGAACAAGCGCCTGAACAAGGAGTTGTGTAGCATGCTCTGATAGGAAGGGCCTGATCCTTCTGATGTTGTACAAGGCAAATCTGCATGACCGGGCAATGCTAGCAATGTGGTCTGTGAAATTCAATTGGTCATCAATGACCACTCCAAGGTTCCTGGCTGATCTTGATGGAGTTATGGATGACGAGCCTAGCTGGATGGTGAAGTTGTGATTAAGTGCTGGGTTAGCTGGGATTACAAGTAGCTCTGTCTTCGCGAGGTTTAGTTGAAGGTGGTGGTCCTTCATCCAGCCAGAAATGTCTGTCAGGCAGGCTGAGATGCGAGCGGCTACCGTCGGATCATCCGGCTGGAATGAGAGGTAGAGTTGTGTGTCATCAGCGTAGCAGTGGTAGGAGAAGCCATGTTTCTGAATCACAGATCCTAGTGATGTCATGTAGATTAAGAAGAGAAACACCCTGAAGGACCTACCCGAGAGATAAGACCTGAACCACTGGAGTGCAGTACCCGAGATCCCCTTCATCTTTAGGATTGACAGGAGGATCTGGTGGTTAACTGTGTCAAAGGCAGCAGACAGATCCAGCAGGATGAGAACTGAGGACTTGGAAGCTGCCCTTGCCAATCTCAGAGCTTCAATTACTGAGAGCAGAGCAGTCTCAGTTGAGTGTCCGCTTTTGAAGTTAGACTGATTGTTGTCCAAGAGGTTTTTCTGCGTAAGAAAAGAGGAGATCTGGTTGAAAACAACTCGTTCAAGTGTTTTTGCGACGAATGGAAGAAGGGATACTGGTCTGTAATTCTCCAGATGTGCTGGATTTAGAGTGGGTTTCTTAAGCAGTGGGGTTACCCGAGCCTGCTTGAATGCTGTGGGAAATGTACCAGTGTGAAGAGATGTGTTTATGATGTGTGTGAGTGTGGGTATAACAGAGGAAGAAATGGCTTGAAGTAGGTTAGTGGGAATAGGATCAAGCGGACAGGGATAAGGGTGATTGGAAAGGAGGAGTTTGGAGACTTCGGTCTCTGAAAGCAAGGAGAAAGAGGGTAGAATGTGTGTGTTAGCTGGTAAAATGTGTGTTAATTTGTGGATTAGTAAATTGGCCGCTGATGGTGGTAGTTTTGTTTATGAAGAATGTGGCAAAATCATCAGCTGTTTGGGTTGATGAAGGAGGAGGAGGGGGAGGGTTAAGAAAGGAGGAGAAGGTTTTGAAAAGCATGCGAGAGTCAGAAGAATTGTTAATTTTGTTGTGATAGTAAGTCATTTTAGCAGTAGATATGTTAGCAGAGAAGGAAGAGAGGAGGGATCGATAAAGACCAAGGTCAGTATGATCTTTGGATTTGCGCCACTTCCTCTCTGCACCCCTGAGTTTAGCACGATGTTCACGGAGAACATCAGATAACCAGGGGGCAGAGGGAGTGGCGCGGGCTGGCCTGGAGGAAAGGGGGCAGAAGTTGTCCAAGCAGGATGTTAAAGTGGAGTGGAGTGGAGTGAAGTGGAGATTTTATCAAAGAATTTGCTGATTTTCTATAAGAGTTAGTATTGGCTGCAGATAAAGTCCTAATTGTTGGTGATTTTAATATACATGTAGATAACGAAAAAGATGCATTGGGATTGGCATTTAAAGATATTCTGAACTCTATTGGAGTTAGACAACATGTGTCAGGACCTACTCATTGTCGTAATCATACTCTAGATCTAATACTATCACACGGAATAAATGTTGATGCCGTTGAAATTCTTTCATCATCATGATCATTATCTAGTCTCGTGTAAACTTAATTTAGCCAAAGCTGCAAAGCCGACTCCGTGTTACAAATATGTTAGACCTAGAGATGCTCCGATCAGCATTTTTGGGGCCGATCACCGATTACCGATCACCAAAATCATGATCTGCCGATTGCCGATCACTGCCGATCACAGAATGGCAGAGGAATGGGAATCTTTTATCTATAATCTATCAAGTTTGCACCATTTGTAGAAATGAAACCACCGGTAACTATGAGGTGGCAAGAACTATTTTTTTCTGGAACAACCAATTATGAAAAACACCCCAAAACCAGTAGGTTGTTTATCAGACAAAAATTCATGAAATAACTTTTGTAGGCTAAGTCAAATTTAAGACCGTTTTAAGACATTTTAAGATCATAAAGATTGAAATTTAAGACCTACACGACGCATTAACCAGCAAATAACAAATAAAATTAGCATCAATATGCACTTTTTGTTTACATAAGCATTAAAATAATAACATCAATTATGGCTAGATTTTAAGTGTCTTGCAACATGTTATCTACTAACATGTACAAGTGCAAATAAGGTTTTGACAAAAAAGGTTTTATAAAACGATAAACCTCATATTTGAGCCTTTAAATAATTTTCAAGAGTAAAAAAAAAAAGATAAATTACTGACATGTACAATGCACATTAGATTATCTTTTATTATTAATAGTAAAATTTGTTCTGATTTTCCCGTGGCGTCTGTCGTTGCTATGCAACCATGCACTGCGCTCCCCAACGAAGTTTTAGTAGCTTTTGCGGAATTCTGAAATTGATACTTTTTTCATCTTGCTGCGCGTAGAAAAAACGGCCGCATCTCTTCTATAATGAGCGCGCTTGCCGCACGCCTACATTTGAAATAACAAACTTGAGCGCGCAAAAGACATGATGTGAACGGCCCCTTGGCGAGCTCCCTCCAGTCAGGCCACGAGCTACTGGCAGCTCGCGAGCGCCGTGTTGGAGACCCCTGCTCTACAGCTCCGCTTTGTAGGCTACGACTACTTTTTTGCTACTTTGTAATGACTTTCTGCGGCCAGCGTTTCTGGAAATGACTTTAAAAAAACGTCCAGACGGGAGAAGGAGAACTAATGTTGCCACTGGCAAGCTCCGGTCTGCTGTTGTGTGCCCGTGCTCCGCGCATGCAGGTGGAAAAAAGTTGCGCGATTAATTTACGTCACGTGATCGTCTTTTTTGATCGCGCTTTTGGGGTATTTTTAGCCAATATCGGCCGATCATGATTAAAGAAGATTAAAGAACATAGTCCAACGCTGTGGCACAACGAGCACACTCAGGCCCTTAAGAGAGCAGCCAGAAAAATGGAGCGCAACTGGAAGAAAACAAAACTAGAGGTATTTCGGATTTCATGGAAGGAGAGCACGATTGCTTACAGAGAGGCTTTAAAAGCTGCTAGATCTGCTTATTTTTCAACCCTATTAGAAGAAAATAAACATAATCCTAGGCAGTGCCGTCGCAGGTGGGGTGCGAGGCCCTGTGCGAACTTGAAATGCGAGGCCCTGCTCTTTGATGTGGAACAGTCACGCATAACTGTTCTAGTTCTATTGCACGCATAATCTCGCTCGACTCGCTGCAATACTTTTTTATCAAGTAGAATAATACAACATAATCATGAACATAGTCTGAGGCGCCGCAATAGGGCAGGCAAGACGGACTATTGCCTGGGGCCCCGCATTTTAAGGGGGCTACCGAGGGCTGATAATTTAAACAATCAGAAATGTTAATATAAAAACGCAGCAACATCTCTGCATCCCCCTCAGTTGGGCCCCTCTCTCGCTACGCTCGTTATGCTTTTACCTTTTTCAAACTGGTGCAGCGCTTACTCGCTGTAGGTAGAAAATGCATGATTTTATTTGTTAAACATGAAAAGGAATTATCCGTCTGGCATGGCAGCTCGCTCTAACTTTAACCTAGATAGGCCTTAATGTTCGCTAGTATAGGTGCATATCCAAGCGATTGTGCGGAGACGTGGAGCGCGCACTGCGGCAGGCGTCGGCGCGAACACTTTCATTTTCCTATCAACAGTGGAAACAACTTTAAATAGGCTACTCAATCTTTTCTGGTCATACAGAAAAGAATAATGCATCAGTCGCAAGTACTTTTATTTGTGTAAACTCTCAACAACAAGAAAACGTTGTGCTTTTGTAAAATAAAATAAAACAAACAGGGCCGAGCGCATCTCAAAAATGCGCAAACTGGAGCGCGTCTCAAAAATGAATTGAAACACAGTGTATAGCCTCAAAAACATGATGAATATTTCTATATAAAGCTTGAAATGTCCGCTTTTAAACTAAAAAATTCGAATCGAAAGCAAATACCGGCTGATTAGGCTGTAATCCATAAGGTGCATTTCTCTCTAAAGGCATCCACTTTACAGCGGAGATGTATATAGATATGTTTGCAGCCGACACTGATTTAAAAATATATATTTTTTATTAATAAACAATAAAAATGCCTCGTTATTTTTTCAGACATATTATCATTAGCCTGCTTTGGGGCAAGATTTATGCATGCGCTTGAGCGCGGAATAGGCTATTCCTCCATGCACTCAGTAGCCTATTTAAGCAGAAATTAATATAAACGTGAGATTAGTTGACTAATTGCTTAAACGAATGACTACTAGTCGACTATAAAAATCTTTATTCTATGGAAATTCTAATCAATGCATTTGGTTGACATTTATTTCATTAGTATCCAGCTCTTTACGTTAAATTAGTTGAGTTAACAATTAGTTAATGAACTAATAAAATAATAAAACAAAGATAAAACAAAGATTAAATTAAGATGCAAACTATATATTTCTATATAGCATTACATTGCGTGTTCCACCACAAAAGACAAAATTAAAAATAATAATAATAAAAAACGCAAGATTGCGAGGCCCCCTAGTGGCGCGAGGCCCTGTGCGGTTGCACAGTTCGCACAGCCTATGCGACGGCTCTGATCCTAGGTATTTATTTGAAACAGTGGCTAAACTAACGAAAAAGAAAGCTTCAAGCCCAGAAGTTTCCAAGCAACACAGCAGTAATGACTTTATGGACTTCTTCACTTATAAGATCGATAATATCAGGGACAAAATTATAACTACAACCGTCTACTACAGTATCGCATTAGGGAGTGCATTGTAGTCTTCCTAAGTACAAAATTGATTCATTTATTGCTATAGGAGAGGAAGAAATTTTCTTGCTAAATCATCTAAATCAAGAACATGTATGTTAGACCCTATACCGACTAAGCTACTGAAAGAGATGCTTCCAGATGTCATAGATCCTCTTCTTAATATCATTAATTCACCTTTATCATAAGGATACGTACCAAAAAGTTTTAAGCTGGCTATGATTAAACTACTTGTTAAAAAAACACAACTTGATCCTACAGAATTAGTCAACTACAGGCAGATACTGCACCTGGACTCATCCATGACGCATCCCTGAAGTGTCAGCCGGCGTGATGACTCTGACCTCCAACCAGATGAAAATGTATAAATACTCTAAATGTTCTGATCCAATCTGACTTGTAATGCTGCCTGAATCATAATCATACGCTGTTCGCACGTTGGCCAGAGGAGAACTGGCCACCGACTGAGCATGGTTTCTCCCAAGGTTTTTTCTCCATTCTGTCACCTGATGGAGTTTTGGTTCCTTGCCGCTGTTTGCCTTGGATTTTGGCTTTCTTAGTTGGGGACATTTATTATTCAACAATATTATTGATCTGCCTTACTTAAAGGTGGACGATGATGCAATTTTCTTCTAGAAACAAACTGTGTTGTATTATTTTCATGTTATCACTGTGAAACTGCTTTGATACAATCTGTATTGTAAAAAGTGCTATATAATTTTACCCAGAGAAAAATGTTGGATTATGCAACAGACATTATACAGCTTAGTGCCTTCACGCAGTTAATTAATAAACCATTGGTTTGTTATATCAGTCTTTTTTGCCAACTGATGGTTGTAAATTGATTAAAAAAACTGTTGATAAATTTTGTAATAATGTTTACGATTGAATATGATCAATATGTCCATATTGTATCTTTCAGCATACAAACATATTTTTTTTTACAATTTGTACCTGTAAATATTATGTATTAATACCTACGAATTAACAATGAGACTCGGCAATGCATACATCATTGACATTTTTTTAAATCAGAATGTTACCTTTAAGGACCAATATGTCAAGGCAAATAAGCCTTTTTAGTGTCAATTTTTTTTTATTATCCCAATATCTCTTATATACTTTTTCTTTGACCTACCTTCCTTATTTTTCTCCTATCTGCAGATCATAAGTAAAGAGTCTCTGTCACCAACATGAGTTGGAGCTTTCTCACTCGACTACTGGAGGAAATCCACAACCACTCCACGTTTGTGGGGAAAGTTTGGCTAACTGTCTTAATCATTTTCCGGATTGTTCTGACTGCAGTGGGAGGTGAATCAATCTACTCGGATGAGCAGACGAAGTTCACCTGCAACACTAAGCAACCTGGCTGTGACAACGTATGCTATGATTCCTTTGCCCCACTCTCACATGTCCGGTTCTGGGTGTTCCAGATAATCATGATATCCACCCCCTCTGTCATGTATCTGGGTTATGCCATCCATAAGATCGCCCGTACCTCGGAGGTGGAATGGCGTAAGAGCCAGATTTATCAAAACAGGAGCCGGAACACTCAGTGGAGAAATGGACACCACCAAGAGGAGGTCTGTGGAAATATAGATGATGATGAGGAGGATACAGAGCCAATGATCTATGAAGAAGACACTTTGGATGTGCAGGAGGTCAAACCAGAAACGGACAAGGGCAAAGGCCTAGATCCAATAAAGCATGATGGCCGCCGTAGGATAATGCAAGAAGGCTTGATGAGAATGTATGTGCTTCAGCTTTTATCCCGTGCCATCTTTGAGGTGGGATTCCTCACGGGTCAGTATCTCCTTTATGGCTTCCGTGTTAACCCTTCTTATGTCTGCAATAAGATCCCATGTCCGCACAGAGTAGACTGTTTTGTTTCAAGACCCACTGAGAAGACCATCTTTTTACTCATCATGTATGTGGTGAGCTGTCTTTGTCTGCTGCTCAATGTTTGTGAGATGTTCCACTTGGGGATTGGTACCTTCCGTGACAGTCTTCGTAAACGTCGAAACCAGGGCCAACGACCTTCCTACGGCTACCCTTACTCCAGGAACATTTCTAGTTCTCCACCAGGGTACAACCTTGTGGTTAAATCTGACAAACCAGGTCGCATTCCCAACAGTATCATCTTACATGACCAGAACATGGCCAGAGGGGTTTCAGAACAGCATTGCACAAGTCCTGATGAGAATATTCCATCTGACCTGGCTACCTTGCACCACCATTTACGAGTAGCACAGGAACAACTTGACATGGCATTTCAGACATACAACACAAAAAACACTCATCTTTCCAGAACTAGCAGCCCAGTATCTGGTGGCACAATGACTGAACAGAACCGGGTCAATACAGCTCAGGAGAAACAGGGTGCACGACCTAAAGCAAGCACTGAGAGGGCAGGGACAATAGTAAAAAATGGAAAGACATCTGTGTGGATTTAATGGCAAACACTTACCTGACTAGTTGAACCATTATCCTCAGACAACATTTTGTCCCAGCCAATGCAAACTACAGTCAGAGAGGGCATGATTGAGCATCATGTCCCCAGGTTGAGCAATAAACAAAAATGAAAAATAAATATTGTAGAAGGGTAGTATTCATTTCTACAACATTCTTTACAATGCGTATTCCCCCTTTCAGAATAATTCTTAATGTGCTTTTGTTTAATGTTATATTAAGTGTTATGCTCTATATTCCAAAGCATGCATGTGTATTGACCGTCTTGGAAATCTGTTAAACAATTTAGTCTTTAATGGATCATTGATTTAATTGAACTATATAAGAACAACCCCTATGTATCCACTCCATTTAAATAGTCCTCATAGCTGTAAGACACATGTTCTTCTTCTCTTTATGTTCTCCTATTGTTATTAGTCTCTGGCTCTGTTCCAAACCCAAGCGAGCTACCCATATAGCCCTAAGTTTTAAGGTATTTCCACGCTGGCGATGCCAAGGCTGTTCCAGTCAGTAAGCAACAAGATTATGCTCCTAAAATTCCTAATTTAACATCAGCATCACATGTATACTTTGTGGATAATGCAATCCCTGAATGCATTGTAATAAAAGTGTGATCAAATATGGTGGATGCAAGTTGCAAGAAACTCAACTATAAATATACTTGCTGTACATCATATAAAAATGTATTAATTAAAATTGTTATCTTGTAAAAAATGCACTTTCACACAACAAGTGTCTGTGCTATGTATTTTTGGCCTTATTACAACATCTTTATTATATATTTTTTTTTTTAAATCTTATTTACACATTTTTGGCTTAGCAATATGTGTTTTACGCCAAACTCAATTGCAATCAATTGTGAGCGTAAATTTTCTTGTGTGATCACGTGATGAGTTGTGCTGATGAGTGATCTTTAACATTGTTGTTATGTAAAAGATAGCTGCCTTTTTAGACAAGGTTTTGGAACAGAGCCTTTAACTCAAAATAATGAGAGAATTTTAATTTTGGAGTGTAGTATTCATTTAATTAATCTTAAAAAAGATTATGATGATTTCCAATTTTCTCAGTTTCTTCATTATGAATAAACATGGAGATATTAATGTGCATTAATAGCTTCTGTATGCATTCATATTATGTGGCACTAAAATGATGCATTGAGATTGCAATGATAAATTGTGCCATTGTCTTATGAAGGTATTTTAAAATTTGCAGTTCACCCCAAAATTTACATTTGTCATTATTTATTTATCCTCATGTCATTTCAAAACTCTATAAATGTTTTATTCTGTAGAATAAAATGTAATTTCAGTGAATGGGGACAGAGGGTTCCATGCTACAAAAAACACATTCAAAATATTATAAAAGTGGTCCAAATTGTGTGCTATATTCCAAGTCTTCTGAAGCGATACAACGCTTATAAAAATACATAAGCCTGAATGTCAGGATTAAGTTGGGCAGGTAAGAACATCTTCATCACTGCACACCTCATCAGGAACGCGACATAGCCATTCTGGGACTAGGGGGTCCAAAAGGGTGACTTAAAGCAGCATTACTTGTGATTTAACTTATTTACAATTTTTTCCAAAACCATTATGCATACAATTTATCTCTGAGCTGTCTGGGGTAAAATTATATCCACTTTACCTTTTGGCAAATTGGTGAAAGATTCTTATGAACACGTATAATTTGATTCTTACGAAACATACATTTTAGAGAAAAATAAAGTATAAATGTTCACCCATAAACCTAACCCTTAGTGGGGTGTAAGCAGATCGTACATCAATGTACGAATGAGATTTGCACCAATTCACCAAAACATACAATAGTTTTGAATTGCCATGAGTCTGTAGGGTGTAACTAGTATACTGCTTTTTTAAGGAACTATCATGAAATAAGACAGTTGCATTTGCTTTAACCTTCATGTTTAATAATTATCACACTTAATAATTCTTGAAAAGGATTTTTGAAAGAAGTTTTGAAAGCTCTGAAATATTTATTGTATATTATGGAAATGGATTTGAGTACTATGCAGTAGGTCTTCAAATTGTATTTTAGAATCCCCGTTCCAAAATGTGCCTTTACCATTTACGATTGTACTGATGATTTGTTTGTGATTATTAAGAACAATAATAAATTTAGGATTCATTTATCAAGATTCTTTGCCTCTGAGATTGTTTTGAATCACTGATAAATGTAATTTTTTTTCTAGTCAAGTCAAGTCACCTTCATTCATATATATACGCTTTTAACAATATAGATTGTATCAAAGCAGCTTTACAGTGATAATAGGAAATTAAAGTAACAGCGATTGTTTTGGCTTTACAGCAGCTCTAGGTTAAAGTTATTGACCAGCTAAAGTTAGATTTGATTGATTCAATTCCGTCGCAACGATAATTAGTTATTAACTTAGGGGCCGCTAACACGACACCATTCTAACAGAAAACCCTTAATGTGATCCGGCCGCTCATTTGCACAAAACAGTGCCTGGTGTCTTGAGAACGCAAACCATGAAATATGTTCCAAGGTACGAGCCTTGATAAATTTATAATACATAATTTTTTTAATCGTTTCCGCATAGCCACGTGAACCGGAATTATCCCGACAACGTTTTATCTGTACAGAGATAAAGGGAAGGGAGGGAGGCCTTCACAGGGGAGAGACTAGTTGACACTTCAGGACTGCGTTGTCGGCGTGTCCAGGCGCAGGTCCTTCATCAGATCCGGATACGGCCTGGATCCAGCGGACTGCGGTAAACCTCGGGATAAACAGAGAGACTAATATTAGCGTACATCCTTCTTATGATGTACCAAGTACATCAGGATTTATGGGAAGTTCCCGGTTCCGGCTGATCTGAACTATGCAGCCTAACATTGAGTTATAGATGTGCTTGTACTTGAGCGAGCTCTTAACGCATTATAGTCCTTCACGTCTACTGCGATCTGAAAATTCCGGCCAGTTAATAATACCTAGAATATCAAAATCGACTGCTGGCTGTAGATCCTTTTCCTATTTAGCACCAAAACTTTGGAACAGTCTTCCTAACATTGTCCGGGAAGAAGACACACTCTGTCAGTTCAAATCTAGACTAAAAACACATCTCTTTGGCCTAGCATACACATAACAGACTTCTTATAGACTTCTATAATTCAATGTTAGGCTGCATAGATTAGAACAGCCGGGACCGGGAACACTTCCCGTAAATCCTGATGTACTTGGTACATCATAAGAAGGATGGCGTCTACGCTAATATTAGTCTCTCTGTCTATCCCGAGGTTTACCGCTGTCCACCGGAACCAGGCCGTATCCAGATCTGATGAAGGATCAGTACCAGGACACGACGACGCCGCTGACCTGAAGTGTCAACCAGTCTCTCCTCCTCTCCACTCCGACTTCAACCAACCGGAACTGGACAAATACTCTGATTCATTCTGACTTCTGACCTGTAATGCTCCTGAATCATGATCATCCACTGTTCGCTCATTGGCCAGAGGAGAACTGGCCCCCGACTGAGCCTGAGTTCTCCATTCTGTCACCTGATGGAGTTTTGGTTCCTTGCCGCTGTTGCCTTGCCTTCTGGCTTGCTTAGTTTGGGACATTTAATATTCAACAATATTATAGATCTGCCTTAAGGTGGACGATGATGCATTTTTTTTTTGTTTGTATTATTTTCATGTTATCACTGTGAAGCTGCTTTGATACAATCTGTATTGTAAAAAGCGCTATATAAATAAAGGTGCCTTGACTTGACTTGACTAGATGTCTATAATGCGTTATGCTAGGCCAAAGAGATGTGTTTTTAGTCTAGATTTGAACTGACAGAGTGTGTCTGATTCCCAGACAATGTTAGGAAGATTGTTCCAAAGTTTTGGTGCTAAATAGAAAAAGGATCTACCGCCAGCAGTCAATTTTAATATTCTAGGTATTATCAACTGTCCGGAATTTTGAGATCGCAATAGACGTGAAGGACTATAATACGTTAAGAGCTCGCTCAAGTACTGGGGAGCTAAACCATTTAGCACTTTGTAAGTAATCAGCAATATTTTAAAATATATACAATATTTAATAGGGAGCCAATGCTGAGTGGACAGAACCGGACTAATATGGTCATACTTCCTAGTTCTGGTAAGAACTCTAGCTGCTACATTTTGGACTAGCTGTAGATTGTTTATTAAGCGTGCAGGGCGACCACCCATAATAGCATTACATTAATCTAGCCTTGATGTCATGACTCATGTACGCATTAACTAATTTTTAGTAATTGACGTAATTTAGATATATTTTTAAGATGAAAAAATTCGGTTTTACAGACACTAGACACATGACTTTCAAAAGAAAGATTGGTATCAAAGAGCACACCCAGGTTCCTAACCGACAAATTAAATCAAATCAAATCAAAGTTTATTTATAGAGCACCTTTTTACGACAGCAGGTGTTCACCAAGGTGCTGTACATACAGAAAAAAACATCAAAGCAAAAAACGACAAGTAACAAGTAACTCTCATACTGTGTTATATGCAGTACCATACAAATATGTTTTTAAATGTGATTTAAAAACTGCAAGTGAAGGTGCCTGCCTAATGTACAAAGGTAAATTATTCCAGAGTTTCGGGGCCATCACTGCAAAGGCACGGTCACCTCTGCTCTTTAATCTTGCATTGGGAGAAACCAAAAGCAGTTGCCCAGCAGATCTAAGTGCTCTGGATGGAACATATGGCTGTAATAGATCTGAGAGGTATTTAGGAGCAGTATTATTTAATGATTTACAAACTAAGAGTAAGATCTTAAAATCAATTCTAAAACGAACTGGCAACCAGTGAAGGAAAGCTAATATAGGTGTAATGTGATCCTGTTTGCGTGTCCTTGTTAATAGACGTGCAGCCGCATTTTGTACCCTCTGCAAACGTGTTAGAGATGCCTCACCAATCCAATGCCTACATATAGACTATTACAATAGTCCAGGCGGGATGATATAAAAGCGTGGATGACCTTCTCAAAATCAGTAAAAGATACAAAAGACTTGACTTTAGATAATTGCCTTAACTGATAAAAACATTATTTAAGTACCAAATTAATCTGTTTATCTAGTTTAAAGTCACCGTCCATTAAAACACCTAGGTTTTTTACAACGGGCTTCACATATGACTTTAAATCGCCAAGATCTACATCAGGGGTATTGATGGTACCACCAGGTCGAAACAAAATGATTTCAGTTTTATCTTCATTAAACTTTAAGAAATTGGAGGCCATCCAGGCTTTAATATCCTCAAGACATCTCAACAAAGGTGCTATAGAGCTTGCATTGTTTCGTTTCAAAGGCAGATAGAGTTGCGAATCATCTGCATAACAGTGAAACGAGATGCCATGTTTCCTAAATATGGACCCTAAAGGTAATATATATAAAGAAAATAAAATGGGTCCAAGAATGGAACCCTGAGGGACTCCACATGCAAGAGATGCAGTGGAAGACACAAATTCCCCAAGACGTACCGAGAAAGTTCTTTCACCCAGATATGATCTAAACCATTGTAATGCGGTACCCTTTACACCAACACAATGCTCAAGACGAGAGAGCAGTACATTGTGATCTTAGGTGTCAAAAGCAGCAGTAAGATCTAATAGCATAAGAACAGCATAGTTACCTGTGTCAGTGGCCAATAATAAATCATTATAAACTTTTAACAGGGCAGTTTCTGTGCTGTGAAGTGATTTAAAACCAGATTGATAAATTTCTTGCAAACCATGCAAGTCTAGAAAGGATAGTAATTGTTTAAAAAACACTTTTTCCAATACTTTAGAAAGAAACGGGAGTTTCGAAATGGGCCTAAAATTAGCAAGAACCGATGAATCCAGGTTTGGTTTTTTCATCAGTGGTTCCACTATTGCGTGTTTAAAATGTAAGGGTACAACTCCATGAATAAGACTACTATTTACAATCAAAAGTATTGTAGGGCCAAGGGTTTCAAAAACCTTTTTTAGGAAATCTGGGGAAACAATGTCTGTGGGGCAAACAGATGGATTCATTTTGTCAATGATGTCTTTTAAACAAGCAAGAGACACTGGCTCAAACTGATTAAAAACAAAGGAACATACAGAGGTAGACGTATCAGCAGAAGGGTGAACAATATTAGCTCTAACAGTCATAATCTTGTCAATAAAAAACTGCAAAAAGTTTTCACATGTTTCTTTGGAAAATTCCAAAGTCATTTGTTGAGATGTATTTAAAACATAATTAATAGTGTTGAACAGAACACCAGGGGCCTGTTTCAGAAAGGAGGTTAAGTGAAAACTCTGAGTATGTTAACCCTGAAAAGAGGGAAACTCTGGGTTTTCCGTTTCAGAATGGGAGGTAAATCAAACCCGAGAAAGCAGAGTAAGTCAAGCCCGTTTCTGAAAGAGAGGTAACTTATACTCAGAGTCAGTTACCATGGCAACTTACTCTGTGAACCTAACCTGGTCGGGAGCAGGTTTTCTTCGGTAAACCCAGAGTTTCTTGCGGTCTCCTCCCCTTTTTTAAAGAGGAAGCGGTGTTTAAACACTTCATTCATTCTTTCTGTACATTTATTTATTGCTGTTTTTTCCGCTGTTTTAAAAAAGAAATTAATAAGATGAAGTATATATATAACTCCTTAACTGGCAACTGAAAATACAGTACATTAGAGTTACATCATGTAGTTCTTAACAAATTCTACAGAATTAAACTGTGGCATTTACTGAAAATCACTTGGGGGATAAGAATGTCCGTTTATAAACTTCGATTCTATAGGCTACGCCACATACAAATGTGAATGTGTAGATTGTCTGATGTGTAGACACATAATATTAACATTACCCTGTAGGCCTCTCTGTAGCGCAGAAACTGTTTCTTCATATCCATCATCCTGTGAAGATGAGCATTTGTACACTTTATAACACTATTTGTCATAATTTCTGGTGTATTGAGTAGGCAACTTACAACTGTCTGGGGTTCTGTTGGGACAGGAGGCTCCAAAAGACAGATATTAGTCTCTAGATAGATATTAGTCCCAATATCAGAATCTATTGGGACCAACGAAAAACCCAACCCAAAGTAAAATAAATGGAAATATCAAAAATACCCTATATAAAAAATAACACATAGACCTCTTACATTTTATGAAGGCCCTTGGATCTCCGGGAGTGACCGGCTCTGATGAAGGAATTCCCTCAGCCAAAAATGCTGCTGCACTGCTAGACACTGGATGCTATTTAGTTATTTAATATGTCAAATGTTTATAAAGTCAGGTAGCCTACACCCATGATATGCTCAAGCCTTACCTGATTTAATTATGGTTTTATATATATATTTTTTTCAGCTGCTGCCACATTCTTTTAATGCCTGCAGGATTGCACCTAGCCTACATGCAAATTAAAATTAGGTTGAATAACTGTTCTTCCAGTTTCACCTGATATTATAACAGTTAGCCTACTCTAAAATAGTTATTAATTACTAACTACAAATTACATCTTCAACAGTGTAATTAGATTAATGTAATAATTACTATATTTAGAAAGTATTGGTCTACTTATTACTAATTACTAAATCCCATATCAACCTCAACCACTTGAACAATACAATGAGGAGAGACAAGAAACTGCACTTTTAATGCTTTCAAAATGAACAATGTACAATTGCATAAATTATTCTTGAATTGACCAAAGTGTGTAGAGGGAGAAGGTTACATTCAAAATATACCTTTAAAAAATGTATGTTAAATCCACTGTTGTTTTATACAGAATTGTTCTATAGTCTATGCAGTAGCCTATTTAATGTAATTACATCATATTTTATTTTAAATTACAGAAGAATTAAGAGTAATCCCTTTAATTAAATTACAATATTTAGATTACTTGGTAATTAATTACACCCAACACTGTATAACAGGTATTCCTCTTTGTGTCTGGCGCTGTTGCCATGGTGACTCATAATATCTGGGCTCCATTGATAATGGCTTTTTATAGTTGTGGTGCACGCGCTCAACTCAGAGTCAGTCAACTTAGAGTTGATTGAACTAACTAATTTCAGCTGATCTGAAACCGAAAACTCAGAGTTTCCCATCTCAGGGTAAGTCAACTCAGAGTTCAAGTTTTAACTCAGAGTTGGTTGAACCTCTTTATTGAAACAGGCCCCTGGTTTGTGAGAATTATTTGCGATGACATTTGAAAAATACCTTGACTTTTTTTTACAGTTTTTTTGATATATAAACAAGCTGACAACGAGGACTTGATAGAGCAGCCATCAAGTGTTCTAGGTTATAACGTGAGGAAGTTTTTTGTCCAATAATTAGAATCTCTGTTTTTTCAGAATTAAGTAGTAGGATATTGCTAGTCATCCAGTTTTTTTATATCAGCTATGCATTCCGTTAATTTTGTGAATTGGTATGTTTTGTCAGGGCGTGAAGAAATTTAGAGCTGAGTATCATCAGCAATACAGTGAAAACTAATGCCATGCTTCCTAATGATATCTCCTAAGGGAAGCATGTACAGAGTGAACAGCAACGGTCCTAGTACTGAGCCTTGTGGAACATCATACTGAACTTTTGATCTATAAGACATCTCTTCATTTACTGCTACAAACTGATAAAGGTCAGATAAGTATGATTTAAACCATGCTAGTGCAATTCCACTACTGCCAACATAATTGTAGTTAGCAGATTGTCATCACTCAATGGCTGGCTGTCTAATTGGTGTCCACGAAATAATATAGAATTCATAGACAATTGGAAAAGTTTTTGGGGCAGACCTGACCTAGCCAAGACAAGAGATGTCTTAAAAGTGCATGGGCAGTATGGAAATGGATACGAGTGTCTGTGTCCATATACCAACCTGAAGTGTTTTAAAAGCTTAGATCTGGATGTGTGAGAAGAGCCTCTCTGCACGTCACATGTAGGACTCCAAAATTCTGAGGAAACAAAAAATTAAGATGTGAGTCATCAAAGAATAATAATAATAATCGAAAAAAATATAGGTTGCCAACTATTAAACTGTAGTAAAATTATGTTGGATAACCTAACAAGCTTACCTTACTAGATGCTAGATGCCATCTTATTCAAGTCAGTGTCAAATTTGCTTATTGCCATATCGGCCTATGTGTTATTCGGTGCTTCAAGTTTCAGAGTTATTACTTAACATTAAATAAAAATGCTCAACATTTAGGCAATTATTAAAATTGACAGATAATTAATAAACTTGATAAAACTGCTTTATTAGGGCACAACATGGAGAAACGTCCCGGGTTACATATGTAGTAGTTCCCCTAGTTCCCCGAAGGGAGCGGACGCTGCGTGGAAACGCGGTGGGAAAGCCTCCAGCGTAGTGCGTCTGAAGCATGAATTAAATCAGTCAATGGCGAGACGGAATGTCATAGGCGAGTGACGTCATCGACCAGGAAACTATAAAGCACCCCTGAAGCGAGATATAAGTGGGTGTCTCCCAAGAGAAACTCCACTCAAAGGGGCATGGTGAGCAGCCAGGGCCACCACGTATACCTTCAGTGTCGAGTGGGATAACCCCGTGGAGAGACGGTCCTGCAGGAACTCCAGCACTGTACCAACCGGGCAGCTAACTGGGTCCTGATGGCGCTCTTCACACCAGGAGGTGAAAAGTTTCCACCTTGCGGCATATAACTTCCTTGTAGCGGGAGCTCTGGATTGGAGAATGGTTTCAACGACCTCAGTCGAGAGACCGGATTCTAGGAGCTGAGCCCCCTCAGAGGCCAAGCCCACAGTCTCCATAACTCTGGGCAGGGGTGCAAGATCGACCCGCTCGCCTGAGATAGCAGGTCCCTCCTGATCGGAATCTCCAGGGGAGAGCCGTCGAGGAGGGACACAAGGTCCGAAAACCATACTCTGGCCGGCCAGAACGGGGCGTAGGCTGTAGAGTAGGCTGACTCCGTCCCGGCAAACCCTTTCCAAAACTCCTGGGAGCAGAGTAATCGGGGGAAAGCATACAGGCGTCACCTCGCGACGCCTGTACCATAGCGTCCAACCCCAATGGAGCTGGAAGGCTGAGAGAGAATCACAGTGGACAGTGTGATGTCTCCCTGGAAGCAAATAGGTCTACCTCGGCATGACCGAAATGTTCCCAAAGGAGCTCCACCACATCGGGGTGAAGTCTCCATTCCCCGGGCCTCGGCCCCTGCCTCGACAGGATGTCTGCCCCCCGATTCAGATACCCCGGGAGATAAATCGCTCTCAAAGACAGAACTTTCCCTTGGGACCATAGAAGGATCTGACGAGCTAGCTTGTATAGTGAGCGCGACCGCAGACCCCCCTGATGGTTTAAGTAAGAGACCACCGATATGTTGTCTGAGCGGACAAGCACATGGTGGCCCCTCAGGTCTGTGAGGAAGTGTTTCAGGGCCCGAAACACCGCCAACATTTCTAGTCAGTTTATGTGCCACGAGAGATGATGGTCCTGCCACAGACCCTGAGCCCAGCCCATGAGGGAAGCATCCGTCGTTAGCGTTACACAACGACAAGGAGCTCCCAGCACGGGACCTTGGGACAGGAACCAAGGATCTTTCCACATGACCAGGGCGCGAAGACACCAAACTCATGATCGTGCGGAGCGGATTTCCCCTAGGGGAGAATCCCTTCGTTCTGAGCCACCACTGAAGTGGTCTCATGTGCAATAGGCCAAAAGGAATAACGTTGGACGCTGCTGACATGAGACCTAACAGTCTCTGGAACTGTTTCACAGTGAGTAGCTGGCCTAGCTTGATGTGATTTACTGCAGCGAGAATCGAAGCAATACGAGCAGGGGAAAGTTGTGCCTGCATCGTCGTTGAATCCCACAGTACACCGAGAAAGGTGGATCTCTGAACTGGAGAAAGCACACTCTTCTTGGCATTGAGCCTCAACCCCAACTTCTTGATGTGAGCGAGGACAACATCTCAATGCCGAACCGCCTGAGACTGCGATTGAGCTAAAATCAGCCAATCGTCGATGTAGTTCAGAATACGGATACCCTGTAAACGCAGCGGAGCTAGAGCCGCATCCATACATTTCGGGAACGTTCGGGGTGACAGTGCTAGGCCGAACGGAAGAACCCGGTACTGGTACGCTTCGCCCCCGAAAGCGAACCTTAGGAACTTCCGATGTTGAGGAAGAATAGACATATGGAAGTAAGCGTCCTTCAGATCTATCGTGACAAACCAGTCCTCGGATCTGATTTGTGACACGATCTGTTTGAGAGTGAGCATCTTGAACTTGAGCTTCCCTACAGTGCGATTTAAAAGACGCAGATCTAAAATTGGACGCAACCCCCCGTCTTTCTTTGGAACAATGAAGTACTGGCTGTAATAACCTGACTCCCTGCCGGGAGGAGGAACCCGTTCTATAGCTCCTTTTAGCAGAAGAGTCATAACCTCCTGTTCCATCACCAGAGCCTGCTAGGGGCCCACCACAGTGGGAAGGACCCCTCTGAACCGAGGCGGATGAGACCTGAACTGTATAGCGTACCCTCTTTCGATTGTATGCAGGATTGTCCCACTGAGACACATTGGGAAGATTTCTCCACTCCACTAGAAAATCTACTAAGGGTACCAGCCCCTCGAGGCTGGCCTCTGGAATATTTTGAGAGGCAGACACAGTGCCCTGTAACGGCGCACCGGCAGGGAACGACCGATCTGATCTGATCAATCTAGAGCCATCCTCGGAGGGGGCAAGCGTCCCTCGGGAAAGCGGAAATCCTTCTGTGCCCTGGCGCAAGAGCAGGTTGACAGAACGGACCCCTGAGGGTACAGAGAGAGAAAGGGCACCGTATGATGAGGTGTACTCCGATTTCCCTCGGAGGGGGCCACCCTCAGAGTCCTGACGTTTATGGCGCCAGGGCTTCTTTTTAGACGCGGCCTTCTTAGCGATGATGACTGTCCTCAGATCATCCCTATCGCGAGAAGGCCGCGTCTGAGAGCGCCCCGCCTCGTCCCTCTAATTTCTCTGAGGGGGGGCACGAGACGCAACGCTCTGTCTCTGTTGCGCTCTTTTCGAGGAGCTACTCGACGACTGGGGCTGCCCCTTACGTTCAGCAGCCCCGGGAATCTTGACTTTCAGCGGGATACATTTTTGAAACGCCGCCGCCTGCTTTTTCTCTTCCTGGAACCTCTCGATGACAGTATGAACTGCATCACCGGCGCTTTAAATGACGATGCCGTTTCGGGAGAGAGATAGCTCGCGAGTGCCTCCTCCACCCTCGGCATCGACACATAACCAAAAGATTTAGCTCCCATATTATTAGTGTAAGCATTAGAATGAATGGTGTAAACTCTTGATGAAGACGGTCTAACCCAGGACTTCGACACCTCAGTGTGAAGGTCTGGGAAAAACAGCAGGCTGTGAAGGCTGAGCGCGAGACGGCAGAAATCTCTCATCTAATTTGCTTTTATGACGAGACTCCTGCCTATCTAGTGGCCACTCGATGTTGAGCTTTTCAACAGCACGAGTTAAAACATCAAACATCTCTTCTTCAGCTGGAGAATGAAGTGACGAGTCTTCAATCTCTTCTGTGTCAACACTTTCAACATCCAGGTCCTCAGAACTGGATAGTTTAAATTCTTGCGCCCCGCCCTGGGCAGAAGTAACCGCAGTGCGTGCTTCTGAACCGGGGATAGGGGTGCTGGATCTCGCCGGTGAAGGATGAGATAAGGCGGGGCCCGTCTCATTCCCCTCGGTGAGATCCATTTGCGAACCCCACGACTGGCGTAGCCGCTCTGCCTCGACAGAAGCGGGACCCGAGCCGCGGGGAGCGCGCAGTGAACCGTTCTCCTCAAAGAGCGATCGCAGCGTCCGTAGTGGAAGACGCTCGCAATGCTCACAATCAGCTCCCTCGAGAGCTGACTGGGCATGCTGCACTCCTAAACAAGCAACACATAGTTGGTGTGAACCCGCCTGTGATGCATCGGGTACAGGGAGGAACACACCTCCTATAATGATGCTCGCTCGCTTTTTCCACATTACTCATGTTTTTTTTATATGATCATATATATATATATATATATATATATATATATATATATATATATATATATAGTGATAAACTCCTGCCCAATAACAACTAGAGACAGACAAACACAATCGACAGATTCCACACACACAGAGCGCTGCTGAATTAACAAAAGCTGTCTCGCTTGTGATTCAGGGGTGCTTTATAGTTTCCTGGTCGATGACGTCACTCGCCTATGACGTTCCGTCTCGCCATTGACTGATTTCATTCATGCTTCAGACGCACTGCGCTGGAGGCGTTCCCACCGCGTTTCCACACAGCGGTAGTTCCCTGAAGGGGAACTCTTCTTACCTAGCAATTTAATAAAAAATAGGTAATTTGTCGTTTTTTGTTTGGGTGAATTTAAAGGTTACACTTTATTTTGATAGTCCACTTTAGACATTTCACTAACTATAAGTAACTGTTTAACTACATGTCAACTAACTCTCATTAGAGTATTAGTAGACTGTCAGTAGACTGTTGGTTATGGTTAGGTGTTAGGGTTAGGAGAATAAGTGGACTTGTAGTTGCCAAGTTACTTATAAAAATGTCTGTTCGGGGACCAACAAAATAAAGTGTAAGCAGATATTAAGTAGACATTCTACTCTAATGACAGTTAGTTGACATGTAGCTGCAAATTTACTTATACTTAGTAGAATGTCTATAGTGGACTATCGAAATAAAGTGTTACTAATTTGGTTATTATCAAAGTCATATAAGGGCTAAAAAACACTAACAACAAGGTCAAAACCACTTGAGGAATACAGCAACTTCAATAAAATACCAACAAAACATAAGATTATCCGCGATTGACTATTTTAATCTACTGACAGCCTTAATATTAAAGGATAGGCTGAGTAAAATAACTCACCTGTTTGTCCAGATTAAAACAAAATGTTGATTACATCCTCTAGACTCTAGAGCATGATTTGATTCCCACAAAAGGGAGAAAGAGTGCTAAAGGATGAGCGCTTTAATTTCAATGGATGAGCGTTGAACCGACGTGCTTTTAAATATTTACGCATGCGCAAATATAACTCCACCTGTTGACCAAAGTGCAGTACTGCAGAAGTAATACAACTGCATTTCGTTTATTTAACTTAAGTGAGGTGTAAATTTGAGAAATTACTTTGTCAAATTCTGTCAACACAGCTGTTTTATTTTTAATGCACAAACATAAGAGCATTATTTAATTTGAACATGGTTACATTCTTTGGACCAACAACAGCCATATTTTTTTTATTTTTTTGTGTGTAGTTTTTCTTTATCCCGCAGCACATCCTTGACTTGAATAAGTTGACTTGTAGTTGCCAAGTTACTTCTCAGTAGAATGTCTGTTGTTTATTTACACAAATAAAGTGTTAGCAGATATTAAGCAGCAAACAGTCTACTAATTATCTAATGACAGTTAGTTGACATGTAGCTGCAAAGTTACTTAGTATGAATGTCTAAAGTGGACTATCGAAATAAAGTGTTACCGATTTCACTTTAACAATTAGTCAACTCGACGATGACACTTGTTTATTTCTGAATAACAAAGATCAGGTCCCTGTTATTCTAGAGACACTTGAACTGTTCTTAGGCCTCAGGTCTATCAGTGAACCAGTCTAAGAGTGAGATTATGGCTGTTCACCATCTGGATGATTCAAGTATATCAAGTGACAAAGGTTTCATTTTTGTTACAGAATTATTAATTCAGTTATAATTACACTGAATTACACTGTTAATTATTTTGGGACATATGTATCTTCAAAAGAATAGTTAAAACTAATTCATTGTATTTCCCGAAACTACTTCACCTTATCAAACTTGAAAAGATGTATAATCCTGTTTAGTTATTGGTTCTCTTCCGGCTCTCACTGTTGGAAGCCTTTCTATTAGGGATACATTTTTATAATATTTTTATTAGAAAAATCTTAACTAAGTATTTCACCTAAGGCATTGGTGAAATGGAAACAGGATTTTCATTCCCCTTTTTTCAGAATCTGTGGTCAGATATTAATAAATATGAAATAATTGAAGGCCTACATTTATTTTTTAGTTGTTGTCATTATACCAAATTGTTTTGGTCCAAAGTTTCTAGGTTTATTGTGTAGGACTCTTCCATTTCCATATATGGTTTGAGTGATCACTGACAAAGTATCGCGAGAGCGACGGTAAACCTTCGCCATAGTAGGATTCGTATTTCGCTTCAAACACAACATTCGCAATGCAGTATGGGAATAAAAATGGAAGGTTGGTGACAAGATAACACAAACTCTCGTTCTGTGGAGCTTTCATAGTTGCGCTGAGGAAAACTACACAATGCAACGGGTGATTTTGTTTGGCAGTGCCTTCAGAGCGATCGTGGCAGGATCAGGCGGACTTCATGCGCACTATTTTCTCTATACGAGACATGAGAGTGTGAGCAGGACTCAGATTAGAAAACACTCTCAAGATCAACCCACCAACTTTAGCTGTTACAGTTTACCACACAGGACTCTCATCAATGTGTCTGGACAAGACATTCATTCATTTCTTCAAGGTATAATAACCAATGACACAGCTCTTCTGGCAGAGGATGCACTGCGTGCGATGTATGCACACATGCTCAATGTTCAAGGCAGGACACTGTATGACATCATCATTTACAGGTAATATGCTGCATTGTTTTAGCGTTTCATATGTTTGAATGGTAAACTAGACACGGACTGTAATATTAAGATTATTTTAGAGGTGCTGGAATTTTGTAAATAAGACAAGTAAAATGTGGGCGTGACCTCAGCATTATCTCACTGTCCCACCCTGGACTTGTTGTTAGCTACTGATAAAGTCTGTAAAGTCAATGTGGGTTTTAGCAGTTCATAAACATTAAATGATGTTGATATGTTCAAAGTGGCATACAAATGAGTGGTACAAACAGATATGATTAATCCACATGAAGAAAACAGGTAGAAGTAAATAGCTCTCACATTTCAATTGAATACATTATACAACCCTATTGGGTTAGCTCCGTGTCAGCTCAACCCCTGATACATTTTTTGATTATGATCTTTTTTTTTTCTGGTGAAAGAAATACATAAATGAAAGATAATCCACTTTTTTGTGGAGGGGGTGTCAAAATATATATATTTTTCACCTGAGATTTGGAGCCAATTTATAGGGGGATAAATATGACTTCAGAAAGATGGCTGCATCATTATTTTATTTTTACACAGAGATCGCTAGGTACATTAGTTAAATATGTTTACTTGGCAATCTTTGTTTCATCATATGCCAACAGTGAAAGTAAATAAATGGGAAAAAGCACTTACAAGTGTTTTTTGCCCCAAGTTTGCATGCCTGTAACTCAAGAGGTATTAAAGATATCTTGATATCCTTTTAGATACTGGTAGACTTGTAGTCAAGACCGCATAAACCGAGACCAAGACACTACCAAGACCAGAGGGTATCGAGACCAAGACAAGACCAAGACAGATCAAGTTGAGACCGGAGGGGGAAAAAAAAAACAGACTAGTGTTGAAGCTAAGCAATAACCTGTATGAATTCAAGAACAGCAGCACACTATGTCATGGGTGTGACTGTGAGCTCACTGTAAATGTTTTTGCAGACTGGGTGAGATCAACTATGTGTAGCAATTGGATGACGGCTGTTACTGCACTATTAGGCTCCCTTAAAGGATTAGTTCACTTTTAAAATGAAAATTCTGTCATCATTTACTCACCCTTAAGTTGTTTCAAACCTGTATGAATTTCTTTCCTCTGCTGAACACAAAGGAAGATATTTCAGAAGAATGTCAGTAACCAGACAGTTCCTGGTTCCCATTGACTTCCATAGTAGGAAAAAAATATACTATGAAAGTCAATGGGAACCAGAAACTGTTTGGTTACTGACATTCTTCTAAATATCTTCCTTTGTGTTCAGCAGAGGAAAGAAATTCATACAGGTTTGAAACAACTTAAGGGTGAGTATATGATGACAGAATTTTCATTTTAAAAGTGATCTAATTCTTTAACTTTTGTGTACTGTTGAGGACTGACATGACTGGTACTGACTGGTTCATCTGACAAAAACATCAAACACCTCCAACACCATCTTGCTCCTCCAACAACTGCCTAAAGAATGATATATGTAACCAATTGAAATTATACTTAATGTGTAATGAAATCGTAACTAGAGGTCGACCGATTCATCGGTTTTGCCGATTAATCGGCACCGATTGTTGACTGGTGGAACTATCGTTATCGGCAAAAATATATACCGATAGTATTTCCTGGTTGCGTCCATTGCTGGAGCGGCTGAGAAGCGCACGCTGTCATTCATTACACAGTGTCAGAGCTGAGAAGGGTCTGCTGGCATGATGCAGTACAAGAGCGGCCTCTAGAGGTGTAATAAAAACTCGTGCCTCGTGTTGTTTATTTCGACACGTGATTCTGCGTGCTGCACTGAGAGCACATGCTGCTCGGAGAGCGCTGACATCAGATGCGCGTTTAAAGCACCGACAGCTCAAATGTATGTACAGTACATTTTGTCATATCATTATAAAGTGATTAATTTGTTGACTAAATGCTGCATTAGTAGAGAAAGAACAGCACAACAGTATGTTTGTTTGCCTTCGAGGCTGAGAGGACGCTAACATTAGTAGTACCTCAAGCGGTTAAAACACTGACAAACATAAACGTAAGTCCGGCCTAAATGTTTAATGTCACAATTGTTACCTCTATTTGCATTAGTTCATATCCAGCTGGTCACTTTTATGCATTAAATATGCAGAGAAGTTGCATATTTAAAGCTAGAGACGTAAGCAAACTGATATGTTCATACAGCCGACAGAAACATAAACGAATCAGAAAAGCATTCGATTTCGGTTATTTTTTTTTTTTCATCTTCACTTTAATACAAATTTTGTTACTTTTTTATTAATTAAGTTGGCTTGAAAATAACAGTTAAATAGTTACATTTTGAATGTAACTGGTTTTATTTGTTATTTAGAGTATTACTTTTTGTTTCAGTTTGAATGAATGTCTTTTATTGACTTAAATATTTATTCACATTTATATATTTATTTCATTTAGCATGTTTTCATGGTTCAATACAGTTTTTTTATTTTTATAATAAAGTTCAGCACTGTTTTACTTGGAGTGTTATGTTTGTTTTTATCCAGTATCAATTTTAAAAACTATCGGTTCATTAATCGGTTATCGGCAAGTATGGCCCAACCTAGCTATCGTTATCGGTAAAATCCACTATCGGTCGACCTCTAATCGTAACATCAAATTAAAGATACACAATTATAAACTTGGATAAGGCCTAATGTTTAGTCAACACAACGGAGATATGCAGATGATATTTAAAAGACCATTTATTTAGTCTAACACCATCTTAAATACAATACTGTAATCAAACAACACACACACACACCGTTGGCGGTGCGCTCAAAGTCATCTGTCAGTTGTGCAGTTACCCAAAATCTCTTGAATGAAGTTAAAACCCATCATGTCACTGATATGTGATTTTTAAATCAAGTGATCAAAGTGCTCGATGCGCTGCGATCAGTGGCGCAGATACAGTGTTTTCTCGTGTGGCTCACGCACACACCGCACTGTCTTCACTCGGACGCGCGCTTCAATCCATTGCGGATACTCTCTATTCGTTCTGGTGAAATCACAAAACATAATGCACACAAACGTGTCGCTGCTTGATATACAACCACTGATGAACATAATAGGTTTTAATGAGAAAAAAAAAAACTAAACGAGAAAAAAAAACTATACGAGTGCGGATTAGAACCCAGAAGCTCTGACACAGTTGGCGAAAGTTTTACCGCTGGACCATTAAGATATACATTGTTCATATAGGCAAATATAAATATTATAATAATAATGTTGCATTATCGAACGCTGTGTCGTCGTGGATATTGTAGTATTGTATTGCTAAATCCCCCGACCACAATGTCTGTCTGAGACAGCGAGACCTAGACAAGACCGAGAGGTTCGAGACCAAGACAAGACCAAGACCAAAGACCGTCAAGGCCGTGACAAGACCGAGACCACGTAAAAGTGGTCTCGAGACCAAGACTGGTCTCGAGACATACATCACTAGATACTGGTTCCCTTTTGAGGCGATAACTTTGACATTACGCCGTGTGACGTATATGGGAACTCGTCCCCTTCTCCACTTTTGCTGAAATCTTATGGGCTAACGCCAACTGGGGACAGCTGGCCAATTGACGCGAAGCATGCAAATACTTACAGGTCCGTGGGCAGTATAAAATGCATGGGCACAACAATTACGTCAGAATCTCTTTCTTCACGCTTCTATCATCGTGCTATCACACTAAATCATCGTGCTATTAGTCATCGTAGAAGGTGCACTTAGAAAATTAGTTATCTTTGGCTGCTTCATGCCAGATCTGTGCGGGCCCCATCGACCCGCTCCAATCGCTGGTTGGCGGCGCCGTTGCAGACCCTGACATCATTCGGGATCTGCGATCAGCAACGGACCTCACACTGATGGCCACCAAGTGCTCTGCACAGGCCATTGGCTGCTCCATGGAGTTCTTGGTCGTCCTTAACAGGCACCTATGGATTGGGTTAACACTGTGTTATCCCCTTAACACAGTGTTTCTCAACCCTGTCCCGAAGGACCCCCAACACTGCACGTTTTCTTTGTCTCCCTAATCAAACACACCTGATTCAACTCATCAGCTCATTATCACATGGGTTAATGAGCTGATGAGTTAAATCAGGTGTGTTTGATTAGGGAGACAAAGAAAACGTGCAGTGTTGGGGGTCTTTCAGGACAGGGTTGAGAAACACTGCCTTAACATCAGGGCTCATTCAACGAGGGCAATCGCCTCTTCGTGGGCCTGGACTAGAGGTATGTCTATACAGGCTTTATGTCTCGCTGCTGGCTGGTCTTCTCAGAACACATTTGCCAGGTTTTACAAGCTGAATGTACCCTCTGTAGCGTCACAAGTACTTTGGTGAGTTGAGCGTTTACTCATGTATTAAGTATGCAGTAGTTACCATTATTTGCTAACTCTGTGTTATGACTATTGATGCAGCTGTCACCGCTAACGCCGCCGGCACTGCGTTAACTCTCATGCTTGAGTACTTATTGTGTTGTGCCTGCCCTGATCAGATTCAGTGCAGCCTTCCCTATTTCATTGCGTTGGGATATGCACATTTTGATAAGGTTAAGCAGGCGCGCCATTGGTCTAGTTCCGCCTATCAGATGCGAGTATCACTATCAGCACGGCTATTGGCTGTAAGAACTGTCTGTCATATGGGTGGTGTAGCTTGACCCCGTTATGTGGGCTCTCTCACTGCTCTCACGGCGGGATTTTATACAGTTCCCATATAGGTCACACGACGTCATGTCGAAGTTACTGCCTCGAAAGGGAACGTCTCCAGTTACTATCGTAACCTCGGTTCCCTGAGAGGCGGGAACGAGACATTACGTTAGCCACCATTCTCGCTGTTTGTTCAGCTGTGCTAAGCGTTCAGTCATGATTCTGACGTAATTGTCGCGTCCATGCATTTTATACTGCCCGCGGACCTGTTAGTATTTGCATGCGTCAATTGGCCAGCTGTCCCCAGCTGAAGTTAGCCTATACGATTTCAGCAAAAGTGGAGAAGGGGAGGAGTCAGGGAACCGAGGTTACGATAGTAACCGGAGACGTTCTTATCACACTTTTCTTTTGGTATACTATCTTCATTTTAAAGGCCCTAAATTATTAAATCCCAGCCATATGGAGATCTTAATGTATGGGATGAATTGAGTCTCAAAATGATTAACACATGTATGCACAATTATCCATGAACTTGAGAAATGCTGCAGATATGTTTTACTATCCACAACCAAATTCCTTTCAACTTCCCTGTGAAAAATTCTGAATTAAATGAATGTGTAGCAATTTGACATATTTTTGTGAATACAAATGTTTTCTTTTGTATTAGTGTATCATAATTTGCGCATGCAACAAAGAAGATGCTCATTTGTGGCTCAGGTGACACGCGTGCATTCATTGACGACTTATCTTTTCTGAGTCAATCTTATTTGATTAATTTGGATTTTGAGACTTTTTCGTGGTTTTCAAGCATTTCGCAACCCACACATAAACTACTACCAGTGAATACGCCGGTGGTAATTAATGTGTGCACAACTACCCATCTGTTTGACAAATTCCCAAATGCGCGTTATTACATTTAAACTAATACTTACAACTTGTGTGTTCAAAAACTGGAATTACATGAATGTGCAGCATTTTGTACAAATAGAGACATAGTTGTAAATACAAAACCTTGATTTTGTATTAATGTAGGTCAGAATTTGTGCATGCAGTAAGTAAGATGTGCATTTGTGGATCAGGTGACACCGGTACATTAATAGGTCCCTTTTAATGACTAACTCAAAGACAGTCCCTTGTCGCCACCTAGTGGTGTAACAATGTAACTGCACTTGACTGACAGCCTGTCTATGTGCAGAGACGTTGATACTGGTGAAATATCAGCAGAAAGCCTCTCGTCCAGGCAGATTCGAGGATAAGAACTAACTGTTATACGTATAACAATAGCCTAAAAAGCTTATTGTCAGGTTTATGTTCTGTTATGTGAACCCTGATTTTTACATTCTCTTCAGTTTACATCACTTCCTGTTTCAACACGGTTTAGTTTAGAACGTGTCCTTGTTTTTGTGCCTGTTGACCACATCGTAATACTTATTTAGATAGCATTAAGTAAACAAATGGCGCTATTGAGCCACTATTACTAATTATCGCAAGGGAAATTCCTTCACCACAACAACCCCTGATCCCCAAATGTACATCTGTATTCACAAAAGTGTCTCTATTTGTACAAATTGCAACGTTCATTCATTTCAGAATTTTGCACACACAAGTTGAAAGGCATTTAATGGTTGTGGATAGTAAAACATCTGGAACATTTATCAAGTTCATGGATAATTGTGCATTTATGTGTTAATCATTTTGAGACTAAATTAATCCCATATTAATGCAAGTAAATTTTACACATTTTCAGTTGTCAAAAAACAATTGTGGGTCACTTTGCATACAGCTGATACTTTTTTATTTCAAAGAGGAATATCCGAAGAACAAATAATGTTGATTGCATAGAATACCTGTACCATAAATATTATTTTTCCAACGTTTGCGTGCCTGTAACTCTAAAAGTATTAGAGATATCTTAATATCTTTCAAGATTCTAATTCTTAATACACTTTTCTTTTAGAGTCTTCATTTTTAAGGTCCTATATGGTTCAAAACCAGAGATATTGTGATGTCAATGCGGTAACATGTAGTTACAAAAAGTATCAGCTGGAAGTTCTTTTTTAGTTCATCTCTCCAAAACAGACTTCAGGGTATAATGAGATGGAATAAAAACTTCCAAAACTTACTGTCAGATTCTGGAAGACGAATTCTTCAGAACAGTGGTACAGGAACCCTTGGAGACTAAAGGGATCCTGATGGTTTCACAGTTAATTCTTCACCTTAATTCTGACCCAATGAGCATTTCACTTTCAATGGTCATTGAAACTGCAATTTCTAGAATTGAATTCGTTTTGGATCCTTTTCATGGGCATTTAATAATTTAATCTCTTTTTTGGCTTATTTTATCTGTAAAAGAAAACGTGCCTAATAATTATGCACACCTGAATATAAGGCGTTTTTAAGATTATTAATTTATTACGATTAATGTGGTTTGGAATTGGTAAAATGTGCCTGGAAAAAAAAATATAATCAGAATATTAACTTTCCTAATAATTCTGCACGCACTGTGTACACAAACACATCAGTCAACAAATTGCATTGCACTGCACCTCAAATGTTGATTTGGCCATCCTGAAATGCCTGTCGCACACGATTGTGTTTCCTAACACCAGACATCCACCTTCAAATGCAAGATAACAATGTTTCGTCTGCATGCTTTGACATGCAAGTAATTACCCACAGTGCCCTGATTGCAGCAACTTCCATTTGTATTACATAGCCTATACAGTGCTTAGCAATAAGTAAACACACCCATGCTAAAGTTGGCTAAAAAGAGGAATAAAAAAATTATCTTTTGGAAATTGATTATAATGCCTTAATTAAAAAAATGAGGAAAACTCTAACCTTTAAGGACACCCATTTTCTTTGTGAATGAATAATGTATCGTAAATAAATAAATGTTCTTCCTTAAAGCTACACATTGTAATTTTTTACGTTGATTCTTAGCAAAAAACACTTTGTTCTTTCAAAATTATATGTGCTCATTAATGTATAATTACTTCTACCAACGAATCAAGTAAACCTGCCATTTATAATACATACGAGTGAGTCGATCAAATGTTGCGCCTCCATCTTGAAAATACATTAGCCAAAGAGGGACATACCTGGAAATTCAAGCTTTGCCTTTCGCGTTTTTACACTCAGTGGCACCGTGACGAATGCGAGGGGGAGATTACTCGCGACTGCCGGCAGATTTGAAATAATACGGCCACCGCAGAAGTTAAAACGCCCTCGGAACGGGAGGGGCTAGAAAGTAATATTCAGTTGGTAGTCATAAACAATTTCACCGCTAGATGGGAGCAATTCCTACACAGTGCTTTAAAATACAGGGTGCATAAGTCAGGACATGTTAAATTCCCATAAAGGCAGGCAGATTTTTATTTTTAAATGCCAGCTATTTCATGGATACAGGATACCAAGCATCCTGATAAAGTTCCCTTGGCCTTTGGAATTAAAATAAACCCTTCACCATACCTAGAGATTGGCATGGGGTACTTTCTATAAGATCATCTCTCAATGCAATTCAGACCAGCTATTAGGCTAACTGAAATACAACCATGCCAATCTCTAGGTATGGTGAAGGATATGTGATGGTGATTTTTATTTATTTATTATTCCTCTTTTTAGTCAAATTTAGCATGGGTGTCTTCACTTATGCTAAGCACTGTATACTTCATGGCAATTTCCCAGGAAGAGACAATTTTGTTCTCTTAAATACATGGGATGCTTTATTTGCAATTTTTTTATGTAATATTCCAATTTAGCATTCTAATGTTTAATATAAAGAGTGCTGATTTTTAGAGAATAGCATGTGCTAAACATATAAACGGTTCTGAATGTATGCATTAATATAACTTTTTGTTGTTCAGTTTAAAAGGAAACACAAATGGATTGAATGGTGTACTTCTGGAGTGTGACAGCATTGTACAGGAATCCATTATGCGGCTTTTGAAAGTCTACAAGATACGTCGCAAAGTAAACATCAGCTTGTGTCCTAGTCTCTCGCTATGGGCTCTATTACCTCGGAGTAAAGATGCAGTGCTGGGAACGTCAAGGCCAGATGTTACTGCAGCAGATCAAGTGTTCGTATTGGAGAAAGACCCAAGAACTGAACTCATGGGCTGGAGAATGATCACCAGTTGTCAGGAAAATCTACATGAGATTGTCTCTGCTTGTCGGCAGGGAAACACTGAAGAATACCACAGACATCGCTATGAAATTGGTATTAAACGCTTTGTATTATTACTTCACTGGATAAACTGAACCTGACAATCGTAACTTGTTGCATTTGTTAGTTATTGACATTTTTTTAGTTATTGACAACATGTTTTGAAGTTAAACATGCAGTAATTCTCTGTCTTATGAATAAGAGCTTAATGACCTCAAATTAATTAGTTTTACGTACAGTACACTTTTCCTCACGCTACCAGTGAGGAGTTTGGACACAACGACTTCTTTATTATTATTATTATTATTATTATTATTATCATTCTTTGTACTTTTTACATAGAATAATAAAGACCTCGTCACGTTCTGAAATTATGTAGTGACTAAAATGCTAAACCGATCTAATATTTCAGCTTCTTCAAATTCCCTTTGTCTAGATTCCAGCTCTACACATTGTGGGCTTTTTCTCAACCACCTTCATGAAGCGGAGTGATCTGGAGTGGTTTTTAAACAGCATAAAAAAAAAGTTTTCTAAAGAAATTCATATTTACAGTTTATAATTATCTACAAAATTAATTTCAAGCCTTTAAGCAGAAGCTTTTAGTTTAAAAGGTTGTTAAGATCAGTAGAAGCATACATTCAGTCTGCGTGTTCAAACTTTTGACTGCTACTTGTGTAGATATGCATTTTAGATATTGAACCACTTTTAGAGTCATCTCAATTTGGAAAAAGGGGCTTAATTCATGCTATATAATTATTCTCCTGATATTGATGTTAATATTCATCTTCAGTAATTCTCTACCTCAACAAAGTGTATATGGATATTGTTTGGTAATGATAATAATATAATTTTGCCTGTTTTAAATGTTTAACGGTTGGACTTTCATTTACAGTTTGTGTACTTACAGTATACACTACCAGTCAAAAGTTTTTGCATTTATTTGATTAAAAATATACACACAAAAAAACCCAGAGATAATGTTAAATATTATGACAATTTAAAATAACAGGATTCTTTGATGAATAGAAAGTAAAAAAAAAAACAGCATTTATTTGAAATAGAATCTTTTGTAACATTATAAATGTCTTTACTGTAAATATTGATCAATTTAATTCATCCTTGATGAATAAAAGTATTGATTTATTTGATTTATTTTCCCCAAACAAACTTATGAATGGTAGTGTTCAATAATAAATGCTGTTCTTTTGAATTTTCTATTCATCAAAGAATTGTGAAATAAAAATGTAAATAACTGTTTTCAACATTGATGATTTGATGATTTCTGAAGTATCATGTGACATAAGACTGGAGTAAAGATGCTGAAAATTCAGCTTTGATCACAGGAATAAATTACACTTTACTATATATTCACATAGAAAACACCTTTTTAAAATTGTTTTAAATTATAATATTTCATAAATTACTGTTTTTTTGTTGTTGTTGTTGTAATTTTAATTAAATAAACACAGCCTTGGTGAGCAGAATAGACTTCTTTTAAAAACTATAAAAATCTTACCGATCAAAAACTTTTCACTGGTAGTGTACTTACCTAAGAAAGTACTGGTTAATATAAGGTAACTACATTGGTTAAGTTTAGGTTTACGGGGAGTCAGGGTTAGTACCTAGTTATTACCCAGTTATTGTAACAACTAACTATAATAATAAGTACGCTTCATAGTATGTACATGAGGAGCAGGACTGTAAAATAAGGTGCTACCTGTTTAACTATTGAAAAATGATATTCAAGAGTTTGCACACCCTTTGTAATTAATCCTGCAATTTCTTTTATTTCTATAGGACTACCTGAAGGAGTCCGAGACTTTCCGCCAGGCGAGGCCCTTCCACTGGAGTCTAATCTAGTTTATATGCAGGGAATCAGCTTCAGCAAGGGATGCTACATCGGACAGGAACTAACTGCAAGAACTCACCACACCGGTGTAATAAGGAAGCGCCTAATGCCTGTTACCATGTCTGCTCCAGCTGAGAACCTGGACCATGGGGCAGCTCTTGAGACTGAGGGGGGCAGACCAGCAGGCAAATACAGGGCAGGAATCGACAGGCTGGGACTTGGCCTTATACGCTTGGCTCATGCCAAAGAGTCACTCAAACTTAAATCCTCTGATAATACGACGGTGACTTTACAGGCTACTGTGCCTGACTGGTGGCCAAAAAACACAGAAGATAAATGAATCGGAAACACTAGTAAGGTCTACCAGACTGCTTTAATTTTAATGCAGATCATATTTATTTAGAGTTGACTTAAAATGTTAAATATACATTTGACACAAAAATCTGTTGACAGTGTCTTGATTAACACCTTGTAATAAAATCTATTTCAAAAATGATTTATTGTTGTTAATTTTCTAAAGCAGATCACATCTTCATGGATGTAAACCAACCTATTCTTATTTGATAAGCTGGACTGTCAATTATTGTCAAATAGCCAGAGCAATTCATATTTTTTTTCTGTTGTTGCAGAGAATAAACCTATATGAATATATCTTTATAACAACTCATTTATTTATAGGGGTGAGTGGGGTAAGGTGTGTAGCCCCTTTAATCTAGTAAACTCATTTTGTCATGTCATCTTATTAAAAAAGGGCCAATTTTTCATACACAGTTGCCGATAGATACACATTAAAATGGTGTTTTGGACAAGCACATTTATCTTGGTCTTTGCATATGGCATATTACACATGTTGATGAATTGCCTGAACATCTTAATTATCAGGCGTTCCGGAAGATCTTAATTATCAGGCGTTCCTGAACATCTTAATTATCAGGCGTTCCTGAAGATCTTAATTATCAAGCGTTCCTGAAGATCTTAATTATCAGGCGTTCCTGAAGATCTTAATTATCAGGCGTTCCTGAAGATCTTAATTATCAGGCGTTCCTGAAGATCTTAATTATCAAGCGTTCCTGAAGATCTTAGTTATCAAGCGTTCCTGAAGATCTTAATTATCAAGCGTTCCTGAAGATCGTAATTATCAAGCTTTCCTGAAGATCTTAATTATCAGGCGTTCCTGAAGATCTTAATTATCAAGCGTTCCTGAAGATCGTAATTATCAGGCGTTCCTGAAGATCTTAATTATCAAGCGTTCCTGAAGATCTTAATTATTCCTGAAGATCTTAATTATCAGGCGTTCCTGAAGATCGTAATTATCAAGCTTTCCTGAAGATCTTAATTATCAGGCGTTCCTGAAGATCTTAATTATCAAGCGTTCCTGAAGATCGTAATTATCAGGCGTTCCTGAAGATCTTAATTATCAAGCGTTCCTGAAGATCTTAATTATCAAGCGTTCCTGAAGATCTTAATTATCAGGCGTTCCTGATCTTAATTATCAAGCGTTCCTGAAGATCTTAATTATCAAGCGTTCCTGAAGATCTTAATTATCAGGCGTTCCTGATCTTAATTATCAAGCGTTCCTGGAGATCTTAATTATCAGGCGTTCCTGAAGATCTTAATTATCAAGCGTTCCTGGAGATCTTAATTATCAAACAATGGCTACATCTGAAATCACATATTTTCTGAGTAGGTTATTTACTTTAATTTATGTCATCATGACTGTTAAAAAAGTATGTTCTGTAGTATGAACGAGCATGGCATAAATGTAATCCAGATGCAGTGAAATCATCATGTTGTCATTGTCATGTGACCTATCTGTGTCAGTTGCTTCAGTTCACTGCCATTACAATTCCTCTCCAATGGCCACATGGATAGTAAAGTGCCCATCGATTTCACACTTTAGAAGCACACTCTGGAAGTTATTAGTTTTGTGCAAATGAGCGGCCGGAGCGCATTAAGGGTTTTCTGTTAGAATGGTGTCGTGTTAGCGGCCCCTAAGTTAATAACTAATGATCTTTGCAATAATTTTTTGCAAAAAGGGTGAGACATTTGCTTTACATTAAAAGCATTTGCTTTACATTAAAAGCTCTTTCATACGCAAAGCACGATTATTGAAAAATAACTGAATTCCATCTGCTGAAATGTTGCCTTTGTTAAGTTTATGTTAAGTTAATAACTCAATATTTTGTCACCTTGGAATTATACGATTCTATCTGACATTTTTTTGTCAAAATTGAGTTAATACATTTTTTTGTGTGTATGTTTTGGGAATTTTTATTTAGAAAACAAAAAGTTTCTACCAACAAAGTAGATTGCAAAAACTTTGAAGCACAATATCTCAAAACTGCTCAGAATGCAGATAAAACCTTATAATTTCTTATTATTTCTAGATAGAAGCAGCTATAATTTATAACTTTATTTATAATTTTATAACCTTATAATTCCAAGGTGGCGATTTGTCATGATACTTTTAGCATAAACAACAATGAAAACACAAATATGTTGTTAAAATAATTTATTAACACATTTGCCACAGTTGATCTTCCGCATACAGTATAGTTACACAATTGTACGAACAGCCTCTCTGATCTCCTGAAGCAGTTCCTCAGGTTTGAAGCTCAGAGCTGAAGGGTCCAGTCTCTTAAAGTCTTCATTGCTAAGCATGCTTTCAAATATCTGCAATACTCTCTGGAGGTCAAAGGCTGCATGGTGAGGGCCTAATGCACACAGACTTTCTGCAACGAGGTCTTGGCAATTATCGGCATTTCTGGGACATGAATTCAAAAAGGATATTCGAGTATTTGCAATGGTCTTAAGGAAAGAGGCAAACTCCCCATAATCGATTCCTGTGCATGATTTCATGATCACCTGAAATAGAATATAAAGTAATGTATTATTACAGGAATTAAAAAATGATGTTTACAGTGGCCAAAAATACCTGGCTTAAGATTGGCACGGTAACGCTTTACGATAAGCTTTCATTAGTTAACACTAGTTAATAACTAACAATGAGCAATACATACAGTATTTGTTCATCTTTTTTTGAACGTTAGTTAATAAAAATACAGCTGTTTATTGTTTGTTCGCAGATAATTAACTAATGTTAACAAATACAACTAGATTTGAATAATGTATTTGTAAATGTTGACATTAACATGAACTAAGATTAATAAATGCTGTAGAAGTGCAGTTCATTATTAATTCATGTTAACTAATGTACATTTATTGTAAAGTGTTACCCTTGACACTTTACACCACACTTAATTGTGTTATCACACTTATTCATGTTTAATTTATTTCGGGATGTTTTGGTTGTCAAACATTGTGAAGCATGTCCAAAATGGCAAAAAATAAATAGAGGGAGGTTAGTTCTGATAAAAAAAGGATCATTTGTTTGCAGATGCCATATGGCCAGCACAACCATTGGAAGACTCGAGCTGTAATTGCTCACAGTGGCCTGTTGTGTAGAGCTAGTTGAACATCTGAGAGTAGGTTTAGAGTTAACAAAACCACACAAATCCGACCTTGTTTAGATCAGGTTCAGCGGGTTCACAACACTTGGTATAAATTTTATGTCAACTCAGGGTTTAACTCTGAAGCGTGTTCGTCTGAAAGTGTCACATGTGCAGCAAACAGCCAATCACACGGAACATGGAGCGCATCAGTTTGATTGACCTCTCACGAGAGAGCTGTGCAATTCACTTCTGTTGAAAATGAAGATTATGAAAGATATCACGACTATAAATGCATTTACAAGGCAGAGGTAAACACTGCTGCTCCAGAGAAAGTTTGAAAAGGCAGTTGAAAAAAAAAACTATATCATATAACTATATCAATGCAAGTTAATCAACTTAATTTAAATAGGTTCACAAAGAGCTCAAAAGACAACATGTAAGCTTAAATTAATTTTAAAAGCTTCATATATTAAAACTATTTTTTATGTGTATATTCCAAGCGGCAACCTCCCTGTCTCTCTCTTGAAACCAACACGGAAGTGAATTAAACGGCAATTCATCGACTGGCCGCTTGAGGCTGGCTGCAGAAGGGAGTCAAATCTGTATCTCCCCCATGTTAAAATGCCCAACTTTACAGCAGAAAAAAACATGTTAACAGCCTGGTTCTCTCTGTGGCTTTGGTCTATACAGCTAATTTTGCCCTTCATAACAACTGTGAGGGGGGTGCATTTTTTTATAACTCACCCGTTTAGTTGATTAATATTTAAAGTTCTTCTAAATTAAGGGTGTGTCCACTTTTGAGTGACAGGTGGATTCCCGCTGATGTAAATGCTAGCCGGTTAGCCGTCACTTCACCTCAGCAAATTCCAGCCGCTGAACTTGCCATCTCTGCCGTGTTTGTGCTTTTTTTCGGGATTATTTCATATAATTTAATACACCCATTACTTCGCCCATAACTATTGTAAAGTTACTGCATAATACATTTTCAACTGGCAGAATAGCTGTACAGAATCACGATACAGAGCTCACTTGTAGCTATGTCTGTTAACCATTATAATATTTCGAAGGGCAAAAACAGGACCTTTTAATTGGCATTCTGATTTTAATCATCAACTGTCAGTGTCACTTTAGCGCGAGCCCCTGTGCAGTCGCAGACTTGGTACTGTGAGTAGCATATAGCATTAGCTCCCAAGCCTGCGCTAACCATGGAGCTAACTCCATAACGTCGCGCTAGGTGGGCGTGGTTTCACATAGCCAGGCTCCTCAGCTCCGCCTCTTTGCCCATATTCTGTTATCCGGGAGTGACGAGCGGTGACGCGAGGCCAAAATGGCGACGGCCGGCTCCGCCCACTTTAGGCTTCAAAAATGCTCTTCAGAAACCTACGGGTGACGTCACGGACACTACGTCCATATTTTTTTACAGTCTATGGTATATTCGTACACATTTGAATGCAAAGTTGAATATTAATTGTCGATTCATATAATAACTATGAATAGGCTATATTGTAAAAATTATAAATAAATATAATTCATATAATATTTGGCAATTTTGTGTCTATAATACTTTTACTATAAACTGCTTTCATTTGTAGCAAGAGATACAGGGGGAGTGGCTTTATCGCATCAGATGCATGTCACTTCGCTCATGCTGATTGGTCCAGTTTTGGTCTGCGATCTCTAACCCAGAATAAAACCTGCTCCGGAGCAGGGTAGCCGTGTAGTTTGAGCTAAAAACGTACTCGGTTACTAACGTAACCTCGGTTCTCTCTAGAGAGAGGAACGAGTACTGCGTAGGAACTACGCTATGGGGAAAATCCTTTTCCACGAGAATACTGAAGCCAAAAATTCTCCTTAATTTTGTATAAATGTAAAACACGTTGCCGCAGCATACAAACCTAGGCGAGACAGCTCGCGCACCGATTGGCTGCTATGCTGGCAACTGCTTAAGCCTATCGTCACGTCCCGCCGAAATGGGTGTGGCTTGGGGCTATAAATTGTGCTCGCAGGCTTAACTCTGTGATTTTTAACAGTGAAGCAAAAACAGAGTGCACGCACGACATGATACGCAGTACTCGTTCCTCTCTCTAGAGAGAACCGAGGTTACGTTAGTAACAGAGTACGTTCTCTTACGAGAGATACTCTCGTACTGCGTAGAAACTACGCTATGGGGAACACGATGTAAAACGTTGTGCGTGCTGGGATCCGACACCATAGACCCAAGGCGACCAGCCGGGGTTCATACAGTGCACAACACCCATGGGACTCACAGGGAATCCTGGAAGAAGAGGGTTTAGCCACTAACTTCCGAAAAGAGGCGGCCTAAGCGGCCCTGCTATTCATAATAGCCATACATAAGACTGAATTTCAGTCTTTTTTCCCTTTTGGTCTATTAAACCGAAAGTAACCTGGCTTGAAGATCGGGAACCTCTAGGTTATAAAACCTTATAAATGTAGACAGGGAGGCCCAGCCTGCCGCCATACAGATATCTTGTAAGGCAATCCCACTCGACCAGGCCCACGATGAAGCCATGCTTCTCGTGGAGTGCGCCCTGACACCCAACGGGCATTGTATGCCCTTGGTAGTGTATGCCAGAGCTATTGCGTCCACTATCCATCTGGATAGGCTCTGTTTCGAAGCGGCTAGTCCCTTAGAACGCCCACTAAATGAAACAAAAAGCTGCTCCGTCTGTCTGAAAACAGACGAGCGTGACACATATGCTCTCAATGCCCTGACCGGGCAGAGAGAACTTTCGTCCGCATTTTCCCCAGCGACCGGTAGGGCGGACATGACCTGTGCCCTAAACGGTGTATTAAGGGATTTAGGAACATAACCGTGCTTAGGATTGAGTATGACCCTCGAGTCGTTAGGCCCAAACTCCAAACACGTAGCGCTCACAGAGAGCGTAAGTGTAATTCCCCAATGCGCTTCACTGAAGCAAGAGCCAGAAGAAACACCGTCTTGAATGACAGGTGTTTGAATTCAATCTCCTGTAAAGGCTCAAACGGGTGGCCTTTCATGGCTTCTAATATCGTAGAAAGGTCCCATATGGGAACTGCTGGAGGTCTGGGAGGATTCAGTCTCCTGGCTACCCTGAGGAACCGGATGACTAAATCGTTCCTTCCTATAGACTGGCTAAGCGCTGTTTCAGAGAAAGCCGCTATGGCCGCCACATATACTTTGAGAGTGGAAGGGGACCTTCCCTTATCCAGCAGCTCTTGTAGGAAGGAGAGAACCTCTGCCACTCCGCAATCTGGGGGTGACACACCACGAGCTGTGCACCAACCGGAAAATACCGACCATTTAGAGGCATAGAGACGTCGCGTAGACGGGGCTCTGGCCTGCGTGATCGTGTTTAACACTCCCTGTGGGAGGTCAGCGGATAACCGTTGATGGCCCACACATGAAGGGACCATAGCTCTGGGTGGGGATGCCAAATCGAGCCATTGGCTTGAGAAAGGAGATCCTTCCTCAGAGGCACTGGCCACGGGGCGGTGCTTGCTAACTGCATCACAGCTGGGAACCAAGGCTGGTTCGTCCAGAGTGGCGCTATCAGCAGCACTGAGCATCCTTCCTCCCTGATCCGCTCCACCACCTGGGTTAGGAGGGAGACAGGGGGAAAAGCATAGAGAGGACGATGAGGCCACGAGTGGGTCAGAGCGTCCTCGCTCTTCGAGAAAAATTCTGGACAGTGAGCGTTTTCCTGAGACGCAAACAGGTCTACTTCCGCTCTGCCGAATTTCCTCCACAGCAGTCGTACTGTCTGTGGGTGTAGAGACCATTCTCCTGTCGGAACGTGGTTCCTGGACAGTCTGTCTGGTCCTATATTCAGGCGTCCCGGCACGTGGGCTGCTTTCAGCGAGAGCAGGTTGCTGCGCGCCCATATCAGGAGGCGTCTGGTTAGCCTGTACAAAGTCAGGGACCTGAGGCCGCCCTGGCGATTTATGTAGGATACCACTGATATGTTGTATGAACGTATCAGAACGTGGCACCCCGCTATCAGGGGATGAAAGCGCGTGAGCGACTTGCTCACTGCTAACATTTCGAGGCAGTTTATGTGGAGGAGCTTCTCCCGTTCTGACCATAGGCCAAGAAGCGGTCTGCCCTCGAGCAGCGCTCCCCATCCTGCGTTGGATGCGTCCGTAGACACCACCCTCAGTCTCGAAAAAGTCCCCAGGCTTACACCTGAATGGTACCAGTCTTTCGACCCCCAAGGGTTCAAAGCTGTGATGCATGCTTGATCGACCTTGAGGCGAAGATGACCGGTTGCCCACGCACTGTGAGGCACTCTCTCTTTGAGCCAGAACTGCAGTGGGCGCATGCGCAGCAGGCCCAGCTGAAGGACTGAAGATGCTGAGGCCATGAGACCCAGCATCTTTTGAAATCTCTTGAGAGGGGCTACAGCGCCGCAGCGGAAAGAGCTGACCGTGCGCTGAATATCCAGTGTACGCTGGGGTGACAGCCATGCTGTCATCGACAGCGAGTTCAGTTCTATATGTCACATAAGACAGTGTATAGTATCTTCAAACTATATCTGTCCCGCATCTCTGCACTCCAATTTGTAATGAATTCCAGACAATCCCTTTAAGCTCCTTTCAAGATATAATTAAGCATTTGAAACCCACTACATGCCCTCTTGATATTGTTCCCACTCGGTTTTTTCTTGAGGTCTTTGATTTTGTCGGACCAAGTATTTTAGCTATAATAAATAAGTCACTTCTTACAGCAACCGTTCCAAGATATTTTAAACACGCAATTGTTAAACCACTGCTTAAAAAACCTAATCTCGACCCGGCCGTCTTATCAAGTTATTGACCGATCTCAAATTTGGCTTTCATCTCTAAAGCCTTAGAAAAGGTGGTTTTAGTACAATTACAGAGCTTCTTAGAATCAAACAATATATTTGAAAAATTTCAATCTGGTTTCAGGAAGCATCATAGTACGGAGTCTGCACTTTTAAAAGTTTTAAATTATATTTTATTAACTGTAGACTCAGGGGACTCAATGATACTTCTAGATTTAAGCGCTGCTTTCGATACCGTCGATCACAAAATTCTTATATCGCGCCTAGAAGAATATGTGGGTATTGAAGGTCGCGCTCTGGACTGGTTCAAATCATATCTCGAAGATAGGACTTTTTCTGTTTGTCTTGATGGTTTTTCTTCATCCAGCTGCGCCCTGATGTTTGGAGTTCCTCAGGGCTCTATTTTGGCTCCTGTTTTGTTCTCATTGTACATGCTTCCTTTGGGGTCTATTAACCAAGCACAAGCTGTCATTTCATTTGTATGCCGATGACACCCAAATTTATTTGCCCCTGAAGCAAAACGACAAAACAGCTTTGAGATCCTTAGCTGTATGTTTGGCTGATATTAAGTCTTGGCTTTCTTCAATTTTTTTGCACCTTAATGAGAGCAAAACAGAGGTTATGGTTTTTGAGCCTTCAGGCACCTTTAATTATGATTTGGGAGACTTAGTTTGCTATGAAAGATCCTCTACAAAAAATTTGGGTGTCATTTTTGAATCCTCACTCAAATTTGACAAACAGATAAACTCTGTAGTTAGATCTTGTTTTTTCCAACTATGATTGTTATCTAAAACCAAGAGTTTTTTAACCTTTTCTGAGTTTGAGAGAGTGATCCATGCATTTGTGTCATCTCGGCTGGATTATTGTAATTCTCTCTATGTCGGAATTAGTCAATCTAATATAAATCGACTTTAGATGGTTCAGAACGCAGCTGCCAGACTTTTGACTGGTACTCGCAAGTTCGAACATATTAGCCCTGTACTGCGCTCCTTGCACTGGTTGCCGGTCCACTACAGAATTGATTTTAAAATTTTACTTTTTGTTTTTAAAGCTTTGAATGGTTCAGCCCCTACTTATCTTTGCGACCTTGTGAACCCAAAAACCTCTGTTAGATCTCTGAGATCCTCTGAACAAAAATTACTGATGGTCCTTAGATCTAGATTAAAGCTGCGAGGTGACCGGGCTTTTTCTGTTGTTGGGCCAAAGTTGTGGAACAGTCTCCCGGTCTCCCTCAGATCAGTTTCATCAGAAGCTGAATTTAAATCTAAGCTAAAAACATACCTTTTTTCTCAGGCATATAACTGTTCCTAGACTTTCTAGACTTTTTAGACCTTTTATCAGTGTTCTGATTTACTTATTCTCTCTTTTTGCTTTGCGGTCTTTATTATATTTATGTATGCATGTATGTGTTATGCATGTTTTTGTGTATAGGTGTGTACTGTGTGTATATGCACATGCATGTATATTTGTGCATGTGTACATGTATGTGTGTTTATATGCATATGTGTATATCACTTATTTTATACCTTTTTTAGTATGACATTGTACAGCACAGTGGTCAACTATTGTTGTTTTTACTGTGCTTTATAAATAAACTTTGATTTGATTTGATTTGATATCCCTAGAAACAAAATAGTCTGACTGGGAAATAGCGAACTCTTTTCCCAGTTCACTGTTAAACCGAGATTGTCGAGGTGGTTCAGTAACATGGCTCTGTGCTCCACGATCTCTGTGTGAGATTGGGCTAGAATGAGCCAGTCGTCCAAATAATTCAACACTCGAACGCCCCTGAGTTTGAGGGGTGTGAGCGCTGCGTCCATGCACTTCGTAAATGTACGGGGTGCCAGGGACAAGCCGAACGGCAGGACTGTGTACTGATAAGCCTGACCCTTGAAGGCGAATCTCAAAAATTGCCTGTGACGTGACGCAATTTGTATTTGAAAATACGCGTCCTTTAGATCAATTGACACAAACCAGTCTCCTTGGCGAACATGCTCGAGGATTTGTCTGGTTGTGAGCATCTTGAACTGGCGCTTCATAAGCGCTTTGTTCAGTTGACGCAGATCTAGTATGGGTCTGAGACCCCCGTCTTTTTTGGGTACTAGGAAGTATCTGCTGTAAAGACCCCCTTCGCTTTGAGCTTGAGATAAGGGTTCTATCGCCCCCTTGCTCAACAGTTTCTGAATTTCGGCTCGAAGTAGATGTGCTACATTCAAATCTACCGTGGTCTCGACGCGCGCCGCATGGTGGCGAGGGCGTCGGCGAAACTGCAGCGAATAGCCTTCTTTTATGATGTTTAGCACCCATTCCGAAACTCCGGGGAGCTTCGCCCACGCAACTGCACGGGTTGATAGGGGCTGAAGCGCGCTCTGATCGGCTTGCGATACAGCGGCTTTGGTGAGCTGTGACGTAAGCGCCATGCTCGTAACATCTGAGGCGGGGGCCGCGCTGATGACAGCGGGCAGAATGTCCGCGCTCGACCCCTCTACAGTGGTTAACCGGGAGGGGGAGGGCTGGACGAGTTCCACTGGAACTGTGATGCTTGTGTGTGGTGGGTGTGGGCGCGGGGAAGCAGGCACATTTACCACCTTTATAGCATCGCTCGCCTGGGCAGAGTTAAAAAATAAAGCTGCTTGGTTTGTGTTTTTAATGTTGTGCACAATAGCCTAAATATTTAAAAATTGTAATGTATATTGCTGCCACAATAACGGCCCATTTCAAATGTTAATCTGTTTTTTTTTTATCTCTTTCTCCTTTTTGTTTGCTGAGGTAGAGCGGTGTTGTTCTTATACACTTTTATTACTGAAATACTGGAAATTATGTACATCTTAAAAATGCATGCAAATTACAGTGAAGTGCAACAGTTATCGTACGTACAGTGCTTGGCAGTTAATTTTGAAGTGATCTCTTCTTGTAAACTCAGAGATGTAGATTTGGACGGCAATTAAATGACCACACGAGCTTGGTGTTTGTCAAGAAACAGTAGGTAATTCAGCCGGTGATTTTTACGCAGGTGGTGAGAGAAAAACACTGACATTTTGGAACAATAGCGTCTGAATAGGGCTTTAGAGTTCTTTTTGCGCCACCAATATTTTAATGATTTAAAAAGGTTAGGGTCATGATTTCACAGAAGAACAACACCACACCATACGTGTATTGTTACCACCATTTGTTGTCTGCATCGGGGATCTGATAGAGCGTTTGGACCCAGAAACAGTGATGTCAGACTTAACAACCTAGAGCCAAAAAAATACACAGTTACCTGACAATGCTGATGCCAGGTGTCCATAGTATCACGCCATTCCTCAATTTCTCTCTGGACAGAAGAAAGTTCATCTTGCAGGAACTGCCACATGATGTCCAAATTACAGCCATTCAGCCAGTTATGATTGATGGAAATGGTATCCTCCTATTATTAAGAGATGCATTATCGAAACTGAGATGGCAGACTGGTCAAATAAGTATGTTTTACTATACTATGATAACTAAGGACAGGGTCTTCAAAATATATTAAAAAATTTATTTATTTATTTATTTTGACTTTTGAGTGAAATAAGACCCAAGTTTCATTAGATTCACCCAAATACAGCTAGAGTATTTGGTTATGGTAAATGGTATATGGTTTTCAACTCCAGGTCTGGGGACAGCACTGTACATGTTGTATGTCTCCCATATCTGACAGACCAAAGTTAATGCAGCTCTCAGCAAAAAAGCAGCACAGTAACTAAGTGAGAAAGAAAGTGTGTAGACATACAACATGCGCAGTACTGTGGGTCTCCAAGCCAGAGGTGAGAGCTAGATCCTACTGACCAAGAGACCTACTGAACTACTGCAGCAAATTACTTTTTGTATGGACTTAAAAATGCATGCATTATAGATATAACATATTTTATAATAATATAAATAGAATTACGATGTACAAAAAAAATAACACAAGCTTATACTATTAGTAGGTTACTCCCATAACCCCGGTTCTCAGATGACAAAAGTGAGGTACAGGTGAAACTCGAAAAATTAGAATATCGTGCAAAAGTTCATTTATTTCAGTAATTCAACTTAAAAGGTGAAACTAATATATTATATAGACACATTACATACAAAGTGAGATATTTCAAGCCTTAATTTATTATATTTTTGATGATTATGGCTTACAGCAGGGGTCACCAAACTCTGTCCTGGAGGGCCGCTGTCCTGCAGAGTTTAGCTCAAACCAGGTCCAACACACCTGCCTGAAAGTTTCTAGTATGCCTAGTGAGAGCTTGATTAGCGGGTTCAGGTGTTTAACTGGAGTTGGAGCTAAACTCTGCAGGACAGCGGCCCTCCAGGACCGAGTTTGGTGACTCCTTACATCTATGAAAACCTTTTCACAATATTCTAATTTTGTATTTGGGGTTTTCATAAGCTGTAAGCCATAATCATCAAAATTATAACAAATAAAGGGTTGAAATATCTCACTTTGCATGTAATGAGTATGAGTAACGTCTCGGTTACGTATGTAACCCTCGTTCCCTGAAGGAGGGAACGGAGACGTAGGTCGTGACCGACCAATAGGAATCTCGCTAGAGAGCCGATCTACTTCGAGTGAAACTAAACGAGCCAATACACATTGGCGTGCAATCATTTGCATCAGCTGCGCAGCCTCGCAGCGCGGGTATATAACGAGCAGCTGGTGATTGCACTGTAGTTTTTTGCTGAGGAGCCAAGCCGATAAGCTGGCTGCCCCGGCGGGCGGCAGCAGATGTGGCGACGGGACCTACGTCTCCGTTCCCTCCTTCAGGGAACGAGGGTTACATACGTAACCGAGACGTTCCCTATCAGTCGGTCACTACTACGTAGGTCGTGACCGACCAATAGGAATCCCTACCAAAGCGCCACAGCTGCTGCACCCCATCCAGCGCCCTGTGCAAGCCTCTACACCTTCTTGCCTGGAAGGACGATAGGAGGCGGCTTACACAGAGTGAACCTGTCACTGTTGTTCCGTGATAACCCATACAGTGAGATTAACACTGGGAAAGCGTGCCCGAACTGAAGGAGGGGAACGCTGCGGAAGCCACATTCTCAAGGAGTTAAGTGGAGATAACATATGGACTAACCCGAGGGTTGTACAGCATATGAGTAATGGGTGACTTAGCCCAAGGGAAAGACACGGGCTTCCGTTTAGGAGCAGCCGTGGAGAATATACACATATGGGATCCCCGTAGGGTCACACATATGGGACCCAGCCTATATCCGGTTCTCAAGGATTCAGCGGATACAGGCCTGGCACCGGACGCTCCGCCATGTCCGGCCCGAGGGTGTTCGGAGGACTCACAGGTTTTTCACACTGGAGAATAAGGGTGCACAGTAGGGTGCAGCAAGCCGACAGAGCCGGGCCTCTCAGTGCTTTTACCCGTCTAGGGTGAGAACACGGGAGGAGACCGGCTCTACACGTAGGCTATAGTATCTAGCGAACGTGTTAGGTGTCGCCCAGCCCGCAGCTCTACAGATATCTGTTAGCGAGGAGCCACGTGCCAGCGCCCAGGAGGATGCAACGCCTCTCGTGGAGTGTGCATGCAACCCGAGCGGGCAGGGCACGCCTTGAACTTGGTAAGCCAAGGCGATGGCATCCACTATCCAGTGGGCCATCCTCTGCTTGGAGACAGCCTTTCCCTTCTGCTGGCCTCCGTAACAGACAAAGAGCTGGTCTGAGGTCCTGACGCTTTGAGTTCTGTCCACGTACATACGCAGAGCGCGAACGGGACAGAGCAAAGCCAGGGCTGGGTCTGCCTCCTCCAGGGGCAGCGCTTGCAGGTTCACTACCTGGTCCCTGAAGGGAGTGGTAGGAACCTTGGGCACATAGCCAGGCCGGGGTCTCAGTACAACATGGTTGTCACCCGGCCCAAACTCTAGGCACGATTCGTCGACCGAAAATGCCTGCAGGTCCCCTACCCTCTTGACAGAGGCCAGTGCAACCAGCAGCAAAGTCTTCATGGAGAGAAGCTTTAGGTCCGCTGATTGCAATGGCTCAAAGGGAGCATCCTGAAGTGCTCGAAGCACCAGGGAAAGGTCCCAAGAGGGTATGGAGGGGGGTCGAGGAGGATTTAATCGTCTCGCCCCCCTAAGGAACCTGACGACCAGGTTGTGCTTTCCAACGGTTTTGCCATCTATGTGGTCGTGATAGGCTGAAATAGCGGCAGCATGTACTTTGAGGGTGGAGGGAGACAGCCTTCGCTCCAACCCTTGCTGCAAGAAGGAAAGCACGGACCCTATCGAACATCTTCGGGGGTCTTCTCGGCGAGAAGAGCACCACTCGACGAACAGGTTCCACTTCAAGGCGTACACACGTCTCGTGGACGGCGCCCTTGCAGAAGTGATGGTGTTAAGTACCTCTGGGGGTAAGTCACCTAGAACCTCCGCATCCCGTCCAGGGACCAGACATGGAGTTTCCAGAGGTCTGGACGCGGGTGCCACAGGGTGCCCCGTCTCTGAGTCAGAAGATCCTTCCTCAGAGGAATGGGCCAGGGAGGGACTGTCACGAGGAGCATGAGTTCTGGGAACCAAGTCCGGGTGAGCCAATAGGGAGCCACCAGAAGGACCTGCTCCTCGTCCTCCCTGGCTTTGCACAAGGTCTGTGCAAGTAGGCTCACTGGGGGGAACGCATATTTGTGGAGGCCCCGGGGCCAGCTGTGTGCCAGTGCGTCCGTGCCGAGTGTTCCCTCGGTCAGGGAGCAAAACAGCTGGCAGTGGGTGGTTTCTGAGGAGGCAAACAGGTCTACCTGAGCCTCCCCGAACTCTCTCCACATCAGCTGAACCGCCTGGGGGTGGAGTCGCCATTCTCCCGGGAGCACAGCTCGTGATAGCTCGTCGGCCACACGGTTGAGCACCCCGGGGACATACATGGCTCGAAGCGACCTCAGATGCTTCTGACTCCAGAGGAGGAGATGGCGGGCGAGTTGCGACATGCGACGGGAGCGTAGACCACCTTGTCGGTTGATGTACGCAACGGTCGCTGTGTTGTCCGTACGGACCAGCACGTCTCTGTCCTGTAGCGGCCTCTTTAGGCGGCTCAGAGCGAGATGTACTGCTAGCAACTCGAGGCAGTTGATATGCCAATGCAGTTGGGGAGCCGTCCACACCCCTGACACTGCATGCCCGTTGTACGTGGCGCCCCAGCCGGTGGCAAAGGCATCTGTGAATACCACAGCATGCCTGGACACCTGTTCCAAGGGCACTCCTGCCCGTAGGAACGAGGGATCTGACCACGGGCTGAAGGTCTGGCGGCACGCCGGTGTGATTGCCACCCGGTGAGTGCCGTGATGCCACGCCCATCTCGGGACTCGGCCGTGAAGCCAGTGCTGAAGCGGTCTCATATGAAGCAGCCCGAGCGGGGTTACCGCTGCTGCCGCTGCCATATGCCCCAGGAGCCTCTGAAAAAGTTTCAGTGGGACCGCCGTCCTGCCTTTGAACGTGTTCAAGCAGTTCAGCACCGACTGGGCGCGCTGCTCTGTGAGGCGCGCTGTCTGTGCGACCGAATCCAACTCCATACCGAGAAAAGAGATCCTCTGCACGGGGGCGAGTTTGCTCTTTTCCCAGTTGACCTGAAGGCCCAACTGGCTGAGGTGCCTGAGCACGAGGTCCCTGTGTTCGCATAACTGATCTCGAGAGTGTGCTAGTATGAGCCAGTCGTCGAGATAGTTGAGGAGGCGAACGCCCTGTTCTCTCATGGGAACAAGGGCCCCCTCCGTGACTTTCGTGAAGACACGGGGAGACAGGGACAGCCCGAAGGGCAGGACCTTGTACTGATATGCTCGACCCTCGAACGCAAAGCGCAGAACGGCCTGTGTCGAGGAAGAATCGAGACATGAAAGTACGCGGCCTTCAGGTCGATCACTGCAAACCAATCTTGGGGACGGATGCATCTGAAAATGCGTCTCTGCGTGAGCATTTTTAACGGTAGCTTGTGGAGGCTCCGATTCAAAACTCGCAGATCCAAGATCGGTCGTAACCCACCACCTTTCTTGGGTACAATGAAGTAGGGACTGTTGTGTCCTGACCTCATATCGGCTGGAGGGACCGGCTCTATCGCGTCCTTCGCCAGTAGGACTGCGATCTCCGCACGCAAGACATGGGCATCGGCTGCTCTCACTGTAGTGGAGTGGATGGCCCGAAACTTGGGGGGATGCCGGGCGAACTGAATCGCATAGCCGAGCCTGATGGTCCGAATGAGCCAGCGAAACGGACTGGGGAGCGCTAACCAGGCTCGCAGAGACCGTACAAGCGGGACCAAAGGGACCGTAGGTGTACCCGGAGTGGGGCAGCGAGGTGGAACACAGGGACGCGGCCCGGGAGGCTCTCTTGGGGAGGCGGTCCGTAGCGTCGTCTAAGTGTGCTGTGCAGCACTTACCTGGTTCCACGAGGCAGGAGGTGCAGGAGGCGGCTTGGTTGCGTTCTCGAACCACACACTGCGCTGCCCGCTGGCGACAGAAGAGGCGGATGAGGGTGGTGAGGATTTTCTCCTCCCACTACTCTCCAGACCCTCTTCAGACCCAGAGATAGAGGATCTGCTCTTTTTTTTTTTTTTTTTTGAGAACTTGGGAACCACTGTGACTCCAGTGGTGGAACAGAATTTTGACTCAAAAGATTAGTTTCCCAGCCCTCTACTGGGAGAGAGCAGCTCCACCCATCTCCGGGTCACCCGTCTCCAGTGATTGTTTCACCGACCACTTAAACAGTGGTTGAGACGGGTGGTGTCATCCTCCTGCAGCGGACACAGTAGAGCAGGCTGTGCTGGAGTTCTCTTTTTTGCAGGGGATGACACCCTTGGCGACGAGTAGACTGAGGGGCAGCCCACGAGGTACTCTGGTGGTACGTCAGGGGAAGCGCTTCAGTCTGCTGCTGACTGTGGAGAACTGCTGGGCCAGTTCTCAACAGTGTCGCTGAAAAGGCCACCTTATGAGATGGAGCCTCGAGAAAGCGTACTTTGACGAGCTCTCACACCTCTACAAGGACAGCCAGGGGGGCTTCTGGACCACCAAGGTGGACATCGTCTGATCGAGGGCCAGCACTGTGACTTGAACACGGTCAGTCGACAAGCGCAGCTCAACCCCGGCTCAGAACTACCCTCGTGCAATAAGAGTGCCTTGGCCTCGCATGCAGGGTAGAGGTGGCCTGCCCGAGGCACGGCCACCCCACTATCGAGGGTAGTGAGAGAGGTGAAAACTTTATGCAGAATTTGGCACTTTTGGCGTTCCATATTTTTGGCACCAATATAGCTCCATACTGTTAAGTTTTCAATGCACGTCCGAGAAAGACCCGGGAAAGCATGGCTGTCCGCTCTGAATCTGATTCAGCATAAGCACACACACTATTACAGTGGGAACTTAACATCATCCTCATTTCCAGAACAAAACAGCCCCTCTCTCCGATGTAGCAATCGACATCTGCCCTCAGCTGGAGCCTTGAATGAAACGCTAGGTTCCTCCATTTTTTTTTTTTTTGAAGGACCAGCCATCTCATCCAGAAGCTGCACAGCTTGTGATGCGCTAGAGAGGGAGGGGCCCTAGGGGGTTGGTTCCCCGAAGGAGAAGCCCTCAGCTCTCAGGATCACCCAAGCTATTCTACTGAAGTAGACCTCTCCTGGTGGCCACCAGGGAGGGCGCTACAACGGAGAATAGACATGGGGACCGCGCACCTAGAGCGCCGAGCGAGCGCTGGGTCGCCGTGACAACCCGCGCTGCAGCCCGGCAGCTCGACGGCACACGACACGCTGGTGTCCCAGAGTGTCGAGCAGACCTGCAGCTGTGCTTTCACACACAAGCAGCGGCTGGCCAACAACAGAGGGGACTCAAGCTTTCCGGAGAAAGCAGAGTCAACCGGCGTGCCGACGTGGTCATGTTCCCGTGCGAAAACATGAACCACCCACGAACACAGTCTCACATGTTTCCCAGGCATGCGAGACAGTGATCGTGGCCGTCAGTGAGGACAGGAAACGACCGCATCCAGAAACACACGGGTGGAATGTCATCTTTAGAAAGACGCAACTCACACCCATGTAAGCTCTTTCAGGTGAATGCTCTTCTTGATACTGAAGCACGCAGGGGAACGGTCGCAGCGGACACAGACAGAAATGTTCAACCTGTCGTGCGCTGTCTCTCTTCACGGCGGTCTTACCAGCCGTAAGAACGGCTATTTAACGCTCTTGGCGCACCGTTACCAGCTGTGAAAACAGCTTTTTTGTTTTGCTCAGAAACACAAAAACAAAAGAAAGTCGACCCCACTGCTGCGCTGTATCGCCCGTACCAGACACGAGAGATCTTCCTGAAGAGCTTGCTCGTTGTTTGATCACTCAATATTAGATAGATTAAACAGCATCGGTTGGCTCCGAAGCAAAAAGCTACAGTGCAATCACCAGCTGCTCGTTATATACCCGCGCTGCGAGGCTGCGCAGCTGATGCAAATGATTGCACGCCAATGTGTATTGGCTCGTTTAGTTTCACTCGAAGTAGATCGGCTCTCTAGCGAGATTCCTATTGGTCGGTCACGACCTACGTAGTAGTGACCGACTGATAGGGAACTAATAATATATTAGTTTCACCTTTTAAGTTGAATTACTGAAATGAACTTTTGCACGATATTCACATTTTTTGAGTTTCACCTGTATCTACTATGGGAACAAATCAGGCGTGACCGACTGCGGAACCGACTGACAGACCAATCGCTACAGCGATCAGTGTGACCCCGCCTCCCTAGCATATAATAACTCACTGCAGCCCACTGTCGCATCATTATCATATCTTCATATCTTGTAAGTCTGCCAGAAGGGCGGTTAGGTGAGAATCAGGATTACGCAAGTAACCTAACGTTCTCGATCAATGATCCGTTCGATGTCTCACAGTGAGTAATAAACCACTCCTGTTTTGCAGATATTCTGAATGAACAGACACAACATAAAAATTTAGGTTGCAAACAATTCTAATACTAATGTAAAATCCATAATTTTTTTTATTTAATACACACTATACACTGTATATATATGGTGTACACAAGCACAAAGGGTTGTGCAAAATGTTTTACTGAACGTGTGTAAGTGGCATTGCTATGTCATATCACGCACCGCTCCCACACCAAGTACTGAATGAGCCAGAGATGGCTCAGTCACATCCAATCAATAATATATGTGTGTGTGCTTATGCCCAGCTCGCTGTAGCAGAAATGTACTGAATGAATAGAAATACCCCTGAAGTGCCCAGGAAGTAATACTTTACAATAGGATTTACTGCATTTGTGATGTTACCGATCAACTCCATATGTGAACTGTTAAATGGTAAATCCACTAATGTTTATTCTTTACAGGAAAGAAGGCGAGAATGACGAGGTAGGGGGCTACTGCCAGTTATATACTAAGGAGGAGGAACTCCGTGATCGTTGTAGCAATTGGTCTGTTAATCTGACAGACGGTCACGCCTGAGGCGCTCCCATAGTTGAATATCATCTTCTGGAGTGTCCAATTCTGCTCCAGGAGGGCCACTATCCTGCAGAGTATCCAAACACACCTGAACCATCCACTTTGCTTTTGGGGCAATCCATCTCAAGTAGTCCAATTTGAGTAGCTTGACCATGTTTATTTTTCCTCATTTTTTGAGTGATTACTTCTATGGTATTGCAAAACATCACTAACAATTTTAGTAACAATATACTATAAATAAATATTTTGAGCCCTTATACCCTCTTACCTCTAAACCTAACCTTAGCTTTCTTTTAAATATATACAGTATAAAGAAAAACATAACAGACAAACATATGTAATCACAATAATTGATTTATTGCAAAAACGTCCAAATGAAGATGTTGCATTTGCAGTCTGTTTATAATAGTTTTGTGCAAAGTGCAGATATTATTCATTTAAATTGGTAATCACTGAAAGTCTTATCCAATAAATAGGCTGCAAATTTTGAATATGTAAGTGCATGATTTTATGCTTCCAGTCACTGCTGAGGATGGAGATGAAGATCAGTGATTAAAGGCTTGAATTCAGGTCTGTTCCTCACAATAATATGGGTTCTGAAGATTTGGATTACAAATAAAATGTATTGTTTTTATGATAATTTTGTTGCGTTTTTGTATTTTCCCTTCAGTAGTGGGCACTTGTGCAACATACTAAGCAATATTGTTCCTCCAAGTACATGAGACAGGACATTGGCCCTCCAGGACAAAGATTGGACACCCTAATACATCTAAAGATCTAATACATCTTACATATTTGGACACAATTAAACCATTATTACTTACCAAATTGTAAACTTGATGATGCCAACCACTAGGTACAAAGATTATCTCCCCAGCTTCTTGAATGATCTCTAAAGGCTGACAGGCCTCTTCAAACTGTGCATACAGACCTTTGTCTTGAAGGACGGGTGCTGTTACATCATAGGCTAAGTTGCCATGACAGTCCCGGAGGAACTCCTCTTGGCCTGGAGGATACAGGAGCCATTTCTTACGTCCGCAGATGTTGGCAGACCAACTGTAAGAGCGAAACACATCTGCATGGAAAGGTGTCCTAGAGGCAAGAACAAAAAAAGTTACTATCGACATCCAAAGGGGTGACAAGTAGCTCATGAAGTGGCTGACTTGACATATTTCTGCAAATGTCAATGCACACCAATTTATTTAAATTTAAAAAACAGAACATAACATTTAAATATAACAGAACATATGTTTAAGCATATATATATGTGTATACATGTTTAAATTTAAATAAATTTATATATATATATATGCAATTAGTCAAATATTTTGACTTTATAAAACAAATAAACATGTATAATTTGGCAGGGAGTGCACAAACTATATTATAATGCCTTATAATTACATTGGGGTTCAAAAGTCTGAGAACACTTGTCTTGTGAAAATGCTTAATTTTCCAATTTAAAGGTGATGCACTTCATTACAAATAATAATCACAAAAACATACATGAATAGCATCTTTTTTTTTTGAGTAGTTTGTCTGTCCTTGCTGTACTTTAAAGACAAAATATTTGAATTATTTAAGAATGTTCCAAAAAGCATTTTGTGTATTTCAATGGAATCTGACCTTTTGTGCAACTTACTTAAAAATAATGCAGAATCATAAATATTTCTTCTCTTTACACCATAATGTTCCTGTGTTGTACATATAGCTTTGCAAAATACCAAAACTGACCAGACTTTCAACGTGGTATACCAGACTTTTATACCCAACTGTATGTGGACATTTATTCATACGGTACCATGACCCCTTAGGTCCCATGTAGACAAAACGATAATCATCCACTTCAGATGTGTCCCAATATTCATTCAGCCAATCAGAGGAGAAGTAAATTGGGTTCTTGTAAGTGTTATGCTCAGGAAAGTTCCTAAAATGAACAAAAATATTTGACATAAACTTCCTTGATTTTACAACAACGTTTCAAAGCTAATCTTATTCATTCCATTCAAAACTACTACATATATTGTGCAATAACCTAGGTTACATGCTTTTAAAGAGCTGTACCTCTGCATATGCCAGTCCTTTAAGTAAAGACATCCTTTGGGTGAAGAATGCCCATTCTGTATGTACTCCCTCCAGTACTGGATAAACTCCTTAAAAGGCATGATCTGCTTCGGGTTGGAATTGTATTCTTTTGCACTGCAGTTTGCAACAGGAACAGGAGTCTCATCTGTATAATAAAATTAGGCTATTTATAGATAACATATTAAAGACACAGTTATACATAGAATATTAATTAGGATACATGATTTGTTATCGTTTTGGTACTTTTTTTAATTGGTCAACTTTTAAAAATGGATACTCACCAATACACAACAAAATTACATTACAATATTTTAAATAAATCAATTTAATTATCAGTTATGTCAACAGCAATGCAAAATACATGTTTCAAATGAGCATAGGGAAATGTTGCATTACTGTAATGTGCAGTCATCCCTTTTTTTTCTGTGGACAAATGGCAGAAGCAAAAAAAAGAAAAGTAAATAAAAAAGTAAATAAAAATCAAAGTAAGTCTATTTAAAATCAGACCTGGTGGCTTCTCGAGGAGGGCTGTGTGCACCTTGCCCAGTTACTGTACTCATGATGTCCATATCTTACATTTTAGAGCTGGAACTTATAATGTGTGACATGCTAATGCAAGTATAATAAAATATAATAGAATAGCATTATTTTGCTCACCAAATTCATGCAGAAGTCGTTGTAAATTTGGCTTTCCATCAACCGTGACCCAATTTTTTCTGCAATTCCAATCTTCTGTGAATTTTTTGGAAAACATGCATGGCTGATTTGGAATCAGGTAGTTCTTGAAGAATTTAAAGTAAGGTGTTTCTCTCTCTATGTAGTCAATAAAATAAGAGGAGCAGTGCTGTTGATGGATCTGCCTGGGCATTTTGGCCAAACTGCAGCAATTATGAAAGGTTTCCCTATCCATGACATCTCAGAAAGGAGCTCAGCCTTGTTTATTCACTAACATAAAAATTCCGCACGTTTTTTCATGCTTGATATATCATAATATTAAAAACAAAATCTTAATTAAAACTTTAAGTTCAAGATAATATCAACATATAGCCAACAGATAGGCCTAGAACACATTTCAACAGCCTCATTCCTTTCCGGTGACCGGTTTGCGTGGTTATATTTAAGCTGTAGAAGCCCAACTAATGTTTCGACGGTGCAACGTCACGCTTACGGGTAATTCAAATTTCGATACAAACCGATTAATGTTTTCTATATGCATAGAAGTCGAAAATAATAGTGTTTTTCTGCGCCAGGTTTGGAAATGGCTATCCAGTTGCCCACCCGGAAACAAAAGGGTGCACACCAACTAAGTGATCAACTCGAGTTCGTACGTAAAGAATGAGCTGTATTACAACAAAATAAATAGTTAATTAAATATCAGTGAATTAGCTCTAAATACCTATAAATCGATTTCCTTAAATAGACATGTATGATGCTTTATCGTCATTTGCGCGGAATCTTTAATCGTTCATTTTGCAGGTCGGAGTGTAAACATGAGCGCACCAAACAATCTCCGCTGTGTCCAGCCCTATTTTTTTTACAGTCTATGGTCCAGCCTTTGGTTTATCGATACAACGCGGCAGGGGACCGGAATCTGATGTTTTTGCGTTTTTCCTTCTTTTATACCGAGAGACAAGGTGGAACAGCAAAAGTCTCGCTTTCGACTGAGATTTACCCTGCAGAGAACATTAAACCAACCCTTTACGATGTGAAGGGATGTTGTTTATCTTAATGCTTGATTTACGTCACAACCTGCCGTAACGTTAGCTGTCAGTTGAAAGTCAAAATCATCATATAAAGGTATGACATAAATTATGTTTATTTCCTTATTAATGCCAACCACACTAGCATATACTGTTACTGCGCATACAGAACAACTTGAAAAATAAATGTAGATGATGGTCTTTAAATAATGATCTGTGTACTGTGTTGGTTCATGTCTCACAATCAAATAACAGTTACATTAGCACAATACGTTTAATGCCATAAAGTAGATCCTGATTTATGATATTTGAACGCTTCTTTCAATTATTTCATGGGCATGTTCGTGTTATGTTTAAGCCTATAAATAAGTGTGTGTGTGTGTGTGTGTGTGTGTGTATTGTGTAATTAATTCATTTTGTGATGTTATAGAAAAAAGAAAAAAAAGAATGGTGACTTCAGTTCACATATTGATTTTTTTATTATGTTAGTTTGTTTTAATATATTTATATTAAATAATAATAATATATTATTTGAAATAATTTTACATCCTGTGGTCATCCTGTTTGCTGGTGCCCCCTAGTGGACCCCTGTCCCCTTGTTGAGAATCACTAATTTAAAGGGTTAGTTAGTTCACTAAAACATTAGTGTTGACCAAGTTGTCTGTTCTGTGATCATCACCCTCATGTAATTCCAAACTGGTATGGTTTCCTGTCTTCTATAAAGCACAAAAGGAGTTTTTGCAGAATGTTCAAGCTGCTCTTTTCAACGCAATTAATGTAACGTCTCCTTTTGCGCCCCACATCAGACAGAAACGTGTACAGGTTTAGAACGATATGAGGGTGAGGAAATAATTGATATACTTTTGATGTAGATGGATAGAAGTGTCTGGTGACTTACTAATTTATTATTCACATCGCTCACTTGACAGGTGAGCTCCCTAAGTCAGGGTAGCTGTTCCAAATCATCAAGATGAGCAAGGAGGTATCCATCCATAGTTGGCCCAGCTCTTATTACATCAACAGTGAGAAACGCTGGGCCAGTGGCATCCTCTCCTTAACCCGCACCACCCTGCGCTTCACCTCTGAGGAGAAACAAGAGAATCTGACTAGCCTAAGGCTCTCGCGAATCATGGAGATCAAGATGGAGTCCTCCAGCTTAATCTTTGGTGCTCTTACTGTGTTGGAGCAGGGAAACATCAAGCACTGGTTTGGGTCTCTCAGGCCTTGCCGTACTACCGTTTTCCATGTGCTAGAGCACTTCTGGAGGGAACGTCTGCTGTCACCCACAGAGCCACAGGGAGCTGAAGCTCCTCTCAGTAAGGGCCAGGAGCTGATCGGCCTGGTATCTGGAGCCCAACGGAGGTTGGAGGATACTGGAAAAGTCCTGAACCACCAAGGAGAGCAGTTTGACAACATGATTCAAGGCCTGGACAAGATTGAATCAGACCTGAGTGTGGCAGATAAGTAGGTTTTGCTCAGATTCAGAATCCTAAATATTCAACTTTGGCACATACACTCTTAAAAATGAATGTTCTTTATTGGCATCTATGGTTTCATGTAGAACCTTTAATGTCCAAGGAACCTTTCCATTCCACAAAAGGTTCTTTATAGTGAAAAAAAGGTTAATTCATCCATTCCTTTAAAGGTTTTTTAAATGTTTAACATGTTCTTCACACTCAGATTTTTGATAGTGTGTGCAGGACACTAGTTCATTTATGTAAGTGAGGATAGCAAAATAAAGTAAACTGTGACATATTATACACAATAATTACAGTGTACTACCAGTAAAATTATAAACATTTGGGACCAAAAATTATTCAGACACTGACCTGTCCATGTTTTGCTTAAGTGTTTTTTCTTTAATTGCTAATGCAAACTTTTTACACCACAGACTGAACAAAATTAAGCATTGCTTGGTCATTTGTTGACCTAAATTAGTATTATCTACCGGTAATTGTGTACCTAAATTTAAAGGAGAACTCCGGGCAATTTTTAAGTTAATATTGATCGTTATATCTTTGTGAGTTCTGTCTATAGAAAAAAAACCCGAACCGGATTGGTGCTTGCAACACGGAGCTGCTACCGCTAATGCCCAGAGCTCCACTCAGCTAAAACGGCAGTTATAGGGGCATATTCATAAAGAGTGTTTTTGTGCCTCTTAACAGACACAAAATGCAATTAAAATGTCTGTCCAACATGAACATGGTCCTTAGATGACAACAAGATGTGTTTAGCAACTTAGCCATTGTTTAAATTCACCTAAATAGTGTTTTAGACGGCTAGTCTCGCGCTGAAGTCCCGTGGGAACTCCCGTTGTAGCCAGAAAAAGGTAAATAGAAGTGTGCAGGTGGGAGGAGCGTCGTGTGTGTGAAGAGTGTGAGGCTAGTTCTTCGTCTGTATACTCGGGTTCTAATAAATAAGGACGACCATCAAACTCAAAAGCCTCTTCCATGTGTTCAAAATCTTCTATATTCTCCATAGTTACGTTACGAACCATTTCTTCTTCATTTGTGAGCAACTCCGATCATCACTCTTCACACACACAACGCTCCTCCACCTGCACACTTCTATTTACCTTTTTCCGGCTACAACGGGAGTTCCCACGGGACTTCAGCGCGAGACTAGCCGTCTAAAACACTATTTAGGTGAATTTAAACAATGGCTAAGTTGCTAAACGCATCTTGTTGTCATGTAAGAACCCTGTTCATGTTGGACAGACATTTTAATTGCATTTTGTGTCTGTTAAGAGGCACAAAAACACTCTTTATGAATATGCCCCCATAACTGCCGTTTTAGCTGAGTGGAGCTCTGGGCATTAGCGGTAGCAGCTCCGTGTTGCAAGCACCAATCCGGTTCGTTTTTTTTAATCTATAGACAGTACTCACAAAGGTATAACGATCAAGATTAACTTAAAAATTGCCCGGAGTTCTCCTTTAACAGCTGACAGCTATTCAACCTAATTAATTTGTGAGACAGTCTAACAGAAGGCTGGCCAAAACCAGTGAAATATCAACTGATTTGATTTGAGTTCTTGTCATATTTTATTACCATTTTCTAAACCATAGCGAATAAACTGTGATAATGTGAGAAATGTTGTGGGTGTCTGAATAAATCTTGGTTTGACTGCACATGTCTTCAGCAGCTGCAATATCCTACAGTCATGTGTTGTATTTATAGTAATGGTTTATCTAGTTGTTGAAGTCTTGCAGTTCTACATTTAATGCCTTTGATTCTCTTGTGTGCAGACTACTCTCCGAACTGGAGGGTCCGCCTTGGTGGCCTTTTGGCAAACTGCCATGGAAGAGCCACCAGGAGGCCAAGTCTGAAGCTGCTGCCAAAGGGCCCTATACTAAAGGTTCAGGCAAGGGCCAAAAAGTCATACTCAGCATTCCAGCTATTATCTCTCGTCTTGGAAACTCTGAAAACATGAAACCAGGTAGCCTGATTGTTTCGGTCTCCTCCCTGGAGGTTCGGGATGCAAACGGACAGCTCCTTCATTGCTTTGAGAAGGAAGAGGTGGATGATATCCATGTGCACAACCCCTACGAGATCAGTGTTCGGCAACGCTTCATTGGGAAACCTGACATCTGTTTCAGGGTTCTGTCTGCCAGGATGACTGAAGCTCTATCTGTATTGGAGATGCAGTACAAGAAGAAAGTTGAAATCACACGTGACTATGCAGCATTTCAGGCAACGTTGGCAACCACACCAGGAAGCCCAGAAGGTGGAGGAAACATTTGGAGTGCAGGTACAGTTAGAGAACTAGCGAATGTTTCCACGGATCAAAAATTACAGTAAATTATCATTTCTAATTCTAATAAATGTTGTATTCTTAAAGCTTTGTTCATCAAATGATTCTGTACTTGCAGCTTGCCACCAAATCTTTGTTTCTTTGAGTAAGCGGTTTAGGAAAAACTAACTATAACAGTCTCCACGCCGGTCTTGGGGATCCACTGCTGTGTACATTTTTTGTATGACTATTTTGTGCACAGTTTGTTCAGTTCATGGAGCTCTTTCCTAACAAACTGATGATCTGAACCAGGTGTGTTAAATAAAGAAGACAAAATGTGCAAAGCGATGGGTCCCCAGGACCGGAGTTGATAACCACTGAACTATGATATTTAAATATCAATAGAGTAGTACCTTGCAAGCAGAGTAATTACAGCTACACATCAGAAAACTTTCAAATTCTGACAATAGATAGATGTAACACTGAAAGTCATAAGGTATTTCTACCACATGGTGGCAGCCATGCTCCAACATCAACAGCAGTTCATTAAAAACCCTCTGAGATCCCATTGTGGGCTTCTTAGTTCATATTTACCAACATTTTTCTAATCTTAACAACAAATCTCAAAGAAATAAATGAGCTCATTCTGTGTCACTTCAGGTCTTGGAAAGGATACAGAGGTGCCAGTGGAGGTGCCTGCTGGTGAACTGGCACAACTTCAACTTCAAGTGCTTCAGCCCACTGTTACTGAGGCAGAGGCACAGGAGCTAAAACAGGTTTGAGATCAGTGTGGTTGTCACTTCTTATTGCAGACAGTACAGTCAAAAGTTTTGCCATTGTCAAATTTTGTGTTTTGCTAATTTTGCTGCTTCAGTATTTGTAGATTATTTTGTTCACATATTTATATGCTATTCTGGAAACCAATAAGCATTTCATAAGTTTTAAAGGCTTTGTTTTTGACATTCAATATATGCAAAGGGTCAATATTTAGGCCTTCAGTTTTGACCCTTCTTCTTCATAACCTGGTGTGATGGATATCAGCTTCTGGGCCTAATCCTGACTGATAACGATCCATTCTTACCTCATTAGCGCTCGGAGGTGGTCACGATTTGTTGGCTTTTGTTCACTAGCCTTTTGAGGATTGACCACAGGTTCTCTAAGGGTTTAAGGTCTGGGGAGTTGCCGGGTCGCAGATCCAAAATATGAATGTAATGATCTCTAAGCCATAGTGATCCACCATGCTGGGAAATGCACTGACCTTCATAAAATTGCTCCTGGATCTTTGGGAGTTGCTCTTGCAGGATGTTTTTATTCCATTCTTTATTCCTGGCAGTGTGTTTGGGAAAAAATGCGGGAGAGCCCACTGCCTTGGATGAAAAGCAATCCCACACATGGGGTTCAAAAACTGAGTGAACATACGTAAACTACAGCGTGACTGGCTGGAGCCTGTAGTTTTTATAACACAGGCGTGGGAAGCTGACTCTAGGCTTTCCCCATTGCACAAAGATATAAGGTCTCAGTGCCGTCATCTGCAGACGGCCGCAGTGCCAGCAGTAAAACCTATCAGTGCTCAGCTGAGTGCTCAGCATGCAATGCCGAAACCACACTAAAACACTGACGCAAAAACAGTGTTTTTTCAACCATTTTTCATCGAGTGCATCGTTAGGCTGTGCAGAATGGTGCACTTTGTCTTGAATAATTCCAAAACACAATATTATTGCTGTTACCAGAGATAATTGATGGTTGGTCGACCATCACAGATGTCACTTCTCAGTGTGGTTTTGGGGTTGAGAAACACTAAAAACAAACATGTTAAGATGCCACGAGGGGAAGGAAAATAAGTTTTTTAAAGGATGAGGCAGGGCAGCTTGTCTTATAGAAGATGGTAATGTACTGAGTACAGACTATTTAGAATAATGCAACAAAAAAGATGTACTGTAAAATGTAGTAAGATCCAAAATATATAACATACAAAAGATTAATAGTGTTCAGTCTCATTGTGACCATAACAATTGTTATTCAAAACATAACCAAAGTCCTTTTCAAGGAAAGTCTGTTCACTCAGCTACTATATTTGCCACGTCTCCCGGCATCCAAGACCAAGTTCTATCTACTTGAATGGGGAACTCCTGAAATCTCAAAAACTGCTTGCCACACTCATATTTAAAAAACGTATTTCAAATAAGCAACAAAATCTCACATTAATTGTCCCATAGATGTTGTTTCTTATGCTCAAATAGCGTTAAAAAAGCTGACATTTCAGGCTGGACCAGCCAATGCGCACATGTGTAATCCTAATCGCTCGTCTCAGGACACTGACTGTTTCTACGGGAACCTGAGCTTGTAGTGGCAGCTACAGTGATGCAATGACTTTACCAATTGGCAATTAGCTCTTTTATTTCAAAGGCGGGAGTTATTCCGCCATATTGCTCATTGCACTCTCAGTAATAGTAATTCATTGTAATATGAGTGCACCGTCTATATAAAGTCAAAATTTATTGTTCTGGGCATTTTAGTTTAATTGTATTGTAACTTTTTTTATTTTTTTATTGTTGATTATTATTCTATATGCACTGACCTATTATTCATAATGATATATTAATAGTGTCTTCCTAGTGTAGGAAGATAAGGTATTATATTATTTTGCTTGCATGCTCAACCACTGAAATGAAGAAGCATTGATTTAGACTTGTGCCATTTTCCGATTTTATATTAAACAATGAAAAAAGCATTGCTTGCTTCTGATATCAATAATTTTGTTACTTATTGTCACCTTTAATTTGTTTAGGATCTTTATAAAATACTTTATGAATATTGAATACTTTTATAGTTCAAATGTTTTGTACGTTTGGTGTTAACTAGCCACATTTTAGTTGGATTTCTACAGGTTTATTATAGCTTTCACCACATTTACAACTTATATTCAAATCCATAGTGGGTGATCGGATCCCAAATGTACATCACTAAATGCAAGAGTTAATGTCTAAAATAATTTGTGATCTCAACATTTTCTTAAACCATTCAGAGGTAGTTAGGAACACGTGACTGCATCGCTCGTTCGTCCCTGATGTCTCCTGAACACCAGCATCTTAGACTGCAGACTTAGCTGTCTGTCAACCTCTGTGCAGAACAGTTAGTAAAAAGTTTAAACTTGCTTAATTTAAATTGATCATGAATTGAATGACCTTGTTGTCAAAACTTCCTTGTTGTCAAAAACAGCTTTTATTGAATCCAAGCTCAGAAAACGACTCGTTTAGAATTTTGTCACGTTATGACGTAATAGTGCAACGAAAGACCAAATCAACCAAATCAACGCCTACTTCTGCATCATTGTCTTTGGCCCTGCCCACTGGCACGTTAGTGAGATGAGAAGAGAGATACAGGATCACTGGAATAAAAATAACATTACATTCCAAAAGATCCTAATGCTAGGAAAGTGGTTACTTCAACTATATGAATGTCTCAGTATAGCATTATTTGTTTGTTCGGTATATTTCACTGTCGATTCTTAGGTAAATCTTTTCTTAGGCAATTCTTAGGCATTTTGGCGCAAGCTTTGCAAAGTCTTTTACTGTAATATGTGGACCAGACAGTAATGCCACAACATGCAAGTAACCGTGATAATTCAAATGCCTAATCTATGACCAGTGATTTCTTATACGATTCATACAGTCAGGCATTATTTGTCTCATTACTCTTTATCAAGCCGGTGGTTAGAGGATCAAACTCACATTGTTTCTCTTAGTAGCATGAAAATAATCTGTTATTTAACTTGTGATTAAATTATATACAGATGAAGTGATCAAAGAACGCTCGATTATAGTTTATCAGTGACTGAGTTCTGGACTCTCACCAAAACTTCCGTTATTATCAATAGCATTGTCTACACTCGTATGTACATCATGTTTGAACTGGCAGTAATGATGAAAGCATTCGCGAGAGTGCAGATTCTATTTCATATTCAAGATGTTAGCCAATCACAGCAATGGGCGTTTACACTGAATTCTCACCGCAGACACGCCCCTTCCAACAGAGCGTTCAAATCAGAGGGCTAAAATCAGCCCTCTTTTATTTCAGAATTATGACAATTTTTAAGAAGTCAATCCTCAATGCCCATAGTATATCTATATTTAGACCTGCAACCTCAATTATTCTTTATTATCCACATGATTGTGTTGTGTTCTGTGTTGTGTAGATGCTCCAGCAGCTGAAGAATCTTGCCCTGGAGGCTGAGACAGAGCTGGAGCGTCAAGACGAGGCTCTGGATCTATTGAGTTGTTCTACCGACCACACCACCATGAACATTAACAGGCACACCAGCCGCATGAGGAAACTGCTGTGAACTTAATGCTTAATGCCAGATTAATGGTAAGATATTCACAGGTATACACAACAAATAAGTGTTTCTTACTAGCGTACTGTTTATACTGTAAATTCATTTGATCTTTATGAGGAAGGTAGAAAGCTGTAAAGAGCGTGAATGAGGTTGGGTCTAATGTCAATTATGTTAGCAAACAATAGCAATAATAGGAAGAGCAAAAGGTTTGGGTTAAAGGTTATGCATTTTGCATGCAAAAAAAAAAACATACGCGTAACGGTAGGGACAACACAAACTGACGCCAAAGAACTAGCGCTGATGAAAGCCGACTGTGTTGTCGCCTCGCGTCGCCTGCAGGGAAAAAGCACTTAGAGTTATCTCTATCTAAAACTCTGATTGGCTGTTCAGCTTAGTGAATGAGTCAGTGGACGAGAATAATAGCAAAACAGCGAGCAAAGAAGTCAAAACGGTACAGATATAAGCCTGTTCTAATTTTACGTGTTCTTTGGCGAATATTTTAATGAGCGGAGTGGAATAAAGAAAGAGATCAGCAGGATTGATATTCAAAACGGTCCTGCTTGTGTATTTACTGTTTGTGTATCTCCAGCATGCAGTGTCGGCTTCCCTTTTTGAATGTTGAATATAGAATAATATATCTGCAGAAAAAGTCTAATTTACACGCAGGCGCAGAACACGCATTGTAGTTGAGAGTTGGCTGTAGTTCTCTCGGTGTGTTCAAGTGCAGTTTTCACCCCCGACGCAGGTAATGCGGGGCGACAACACGGTCAGCTTTCTTCAGCGCTAGTTCTTTGGCATCGGTTTGGTGTGTCCCTACCGAGTGAAGTGTCTCATAATATTTGTAGAAGGGATGTCAAAGTACCAGTACTTTATTACCAAGTTGACACTAAAATAAAATGCACCTATAAAATATAACGCTGATTTTTATGCTTACATGTGTATTTGAGCATGTGCTCTGTGAAACGTGCTCATGTTTATGCTACCGAGTGTGAACATTCAAATAATCTTCTTAGTCACTAAGCCCATCAGATCTCTATTGTAAATGCAGCCTAATAGATCTACTTTTATTAATAGTTCACCCAAAGATGAAAATTATCCCATAATACCCTCAAGCCATCCTAGGTGTATATGACTTTCTTCTTTCAGCCTAACACAGAGTTATATTAAATAATATTCTATTCTATTCTAAAATAGTTTTTGAAGTCCCAAAAAGTGCATCCATCCATCATAAAAGTAATCCATATGATTCTAGTGGGTTAATAAATGCCTTCTGAAGTGAAGTGATGGGTTTTTGTAAGAAAAATATCCATATTTAAAACTTTTATCAACTATAATCATTGGCTTCCGGCAACGGCCATACGCACGTTCACGAGAGGGTCAAGTTCCGGCAGAAGGGTGACCTCTGACCTGATGTATGACATAGCTCCCCTTCTGTTATATCAAAATCCTCCAACATTTTTCTTTAAAACTTTTTGTTTTAGACTTTAAACTAATTCGTGACCGGGCGTTTTGCTCAATACTTCAATTCCATGTTCATCGATTCTCACCTAACGCTACGCTATGCCTACAGATGTGGCCATTCGCGAAGAATGCGTGTTTTTTCCCACAGCATGGCGCAATTCGTCCCGCGGAATGCCGCTGAATCCTGTCAGCACATTTTTTAGAATTGAAATAAATGTGTTGTGCTTCACAGAATATCCACCAGATGGCGCATGGAACAAAATGCTGTATCTACAGGCCAGACCAAATTGCTCGTAAACACTTTGCAATTATTCATCTCGATTGTTAAATATGCTTATAGATTATTACAGTATGTTGCATTTTAAAAATAGAATTAACTTAATTATAAGTGTCTGATAAATTAATTGCATGTAATGTTGTGATTGTGAGAAAACTACAATAGAATATAGGCTAAATAACATTGAAAAACTTTTCACATATGAGTGCAAAGCGGATCATTATTTGATGTGCTTTGTAAACACAATGTTGTTCAAATTTAAAGATGCCTGCGTGTGCGTGCAAAAATTGCAAGCCTAAAAATACTACAAATAAAAAGTTTTGGATCTGTAATATTTTTTATGTTTTTAAAAGAAGTCTCTTCTGCTCACCAGGGCTGCATTTATTTTTATTAAAAACAACAACAACAACAAAAAACAGTAAAATTGTTAAATATTATGATAATTTAAAATAACTTTTCTATTTAAATATATTTAAATGTCATTTATTCCTGTGATCGAAGCTGAATTTTCAGCATCATTACTCGAGTCTTCAGTGTCACATGCATGATCCTTCAGAAATCAGTGAAGGTCCAGGTCATTTTTTTTTTCAGGATTCTTTGTTGAATAGAAACTTAACAAGAACAGCATTTATTTGAAATATAATCTTTAGTAATTAGCGTTTTGCCTATAGCGGCCCATTGAAACGGCCGCTAATGAGGTATCTCTGTATATATATATCTATGGTTTCTACTAGCGGAAACCGAGGATAGCGCGGATATTACGTCATTGATATGCGACAATGGCAAGGGACGAGCCATTATTTAAAACTGTAATCCTTGGGAACTTTGGGGATAATGTAAGCACACAACTGCATGAAATATATCACACTGTGCAAGTGGTTTTTTAATATTTTATTACAAAAATCGTACATATTGTACCTTTAACGTTCATTCGATCCATCCGACATTCAGTCAGATTTCCTTTTGCAGCGTTGAGCATTATAACCAATCACACACGTTTCTGTTGAATGTGAATGGCCAATCAGAGGCATTCAGATTAGTCATCGCTGAAACAAAGAATTTTGTTCTCTGTCTGAATTCTGACTGAAACTCGCAAATTCTCCCATCATAAAAAACGAAGTGCAGATTCAATATAAGAGATTCATGTCACAGTGTCGTCAGCTTCCGTGAATTTAACGGGAGTTTTTGTGAAATTTCGATTGGTCACATTCTCTGCTCCCTTTCTACAGTTTATGTTAATATAATTAGGTCATCATGCTGATACGATTATGTGAATTCTTAATTTTCTAATGCATAAAAAACATTATATTACTTTTAATAATAATAATTACCGTAATAAATAATTCTAGGATCGTTTTATCTGTGTAGCCAGACCATGATGTGCAGTTTTCCCAAACAAAAAACATTTTATGTATCTATTAATGGACATTAATAATCATTTTTACAATATCAAGTGATATCAAATATTAAATATCTGTGACAATATCTTAGTTTTGAAAAAAAAAAAAAAAATCATGTCCCTGAACACAAATCAATAAATTATATAGATTTCGTGACTATATGGCAGGGACTGCCTTGAGATCAGGCTGAAATAAGAGACTTCTGCTATATTGGGAAAACTGGCAAAACCGGCTAATCTTAAAATACACTGAATGTTTTGAGAATGAAAGGTGAGAAAATATCGTCGTTCACCCACATCAAACAAAAACTAGCCCCTTCTGTTAAGCTCACTAGGACGCCGATGCACTGAATGTCTTTGTTTAAATGAGTTCAAAGTTACTGTTAGATTTAATGTTTTTACCTTGACAAACTATGCATCATTAGAAAATATAGAATACTCAGGCTTCAGTATTTGCAACAAATAAATAAATAGGCTCTTTAAAGTTAAAGTTGTGGTTAAGAATAAGAGTGGACACTGGAATGTAGTATCTAAAAACAGCAGTGTAGTCTAATTCCACAAAAGACAAAATAAATCTGTAGTGTACATGTATGGCCACTAAAAAATAAAAGCTTTGACATGGCCATTTTGTCGTATTTTTGTGTTCATTTAATTATAAAAACTTTTTATAATTTTATTCTAACACTGTTATTTTATTCAAATCACAAAACAGTTCTGACTATTTCTACCTAGAATGGCCATAGCGGCACGTATTATTGATACATACATCCGCTACATTTCCCGCCTATTGGTACGCGTTTGCGCCGTTCAGATGAGCCCACTTGGAGGAAAACGTGTTAACCTTTTGTTCGTTAATATTTTTTGTTCACTGAAAATCATTCTAAAGCAGTTCGTTTTTCTTGTTTAGCTAATGTTCATGTTTTTTCTTAGCCTGTTTTTGTGAGTAAGTAGCCTACTGTATTGTGCTGCGTTTTTAATGTATTAAAATGTTTATAGTGTTTTTGTGATTGTATATATGTTATAAGTTATTGTATCATAAGATTTTTTTTTATTGTACAAAGAAAATATTTATCAATTAGGCTGGAAAATACATTTTCACATTTGAATTGAATTTTTTTGTCCTTGTCTTTATTATTACCTATCGTAACATTGTAGATGCATTTTATTTTTAGATTTTGTATTGATTATTGAACTTATTTACAAACAGGGCTGTAGGCTGACGGTATGAAGCTTTGACGTTTCCTATCATTTTTGCATGTCTTTTCACGTGGTGAGTGCGGTGGGAAAACTTTTTTTTGAGGCATAACTTTCCTCACATAGAGAGGCAGCACCTATCGGGGCAATCTTCCTTTTGTGCTTGTTTTAAGGGCGATAGCGTCATAACATGATGACAGGAATTAAAATCTTCATTGGAAAACTTAAAAAGAAGGTTCCAATGTAGATATGACATGACGAAAATGACGTTGAGTACGGCCATATGAACGTCAAAGTATGAACGGTCAAAATGACCGCTATGGTCGTTCTAGTAGTTTTGGAATTCCGGTAGTTCTAGTGTTAAGTGGCCAATGAACAAACGATATAGGCCTATTCAAATATCAGAATTATTTGGCGGAGGCTTCTGCTACCTAAACTGTAAATAAAGTAGTGAGTGATTTAGGATAAAAAGCATAACATGTCTGAACAGGTCATGTCTGTGGCAAAGGCAGAAATTAAAATGCAATATAATTTTATGTTAGATAAGTCACATTTTCGTCCTTGTGTCCTTGCAAAAGACCTTTTATAGTGTATTTAAATGTTAAAGAAATGCGTTAAATTCACAGTGTGAATAATTCCACAATGTGAGAATTAAGGTTGTTAAAATGGGTCGGGATATTTGCACTTATAAGTTCACTAAAAAAAGTTATTGTAACACTGTTTTACGCTACAGTAATGTTCAAGTGCCTTTGACAAGCATGTAAAAAAACATTAATAACTGAATCATTAATATTTTATTACTTTTTGATCTGTAGGCTACATTTAAACAATATACTTAGAAATGTAGTTCTCACACGTTTATGAGCTTGCTGTCAATATGCGCCTGAAAGAGGTTAACACATCCGATGCATATTATTGGCTTCAGTACACGCTACAACTGAGAAAGAAACATGACTACCCTCTACTGGTGATGTACGTTGTGTGCCAGAGAACTTCACTACGGGCCGCGGCAGGTCGCGACATCCCTTTCCCTGTGATGCGCATTCTTAATGGCCACATCTGTACGTCCTGTGTCATACGTCAGTATAATCAGTATAATGCAAGTTTCCAGGGCAATACCTAAATCCTGACATCTGGAGTCAAAAGAGCACACCCACATGTCTTTACATATTTAGATGTGTTATTATACACATTACCATCTTTAGGCTAAGATGCTTATATTTTCAGTGGTTGCATTCAGCTTCATATATTCATTAATAAAAAGTTCTGTTTTTCCCTTTTTTTTTTTTTTGGGCCTTTGAGGTTTTTCAGATTTTTAGCAGCGGTGTTCTGTCCATATTTACGATTCGTTGCAGCCTTTAGCCAATGCCTACAATGCTCTGTATCCTTCACTGGAAACCAAAAATAACACACTCCTACTAAACGTTTACTCCTTGAATTCTTGCAACAATACAAGTTGACACCCGTTGTGACTAAAAGTTTGCTAAAAAGTATTCCCTACTCAAGCTAGGCAGAATTTGACTCTGGTCAAGCCTATTCAATAGGAGCAGACTGGGAGTGGCCTTGGATGGCAACATGCCCAGTGCATTATGGGTGTTGAAGTTTTTCTAGCTATTTGGCAAGGGAAGACGACAACCTTTTTTCTTTTTCTCAAGTCAGGTACCACCAATAAAAAAAATCTTTCTACTTTCTACCAAATAGGCTGTCAGGTTTAATGTGAAGCCCCTTTTGCCAGCAGTGCATTACCACTTTAACTGGTCTCACATCTACCCAGAGATTCCTACCAGCTTTTTTTCTTTTCTGTGGCACTCTCATACAATTTAGGTATAGTATCCACATTTTCATGTAAAAAGTAAAGTAATAGATTACATAAATATACCTAAATTTGTACAAAGATTATTAATCTGGGTGTTGGATCTTGTGATGCATCTATGGATGTGGCAGCCTGTAGATCAAGTCAAGTCATCTTCATTTCAGGGTTCCCACGGGTCATGGAATTTCTGGAATGTCATGGAATTTTTAAAGGTCTATTCCAGACATTGAAAGTCAGGGAATTTTATATAGTTTTTGTCCAAGTCATGGAAAATCAGGGAATTTAGTTTGTTGCTTTAATTTTTTTTTTTAATTATCAAAATGTAATTTATCTATACCGAATTTTTTTATCGCGCTGTTTCACACATCTTTCTACGGAGCCCCTGAGGGGACCTTTGCAAAAAAATAATACGGACTTTTCGCGTGCACACGCGTTACAATTTCCGGTTTGGTTATAGTGTCATTACTACAAATGTGGGAAAAGGGATGAGATGAGAGTGTGCTTGGAGCATGCCTCCAGAGATTTGTCTTATTATAGGGAGGTTGTTTGTGGACTGTGCTTTACTGTAAGAAAAAAAGCATGAATATCAGGTCCCACATCATTGATTACATAATCCGAGAGTAGCCTATTTCTTTTCGTTTTGAATTGTTTCGTTTAAAGACATTCCAAGCTATCTTCAGATGTATTTCTCATGTATGTGAGGCATACACAGAGTTTCGGTGAATTTATGATGAGATGTGTGCTCCAATTCACATGCAATGCAAGTGACCGCGGCGCGCCTCCATGATTATGTTGTCGGCTATATATTTGCTTCTCATTTTTTAAATACAGGCCAAAAATTATTAAAATTAAGATACAATTTATACAAAACAAATTTACTTTAAAGAAAGGCTTTCTACAAAACAAAACAGCTCGGTGCTCCGCAAAACAGCAGCCTGTTTTGCCGTTCATTTTAGGTAATGGAAATTCATCTTTTTAGTCAGTAAAAGTCAGGGAATTTGACATTTGGTTTAGAGTGGGAAGCCATGTAGTTGGTTTCAAAGCAGCTTTACAGTAATAAACTGATAATTTAAGGTAACAGAGATTGTTTTGGCTTTATAGCGGTTCTTTGAATGAAGATATTTTACAGCTAAAGTTAGTTTTGATTGATTCACATCCGTCGCAAGGATCATTTGTTATTAAATTAGAGGCCGCAAAGATGACACCATTCTCTCTACACAGACTTTAAACGCGAACCTGTGAGAAACGCTGATGGCGCTCAACGCATTAAGAATTAATTCTATAGTTATGCGCATTTGAATATATGTGCGCATGTTTGTAATTCCCTACAAACCAAGCCTTAAACTACTTGTCTGGCCTTAAAATTTTGATACAGAATTTTATCAATTCGGGGTAGATACGCGAAACCGAAACCGCAATTCCACTAATGGCAACATAATGTTTGAGTCTATTTAAGGATATTTGAGGATGTTGTGGATGTTGTGGTCAATGGTGTCAAATGCAGCACTAAGATCAAGTAATACTAATAGAGAGATACAACCACGATCGGATGATAAGAGCAAATCAATTCTGACTCTAACGAGAGCTGTCTCGGTACTATGGTACGGTCTAAATCCAGACTGAAAATCCTCGCAGATATCATTTCTTTCAAGAAAAGAACACAGTTTTGAGGATACTGCTTTTTCTAATATCTTTGACAGAAAAGACAGATTCGAGATCGGCCTGTAATTGACTAATTTTGGTTTTTGGTACGTATCCTAGAGACAAAGATGAATTAATGATATTAAGAAGAGGATCTATGACATCTGGAAGCATCTCTTTCAGCAGCTTAGTTGGTATAGGGTCTAACATACAAGTTGTCGATTTAGATGATTTGACGAGTTTGCAAAATTCTTCCTCTCCTATAGCAATAAATTAATCAAATTTTCCCTCAGGGAGACTACAATGCACTTACTGATACGATACTGTAGTAGACGGTTGCATAGTTATAATATTGTCCCTGATATTATCAATCTTATAAGTGAAGAAGTTCATAAAGTCATGCTGTGTTGCTTGGAAACTTCTGGGTTTGAAGCTTTCTTTTTCATTAGTTTAGCCACTATTTCAAATAAATACCTCGGATTATGTCTAATAGGGTTTAAAAATCGCAGACCAGGTCAGACCAAACGTAAAAAAAAAAAAAAAGATCACATGAAAACTGTTTATTGCTGTGTACTAAACACTTCCAACAGTTTGAAAATAAAGTTTTTATAGGTTGTTGGAAAATTTAAAAAAAAAATGCTGGTGCAGAAATACATCCCTGTCTGAAAAAAATAAAATTAGGACTACTCAAAAATCCATTGGCTTGTCGACATGCAAATGATGCACCATGTGTCAGTAGTAGGACCTGACAGGAATCGATTTATTCAAAAGTGTTCTCATTCAGTGTGGATTGGTCTTTTATGTTAACATATCTTATGATTGAGTGATTTAACTATTCTTAAAAAAACAAACAAATACATACTGTTAGTGAAATCTGTCAGGTTTTTGTCTGTTTAATTTGCTATTTTTAATTCCAAAATGTGACTGAGGATCACAGCAATTTTTTTTTCTTTCTTTCTCAGGTCAACATAGATCTGCAACCTGCAAACTAAATCTGACAACACACAAATTACTTTTCAACATCATTTTGCATGGCTTAACATTCTAACCCTCTGGAAATAATGTAGTGAACTCTGACATAATGTGAGCACTCTAATCAATTTGAAGTTGTTGCTGTTATGAAGTGACATCTCAGTGTTTTACAAGATTCTGTACATTCTCAACCATTTAAAAGTAATGCACTCTATCTTAGGTGTAATCCTGCTTTATTGTCACTGTTAAATGTGTGCTGAACTTCAATCAGTTGTTGATTAGTGTAAACTGATAATGATGTATTTATTTACTGTGTTCTTTGTGATCAAGACAAGTGTAAAATAAACTTAAACTGACATTTGTTTGTTGTCACTCTTCTATCAAAACTGGGGGATTGATTTCCTGATAACAAACTTGAATAAGTTTAGCTGAAAAAACAAACATAATTAAGGTCTAAACCAAGTTCTATCTCAACATCTTGATTTGGTGTGTTAAAAAAAAAAATCTTACTGGAGTCGGAAGCGCTTCATAATAACAGTGCTCAACAGTGCAGAGTGGGCTTGTGAACAGCAATGTTGATTCATTTTAGACTGACTCAATGGTGAAGGACTAACACTTGTGGGGGAACCTTTTTATTATCCTTTTGCATCCTGTTAGCAAAAGAAATTTAGCATATGCCCTTGTGTGATTATGACGAAAGAGAGACCACCATTTATTAAAGGCACAGACCGTTTTCTTTTAGCAAGGTTAGAGAGGACCCCTTGGAATCTTGACTTCTGGTGGAAGACGTATAAAAATGTCATAAGAGTTAAAGAGGACATATCATGAAAATCTGACTTTTTCAGTGTTTAAGTGCTATAATCGGGTCCCCAGTGCATCTACCAACCCAGAAAACGTGAAAAGTGACAACCCAGTAACTTTTTTTTTGGTAAGCCTTTCTCTGCAAGCATGTCAAGAAATAAGCCGATCAGATTTCGATCCCCTTCTGACGTAGGTAGGGGATCTTGTTATAATATTACTGCCCCTTAATCTGCACGTTTCCACCCACGGCGCCGCCATTTGGGTTTCGGAGGTAGTTCCTTGGTAGGTATTTGATTATTACTAAAGAAATATATCCTCATTGAGAACTACTTGTGAACTAAGAAGGAATAACCAATGAATTACTAATCACAAAAGTAACATGTCTAAAAGGTGAACAATTGTGTTTTCTTTTTTACTCTTAACATGGTCATAACATTTCAGAAGCTTGTGCTTCAAATGGGTTCTTTGTGGAAACCAGTTTATGAATAGTATATCCCCCAAAATACATTAGCTACAGGTTGAGCTTGTGACTACTACTCTTACCAAAGGATGGACGTATGTTCTCTGTTTATTTCAAACTTAAACGCGTATCACTTGCCATAATTGTTCTTACCTTTTTCAGATACTTGTAAATCAGACAAACAAGTCCCAAAGACGAAAAGAGGATGACATTAGTGATGCGCGGGTCGTCTCATAACCCGCGTTACCCGCGGGTCGGGTTGGGGCGGGTAAAGAAATTGTCGCTTTATTTGCGGGGCGGGTTGGGGCGGGTCATTAAAAACAAAATAAAAAAATGTCAGCCTATATTAAATATTTGGGAATATATATTTTCATATTCTATTAGGTTATTTGATAAGGTTACAATATGAAGATCGAAGCAACGTATATTGCGTGATGTGCCCAGGCGAGGCGTCACGTGATGTCACGAAAGTGGCGCGCCAAACAGCTCCCACCACCGCCAGCTATAAAATAAGGAGAAATAAAAGTGGAGATGGAAGACGAGGTGAGGGAGATATTGAGGTCGGGAATTTACATCATTAAAAGAAAGGAAGGTCAGGCTGCTAAATCTAATGTTTGGGACCGGTTCTCAGAAATAGTTGCAGGAGGAGACAACAGCAGTTTCGGCTACGTGAAGTGCTTTGTAAATGTTTAAAATGTTTCATTTCATTCATATTCATAATCGTCTGTTGTTGTCAGTTAACATGGCGATGTTTCTGCACTTTCAGGCTGTAATAAAGGCTGTTTTAATTTCCATTACAACGCATGTCTATTTAATGGTCGCGGGTGCGGTGCGGGGCGGGTTGTAAAAATAGATACAGTGGTGCGGGGCGGGCTGGGGCGGGCCAAATCATTTCATAAATGCGGACCCGCGGGTTGGAAAAAAAGCCGACCCGCGCATCACTAGATGACATGTTCTCTAGGCGCCGCTTTTATACTTCTGGGTCACTCTAGTAGTTCATTTCGATTGCCGTGATTGGATATTTTTTCAGACACTGGTTCACGTAAAGCATCATCAACGCAGTTCCCCAATAGCATCATCAACGCAGTGCAAGTTCACTTTCGAAAGGGAACATGAAGATATGTGACCAATTTGACATTGGCTCAATACAAAACATTTTATAGTGTAGCGCAAAAGTAAATTAACAGTATCTTTTAATATTTTGTATAGTATTATATTATACTGTTATGTATTATTTATTATACTCGAAGCCCTCAAATATGCATTGGTGGCTGTGGGTTTACACTCAGTCACTTCAGAATTCAGGAGGTCTGCCTTTACTGGCAAACAAATTCCTATATATATATAAATGTATTTATTAATACAATATATTCCGTAATGTATGAAATGCTACTCCCATGTAGAGTCTGCCTATATGCTTTGAGAATAACTACAAAATTATGTTATTTGGAGGAAAATATTAAGATGAATGGATTTTAGTGTTTTGTTCTTTGTCAGTATTTTTACCAGAGCAAGTCATAGGAAGATACAAAAAGACCCTGAAGTACCTGTCAAAAGGAGCAACTGAAACGGAGGCATACCAAAAGTGCGTTGTGGATAGGAAAACGATTGTCGATACGTCTGCCATTGCTGAGTTGGAAGCCTATGACATCACAGCGTACAATAAATTACGTGCTGCGTTTCAAAAAGGGCAGAAGCTGTCCAACTTTGCAGACCGTTGCCGACAATTGTGCACACAGGAACCAGTGTGCAGTGCAATAGAGGGAAAAAAGAAAAGTGGAGAGCTATTAGACATTCCACAAAAAACAAATAACATGTTGCCAGTAGATTTATGTACATTCTGTTTATCATCACAATCTAATTGTGTTGAATGTTTTATTTATTTTCTTTTTTTATTTAGCCATTATGTTTGACTCATAATTTCTCATCACAGTTTGTTGAATGTTTAATTCCAAAATACAGAATTTTTGTTTAGTTTATGGCTAGGTTTCATCATTGTACCAATTTTTCACAAGTAATACAAGTAATTTAATTTTATTGTTTCATGTAGTGGTGCTTGTTACCCTCTTGTTCCATGTAGTTACAGGGTAAGTACAATAAAAATACATACACAATCTATTATCACTGACTCGGAAACCTTTATTTGAAAAACAACTTAATTCCAAACAGATTTACAACACTTCTTTTTCAATTAAAACTGCTTTTTTTGCTTATTTTAAAAATGTAGACAAATAAAAAAATACATATAATGCAAGCTCAAGTGTTTCTAAAAGTTGGAGCATCAAACAGCAAATACTGCAATAACTGTAGTAACGACCCCAATGGATGGATCAATATCTTCTGAAGTGAAACGATAGGTGTTTGTAAGAAAACTTTTTTTAAACTGTAGACTATCGCTTCAGACCAACTGTAATAAGTAGTTTTCCAAATAAACGTTTCAGAGTCAGTGATATTAGATTGTGTGTATGTATTTGTTTTGTATTTATCCTGTAACTACATGGAACAAGAGGATAACAAGCACCACTTTAATTTACGGCCCGCTTACCCTGTAACTACATGAAACAAGAGGGTAACCCTGTAACTACTAACTACATGGAACAAGAGTTTTCCCAATATTTAAAAAATTGCAATTGTTTTAGCTTTACTTGCCTTGAAACATGTAAGCCCAAACTTAAACATCTGCACTTTTGCTATAAAAAAAACTTTATAAATGCATAGATATGTACCCTGTAATATTTAGAGAAAAAGATTGTTGTATAATAATAGTAGAATAAGTACCCCTTAGTTCTATAATACTTACAGTATAAATATTTTTTTAATTCTCCTGGTTGTTACCCTTGTATTCCCCAAACTTTACATATGGTTTCCTTATACTAACATGTAAGTACTTTATAGGTACTCTATAATTACAGAAAGTTATGCTGTAAATTTGTCTTAATTACGCAGTACTTTCCGGGCTGTAATCTAAAGCGTTACCGAACGTTTTTTTGAAGAGGACACATTCACAAGATGGGTACCTTTCAGAGTCACCAAGTTCTACTCTGTACCATGCAGAGGTTGTCTCACTCTTTACCTTGAAAGATTCCTTTCCAAGTACCTCGACATGCTCTTTTGAATAGATGGAAGCTGCTTGGATACTGTTTAAGCAATGTTTGACAAAACTCCTGGTCTGTCTCTTAGGAACGTTGGCACATCTGGATTGTATGTTTTGCATTCACTACTGTAGATGAAGTTGAGTCTACTGTAGGATAGCAACTGTTCTGGGATGAAATCGCATATCATAGTTTCAAGCAGAGATGTAAGACTTCCTGTTCTAGAAAATTTGAGGTAAAAGCTCTTAAATGATTTATTGAGAGCCTCAACTCCATTGTTGGTGGTAACTGCCACAGAGAATCCTTGTGGCACATACGCTACACCACCGCTGAAAAAGAAAAGAACATATTACTTTGATAAAGGTAGTTGATGCAGAAAGAATGGAACATTACACCCAGTCTACACTGGATGCATTAACGCAAATATCCTAAATCACTCCAGACAGTTCGCAAAATAGATTGAGGCATCTATTTTTTCAACTCAGCGCAACTACCATAATCAAGCGTAGACTGAATCAGTGATTACGATGACTTGCTTTTGTTGTGTCTGTCTGGTGTTGACAGGGCATAATAATTTCAGAGTAGGGTTAGCTAAATGCTGGCCTGTCCCTTTTATAACCATCTAAATGTACTGTACAACAATTGAACACGTGGAACACGGAACATGTCCAGTACCTCACCTCCCGAATACATAGCCACCTTGTATCAACATAATGTCTGACTTCTTGTAAACCTTGCTCTCCTTCAGTCTGTCAACCTCCCTATCACAAGATGATTCACTTGGGGCACTAGCTATCTCACGCAGGTGGCCAAGTAGTTCACTTTGCTCAGAGAGGGACAACTTGTTCTTGGCTGCCAGAAAGAGAGTATATGGGATATTAAACACTGTAAAAATAGGAATTACCTATTACCTATGTTTAACACATACCTATGTTTCAGATGACTAATTTACAGTACAAATGAAATGTAAATAAATGAAACTAAGAAAACAATGTATTACGTTACTGAAAGTACTTTGAAAGATATTTTAGAAAAACTGAAATGTAAATCTAAGGCTGTATTGGTTTACTTCTAATGAAAATGAAAAAAAATTACAATTAAAAATAAATTAAAAAACACCAATATACATTACCACATATCCAGGATCATAATGAAAACCAAAGACTATAATGGAATTCTGGTATCAGCTGGACTGCACCTTGTCTTGTCCATCTTATCGAAGCTTGCTCACGATGGAATTAGCATAAATACTTCTGTGCATTTGGAAATGTATGGTCCAGAGCTTGATATTCCTTTTGTGAATAATCAAGTATGAAGTACTTTGGCTCCCAATGCAGGTTCCACTGTTTCAGGATGTTAAGAGCTTCAGCTATCGCTGTGGTTGTCTCTTTTTCACATATAAACTCAGCAACCGGTTTGTAGCCAACATTAGTCCGAAGTTAACAACAAGCAGAATCAGGGGCAATGCATATTTGGTGGTTCTGTAAGTGGCATCAAGTAGGACCATTTCTACATAACGCTCAAGTAAATGCTGCTGTTGTCTGTTTTGATGAATAAACAAGAATGTTTGTTGTGATGTGGTCATCTCCGGTGTGTTGTTATCCTCAAAAATCTTCCTCAGAGTCTTCGGTGACTGGAAATCAATTTATTTGTGCATTCACTTCAACATGTATTTCTGTCTGATCTCTGTAGTTCTCTGTGCACTGCCTAAAGAAAAATTGGGCATCTGAATCTGTTAAATTCCATTCATCAATTTTCTTTTCCAGTTGCAGTTGATCAAATCCAGAGTATTTTCCAGCAAGTAAGGCCTGATGCACATGGATTTTGAATAACATGGCTTGATGGGTAGTATGATGGGTCCTGTGGGTGTGGTAGAACACTTCCCATGCCTGAAAGCTCTTTCTGGACAAAGGTTTTCAGAACCTTCTTCAGGAAAGGGACAGAGGTCATTCCAAGTGAAACATATTCATGTATTTTGTCACGCACCCCATGATGAATCTTATTTGAGAAATTACAGTTTTCTGAAATGTTGTGCTTTTTGTGTGCTTCTGCCCAAAGGTATTTTGACATTAATTACTTCAGAAGTGGCAGTGGGGTTCTCTTTTATTGACTCCAGAAGCCTCTTTATAACTGCTTGTTTTTCACTCCTAGAACTTTTGTCTCCAACAGCAAAGTTATCATATCTGTCAAGAACAACATACCATAATAAGTATCTGTCTGAAAAATATTCAGTTAAGTAGTCCCATGTATTGTGTTGCAACAGACAGAACTAAAGACTCTTTTCACCTTTACCTTTATATTGGTAATAAAGTTATACCTATTAAATGAGTGCATTTAAATGCGTCATGGCAGTCACATTTACCATAATATATATCTGACATATAGTTTTGCTGGGTAATTAACTTTCTTTCTGCTTTGAATGTGAACTCTTCTTCTGCTGATATATTCATGTTCAGTATGCTGCAGATTGAAAGACAAATTATTTCTACATCACTACATTTCATTTCTAGGGCCAAGCAAAAAAATAGTAGTAATAATAAAAAATAGGTATGCCTACAATTTTGTCTAGAAGTAAATTAAAGCAATAAGCCCAATGAAGCAGTGTTTTATAGATAATTTAGAAAAGCTACAGGGCACTTCACAGGGCTTTTTGCTTTTATACAAAGGTTAGTCCATAAAAATATTTATTTTCATACACGGACAGAAATACTGATGTAATTAGGTCACAGGTGTATGGTTTATGAAGTAACACAACGGTTCAGAATCAAGGACTTAAATTACCCATTTTAAATGTGTGCAGACTAGAACGTACCAACTCATCTGTTTTTGGTGCCTTTTTGTAGTTTTTTCCATGCTGGCAAACATATATCACACTTCTTTTCACAGAGAGAGGAATGTGTTTTGAATAATCTTCCACTTTCCAGAGAAATCGGGGTGTCACTTTTTTTATTTTTACTGTCATCCTATCACCAGTAAGTGAATAAAATAAAAAGGCATTTAATACTTTTCATAGCACATTCTCTTTTTCTTTTACTTATTCATGCAAATAGGGTTCAATTATGAAAAAACTATAAGTAAAGATTTCATTAATGAAAGTAGCTGTCTTAAGTGCATGTCTATTAAACGCAACAAACGTTCTTCATAGCAATACTTTCCATAAGGTTGTAAATAAACAATCAAACAAATAAACATGCAGTTCATTTAGAAACGGATAAATGACCGAACAGTGTAAGATGTGCCAGTTGCCCGTTTGTGGCTTTCCCAAATAAGTTTCAGGTCTTCTTCTGAAGAAACTATGCCTGTGATGTACTCTTCTGAAGATGAACATATGTGAAAAGATAATGGAAGCCAGCCTGGTGGGAAACAGCAAACAGAGTAATATTTAGTTTAGTACTTTAGTCTACATTGTCCTTCTTTATTGTTTATTCATTCTATTTAGATCATAGAATGTTGATTTAGATGCTTTCATATGCACACATGAAACCCCTGTAAACACACACAGGTGTCTGATGCACATGTAATTCAGTTAGGGCAGATATCTTACATGAAAGCACTCCTTACATTAGAATCCTACCGCATCTTTTACAAATTTGTCTGCCTCTTGATCATAATAAAACGTAATAAACAGTTATCGATTTCGCTGTTTTGTCCTTGATTGTCCATTGCTGTTTAATGTTTATCAGTTTGCTCTTCATCGTCCACCAGGTCTATCTCTAATTTGAAAAGACAGAGGGAAGAAAGCACTATACTCTGCGCATGTGCGCTGACCTGCAAGTTATTATATATTTTTGGATACGCCCCGTGTGCGTCGCGGTACTGAAACCCCTGTACTTTAGGGAATGTCTGTTCTGAATGGCCCTGTTCAGCTATTTTGAGCTGAAATTTCACAGACACATTCTAGGGACACCATAGATTTATATTGCATCTTGTGAAAAGGGGCATAATATGACACCTTTAATGAGAAACTCTAGTAAAATATATATATTTTTCTTTTTTAGATTAATTAGTAAAATTTTATTCCACTTAGCCATGCATTGTATGATTGGTTCAACTAAAGCCCAAAGTATGCATAGCCTTTCAAAGTAAACTCCATTTGATGTGTATGTCACCGGTGCAGGCCGGGACGGGCTCGGATGACCAGCCGCCCCTGACTCCAGACACCACCGTGAGGAGCCGACACCACAGGTACGCAACGGAATGGACCAGACAGAGGCTAAAGTAAGTTTCAAGGAATAACAATCTTTATTAAGCACTTTATTTATGGGAGCAAGGGCAAGGCTGGTATCGGTCACTGGGCACTCTTCCTCCAGCGATAGCTGCACACTTCTAGACTCAGAAGGTAGGTAGACAGGTAAGCACTCTTCTTCCAGAGATAGCTGCACACTTCCAGACTCGGAAGGTCAGTAGACGGGTAAGCACTCTTCTTCCAGCGATAGCTGCACACTTCTAGACTCAGAAGGTAGGCAGACAGGTAAGACAGAGCCTTTTTGTCACCCGTGACATGTACAGACGGTCGATGTGTCACCTGAGCTCCCTGGTAGTTCCAAAGACCCTCCATCTCGGGTACTTCAGCTCTACTGCTGTGTTACGGGAACAGAGACAGCCAGTCACTCACGCCGCCTTGAATTCGCTGACCTCGAAGACCGCTACTTCCTGAGCTCCCTGGTAGTTCCAAAGACCCTCCATCTCGGGTACTTCAGCTCTACTACTGTGTTACAGGAACAGAGACAGCCAGGCACTCGCGCCGCCTTGAATTCGCTGACCTCGAAGACCGCTACTTCCTGAGCTCCCTGGTAGTTCCAAAGACCCTCCATCTCGGGTACTTCAGCTCTACTACTGTGTTACAGGAACAGAGACGGCCAGTCACTCAAGCCGCCTTGAATTCGCTGACCTCGAAGACCGTTACTTCCTGAGCTCCCTGGTAGTTCCAAAGACCCTCCATCTCGGGTACTTCAGCTCTACTGCTGTGTTACAGGAACAGAGAAAGCCAGTCACTCGCGCCGCCTTGAATTAACTGACCTCAAAGACTGCTACTTCCTAAGCTCCCTGGTAGTTCCAAAGCCCCTCCATTCTCAGGTATTTCCGCTCGATTACTGCATTGAGGAGACAGAGAAGGCCCGTCCTTCTTGTTGCTGAGACACTTACCTGAAGGTCCCTTTGCCTGAGCCCCTGAGTTCCATTGCCGTCTGGAAGAAGTAGAGAACGTCAGTCCTCACGTCGTATGGAGTTATTCTCCTGGAGATCCTCGTAGTCGTCTTGAGCTCAATCGTTACCCTAAGGAAACAAAGGAAACCTGTTACTTATGCTGCTCTGAGTCACTTACCTGAAGGTCCCTTTGCCTGAGCCCCTGAGTTCCATTGCCGTCTGGAAGAAGTAGAGAACGTCAGTCCTCACGTCTTATGAAGTTATTCTCCTGGAGATCCTCGTAGTCGTCTTGAGCTCCACCGTTGCCCTAAGGAAACAAAGGAAGCCTGTTACTTATGCTGCTCTGAGTCACTTACCTGAAGGTCCCCTTGCCTGAGCCCCTGAGTTCCATTGCCGTCTGGAAGGAGTAGAGAACGCCGGCCCACACGTCATATGGAGTTATTCTCCTGGAGATCCTTGTAGTCGTCTTGAGCTCCACCGTTACCCTAAGGAAACAAAGGAAGCCTGTTACTTATGCTGCTCTGAGCCACGCATCTGAAGGTGCCTCTCCTTCTGAGCCTTGGAGCCCCACTGCTGTCTTGAGGGGACAGAGGAAGTCACCCGTCCGAGGACCCGTGGGCGTCGAGTAGTTGGAGTCCCACGGTTGACTGGAAGAGTGGAACAAGTTTTAGCCTCCAGGATAATGTTCTTTTAAATGCGTTTTAAGATTTAATAAAGACCAATTACTTACTTTACCTTGTGTCCGGCCTTGTGGTGTTCCGTGGTGTAGCTCCTCGGAGTGGTAGTTGGTACGGGTGGTGGTTCCTCCCCACCCCCGGCCTGTGACAGATGCATGCCCTTATGACAACGTGCACTACTGGCAATCTCTCCATGAGTTATAACCCACATACACATCTTTTAATCAGGTAATTTCTAATCGTACAATCTCTCATCCACAAAGCCATCCACTGTTCTTGTTTGCTGGCATTTTGGTCTCTTTTGTTTATTTGTTTTTTTTCTTCTTCGACTACCTGAATCAGCAATCCTGGAGCACTGTTGCCACCTTGTGGACCAACTAATTAGTTAAAAAAATGTGTGTACAGAGAGAGTATGCATGGAAAAATCGGGCTGTGCACGTACAGTATTCGTCAAATGTGCTGATGGCAAACTTCACATCACGTGCACTGTTTACGGACCCTAGCTTTAGTGTAAAAAGTGAATTAGTGTTAATTTCGTTAGCAAAATCTGAGAAAACATTTTCTTTGACAACCAAACCAAAATCTCTCTATGATTTTATCAAATCAAAAGAAACAAAATATTACAAACTGTTTTTAACAAACATCTTGCCAGATGTCAAGATTTTAACATTTTCTGCCCAGTGTTGACTTAATATTTGCAATCTGGCAACCATACACACAAGCTCTCTACACTGCGGAAGTGCCTACGATGAACGTGTCATTCAGTCAGTCCGTGTTCTGTTCACGGGCCGCTAAAATCTGCGATCAAACCTTCTCAGTGATGAACTGTAAGAAATCAAAACAATGATCACGACTATCGTTTGCCATTGTGGTTGAATAAATCAAGTGTAGCGTTAGTTCTGGCAGGTCACGTTAGTCAAGCTCACATCGGCTGACTCTCAGACGTCTACCTATAGGAATACAACGTCCCTATATAAGGTCCATTCAGTATTATCAGCAGCTTTATCGCTTTGCTTAAGAGCCAATACCCTCCTCCATCACCAGCTCCTCTTGTCGTCCAGACAGGATTTGACCTTCTGATATTCCTCTTCGAATCATACTCATTATTATGTTGTTACATTACATTATTGTCATTATGAACATTAATGATATCGCAATACCTTTTGGTTCTGTTCCGTTCCGGGGGGTTTTCGCTGCTCTCTCTGCTCTTATCCATGCTAGGCTGCATGGATGGACAGTGAGTTCTTGCCCCGAACAGAATCATACCGCCATTTAAAATGGAATATGCTAATTGTCAGTTATCTTTGACGATAGTGATCCTGACACAAATGCACTTATGCAACCTAACATTTGGAATTACTATTAGGAATTTCATTATTTCATTTTTTTTAACCTGTTTTCATAATGAAGAGAGTGCTAATTTATATGATAAATAGCCTATAATAAATCAGAATACTATATGAGAGAAAATAAAGCATGCAGATGAGTTGACTTTGTTTGTGCTTTTATAATAGGTGAAAGTGCATTCATTCTGATAAAATGTAAATATACATTTCTGAAACAACAACAATCGTTGTGATTATAATTTTGAGCAAAATCATTTTGATTATTTAACCATTATGCAGCATGACGAAAATGTAGACTAAAATGCCCAGACATTTACCCAAGGTTCACAGACCAGGCTTAAGCCAAGTCCCAGACTAAAATGCATGTTTGAGCTGTTTTAACTGAAAGCTATGTACACTGACATATCTTAGAGCAACAAGAACTTTTCCTCTTCGGTCGCCCTACAGGTTGGAAGCGGAATTGTCCATTACCACTGTCATAAATAATTTAGCCTAACACAGCCCACAGCCCAGCACTGGCTTTGGAATGAACGATGTCCACAGACAAGGTAGAGTATGTTGCATGATTTCATGAAAGTATGATGTATTGCGACATCAGAAACAAAATAATTACTATTGTAACACTTGACGTGAAGCAAGCCAAATTTGTAGTTTTCTTATGTCTCATTAGAACTACAGAAACGCGACCCGATCTGGCAAACTTACATAGTGTGGATATAGCAGATATAAGACTGCAAACGAAAGGCAGAAGTGCCTTTCACCCTGTTACGACTTGATGAACCACTGAAACCATTTTGGAAACATTATGTTAAGGTAAAAAACGTCTTTAATGTTGCTTTAAAATACGTCAATGCTATTGTTTTGTCTTAAGATTTACACCAGTAATACGGCATATTTTTTTCTACGGCATATTTTTCTAAGGGTTTATAAAAGCTATTTAAATGTCCTAATTGAACCAAGGCCTATTACTGGCTTAATCTAAGCCCTGTCTGTGAAACCAGACCTCAATCGACTAAAATTTGACTAAACAAAAACAGAACAAGGTTGACTAAAAATTAAAAAGTACATTTGGCACAGGACTAAGACTAAATTTAATTAACACTAAAGTGAAGTAGACTTTAGTAGACTTAGTAGTGCTTGTTTCACTTCAGCAGCAGAAACTCTGGGGCACATTGACTCATTCTAAGTGTTTTGCTCCTGTTTACCAAGGACACTTGTTTTACTCCTTTCCAATGCGTGATAAACAGCAAACTATTTTGGTATTTTCTGCATAAACACTCAATACGTACATTTCAGCTACTTGCATTGGGTAGCCTGAAGACATGGAGAGTATGAACACATACTGGTGTGGTTAGAAGCAGCCATGCAATTTGAGGAAGTGGCAGCGGTCTGGTCCAACCACAGTCACTGTACTTGAGATCCGGCTCTGTCTTGCAGCGGATGGTGTGGAGACAGTAGTGATTTTTACTGGCCTTCACTTACTGGTCTGTTTACATGATGGACTTGTGGTAGGCTACTCTGGGAGGAGGGGTGCCTCTTAATGGTAAATCAATCAGCTTCATCCTCTCACATGGGAAAAGGTTGGTGAGGGCATGGACTTTGATTCTGTAAGTAAATATGCTTGTTATTACCAAGTGTATCAATAACTAATCTTGGATATCACTGCCAACTACACATTTTTTTTAAATAGCTGGAATTACTTAAAAATATAGTGCATAATTTTTGCGATTTTTTATTTTTTAAAGAATTATTGTTAATTCTTAGTTCATGTTAACTAAACTTTGTTTAGGTTTAAGTGTTTAGGTTTTTACAGCTATGCATTCTAAAACCATTTATTAGGGCCCAAGCCTTGAAAAGGCGAAGGCCCTATTGTTTTCCTTGGGATTATTCTTTATTCTTCTTCTTTATTAGGGCCCAAGCCTTGAAAAGGCGAAGGCCCTATTGTTTTCCTTCGGATTATTAGGGCCCAAGCCCTGAAAGGGCGCAGAGCCCTATTGTTCTTCTAAGGGTTTTTTGTTATTAGGGCCCAAGCCTTGAAAAGGCGAAGGCCCTATTGTTTTCCTTCGGATTATTCTTCATTAGGGCCCGAGCACCGATGGTGCGAGGACACTATTGGAATTGCTCTGTTTATTATTATTATTATTATTATTATTATTATTATTATTTTCCGCATTCAATCGCATTTTTGAGGGCCTAAACATGCACGAAAACTCACGAAAATTTGCACACGCGTCAGAACTGGCGAAAATTGACATCTGATATGCGTTTCAGAATTGGGCGGGGTAAAATGGCTCGATAGCGCCACCTATAAAGGTTCAACGGAGTGCGCCTCCCGCTACGTTTCACGTACGTGTACGAAATTCGGTACATACATGTAATGACCCAATACCTACAAAAAAGTCTCTTGGAGCATAGCCTTAAACACAACAGGAAGTCAGCCATTTTGAACTTCCTCTCTGATTTTTGTGCAGTTTTTGCCATTTTCAGGCCTCGTACTTTAACGAACTCCTCCTACAGTTTTAATCTGATCATCTTCAAATTTGGTGAGTGTAATCTTAAGGCCTTTGCGACGTTAAATTGCGAAGATCTAGAGTTTTCGTCGAAGGGCGTGTCCTCGGCGGCCTGACAAATTTTGATGTTTCGCCATGAAACAGGAAGTTGCTGTAACTCAGGCAAACAATGTCCAATCTGCCCCAAACTTCACACGTTTGATAAGCGTTCTGTCCTGAACACATGATCATGCTCAAATTCAGTTACAGTCATAGCGCCACCTGCTGGCAACAGGAAGTGACATGTTTAACACTGTTTTGGACTCCTAATAACATATAAAAAATTGCCAGCAAGTGCTTAACATGTTAACAATATACTAGAAAAATGCTAAAACATGCTAGCAAACATTAGCTAAGTGCTAAAGCATGCTATTAATGCAATTAAATAGGAATTTGCTGTAACTCAGGCATTGAATGTCCAATCTGCCCCAAACTTCACACGTTTGATAAGCGTTCTGTCCTGAACACATGACCATGCTCAAATTCAGTTACAGTCATAGCGCCACCTGCTGGCAACAGGAAGTGACATGTTTAACACTGTTTTGGACTCCTAATAACATATAAAAAATTGCCAGCAAGTGCTTAACATGTTAACAATATACTAGAAAAATGCTAAAACATGCTAGCAAACATTAGCTAAGTGCTAAAGCATGCTATTAATGCAATTAAATAGGAATTTGCTGTAACTCAGGCATTGAATGTCCAATCTGCCCCAAACTTCACACGTTTGATAAGCGTTCTGTCCTGAACACATGACCATGCTCAAATTCAGTTACAGTCATAGCGCCACCTGCTGGCAACAGGAAGTGACATGTTTAACACTGTTTTGGACTCCTAATAACATATAAAAAAGTGCCAGCAAGTGTTAAACATGTTAACAACATACTAGAAACATGCTAAAACATGCTAGCAAACATTAGCTAGGTGCTAAATCATGCTATTAATGCAATTAAATAGGAATTTGCTGTAACTCAGGCATTGGATGTTTAATCTGCCCCAAACTTCACACGGTTGAATATTCTCATGTTTAACACATTTACATGAGAATATTCAGTTATAGTAATAGTGCCACCTACTGGCAACAGGAAATGACATGTTTAACACTGTGATGCTGTACTAGCAACATATTAAATATGCCATTGAGTTATAAACATGTTAGAAACCTGTTAAAACATGCTAGCAATTCTTAGCTAAGTGCTAAAGCATGCTAATGCAATGAAAGAGGAAGTTGTTGTTACTAAAGAAGGCAATGTCCAATCTTTCCCAAACTTTACACGTTTGATAAGAGTCCTGTCCTGAACACATCTACATGACACTTTTCAGTTATAGTATTAGCGCCACCAACTGGCAACAGGAAGTGACATGTTTAACACTGTGATGCAGTACTAACAACATATTAAATATGCCATTGAGTTATATACATGTTAGAAACATGTTAAAACATGCTAGCAATTCTTAGCTAAGTGCTAAAGCACGCTAATGCAATGAAACAGGAAGTTGGTGTTACTGAAGAAGGCAATGTCCAATCTGCCCCAAACTTCACACGTTTGATAAGAGTCCTGCCCTGAACACATCTACATGACAATTTTAAGTTAAAGTAATAGCGCCACCTACTGTCGACAGGAAGTGACACGTTTTACACTGTGATGCATTACTAGTGACATATTTAATATGCCTTTGAGTTCTAAACATGCTAGAAACATGCTAAAACATGCTAGCAACACTTATCTGAGTTATAACGCATGCTATTATCCCCATAATCAAGGACATTTTTGTAACTGACTTTGACATACTCCTCCTATTTTTACCTACTTAAATGCACATTGCCCACCATGCTCTGTCTTCCTAAAGCCACCGGGTGGCGGTGGCACGGGTGCGAGGGCCCTTTCATCGCTGCTTGCAGCTTTAATTAGGGCCCGAGCACCGATGGTGCGAGGACACTATTGGAATTGCTCTGTTTATTATTATTATTATTATTATTATTATTATTATTATTATTATTTTCCGCATTTGATCGCATTTTTGAGGGCCTAAACATGCACGAAAACTCACGAAAATTTGCACACGCGTCAGAACTGGCGAAAATTGACATCTGATATGCGTTTCAGAATTGGGCGGGGTAAAATGGCTCGATAGCGCCACCTATAAAGGTTCAACGGAGTGCGCCTCCCGCTACGTTTCACGTATGTGTACGAAATTCGGTACATACATGTAATGACCCAATACCTACAAAAAAGTCTCTTGGAGCATAGCCTTAAACACAACAGGAAGTCAGCCATTTTGAACTTCCTCTCTGATTTTTGTGCAGTTTTTGCCATTTTCAGGCCTCGTACTTTAACGAACTCCTCCTACAGTTTTAATCTGATCATCTTCAAATTTGGTGAGTGTAATCTTAAGGCCTTTGCGACGTTAAATTGCGAAGATCTAGAGTTTTCGTCGAAGGGCGTGTCCTCGGCGGCCTGACAAATTTTGATGTTTCGCCATGAAACAGGAAGTTGCTGTAACTCAGGCAAACAATGTCCAATCTGCCCCAAACTTCACACGTTTGATAAGCGTTCTGTCCTGAACACATGACCATGCTCAAATTCAGTTACAGTCATAGCGCCACATGCTGGCAACAGGAAGTGACATGTTTAACACTGTTTTGGACTCCTAATAACATATAAAAAATTGCCAGCAAGTGCTTAACATGTTAACAACATACTAGAAACATGCTAAAACATGCTAGCAAACATTAGCTAAGTGCTAAAGCATGCTATTACTGCAATTAAATAGGAATTTGCTGTAACTCAGGCATTGAATGTCCAATCTGCCCCAAACTTCACACGTTTGATAAGCGTTCTGTCCTGAACACATGACCATGCTCAAATTCAGTTACAGTCATAGCGCCACCTGCTGGCAACAGGAAGTGACATGTTTAACACTGTTTTGGACTCCTAATAACATACAAAAAAGTGCCAGCAAGTGTTAAACATGTTAACAACATACTAGAAACATGCTAAAACATGCTAGCAAACATTAGCTAGGTGCTAAATCATGCTATTAATGCAATTAAATAGGAATTTGCTGTAACTGGCATTGGATGTTTAATCGGCCCCAAACTTCACACGGTTGAATATTCTCATGTTTAACACATTTACATGAGAATATTCAGTTATAGTAATAGCGCCACCTACTGGCAACAGCAATTGACATGTTTAACACTGTGATGCTGTACTAGCAACATATTAAATATGCCATTGAGTTATAAACATGTTAGAAACCTGTTAAAACATGCTAGCAATTCTTAGCTAAGTGCTAAAGCATGCTAATGCAATGAAAGAGGAAGTTGTTGTTACTAAAGAAGGCAATGTCCAATCTTTCCCAAACTTTAGACGTTTGATAAGAGTCCTGCCCTGAACACATCTACATGACACTTTTCAGTTATAGTAATAGCGCCACCTACTGGCAACAGGAAGTGACATGTTTAACACTGTGATGCAGTACTAGCAACATTTTAAATATGCCATTGAGTTATATACATGTTAGAAACATGTTAAAACATGCTAGCAATTCTTAGCTAAGTGCTAAAGCACGCTAATGCAATGAAACAGGAAGTTGGTGTTACTGAAGAAGGCAATGTCCAATCTGCCCCAAACTTCACACGTTTGATAAGAGTCCTGCCCTGAACACATCTACATGACAATTTTAAGTTAAAGTAATAGCGCCACCTACTGTCGACAGGAAGTGACACGTTTTACACTGTGATGCATTACTAGCGACATATTTAATATGCCATTGAGTTCTAAACATGCTAGAAACATTCTAAAACATGCTAGCAACACTTATCTGAGTTATAACGCATGCTATTATCCCCATAATCAAGGACATTTTTGTAACTGACTTTGACATACTCCTCCTATTTTTACCTACTTAAATGCACATTGCCCACCGTGCTCTGTCTTCCTAAAGCCACCGGGTGGCGGTGGCACGGGTGCGAGGGCCCTTTCATCGCTGCTTGCAGCTTTAATTATTATTATTATTCTTCTTCTCCGCATTTAATCGCATTTTTGAGGGCCTAAACATGCACGAAAACTCACGAAAATTTGCACACGCGTCAGAACTGGCGAAAATTGACATCTGATATGCGTTTCAGAATTGGGCGGGGTAAAATGGCTCGATAGCGCCACCTATAAAGGTTCAACGGAGTGCGCCTCCCGCTACGTTTCACGTACGTGTACGAAATTCGGTACATACATGTAATGACCCAATACCTACAAAAAAGTCTCTTGGAGCATAGCCTTAAACACAACAGGAAGTCAGCCATTTTGAACTTCCTCTCTGATTTTTGTGCAGTTTTTGCCATTTTCAGGCCTCGTACTTTAACGAACTCCTCCTACAGTTTTAATCTGATCATCTTCAAATTTGGTGAGTGTAATCTTAAGGCCTTTGCGACGTTAAATTGCGAAGATCTAGAGTTTTCGTCGAAGGGCGTGTCCTCGGCGGCCTGACAAATTTTGATGTTTCGCCATGAAACAGGAAGTTGCTGTAACTCAGGCAAACAATGTCCAATCTGCCCCAAACTTCACACGTTTGATAAGCGTTCTGTCCTGAACACATGACCATGCTCAAATTCAGTTACAGTCATAGCGCCACCTGCTGGCAACAGGAAGTGACATGTTTAACACTGTTTTGGACTCCTAATAACATATAAAAAATTGCCAGCAAGTGCTAAACATGTTAACAACATACTAGAAACATGCTAAAACATGCTAGCAAACATTAGCTAAGTGCTAAAGCATGCTATTACTGCAATTAAATAGGAATTTGCTGTAACTCAGGCATTGAATGCCCAATCTGCCCCAAACTTCACACGTTTGATAAGAGTTCTGGTCTGAACACATTTACATGAGAATATTCAGTTATAGTAATAGCGCCACCTATTGGCAACAGGAAGTGACATGTTTAACACTGTCATGCTGTACTAGCAACATATTAAATAAACCATTGAGTTATAAACATGTTAGAAACATGTTAAAACATGCTAGCAATTCTTAGCTAAGTGCTAAAGCATGCTAATGCAATGAAACAGGAAGTTGTTGTTACTCAAGTAGGCAATGTCCAATCTGCCCCAAACTTCACAGGTTTGATAAGAGTCCTGCCCTGAACACATCTACATGAGAATAATCAGTTAGAGTAATAGCGCCACCTGCTGGCAACAGGAAGTGTCATGTTTAACACCATTTTGGACTCCTAATAACATATAAAAAATTGCCAGCAAGTGCTGAACATGTTAACAACACACGGGAACCATGCTAAAACATGCTAACAAACATTAGCTAAGTGCTAAAGCATGCTATTCCTGCAATTAAATAGGAATTTGCTGTCAGGCATTGAATGTTCAATTTGCCCCAATTTCACACGTTTGATAAGAGTTCTGCCCTGAACACATCTACATGACACTTTTCAGTTATAGTAATAGCGCCACCTACTGGCAACAGGAAGTGACATGGTTAACACTGTGATGCAGTACTAGCAACATATTAAATATGCCATTGAGTAATAAACATGTTAGAAACCTGTTAAAACATGCTAGCAATTCTTAGCTAAGTGCTAAAGCATGCTAATGCAATGAAACAGGAAGTTGTTGTTACTCAAGTAGGCAATGTCCAATCTGCCCCAAACTTCACAGGTTTGATAAGAGTTCTGTCCTGAACACATTTACATGAGAATAATCAGTTAGAGTAATAGTGCCACCTGCTGGCAACAGGAAGTGACATGTTTAACACCATTTTGGACTCCTAATAACATAAAAAATTGCCAGCAAGTGCTAAACATGTTAACAACATACAGGAAACATGCTAAAACATGCTAACAAACATTAGCTGAGTGCTAAAGCATGCTATTACTGCAATTAAATAGGAATTTGCTGTAACTCAGGCATTGAATGTTCAATTTGCCCCAATTTCACACGTTTGATAAGAGTTCTGGTCTGAACACATTTACATGAGAGTATTCAGTTATAGTAATAGCGCCACCTACTGGCAACAGGAAGTGACATGTTCAACACTGTGATGTTGTACTAGCAACATATTAAATAAACCATTGAGTTATAAACATGTTAGAAACCTGTTAAAACATGCTAGCAATTCTTAGCTAAGTGCTAAAGCATGCTAATGCAATGAAACAGGAAGTTGTTGTTACTCAAGAAGGCAATGTCCAATCTGCCCCAAACTTCACACGTTTGATAAGAGTCCTGCCCTGAACACATTTACATGACACTTTTCAGTTATAGTAATAGCGCCACCTACTGGCAACAGGAAGTGACATGTTCAACACTGTGATGTTGTACTAGCAACATATTAAATAAACCATTGAGTTATAAACATGTTAGAAACATGTTAAAACATGCTAGCAATTCTTAGCTAAGTGCTAAAGCATGCTAATGCAATGAAACAGGAAGTTGTTGTTACTCAAGAAGGCAATGTCCAATCGGCCCCAAACTTCACACGTTTGATAAGAGTCCTGCCCTGAACACATCTACATGACACTTTTCAGTTATAGTAATAGCGCCACCTACTGGCAACAGGAAGTGACATGGTTAACACTGTGATGCAGTACTAGCAACATATTAAATATGCCATTGAGCAATAAACATGTTAGAAACATGTTAAAACATGCTAGCAATTCTTAGCTAAGTGCTAAAGCATGCTAATGCAATGAAAGAGGAAGTTGTTGTTACTCAAGAAGGCAATGTCCAATCTGCCCCAAACTTCACACGTTTGATAAGAGTCCTGCCCTGAACACATCTACATGACACTTTTCAGTTATAGTAATAGCGCCACCTACTGGCAACAGGAAGTGACATGTTTAACACTGCGATGCATTACTAGCAACATATTAAATATGCCATTGAGTTATATACATGTTAGAAACATGTTAAAACATGCTAGCAATTCTTAGCTAAGTGCTAAAGCACGCTAATGCAATGAAACGGGAAGTTGTTGTTACTGAAGAAGGCAATGTCAAATCTGCCCCAAACTTCACACGTTTGATAAGAGTCCTGCCCTGAACACATCTACATGACAATTTTAAGTTAAAGTAATTGCGCCACCTACTGTCGACAGGAAGTGACACGTTTTAAACTGTGATGCATTGCTAGCGACATATTTAATATGCCATTGAGTTCTAAACATGCTAGAAACATGCTAAAACATGCTAGCAACACTTATCTGAGTGATAACGCATGCTATTATCCCCATAATAAAGGACATTTTTGTAACTGACTTTGACATACTCCTATATTTACCTACTTAAATGCACAATGCCCACCGTGCTCTGTCTTCCTAAATCCACCGGGTGGCGGTTGGCACGGGTGCGAGGGCCCTTTCATCGCTGCTTGCAGCTTTAATTATTATTATATTACTACCTTTTGGGCACTTTTGGGGGCCTTAACGTGCTCAAAAACTCTTGAAACTTTGCACAAATGTCAGAACCCGCGGCCATTAGAGCCGGACTGAAGCTGGTACCCGGGCGTGGCAGGGGGGCTCGACAGCGCCCCCTGGAACGCGGTCCGAAAACTTGGTCCATAAATCAAACACGCTTGCGTGTAATAATATGAAACTCGGTACACTTATAGATCTCATCGGTTCATATATCCTTCATGCTCTGACTTTTTACCCCAGCCCAACAGGAAGTCGGCTATTTGGCGTAGTTTAAAAAACACATGCAATGGAATTTAAAATACTCCTCCTAGACGATTCAACCAATCACCACGAAACTCGGTGTGCATGAAGTCAAGACATGGAGGATGATAAATTGCGAGGGGATTTTTGATATCTCGAACGGTTTGGCCGTGGCGAGGAAACGAATTTATGGCGAATATTGGAAACAGGAAGTGTGTTATAACATCCTCATACATTAATTGATCTTGATGAAACTTCAGCAGTGTGTTCGTTGTAAGAGGCCGATCGCATGGATGTGACTATTGTGAGTCAAAGTTATAGCGCCACCAACTGGCAGCAGGAAGTGTGTCACTTTCAAAATGCTTTGAATTCACCCTCTTATTTTTACCCGATTTGCTTCAAACTTTATGTGTATAATGTAAACACACGGCAGATGTAGACCTGTGAAAGGATTATTGATATCTTAAATACTGTTGCCATGGCAACGCTTTAAACTTTTATATTCTTTTTGGGTGCATTTGAGGCTCTTAACATGCTTCAAATTGCATGAAACTCAACATGCATTTGACATTTATTGTGTAATAGACATGTGCGAAGTTTCAGAAACGGGCGTGGTAAGGGGCTCAGTAGCGCCACCTTTAGTCAAAAATGGGGTATTAGTTTTACCTACAGTAACCAAACTCGGTACGTATATTCTTCTCTTCGATCCGGACAACTTTCTAATTTACAGTCATTAGCTCCGACCAACAGGAAGTCAGATATTTTGGTTTGAATGTGTACTGTTTGGAGCATTTTCCCTCTGCCCCTCTGCGTCTCTGTGTGTGTGAGTGTGTGTGAGGAGGGGGGCTAGTTTAGTTTAACCATTTCTCTGCTGTGTGCAAAATCTCTGGCACTTTTGAGGGCCTTAACATGCTCGAAAACTCTTGAAATTTTGCACACAGGTCAGAACCCATCAGGGCCAGGCTGAAGCTGGTACCCGGGCGTGGCAGGGGGGCTCGACAGCGCCCCCTGGAATGGGATTCGAACACTTGTCCGTATATCAAACACGCTTGCATGAATTAATATGAAACTCGGTACACATATAGATTTAATCGGGCCGAACAACTTTCCCTGGGTCAAGTTTTACGCCAGCCCAACAGGAAGTCGGCTATTACGGGTTGATTGGAGAACGCTTGCTCTCGCATTTGAAACACTTCTCCTAGAGAATTCATCCGATGACCACGAAACTCGGTCAGCATGAAGTCAAGACATGGAGGATGATAAATTGCCAGGGGATTTTTGATATCTCGAACGGTTTGGCCGTGGCGAGGAAACAAATTTATGATTAAAAAAGGATGCATAAAGTGTGTTATAACTTAGTTATAGTTTTACCTACAGTAACCAAACTCGGTACGTATATTCTTCTCTTCGATCCGGACAACTTTCTAATTTACAGTCATTAGCTCCGACCAACAGGAAGTCAGATATTGTGGTTTGAATGTGTATTTTCTCTCTCTCTGTCTCTCTGCCATTCTCTCTGTGTGTGTGTCTGTCTGTGTGGGGAGGGGAGGGGAGGGGAGGGGAGGGTTTAGGGGAGGGGAGGGGGTGTGTGTGTGTGTGTGTGATTTTGGTTGGGTGACAGTTGTAGGTTACAGTTTGACAAGAGTTTATAGTTTAACAAAAGCACAATGTTGTGTTCTGTATGAACAAAATGACGGAGTATGTTTTTATGTCTCCATTGTTCGATCGAGCCTCACACACACACACACACACACACACACACACACACACACACACACACACACACACACACACACACACACACACACACACACACACACACACACACACACACACACACACAGCATTCCAGCATTGCAATCTTGACATCGCAGAATGTTCATTATAGCCTTAATAAAATATAATAATAAAATAGTCAACCTTACATATAAAAATTACACTGCTCTGTTTAAATAGTCAGTTGTACAGTTTGTGCCGTTCATAGTAAGCACCGCTCCACTGTGATGTTTCCAAGCACATTTTTGCGCATTTGAAGAGGATCATTTTTCTATATTGGAACGTGAGTGTACAAAGTGTACAAAGTACAAAGCCTATAAAAAGAATAGTTTAGCATCCAAAAATGTTAATAATATATATTTGTATTATTATATATATAATAATATATATGTTAAAAATAGGGGGAAAAAATAATTTACATAATATATATATATATATATTTTTAATATATATATATATATATATATATTTTTTTTTTTAAGCACCGCCACCTGGTGCCTTTAGTGGAACTAAAGGCACCAGGGTGGCGGTGCCACCGGCTTGGGCCCGCAATCGCTGCTTGCAGCTTTAATTATTATTAGGGCCCAAGCCTTGAAAAGGCGAAGGCCCTATTGTTTTCCTTCGGATTATTAGGGCCCAAGCCTTGAAAAGGCGAAGGCCCTATTGTTTTTCTAAGGATTATTATTTATTCTTCTTCTTCTTCTTTATTATTATTATTTTACTACCTTTTGGGCACTTTTGGGGGCCTTAACGTGCTCAAAAACTCTTGAAACTTTGCACAAATGTCAGAACCCGCGGCCATCAGGGCCAGGCTGAAGCTGGTACCCGGGCGTGGCAGGGGGGCTCGACAGCGCCCCCTGGAATTGGATTCAAAAACATGTCCATATATCAAACACGCTTGCATGTAATAATATGAAACTCGGTACACATATAGATTTAATCGGGCCGAACAACTTTCGTGCTCTAAGTTTTACGCCAGTCCAACAGGAAGTAGGCTATTATGGGTTGTATGGAAACGCATGTTCTGGCATTTGAAACACTTCTCCCAGAGAATTCATCCGATGACCACGAAAGTCGGTGTGCATGAAGCCAAGACATGGAGGATGATAAATTGCCAGGGGATTTTTGATATCTCGAACGGTTTGGCCGTGGCGAGGAAACAAATTTATGACGAATATTGTAAACAGGAAGTGTGTTATAACATCCTCATACATTAACTGATCTTGATGAAACTTCAGCAGTGTGTTCGCTGTAAGAGGCCGATCACATGGATGTGACTATTGTGAGTCAAAGTTATAGCGCCACCAACTGGCAGCAGGAAGTGTGTCACTTTCAAAATGCTTTGAAATCACCCTCTTATTTTTACCGATTTGCTTCAAACTTCATCTGTATAATGTAAACACACGGCAGATGTAGACCTGTGAAAGGATTATTGATAACTTAAATACTGTTGCCATGGCAACGCATCAAACTTTAATATTATTTTTTAAAGTTTTTGAGACTCTTAACATGCTTGAAATTGCATGAAACTCGACAGACACTTTACATTTATTGCCTAGTACACTTGTGCAAAGTTTCAGAAACGGGCGTGGTAAGGGACTCAGTAGCGCCACCTTTAGTCAAAAATGGGGTATTAGTCTTACCTACAGTAACAAAAATCGGTATTTATATTTATCTCCCCGAGCCGGACAACTTTCTAATTTACAGTCATTAGCTCCGACCAACAGGAAGTCAGATATTTTGGTTTGAATGTGATTTGATGGGAATTTTGCCAGTCTCTCTCAGTGTCTGTGTGTGTGAGAGAGGAGGGGGGCTTTATTTTAACCCTTTCTCTGCTGTGTGGGACTTCTCGGGCACTTTTGGGGCCCTTAACGTGCTCGAAAACTCTTGAAACTTTGCACACAGGTCAGAACCTGCGGCCATCAGGGCCGGCCTGAAGCTGGTACCCGGGCGTGGCAGGGGAGCTCAACAGCGCCCCCTTGAACGTGGTCCGAAAACTTGGTCCATATATCAAACACGTTTGCATGTAATAATATGAAACTCGGTACACATATAGATTTAATCGGGCCGAACAACTTTCGTGCTCTAAGTTTTACAACAGGAAGTCGGCTATTATGGGTTGTTTAAAAACGAATCCCCCTGGAATTTTATATACTCCTCCTAGAAAATTATTTCGATCGCCACCAAACTCGGTCAGCATGAAGTCAAGACATTGAGGATGCTAAATTGCGGACGGATTTTTGATATCTCGAACGGTTTGGCCGTGGCGAGGAAACGAATTTATGGCGAGAAAACAGAAACACGATGTGTTATAACGTCTTCATACATTAATTGATCTTGATGAAACTTCAGTAGCGTGTTTGTTGTAAGAGAGCGATCACATGGATGTAACTAATGTGAGTCAGTCAAGTCAAGTCATCTTTATTTATATAGCGCTTTTTACAATACAGATTGTATCAAAGCAGCTTCACAGTGATAACATGAAAATAATACAAAAAAAATAATTTCATCATCATCCACCTTTAAGGCAGATCTATAATATTGTTGAATATTAAATGTCCCCAACTAAGCAAGCCAAAAGGTAAGGCAACAGCGGCAAGGAACCAAAACTCCATCAGGTGACAGAAGGGAGAAAAAAACCTTGGGAGAACCCAGGCTCAGTCGGGGGCCAGTTCTCCTCTGGCCAATGAGTGAACAGTGTATGAAGTTCAGAATGAATCAGAGTATTTGTCCAGTTCCGGTTGTTTGAAGTCGGAGTGGAGAGGAGGAGAGACTGGTTGACACTTCAGGTCAGCGGCGTCGTCGTGTCCTGGCACTGGTCCTTCATCAGATCTGGATACGGCCTGGTTCCGGTGGACAGCAGTAAACCTCGGGATAGACAGAGAGACTAATATTAGCGTAGACGCCGTCCTTCTTATGATGTACCAAGTACATCAGGATTACGGGAAGTGTTCCCGGTCCCGGCTGTTCTAAACTATGCAGCCTAATTATATAAGTCTATAATGTGTTATGTGTATGCTAGGCCGAAGAGATGTGTTTTTAGTCTAGATTTGAACTGACAGAGTGTGTCTGCTTCCCGGACAATGGTAGGAAGACTGTTCCAAAGTTTTGGTGCTAAGTAGGAAAAGGATCTACCGCCAGCAGTCGATTTTGATATTCTAGGTATTATTAACTGACCGGAATTTTGAGATCGCAGTAGACGTGAAGGACTATAATGCGTTAAGAGCTCGCTCAAGTACTGCGGAGCTAAACCATTTAGTGCTTTGTAAGTGATCAGCAATATTTTAAAATTTATCCGATGTTTAATAGGCAGCCGATGCAGTGTTGACAGAACAGGGCTAATATGGTCATACTTCCTGGTTCTAGTAAGAACTCGAGCTGCTGCGTTTTGAACTAGCTGTAGTTTGTTTATTAAGCGTGCAGGGCAACCACCCAGTAGAGCATTACAATAATCTAGCCTTGAGGTCATAAACGCATTAACTAATTGTTCTGCATTATTCATTGAGAGCATATGACGTAATTTAGATATATTTTTAAGATGGAAGAAAGCGGTTTTACAGATACTAGACACATGACTTTCAAATGAAAGATTGGTATCAAAGAGCACACCCAGGTTCCTAACCGACGACGAAGACTTACTGTCTGTGTGTGTGGGGAGGGGAGCAGAAAGACTATGAACAATTGTGCCATCTAGTGTTTTATACTATGTATAAATGTGTTTTTTATTTTAAACAAGTGTTTTAAAGTACACTAATTTCAATTAATGATATGCTGCATTTTTATGTATATTTAAACATTATCAAAGTTAGGATGTCATTTTTTTAGTTTCAAAAGTTATCTGTCTCTGTCTCCCTTTGGCTCCCTTTGTGAGTCAAAGTTATAGCGCCACCAACTGGCAGCAGGAAGTGTGTTACTTTTGACAAAAGTGGGGGGGTTAGTTTTACCTACAGTCACAAAACTTGGTATGTATATTGTGCACATCGAGCCGGACAACTTTCTGATTTACAGTCATTAGCTCCGACCAACAGGAAGTCAGATATTTTGGTTTGAATGTGGTTTTGTCTCTCTCTGCCTCTCTCTGACAGAGTTCCCCCAGCCATTCTGTGTGTGTGTGTGTGTGAGTGTGTGTGTGTGTGTGTGTGTGTGTGTGTGTGTGTGTGTGTGTCTGTGTGTGGAGGGGAGGGAGGGCACACACACATAGACAGCCCCCCCTGTGTGTGTCTGTGTGGGGAGGGGAGGGAGGGCACACACACAGACAGCCCCCCTGTCTGTGTGTGTGGGGAGGGGAGCAGAAAGACTATGAACAATTGTGCCATCTAGTGTTTTATACTATGTATAAATGTGTTTTTTATTTTAAACAAGTGTTTTAAAGTACACTAATTTCAATTAATGATATGCTGCATTTTTATGTATATTTAAACATTATCAAAGTTAGGATGTCATTTTTTTAGTTTCAAAAGTTATCTGTCTCTGTCTCCCTTTGGCTGTCATTACCCTCCCCTCACTCCCACAGTCTCACTTATTTCTTTCTGTATCAAATAATATTACCATAAACAAAACGTTTGAGTTTCTTTTTCAATCAATGTATTATGTGTAACTTAAAAATAAGCAGATTAAACAGATATGTTTGAGGGCAAGACATGAAAACGATGAAATATAATATAGTATTAGTAAAAGAGTGCAGTATAGGGTTGGATGAATCAGATAAATAACATATTTTGTTAAAAAAACATTTGGTTAAATAAAATCGAGTGATACATAGGGCTATATTGCCCTCTCGACAGTCAAAGCGGGTTACGTTATTGCCCGTCGTGCACAGGAACCCGAAAGGCAACGGGGTGGCGGCTTTATATATATATATATCCAGTGTTGTGGGTAACGCGTTATAAAGTAACGCGTTAGAGTACTCTAATTACCTTTTTCGTGAAATGTGTAACTTAACGCGTTAGTTTTGTGCGTTAAGTAATCAGTAACTTCGTTATTTTTTAAAAAAAGTAATCCGTTATTTTAAGGAAAGGAAAATCCCGAATAAAAAAAATTCCCCAGGATCAAGACAGTGTTTCTGCGCTTCAATACCCCACCACCCTCCAGCTTCATTAAGGCACACGCGCGCAGTCTCTTGCTCTCTCTCTCTCCCGCTCTGCCATGCACGCGCTGCGCGGTTTGGAGCACAGTCTCTGTCTCGCGGGCGCGCTCGCTCTAGATTCCGGGAGATTTTAACTAAATTCGCGGGCATCAGTGAGCCGCTATTGTCACGGTGTGGGTTTTGTTCCTTGTTGTCTGTCATGTGATTCCCTGTTTGCCATGTGTCTTGTTAATTGTCTGATCATTGTTCCCATGTGTTTCTGATTAGCCACACCCCCTTGTTACCTTGTTTAGCTTGTTTGTCTGTGTATTTATACCTCTGTGTTTCAGTTGTTGGTTGTCGGTCGTTGTTTGCTGTAGCTATTTCTTGTTCCTTGTTCCTGTCCTGTTCTGTTCTGAGTTAAATAAAGTAGTGCGTGCATGTGGATTCGCTCTCCGCTTCGTCCTTGCCGAATCGTAACAGAACGACCGACCAAACGATGAATCCAGCCGCAGCTTTGGGGAGTCTACAGCCAAGAAGGCGGCCACGCCTGATTCTCCTTCCCAGGATGGCCGCTGCCACGTCATCTGAGAGATTGTCTGCGCACAAGATGGCTGCCGCCGAGCCAGTATCTGCGCACAAGATGGCCGCCGCCGAGCCAGTGTCTGCGCACAAGATGGCCGCCGCCGAGCCAGTGTCTGCGCACAAGATGGCCGCCGCCGAGCCAGTGTCTGCGCACAAGATGGCCGGCGCCGAGCCAGTGTCTGCGCACAAGATGGCCGCCGCAGAGCCAGTGTCTGCACTGCCTGATCTGCCCTGGCCGCCCGAAGGGTCGTCTCCGCCCTGGCTGCCCGAAGGGTCGTCTCCGCCCTGGCCGCCCGAAGGGTCGTCTCCCGCTCTGCTCTGGCCGTCTGTCCAGCCTCAATCTCCAGGCCCTCTTTCGCTCCACGGGCCTGGCCCTCCATCCCTCCCCCGAGTCCGCCTCCGCTTCACCGCCCACCTGAACGTTCATGTTTTGTTTTTTGTCTTTGTTTTTTGTCCCTTATGGGCTTCAGGAGCCGCCCATAGGGGAGGGGCTATGTCACGGTGTGGGTTTTGTTCCTTGTTGTCTGTCATGTGATTCCCTGTTTGCCATGTGTCTTGTTAATTGTCTGATCATTGTTCCCATGTGTTTCTGATTAGCCACACCCCCTTGTTATCTTGTTTAGCTTGTTTGTCTGTGTATTTATACCTCTGTGTTTCAGTTGTTGGTTGTCGGTCGTTGTTTGCTGTAGCTATTTCTTGTTCCTTGTTCCTGTCCTGTTCTGTTCTGAGTTAAATAAAGTAGTGCGTGCATGTGGATTCGCTCTCCGCTTCGTCCTTGCCGAATCGTAACAGCTATCAATATGCGGGAGACTCCCGGAACTTCCGATAGACTTGGGATGTCTGCATTTCTATACTGAAATAATATCGCCATTATAATTATTGATTTTTTTATTGAAATAATAGCCCATCCGCGCATCTCTACTACCCGGGCTGGGAAGGTGTGAATTTTGATTAATCTGTTCTGTGATAATAAATAAATAAAACGCTATGTGGAATAGCCTATGACTGTCTTTCCTGTTATTGTTATCCTGCAGTGTTAATTTAGTCGGATGACTGACGTTATTCATTGCCAGGAGTCACGACTTCTAGGTGCATTTAAAGGGGGCCGTGTCTGTCAATTAAGCTGCAGCATGTGTGAGGCGCTGCAAACGGCTTTTAATTTTTGGTAACGCATGAGTACTCTAACGCGTTACTTTTATGAATAGATAACGCAGTAACGTAACTGATTACTTTTAATTGATGGTAACGTTGTAACCTAATTAACTACTTTCCAAAGTAACTATACCCAACACTGTATATATATATATATATATATATATATATATATATATATATATATATATATAAATAAATATAGCTGCAAGCAGCGATGGAGGGCCCAAGTGCAAGTTGCACTAAAGGCACCAAGGTGGCGGTGCCACCGGCTTGGGCCCGTAATCGCTGCTTGCAGCTATATTTATTATTATTTTTCTTATGACTATTCGGGCACTTTTGGGTCTCTTAACGTGCTCAAAAACTCTTGAAACTTTGCACACGGGTCAGAACCCGCGGCCATTAGAGCCGGACTGAAGCTGGTACCCGGGCGTGGCAGGTGGGCTCGACAGCGCCCCCTGGAACGGGGTCCGAAAACTTGGTACATAAATCAAACACGCTTGCATGAAATAATATGAAACTCGGTACACTTATAGATCTCACCGGTTCATATATCCTTCATGCTCTGACTTTTTACCCCAGCCCAAAAGGAAGTCGGCTATTTGGGGTAGTTAGAAAAACGCATTCAATGGAATTTAAAATACTCCTCCTAGACGATTCAACCAATCGCCACGAAACTCGGTCAGCATGAACTCAAGACATTGAGGATGATAAATTGCCAGGGGATTTTTGATATCTCGAACGGTTTGGCCGTGGCGAGGAAACGAATTTATGGCGAATATTGGAAACAGGAAGTGTGTTATAACATCCTCATACATTAATTGATCTTGATGAAACTTCAGCAGTGTGTTCGCTGTAACTGTGCGTTCACACCGCACGCGGCGAGAGCGTCAAAGTGGCCGGAAGCCATTCATTTTCAATGAGAGCCGGCGGCGAGCTCCGGCGAGAGCGGCGCGGCGCGTCTTGGACGGCGAGAGCGGCGAGAAGAGTTGAAATCAAGTCAACTTTATGGTAATAAGCTATGACGCGGTTCGGCGGCAACCAGCGGCAACCAATCGGAATGTAGAAGTGCTCCGCCTGAGAGGATAATAGAGAACACAATCCTGTAAACTTAGGTTCCGACGACATTAGTTCCTAAGCCAAATGGAGGAAAAGTTAATCATTTCTGTTGCGGGTTTCCCGTTATTGTACGACGTGTCCCTGTTTACATACAGGGACATTAATAAAAAGAACGACGAATGTAAAAGGTGTCTGAAATTGTTGGTGTTTTGTTACTTTCACATTTAAAATATTTTAATAGGTTAATTTATACCCTACGTGTGGCCAGAATGCACAAAATAGGATACTGATTTATGTTCAGTTCTTATTTGCTTTGCGGCTCCTTTAAATAAAGTTTTTAAAAAATCACGCATTCTAAAATATACGTCAGAGCGTCAGAGAGTCCCCGAATCTCACGGCGTCGATGGCAGGGCGGCGAGAGCGAATTTTGCCGCTCTCGCCGGCGGCGGTGTGAACGTACAGTAAGAGGCCAATCACATGGATGTGACTATTGTGAGTCAAAGTTATAGCGCCACCAACTGGCAGCAGGAAGTGTGTCACTTTCAAAATGCTTTGAATTCACCCTCTTATTTTTACCCGATTTGCTTCAAACTTCATCTGTATAATGTAAACACACGACAGATGTAGACCTGTGACAGGATTATTGATATCTTTAATACTGTCGCCATGGCAACGCTTTAAACTTTTATATTCTTTTTGGATGCATTTGAGGCTCTTAACATGCTTCAAATTGCATGAAACTCAACATGCATATCACATTTATTGCCTAGTACACTTGTGCGAAGTTTCAGAAACGGGCGTGGTAAGGGGCTCAGTAGCGCCACCTTTAGTCAAAAATGGGGTATTAGTTTTACCTACAGTAACCAAACTCGGTACGTATATTCTTCTCTTCGATCCGGACAACTTTCTAATTTACAGTCATTAGCTCCGACCAACAGGAAGTCAGATATTTTGGTTTGAATGTGGACTGTTGGAGGATTTTCCCTCTGCCCCTCTGTGTGTGTGTGTGTGTGTGTGTGTGTGAGGAGGGGGGCTAGTTTAGTTTAACCCTTTCTCTGCTGTGTGCAAAATCTCTGGCACTTTTGAGGGCCTTAACATGCTCGAAAACTCTTGAAATTTTGCACACAGGTCAGAACCCGCGGGCATCAGGGCCAGGCTGAAGCTGGTACCCGGGCGTGGCAGGGGGGCTCGACAGCGCCCCCTGGAATGGGATTCGAACACTTGTCCGTATATCAAAAACGCTTGCATGTAATAATATGAAACTCGGTACACATTTAGATCTCATCGGGCCGAACAACTTTCGTGCTCTAAGTTTTACGCCAGTCCAACAGGAAGTCGGCTATTATGGGTTGTATGAAAACGCATGTCCCTGGAATTTTATATACTCCTCCTAGAAAAATTATCCTATCGCCACCAAACTCGGTCAGCATGAAGTCAAGACATTGAGGACACTAAATTGCGGACGGATTTTTGATATCTCGAACGGTTTGGCCGTGGCGAGGAAACAAAATTATGGTGAGAAAAGAGAAACACGATGTGTTATAACGTCTTCATACATTTATTGATCTTAATGAAACTTCAGCAGCGTGTTTGTTGTAAGAGAGCGATCACATGGATATAACTAATGTGAGTCAAAGTTATAGCGCCACCAACTGGCAGCAAGGAAGTGTGTTACTTTTGACAAAAGTGGGGGGGTTAGTTTTACCTACAGTCACAAAACTTGGTATGTATATTGTGCACATCGAGCCGGACAACTTTCTAATTTACAGTCATTAGCTCCGACCAACAGGAAGTCAGATATTTTGGTTTGAATGTGGTTTTGTCTCTCTCTGCCAGAGTTCCTCCTGCCATTCTGTGTGTGTGTGTGTGTATGTGTGTGTGTGTGTGTGTGTGTGTGTGTGTGTGTGTGTGTGTGTGTGTGTGTGTGTGTGTCTGTGTGTCTGTGTGTGTGTGTCTCTGTGTGGGGAGGGGAGGCAGGGCACACACACAGACAGCTCCCCCTGTCTGTGTGTGTGGGGAGGGGGGCATAAAGACTCTATTAAAAATAGGTATATTGTGCCATCTAGTGTTTTATACTATGTATACATGTGTTTTTTTTTCTTTTAAACAAGTGTTTTAAAGTACAGTAATTTCAATGAATATATATACCACACTTCATAGGAATTTTCGGTGTTGTGTACTTACAATGGCTGCTGATTTCATGTGTCCGTTAAGTCCATGAGACTGTAGGGTGTCTAATTTTTCATTTTAGGTTTCAGAAGGGTGCTCACGCATACTTTGTGGTTGATATGTGCCCTCGTTGCGCACTTTTGCAGAACCCACACTGATGCAAGCTCTAAAGCAGACTTCTTCTCGACAGTCAAAGCGGAGTTACGTTATTGCCCGTTGTGCACAGGAACCCTAAAGGCACCGGGGTGGCGGTTTATATATATATATATATATATATATATATATATATATATATATATATATATATATATATATAAATAAATATAGCTGCAAGCAGCGATGGAGGGCCCAAGCCTACTAAAGGCACCGGGATGGCGGTGCCACCGGCTTGGGCCCGTTATCGCTGCTTGCAGCTATATTTATTATTATTTTTCTTACGACTATTCGGGCACTTTTGGGTCTCTTAACGTGCTCAAAAACTCTTGAAACTTTGCACACGGGTCAGAACCCGCGGCCATTAGGGCCGGGCTGAAGTTGGGACCCGGGCGTGGCAGGGGGGCTCGACAGCGCCCCCTGGAACGGGGTCCGAAAACTTGGTCCATAAATCAAACACACTTGCATGTAATAATATGAAAATCGATGGCGAATTTTGGAAACAGGAAGTGTGTTATAACTTCTGCAGACATTAACTGATCTTGATGAAACTTCAGCATTGTGTTCATTGTAAGAGGCCGATCACATGGATGTGACTATTGTGAGTCAACGTTATAGCGCCACCAACTGGCAGCAGGAAGTGTGTCACTTTCAAAATGCTTTAAAATCACCCTCTTATTTTTACCCGATTTGCTTCAAACTTCATCTGTATAATGTAAACACACGGCAGATGTAGACCTGTGAAAGGATTTTTGATATCTTTAATACTGTTGCCATGGCAATGCTTTAAACTTTTATATTCTTTTTGGATGCATTTGAGGCTCTTAACATGTTTCAAATTGCATGAAACTCTACATGCATATCACATTTATTAGGTAGTAGACATGTGCGAAGTTTCAGAAACGGGCGCGGTGGAGGGGCTCAGTAGCTCCACCTTTAGTCAAAAATGGGGTATTAGTTTTATCTACAGTAACAAAACTCGGTATCTATATTTATCTTCCCGAGCCGGACAACTTTCTAATTTACAGTCATTAGCTCCGACCAACAGGAAGTCAGATATTTTGGTTTGAATGTGATTTTTTGTATATTTTAGACTCCGAGTTTTTAATGGTGGTTTATTTTATTCACACCAAACTTTTTCAACATAATGAAAATACATTAAAGATGCTAAATTGTGAACGGTTTATCTATCTAAAATATCTCAAACGGTTTTGCTATGGCGAGGGATTAAAGTAATGTCCAAAAAGAAACACTAAAAGCCTCATATCTTCTAAAAATTTAATTATACACCATTTATTTCTATATAAAAGTATACAAATATCAGAACTAAACCCATTTTGTTCTTTTTTTTTCAATTTAAGAATTATGTATAAGTTAAAAAACAGCCAGAATGCGCTATTTAGTCAAAAAATAAGTCATACATAGGGCAATACTGCCCTCTTGTGGTCAAAATCAGGTAGGCCCATTGTATATCGTCTCTATAAATATATTAGTGACTGTGAGAATATTTTCCTACGGGTTAATCGGTGTGTGATTAAAGCGGGGGCTTTTAAATCGCTAACTTAAAAGCCAAAGTAAGTACTGGACGTCCAGTATGAATGAACTAAAACACATTCACTCTGCTCTGCTCGTTCCTCGCCGTGAACGCGTTATTGCCCGTGCAGCCGTGAGCGTTTAGTTTCATTTTAAACATAGCGCCATTTCTGGGGTGGGATTGCTTGAATTGCGTGTTCAATATTCCGTCATCATCTTTTCAGTCAGCTCTTCACTCATGATTAATGAAATTGGATTCCTTGTGCTGATCTTTGCTGCGACTCTCATTCAGCTCACGATTTATTAAGTGGACACGTTCAGGTTTTAAAGGGGTCATGACATGGGTTTTTTTATTTTATTATTATGTTCCCTTAGGTGCAAATATAGTATTACTATAGTTTTTTTTACAAAAAACTTTTAAAATGTAGTGATTTTTGACCTTTTCCCACCCTGTTTCTCATCCTCTGATTCAAACAGTCTGTTTTGGGGGTGTTTCCCCTTTAAGAGTTCAGTGTTAACGCCCACTGTTATGATTGGCTAACGTCAGTGCCTATGCATCAATTATTAACGCCCCCAGCCAGAACATTTGCGGTTTCAGCATATTTAAAAAGTAGTTTAAAGTTTTAAACACATTACTTACAGTTTGCGTCGTCGTTGTTGAGCCCAGAATAGTCGGCAAGGACTTATCTTTGAGCAACAGTTTTCTGGCAAAGCCAGCATCATTTTGGGATTTGTTCTCAAAACAGTCATCCTTCAAATGTATAGAACAAACGCTTAAACTAATACTGCCGTGACTGAGACGTCCGCAAAAAATAAAGTGCATCCATTTTTCCCTGACGACTGGATCTTTCGGCAGCATATTCAAAGATGTTGTTTGTCCACAGCCAGGAACAGCACATCTGCGTGGCATCGTAATTTCCCTGTACACAGACCCACTCGTGACTCGCTGTCCCGCCGACTGAACACTTGTGAGGCGCGCAGCGCGCGGGCGCGACAACGATACGAAATGAGCGTAGTTGCCTTGCGCTTTAAGCGTAGTTGTCTTGGGCTGGAGGCGGTCATATGCAAACGCTGGTACGTCACTTCGTACCGTGACGTCACTTCTTACCATGGATCCAGAACGAGCTGTATTTAGAGCTTGATTAAATAAATGATTCGTTTATAATGGGGAGGACGTCTTAAGCTATGAAACCTGCAGGACGTTTTAATGGTACAAAGACCTCTTATATACTAAAAGATCAAGGCAAATTTGGTTTCTCATGTCATGACCCCTTTAATTGTAGGTTAGTGCCCACTCTCTAACTGAACTAAACTATTTTAACACACACACACACACAAATCAAATCGACGGTGGAGGGCGATGATATATTTAATAGGGCGACAGTGGCTCAGTGGTTCATGTAGATTGTCTACAAACTGGAAGGTTGGTGGTTCAATCCCCGGTTCCACCTGACCAGGTGTCGAGGTGTCCTTGAGCAAGACACCTAACCCCAGCTGCTCCCGACGAGCTGGATCGCCTTGCATGGCTGACACCGCCGTCGGTGTATGAATGGGTGAATGTGAGGCAATATTGTAAAGCGCTTTGGTGGCCATTGGGTCTGTGAAAGCGCTATATAAATGCAGGTCATTTTACCATTTTTACCATGTATCTGTAGGCCTATATTTGAATATCTGTATATTTTCCCCACCGGTTAACCAACGTGTGACACCAGCGAGGGCTTTTAAATCGCTAATATAAAAGTGAAAGTAAGTATGATTATGGTGGCGCTCGCAGTGCGCTCGAATGAATTCCTATGAAAGTAGAAATTAACTAAAAAACGTTCGCTCTGTTCTGCTCACTCCTCGCGTTGGACGCGCACCGTTATGAATGCCTGTGCAGCCGTGAGCTTTTTTGGTTTAATTTTACAATTAGCGCCATTTCGGGCGGGGGGTATTGCTTGAATTTATTTTACAAAAACATGTGCTATATTTCAGATCAATATAGGCTATTTGTTTTTCAGATCAATATATTTGTTTTCCTTAAAATTATTCTCATCTGAATTACAAATACTTTATTTCTGTATAAAATAATACTATGACTAAAAACGCATTTGATGTTTCTTTTTTAATCAATAACTTAAAAATAAACAGATTAGTGCTCTGTTTGAGGTCTAGAAATTAAAACCAATGCAATATGATGAATGTCCAAAAGATGGCACCGACAGACTGTTTTAAACGAGATTGGATAAATATTTATTGCTTTTAAACAGTGTAGGCTACGTGTGCGTGCAAGTGGAAGGTTGGTGGTCAATGTCCAAGGTCCAGGTTGGTGATGAATGTCCAAAAGATGGCACCGACAGACTGTTTTAAACGAGATTGGATAAATATTTATTGCTTTTAAACAGTGTAGGCTACGTGTGCGTGCAAGCGTGTGTGTGTGTGTGTGTGTGTGTGCAATCAGTCGAAGGTAAGAGGCATGGATGATGGGAATTGGACTTCTGGGAGTGAGGTTAATATTCCGGAGACGGTTCCCTCAGGTTGTGAAAAGGAGGCGGCGCGGGAGCCCCAATAGTAACTGCAGAACCCCAGAACCATACGTCATAGCAGTGTGAACACGACAGCGCCAACCTAAAAGTCTGATGCCAGAAGTGGGCGTTCAGGCATTCCGCTACTTCTGTGTTTCAAACTTTAAAACAATGCTAATATAATTTTTTTTTGAACGATTTCATTACAAATGTTTATTTAATATATATAGAAAAAATATAATAACTATGTTTTGTCCTATTAACAAAAGACAGGCAATGTACTATTAACAAATGTTAATAGTTTTTTAAAAGTTAAAATGATACTTTTATTTGTTTTGTGTCAAATGATTAACAATATAAATTGAACAAAGTTAAAAAAAATTAAAGCTGCAAGCAGCGATGAAAGGGCCCTCGCACCCGTGCCACCGCCACCCGGTGGCTTTAGGAAGACAGAGCACGGTGGGCAATGTGCATTTAAGTAGGTAAAAATAGGAGGAGTATCTCAAAGTCAGTTACAAAAATGTCCTTGATTATGGGGATAATAGCATGCGTTATAACTCAGATAAGTGTTGCTAGCATGTTTTAGCATGCTTCTAGCATGTTTAGAACTCAATAGCATATTAAATATGTCGCTAGTAATGCATCACAGTGTAAAACGTGTCACTTCCTGTCAACAGTAGGTGGCGCTATTACTTTAACTTAAAAGTGTCATGTAGATGTGTTCAGGACAGGACTCTTATCAAACGTGTGAAGTTTGGGGCAGATTGGACATTGCCTTCTTCAGTAACACCAACTTCCTGTTTCATTGCATTAGCGTGCTTTAGCACTTAGCTAAGAATTGCTAGCATGTTTTAACATGTTTCTAACATGTATATAACTCAATGGCATATTTACTATGTTGCTAGTACTGCATCACAGTGTTAAACATGTCATTTCCTGTTGCCAGTAGGTGGCGCTATTACTATAACTGAAAAGTGTCATGTAGATGTGTTCAGGACAGGACTCTTATCAAATGTGTAAAGTTTGGGAAAGATTGGACATTGCCTTCTTTAGTAACACCAACTTCCTCTTTCATTGCATTAGCGTGCTTTAGCACTTAGCTAAGAATTGCTAACATGTTTTAACAGGTTTCTAACATGTTTATAACTCAATGGCATATTTAATATGTTGCTAGTACAGCATCACAGTGTTAAACATGTCACTTCCTGTTGCCAGTAGGTGGCGCTATTACTATAACTGAATATTCTCATGTAAATGTGTTCAGGGCAGAACTCTTATCAAACGTGTGAAGTTTGGGGCAGATTGAACATCCAATGCCTGAGTTACAGCAAATTCCTATTTAATTGCATTAATAGCATGATTTAGCACCTAGCTAATGTTTGCTAGCATGTTTTAGCATGTTTCTAGTATGTTGTTAACATGTTTAACACTTGCTGGCACTTTTTTGTATGTTATTAGGAGTCCAAAACAGTGTTAAACATGTCACTTCCTGTTGCCAGCAGGTGGCGCTATGACTGTAACTGAATTTGAGCATGGTCATGTGTTCAGGACAGAACTCTTATCAAACATGTGAAGTTTGGGGCAGATTGGACATTCAATGCCTGAGTTACAGCAAATTCCTATTTAATTGCAGTAATAGCATGCTTTAGCACTAAGCTAATGTTTGCTATAGCATGTTTTAGCATGTTTCTAGTATGTTGTTAACATGTTAAGCACTTGCTGGCAATTTTTTATATGTTATTAGGAGTCCAAAACAGTGTTAAACATGTCACTTCCTGTTGCCAGCAGGTGGCGCTATGACTGTAACTGAATTTGAGCATGGTCATGTTTTCAGGACAGAACTCTTATCAACCGTGTGAAGTTTGGGGCAGATTGGACATTGTTTGCCTGAGTTACAGCAACTTCCTGTTTCATGGCGAAACATCAAAATTTGTCAGGCCGCCGAGGACACGCCCTTCGACGAAAACTCTAGATCTTCGCAATTTAACGTTGCAAAGGCCTTAAGATTACACTCACCAAATTTGAAGATGATCAGATTAAAACTGTAGGAGGAGTTCGTTAAAGTACGAGGCCTGAAAATGGCAAAAACTGCACAAAAATCAGAGAGGAAGTTCAAAATGGCTGACTTCCTGTTGTGTTTAAGGCTATGCTCCAAGAGACTTTTTTGTAGGTATTGGGTCATTACATGTATGTACCGAATTTCGTACACATACGTGAAACGTAGCGGGAGGCGCACTCCATTTAACCTTTATAGGTGGCGCTATCGAGCCATTTTACCCCGCCCAATTCTGAAACGCATATCAGATGTCAATTTTCGCCAGTTCTGACGCGTGTGCAAATTTTCGTGAGTTTTCGTGCATGTTTAGGCCCTCAAAAATGCGATTAAATGCGGAAAATAATAATAATAATTAAAGCTGCAAGCAGCGATGAAAGGGCCCTCGCACCCGTGCCACCGCCACCCGGTGGCTTTAGGAAGACAGAGCACGGTGGGCAATGTGCATTTAAGTAGGTAAAAATAGGAGGAGTATATCAAATTCAGTTACAAAAATGTCCTTTATTATGGGGATAGTAGCATGTGTTATCACTCAGATAAGTGTTGCTAGCATGTTTTAGCATGTTTCTAGCGTGTTTAGAACTCAATGGCATATTAAATATGTCGCTAGTAATGCATCACAGTGTAAAACGTGTCACTTCCTGTCGATGGTAGGTGGCGCTATTACTTTAACTTATAATTGTCATGTAGATGTGTAGAGGGCAGAACTCTTATCAAACGTGTGAAGTTTGGGGCAGATTGGACATTGCCTTCTTCAGTAACACCAACTTCCTGTTTCATTGCATTAGCGTGCTTTAGCACTTAACTAAGAATTGCTAGCATGTTTTAACATGTTTCTAACATGTATATAACTCAATGGCATATTTAATATGTTGCTAGTACAGCATCACAGTGTTAAACATGTCACTTCCTGTTGCCAGTAGGTGGCGCTATTACTATAACTGAATATTCTCATGTAAATGTGTTCAGGGCAGAACTCTTATCAAACGTGTGAAGTTTGGGGCAGATTGGACATTGCCTACTTGAGTAACAACAACTTCCTGTTGCATTGCATTAGCATGCTTTAGCACTTAGCTAAGAATTTCTAACATATTTTAACATGTTTCTAACATGTATATAACTCAATGGCATATTTAATATGTTGCTAGTACTGCATCACAGTGTTAAACATGTCACTTCCTGTTGCCAGTAGGTGGCGCTATTACTATAACTGAAAAGTGTCATGTAGATGTGTTCAGGACAGGACTCTTATCAAACGTGTAAAGTTTGGGAAAGATTGGACATTGCCTTCTTTAGTAACAACAACTTCCTCTTTCATTGCATTAGCATGCTTCAGCACTTAGCTAAGAATTGCTAGCATGTTTTAACAGGTTTCTAACATGTTTATAACTCAATGGCATATTTAATATGTTGCTAGTACAGCATCACAGTGTTAAACATGTCATTTCCTGTTGCCAGTAGGTGGCGCTATTACTATAACTGAATATTCTCATGTAAATGTGTTAAACATGAGAATATTCAAACGTATGAAGTTTGGGGCAGATTAAACATCCAATGCCTGAGTTACAGCAAATTCCTATTTAATTGCATTAATAGCATGATTTAGCACCTAGCTAATGTTTGCTAGCATGTTTTAGCATGTTTCTAGTATGTTGTTAACATGTTTAACACTTGCTGGCACTTTTTTGTATGTTATTAGGAGTCCAAAACAGTGTTAAACATGTCACTTCCTGTTGCCAGCAGGTGGCGCTATGACTGTAACTGAATTTGAGCATGGTCATGTGTTCAGGACAGAACGCTTATCAAACGTGTGAAGTTTGGGGCAGATTGGACATTGTTTGCCTGAGTTACAGCAACTTCCTGTTTCATGGCGAAACATCAAAATTTGTCAGGCCGCCGAGGACACGCCCTTCGACGAAAACTCTAGATCTTCGCAATTTAATGTCGCAAAGGCCTTAAGATTACACTCACCAAATTTGAAGATGATCAGATTAAAACTGTAGGAGGAGTTTGTTAAAGTACGAGGCCTGAAAATAGCAAAAACTGCACAAAAATCAGAGAGGAAGTTCAAAATGGCTGACTTCCTGTTGTGTTTAAGGCTATGCTCCAAGAGACTTTTTTGTAGGTATTGGGTCATTACATGTATGTACCGAATTTCGTACACGTACGTGAAACGTAGCGGGAGGCGCACTCCGTTGAAACTTTATAGGTGGCGCTATCGAGCCATTTTACCCCGCCCAATTCTGAAACGCATATCAGATGTCAATTTTCGCCAGTTCTGACGCGTGTGCAAATTTTCGTGAGTTTTCGTGCATGTTTAGGCCCTCAAAAATGCGATCAAATGCGGAAAATAATAATAATAATAATAATAATAATAATAATAATAATAATAATAATAAACAGAGCAATTCCAATAGTGTCCTCGCACCATCGGTGCTCGGGCCCTAATAATAAACAGAGCAATTCCAATAGTGTCCTCGCACCATCGGTGCGCGGGCCCTAATTAAAGCTGCAAGCAGCGATGAAGGGGCCCTCGCACCTGTGCCAACCGCCACCCGGTGGATTTAGGAAGACAGAGCACGGTGGGCATTGTGCATTTAAGTAGGTAAATATAGGAGTATGTCAAAGTCAGTTACAAAAATGTCCTTTATTATGGGGATAATAGCATGCGTTATCACTCAGATAAGTGTTGCTAGCATGTTTTAGCATGTTTCTAGCATGTTTAGAACTCAATGGCATATTAAATATGTCGCTAGCAATGCATCACAGTTTAAAACGTGTCACTTCCTGTCGACAGTAGGTGGCGCAATTACTTTAACTTAAAATTGTCATGTAGATGTGTTCAGGGCAGGACTCTTATCAAACGTGTGAAGTTTGGGGCAGATTTGACATTGCCTTCTTCAGTAACAACAACTTCCCGTTTCATTGCATTAGCGTGCTTTAGCACTTAGCTAAGAATTGCTAGCATGTTTTAACATGTTTCTAACATGTATATAACTCAATGGCATATTTAATATGTTGCTAGTAATGCATCGCAGTGTTAAACATGTCACTTCCTGTTGCCAGTAGGTGGCGCTATTACTATAACTGAAAAGTGTCATGTAGATGTGTTCAGGGCAGGACTCTTATCAAACGTGTGAAGTTTGGGGCAGATTGGACATTGCCTTCTTGAGTAACAACAACTTCCTCTTTCATTGCATTAGCATGCTTTAGCACTTAGCTAAGAATTGCTAGCATGTTTTAACATGTTTCTAACATGTTTATTGCTCAATGGCATATTTAATATGTTGCTAGTACTGCATCACAGTGTTAACCATGTCACTTCCTGTTGCCAGTAGGTGGCGCTATTACTATAACTGAAAAGTGTCATGTAGATGTGTTCAGGGCAGGACTCTTATCAAACGTGTGAAGTTTGGGGCCAATTGGACATTGCCTTCTTGAGTAACAACAACTTCCTGTTTCATTGCATTAGCATGCTTTAGCACTTAGCTAAGAATTGCTAGCATGTTTTAACATGTTTCTAACATGTTTATAACTCAATGGTTTATTTAATATGTTGCTAGTACAACATCACAGTGTTGAACATGTCAATTCCTGTTGCCAGTAGGTGGCGCTATTACTATAACTGAAAAGTGTCATGTAAATGTGTTCAGGGCAGGACTCTTATCAAACGTGTGAAGTTTGGGGCAGATTGGACATTGCCTTCTTGAGTAACAACAACTTCCTGTTTCATTGCATTAGCATGCTTTAGCACTTAGCTAAGAATTGCTAGCATGTTTTAACATGTTTCTAACATGTTTATAACTCAATGGTTTATTTAATATGTTGCTAGTACAACATCACAGTGTTGAACATGTCACTTCCTGTTGCCAGTAGGTGGCGCTATTACTATAACTGAAAAGTGTCATGTAAATGTGTTCAGGGCAGGACTCTTATCAAACGTGTGAAGTTTGGGGCAGATTGGACATTGCCTTCTTGAGTAACAACAACTTCCTGTTTCATTGCATTAGCATGCTTTAGCACTTAGCTAAGAATTGCTAGCATGTTTTAACAGGTTTCTAACATGTTTATAACTCAATGGTTTATTTAATATGTTGCTAGTACAACATCACAGTGTTGAACATGTCACTTCCTGTTGCCAGTAGGTGGCGCTATTACTATAACTGAATACTCTCATGTAAATGTGTTCAGACCAGAACTCTTATCAAACGTGTGAAATTGGGGCAAATTGAACATTCAATGCCTGAGTTACAGCAAATTCCTATTTAATTGCAGTAATAGCATGCTTTAGCACTCAGCTAATGTTTGTTAGCATGTTTTAGCATGTTTCCTGTATGTTGTTAACATGTTTAGCACTTGCTGGCAATTTTTTATGTTATTAGGAGTCCAAAATGGTGTTAAACATGTCACTTCCTGTTGCCAGCAGGTGGCGCTATTACTCTAACTGATTATTCTCATGTAAATGTGTTCAGGACAGAACTCTTATCAAACCTGTGAAGTTTGGGGCAGATTGGACATTGCCTACTTGAGTAACAACAACTTCCTGTTTCATTGCATTAGCATGCTTTAGCACTTAGCTAAGAATTGCTAGCATGTTTTAACAGGTTTCTAACATGTTTATAACTCAATGGTTTATTTAATATGTTGCTAGTACAACATCACAGTGTTGAACATGTCACTTCCTGTTGCCAGTAGGTGGCGCTATTACTATAACTGAATACTCTCATGTAAATGTGTTCAGACCAGAACTCTTATCAAACGTGTGAAATTGGGGCAAATTGAACATTCAATGCCTGAGTTACAGCAAATTCCTATTTAATTGCAGTAATAGCATGCTTTAGCACTCAGCTAATGTTTGTTAGCATGTTTTAGCATGTTTCCTGTATGTTGTTAACATGTTTAGCACTTGCTGGCAATTTTTTATGTTATTAGGAGTCCAAAATGGTGTTAAACATGTCACTTCCTGTTGCCAGCAGGTGGCGCTATTACTCTAACTGATTATTCTCATGTAAATGTGTTCAGGACAGAACTCTTATCAAACCTGTGAAGTTTGGGGCAGATTGGACATTGCCTACTTGAGTAACAACAACTTCCTGTTTCATTGCATTAGCATGCTTTAGCACTTAGCTAAGAATTGCTAGCATGTTTTAACATGTTTCTAACATGTTTATAACTCAATGGTTTATTTAATATGTTGCTAGTACAGCATGACAGTGTTAAACATGTCACTTCCTGTTGCCAATAGGTGGCGCTATTACTATAACTGAATATTCTCATGTAAATGTGTTCAGACCAGAACTCTTATCAAACGTGTGAAGTTTGGGGCAGATTGGACATTCAATGCCTGAGTTACAGCAAATTCCTATTTAATTGCAGTAATAGCATGCTTTAGCACTTAGCTAATGTTTGCTAGCATGTTTTAGCATGTTTCTAGTATGTTGTTAACATGTTTAGCACTTGCTGGCAATTTTTTATATGTTATTAGGAGTCCAAAACAGTGTTAAACATGTCACTTCCTGTTGCCAGCAGGTGGCGCTATGACTGTAACTGAATTTGAGCATGGTCATGTGTTCAGGACAGAACGCTTATCAAACGTGTGAAGTTTGGGGCAGATTGGACATTGTTTGCCTGAGTTACAGCAACTTCCTGTTTCATGGCGAAACATCAAAATTTGTCAGGCCGCCGAGGACACGCCCTTCGACGAAAACTCTAGATCTTCGCAATTTAACGTCGCAAAGGCCTTAAGATTACACTCACCAAATTTGAAGATGATCAGATTAAAACTGTAGGAGGAGTTCGTTAAAGTACGAGGCCTGAAAATGGCAAAAACTGCACAAAAATCAGAGAGGAAGTTCAAAATGGCTGACTTCCTGTTGTGTTTAAGGCTATGCTTCAAGAGACTTTTTTGTAGGTATTGGGTCATTACATGTATGTACCGAATTTCGTACACGTACGTGAAACGTAGCGGGAGGCGCACTCCGTTGAACCTTTATAGGTGGCGCTATCGAGCCATTTTACCCCGCCCAATTCTGAAACGCATATCAGATGTCAATTTTCGCCAGTTCTGACGCGTGTGCAAATTTTCGTGAGTTTTCGTGCATGTTTAGGCCCTCAAAAATGCGATTAAATGCGGAGAAGAATAATAATAATAATAATAATAAACAGAGCAATTCCAAGAGGGTCCTCACACCATCGGTGCTCGGGCCCTAATAATAATAATAAAACGAAAACAAAGCTTGAACATTTGATTTAATTGAAAAGCATTTTTTAAATAAAATGTGTTTTTTCCCCTCTGAAATAGCAAAAGCATTGCACACTAGCTGTACCTGCTCTAAATAAATAATAGTAATTAAATAAAAATACAAAATCGAAATAAATAAATTATATTTTATAGTTATTTTTTTAATTCTTGTTCTGTTCTGAATATCAATACATTTAAAAGATTTGTTGTGGAATATTTTGAGTATCATAAAATCAGAACAATTCTCTCGTTTTAGTGATTATTTTTTTTATTTAATTTTTTTACTGTTCTAATCAGGTCAGGCAAGTCAAATTCTCTGTGTCTTGTCCCTTAAAAAAGGTAATATAAATATACTTGTGTACAATGGCTGCTGATTTTATGTGTCCGTTAAGTCCATGAGACTGTAGGGTGTCAAATTTTTCATTTTAGGTTTCAGAAGGGTGCTCACGCATACTTTGTGGTTGATATGTGCCCTCGATGCGCACTTTTGCAGAACCCACACTGATGCAAGCTCTAAAGCAGACTTCTTCTCGACAGTCAAAGCGGAGTTACGTTATTGCCCGTCGTGCACAGGAACCCTAAAGGCACCGGGGTGGCGTTTTTATATATATATATATATATATATATATATATATATATATAAATAAATATAGCTGCAAGCAGCGATGGAGGGCCCAAGCCGGCGGCACCGCCACCTCGGTGCCTTAGTGCAACTAAAGGCACCGGGGTGGCGGTGCCACCGGCTTGGGCCCGTAATCGCTGCTTGCAGCTATATTTTAGATGTTAATTTTCTTAATAAAAAATATCAAATACATTTTAATAAAATATCTTAAATTAAATTCACCTGAAGAAATAAAGTCAAAGTCAAAGTCAAAGTTTATTTATATAGCACTTTTTTAAAAACAACAGGTGTTTAACAAAGTGCTGTACACATATATGCTATATCAATAATGCAATCAACCAACATGAAAAATAAAAGGAGTAAAAAATAATAAAATAATAAAAAATAAAAAAAGTTTTACTGGAAACATAAAAGTAATTTCACATTACTGTAACAGTGTCAACTGTAACAGTTCCACCAACAAAAGACCGGACCTAAACTTGAAAAGAATGGAAGCAGGAGCTTCTGATTCAATCACTGAGCTCGTGCAGACACTCAGACAGTCACTACTTCCACCAACCGCTTCTCACTCGACAGTCCCACCTGGCAGTTCCATAACGTCAGGCTGGGGGAAAACCTCGGGATAAACAAAGACACTAAAATTATTATTCTTATGATGTAACGAGTACATCAGGATTTAAGGGAAGTGTTCCCAGTTCCGGCTGACCTAATCTATGAAATCTATGAAAATACTAATCTATGAAAATGCTACACGGATTTGTGCATCACATGGAGGGAAAAGTGATGTGAGCCAACATGAAAAATCTGCAAAGCACAAGAGCGCCCAAGAGGCGCAGAGACATGCCCAGCCAATGACTGAATTTGTAACTACAAACGTTTCTGAGGCTGATCAAGTGACCAAAGCTGAGCTGAAAATGTCAATGCTTTGCGCTAAAAATAATGTGGCCTTAAAGGGATACTTCACTCCTGGGAAGATGAATGTGTATTTAAAAAGGGTAATTTATATAGTAGAAATGTGAAATTATTTTTGAATTTGGAGCATTCTAGTCTGAGAAAAGACAGAAAATGTACTTTTGACTCATATGGATGAAAGACAACAACTCCCAGAATGCACTTGCTTTGCTGCCTTTACGAGGCCACTCCCAAACCACGCCTACCGGTTACAGGCGGCAGTATCCGAACTGTGTAATTGATACAACTAGGCTTGCTTTGATACATCGTGTCTCTATAAATTGTGAGTTAATAGTTAGTTGATAGATTTCCATCGAAATGGTGCTAAATTGCATTGTGAAATTCACAACAGCAATGGGACTCTCTATCAGTTTCCATTGGCGACAGCGAGAGCACTGACACCACCAGTCCGCCCCATCTCGAGTCTGCCCGGGTACTTCCTCCTGACAGCCGAGCGGGTCTCGACGGTCTCGCTCATCTGCTGCTCCGGCCGCCTCTTGTTCCTCCATCTCCCGCAACTGTTCATCACTGTATTGCGGCTCGTACAGGTAGCCACGAGCATCCGATTCTCTACCTTCCGCCATGGTAATTAGCCTTTTATTTTAACTTTCGCCAAAGAACAAGAGCCTGTTAGCTACTGGAGAGATGGCTGACACTATCTTTACATTCTGTGAGTGAGATCCCTCCCTCTATGGGCGTGGTGAAAACATGCGGAGCAGCTACTACTACTGGCTGTAGTTTTAAGCCTCTGGCCGAATTTTTTTTTTCCTGACTAAAAATACATAAATCTCATCTCAAGGGGATATGAGGCAAGGGGAAGCTTGGTAATTCGAAAATAATACTGTCTTTCTACTGATACAAAGCTTAATGCTAAATCCTGAAGTATCCCTTTAAGTTTTTGCAATGATTTCAACCGCAGTGTAGCAGACAGGTTCCCTGACACTGCCATCGCTCGGAAGTACTCTGAGGGAAAAACAAAAGCCACGCAACTCATCAAAGGTAAGATATAGACTTCAAAAGTTTGTTGCTTCAAAATTAGTAGGACAATCAAATCGAATCGTTGATATTGCTCCCATGGTGTAGCCAAAAGTAATTGGGCACTTTTGCTTAACAGGTGCCAGAGCTGTGGAGCTTGATGAGGACGTAGCAAGGATATATAAATCTCAGCCTTTTTCATTGTTGTGCGATGAATCAAACAACAGAAAAATAGACATAATTTATAATGAGTCCAATCTGGAGGTGACAACGAATTTCCTTGAAATGCCCATATGCAATGTGGGAAATGCAGAAAACCTATATGAAAATCTGTCCGAAGCATTGAGGTGAGGGAACTGCACTGTGTTTACCTATTTTGCATTTAATTATAACAGCTAGAACATTTTTTTATTTCAGTTTCATGTGATCACAGTTTACATAAAAGCTTTCGTCAAATAGGTTAATTATGGGCATATTATTTTGGTTTCCAATAGCAAAAGAGGCATTCCATAGGAGAATGTCTTTGCCTTCATCTCTGACAATGCAAGTGTAATGAAAGGCAGACACAATTCAGTGATTAGCAGACTAAGAGGAAGCCAGCCTAATATCCAGGACCTTGCCTGCATTTGCCACCTTGTCCAGTTTACCACTGGTTGTGGCATCAAAGCAACCAAACTTCCAGTAAGACATACTGTATACACCCACTTTGACAAAAGGTAAATGTAAAATAAAAGTAAACACACACACACACAATTATTGCTTTGGTCATAAATGGATCTGAGTTTATTCATATATATATATATTATATATATATATATGTGTGGCAATGCTGAGGGAGGGGGTCAACGTTGTAAATACGTTTAAACACCCCGAAATACAATCCGACTACGCCACCCCGTAAAGAAACGGGGAACTAACCAAAATAAGGGACACAAATTCGTAAGCTGAAGTAATCCGAGAGAGGCGTGTGAACAATGTACAAAAGACTTTATTCAAATCACCATAAATAGTTAAAATGTTCAATGATAATCAATGTCAAATGTCAGGTCACGATCAAGCACGGTCACAATCAGAAACTCTGTGTACTGAAAAAAATAGAAATACCAATTTGAAAATACTCAAAACGAAAAATAAACAAAAGAAATAATAAAAGACACAGGCTTTCCAGCGGCGGGGGCAGGCTAGATGGAGTGAAGACCCTATCTGTGGATTCGTGTAACACGCACACACAGTGAGAGGTGAATCCAAGCAGCACTGCACTCCACACAACTGCACCACCACCTGTGATACTGCAAACTAGCCAGCTAGCCTGCCAGCCCCAGGCCAGCAGTGCCTAGAGTACACCAAAACAAACAAAACACATTAAATTCCATAATACAATGAAGATATTTCCAGCAAAATAAACAAAGACATTTATAAAGAAACACTATTACAATAACAGACTTAATCTACTGAGAATATAGAAAACAAAATACTAGTAAACAACAATATAAACAACACCACACAAATGTAAAATGAATGCCACAGTTCAAATGCTCACTGAAGCAGGTCCCAGATTCAAAGTCCCCCCACACTAGCGTGGAAACACTTAACATTAAGCGATGACATTAATGATGCCCTAGATGTAAGCCAGCCCAAAAACAGCAGGAAAGGAAAAACAGCAGCGCATCCTCCTTTAACAACGGATATAAACTTCCGCCTTCAGAAAACGCGACGGGAGAGACAGCTCAGCGCACTAAGAAAGAGAAATTCTTAATTAAACACTTATTTCGTGAAAAAGAGGAAGCAGATTGATCACGCTTACCCAAAGCAATTCCTCGTGCCACACGGAGTGTATAGTCGCTCACAGCTCATAATGAATTAGCATGCAGGAAGACTTTTCACTGATTTCACGGCTAAGAGTAAAACAGATAATTAATCGCCCGATGCCAAAATAACAGTAGGAAAAGAATCACGCACAATACCTGACATGCAGTGGACAGCCTATGACCCAACCAGGCATAACACACACTAAAAAAAGAGAAAGTCTACATTTAAAAATCCACCTGCTCACGTCTATTAGCCAAACAGTTACAAACCAAGAGAAACCACGCACCGTCTACACCAGCGCGCTCAGTATGGGCGGTCCCGGTCGTGACGCATACCAGGTGATCTAACTCCAGTCTTAAAATACCATCAGTGCCACCTCCAATAGGCTATGGTGGGTGACAATCATGCACCAATAAGCCAATAAAACTGAACTACGTCACCCACATTGCCACATATATATATATATATATATATATATATATATATATATATATATATATATATATATATATACTTGTTTCACTTCAGCTTAGCTGATTTACATTCAGGCCAAGACTAACAAACAGAAATGTACCTCTATGCATTCAATCCAGGCAGACTGCTAGAAGAGGTCATAAAAAAATATGTAGCATTAGAACTACCGTTCAAATATATTTTAAACTTCATATTTTGGCTGTCATCGTATATCAAAATATTTTAGTTAAAAACGCTGTGTATGAGAATGTGTTTGTTACTAGGTCAATCACTACAAATTTAATTATAAATAATAATTTTAATTCTCTCTATCACACCACCAGAACATAATAAAGCTTATCCACTTTCTATGTCCTCCGCTGCTCTGAATGTGACAACACTGCCTTTGATCAGTTTTTACTTTTGCTAAATTAAGAGCAAATGCTTCATAGATCCAACAGACTTTTTTATTCTCCCTGAGCTTTCATTACTGTTTATCTTTATACCAATTGCACAGATCTACAATACATATTGCATGCTCTTTACAATGAAAACAAATGTCCAGCTTATGACTCTTGTGAAATACTTATTCTCTGCCATGATATATGATCCATTTCTGCCAGAACTCCTCCCGTGACCATGCTTTGAGTACAGACAAAGTACCTTCCCAGAAATATATTTTAAAAGTGGAAGTAATCAATCTAGGAAAGTCCCAGTTGCCTCAAAATGCTTTCCCCTCAATATCCGTTTCAGAGTAGCCAACTCCTGTTTTTTTTTAGTTGCCATAATTTCAATCTTACAGACAGTTGTATGAATGAATGGATTTTAGTAGTTCATTCAGAAAGTTATTTCTAGGCTTGATTGTCGTTCTTCATAAATTTGAATTACAGATAAAAGACAGGCAATAAAAAAACTCCTAAAACATTTAACAGGGGAAGAATCACTATTTATTCTCATGGTTACTGATATACAAACCCCTGACCCTATAGATATTAAACATAGATGTGTATCTCCTATACCATTTATGTTATGGACATGAGCAACACCTCAAACATTGTAGAGGTGTGCTGTTACTTTTGTAAAAGAAAAAAATAACTTTAAACTGGTTGATTTTCATTTGCTAGGTGAAAAAAACTGGTGAAAAAATCCATAGACTTACACTGACCTTGACATAACTAGGAACCAAAATATAGTAGAAATTTGGAGGTGGACACCTAGCAACAACTCTCCTATATAGCAATTACATGAATCGGCCTGGAAAACACCCAATATAGCATTGTAGCCAAGTCATGGGACTCTTGAGTAATAATGCTCCGATAAGCATGTGAGCAGGGACATGCAGAGAGCTCCTCGAGGGCAGGGGCTCAAATGTAAAAAAGTATATATACTGGTCAAAAGTTTGGAAACATTACTATTTTAATTTTTTTCGAAAGAAGTCTCTTATACTCATCAAGGCTGTATTTATTTGATCAAAAATACAGAAAAAACAGTAATATTGTGAATATTACAATTTAAAATAATAGTTTTCTATTTTAATATACTTATAACCTTTGATACTTTTTTTCAAGATTCTGAGTTTAAAAAGTTACAAAAATAACAGCATTTATTTCAAATATAAATATTTTGTACCAATATCCACTACCGTTCAAAAGTTTGGGGTCAGTCATTTTCCTTTTCTTTCTTTCTTTCTTTCTTTCTTTCTTTCTTTCTTTCTTTCTTTCTTTCTTTCTTTCTTTCTTTCTTAAAAATAATTTTCATAATTTTATTCAGCAAGGATGTGTTAAATTGATCAAAAGTGATAGTAAAGACTTATAAAATAATTTATATTTTAATTAAATGTTCTATTTAACTTTTTATTCATCAACGATTCCTGAAAAAAGTATCACAGGTTCCAAAAAACATTAAGCAGCAACTGTTTCCAACATTGATAATAAATCATCATATTAGAATGATTTCTGAAGGATCATTTGACACTGAAGACTGGAGCAATGATGCTGAAAATTCAGCATTGCATCACATAAATAAATTATATTTTGAACTTACTTACTTACTGCCCATTATGCCTCTGGCATGTAGGGCAGCAACGAAGGTCCTCCACTCTGGTCGATTCTGGGCTATTTTCTGGACATCTCCCCATGTCAGGTTCATAATTTAATTTCTTCCTCTACTTTGCGACGCCAGGTGGTCTTGGGTCGTGCTCTCTTTCTTCTACCTTCGGGTGTCCAATGAAGGGCTCCTCTTGGGATGCTGTCCTGTTCTCTTCTCAAAACATGCCCAATCCAGTTATTAGCATGATCCAACATATCTGCTAATGCCTGGAATCTGTTCTTTAGTTCTAGCACAAAATAACCTCTGACCTTGGTATCATGTAGCTTTCCAACATCAAATTGCTTTCTGGCTGTCTTTCTGCTTCCTGTTTTCCTAAGCTTTATTCTCAGCATAGCTGTTACCAGGTGATGATCGCTACCAACGTCTGCCCCTCGTTTGACCTTAACATCAAGTAAAGAATGTCTCCATGTGCCATTTATTATGAGATGATCTATTTGATTTTGATTCTTTCCATTTGGAGAGCACCATGTTAGCTTGTGAAGGACCTTGTGTTGGAACAGGGTTCCCCCAATGACGAGGTCATGCATGGTGCAAAACTCTGCTAACCTTTCCCCATTCTCATTCATGACACCGCAACCTTCCCTTCCCATCGCCCTGTCGTGTTCTGTGTTGCTGTTTCCCATCTAGGCGTTTAGGTTCCCTATCACTATCTTCATGTCGTGTCTGGGTGTAGTTTCCAATATAGCCTGCAGTTGTTCGTAGAATTCATCCTTCCAGGTGTCATCACTGTCATTTGTTGGAGCATAGCACTGGATAATAGTTGTCTAATTTTAGGGCTGTCAAAGTTAACGCGTTAATTAAGCGTTAACGCAAAATCATATTAACGGCACTATTTTTTTTAACGTGCGATTAACGCAGCGCTTATTTTCTGTTTGACCCGTGGCCCAACCCCTAGTTGGACAAATGGAGATACACAGTGTTGGCAACTTAGCGACATTGCAGACACATTTAGCGATTTGTTTTCTCTTCAAAAAAGCGCCCAAACCTTGTTTAGTTTCTGAGAATCGGTTCTCTCCCAGCACGCGCTCGCACCTCTCTCTCTCTCTCTGTGTTGAGAGGAGCAGCGCTTTAATTCAGTTAAGCACAGATATTATGTTGCTTCTCTAATTTTACATGCAAGTATAGCCGAAATCACAGCTCAGATATTGTCTTTATCTTATGTGTATTTGATTTCATCAGACGACAGCTCGATTATCAGGATTTTTGTGCAGAGATTTTTTTTCCCCATTTACGTCAGCTAAATGCACTATTTTTCAGGCTGTTTGAGATAATAGAATGCCTAAAAATCTATACACTATCTGGGAAAATTATGACAGTTACTCAGTAAAAAAAATGTCTCATCCGCGCCGCAGGACCTCCACATTGAAATCACTCGCGCCAGACGCTGTATTCGCGTTTGGTGTGAACGCAGCATACACTTGTCCGCGGTTCGTCCAACGCTGCTTCTGAATCTCTCTCCGGCCGGTGAGGTTTAGTCCATATAAAAAACTTTGTTTAGTCCATATAACTTCAGCCGGTTAGCCAGTAAGCTCATGACGCCGGTGAAAACATACAACAGCCCGCCAGCCCCTGATGACAACGACGAAGAAGAAGATTTATATTCTTTATATTCGTTAGCTTTTATTGGCAGTTGGCAAACAAGCTGAGTGATGCGCGATGCATTACCATCCGCCACCACGCACGGTAATAGAGCTTTTGTGAAATGAAACAAAGTTGAAGTTATTTTAAAAAACCTAAAACATTCGGGGCTTTTGACAAAACATTCGGGGCTTAAGCCCAATTAGCCGCCCCTCCGCCCCTGTATGGGTCGCGTTTCAGTCACTATTTCATATTCATTCCATTGTTTGACAACAGAAACAGTAAAACATACCAATGAAAACAGTTTTATGGAGAATTTAGCTTAATCAAAATGGGCACACAGAGAGACAAACTAATATAATAATAAATAATAAATGTACATAGCATTTTCAGAAGAGCTGCCCTGTCATGCAAAAAGCTAAGATGTTTGGTTTAGTAAATTGCTCAGTGCAAAGAAAGAGAAGTAATGGGAACCTGGTATTTCTTTGTTCTTTCTCCATGTGTCTAATAGACATGAACAAGTTCTTTGAAAAACATCTATGACCTTTGAAACATGTCTGGTCTTCATGCTCTGTGTTGACTATGGTTTCAATAATAAACATACATTTGCATAAAGCATCCATATTTATGCATGCCCATAATGATTAGAGTATTACAAACTTGAAAAGTATTAATTTAAGGTATATTTAGAACAAATAAAAAATGTGCGATTAATCGCGAGTTAACTCATGGCAATCATGCGATTAATCGCGATTAATTTTTTTAATCGATTGACAGCCCTAGTTAATTTACATTTACATTTATTCATTTAGCAGACGCTTTTATCCAAAGCGGCTTACAAATGAGAAACAATAGAAGCAATTAAACTAGCAGTAGAACAACAGTATGTAAGTGCTATGACCCTTCACAGTACAATCCAACGTAAAACTTTTTTTTTTTTTTTTTTTTAAAGTTAGAATAGAGAAGAAAGTGTTAGTATTACTGGATTAAGTGCTGCCGAAAAAGATACGTCTTCAGCAGTTTCTTAAAAATGGCTACGGACTCAGCAGCTCTGGCTGAGTAAGGCAGATCATTCCACCAGTAGGGAACAGTCATGGTAAAGGTCTGAGAGAGAGATTTCGTGCCTCTTTGAGATGGCACCACAAGACGCCGCTCGCTTGCAGAGCTGCAAGCATTAGGGAACAGTCATGGTAAAGGTCTGAGAGAGAGATTTCGTGCCTATTTGAGATGGCACCACAAGACGCCGCTCGCTTGCAGAGCTGCAGAGGCAATCGGCAACCAGTGCAATTTTGTGAGGAGAGGAGTGACGTGTGCTCTTTTCGGCTCGTTGAAGACCACTCTAGCTGCAGCATTCTGGATCAGTTGCAGAGGTTTGACCGTGCAAGCTGGGAGACCAGCCAGGAGAGCATTACAATAGTCCAGTCTGGATATAACAAGCGCCTGAACAAGGAGTTGTGTAGCATGCTCTGATAGGAAGGGCCTGATCCTTCTGATGTTGTACTTTTTTGTTGATGTTGTAATTTACCTCCCCCTCACCCTAATCTTCATGAGCCTACTGTTGACAGGTTTCCACTATCAAGCTCTTCTCTACTCCTTTCTTCAGAATGATGGCTACTCCTTCCCTATGCTGGTGGTCACCTCTTCCTGAGTACAGCACTGTTTCCCCTGTGCTTGTTGTGAGTCTCCCTGATCCTGTCCATCTGCTTTCACTTACTCCAAGTATATCTATGTCATATCTTCTCATCTCTGATGTCACTTGTGCTAATTTTCCTGTATTGTACATTGTTCTTACATTCCAAAATCTTAAGTTTGGCGTTCAAAATTTCCACCTTCCTGTCACTGGCTTTCTTTTGGCTTTCACCAATGGCATTCATCCTAGCATCTGACAATAGCCCTGGAAGTCCATCACGACCAGTAGCGTCGATTTCTTCTGTTGCTGTTTCCGTAACAGGCTTGTTTTTTTTTACAAGACAGAGTTGTTAGTCCTGTGCTAAACCTCCAACCTGGAGGACCAGTGGATTGCTCTTTGTCTGGCGTCTACCCTTTGACCTGTCCAGCATGGGTGGCCCTACCAGGAGTTAAATCTCCCGCTGGTATAGCTCTAGGGGTCATTGAGACACACAAGCTCCCCGACCACTACAAGGTTGCAATCCAATGGGGATTTTTTTTATTCAATATTTTGAAGTAGGCCTGTATTAAAATAGAAAACCATTATTTTAAATTGTAATAATTGTTTTCTTTTTTTCTAATCAAAGAAATGCAGGCTTGAAGCGCATAAGAGACTTTTTTCAAATGATTTATGAATGACTGAAAATTACTGCTCCACTTCACATTGTCTAATAAAATTTTAACTTGTTTTTCCAGATGACGATTGGTCGGTGTATTATACATGACAAACAGGCATCAATGAATTATGTAATATTTTAAAATATGTAATTTGTGGATTTTTTATTTAATCGAAAAACTATCTGTACATATGTTCATTGGGTTATGTATTCATTACAATTGCATCAAAACGGCTCCCCAAACAGGTTGTTGGCAAGCAGCCAGCCCCCACCATATAAGTATTTTTATGAGAGGGCCCCCCAGAAACCCTGGCCCTGCTTGTTTTTAGTGGCTCTGGCTGTGAATGGAAACACTTAGCTCCCATAATAAATTACTCCGCCTCAGTGATGCCATACTGCACACAGGGCCCTCCACCTCTGCCGGGTCACAGGGTGAGTCATAAAGGAGCCTTCAGAAGCATGCGACTAGGAGGGGGCAACACGGTTATCAGCGACAGGGTGGAGATAATGTTTCAGGCCAAGTCTTCCTCTGCAAAGGTGGAGGAGGTATGCTTACAGAGCTCTCAAGTGTAGACTTGGCCCTGTGCAAAGTGCTTTGAGCTTGATGTGGGAAGACTTGTGTTTAATGTGTCATTGTGTAGGACTGCAGGGCAAATTCAGAGAGAAATATACTAAAACACAAGAACATCATCTAAAGCTATTTATAAGATATTCAAATAAATAATTCAGGAGATATGGACATTTAAACTTTATAGTCTAAACTTTTCTTTTCTGGGAAAATGGAACAAAATGTAAACGATTCGTCTTGGACTTATTCAATATTCAAATTTTGCCCAATAAAATGCTGTCTAGAATGACAATGCATAAAAATTATAATTCTATCACATAGAGACATACACACACGAAATATATAAACAATACACGAGATCTATTTTCCCACTGGATTCATAACCAGGGGTGCACATAACTTTTTCAGTGAGTTACTCAGGTGAGGACCAGGAGATGGTGTTTGGTACTCACCTCATATGTAGCGTGGCCACAGCTGTCAATCATGACGTCACATTTCCATTTTTATAGCATAAAATAACTAACTAAAACCAAACTTATAAAATAAAAATAAACGAACACTTAAATTTACATCAGCGTGAAAAGAACAACCTAAAATGATAGAAATTTTTTTTATTTGAAGTGTTATTTGATTGTTCAGATATATGTATTTGTATAAATTAAATATAATTAATCCTTATTAAAGATATTAAAGAGCAGTGAATTTTCTCTTTTTATTTTGTTGTTTGATCAATATTAAGTGTACAGAAGGCATTAGGTTTATTACGCACTGTCACTTTAAGAGTGTGCAGATCCAATTGCACTGATGCACGGTACGTTCTGTAAAGACATAACCGACTGTGTTTACGTGAATACTCTCCAAAACGGACATTTAGACATAATGTTGTGTGTATTTGTCCATTCAGATGCGAAAGAGAGCTCGATTCAGTCCTTGCGCGCAGCGTCTATGTGCGGGGCTGCACGCTTCGGGTCGTGTGTGTGTGTGTTCGCACAGAAAAACATACCGAATAAAGCTGTCTTTCGCGTCGTCACTCTTATTCAGATCTATCCATATGTCTGCTCTTCTCTTTCTCCCAGACGTTTACATTTTTTAACGATTTGAGACATGCATGAAGCGCATGCCGACTCGGTAGATCAGCACGTTACTATTCAAATGTGCGCATCTTCCACAAACGCAAATCAGTTCTGACTGGATCACTTCCCCAATCGTCCCTCCCTTAAATTTCCGTCTAGTTTTTATTCGTCATAGTGGTCGTCATTTAAAACAAGGTTTTTATTTTGTTATCGTCTCGTTTTCATCTGTGAAAAAAATTAATTAACACTGCCTAGGTTGCATTTTGGCGACAGTACGCAAAGGCGCGTAGTAACACAAGTGGCATTACGCATTCCTGATTTTTGTCGCGCATGCGTACCTGCGTACCAGTTATGTGCACCCCTGTTCATAACAGCACATTCTTGTGATCGTTGCTACGATACACAGACTCACAGTGAATTGACAACCAATTAAAATTGCTCGTTTTCCGTACAGAAGAAGCGATGCATTTTTTTCTCGCACTGAGGTGAAATGGCGGAAAGAAGCAAGCAAGGTAATTTTGATCTCCCTTCTCACATACTTTCCTAATTCCTAATTACTTTTTTTTAAACTTAGGCCTACCCAGACTTTTGTGAAATCTTCAGGGCACTGTTGCACAAACACCTGAATCAAAGATTCTTGTCTTCTTTCAGACTTGTGGTGAAAAAAAGTCCGAAATACACATTTAGGTCTTTATTTTACTACACTTCGTCTGTTTGCGTCTGTAGATTTCTCATAAATTCAACAAAAGTATAACATAGACATCTGTAGACATGAAGTGGCAGCTTCAGCCATTTGCAGCTATGAAAGGTTTGGCGGCTGCAGCAGCCATTTAGGTTTTGGCTGAGCCAGCTAGCCAGCCAATAACTTCATCAGCCAGCCATTATTCTCAAAACAAATGGCTTCGGGCTCTAACGGGATGAGATTTGTGATCCAAACATTATGTGATGATGAGAGATGGTATTCATCCCTCCTGGGATGGTGCTGCTCTTCTCTCTAGTAATTTGCCTCATAGTCTTAGAGATAAAACATGACAATCTGGGGCTCAGGTCAGGAAGAAGACAGACTGGCTTAACCGGTGTTGAATTTGGAAATCCCAAAAACGTTATTGCGTTATAAATTATTATAAATTATTTAGCACAAAAAAAAGATATAGTGTAAATGATAAATCACGTTTGAGATTTGCGCTGGCTACTGTATACAGGCCACCAGGGTACCATACAGACTTTATCAAATAATTTGCGGACTTTCTATCAGAATTAGTATTGACTGCAGAAAAAAGTACTAATTGTTGGTGATTTTAATATACATGTAGATAACGAAAAAGATGCATTGGGATTGGCATTTAAAGACATTGTAAACTCAATTGGAGTTAAACAACACGTGTCAGGACCTATGTCGTAATCATACTCTATATCTAATATTATCACATGGAATACAGTATATGTTGATGGTGTTAAAATACTGCAGCAGAGCGATTGTCACGAGGTGACGAAAGCGAAGCGGAACTGAGTTCCCGCTGGAATTGTGTTCCGCCCGGAACGGTGTTACTGTAACACCGGCCCACTTCCGGGTTGCGCGGTATGTCGCCATAACAACACTGATTGACCGATTGACGTCTGGTGCGGAGGGTTTGATGTGGCGATCTGCGAGAGGATTATGGAGGCGGGGCAGCCCTATAAAAAGGAAGTACAGAGGCCATGGCAAGGTTGTCGATTCTTCCTGTGTGTTCTTCCCTCGGAGTGTGGTAGACTCCTCTTGTGCGTTCTTCCCTCGGATGTGGTTCTTCTTCGGGTGCTGTTCTACCCCTCGGATGTTTGTCTTCTTCGGATGTGCTTTCCTTTGGACGTGTCCCTCGAGAGAGTTGGATTTTCCCTTGCTACTGAACTGATGTGTGAAGGTAACTGAGGATTATTGTGGGGTTGGCTGTTCGGCTGTGGAATGGATCTAGACACGATTAAATAGCCCTGAATAGAGATGTGGGAGAAGGAATGAGATGTTGTTGTGAGGTGAGGACCCTTCGGGCGGCCACGGCGGTGAGGACCCTTCGGGCGGCCACGGCGGTGAGGACCCTTCGGGCGGCCACGGCGGTGAGGACCCTTCGGGCGGCCACGGCGGTGAGGACCCTTCGGGCGGCCACGGCGGTGAGGACCCTTCGGGCGGCCACGGCGGTGAGGACCCTTCGGGCGGCCACGGCGGTGAGGACCCTTCGGGCGGCCACGGCGGTGAGGACCCTTCGGGCGGCCACGGCGTTGAGGACCCTTCGGGCGGCCACGGCGGTGAGGACCCTTCGGGCGGCCACGGCGGTGTGGACCCTTCGGGCGGCCACGGCGGTGTGGACCCTTCGGGCGGCCACGGCGGTGTGGACCCTTCGGGCGGCCACGGCGGTGTGGACCCTTCGGGCGGCCACGGCGGTGTGGACCCTTCGGGCGGCCACGGCGGTGACCTCCCTTCGGGTGGTCCAGGCCGAGGCCTATAGCCCCCCCCCAAAAAAATACTTGGGCAGAGTGACAGGATTCGGAACCAGCTCAGGGACAGACACCGGCTCAGGGACAGACACCGGCTCAGGGACAGACACCGGCTCCAGTGTGTGCGTAGCCCACACACACCACATGGCTGTGGCCATAATGGCCAGTGTCGCGGTCACTGAGGGCTCAGGCGGCGCAGACATGGCGTAAACAGTCTCTGGACTGGACGGGACCAGCGGTGCAGGAAGCTCTGGGCTGGACGGGACCAGCGGTGCAGGAAGCTCTGGGCTGGACGGGACCAGCGGTGCAGGAAGCTCTGGGCTGGACGGGACCAGCGGTGCAGGAAGCTCTGGGCTGGACGGGACCAGCGGTGCAGGAAGCTCTGGGCTGGACGGGACCAGCGGTGCAGGAAGCTCTGGGCTGGACGGGACCAGCGGTGCAGGAAGCTTTGGGCTGGACGGGACCAGCGGTGGAGGGAGATCCAAGCCAGACGGGATCAACGAAAAAAACTCAGCAGGCATGATGCTCTCAGTCACGGCGGGCATGACGTATACTGCCTTGGGCTCGGCAGATCTAGCGTGAAGTGCGGGCTCGGCTGGACTGGTGTGAAGTGCAGACTTGGCTGGACAGGCAGGAATCGTCTCTGGCTGGGCAGGCTGGACGTGAAGATCAGGCAGGTCGTGAAGATCTAGCTCGGCAGGCGGGACGTGAAGCTCTGGCTCGGCATGCGTGAAGAGAAGTGCAAGATCGGCTGGACAGACGACAGGCACTTGCTCAACTGCTTCTGGATCGGCTGGTGTTACCGTGAGAGAGGAACCACAAACCCAGAGAGCTCGGTCCAAAAACTCAACAAATGATAGGTTGAGATCATCGATCAGCAGTATCTGGGCGAGTGGGTCATCCAACCCGCTCCAGAACTGCTGTTTTAAGAAATCTTCCCCCCAAAACACATCCTGATAGAGATGGAGGTAAAATTCCACAAATTCTTCCAAAGTACTACCGTCTTGATCGAAACTAAACGTTTCCATGGTCTCTTCCTCCTTTCCTTTTGGGTCGGTCAATCTGTCAGGTTTTGGGTAGATGATGCAGGAGGCGAACACGAAGATAATAAATCAAAGGTTTTAATTCACAATAAGGCAAATACAAGAAAGGAAGGCGCGTGTGCTCAGAGCACAGACTTCAACACTAACATAAACATTGACCGACAACTGAAAGGTGAAAGACAGGAACTTAAATACACAGATGATAACGAGTGACGACAGGTGATGGTGATGATGAACAATGACTAATTAACTAAACACAGGTGACAGAACTGAACTCATGATGATGAACTAAACTACTGAAAACAGTGATAAGATGAAGAAAACAAACAGAAAGTCCATGATAAACGTGACAGCCATAGCATCAAAATCATTTTTTCAAAACAGATCCATACATTGAACAAATCAGAGAAAGACTGATTTTGTTGACTTGGCTATACAAAAATAACAGACTAACTAAATAAAAAACAATGAAAATGTAAAAGAACACTAAAGTTAATTAAGTTTGAAACCCCATCACACATTTTATGGTGTAACCCTCTGGGGTCGGCAATCACGCCGGCGTGATCTGCTTGCTTTTTTTCTGATCAGTGAAAAAGTGATTCAAAATACTCTGTTGGTTTTGAGATTACATTTAAGTGCTTTACATCATTCGATTCAGTTAAGTTTCTATTTTTTGTGTGTATACTCGCAATAAAAACAAAGTGTTGTGTCTTTTGCCAAATAAAGAAAAATAAACATGATGCGAGTTCTGCCTTCTCTCTGTCAGTAGCCGCGTTTCCATTACCCTTCAAATTGCGCAAATTGAAATTGCGAATTGAAAATACGCTCAATGGAAACACGTCAATTTCGCAAAAACTCTCGTTTATCGCAAAAAAGTTTTTACGCTCGCATGAGGAGGTTTTTCAGCCAATTCGAAAAAGGAATATTTCGCAAAACTGCAATGGAAACAGTTTTTGCGCATTTACAATCACCTGACTTACGCGGTGTGTTTGGGGTCGGTGTACGCAAATAATAATAATTATCATCATTATTATTATAACATTTACTAGGCTACATATTTAGAGACGCTTTTATCCAAAAAAGGAACAAAGCAATTCGTCAAATGTCATTCATAATACGGGTTAGACAATAATAATACAGAGCTGAGATTATCACAAATAAACACAATATTTTGACGCATATCTAAGTGTGGAGTGTGGAGCGCGCACTACATGGCACGGAGGCGCGGGCGTGAACACTTGCATTTTCCTATTAACAGTGAAACAACTTAATATAGCCTACTCTATAATTTCTGGTCATACAGAAAATAATTATACATGATTTGTAACTACTTTTATTTGTGTAAACAATAACAAGAAAATGTTGTGCTTTTGTAAAATAAAATAAAACAATCAGGCGCGTTTTCATGATCTCCGTGAACTGGAGCGCGAGAACTGAAACAAAATAGCCTATATAGCTAAAGCTTGAAATGTCCACTTTAAAACGAACAAATTCGAATCGAAAGCTAATACATTTTGTTCTGATTAAGTAATCCGTATGAAAGGTGCATTTCTCTCTAAAAGAGCATCTGCTTAACAGCGGAGATGGAGATGTTTTTAGCCGAGTTAGAAAACAATAGTAATGGCTCTTCTTATTCAGCACTGCGGGAAAATGTAAATTCCAGGTTCTAATTTGGCCTTAGAAAACCAGTAAAATCAACAAGTTTTCCATATTAATTTGTGAATATTTTACATGTTTAATAAAGGGGAAAAAAGTCATAAAACAAACATCTGAAAATTCGTCGATATTTACTTTTTTGCGCAGCAGTTGGTGTAGCCAGTTCAAATTAAAATTGTGGTGTTCAACTTTGCGTTTTAAAAAGACAACCGTTTATTTTTCGTTTTCAAATTACGGGTTTAAAAAGGAAAAAACGAATGGACACAAAAGTAGCCTACATGGATCGTTTGGAATAGGAGACAGAGTTCTTTATTAAATTCATAAAAGAAACAATAATTAGCCTAGAGGAATACTGGATTCTAAACTTCAAAGAAATGCCACAATCAAAACCTCAGAGCAGAAATGAGGGCGAAACACCCAGAAACTCCTTATATTTCGTTTGGAATATAAGGGTCTTTCCCTGCCATTAATGCTTGGATAACACGTACGTCTCCCTCCATTAAAAATAATAATGTCTAATGCGGTGGCTGTGAGATTATATAAACCAACGTCCGCTGCCGTGATTTTTGGAATGACTTTATCGCGAGAGAAAAAAGGACGTTTTAGTCGCATAACATCGGTTAATGGAAACGCCGTCATTTCGCAATAGTTTTGTATCGATATTTAGATAAAAGCGCAAAACATTTGCGCAAATCTGTAATGGAAACGCGGCTAGTGAAACGCGTCTGAAAATGAACTGCAACTCAGCGAATACTTGTCACTCAGGAACGAGAGATTTGTCTTTATGAAGCTAGAATTTTCTTCTTTTAAATGAAGTAATTTATATAAAAAACAAATATTCTCAGTTTATGTAATCCGTTTGAAACCAAGGAGAGGTACAGTTTTTCGTTCTCCCTTCATTTTTAATGAGACCGTCACGCCCCTGGTGCTATTCACATGGTAATAGGTGATCTATATGCATCGCACACGCCATTAAAATATAATGTCTACTGTCTAGTATTTAGAAAGTATCAGATTTTACCGGAGGCTGAAATATATCTGCACTAAATCATATTTACACCTAAGCAGATATTCGTAAATAAGCTACATTACGCATAAGGCAGTATTTTTAGCATGATAATCAGTGTCATAAGCTAATCAAAACGGAAATATATTTAATATACAAATATGTTTAGAGAGCAATATCACATTGAAACAGTTTACACTTGACCATATACAAATAATATATTGTATTGATATTGTAAGGCAATCTTTCCTGTAAGATGTCAAAAACTAGCCAAAACTAAGCAAAATATAGTCTGAAAATTCATATGAGTTCTGTATAATAAAAAAAAAAACATTAAACAACTTACTCAGAACTTGTATCCTCGGCGGGATCAATTCGCTCTTGAAAATGCAGCCTTCCTTTGCAGAAGTTGCAATCTTCCTCTAAAGAAAAGGTGAATTCTTCCTCGCTGTCCAGAATCATCTGAAGGGCGTCTTTACCGGAGAAACGTGCCATCCTCAAAACGCAATGAACTATTGTATCAGTGAATCTGACGAAGAAACTTGTATAACAAGTTTGTGTGATGTATAACACATTTACAAGTGATGAATAGTTTACACTTTAGATTAGGGGATGCAGAAAGTGTTATAAATGATTTATTCATGTGTTTACACATTTATAACAGGTGTTGAACACTGTAGTGTGTACTGCAGTGTAAGTGCTGACTGGTGAGGGTATAGACAGCTGTCTTTTCTAAACACATGGAGTCTTTAACCACTGTGCACATGATGTGAGCAAAACATACCAAATAATTTAACATCATTTGTAAATAATTAGTTAATCATTTACTAATCACTTGTAAATTACTTGTAATATAATTTACAAAACATACATAAAATGTTAGGATATCACTTGCTAATAATTTATGAATGTTTTGGAAATGATTAGTTCATCTAACCATGTGACTTACATAATAAATGTATATAATAAAAGTAATAAATGACTTACAACTGAACGTTATTATAAAGTGTTACCAAAAATGCAAAATACTGTAAACAAACAACACTGTATTTTTTACTTTGCATATTTACTATAAAAGGTACCTGGCATTGAGGGCGGCGTGAATAGATTATGCTGTCAATAGATTATGCAGTTTCTTGATTTGGTTTAATCTGTCCTGCTTAATTTTACTTAATTTTGCGTCGCTTTTAGCAGTTTGTTTTGTTGGTTTATTTTGTATTTTGTTATTTTGCTACACATCAAAGCTATATTCTTTGGTTTTATGCATTGTGATGGATAATTAAGGAAATTTGGCCTTTGCGTTTCCTCATATTTGCTCCCGTTAAACAGGAAGTCATGGCTGGATAATTTCATGTTCCTAGTTTCCCTGGTGTGCTAAAAATAGTTCATATGAAGGACACACACACACACACACACACACACACACACGTTATTCCTAAAATAATTATAATTAGAAGACTTCTGGTTTGATTCCCACAAGTCTTTGAATTTAATTATACTTATACGTCGGTAAATTAGGGAATGAACTTGCGCTCGCGGGGCTGGTTCAGTGAAAAGAGGAGGCGTGTTCCGGCGGAAACGTTCCCTGGTGCTATTTTGCAGTTTTAGAAAACAATTCCACCACTGACCAGGAAAAACCTAGTCTAAAGACAGTGGCGCGTTGTGCGTTAGTCATATGCTATTTTAAGGGCACATGCTTGGCCATTATGTAGTGTGTGAACAACGCGCATACACTTTGATTCTATAATCTAAACAGACAAAGCAGTTTTCATTTTTGCAAATCATACATTATTTCAAGAAAAATATTGACACACGAGGGAAATCATTGTTGTCCATGAAGATGTGAAAAAATAGGTATAAATCTAGTTTACATTAACCCTAACCCTAACCACACCTATGAATAATGAAGGTTATTCATTATGTGGTTTGGAGTGGTGGACACTAGTATTGGTGTCTTGGAGTGATGTGAATTACACGTTGAGAGTGGTTTGGAGTGTTTTTCACCTTAAACACAGAGTTTTTTTTATTAACTGACTGCCTAGACGACTTCAGCTTTGGGAGATTTTTCTTTGTATAACAGTTCAAACATTGTGCCAAATGAACTCATTGAAGGATGATTTTGCCCGAAAATAGTTTTTTTTATTATAAAAGTCTTCAATTATAGCAAAGGACCAAATTGAAAATATCAGTAGCTGTTTGTTAGGAGGTTTCTCCTTTTCTTTTTCTCCTTCCCTCAATCCCAATCCTGAACCTAATCCTAACCCCAGTCCTAATCCTGAACCTAATCCCAACCCCAGTCCTAATTCGGATGCCTATCCTAACCCCAGTCCTAACCCTGAACCCTATCCTAAACCCAATCCTAATCTTAAACCCTTCCTTAAACCCGATCCACTTACCTCTGGGGAAAACAGGCCTGGGGGTACCCCTCTTGGATTGGAGTTGAGGAACAGGTTTCAGACCTGTATAGCTGAAATACATCCAGCCTTTTCCACACACAATCTAAATGGCAGTTTGAGTTCCCAACCCAATTTTGAACTCAACCTGTTGGAGGACTTTAATATAGGGGGTACAAGTGAAGGGGAGGAAGTTTTACCTGGTGTAAGGGAGGAAATGGTTCCACAGTCCAACGTGGCGGTGATTCTCTCAGAGTCACAATTCCGAGTGGAGGAGGAAGTAGAACTTCCCTTGGAGAGGGGAACCTCCTCAAATCTGGATGATGACATGGTTGATACTAGAGTACCTCGATTTAGGAAACCTACCCGTCACTGTAATACATATCAAAAAATGGTACAATGGAGAGTAGAGATTAAACAACCTATTCTAATAATAGGGGACTCCAACCTGTCTAGGATTCCAAAAATTGAACATCCTCTGATTCAGATAGACAGTTTTCCTGGAGCTCAGATTCTCTATTTGAAGGAGATACTGGGCAAATTAGATCCTTGCTTGAGAGTTCAAAAAGTCCTCCTTTCAATTGGCATTAATAATTGCCTTAGGAAAAACAAGTTAGCTACTATGCAGGGGCAGTTTCGACAGTTAATGTCAAGAGCCAGAGGTATTTTTCCTCGGGCGGAGATCTGGGTTCCTCGGATCCAAATTTCAACCCAACTCCCATTGGAGGTACGAACCCTAGTAAGGGAGGTAAACCTCTTCTTGGAGGACAATTTTAGAACCTTGGGAGGGATTGAGGAAGACCAGTTTCAAGTGAACCAGAGGGACTTGATCCATTGGACAGCTGGCACAGCAACTAAAATAATGCACAATTGGATGTCTCAGTTAAACTTCAAATAGGGGGACCTAGGAATGTTATACAGCCCCTTTCAAATATCTTAAATCTTTCACTTAATTTCTCCCTTTCCGAGGTTGAGGAAAGGATACTAGAGAGAGGACTTTTTTACATCCCTACACCGTCTGGGGTGGACAGTAGGGAACTTCGCAGGGATCTCCACTTATACCATAGAAAGCTGAAACTTTTGGATCATTTTGCTTATGCTATGGATTTCTCTCGTGAGCCGTTTGTCAACCCCTCTTCCTGGGAGCCTGGATGGGATTCGATATCAGAACCCATTAAACAGCTAATCAGGCAAGATAGACGTGCTTTCGAGATAATTTTTTTCCATGGGGAGAGGAGTAGTAATCTGTCAATGGAGGAAAAAAAGGCGCTTAATCATTTAAAATCCAACCATGATATCATAATAAAACCTGCGGATAAGGGTTTGAAAATTGTGATAATGGATAAAAGTCAATATTTGACCGAAGCTCACAGACAATTAAACAATACAACACATTACTTACCTTTGACTGGCTCTCTCCAGTTGGAGACCCAGAAGAAGATTCGGGAAATTGTCAGCGACCTGTATGAAAAGAAGAGAATAACAGCTAAACAGAAATATTATCTCTTCGGGAAAAACCCCCCACAGCCCAGGAAATTGTATCTCCTACCCAAGATTCATAAGTCTCCGGAGGTTTGGACGATTCCGAACCAGGTTCCTTCTGGACGACCGATTGTATCGGACTGTGGGAGCGAATCATACAGGATTGCGGCTTTTATTGATTCCTTATTGATTCCTTCCTGAACCCCTTATCACAAAAACATGACAGTTATGTCAAGGACACCTTCAACTTTGTAGCTAAGATAAAACGGATAATAGTGCCACCTGGCGGTATGCTTTTCACCATTGACATGGATTCGCTCTATACCAATATAGATACCCGTTTGGGCCTTAAGGCAGTCCAGGAGATCTTTGTGAATTACCCCGACCCTACCAGACCGGATGAGGCTCTCCTTACCTTATTGGAACTGGGTCTTACTAGAAATGACTTCCAATTCGATTCCAAACAGTATCTCCAAATTTCGGGTACAGCAATGGGGAAGAAATTCACCCCCGCGTATGCCAATATATATATGGCAAATTGGGAGACAACGGTGTTCTCTAAATGCCATAAATTACCCAGGGTGTATATACGATATTTGGACGACATTTTTGGTGTTTGGAACCATTCGGAGAGGGAATTTTTTAATTTTATTACGATTCTGAACGAACATCATGCCTCGATCTCAGTCAAATACAACGGGATAAAATCGAGTTCCTGGATACGGAAGTATATATTACTAGGGGAGATAGTGGGGAGGGTACTCTGGGAACGAGGGTTCATTTTAAACCCACCGATACCCACGTGCTGCTGCATAAGACCAGCTATCACCCGAAACACACCTACAAGGGAATTGTGAAATCACAATTAATGAGATACAATAGAATTTGCACAGTAGCTGAGGATGTTAGGTTGGCAACTCAGACCCTCTTCCAAGCCCTTAGACATCGGGGTTACAGTAGAACCTTCCTCAGAACCATAAAGGTGGAGGTACAACAACTTTTCCAACAAGGTTTGAAATTTGGAGAACAAAATCGTGAGGACCATTTGGTCCCTTTCATCTCGACCTTTTCCTCTGCCTCTCTAGCATTCAATTCCAAATTAAAAACTAATTTCCAGAGAATACAGGATCGTTGGGAACCACTTACCCCTTTAAAAGTATAGCAACTTTCAGACGAAATTAAAATTTGAAAGATTTACTGGTACATTCCTCTTTGGGTGGTAGACCTAAAAAAGACAAATACAGTGGGTTTCTTAAATGCACCAATTTTATTGAAAAAATAAACGTACTCACCTACTCACTACTCACCGCTCTTGCAGGTAGAGCCCTGCACGGGCCTCAAATCTAGGCCCTAGCCCGGCCCTGGCCCGAGACGCTCAGGCCCTAGCCCGGCCCGTGTCCGACAGCTCATCATAATTATCAGCCCGAGTCCGACCCGAGCCCGTTTTTATTTTTTTTTATTTTTTTCAATACACAGCTGTAGCCTGGCCTAGGGCAAACTAGCTATTTGCAGCCATTAAAATATGTCCGTTTTGTTAGTTATGTTTCTTTTCATTTCTTTATTAAGTTAATTTAGACAAATGTTCGGTTTCTTTTTGTTTTTTTATTGACGACCAAGCAGCCGACAGCGAGTTAAAGATGTTTGATCCATTTAGCCTCTCAAATCAACACTTTACTTGGCTACAATAAAATCCATAAAACACCTTAAGCATATCACACACAGACAGTTATAGTTTAAACGTTTATTATAATTTTTTAAAAGTCGAGGCAAACTGCTCTGCTGCTCACAGTCACAACAGCGCTCGCAAACGAAATGAGCTATAGACAATCTAAACAAATCAAATAAATGGCATTAAATTAAAAACAGACATGCAGATTATCTTACCTCAAAAATCAAGTCTTCGCTACAGAACATGGCCATTCTTATGTCCAATAGTTTCCAACAGACTAATGAAAATAAAGTCGTTTTCAAACGAAAACCAACAAGACAGCCCCTAACATGGCTAAGAATGGTTTCTTACAGAGCATCGTGAAGAAAAATCACAGCATCCACAATGGAAGGTTTTAATCCAGTCGTACTTTTTTCTTTAACTATTCCAGCTGCGCTGAAGTCACGCTCGCTATACTTCTGCTGCTGGCGGGGGACACTAAAAACGGAGTGAGCCGGCCGCGCGAATCTTGGGTTGCAGGGCTCTACTTGCAGGCCCTGGGGTTGCAGTCATCCAACCTGGTCTACTGTATCGAGTGTAAAGTCTGTAACAGATTATATGTTGGTCAAACCAAAAACACACTGTTGGAAAGACTAAAACAACATCTGCGCTCGATCAATGGGACCAGGAGGGGGACTCACCTTTATGAGCATTTTAGAACTCATGGGAGCACCAACTTGTCCATCATGGGGATAGAAGCGGGATCCTGGTGGTCTGATAAACAGAGATAGATGAGGGAGAGACAGTGGATCAAAAAACTGAATACGGTGTATCCCCACGGTCTCAATCAAGTATAGTAGGTTTGAACCTTAAGTGGGGTTACTTATTTATTAAAACGTTGAATTTTCCGGGTAGAGGGAGATACACCATCCTTGGTTTAATTGATGGGTGACAAAAATGTATATATTATATATATATTTTAAATGTTGATGGTATATTCCCACATGAATTAACCCAGGAATCAACTTCCCCATATATATCCATATGGATCCATATATATAAAAAGTGTGCTATACTTACCTTCTCTAATTTTGATCAGACAGATTCTATCGTGAATCGCCAGATTCTTCGATAACCTTTTGACCATAAGAAACCTTTAAAAGAAACGAAAGATAGTATTAAAATCAATTTACATATAACGGTGAAATGACATATAATACTTACCCAAGATGAAAACCTGAAAAAAGGAAGAAAGGAAAAAGGGAAAATGAGCATTGAAGAGGGGACCGATAAAACCGCTCCATCGGCTTAACGGACAATTAGCGGTGAACGATCTAGGACGATGTGCGAGCCCGTGCTTTCCGGCTCTTTTAAGGGAGCTGGAGTTTCTTTACCCCTAACCTAACCCTAACCACACCTATGAATAATGAAGCTACTTCAGACCAACCCAATTTAGATTTGCGTCGGGCTCAAGAGTCATTTATCCCGCCGAGATAATAGCAACAGCGCCCGAGATCCGCCCACAAAGTTACTTGAGTTTCGCGTTTGATACTTGCGTTTCAGATCGTTAAAATAGGGCCCATAGTCTATCTGAGTTTACATCTTAGGTTATGTTAGATGTGTTTGATAAATTGTCAGTTAAATAGAACAGACTGGGATATAGTATGAATCTGAGGTTTACACATGACTTAACACAATTATTGACACCCTATTTTTGCATTCACCATAAGCCAAAACAAAAATTATTTGAAATGTATAGAGAAAGTTTAATCCATTGCAGTCAAAACTAACATCTATGAATCTCTAAAGATCTCTATAATCTTCACAGCATGCCTGCACATTAATACATGGTTATTTACATGTGGCTGGTCAATTTATTCTGTGAACTGTGATAATTTGAGCAAAGTCTTGACTGTGAGGGGCTCCTCATTAAGTAACACAACTCTTGAACCTCTTACCTGTCAGTTCTACCCTGACTGAACTGAAATCTGCCTTCAGTGAAACAGGATACATGGAGGAAACACCAGAACTCAAACAGTCAACCACAGACATTTGAATGGCCAAAGTGAATACCAATTTAGTTCAAGGAATTCGATGCAAACAATGCTACAGAACAGATACAACTGTACTGAATAATTTTTAAAGTCATATTTTCCACAGACTTAGTGCAAATAATGTCCCATGTAAACAGCTTAGCGCAAGTTTTCTGTACACATGCAACGGGCACAGGCGTAATGGTGACTTCAAATTTAAATGTTTAATACTCCCCAAAGCTTACAAGTTCCACTCATGTTCAAAGGCAGTGAGGGTCTTTATACATACAGAGAGGGCTGCTGTCAACTCTGACTTTTGACAATCATATTTATTTTCTTCAGTTCTTGGAAACTGTTCACAAATGATATTTGCTCACCCCCTCTTCAGTGTACACCTTACTAAACACCATGTAGAATTACCACACTGCTGAAGGCCAAAGCCAGTCCAGAAGCCACTGCAGGTCTGATTTGTTTTGGCTGGGCTCCGCTCTGACATGCCTGGGAAGGGCAAGGAAAGGAAATGGGTGGACCAGCAACTCTCATCTCCCCCAGAGAAGGCCTGCGTGAAGCCAATGAGAAAGAGAGTGTTTTTTCTCTCTCTACTCTGAGCTTGTAATACTGAGCCTGGGCCCATCTGGATCTAATAACCTAGCCCAAACTGCTGCCCGATGAATTTGGACTAGATTGCCAGCCCCACTCAGGGAGCGATGCATGGAGTGTGGTCACACTCGGTCAGAGGAACAAATAGGGAACATGCCATGTATGTCAGCTCCATGGCCCCCAAGCAATTTGTTCTCTCAACAGTGATGAGCACCAAAAGCAGGCCCTTAAGCACACCCTTGGGTCTTGTGGTGGATATAAGGCCTGATGACTGTAATGATGCGGGTTTGCCAATGGCGGGCAGTGGAGTGGTGTATCTCAATCTTTAATGAAAGCACAGTGAAATGTTAAATGTTATCGGACTCATAATACTGCTTTGTTGAAAGAAGTTTCTCAAAAAAATCTTTAAAGTTACCTCAACATTATTCTTCAGATTATTATTATGCATCTAAAATTATTTGCATTATACCCTCATACTAAGTGGTATCTGTATCAGTATCTGAAATATCTACATTGGTTGCCATAGTTATGACCACAACATTAAGTATCAACATAGCATTAAGTTACTTTCCTTTACAACAACTGAGTTAGCTGTCCCTGTGGAAAGAGAGAACGTCTCGGGTTACTTGACTCTAACCCTGTTGCCTGAAAAAGCGGGAACAAGATGCTGCGCTGATTAACACTATGTAAAAACATCTTTGTTTGACTGGTTGTGAATACGTGTGGCAAACACGCCAAATAAATAACCTTAAATAACATGCAAACGTCAGAGGCTAAAAATAGACGTGTGACAGGTGCGCTCATCAGGTCACTTTGTCTGAAGAACACCCCGAACACGGCCCCCAGTGTGGCAATGAAGCGCAGCATCTCATTCCCGCTTTTTCAGGGAACAGGGTTACAGTCAATCCCAACGTCTCCTGGTCTCTGCTTTGACGAAGGAAAAAGTTTCCTACACATGTCAGTCACTCTTTTATTACAGTCTATGGTCCGTCAGCGCGGCATCGCTCGTCAAGTTCGTAGAGAGCTTTATTATTCAGTCCATTTTAAATTCTGATTTTGGCCGCATCTCAAATGGGTTAAACCATAGATATATTACCTATAAAGTTCAAGTAAATGCGCTATAAATCCGCGCTCATTCAAGGATGTGTATTTAACGTTATTGTATGGACGGAGAAAGCACCGACACCTGCAGGATTTCATCTGACAGCACATAAGCATGTTATAATCTGTTCCAGAGCAACTGTACCGCAGAACGAGTGTAGCCTCTATATCTATAGACTTTTTAAAATCTAAAAACTCCAAAAAGCAACTGTAGCAGGACGGTCTATCGCCCCTCCCACTCGTAATTGTTTAATGTTTGGCCAATGGCCCGGCACCCAGTGTGAATAAGAGCATAGCCTACCTGCTATTTTGGCATGCGTCATCGTCCGCGGTCATGACGTCATCCATGTGCCCTGCTGCTGGTTGATCGAGTGCACGGCAAACTGTGTTGCCGCTCGTAAAAGCTCACCGAAGCTGCTGGCCTCTGGCAGTGCTGTAGGCCGGTCTGGGTGCTGTTGGGAGAGTTGTATGTGGACATTTGAGACAGGTAAGAGGCATTTGCGCGCGACAGCGCTTTGTAAACTTTGTTGCTTGACCCAGCGATTAGTCTGATTAACCCGTATGCCCACTGTAGTGTAGATCTGTCTGCGTTGGTGAGCGTTGTCGGAGGCATTCGGCCCTATTCCTCGCATATTGATCCCGGGACAGCGTGCTCCGTTGTGAGTATAGAGTCACTGTTAGAGCATGAAGTTAAGGGGGAAGAACGCTCAGTGTAACACCCTCTGCTTTGTTTTTAGGCATGCGACAAGGACAATATCGCCATTCTGAACGAGAGTTATCTGCCTGGTGCTTCATTGTGGAGCCTGTTTGCGCTGTGCCTTACCAGCTGCTGTTCTGCTTTTGTGCTGTTCTGCTTTTGTGCTGTTCTGTTTTTGTTCTGTTTGGCGCGGTTTCACGCCAGGTGAATGGTTCTAAGTGAATCGTTTCCAGTGAATCATCTGAGGGAACTGTTTGTGAGAAACCCTTCAAGTAATCCATTCTAAGTGAATCGTTTCCAGTGAATCATCCGAGCGAACTGTTTTGTGAGAAACCCTTCAAGTAACATTCTGAGTGAATCATTGCCAGTGAACTGTTTCGGCGAACCGCATCAGGTGAATCGTTTCAAACTAACTAGTTCCACTGACGGTGACTTGTAACCGTGGTATGTTTTGAGTTTATTTTGTCTTCTTTTTGTTTATTACTTTGATTTATGTTAAGGAGGGAGTGTTTTTTGTAATTTGTATTTGTTTCCGACTCAATTGTTGTGTTGGTGAATTTATATATTATTTTTGGTTGACTTATGCTGCTGAAATTGTGATCTTTGGTTATAGAGCTTTTCTTATTCTTTTGGGTATTTGATTTGTGACGACCAGGGGTGCGTTTCCCGTACAACTATATAGCTCACTGCTTAACTACCATAGTATGATGCATCGTTGGAGAAATCAACTAGCTCGTCACGACTGTTTCCCGAAACCATATGTCGCAAAGTACCGTTCAACCACGCTGGTTTATGACGTCTCGCACGTGGTGGACTAATAAATTATTTTAATTAATCTGTTTGAGATCGAATTAACGCTAGATTTTGTCATATAAGTTACAGACATGGCATCTGAAGACCATTTCTAATTTTTCTCAGTTATTTTGCTTTATTACCAGACTCAATATTAGGCTCGTTCTTACATAGTAGAGCGCGTTCGCACATGCGCAGTCTTCAAAAACGGTGTTTTAAATCTCTTGACAAACTAAAAGACGTAAATTACATTTGTATGTATTCTAAATAAATAACACGGGTTGTACTGAATGTCAGCTTGCTTATTTTGCTAAAGATAAGGATTTATTCAGTCTACATCTCATGTAAACTAGAAACTATGCTTCTAACCACAGCTCGAGAGCAGTCGTTCCAACCACACAAGTTTGCGATGCTGTTTGCGAACGTTCGTTGGAACGATGGTTTCGGGAAACACCAAATCGTTGAACTATGCTGATAACGACGGAACTTGCGACCATAGTTGACTAACGATGCTTTCGGGAAACGCACCCCAGATCGGGACCAAGGAGTTGGTCCCCTCCTGAAATTGTAAACCAATATCATTTTGTTTATATATCATTTTGTTTACATATTATTTTGGTTATATATATCATTTTTGTTTACATATTATTTTGTTTACATATCACTGGTTACTGTATCTTTCCTTTTGTTTGTTGGCAGGTCCTGGGCGCCCGGGGGCAGACGAGTGACCAAATTTGGTGGTGGTGTCCTCACGGTGTGCCGTGGTCTTCTCTGACATGAGTCGTTGAGTGTGCTGTGCTGGTGTGTGTGCACTGAGTAGAGTAATTTCCAAAAAGGTGATATCCTGAGACTGCCCCTGGATGTGCCCAGGTCCCCCCACAGCCAACATTAGGATTTAGTAAATTGAAGTTATTGCTGGTCAACACCTTTTAATGATAAATGTCTTTTAACAATTAATGAAATAAACGTACATATCTTTTTGCAATTCATCTGTGTCTCTGACTCAACGTGATTAGGACCTGTGCATGCCTTCTACATTAGAGGTACCGTTAGATTCCTGGGGTGAAATTCCCCAGGTGGCATAGTCGAAAGTAGGTAAATTAGAACTGCCTGAGCGAACACCGCTTTGCCACACAACGAAATTGGCAGACATCCATTAGTGCATGTTCACAGAGGAAAACAACTGAAATACAGCACTGGTTGTTCTCTCGAACGATACTCGGCGACAACGACGTGGGCGAAGTAATGGGTGTATTAAATTGTATGAAATAATCCCGAAAAAAAGCACAAACACGGCAGAGATGGCAAGTTCAGCAGCTGGAATTTGCTGAGGTGAAGTGACGGCTAACAGCAGACAAACGGCTTGCATTGACATCAGCGGCAATCCACCAGTCACTCAAGTGGCCACGCCCTTAATTATGCAGAACTTCAAGGCTTAATATAATTTAAACGGATGAGTTATAAAAAAATTCACCCCCCTCACAGTTTTCATGAAGGGCAAAATTAGCTGTATAAAACAAAACCACTTCGAGTACCAGGCTGTAAACATGTTTTTTTCTGCTGTAAACTTGGGCATTTCAACTTGGGGGAGAAACAGATTTGACTCACTTCTGCAATTAGTCTCAAAGCGGCCAGTCGATGAATTGCAGTTTAGTTCACTTCCGTGTTGGTTTCAAGAGAGAGACAGGGAGGTTGCCGCTTGGCAAGAACTGACACACTGCACTGATATGAAAGGCAAACAGGGCCAAAAGTCTTTAAACGAAACGTGTGAATTTTGACCGCGTTAACGCAGCAATTTTTACGTGTTTCTTTTGTATGCGTAGACACGCACATTCTGGTCGTGTTAAGGCATCAGATGTCGTCGTGTTACTTTAGTATGCGTAAAGACGCACAGTTTTACCATGTTAAGACGACCAATTTGAACGTTTTTCTCGATGCGTACATTCTGGCCATGTTCGAACTTGTAATATTTTTTTAAAGCAGACTTACCTTTAGATTTACCCACATATTAATCATTTAGTTTATTGTGGCCTTGTTCTACTGATATCTTAAGTGCTAGAGTAAATTAATAAATGTTACATTGTAAATTAAGTAAATGCTATGATCCATAATATAAATGATAATTTATCTAAATGGGTTATTAAATGTTATTGGCCTATCATTTTCAAAAGTATATAACTTACACAGCATATATTTAAAACTGAACACACATATCTTTAGTATTTTTTTTAATTTGGTGTTTAGTTGGTTGTATAGTTTATTTATGCAGTCTCTGTGTTGTTTCCAGGATCATCATATTGGCTGCTGCAGACTGATGAGTGCTATAATAAAATTTTCTCTCGCGCGCCCGCGCCTTTGAGTTCTTAAAAGCCCAGGTGAGTAAGAATCAGTCAACAAACACGGTGAGTAATGTCTTCTCCTGTTATTGTCACCTGCACTTCATGTCACATGTTTACCATAGCCTTCTCTGTCGGCAATATAGGATTTATATGTGATAAATGCAAGGAGACAGTCAGGCTGACGGAGAAGATTTCAGAACTAGAGACACGCATCCAAACTTTAATCGAGAATAGTAAGAAGAGTGCTAGAGCTTTAGATACTATTTTGGATGCGCCTAGCCTAGTTAATTCTTTACATGAGTCGGTTCCGGCTGAAGTAGAGCCCGTGCAGCAGGGCAGATGGGTGACAGTGAGAGATCGCTCTAGTCGCGGATCAAAAAAACACTTTTCCGTTCCGATAACAAATCGATTTGCCCCGCTCAGTGAAACACCCACTGAGAATTATTCTGATTGTGCCCTGGTAATTGGCGATTCTATTACACGGAACGTGAAAATAGAGACACCAGCCACCATAGTCACATGTTTGCCGGGAGCCAGAGCGCCTGACATCAAAGCAAATTTGAAAGTGCTGGCTAATGCTAAACGTAAATTCTCTAAGATTATTATTCACGTCGGCACTAATGATGTTCGACTCCGCCAGTCGGAGATCACCAAAATTAATATTAAAGAGGTGTGTGAACTTGCAAGTACGATGTCAAGCACTGTAATTTGCTCTGGCCCCCTTCCTGTTCGCCGGAGTGATGAGATAGTAGATTGTGTTCACTCAATGGCTGGCTGTCTGGATGGTGTCCACGAAATAATATAGAATTAATAGACAATTGGAAAAGTTTTTGGGGCAAACCTGACCTGTTGAAAAGAGATGGTATTCATCCCTCCTGGGATGGTGCTGCTCTTCTCTCTAGTAATTTGGCTCATAGTCTTAGAGATAAAACATGACAATCTGGGCCTCAGGTCAGGAAGCAGACAGACTGGCTTAACCGACCGTCTGCTAGCGGCCTCACGTCACCAAGGTCAGATAAATCCCATCACATAGAGCCTCTTTCACCTAGATATCATCATATAGAGACTGTGTCTGTTCCCCGAACTTGGAAATCCAAAATATGTTCAAACCCATCTAAGGTTAAAAATTTAATTGATCTTCAACAAATAAAAAACAGATATAATACAAATGAGCAAATGATAAAGCTTGGGTTGCTGAATATTCAATCTCTTACTTCAAAAGCGCTGATAGTTAATGATATGATTACAGATTATAACCTAGATGTGCTGTGTTTAACAGAAACCTGGCTAAAACCAAACGATTACATTGCTTTAAATGAGTCAACCCCACAAGATTACGGTTATAAACATGAACCTCGTCTGAAACGCAAAGGAGGAGGTGTTGCTTTAATTTATAGTAATATTTTCAAAACCACTAAGAAATCTAGTTGTAAATATAATTCTTTTGAAGTGTTGGTGCTTAATGTAAAAATATATAGTGTAAACGATAAATCACGTTTGAAAATTCTGCTGGCTACTGTATACAGGCCACCAGGGCACCATACAGACTTTATAAAAGAATTTGCGGACTTTCTATCAGAATTAGTATTGGCTGCAGATAAAGTACTAATTGTTGGTGACTTTAATATACACATAGATAATGAAAAAGATGCATTGGGATTGGCATTTAAAGACATTATAAACTCAATTGGAGTTAGACAACACGTGTCAGGACCGACTCATTGCCGTAATCATACTCTAGATCTAATACTATCACATGGAATAGATGTTGATGCCGTTGAAATACTGCAACAGAGCGATGACATCTCAGATCACTATCTAGTCTCGTGTAAATTACATTTAGCCAAGGCTGCAAAGCCGACTCCGTGTTATAAATATGTTAGACCTATCACTTCTGCCACTAAAGATTGCTTTATCAATAATCTTCCTAATCAGTTTTATCATCTCAGCATCCCGGATAGCTTAGAAGAACTTGATATTGCAACAGAAACTTTTAACTCTCTCTTTTCCAGCACTTTAGACACAGTTGCTCCGCTGCGCTTAAAGAAGATTAAAGAACATAGTCCAACGCCGTGGCACAACGAGCACACTCAGGCCCTTAAGAGAGCAGCCAGAAAAATGGAGCGCAACTGGAAGTAAACAAAACTAGAGGTGTTTCGGATTTTATGGAAGGAGAGCTCGATTGCTTACAGAGAGGCTTTAAAAGCTGCTAGATCTGCTTATTTTTCAACCCTATTAGAAGAAAATAAACATAATCCTAGGTATTTATTTGAAACAGTGGCTAAACTAACGAAAAAGAAAGCTTCAAGCCCAGAAGTTTCCAAGCAACACAGCAGTAATGATTTTATGAACTTCTTCACTTATAAGATCGATAATATCAGGGACAAAATTATAACTATGCAACCGTCTAATACAGTATCGCATCAGGAAGTGCATTCTGAGGGAAAATTTGATTCATTCATTGCTATAGGAGAGGAAGAATTTTGCAAACTCGTCAAATCATCTAAATCGACAACGTGCATGTTAGACCCTATACCGACTAAGCTGCTGAAAGAGATGCTTCCAGATGTCATAGATCCTCTTCTTAATATCATTAATTCATCTTTGTCTCTAGGATACGTACCAAAAACCTTTAAGCTAGCTATGATTAAACCGCTTGTTAAAAAACAGCAACTTGATCCTACAAAACTAGTCAATTACAGGCCGATCTCTAATCTGCCATTTCTGTCAAAGATATTAGAAAAAGCAGTATCCTCACAACTGTGTTCTTTTCTTGAAAGAAATGATATCTGCGAGGATTTTCAGTCCGGATTTAGACCGTACCATAGTACCGAGACAGCTCTCGTTAGAGTCACATGCTACCATTAGGAGATATCATTAGGAAACATGGAATTAGCTTTCACTGTTATGCCGACGATACTCAGCTGTATATTTCTTCAAAACCTAACGAAACCTACCAATTCACAAAATTAACGGAATGCATAGCTGATATAAAAAATTGGATGACTAGTAATTTCCTACTACTAAATTCAGAAAAAACAGAGATTCTAATTATTGGACAAAAAACTTCCACACGTAATAACCTAGAGTACTGTCTAACACTTGATGGCTGCTCTGTTAAGTCTTCGTCGTCGGTTAGGAACCTGGGTGTGCTCTTTGATACCAATCTTTCATTTGAAAGTCATGTGTCTAGTATCTGTAAAACCGCTTTCTTCCATCTTAAAAATATATCTAAATTACGTCATATGCTCTCAATGAATAATGCAGAACAATTAGTTCATGCGTTCATGACCTCAAGGCTAGATTATTGTAATGCTCTACTGGGTGGTTGCCCTGCACGCTTAATAAACAAACTACAGCTAGTTCAAAACGCAGCAGCTCGAGTTCTTACTAGAACCAGGAAGTATGACCATATTAGCCCTGTTCTGTCAACACTGCATTGGCTGCCTATTAAACATCGTATAAATTTTAAAATATTGCTGATCACTTACAAAGCACTAAATGGTTTAGCTCCGCAGTACTTGAGCGAGCTCTTAACGCATTATAGTCCTTCACGTCTACTGCGATCTCAAAATTCCGGCCAGTTAATAATACCTAGAATATCAAAATCGACTGCTGGCGGTAGATCCTTTTCCTACTTAGCACCAAAACTTTGGAACAGTCTTCCTACCATTGTCCGGGAAGCAGACACACTCTGTCAGTTCAAATCTAGACTAAAAACACATCTCTTCGGCCTAGCATACACATAACACATTATAGACTTATATAATTAGGCTGCATAGTTTAGAACAGCCGGGACCGGGAACACTTCCCGTAATACTGATGTACTTGGTACATCATAAGAAGGATGGCGTCTACGCTAATATTAGTCTCTCTGTCTATCCCGAGGTTTACTGCTGTCCACCGGAACCAGGCCGTATCCAGATCTGATGAAGGACCAGCGCCAGGACACGACGACGACGCCGCTGACCTGAAGTGTCAACCAGTCTCTCCTCCTCTCCACTCCGACTTCAACCAACCGGAACTGGACAAATACTCTGATTCATTCTGAACTTCATACACTGTTCACTCATTGGCCAGAGGAGAACTGGCCCCCGACTGAGCCTGGGTTCTCCCAAGGTTTTTTTCTCCATTCTGTCACCTGATGGAGTTTTGGTTCCTTGCCGCTGTTGCCTTACCTTCTGGCTTGCTTAGTTGGGGACATTTAATATTCAACAATATTATAGATCTGCCTTAAAGGTGGACGATGATGAAATTATTTTTTGTATTATTTTCATGTTATCACTGTGAAGCTGCTTTGATACAAACTGTATTGTAAAAAGCGCTATATAAATAAAGATGACTTGACTTGACTTGACTACAGAATACTAACAAACAGATTTCCAGGTATTTCTTTTCTTTTATTCCAAATTATTATTATTATTATTTTTGTTGTTGTTGTTGTTGCTTGCATTAAAATAATTATATATATATATATATATATATATATATATATACACACATATTTATGTGTGTGTATATATATTTGTATTTATGTGTGTGTATATAGACCCTTTTACAGCCCACGTGATCAAATATTTTTGGCAACGGAAGTGGTGTTGTTCCTCACTGGCTCTAACGTGTTAGCAACTCCGAAAGTTTATCAAAATGGTTTCCCAGCATCATAATGCCTGGTTGTTGCGTCTACGGTTGCTCTAATCGATATTCCACCAAGGGGCTTAAGTTTTATAGGATTCCGACAGGATTACGGCCGTTTCAGAAGAACCGGCGGCACCTGTGGCTGCAGGCGATTAAATGTGTTGATTGGAGCGAGGACATAATAAAAAATGCACTTGACACGCTGCTGATTCTCGCCATACTTCCGTTGCCAATATGCAAGGCTGTATGTTTTAAGACATCAGTAATAGCAATAGTAACACTTCTTAACATACAAGAACATTCTGCATTACTGTAAGTCATCATTTAAACCTCTTGATTAACCTTAGGATTATTATTTAGAAATACCATTCTAAATACCAATCAAGTACCTTAACACAATAGAACAAGTACATGTGGTTTTCAACCTTTTTTTTTTCACAATCATGTTGTCTTTTGACTTCACTACTTTATGAAGTCTTTCATCCACACTGGTGGTTTAACAACTCTTTCACTCCTCCTGAGAGTGACTGGGCGATTTTGAGCAGGCAGATTTGATCCCTGAACACTTTTTTCAGTTTGATCTGGGAATTTAGTCAGTCTCAGTCCATTCCATTTCTTTCCATCGCTAAGCAAGAATGAACTTGGTCCGATTTTTTCATGAATCGACAAAGTTAAGGTATACTTAGGGCTTCCTTTAGGAACATGACCTGGCTTTCGATTCTTACTTGTTCCCCGACCTTGAAAGAAACAGGTTTGGCTCTCCTCTTACTGTCTGTGTATTTCTTACTTTTCTCCTGTCTTTCCTTGACAGCATCTCGTACACCAGCACATTTATCACTTTTCCCCCTCACAGGAAAAATGTCTACCTTCGTTCTCATTTTTCGGTTTTGCAAAAGTTCAGATGGGGATACACCGGTAGTAGCATGAGGAGTAGCACGGCAACTCTGAAGAAACTCAACTACTGACGGTCTCCAAGCTTTTCTCTTTTGTTCCGCAGATAAGATACACTCTTTCAGTACTCTGTTCCAGCGTTCAACTGCACCATTTCCTTGTGGATGATACACACTTGTACGCAGGTGTATACCACGTTCAGAAAGGAAATCCGAAAAAGCTGAAGATAGAAACTGAGGTCCATTGTCCGTAACAACAACAAAAGGGTTTCCTTCTCGTGCAAACACAGAGTGTAAGAAAGAAGTAACAACCTCAGTAGTGACATGTGAAGAAAAAGCAACGTCTGGCCACTTGCTGTAATAGTCACCAATGAAATTGCGAAACGGCAACCTGAGGCAGCATGTCCGAACGGTCCGACAATATCAAGACCCAGTTTTTTGCCAAGGTCCATCCGGCAAATCTACAGGCTGTAATGGAGAAGGAGGTGTCTTTGCAGATTTATCATTGAGTTGACAAGTAAGACATTTTGAAATCACTGAGTGAACTAATGCATCCATTTTCGGCCACCAGTACAGTTCACGTAGCCTTTGTTTGGTTCATACCAAACCTTGGTGTGTTTCGTGAGCCAGCTTAACCAGGGTTGAATGAAGAGAAACAGGAACAACGACACGATGTTCACCTCGCATGATCAATCCGTTGTATACGGACAATTCATCCCGAATGAAAAAGAATGATGATAGAGCTGGGTCTACATCCTTCTTGTTGTGTGGCCAGCCATTCAGTATTTGCATTCGAAGTAAACTCAGCTCAGAACAAGATTCTGAAGCGTTTGTGAAATCCTCTATGGATACTGAAGCTAACCCTGCAAGGACTGCGGCAACCATTTCTGGTTCTTCAATGTGCTCAGTCGTCACTGATAAGGGTATTCTTGACAAGCAATCTGCAGCCTGATTTTGAGCACCAGGGCGGTATTCAATGTCATACGAAAAACACAGCAACCGGGCTGACCACCTCCCTCACCACCTGACCACCAACCGGGCTAAAGCCTCTTTTTCCACTGTAGAGTATTTTCTCTCTGCCGCTCTAAGCGTACGTGAAGCAAAAGCGACAGTGCGTTCAACACCATCTGCATGGAGTTGTGTCAGTACTCCCCCAAGACCATAGTCTGAAGCATCAGTTGACACGATCGTAGGAAGAACAGGGTCAAAAAGTGCAAGCACTGGGCTTTCCACCAGTACAGCTTTCAGTTTGTTAAAGCATCGGTCTGCTTTGCAGTCCATTCGAACAAAGTTTCAGAAGCATTTCTCAGCAGAGCACGTAATGGTTCCACCTCCGTGGTAAAGTTTGGGAAGAATTTACTGTACCACGAGATCAATCCAAGGAACGAACGAAGAGAAGATAAGTCGTGTGGAGTAGGAGCATCGACTATAGCTTCGATGTGAGCAGTATCTGGTAAGATTCCTTTTTTTAAGATCACGCGACCCAGGAATTTGAGCGAAGTCTTGTTGAATGTGCATTTCTGCATGTTCAGTGTCAAACTAGCATCTGCCAATTTCTGAATGACAGTGTAAAGAGTTTTTTCATGTTCAATCTGTGAAGCAGCGTAAACTATTATATCGTCCAAATAGTTTCTTACACCTGGAACACCTTTTAGCACCGTCTCCATCATTTTCTGGAAAGCTGAAGGAGCAGAAGCTAATCCGTAAGGAACACGACGGAATCTGAAAAGACCCTCATGCGTAATGAAGGCAAGTCACGGCTGTTAGCATGTAAGGGTAGTTGATGGTACGCGCATGTTAAATCAATAGTCGAAAATACAGCTGCACCCCTCAACTCACTCAACAGTTCACCCATATGGGGTAATGGGTGTTTGTCAACTAGTAGTGCTTTGTTCGGTTCACGAAGATCAACACAAAGTCTAATTTTTCCTCCTTTCTTTGTAGTGACTACTATTGGCGAAACCCAGGGGGAAGTAGGGCTGCACGATATATCGAAATTATCTAAATATCGCAAATGTGCATATTGCGATATGCATATCGCAATGGTTTGCGATAAATTAATAATTTGAATAATACTTCAAAAAGTTATTTATAGTCAAAGTTTTAGGTCGACGCAGATAGAATCTGACGCAGATGTTAGTTGTGATATGCATGGTTAATTCAGGTAGTTATAAAGCATTTAGTAGTGGTTAGTTAACTATTTTTGTGAGCTCATCTAAAGTGAGGACTATTTATGCCTTATAAAGCATTTATAAAGGAGATTTAAAGGGAGATTTAAAGGCTAAGTTATCTTCTAAACAGAAAAAGGAAACGAACACAACACAGTGATACAGAACATAGAAATAGTTATTTCACGATGCAAAAAATAAAACTGTACATTTGACATAAAATGAAAAATAAATCTCTGCAATGTTATAGAAAATAAAAATTCCTGTGCATCTCCAGAAAACATAACTGTGCAGTAAAATTAAACTAGGACTCTGCAGTCGCATATAAAAATAAATTTCTGTAGTGTAAACAACAATTTACCAGTGCAAAAATACAACTTTTTAAAAAAATAAAACAACAATAATAATATATTAAATATTTCACAGTGTAACTACCTCAGTACTAACTTTAAAACATTCGAAAACAGCAATGCAGATCGTGAACAACTTTAGTCTGACCCCAGATCCTAGGTCAGTTCATTTTTGTTTAAGGGGCAGCAGCTTACCGGAAGCCTTAAAGGCTTTGATGGTATCTTCTACAGCTGGATCCTCCTGAATTGCAGCGGCACATTGTGTGGCAAACACACTAAGTTTAACCTGACTGCTGTGGTTTTTTAGGATTTCTTTAAACTTGCTGGGTGCAGCGATGTAGTATTTGTAGTATGTTAGTAGTATTTGGTTTTATTCTTATCGCACACACTTTGACACACACACACACACACACACCTTTGATTCATATATTGTTTCAATCTACAGTATGACACATTCTACAAACTTCGGTATAGAAACACAGCAGACCACCTCAGTAACACCCAGACAATCAGTTCAGTCCAATGTTAAATTAAAACCTCTGAATTCAGAGTTGTTCATTATACAGTCATGTGCAAATATATAGTCATGTGCAAATATATATATTTCATTTGATTTAATATTTTGCAATGAGGATGTGATTTATTGGTTTGTTTTTTTACACAGTACTTTAGCTAACCAAATAATATTTCTCTTTAGGGTAGTTGCTGTAACTTCTTCCGGAGTAAAGTAACTGGTAGCTTATGAACTTATGATTTAAAGGGGCTATGTGGAGGATTTCACTTAAAAAAATCTTTAAGATAAGAGTTTTCATTTGTACATTTATGAGCCAACCATAATGTAATAGAAAGAATGACACCTTGACTGTCCACCACGGTTGCCTCTATCAGCCTGTAGGCTCAATTGTGTGTGGAGGAGTCGGGTTCGAATTGGCGCGAAAATTCTCAAAATGTGACGTCATGCGCGTTCTCTAACGAGCAAGAGACTGGCTGCAGTTTCTCTAACGGCCACTGGTGTCAGTAATGGTTAGAAATTTCAGAACTTACGCAATGCTCCTTTAATGCAATAAATGCAACTTATTAAGTCACACTCTCATTTTTTTAAAAGTCTTTTACATGGATTTAACAAAAAATTCTAAAAAAAAGTGTTGAAGCTGATGTAGATGGTCTACCAGGTCATCTGAATCTCCAATGCAATTATTATGGTACACACACAATGTGACAAGCAGTGGCAAACTAAAAACCCAGTGAGTGGAAAGAGTGAAAATAGCATTCTAACCTCTTTGACGTGTCTTTGTTTCCATTTTCTTTGACTTCTTCCCATACTTTTTCCCTTTCCCCTTCTTTTTCGTCCTCTTCTTCTTCTTGTCCCCCTCTGATGAGGATGTAGAGGAGGAGTCAAACATAGTGTCAGAGGAAGAGTCAACTGAGATGTCACTAGAGGATTTTGAAGACAAGGGACTCGTCTGGCTGGAACCTTTGTCCCCTTTTTTAAGAGCTGTTAAAATGGATACAAATACATACATAAGGCTCACAGCTTGCATCACATGGTACACAGGAACACAAAACTTAACTCGCATAATAAAACTTAACTGTACTTTAAATACATGTTGTGTGTTGTAAGACTTACCTGATGCCAGTTGTTCTTTTAGATAGTCTCTTTCCTTGGTCAGCTCATCAATCTTCTCTTTTTGCCACTCTACTCTCAGCTTCAACATCTCCAACTCATGAGATTTTCTTTTGTCTGCTAGATGTGCAGTGGGGGCCATGGAGACACCTAATTGAAAGTAACTGTGCATTATTGAATGAACTGAGAACGTTAAATTTACTTTCTTGTTGTCTAACAAACTCTCATCCCGCCCGCCGCTGTACATTACACAATGAGAGTCAAACATGTCATTACAAAAGCCACCTATTGCCAGACAGTTGTCAGTTCCTTTGTTACCAAAAATTAAAGTAGTACATTTTTAAAACAATTAATGACATTTATCCATGTAATGAATTTTTAAGGTAAGGTTTAATTTGGATAGTAATGTATGTACATTGTGTCAAAAAAAATATTGCATCTCAGGAACATCTTTTGAGACAGTGGTTGAAGAAGAAAAAAAATAATACCTGCCTTTGACTATCACAGTGTTAAATTTGGTGTCTTTTTAGACAACAAAAATATTGAATTTATGTGTAATAATATATTGATTGTAGCCAAGTGTTACCTACACAAATGTAGATTTGTTAAAGTTTCGTTTTCGTAATTTTTTGTGGCATTTAAAAATGATTAAAAAAAAATTATTTCAATCCTTAAAACAAGTAAAAAGGAGGAGTGCTTTGAAACTCTCTAAATTGATTGCAATATATATGGATTAACCCCCCTCCCCCTGAAGTGTAATTTATTTAGTTATAATTTGCTTTTCATATTATTGTAATTTATATTTTATTTATTTATTATTAGGCCTGTTATTTATTTATTTTATTATATTGTTTACGATATGCTGCTTGTCTTGGTGTTATGGTGTTTAACAACGATTCTATGTTAATGCCTGTTTGTTATTTGAAATTATATTTTAATTTTTTTTTTAAAAATAGTGAGTGCAGTGCAGTCAGTGCGGCTCGTCACAGCCACAGCGCTCCCGCCCCTCTGCGCGTCCCCGGTGTAAAAGCCTCTAACTAGAGACTAGCTTGCTAGCCATCATCAATAATGTGTACCAGTAAACAGAGTAACCTACTCACCAGTAGTGCCACTGACGGACGTCTCATCCAATGCATCCATCTCCACGCTGGCATTCCTTTTGGACCGGGTCCGCGCGCCTTTTCGACTTTTGTCGGAGTTCTCCATGTCATAAACACACTGCTGCACTATTCTTTTGTCCCCTGTTGATGACGTTTGAAAGCGCGAGTTTTCCTTTGTCCCATATTTATTACGTATGAAAGCGAGATTTATCCCGCCTTTCAGATCATAAACTAGCTGTCACCATAAAATCACCACTAAAGCAATTTTTTAATTTAAAAAATGAGCAGATTAACCAGGCTAAAGAAGCTTATTAATGAGCCCAGCTCTATAATGAAAACCCTAAAACTGATTAAGTTGCTTCAGAAAAGGAAACTGCTAAAAACGAAAATGAAATGCAGAAAATGTCATCAGGAGATGAAAATGAAGAAAAGGACAAACAGCGGAGATCAATATGCTTGGTAAGAAAAAAAAAAGGAAAAAAAATATATATATATTATATATATATAGAAATATATATATAATTAAGTAAATGTAAAACCATTTGCAACTTGCTGAGTGTGATAATGCTGGTGGGCACTGAAACATAATCATACAATTATATTAATATACCCTTTCTAAAAACAGTATATTATATATATTTTTTACAATAGGATTTGTCGACAAGCAGCACATAAGGGAAGGGCAAAACAAATTTCTGTCAGGCACAAATCGATCTTCAGTGGATCAAAGGTCTCCTTCAGTAAGTGGATGCAATTCATGTACAGGTAAGCAAGTAATAATAGTTGTAGGCTAATATAAATATGTATTAATCATAAACTCACTTTGTTGCTGTTCTCATTTGTAATTTCCATAAAATGTGCAATTTTTTAAATAATGCAGACAATTATATTACATAAAGGCGTTCATAAACATTACATGTTCTATTTGCCTTCACAGGTTTTCTCAGGGTCTACGGTTACGGCAGATAGACATGATGGATGACAGTATTGCAGGCAGTTCAGCAACTCTTAGTAAAATGGCAAAGAAAATAAGGGATGTCTGTGTCACAGCAGTTGAAAGGATGAGAAGGCGTACAGGCCAGTAGATTGGTGGAAGAAGAGAGTTTGTTGTGATCGACGAAAGCCATTTTCGGCACAAAAGAAAGGTATGTTGTAACAATATCGACTTTAAATAAATGTTAAATATAGTTACCAAAGTTATTGTTATTATAATGTATCAATTTATGTTTGTGTTTGTTGTGTTTTTTCTCCATTAGTATGGTAGAGGAAGAATGGCTGGTGGGTGGAAAAGAAAGAAGTGGGTCTTTGGGATGTTAGGTGTGAGGCATCATCAGCAGCAAAGATCTGGAAAACCTATTCTACGTCTTCTGGAGAGAAGATCTCGAAGTCATCTAGTCCCCTTGATTGTGCATCATGTGAGGTCTGGGTCATCAATTATAAGTGACGAGTGGCGTGCCTATCGCACACTCCCTGCACTAGGGTACCGCCATCACACTGTCAACCACAGCAGGTGTTATGTAGATCCCCACACTGGTGCCCATACCCAGCATATTGAGAGGGCCTGGAGATCCTACAAGGAGCAGATCTGGAGGCTTAGGGGAAATCGGACTGAAAGTTTGCTTACGGACCACCTTGCAGTGATTGAGTGGAATGAATGGCTGGCAAAGAAACACTATGATGGTGCATTTGGCAGATTGATTCATGACATTTCTAGAAAGTACAAGTAGTCATATTCAGTCACTGTAACTGCACTGGGATGGAATTTATAGAATGTTTGGCACTACTTTATGACTCACTGTTTGAAATGAATTTTCACTCAGCCATGAAACTGAAACAAGAAAACCTTCTAACTACACCAAAATATTTTGTTTATTTGTTTTTTGTTAGTTTTGTTGCTTATTTTGTTGACATATATTCATTTTGTTGCTTATTTTTTATTTATATTTACTTTCTTGCTTATTTTGTTGTTGTTTTTTGTTAATTTTTTGCTTTTTATTCATTATATTGCAGAAGTTTATTTTGTCAAGTGTACAGTTGTACAGTTTTATTTTTTGCATCGTGAAATAAATATTTCTATGTTCTGTATCACTGTGTTGTGTTCGTTTCCTTTTTCTGTTTAGAAGATAACTTAGCCTTTAAATCTCCTTTATAAATGCTTTATAAGGCATAACTAGTCCTCACTTTAGATGAGCTCACAAAAATAGTTAACTAACCACTACTAAATGCTTTATAACTACCTGAATTAACCATGAATTACAGTAGGAATACATGTTAATAAAGCATTTATTAACACACTAAGTAACTATTACTATATGTCTGAATAAGATGTATGAATGTACATTTAAATAGTTTATTAATCATTTACTTACACTTTCTAAGTGATCTTATGAACCACTGACAACTCTTAAATAACTGGTTTGTAAATAATGAAATACTTCATTTATAAATGATAAATTGATCATTAATAAAGTATGAAAATACAATTATTAAACGCATTATAGATATGCTTATAAATCAAGAACAAAGCATTTATAGCTGTATTTATAAACTGCTTATTAATGTCTGTTAATGCTTTATAAATGATGAATTAACTGTTTACTAATGCATTATAGATATGCTTATAAATCAAGAACAAAGCATTTATAGCTGTATTTATAAACAGCTTATTAATGTCTGTTAATGCTTTATAAATGATGAATTAACTGTTTACTAATGCATTATAGATATGCTTATAAATCAAGAACAAAGCATTTATAGCTGTATTTATAAACTGCTTATTAATGTCTGTTAATGCTTTATAAATGATGAATTAACTGTTTACTAATGCTTAACTAATGATTAATAGCGTGCAGTTATTATATAGTGTTACCGAAGCCGGTCACACACCCCACGGGCTCAGTATTTGCAACACTGTGAACTGAAGCAGAAGTAGTAGAAACAGTAACAGTACAGTCATGGTTAACTATACATTTCAGTGCTTTAAGCACATCCATGCCTAATCCCAAGGCAGATCCGTTTTTCAAAACGTAAAGTGGAACTGTAGCAGACACTCCATGCAATGACACATTAGCTGTGAGACATCCTAGAACTGGAATGTGTCCTCTTATGTAAGTGACCAATTGGACACTCGGCGCAAACAGTGGAGATGCACAAAGTCTCTGGCAAAATCGAAACTACAGAGCCTGCATCCACGACAAACTCGGTCTCCGTAGACTGCCCTGTGTCAGTAGAAAACTGCTCACAACACTTAATCCTGTCATCAGAATTTTCACTGTTCATATTGCATATTTGTACTTCGGGCAGAACTGCGCGAACGGATGTTGTCGAACAGCATATTTTCGCAAAATGTCCTGTTTTGCCACATGAATTGCATTTAGCTTTAGATGATGGACAATCAGATGCGTTTGCTAAGTGCTTAGTAGAGCCACATCTGTAGCAAGCACGCTGTGAAGCAGTAGGCTTACTCAGTTTAGTTTTAGGTCTATCTTGTGTAGTCGATTGATAATGAGAAATCTTTGAACTCACCGCCTGTACCGGACCAGTATCTCGAAGTAAATTCACGTTGTGCAATGCATGCTCAATATGGCACGCAACAGTTACAGCAGCCTCCAACGAAGCGGGCTGATCCAGTAGAAGTTTCCCGCGCACCATTGTAGCGTACGCTTTCTCGATGAACTGATCCCGAATCATTTCATCCTCTACTGTACCATAAGCGCAATCAACTGCCAATTCTCGTAACGCTGAAGTGTATTGCGCAATCGTTTCTTCCGCGCGTTGAGCTCTCTGTCTGAACTGGTGACGTGCAACAACCACGTTGACTTTCGGAATGAAATGCGCTTCCAAAGCGGACATTGCGTCATCATAAGTCGTACCCGTATTCGGCAAAGTGTAGATAATACGTTGTCCTTCGGTCCCCAAGCAATGTAAAAGAACTGCGCGTCTTCGAGCAGCCGTCCAGGAATCTCCTGACGCCTCCTGACGGTGGCGCCGCCCAAGTGGCAGCCTGTTGCAGCAGCTCCCGTTAAAAATTGTGTTTTTAATTTATTTATAGTGTTTCTTTTTCTTTTGTGTATGTACGCGAAATAGTTGCAAACTGCAAAATGGACACCAACAAAGTCACAGAGTTTGCTCTGCTTTTTCTACTTCTTTGGACTTTGTTTATAGTCGCGTCTGGAAACTCTGTTCACAGCTGCGGTCCTATTGTTTACACCAGGGATCAGCTGTTAGCATTCCGCAGCACGCCGATGCTACTAGAAGGAAAACAGGATATTCCACACGAACTAAGAAGGAGAAGACGGGGGAATCGTGCTAGAGCTATGTGTCGGAATAAAAGGAGACGTTACAGACCAACTTTTCCGTCCATCGTTATGGGAAATGTAAGATCTTTACCCAACAAGATGGACGAGTTAACGGCTCTTACACGGCATCAGAGGGAATTCCGGGAATGTAGCATCATGCTGTTCACGAAGTCATGGCTAACCAAGCTAACACCGGATACGGCCGTGGCTCTGGATGGATTTGATTTACTGCGCGCGGACAGAACGATGGAGAGCGGTAAGAGAAAGGGAGGAGGACTGGCAGTGTTTGTGAATAATAAATGGTGTAAAACTGGACACATCACTATTAAAGAACAGATTTGTTGTAAGGACATCGAGCTGTTAGCCGCTAGTATGAGGCCGTACTATCTGCCCAGGGAATTTTCGCATGTTATAGCGATAGCTGCGTATATTCCCCCCTCTGCTGATGGTGAATCGGCATGTGATGTCCTGCATTCTGTTGTTAACAGACTGTTAACACAGAGCTCAAATGCACTTCTCATTATCTCTGGAGATTTGAATCATGCCCCTACATCCTCCACTTTGCCCACATTTACTCAGTATGTTTCATGTCACACCAGAGAAAATAAAACACTGGATCTATTTTATGCCAACTCAAAGGAGGCTTATACATCAGCACCCCTCCCCCCCTTGGGAAGATCGGATCACAACCTGGTTCATCTCCTACCTGTGTACAAACCCCTTGTATGCAGGCAACCAGCTTCCACCCGCACAGTGACGACATGGTCGGATGAGACCAGTCAGGCTCTGAAAGACTGTTTTGAAACAACTGTGTGGGAGGAATTGTGTAGTCCACATGGGGAAGATATTGACAGTCTAACAGACTGTATTACGGACTATATTAACTTCTGTGTGGAGAATACTGTACCCACCAGGATTGTACGGTGTTTTGCCAATAATAAACCGTGGATTAACCCTGATATAAAGACTCTCCTTAAAGAGAAGAAGAGGGTGTTTGGGTCAGGAAACAAAGAAGAGCTGAAAACTGTCCAGAGAGAACTGAGAAAGAAGATCAGGGAGGGAAAAGCATGTTACAAGAGGAGGATGGAGGATCAGCTGCAGCAGAACAATGTCAGCGGTGTGTGGAAGGGGCTCAAAACCATCACGGGTCATAAGGAGTCCAGTTTCCGGGCTGAGGGTGACCAAAAGTGGGTGAATGATCTCAATCTATTCTTTAAAAGATTCGATTAGCTACCCTCCGCTGACTCCATCCAGTCCCCCATGCTGCAATCCTCACTCTTTGCCTCCACAGCAGGCAGCTCCAGCCCTACCTCTCTCTGCACAGCTATCAGCTCACAGACAATACAAAATACACCTAACTTACCCTCCCTGTTGATTCCCTCCAGTCAACACTCCATCCAATAACACTGCCCCTTACAGAAGCCCAGGTGAGAATGGAGCTCAGGAAGATCAAGGCGAGGAAGGCTGCAGGCCCAGACGGCATCAGCTCCAGGCTCCTTAAGACCTGTGCAGACCAGCTGTGCGGCATACTGCTGTACATTTTTGACCTTAGCCTGAAGCTGGGAAAGGTGCCACAGATATGGAAAACATCCTGCGTGGTCCCTGTTCTGAAGACGTCGCGCCCAAAAGACTTCGGAGACTATCGACCAGTAGCACTGACCTCGCATCTGATGAAAACATTGGAGAGGCTGGTGCTTACTCATCTCCGACCGCTGGTGAGTCCATCAATGGATCCACTTCAGTTTGCCTATCAACCTGGTATTGGAGTGGAAGACGCAATCATCTTCCTCCTAAATCGGGCTACTTCACACCTGGAAAAGGCTGGGAGTACTGTGAGAATTATGTTCTTTGACTTCTCTAGTGCTTTTAACACCATCCAACCTGCGCTCCTGAGGGATAAGATGGTGTACATGGGAGTGGACCATCATCTGTCTGCCTGGATACTGGACTACCTCACAGACCGACCGATATGTGAGGACTCGTGAATGTGAGTCTGACATGATTGTCTGCAATACTGGAGCCCCGCAGGTTACGGTTCTTGCCCCGTTTCTCTTCACCATCTACACTGCAGACTTCATGTTTAGCTCAGCAACCTGTCATTTACAGAAGTTCTCTGATGACTCTGCCATCGTCGGTCTGATCACGGATGATGATGACAGGGAGTACAGAGGACTTGTTCAGAATTTTGTGGACTGGTGCCAACGGAGCTGCCTCCAGATAAATGCGGGGAAAACTAAAGAACTGGTGGTGGATTTCCGTAGGCACAAACAAACTTTATCACCAGTGAACATTCAGGGAAAGGACATTGGGAGAGTGGACTCTTACAAATACCTGGGTGTTCACCTAAACAACAAACTGGACTGGACAAACAACACTGAGGCAATTTATAAGAAAGGGCAGAGCAGACTCTTTCTGTTGAGGAGATTAAGGTCTTTCGGAGTGCAAGGAGAGTTACTGAAGACATTTTTTGACACTGTAGTGGCCTCAGCCATATTCTACGGAGTGGTCTGCTGGGGCAGCAGCATTTCTACTGCAGACAGGAAGAGACTAGACAAGCTGATCAGGAAGGCCAGCTCAGTCCTGGGGATTCCCCTGGACACTGTACAGGAGGTGGGAGAAAGGAGGATGGTAGCAAAACTATCATCATTGCTGCAGAACGTCTCTCACCCCTTGTATGTAACCGTTACAGCACTGAGCAGCTCCTTTAGTCACAGCCTGATACATCCTAAGTGTCTGAAGGAGCGTTACAGAAGGTCTTTTCTCCCTGCTGCTGTTAGACTTTACAACCAAAGCTGTTCCCAGTAGACCAGTAGATCCAGTAGACCCCCCCCCCCCACCCCCTCTTTGTATTTATATTTTGTATTGTGTATATACTGTATATACTGTTATTATAGTATGTGTATATTTTTCTTTTTTAATTTATTTTTTATATTTTTATTTCTTAATTTTTGCTGCTGTAACACAGAAATTTCCCCACTGTGGGACGAATAAAGGTTTATCTTATCTTATCTTATCTTATTAATAGCCAGCATGTAGTTCTCGAAGATTCTTTTCCACGTGCAGAAGGCTATCGGTGGATCAGAAGCACATGGCAGGAACGGAGCAGGTGTGGGAAGACTCACCATCGTCGCCAATTGTTGTGTCTTGATTCAGCAATATGTAAGTAAGCAGGATAGACGAGGTAATTAGAATGAATTAACTTCTTTATTTTACACTCTACACAAGCTCATATCAACCATGACTCATTTCTATTCTCCTTCTTTTTCTCTCTCTCCCTTCTACCAGCACTTGAACTCACTAGTGCCCTCTAGTGCAATTACACAGAACACAACAAATTGTACTTTTCACATTTATGTTAATAGCCATTTAGAAATGGCGTAAAAATAAAGCGAACCACTGAATTTATTATGTTGATCCTTCTTTAGAAAATCCTCCATCACACTTTTTTTTCTATAGCTGCCTTTCTACCAATTTTGGACCATCTCTTCTCACAACTTTGTTTCATTTTATACATTTTCTGTTGTCTTGATGGCATCCATCTTTTGGTTTTGCCATAGCATCTCAGTTGGCTTGAGGTAGGAAAAATTAATTTTGGGATGTAAAAGATTTTTTTTACTTGATTTATTTGTGTGCTTTGGTTCATTGTCTTGTTGCATCACATAACCTTTCTAAAGGTCGAAGACATGACCTGCTGTCCTGACATTCCCCTGTAAATTGTTCATGAAAATTCATGACTTTAAAGGAGCATTAAACCATGTTTCACAGTTGGGAAGAGCTTTTGGTATTGGTTTTGGTATTGCAGTGCCCCTTTTCCATTACAAAACGTCTAAGGTTACGTATGTAACCCTGGTTCCCTGAGAGGGAACGAGACGCTGCATCGAGACTCATTGGGAACGTCCTGTGTGATTGCGTCGTGAAGCAAGTGTATATTCAGTCCAATGGAAAGACGAGAAGTCATAGGCGTCATCGACCAGGAAGCTAAAAAGCACCCTTGAGATCAGACCGCGCCAGCTTCTGAAAAGCCTGAAGCAAGTCGATCACAGGCATGCAGGGAGTATGGCAAGGCGCCGCAGCGTCTCGTTCCCTCTCAGGGACAAAAAAAGTAACCTGAAACGTTCCCTTTCAAGGGAACTCGAGCTGCGTCGAGACGCATTGGGAGCCATATACCCACGACGCCATATGACAAATGCCTGTTCTGTGTCAAGTCAATGCGCACACTAAGAAGAAAGCACCCTAGACCATGGAGTGGAGCCAAGATCCAAGTCATAAAATCTAACAAATGTATGCGGTGAGGACCAGCCTGCCGCATTAAAGATGTCGTGGAGAGAAACTCCTGAAATGAAAGCCTTAGAGGCAGCCATACTCCTAGTAGAGTGGGCCCGGACAGCCAAAGTTGAAGGCTGTCCGGCCACTACATAAGCAAGTGAGATAGCCTCAACTACTCACTTGCTCAATATCTGTTTAGCTTTTCCTGATTAAGGTGGAGGACAGAAGGCCTGCAGCACAAATGACGCGCAAATTTAGTAGGGACCTAGGAATACAACCCGGCCTGGGGTAAAGAAAGACTATCACCATACCAGGTGCAAATCCAAGTATGTGCAGGCCTCAGCCTCGTGTACCACGGGGAAGACGAAATAAGGATCTCTCCTCAGAGATAACCCTGCAAAGAAACATTCATTGCAGAAATCAGTACTGTACCATAGGGTAGACAGCAAGATTCAGAAGGCGTTCTCCGCACAGGCAGAGAACAGTTTACATTTCAATGCATATTCAGTCTTCTCGTACAGGGAGCTCTACACTGGAGTATGGTCTCCACGACCTCAGTCGAGAGACCTGAATCTATGAGCTGGGCCCCCTCAGAGGCCGAGCCCACAGTATCTATAAATCCAGATGAGGGTAACTCCCGGGAGCAAAGATATCGGGAAATGCGTACAGGTGTAGCCTCGACCACACCTAATACATCACATCCAGTCCAAGCGGAGCTGGATGCGTCAGGGCAAAGTTTTAACCGAAGTTCTCCCAAAGAAGCTCCACCACCTCGGGGTGAAGTCTCCATTCCCCGGGCCTCAGCCCCTGCCTCAACAGGATATCTGCTCTGATATACGAGACCATCAGTGTGAAGGACAGGCACATGGTGACCTCTCGGGTCTGACAGGAAGTATTGAGATTCTCGGAATACCGCCATTACTTCTAGCCAATTATGTGCAAAAAGGAAGATGGTCCTGCCAAAGACCCTTCTCCGAGTGACCACTCATGATCACCCCCCACTTGTGAGGGAAGCATCCGTCGATAGCATTAAGCGTCGACAAGAAGCCCCCAACACTGGGCGAGGAACCAAGGTTCTTCCACATCACCGAGGCACGTAGGCATAGCCGCGTCACCGTGATCATTCGAAAACGGATTTCCCCTCGGAGAAAACCCCTTGGTCCTGAGCCACCACTGCAGTGGTCTCATGTACAGAAGGCCAAAAGTAATTACGTTGGACGCAGCTGCCATGAGATCCAACAGTCTGAAACTGTTCCACAGTGAGTGACTGGCCTAGTTTTACCCCATTTACGGTGAATTGTTTACAATACACATAGAAAAGTGGTCCTCTAAGCTGGGAGGAACACAATCTTCTTGGTGTTGAGTCGCAACCCCAACATCTTTAAATGAGACAGAACGACATCTCGATGCTGAACTGCCATCTGCTCAGATTGAGCTAGGATCAACCAATCGTCGATATAGTATAATACGCGAATGCCCTGGAGTCTCAGAGGAGCCAGAGCTTTACCCACGCATATTGAAAAGGTGCGGGGTGATAAACCTAGGCCGAATAGAGGAACCCGATACTGGTATGCTTTGCCCCCGAAAGCAAACCTCAGGAACCTCCTGTGATGAGGATGGATAGATAAGTAAGCGTCCTTCAAGTCTATTGTGACAGACCTGTCCTCGGGCTGAATCTGTGACACAATCATATTAGCGTAAGCATACTTTGAACGTGAGATTCTGAAACCTGCTGTTTAATTGACGCAGGTCTAGAATAGGACGCAACCCCTCATCCTCTTTCAGAACAATTAAGTATCGGCTATAAAACTCTGACTGTCTGCTGGGAGGAGGAACCCCTTCAATAGCTCCTTTTTGCAGAAGTGTCAGTACTTCCTGCTCCATAACCAGAGCCTGCTCGGGGTTGTAACCGCATTCAAAATGGCTATAAAGTCATTTAACTATGTGGGGAATTAGTTATATTTTAATCAGGAATATGATTAAGATATCTTGCACATTACAGTTACGTTAAATTATCGAAACTGATAATGGATCAATTGTATATATTAATGATCATAGTGCACTATGGTTCTTCATTAATATACAAATAGTCCAATTACAGATCGATTATAAGATCATTCTGATTGGAATTAAGTTAGTTACGTTCGTCCAGCGAACGGGCGTTTGTATTAATTCTCAATAGGATCATCGATTTTATAAACACAGAAGAGATCATCCTCTGGCCAGAAGAATGACGACTCCTATCCTTATAAAATTTATAAAGCATTGTAGCTTAAGATCAGACATTTCAGGGACGATGTAATGTGAGCTTGAGACAGTTTAATCAAATCATATTTGTATTTTAATGAAACGAAGCTAATGAATACATAATTCTACATCTAAACACGTGATACAGGTATTTACACAGGGTAACGTTACGTAAACACATAAGACAAACGGATAACGACATGGAGTTGCGCAGGGGAAAATGGAAGTGAATTAAAGCTAAAGAAGATTGGATATCATTGTCTAAATGATATCAAATATCGCAAACATCATATACAGTTAACCTTTGAGAACACCAAGGAAATCATTAATTTAAAACAGGGATAAGCAGTCTTTAAGCAATTAAATCTGGAAAGAAATAAATACTTGTACCAGGTCTCTCTGTATGCGTGTGTGTGTAAATGTCATTCCTTAAATTTAATGCGTCTCCCGGAGCACGTGGGCTGTGCGCGGTCCTTTCAAAAGGTGTCTGAAGTTGAGTGTTGCTGGAGGTTGAAGAATGAATGGTTGCCCATTCAATAATGGAGCCGTTGCAGTTTTCATCTGCCGTTGGGTGGCAGGGAATGGAGAGGCCTTGCAGGCTTGTAGGCCCGCGGCCTCATCTTCAGATAGGGACGTTCAGCACGTCAAGATGTTGGAACCAGAGCATGGGCAAGAGAGCGAGGAGTAGGGTTCCTTACTATTTGAGTGTGAAGCTGTCCTGCCCTCTGGGGGGTGTGAGCCAATAAAAGCGCTCCTTTGGAGGAAGATTTTATGGCTCTTTGTGTTCAGGACAGTGAATTTGAATAAGTCATTTGAAGGGTTTTTCAGAGAGGACCCTTCAAGATTCTGATAACATACAATACTAATTCTTATAACACAACATTAGTTAAATGTAATGTAAATTAACCAGTGGGCGACGACAATTGGATTTTAACAAGACTAAACATGCAACACATGAGTGTGTCAAGTGAACATCAAGTCTTAAGCATTAATGAACACATAAAAAGGAATCCCACATCAATACGTTTTACAATCATGAGATGGGAAAATTAGGTACATGTTTAACACATCTTTCAAGTGGTTATATTTATAGAATATAGGACAACAGGGGTTCATTTGTCTTTCAGCCGGCATTGGGTGAGGGTCGACTCTCTCTGTGCATTCCTAAGCGTCGTAAATGGGCTGTCGGTGCGACAGGACACGTCACGAGATTTAAAATGATATTAAACACATATGAAAAATACACACTACATAGGATTTGCATATTAGAAGCTTTCACACTTAGGATAATGTACATTAACATTGTGGCCATTTTATATTATGAATTTAGAGAACTTGTGTGTGTGTGTGTGTGTGTTTGCCACATGTGTGTGAGTTTGTCACATGGCTTTCTCTCTTGCAGAGAGGAAGTGAAAAAGGGGGTTGGAATGTCTTTGAGGCTGGTCACATGGCAATGCGTGTTGTTTTAATCTGTGTTCAAACTAAATTCGTAAATGTACCACCCATTGTCGCTACAGGGTCCACCATTGTGGGGGGAGGACACCTAGAAATCTGGGCGGACGAGAACCGAACTGAATTCTGAAACCCTTTTCTATAGTGTGCAGGACCCACTGAGAAATATGTGGCAGTAGTTTCCAAGCTGCCAGAAATTCTACTAAGGGCACCAGTCTCTCGAGACTGGCCTCTGGATTTGGTTGAACAGTCACTTCAGTGCCTTGAAGCGGCAAACCGGCAGGGAACAACCGAACTGACCATTCTACGACCCTCCTCGGAGGATCGTTTGGGGACGCTGACACCTCGGTGCCCTGAACGGGAAACCGGCAGTGAACAACCGAACTGGCAGCAGTCCTCAGAGAGTCGCACCCCCAGAGGGCGCCGAGGAGAAACGATTTCTCAAAACCGTTCCTGCCCCGGAGGAAACCTCAGAAGACTGATAGCCTCACCGTCAGGACTTCTTGTTTAAGTTGTCTACTTAAGATCTTGCCTACCTCTAACTAGCTTAGTACCTATGACCCTCCTCGGAGGATCGTTGGAAAAAGCAGGCACCTCGGCGCCCTGAAACGGCGAACCGGCAGGGAAACCGAACTGACTGCTGTACGACCCTCCTCGGAGGATCGTTTGGGGATGCTGACACCTCGGTGTCCTGAAACGGCGAACCAGCAGGAAAACCGAAAACACTTGCTTCACGACGCAATCACGCAGGGCGTTCCCAATGCGTCTCAACGCAGCTCGAGTTCCCTTGATAGGGAACTGTCTTTTTTTGTCATGAAATTTCACTTGGCCTATTTTAATATTTAACCTTTAAACATTTCCTGTTTTCCCCCAGAACTCTTATATCAATTAATTATGTTTAAAAAAAAAATAGATACAGAATTTAATTTTGATCCCTATCAACTTTAGAAGCAAATCCTTGGATTTTACATAAAAATTATTTATTAACATGGTTGGATTTACAGCAGTACAGTCCTGCATTATTGTTTATCATTTCTCATAACATGGCCAAACCTCCAAAGCAGTCACTTTACTAAGCTGAAAAATAAGAAAAAATACACATGGATTTAACACTTATAAGACGTACATGCGTTGGGCTTCAAAAATATAACCCACCATGTCTTTGCATTATGAAATAAATGCTTTCTTATCAGACTGAGAATGTTCCAAAGGGATGGGCACTCGAACGTGACAGTGACAATCTGATTGGTTATAGCAGCATTTTGGGCAGCACCTTGAGCTCTGATTGGTTAGCGTTGCCAGAGCGCGGTCGTAAGTCCAAATCGAAAAACAGAGAAAATGGCTTCAAAGTCACATAGTGATGTCTGGCTTCACTTCCACAAAATAGATGAAAAAACAGTTCAGTGCAAAATATGCAGCGCCAAGCTGTCACACAAATCTACCACAAGTACAATGCGTTATCATCTAGTATTTGTACATAAAATGTCTTCCAATACCACCAAAGACACAACTCAGATGAGCATCGCATCTTTTGCTGTCAGACAGAAATGCAACGCAGCCAGAGGTGAGAAGATGACACAACTAATCACCGAAATGATAGCGAAAGATTTGCTGCCTATTCGTTTCGTTGAAGGAGAAGGGTTTAAAGATTTGATGAATTACGTTGAACCCCAGTATAACGTCCCATCGCGCAAGACAGTCACGAGAAGAATAGAAGCTCTATATGAAAAGACTGCTTCTTCACTGAAAGACAAACTGTCAAAGACAGTGAGGATGGCTATTACTACGGACGCATGGACCTCGCTGACCACTGAATCCTATATAACACTAACTTGTCATTACATTGCTGAATGGGAAATGCATAGTGGAGTGTTAGAGTACGCGTAGTTTCGACAAACGACATACCGCTGTGAACATAGCCAACTACCTAAAATATGCTACAGAACAGTGGCTGTCAAGCTCGGAGAAAGTAATTGCATGTGTTCATGATAACGCTAGTAACATGGTTCTGGCGAATCGAGGACTTTGGGAATCAGTGCCCTGCTTCTAACACACCCTGCAGTTAGCTATCAACGGCTTCAGTGTTGCGTCTGTTAAAAGCGTGATAGGTGCCAGTAGCCGATTGGTGGCACATTTTCACCACAGCACCGTGGCTACAGCGGCACAACAACAGCAGAACATACCGAACACAAACTTATCCAGTACTGTCGTACGCGGTGGAATTCTGTGTGCGATATTCGAACGTCTTTTCGAACAGAGATGGACTGTGTGCGCTGTTCTGTCAGATCGCAATACTACAAAGCTTGCAGATGCGAATACGCTGGACTTGAAAGATGAGCACTGGCAGATTATAGAAGAACTGATACCTGTTCTCCAGTCTCTGAAGTGCACCACAACAACAATGTGCAGTGAGACGCATGTTTGCGTTTCGATGGTCTATCCGATCACACATAGCCTCATCACTAAACACCTAAACACACAGACCAGTGAGTGAAGAGTTTCGGAATTCAAGACAGCAGTGGCAGAATCTCTGAAACGGCGCATAGTCTGAGAAAGTGGCTCTACCTCTGATTGCAGCAACATTGGATCCAAGACACTGGATCCAACATCTGAAGTTTCTTGAGACAGAGCTTCGAGAGAGAGTAAAGGAGAGTCTGAAACAGCTTTACGACACCGTTTCAAATTCTGTCACACCCATTCAAAATGACCCTCAGCCTGATCACGCAGCAGCAACGGCACTCGACACTCTTTTTGGTGAAGATTACGGTGAGAGTGATTTTTGTTTGCATGACACTGAAATGTGTTTGTTTGCATGACGGCGTTTTTTCCACCGCCGGCCTAATTGTGAATAGACTCCGCACACGCCTCTCGCCTGAGCACGTAGACCAACTTATCTTTTTGAAGAGCAAAATGTAGGCTGTAGCCTATGTTTAAATTTAATCAGTCGTGGTAAATAGGCCTATACAGAATATTTTTTTGTTGTTGTTTGTTTTAATAAATGATTCTGTCTGTTTTATAGGCTATACCCACGGTATCGTTTGTTACACTTTTTTCCTTTAGCTTTGAAAAAAAACACTAGTTTTTGTCGTTGTTTTATAAGCACAGTTGAAATATGCTGCTGAAGTAGCCTAACACTGAAGATAACGTTTTATTTACTGTTGAATAAAGTATTCCTCAAAGTATCATGTGTGTTCATTTTTATGATGATGAACATATACTTATATAATCATTTGTTTAGTAATTTAAGTCAGTTTTACTCTGTGTAATAAAGTGTAATTTTAGCCAATATACTGTAAAATAAAATTTGGTTTATCAGAAAGTGCTAATGTAATCCAAAATATTGCGAAAATATTAAATTGATATTGTCTCCATGACGGACACGCCCCGCCACCTCCCCCGAATAAGCACCGCCCCCAAACACGCCCCGCCCCCCGAGTACTCGAGTACTCGTTTTTTGAGACCTATCAATGATCTAAATAATAAATTGACTAAAATGCCCATCCTATTCCAAAGCAACATCCCAGATGGAGTCACAGCCACGACAAGGAGAAGAGCTGCTAGGCAGAGCATCATTAGGATTTCTTTCTATTGAAAATGGTGGGGCGCATCTCATCACAAAACAACGTAAGTGCTTATTATTTGTGATATTCATATTTGATATTGATAAATTTTTTCTTTAAACAGGTACAACGGTTAAAAAACTAGTTGTGCCATTTTCAATGGATGAGAGAGCATTTCATCAGAAAATTAGGAAAGGTTTTCCAATAATAGGAGAGGGTGGAATTGAAATCTGCAGAGTTGACAGGAGGAGAAGGGTAATACCTCTTGAGCTGAGCTCAGTTTGCCCTGCAGCTATAAAAGCATGCCCACAGTTTGGCAGGTCAGCGGTATATGTGAGGCTTAAGGTAAGAACAACATAGTAGCCTATTCAATATCCCAAATTAATTATTATACTATAAAAACAAACATGTTCTTTTTTTGCTGATCCTGCATTGCTTTAGCTGGGATGCCATTACTATTGTTACTATTAATATTCAATTAAAAAGAAAAGTTGTTTGAAAGACTATGCTGCCTTTTTTCTTGACAGAACAGATCCAGTTCGGCTGGCACACAACATGAGAGCAGTAATGAGGTGAACTGTCAAAGCAGTACTACTGTAAGTTTTTCTCACTTTCTTTATTTACTTAGATACTTGTTTCTCTAGACCAGAAAACAAAGAAGCCTAAAAATCAGAGAGCTAATGTAGATCAGATAAAGACGCATCTGAGCTCTTTGCAGCCACTATTATTAGTGATGTTGCTGGAACCAGATCCTGGATCTTCATGTAAATGGAGAACTGGAAACCCATTTTTTGGTTTAAGTTCCCTGATTACATATCAGACCATCGAATGGTCACTAGGCAGTCCTGACAACAGATCCAACCTCTGATTCCTATTTTGAAACTTCTCAGAAGACAGTTTTATTGCAGGTTGCTTTTTCATATCTTAGGGGGCTGGAGCTCATTAAGTATCAACTTTGTTTCAGATGGTTCTCATAAAATTGCTTATGAGAAATAAATATACACAAATAAGGTAATTGTTGATGTACAGTAAAATAATAGAGCTCTGGAATTAATGTGAATAGCAAAGTATTTGGTTTTTGTTTTGTACTTATCCTGCATTGCTTTTACCGGGATGCTATTAGTATTGTTACTAATTATATTTAATTAAAAAGAAAACTGTTGTTTTAAAGAAGATGCTGCCTTTTTGACATAAAACATCCAGTTCGGCTGGCACACAACATGAGAGCAGTGATGAGGTGAACTGTCAAAGCAGTACTCAGAGGTGGACAAAGTACACAACTTCCGTACTTAAGTAAAAATCGGTCTTTACAACTTTACTTATAACGGAGTAATATTTGACCAGTAGAATCTGTACTTTTACTCAAGTAAAAGTACAGAAGTACTTATTTTTAAAAGTACTTAAAGGATTAGTTCACTTTTAAAAAACCCTCATCCAAGATGTCCATGTGTTTCTTTCTTCAGTCGAAAAGAAATTAAGGTTTTTGATGAAAACATTTCTCCATATAATGGACTTCAATGGGCCCCAAACGGTTCAAGGTCCAAATGACAGTGTCAGTGCAGCTTCAAATGGCTTTAAACGATACCAGACAATGAACAAGGGTCTTATCTAGCCAAACGATCACTCATTTAAAAAATAAATAAAAAAGTTTAATTTTTATAAGCACAAATGCTCGCCTTGCTCTGTTCTGTGATGCGCGTTCGTGACGTCATGTAATACGCAATTACGTTGAAAAGGTCACGCTTGACGTAGGTGGGAGTCAGTGTTTACAAGTTGAACGTGCAAACAAAGTCAAACGCCGTTTACAAAAAAAGGAAGTTAAAAGGTAAAACAACGATGAACGATGAAAAAAAAACGGACAATTTTGAACTTAGAGGAGACGATGAGATGGCGTTTTCATGCTATCCACCGGTTCTATTTCCCATGATTCATAGCGGGTTCAACTGACTAAACGGTTTTCCACTTCCGTTAGTTTAGATGCGGGACTGCAGGATGCATTGCATTGTGTTTAAACTTAATTTTTCAAAATGGATAATTTCCAGAATTTTCAAAAAAAAAAACACATTTACTTGTAGCCTATCTTTTAAAGTAAATTTTTTTGGGAGGAAAAAGTGCAGTAGCCTATAATAAAATAAGCACAAAAAAGACTTCACATATAAAAAAAGAAATATAACACAAACATTTCCAAAACTGTAAAAGGTTATATAAAAATAAAACATCCATAAATTATTTTGTGATAAACATATTACTGTCTTAGGTGAACTCATTTTTATTATCATTATATTATTACAGGCTACATTTAAAAGAAGCTTTTATCCAAAAAAAGGAACAAAGCAATTCGTCAAATGTCAGTCATAATACAGGTTAGACGATAATAATACTACAGGGCTAAGATTATTACAAATTAACAAGATTTTGACGCATATCCAAGTGGAGCGCACACTGCATGGCACGGAGTCGCCGGCGCGAACACTTGCATTTTCCTAACAGTGGAAACAACTTGAAATAAAATACTCTTATCATTTCTAGTCATACAGAAAATAATAATATATCATTCACAACTACTTTTATTTGTGTAAACTCACAATAACAAGAAAGCATTGTGCTTTTGTCAAATAAAATAAAACAATCAGGCGCACTTTCATGATCTCCGTGAACTGGAGCAGAAAATGAACTGAAACTTTAATGCCTAACTAACAGACATGCGGAATATACATGTAAAGCTTGACACGGACACTGTTTATTAATAAACGACTGTTTTCTAAATAAATTAAAATGCCTCTTTATTTTTTCAGAAACATTTATTATAATTAGCCTGCTTTTGAGGCAAGATTTATGCATGCGTTTGAGCGCGGAATAGGATAGGCTATTCCTCCATACACCTAGTATTTAATTAATATAAACGTGCGATTTGTCAACTTATTGCTTAAATAAATGACTAATAGTCGACTAGAAAAATCTTTATTCTATGGCAACTCTAATCAATACATTCAGTTGACATTATTTAGGCTACTTATTTATTGGATACTAATAATTAGTATCCAGTTATTTATAAAGATTAAATTAAGATGCTAACCAAATATTTATAGCCTATTTGCTTGTTCCTACTCGAAAAGGACTGTTTTGAAGGTGACTCCTTTATACACATGAAGATTGTACTGTATGTTGAAGATTGTATCTTCTGTTATAAATATGAAGATTGACATTTCGTTAAATAAAATATTAAGCACATAATATTGTAAAAAATAATAATATATATTTTCTGTTAGATGGCGTTTTGACTACTTTTTGTATTTTGTATAATTATCTCTAGGAATTGAAGATTATTTAATTTAACCAAAAATGAAATTACTGTTTCGTATTTAAAATGTATGTAAAGGTAGGGTCTGACCATAATTAACTTGACATAATAAAATAAAACTGATACATGATATTTAAGTATGAAAAAACGAACTTATTAAAACATTTGTGATTTACCCTGGCCTTTGACCTTGCTGCCGCGCCATTTTAAATGAGGTCGGACAATTCTCATCCTCAGTACCTAAACCGCGCTGAGGTAAAGTGTGTTACTTAAGCTGAACTATGCTTTATTTTTAGTAATTCCATTAACTATCGTGCAAATAGCCAGTTACCTAATTATATTTTCTGTTGTATATTGTAGGTGGTAAGTTCCGTGTAAACTGGCATTATATGATATGAGAAGCATTAAACTGTCCCGTTTTTGAATAGTTGTACCAGACATTAGCGTCAGCACTTACTTTAGCTAGCTACTAGGTTTAGCATGTTCACCAAACCGTTTCTCTGACCAAACCAAATGTTCCTGTACATTTCCTGACAGAGATTTCACCGGTGACTATCAAGAGCCAAGTAAAAGTAAGGTAAGTTGTGTTCTGTATGTTTTTAACTCTTGTTCTATGTTGCATTTTTTTTTTTGCGTCGGCTATTTAAACGTATTTTATCTGCTAAGTAGATTTTTCCGCAAGACGGCACCTGTCGTTCTGTCTGGTGGTCATCGAAAGAATGCAAGAGGCAGACATTTTCCCACTGCATACTGCGGGGCAGCCAATCACATCGGTGTATCTGATAAAGGCGGTATAAGATCGCTAAACCGATCACAGTCGTATGCTGCGTCTCAATTCGCATACTATCCGTCATAAATAGTATTCAAAAGTAGAATTAGTACATCCCAAATCGTAGTATGTTGAAATGAGTGTTCCAAAGATACCCGGATGGTCTACTACTTCCGGTCAGAATCTGAAGTGCAGATGTACACTCTAACGGCTAATATTGCCCACAACCCATCGCGCGTTGGACGAGGATTCGGTTAGAACTACAAACACGAGTGAAAAGTAAAAAAAAACTACAGACATGGAACGAGTCCGGAGGTTATTTATTCAATGTTTTCCACATTATATTTAATCTGCAGCAGCATTTTTAACTTTTGTAAAGACACGTTTAGCCATTAACTTTTAAATGCATCATTACATTCAAATTGAAAACACATGAGGAGAGTCTCCGCATGAAAGACCCATGACTGGCAGATGAACGTGCGACTACATTTCTCTCCGAAACTGTAGGAAATTAAATTAGATTGAATGGAGGATTTTACCTGTGACAAGATGATTGACAGGGCAGTTTACTGACAGGATGCACGTGACAGAGCTGTCCATTAAAGATGACGAAGTAGTATGTCCCAAAGCTTGCCTACTCTTTTGCTACACACTCAAAAGTATGTACTTTTTCTTCAAAAAAAAAAAGTACATACTTTTAGGGCGTAGTATAAGTAGGCGAATTGGGATGCAGCTATAGTGTTTTTAGACTTTTTTGTTTTTAGCCTCACCAACAAAAAATGTCCTTTCCCGTGTTCATTGCATGATTTCTATCTTATTCCACAATTGAGCCTGACAGATTTTTACATGAAATAAAATTATCAATAAGCTGCAGGCTTCAACATGAAATATTTGTATTACCTTTTCTAAGTATTTTTGAATGGAGCTGTTTTATTTGGCTAGTGTAACATTGTGAATGTGAAGGCTAGTGAAAGATTTGACTTCAAATTTCAATACAAATAAATCAATTGAGCAGTGGAGTTGTTTTTTTATGTGAATAAGGTTTACCTTACAGTACAGCCTAGACTACTTGAGATATACACAGTTCAAGACATACATACAAAGAGCTTTCTCCTCTCTTTTCTCTCTAAATAAATCAGTAGCGTTAACAAATGTCTGTGTTTGGTTTTCCCCAGTTCACAATGGAGCGGTCCCAGTGGTGTAACATGCGCAAGCGAGCCATAAAAAGGACAAATGACAGAATTTTAGAGGTACAAAGAAGTCTTTGCACAGGTGTCGTAGAGCACAACGAGATGGTAAGTAGTGACTTTGGTGAAGTTGTGGACACTGAGATGGTGAGTGAGGATAAGGGTCTCTGAAGATGACGAGGAGGATGAGGATGAGGATGAGATTTCTTCTCCTTTAGATTTGTCCACTGCTCTGTCTGGCTGGGCTGTTGAGTATGGTGCATCATTAGTGGCATTGTCTGCTCTTCTGTGCATCCTTAGAGTGCATCACCCCTTTCTTCCAAAGGATGGGAGAACCCTTTTAAAAACGGCAACCAAGTACACTCTGGAAAGGTTGGCTGGTGGGGTGTTTTTCTATTTTGGTATTTTGAACATGTTTCGCAAAACATTTGAGTATTTGTCGTCCAAATTTCCAGATAGAAATGTGTTTATGTTGCAGCTTAATTTTGATGGATTGCCGCTGTTTAAGAGCTTGTCGACTCAGTTCTGGCCAGTGTTAGGCATGTTGCGTCACAAAGATTATGTTTCCAGCAGGCCACTGTTAATTGCTTTGTTCTGTGGTGAGACTAAACCCACTTTATTGCAAGAGTATCTTGGTGCCCTTGTTCAAGAATTGACAATGCTGAGAGAGGGATTTGTCATAGGCTCAAAAACCTTGTTTCTGAAGGTAAGTTCGTTCATTTGTGATGCTCCTGCTAGAGCCTTTATCAAACAGGTGAAAGGCCATTCAGGTTATGCAGGATGTGATAAGTGTTTACAGCCAGGTGTTTATGCTCGTCACCGCATGACATTCCCAGAGGTTAGTGCTCCTGATAGGACTGATGAGTCATTTTCAAGGGGCACAGATGAGGAACATCACATAGCAGTTTCCCCTCTAACTGAAACAGGTATTGGTATGGTCAGTCAGTTTCCTCACGATTATATGCATTTGGTTTGTTTGGGAGTAATGAGGAGTCTCTTAGATTTGTGGTTTGGCAGTTCTGGCCCTCTTCGGTGTCGTCGTTCGGGTCGTGACATGCAGGAGATCTCTGAAAAGCTGGTAAGTTTGAAGGCATTTGTCCCAGTTGAATTTGCTAGGAAGCCAAGGAGTCTGGCAGAAAGACTAAGGTGGAAGGCAACTGAACTAAGGCAGTTCCTTCTGTATACTCTTGTTCTTAGGGGTGTGTTACCTGAGGAAATATATAACAACTTCATGCTGCACTCAGTTGCCATCTCGATTTTAGCCAATCCCCGACTTTGTTCAGCTCTGAATGGTTTCGCGAAAATGTTACTTGTGTCATTTGTGGAGCACCTCAGTAAATTGTATGGTCCTGAGTTTGTTGTCTACAATATACATGGGTTGATTCATCTTAGTGATGATGTAAATATTCATGGTCATCTAGATGTGACCTCTGGGTTTCCATTTGAAAATTACCTGTGTACATTAAAAAAAATATCAGAAAACCACACAGCCATCTAACTCTGTTAGATCCGTAGACTGTCTAAAGTTCACAACCAAAAACATAGCGTTGAAGTTAAGTGGCCAAAAATGCAAGTAAATATAGAGCATAGAAATGGGCCTGTACCAGACTTGTTTGAAGGGGAAGTTCTACAATTCAGAGAACTGGTATTGAATGATGTGCACGTCAATGCTGTTCAATGGCAACTGTTAGGCTGGTCTGGAAGAGATCAGTGAAAATCGTACTTTACTTTAATTTCCTGCAGGCAAACACAATGAGCCATTGAACAGTTTTTAAAATGTTCTGGTTTCAGCATTACTACGAGAGATCATTGCCTAGCCGTTGAGGGATGCTGAGGCTCTTTTGGCGCTGGACCGCGACATTAAGACAAAGCCAGAGAAGAGAAAGGACTTGGTAATAATTACTTTTATCATTAGTATTTGGACCAGATTTTTTTCTGAACTGTTTTTTTTTTTAACTTTTCTTTTTTTTTCTCCGCAATAAACATTCATATTTTCAAAACTTTTTTTTTTTTTTTTTCCAGGTGCTGACACTGGGCCTTGCTGGGGGCGTGACCCTCAAGGACACTGTGTGGAGGGTCATGAAGATGCTTCTTCAGAACGAATTGGCCTGCAAAATGAATTGGACAGGCCTCCATGGCAAAACATCATTCCAGGGCCTAGAAGTCAAGAATGTTGTTACAGGTAAAAGTGTTGATTAGATATACCAGGCAACATTTTTAGGTTCATTTACCAGTAGGGCTGCACGATATTGGAAAAAAATTACATTGCGATATTTTTTTCCCCAACAATATATATTGCGATATTGAGAGCCATAACTCCAGGCTAAAGACAATAATTACCATTCCATGATATTAATAATTTCACTAATAAGCAAGCTTCATTACAAGTGACAAAAAGGTCACTTAACCCTCTGAGGTCGGCAAACGCGCGGGCGCGTTTTGCTCAGTTTTTTTTACAAAGCAGCAAAATAGACCTAAAATACTCCGTCAGTTTTGGTCATACAGCCTTAAGAAATATGAAAAAATAAGCTGTTAAATGTCTACTTTTTTATGTGTCCACTTACAATCGAAATAAAACATTGTGCTTTTGTAAAATAAAGAAAGTAAACAGGGAGTGCTTTATGCCTCTCCGTGAACTTTTTTTCTGAAGCACGTCTCTAAACTCAAACAAAACTCAGCGAATACTATTCACTCAGACATGAGCTATATATCTCTATAATCATTTAAGTGTGTAGTTTTAAATTATCTAATTCAAAACTAAAAGAAATATTCTCTGTTTATGTAATCTATATATAAAGAGCGAGAGATCAGCCGTTCTCATTATCGTTCTCTCACCTCATTACTCTGCTAATGTGACACGCCCATCGAGAGCGCGCGCTAGATAACCTGAAGCAACACATGCAAACCAGTCAACGCCCACAACAGCTGGACAACACACTCGCTGTGAGGAATAATAATATCGGGATAATCCTGGAAATTTTACCTCAAACGTGCTGGAGTAGCAACGGATCCAGCTGCAGATGATCAGTAAGTGCTTTGTTCTAATCGCGATATGAAATGGTGTCTGTAAACCGCAAAAGACTGTTTAAATTTGAATCGCGTTTCTGTGTTTGGATGAATGAACGGCACATGCTGTTGTTTACTACAGCTCGCGCGTGTCCGTGTGAATGAATATCGCTTTTAGCAAACTATCTATATTGCCTACTGAGATGTAGCCTGGGTTTCCCCACACTGCCTTTGCGCAGCGCAATTTTATTCTCGCTGAAAGGCAGTCTGGAAACCATGGACCTGATTTTCGCCTCGTTTAGGGAACCAATCACAGAACGGGGAGGGAGCAGCAAGACGATGACGACATCTTTGCGACACAACTAAGCAGTTTGTTTATATCTATGGAGTCAACATGGCAGCAGACGCGAAGCTACCTTTTGATGCAGCCTTTGATATTGTTCTAAGTAGTTTAGATCGCAATTTTATTTAGAAAAAAGAGCAGCGTTTGGCGTTAAACCATTTCTCTACATACGTCATCTGGTATAATGGAAACGATTGGCTATGAGCTACGTACAGGCGCATTTGATAGACATTCTTAGCACCCAATAAACGGCGCCGGCGCATTCGTAAACCACGCCTCAAATACGAGAAAATGCACATGTGGTTCCCAGACCCAAGTCTCAACGAGAATTGGGTCTGGCGTTAGCCAGGCTAACTGAGATGAGTAAAAATCGACTGAATACGTTGAAATACAATGTCTTTGTATAAGCAACATATTAAACTGCAAATTAACATTTATGCCCTAATGTATAAACTACGATATGTTACAGACGAAATATGAAAGACAACATTTCGTTTTGGATAGATTATAAAGTTTTTACTGCCACATCAAAACCTAAGTTACAAGGTGCAAACAAAATCTTAAAAGGTCAATATAAGCCTTCTCTTTAAATTATTGTTGTGTTTTATTAGTGACAAATTTGGGGAGAGGATAGCCTACATCCAAAACTTTCTGAAAATACGAATGAGAATTAACTGCACAATTACTAGAAATGTTTACCTTGGATATTATACAATTTGCAAGCATACAAAGTTTGTGGAAAAATACACTTTTTTTCAAGATGTTTCCAACTCTGAACCAATTCTGTAGTAATATATATATATATATATATATATATATATATGTGTGTGTGTGTATGTATGTATATATGTGTGTGTGTTGTTTTTGCATTCTATCTTGTGGCTCAGTGACACACTCAGTGAAATGCTCATTAGTATGCAGCATTAGCAGGTCTTCTTTGTCTCCTCAGGTGTGAATGAGGACATTATTCATGACCTTGTTGGATCATTCACGCCCACATGCATATTGCCTTTCCAAACAAAAAGTGTCTTACAAAATTTAAATCAATCTATTGTTTAATGTGAACGATTAGCCCGGATGATTTTCAGATCATTTTGAAGTAAACACTTTAGCCGACAACATCCATTAGTCAAAAGTATTGTGGGAATATGTGAAGTTGGTCGTTTGTGGTCTTATATCAGACAATTTAAGTTTGAGTTTTTTGAATAACCACGCATAAATAATATTCTCTCAAAAATGCAAACATGTACATACATGTTGCTCACATATTATGATAGCCATGTTCGTGCTAAATAGAGTGTAATTACACCTTTGCCATTCATATATATTATAAGCAACTGAAAAAAATACAAATATCAGGGCATGTCAAAACATCTCAAGGACCCCAAATACACCTTAGACCCCAGAGGGTTAATATTTTATTAAAAAATTAGAACATTTCTGTAAACACAAAAGCAGAACACATTTTTAAATAAAACAGCAGCTTTACACCAACCCCCTGATTGGTTTACAACAATATAACTTAAAATAAATATATTTTTTATAAAACAACTTAAGCATTTTGGTTCACAATCTTTCAACTTTCTTAGCCAAAGTGCCAAAGTAAAACAGTGTTGGTGTTGGTCATCATAATCATATGAAATAAACAAAATGATATAAAACTTTCATATATTTTGTATTAAATCTTCTAAACAGATTAGAGAACATGTTTCTGTAAACAGAAAAGCCGAACACATTTAAACAGCAGCTTTACACCAAACCACCTGTCAGCGTCGCCGCTCCCACCACGCGCATCAAGAGCTGAGGGAGCACCAAAAAAATAGCCTAATGAAAAATCAATAATTCTAATGCCGATATTATTATAGATACAGACATCCCAAGTCTCCCGGAAGTTTAGGGAGTCTCCCGCATATTGATAGCAGCTCACTGATGCCCGCGAATTAGTTAAAATCTCCGGAATCTAGAGCGAGCGCGCCGCCCGCGAGACAGAGACTGTGCTCCAAACCGTGCAGCACGTGCACGGCAGAGAGGGAGAGAGAGCAAGAGACCGCGCGCGTGCCTCATGAAGCGCGTAATATCTCCCGCTGGTGCTACTGTGCTACTACCCTTCACATCGCATGTTCCGGCGATGTGACTATCGCTCACTCGCACATCGCGATGTCGATGTTAAAATCGAATATCGTTCAGCCCTTATTTACCAGCTTCGTTGTCTGCCATGAGCTGCCACCCCTCAATACAGGGTGAATAAAGGCTCTTGGAAGGCTCCAGTGTAGTGGCCACCGTTTTTAGAGGCAAATTCTTTGTTTGTATGCAAACAAAGGGCATAAACGCAGAGGAATGTCTTTGTTTTTCAAAATAAAGCGTGCTTTTGGCAAAACTGTTTGGGCCGGTTTTGGCCCTGCATTCCTGGCGGTATGATTGCCAAAACTAAGAACAGTGTTTGGGCCATAAAAGGGCCGGAACAATTTTGCTATCTGGGTTTTTTCCCTGGTTTCCGTTCACCTCAAAATTGACTGGTATCACTACGAACCTGAGTCGTCGTCACGTCGGCATTGTTTAGAGCAGAATAAAGGCCTGTTCACATATCGCGTCTTTTGAGCGCTCAAGTTCATTATTTCAAATGTAGGCGCGCGGTATGCTCGCTCATATTGGAAGCCACGCGTTCGCGGTGCGACGCGCTAGTTTTTTCCAAGCGCGTCCGCGCCACATCGAGACCGCAAGCCGCAAGCGCACCGTAGGTCACGTGACAAGAACCAACCAATCAGCTTCCTCACCTTTTCTGTTTACGTTGCAACCTCAGCAGAAAAATGGAGGAACAGCTCATCATTGCGGTCCAGGGATATCCTGAACTTTATGACTTGTCAAGCTCTCATTATTTATCCTTGCTGTAACGGAGAGCGCAGCTGATGGTTGCTTAGCAAAGACAGATGCCTCCGGAGCGCAACCGCCCTAGTGCTTTGGAAAAAGGAGAACGCGGCGCGCCTAGTGTTTCAAACACTAGGCGCGATATGTGAACAGGCCCTTAGGTGAATAAGCGTGACCTTTTCAATGTAATTGTGTATTACGTGATGTCACGAACGCGCATAACAGAACAGAGCAAGGCGAGCATTTGTGCTTATAAAACGTAAACTTTTTTTTTTTTTTTTAAATGAGCGATCGTTTCGCTAGATAAGACCCTTATTCATCGTCTGGTATCATTTAAAGCCCTTTGAAGCTGTACTGACACTGTCATTTGGACCTTGAACTGTTTGGGGCCCATTGAAGTCCATTATATGGAGAAATGTTTTCATCAAAAACCTTAATTTCTTTTCGGCTGATGAAAGAAAGACATGGACATCTTGGATGACATGGGGGTGAGTAAATTATCAGCAATTTTTTTTTTTAAATGTTAACTAATCCTTTAAGTATAAAAGTAAATGTCAATGCATTGTTTTATTATTGTTGCATGTAATACTTACAGTACCTTAAGCCTCTGAATCTATGCCTGCCTACCCTCATATCAATATAACATTTATTTCTATAACACAGTTCCAGTAGTGGGATTGAATAAGTGCACTCAATAACGTCCACAATGGTTTAGGACACCCAAATGGCTATTCCCAGTGTTTTGGCTTTTAGTGTGAATATGTTATCCTTACTGTTATCTATAAGCTAGTGTGCTCCAAAACAAAAACAAAATTGGCATTTAGAAGACCAAACCCAACGTTGAAAATTAAAATCATGTTGATGTCAGAATCCAATGTCAGATTGACGTTAATCTCCAACGTTAGACAGACGTTGTATTGTGGTTGATAATCGGGTTGACGTCAGAAACCAACATCAGTCGAGTTCTGACGTCAACCACACTTTCATTTACAACCAAAATGCAACCCAAACCATCACTGACGTTACTACTTTCTACCTGAGGACCTTGACAGAAATGTAGTGGAGTAAAAAGTACGATATTTGTCTTTCAAATGTAGTGAAAAGTTTCCAGAAAAAATAATACTCAAGTAAAGTACAGATACTCAAAAAGTGTACTTAAGTACAGTACTCAAGTAAGTGTACTTTGTTACTGTCCACCACTGGCAGTACTACTGTAAGTTTTTCTCACTTTATGATTCTTCAGATATACTTGATAAGTTTATTTATTACAATATTGCTTAAGACAAACCACCTCTTTTCAAACTGTGACTGTTTTTTTTAATGTTCATTCTAAAGTGTAAAATATTCATTATTTCTCAGACCTTTTTGTCCGTCAGCAAGAACAACAAAATTAACATGATATTTGACCCTGTAAAAATCTGTATTCTGATTTAATGTCATTTTGTTGATAGGATCCAATCTGTGGAACCATATACATTTTAGGTAATGCAGGAAGAAGTAACAGGGTAAGTAAAGTTACCAGCATTCTCATCATCTATCAGGTGAAACATGTACATTTATTTGTAGTTTGGTGTAATGTTTAATTAAAGCATATTATGTTCTAAAAATAAGATTTTGTTTTGGACTTTGTGATTAACTTTGAATAATGTTATAAACTTATTTATTTGTTCATTATGTTAAAAAGATCATCAGTGACGCCAGTTTGAATCCTTAGAACAAAGACAGGTTTTCTTCTATTTATTTTTTCAGTTTTAATCATGTTTTCCTATATATGATATAATGTGTGTGTGTATGTGTATATATATTATATATATATATATAAATATGTATGTGTGTGTGTGTGTGTGTGTGTGTGTGTGTGTGTGTGTGTGTGTGTGTGTGTGTGTGTGTGTGTGTGTGTGTGTGTGTGTGTGTGTGTGTGTGTGTGTGTGTGTGTGTGTGTGTGTTTAACATTGTTCATGTAGGTTGTCTACAAACCGGAAGGTTGGTGGTTCAATCCCCGGTTCCACTTGACCAAGTGTCGAGGTGTCCATGAGCAAGACACTTAACCCCAGCTGCTCCCGACGAGCTGGATGGCGCCTTGCATGGTTGACACCGCCGTCGGTGTGTGAATGGGTGAATGTGAGGCAAAATGTAAAGCGCTTTGGCGGCCATTGGGTCTGTGAAAGCGCTATATAAATGCAGGCCATTTACCATCAAAGGATAGCAGTATGTCAGATTGTTGAGCCGGAGCAAGACATTGCAATACAGTTTCAGTACCCTGATGGCACCAGGAAAACAAGGACATTTCTTGAGTCTCAACCAGTGGCGCCCCCAGAAAATTTTAATAGGGGTGGCCAGAGGAAGCCATAGCAAAATCTTGGGGTGGCACCAAAAACAAACAAAAAATTCAGTGTAATGCGTGTTATACTTGTTTACGTTTGTTTCTGGTTAATGTAACAATATGACTTTAAAGCCGCAGTCCTTACCTTTTTTTGGTTACATTTTTTTTAGACAAGTCAACAAAATCAGTCTTTTTTTCTGATTTGTTCAATGTATGGATCTGTTTTTGCTATGGATCTGTCAGTCATCTCAATTTCGTGAATGATTCCCAAAACAATAATTTAGCAGATTAAAGACCAGCATCATCATCTTCATTTTCTGGTGCCATCGGCTGATAACCTTCAACAGCACCTTTGGTTTTTGTCGTCTGTATACAGCGCAACAGAGGCGCACTGGAGTGTAGCAAATTTATATTGTCCATCCATCCATCGTCTTCCGCTTATCCGGGGCCGGGTCGCGGGGGCAACAGTCTAAGCAGAGATGCCCAGACTTCCTTCTCCCTAGCCACTTCCTCCAGCTCTTCCGGGGGGACACCAAGGCGTTCCCAGGCCAGCCGGGAGACATAATCCTTCCAGCGTGTCTTAGGTCTTCCCTGGGGTCTCCTCCCAGTGGGACGTGCCCGGAACACCTCCCCTATTATTTAGTCTAAACGCCTGTTAATAAAAATGACAGGAAAACACAACAGATCAAATAAAACACAACAAAGCTATCTCACCTAAATGTTTGCTCACTCAGTGTGTTTTTATATTGGGATAATTATGTTATAATTGCACAAGATACAGTGGTATGAAAAAGTTTGGGCACCCCTGTAAATTTTCATGATTTTCTTTTATAAATCAATGGTTGTCTGGATAAGAAATTTCAATCAAATATATCATATAGGAGACAAACACAGTGATATTTGAGAAGTGAAATAAAGTTTATATGATTTATGGAAAGTGTGCAAGAATTATTTAAACTAAATTAGGCATGTGCATAAATTTAGGCACCCTTGTCATTTTATTGATTTCAATACATTTAGCACTAATTATTAGAACTCAAAATTGGTTTTCTAACCTCAGTGACCCTTGACCTCCATACACAGGTGAATCCAATCATGAGAAAGGGTATTTAATGAGGCCAATTGTAATTATTTATTTTATTTGCATCTTCTCTGAAGAGTGGCAACATGGGAGCCTCAAAACAACTCTCAAATGACCTGAAAACAAAGATTGTTCAACATCATGGTTTAGGGGAAGGATATAGAAAGCTGCCTCAGAGATTTAAGCTCTCAGTTTCAACTGTGAGGAACATTGTGAGGAACATTGTGAGGAATTGGAAGACCAGAGGCAAAGTTCTAGTTAAGGCCAGAAGTGGCAGACCAAGAAAGATCTCAGATAAACAGAGGCGCAGGATGGTGAGAACAGTCACAGTCAACCCACAGACCAGCTCCAAAGACCTACAACATCATCTTGCTGCAGATGGTGTCACTGTGCATCGTTCAACTATTCAGGATGGACGAGTAATGCGGAAAAAGCCTTTTCTCAGCACACGCCACAAACGGTGTCGTTTGAGGTATGCTCAAGAACATTTGGACAAGCCAGCTTCATTTTGGAATAAGGTGCTGTGGACTGATGAAACTAAAATAGAGTTATTTGGGCAAAACAAGGGGCGTTATGCATGGCGGAAAAAGAACACAGCATTCCAAGAAAAACACTTGCTACCTACCGTAAAATTGGTGGCGGTTCCATCATGCTGTGGGGCTGTGTGGCCAGTGCAGGGACTGGGAATCTGGTTAAAGTTGAGGGTCGCATGGATTCCATTCAATATCAGCAGATTCTGGAGAACAATGTCTAGGAATCAGTGACAAAGTTGAAGTTGCGCCGGGGCTGGATCTTTCAACAAGACAACGACCCAAAACACTGCTCAAAATCTACTAAGGCATTCATGCAGAGGAACAAGTACAACGTTCTGGAATAGCCATCTCAGTCCCCAGACCTGAATATTATTGAAAATGTGTGGTATGATTTAAAGCGGGCTGTCCATGCTCGTAAACCATAAAACCTGACTGAACTGGAGATGTTTTGTAAAGAAGAATGGTCCAAAATACCTTCCGCCAGAATCCAGACTCAAATTGGAAGCTATAGAAAGCGTTTAGAGGCTGTCATTTATGCAAAAGGAGGATGCACAAAATATTGAGTTAATTATTATTTTGTGGTGCCTAAATTTATGCACATGCCTAATTTAGTTTAAATAATTCTTGCACACTTTCCATAAATCATATAAACTTTATTTCACTTCTAAAATATCACTGTGTTTGTCTCCTATATGATATATTTAATTGAAATTTCTTATCCAGACAACCAATGATTTATAAAAGAAAATCATGAAAATTTACACGGGTGCCCAAAATTTTTCATACCACTTTAGCTTGTTTTGTAATATATTTTATAATGTAATCATTTCACAGTTAATCTCCAAATAAATGTAGAAACAACATAAAGATAGTATAAGTATATTTTAAATAATTGTTTAATGGCATCTTTTTATGAATGAAGGCCAGTATCACTGATAACAATACTGCTACTGATTTCTTCAATTATTATTATTTTTAAATAAAACAAACTAATTATCACTATTCATGTATTATTATTATTATTATTATTCACAGTAGTATTCATTGAAAGCTATCAATTTTAAAATTGATTAGGCTCCAAAAAATATCTTCACAATCTTCACATAAGCCCATAATAAATGTCATATTGACCTGTGCCTACCTGTCTACAGGTAGGAAATACACAGAAACTGAATAAAGTTATCAAACACTTTACAGTCTTCACTGCATAAATTATAAATTAAATATAGATTAATCCTTATTAGGGATGCACGATAATGGATTTTGGCCGATATTCGATATGCCGATATTTTCAAACTAATTTTGTCCGATGCCGATACCGATACCGATGTATACCATAAAACTTAAAATAATAGCCGAGTCCCAAATAGACCCCTGTCTCTTTTACACGTCTGGTGTGGCTACAGGTTTGGATAAATAAAGGCCGGTCTCAAATAGAGGCCACGTCTGTTTTTTAGTGTCGGGTTGTAGGTGTCACGAATCACACACAGAAACAGGAAGATCCAATAGCAGTATTTAATTAAGGGGTAATCCGTACTCACAACAGTCCAGGCAAAAGGTCAAAAGTCCAATAAGGCAATCCAAAATACAAAAGACAAACAGGAACGGAAGTGTGGGGACATTAAACAAGGACTCCGTGACAAACACTGAAACTGACAGGGTATATATACACAAGGGCTAATTAAGGTGACAAGAAACAGCTGAACATAATGAACACTAAGTGACAGACAGGATCATGGGAAATGTAGTGAGAATGTGGATGACACCGTGGGGAAGAGGACATCTAGTGGACACCAGGAATACACAAACCAGACACTGTGACATAATCCCCCCTCTACGGAGCGGCTACCAGACGCTCCAAGACCCACAAAAAAACAAAAACAAAACAAGAGTCCAGGCGGGAGGTAGAATGGTGGAGGATCAGGGGGAGGGATGGAGGGCCAGGACCATGAAGGGGAACAGGAACAGGGGATGACAATCTAACCGGCGGCCGTGGCGAAGCAGACAGTCCATCGGGCGGCCAGGGCGGAGACGACAGTCCATCTGGCGGCCAGGGCGGAGACGACAGTCCATCTGGCGGCCAGGGCGGAGACGACAGTCCATCTGGCGGCCAGGGCGGAGACGACAGTCCATCTGGCGGCCAGGGCGGAGACGACAGTCCATCTGGCGGCCAGGGCGGAGAAGACCCCTCGGGCGGCCAGGGCGGTGAAGACCCCTCGGGCGGCCAGGGCGGTGAAGACCCCTCGGGCGGCCAGGGCGGTGAAGACCCCTCGGGCGGCCACGGCGGAGACGACCACTCGGGCGACCAAGGCGGAACAGAGACAGACCCTGGCTCAGGAACTGGAACAGGCACCACCGGCTCAGGAACTGCAACAGGCACCACCGGCTCAGGAACTGCAACAGACACCACCGGCTCAGGAACTGCAACAGACACCACCGGCTCAGGAACTGCAACAGACACCACCGGCTCAGGAACTGCAACAGACACCATCGGCTCAGGAACTGCAACAGACACCGGCTCCACCGGCTCAGGAACCAGGGCGAGCAGCTCGGGCGGGGCCGGCAGGGCGAGCAGCTCGGGCGGGGCCGGCAGGGCGAGCAGCTCGGGCGGGGCCGGCAGGGCGAGCAGCTCGGGCGGGGCCGGCAGGGCGAGCAGCTCGGGCGGGGCCGGCAGGGCGAGCAGCTCGGGCGGGGGCCGGCAGGGCGAGCAGCTCGGGCGGGGCCGGCAGGGCGAGCAGCTCGGGCGGGGCCGGCAGGGCGAGCAGCTCGGGCGGGGCCGGCAGGGCGAGCAGCTCGGGCGGGGCCGGCAGGGCGAGCAGCTCGGGCGGGGCCGGCAGGGCGAGCAGCTCGGGCGGGGCCGGCAGGGCGAGCAGCTCGGGCGGGGCCGGCAGGGCGAGCAGCTCGGGCGGGGCCGGCAGGGCGAGCAGCTCGGGCGGGGCCGGCAGGGCGAGCAGCTCGGGCGGGGCCGGCAGGGCGAGCAGCTCGGGCGGGGCCGGCAGGGCGAGCAGCTCGGGCGGGGCCGGCAGGGCGAGCAGCTCGGGCGGGGCCGGCAGGGCGAGCAGCTCGGGCGGGGCCGGCAGGGCGAGCAGCTCGGGCGGGGCAGGCAGGGCGAGCAGCTCGGGCGGGGCCGGCAGGGCGAGCAGCTCGGGCGGGGCCGGCAGGGCGAGCAGCTCGGGCGGGGCGGCAGGGATGGCAGTTACCTCCGGGCTGGTCTCTGGGTTAGCACCCACCAGACGACCCGATGAAGAGGCTCCTCTCCTTCTCCTCCTCCGTCTCCGGACCACCGAAATCCGAACAGCAGACACTGGCTCCGACTCAGGAACAGCAGACACTGGCTCCGACTCAGGAACAGCAGACACTGGCTCCGACTCAGGAACAGCAGACACTGGCTCCGACTCAGGAACAGCAGACACTGGCTCCGACTCAGGAACAGCAGACACTGGCTCCGACTCAGGAACAGCAGACACTGGCTCCGACTCAGGAACAGCAGACACTGGCATGTCCAGGATCCGAGCCAGATGCTCCAAATAGTCCAACATACCCTTGGCGGCCCCACAAATGGGCATCTCTAGACCAGTCTCAAACTGGGCAGACGGGACGTGAACAGTCTCCGACTGGGCAGTCGTGACGTGAACAGTCTCCGACTGGGCAGACGTGACGTGAACAAACTCTGGCTGGGCAGACGGGACGTGAACAAACTCTGGCTGGGCAGACGGGACGTGAACAAACTCTGGCTGGGCAGACGTGCGTTTTCCCCTTCTCCGCCCGCGATGGCGAGATGGTGGCTCTAATCCGTCCCTCACCAGTCCAGGGACGAAGGGGGGCCAAGGTGGAGGGTGGTGTTGGCCTTGATCTCGACCACCTCCTCCTCTGTGACCTCCCCGGGTCCCACGAAAAATGGCTAGGCGGGTCCCCTCAAAACAATCCCTCCTCTCCCGCTCGATGGCTGGGGAAGAGAAGTCGGAACACATACCGCTGGATCCTTGCATTGTGACGGAGTCCTTCTGTCACGAATCACACACAGAAACAGGAAGATCCAATAGCAGTATTTAATTAAGGGGTAATCCGTACTCACAACAGTCCAGGCAAAAGGTCAAAAGTCCAATAAGGCAATCCAAAATACAAAAGACAAACAGGAACGGAAGTGTGGGGACATTAAACAAGGACTCCGTGACAAACACTGAAACTGACAGGGTATATATACACAAGGGCTAATTAAGGTGACAAGAAACAGCTGAACATAATGAACACTAAGTGACAGACAGGATCATGGGAAATGTAGTGAGAATGTGGATGACACCGTGGGGAAGAGGACATCTAGTGGACACCAGGAATACACAAACCAGACACTGTGACAGTAGGCTATTAAATCTTCTAAAACCCATCAGATCGTCTGTTTAAGCCAGTTCTATGGTGCAGATTGGGCACGCAAGAGAGCCTGCACAGCTGTTAGCACAAGCAAGGCAGGCAGAGAGAGTTACGTGTCGCGTCTATGACAACTCATCGCACCGAGAAGCGCAGCGCAGCGCCGCGTCTATGACAACTCGAGGTATATTGAGACACCTAAAAGCTGTCACAAAGAACCGGCAAAGGTAATGATTATGAATATGTCAAATATAGAATATATCAAATATATGAATATGTCGGCTGCAAAGATGAAGTTGATGATGCTGACTCGCGATCTTCGCAGTAGCCTAGTGAACGCGCAAGAGAGAAATGCACATTTCATACGGATTAGGCTACATAGTTTTCTTTCGTTTTGAATTGTTCTGTTTTTAAAGTATGATTTAAAGCATTCTATAGATAATATATATAGCCTATTAGGTCTGTGAGGCAAGTAGGCTATGCTGAGTTTCGGTTCATTTATGAGACGAGCTCCAGTTCATGCGCCTCCCGTGTCGTGATATATTATCTGCTTTAGGCTACTTATTTATTGCAATTGGTTGATGAAACATTGATTAAAATTAAGATTAATACAAAACGAAATTCACTTTAAAGCTGCAGTCCGTCGTTTTTCCTCTTTGTCGCCATCTCTGTTAGAAATCTGCAATTGCAGTTATTCGCGGAATTATTAACTGTGCGTGGGTAGTAAATCGGCATGAAACAGCGCGGATGAACACAATGTATTGAGGCTGCCGCGTCGCTGTGGATACTGTAACGTTACTGTCATCAGCAATGTCAGAGTATACTTTTTGAAAGTGTCAACATTAGAATTTTCATCGGAAAATGTCATCTGAACAAGTAAGTAACATTCACTTTTGTTCTGACCAAATTCGGGGGGTGGGGGGAAGCATTGCAGTAGCTATATCATGCTGATTAAATCTAACGATTGCTTATATCACGTCAAAACGTGAAAAATATATTTTTTCTGTAGCCAATCTGAAGTCCGAAGTCTTTTGGGTTTTACAACTGGTGAATCTCCAGTTGTCACTGGTGATTGTCGCTTTAAACTTTCGGGATCCGCCATACCAATTGCTAAGCTAAACCTCCACCTCCATCATCCACACACGCTAGCCGGGGACTCCTTCTCTATGTGTACAGAAGTGACGTAATGACGGAAAGACATGCTCGAAATTCCCGCGGAAATCCACCAGTACCACTGGAATTAAAATCATTATTACAAGCTTACCGTTTTGAATCGAGGTAAGGCAAGCAGATCGTTTTGAACACTGGCTAGTTACGTTCTTTTTCAAAAATGTCTTTTTTGATATTTTTAAACCCAAAAAAGTGCCGGACTGCAGCTTTAAAGAAAGGCTTTGTGCTTTCTGATTGAGGTCTCTGATGAAGTTCTTGCAGTCTTTTAGAGACGATTTCAGAGCGGTCGCGTCCGTGACCGAGAACTGACACGTCCGTAACATTGTTTTTTCCTCATAAATGCGGACACGAAAAAATAAAATAAAATAAATATTTAATGTTCTGTGGAGAGCATAGTAGCTTGGAGAGCTTACATTAGTAAGTTACAGGACATTGTCTTTCAAAACATGACCTGCGCGAAAGAGAAAAAAAATTGCGTCATTACCCAGCACTTCTAAAAATGCACTTCCCAATGCGTCTCTGTCCCCAGCGCATTTCAAACCAAACTGACCCATGCTCGAAATGCCTCCATGTTGGAAGTTTATGTTGCTGGCGCTCATGCTACGTTCACGGTCGTCACGTGCGCATAGGAAAAAGGCCACCCTATTGGCAAGGCTCATCGGCAGAAATATTCATATCGGCCGATGCCGATGATGGTCATTTTAAGCTGTTATCCTCCGATACCGATGTTGTGCCAATATCATCGTGCATCCCTAATCCTTATTAAAGCTACAAGCGTTCTTTAGTCAAGAGCAGTGAGTAATTTTCTCTGTTCCCTGTGTTCTGTGATTCTGCTGTCACTGCTGCACATGTGGATCTCACACGCGTCCCATTTACTCAAAACTCTTAACGTTAATTTAAGACTTTACTTAACTAATTTAAGACTGCTCTCATGAGGATACTCAACAAAACGGACATTTTGGCATAACTGTGTGTCATTCATTCAAGCGCGAAAGATAAGTCAATTCTGGCGCGCGACGGATGCTGCAAAAAATGGATGCTGCGTTAATTGCATTAAATATATGTAACGCGTTAAACTGAAAAACATTAATCGCATGCGTTACTGTTGACCGCACGGACATAACCGATGTGTTTATGTGAATATGCGGCAAGACAAACGTTGTGACAATGTTTTCATGTGTAGTTGACCGTAAGCGCAACAAGCCATGAAAAAGAGGCAGCTTTATGTGGACGTACGTTCAATGAAGCACGGGAATAATATCAGGCGCAACCACCGCAATTCAACGAACGCCGAAAACATATGATTTGCATTGTTATTATAAATTTGTGTGCATTATTTGTTGTTATTAGAGACTTCCGACGATCCGAGGTTGATGGTACAGTACATGTATTTTTTTTACACCAGGGCTCCAGACTAACTTTTTTCCCTAGGTGCACAGTGGCCCCTAACTGAAAATTTTAGGAGCACAACCAGGAAATTTAGGAGCACACACCGTAAATCAACATACTAACCAAATATTCACATTTCTACTAATTTCCAGTGTATTACTAATAAATACTTTGATAATAGATGCAGAAATTACAATGCCTTTGCGCTCTGATTTAACGTTACAGCCTCTTGTCTTCTAAAAGCAACCGGCAATTGATTTATTAACACCGCATACTCTATGCTTTGTTATTAAATAGAGTATTGTGTTTAAACTGTGAAGTGCCTGCACTGTCGGCAAACTTCGTGTTCCCCGCAGTTATGGGGTAGCGACTGCAACATTCGCAGTTCATGGTATTCGTCTCCTTACAGTACTACCTCAACCAGCTGAATTCTCGCAGCCAGTCTTCCCGAAAATGGTGGGTTCGGCCTTTTTTGCCACTAAACCTCTCACTCTGAATCATCATCCGACTGTGACACTGTACTAGGGCTGCAACATTTCAAATAGCTCACAGTTCAGTTAGTATCACGGTTTTAGGTTCACGGTTTCGGTATGATTTCGGTGTTATGTTCAGGGGAAAAAAAGACTACTGTCAAAAAAATTAAGAAATAATCTAACCACAAGCAAAAGCACAAATAAATACAATAGAGCAAAGATAGCCTAGCCTACTAATAAAATAAACTATGCTTTTCAGGTAGGTCTAACATTAGTTTTCAGGTACAGAAATTGAATAAAATAATCAAATGTAAAATAACATTGCATATTTGACTGTATAAATTAAAGATGAATCCTTATTAAAGTTACAAAAGCTATTTAATTCAGAGCTGATTCAGTAGGCCTACACCGATACTGTGAGTGTCTTTCTTCATACATGTTCACTTAAGGCATAACAGATACTATGTCTGCTAGGATACTCATCAAGACGGACATGTTGACATACTTTTTGTGTGAATTTGTCCATTCAAGAGCAAGACTTGAAAGATAACTTGAAAGATAATATTTGCGCGCTGTCCGAGATGAGTAACCTACGCATACACATAGACACACACGCGCGCGCGCGCACACACACACACACACAGACGCGCGCACAAATCTAGACGCGAGTTCTCTTTCGCGTCTTGCTCTTGAATGTTTGCATTGGCAAAATAAATGAGTTTAGTTTAAACACCGATGGTAACATCTGCAGTTCAGGTCTCGCCTGCGCTCGTGCGCTATCAACTCCCGGGTGATGACGGCGTAAATGACAGGTCATGTTCGAGCATTTGGCACTCACATTGAACAATGCACAAAGAGTAATCGTTTTCTTCACGTTTTTTTATTATTATCGCTGTTGTAATGTTTTATTTGAGAAGCCAGCAAGTGAATTTAACTGGCACACTAGCCGCAGAACGAGTCAATAGTTTGCTTGCTCGTGGCTCAGACGCACATAGCAGGTTGTGATATTTGTCTCCGTCTCCTTCCTACAGACGTTTAAACGCGCGCTCGATTATCTCTAGGACCCTCCCCCTCCACACATTAGCCACTTACAGTGGCCATTCCCTATTCTTCTTGCACTGCCACACATTCCGGATTCATTGATAAGCCCCTTCCACGTTTAACGTGTAAAAAAAAAAAAGTAAAAAAAAGGGACTAATTTACTGGTCGCACATGTGCGACTGGATGTAAAATTCAGTCGCACACTCTCAAATTTTGGTCGCAAAATGCGACCAATTGGTCGCAGTCTGGAGCCCTGTACACATTTTAGTAATTTTAAATAGTTTGATAATTTGAGTTCCCTTTCGTCCAGGAAACTCCGACGTACGTCGGGTTACCCTGACGAAATTGGGATCACGCTAGGGAGCCTATTACCTTCGAGAAACTAACAAAAAGCCAATGAACATTGGCATGCAACATTTGCATTCCGCGGACCCGCCCGTCAGCGCGGGTATAAAGCCGGAAGTAAACATTGCATCATCGCCTTTCGCTTCGGAGCCTCAGTTACTACTGTTGACTACCTAAGCCTTCCAGAGAACAACAACCAAATCTTACCGGGAGAGCAGAATCGCTGGTGTGACGGCGCGGTGCAGTGATCTTCGCCTTCAAGCAGCAAAGGGTTGCAGTTTCCCCCGCCTGTCTGCTGCGGTGGTCCCTCGGCGCTTCGGCGTTCTCTCTCTCTCTCTCTCTCTCTCTCTCTCTTGTTTTTCTCTCTCTCTTTTCTTTCTAAAAGAGCTGGCGGGTGTTTCGCGTCCTTTTCAGGATGTCGACTCACCCGTGCGTTTCTGGATGCGGTAGACTTCTCCCTCCGGATGATGGCCATCAACACTGTCTTGCATGTTTGGGCTTAAACCATGCTGAGGCAGCGTTGTTGGATGAGTCATGCTCTCTCTGTGGGAGCATGGCCATCGCGACGCTCCGCTCGAGACTGAGATCCCTGAAATATGGGGGAGTCCCTTCGGAGAATGCTCGATCTAGTTCGTCTGTCGGTTCAGTTCGACAGGCGGCTACTTCGGTCATTCCCGTTGGTGAGCGTATGAGGGTTACAGTGCGGAATGTCTCGTGTGGTGAAATATCTTCGCGAGCTTCCCACTCCTCTAGTAGCTCGCTGCCAGCGGCGCTTCCGGCTGAACTTCCGGGGCCGTCCCGCACGGTTCCGGTTGTTTCCTTTGGAGCGCCCCCGGAGGACCAGATGTCTATCGCGGCATCGGAAGAGGAGCAATCATCTTCGGGTGAGGAGTCAGCGGGTCTACCCCCTTCGGGTGTGGTGGCTGCAGCTGACGCTGATCCCGAGGTGGTTGCTATGCTCGAAAGGGCGGCCGCGAATGTGGGACTCGAGTGGAACCCTCCGCCCGGGCCCTCGCATTCGCGGCTTGATGATTGGCCTGCTGCGGTACGTGCGGATGCCCCGCGTACCGCTCCAGTGCCTTTCTTCCCCGAAGTGCATGAGGAGTTGAGGAAGTCCTGGTCGGCGCCTCTGGCGTACCGGCGGGGGCCTCCTCGCCCCTCCCTCTTCACCACCCTTGACGGCGGGGCGGCGCACGGGTACGAGGGAATCCCCACAGTGGAGCGGTCTATCGCGATGCAGCTGTGTCCGAAGACCGCTTCCACCTGGCGGGGTGCCCCTTCACTCCCCTCCCGCGCCTGTAGGTTCTCCTCGGGTCTAACCGGGGAGACCTATAAGGCGTGTGGAGACGCCGCCTCCGCCATGCATGCCATGGCTCTGCTTCAGGTCCACCAGGCCAAAGCACTCCATGACCTGCAGGGGGGTGGTCCCGACCCAGCCTTGCTGCAGGAGCCTCGTGCGGCGACCAACTTCGCTCTACGGGCGACGAAGGTTACCGCACGTTCGCTGGGTCGGGCGATGTCCACGCTTGTGGTCCAGGAGCGCCACCTGTCGCTTACCCTTGCGGATATGCGGGAAGCCGAGAGGAACAAACTTCTCGACTTCCCCGTGTCCAAAGGGGGCCTCTTCGGCGAGGCGGTGGATAACTTAGCCCAAGAGTTTTCCGCCGCCCAGAAGCAGTCGGAAGCTATGCGGCATGTCCTGCACAGGAGGAAAGCCGCTGCTGGCCCAACTCCTGTTGCTGTACAGCCTCCGGCCGCTCGTCGCCGAGGTCGTCCTCCTCCGGCCGCTCCCCCTCCAGGCCAGCAGCCTCAGCCTGGGGGACGGAGGTCGGGCCGTAAGAGGGCGACCCAGCCCGCTCCGACGCCACCTGCACCTTCCAGGAAGAGGAGAGGTGGACGTCGTTCCTGATGCGGGCGACCTGGAACTGGATGCTGCTGCTCTTCGGGAGGCGGTCCCTATTCGCCTCCTTCCCCCGGGGGAGGGCCGGGTGGAGAATCTTTTGTTTGTTTGTGTTCCGCCACTGACACAGTCAGTGGTACTCACTTCCTCAATAAAAGAGCAGTTTCTGTATCCTTTTCCAGGTCATCCACGGCCGAGACTGTCGGGCACGGGGGGTCGCAGCGGCGGCGCGTGTCATCTCAGTGCGACACGGCCCCCGCTCCCCTCTCCCCAGCCTGCGGGTAGCGGCCACGCGGAACCCTCCGCGTCGCCCCGGCCTACGGCTGGCCACGGAGGCGCAGAGACGGGGTTGCGAGGAGTCAGGGCCTCGTTCCTCGTCTCTCCCCATCCCCTCGCCACGGGGCGGCCCGCAGCAGAGGGTACACGAAGAACCCTCTCTGCCGTCTGCCCCCCGGAGTGGACAGGTAGGTGTCAGTACCTGCGCCCAGACCCCACTCGCGGTCGCCACGTCGTCGCTGGAGCCGGGTCCCTGTCCCCCGCCCTGCTGCCCCTCCGCGGGTACGCCGGTGGTTCGGGTGGGTCTACTCGCTCGGTTCCTGGAGGCCTGGCTAGCGCTTCCAGCTCCGTCCCGGTGGATCCTCCGCACCATTCGGCTCGGCTACGCAATTCAGTTTGCCCGCCGGCCTCCCAGGTACAGGGGCATTCTCTTCACCCATGTGCGGTCAGAGGATGCCCCTGTCCTGCGGAAAGAGATTGATGTCCTGCTGGCGAAGGACGCGATCGAGCCGGTCCCTCTTGCCGAGATGAGGTCCGGGTTTTACAGCCCCTACTTCATTGTACCCAAGAAAAGCGGTGGGTTACGACCGATCCTGGACCTGCGTTCCTTGAATCGGGCCCTGCACAAACTCCCCTTCAAGATGCTCACGCAGAAGCGCATTTTCGAATGCATCCGTCCCCGGGATTGGTTTGCAGCAATCGACCTGAAGGACGCTTACTTTCACGTCTCGATACTTCCTCGACACAGACCGTTCCTGCGGTTTGCGTTCGAGGGTCGAGCGTATCAGTACAGAGTCCTGCCCTTCGGGCTGGCCCTGTCCCCCCGTGTCTTCACGAAAGTCGCGGAGGCGGCCATTGCTCCCATGAGAGAGCAAGGCGTTCGCATCCTCAATTACCTCGACGACTGGCTCATTATAGCTCACTCTCGGGATGTTCTGTGCGAACACAGGGACATGGTGCTCCGGCATCTCAGTCAGTTGGGTCTTCAGGTCAACTGGGACAAGAGCAAACTCTGCCCCACGCAGAGGATCTCTTATCTCGGTATGGAGCTGGACTCGGTCGCCCAGACTGCGCGCCTCACAGAGGAGCGCGTCCAGTCAGTGCTCACCTGCCTCAGGTCTTTTCGAGGCAGGACAGCGGTTCCACTGAAACAATTTCAGAGGCTCCTGGGGCATATGGCGGCCGCAGCGGCGATTACACCGCTCGGCCTGTTACATATGAGACCGCTACAGCGCTGGCTTCACGATCGAGTCCCGAGGTGGGCGTGGCAGAGTGGCACGTTCCGGGTCCAAGTGACCCCGCACTGCCGCCAAACCTTCTCCCCGTGGTCGGACCCTGCGTTCCTTCGGGCTGGAGTGCCCCTGATCCAGGTTTCCAGGCATGCTGTGGTTTTCACAGATGCCTCTGCCACGGGGTGGGGGGCCACGTACAAAGGGCATGCAGTCTCGGGTCTGTGGACGGGGCCCCAGCTGCATTGGCACATCAACTGCCTGGAGTTGCAAGCAGTACGTCTAGCTCTGTGTCGCCTCGTAGGGGTTCTCAGACACAAGCACGTACTGGTCCGTACGGACAGCACTGCGACCGTTGCGTACATCAACCGTCAAGGTGGTCTACGCTCCCGTCGTATGTCGCGACTCGCCTCCCACCTCCTCCTATGGAGTCAGAAGCATCAGAGGTCGCTTCATGCCGCTTACGTGCCGGGGGCTCTCAACCGTGTGGCCGACGAGCTTTCACGGTTCACCCCCCTGCCCGGAGAATGGCGACTCCATCCCCAGGCGGTCCAGCTGATTTGGAGTGTCTTCGGAGCGGCACAGGTCGACCTGTTCGCCTCTCCGGACACGACCCATTGCCAGTGGTTTTACTCCCTGTCCGAGGGGACCCTCGGCACGGACGCCCTGGCTCACAGCTGGCCCCGGGGCCTACGCAAATATGCGTTTCCCCCAGTGAGCCTTCTTGCGCAGACTCTGTGCAAGGTCAGGGAGGAAGAGCAGCAGGTCTTGCTGGTGGCGCCGTACTGGCCCACCAGGACTTGGTTCCCAGAACTCATGCTCCTCTCGACAGCACCTCCTTGGCCGATTCCTCTGAGGAAGGATCTACTTTCTCAGAGACGGGGCACTCTACGGCACCCGCGTCCAGACCTCTGGAAACTCCATGTCTGGTCCCTGGACGGGACGCGGAGGTTCTGAGTGGTCTGCCACAGGCAGTGGTAGACACTATCGCTTCCGCTAGAGCCCCCTCTACGAGGCGCCTCTATGCGTTAAAGTGGAACCTGTTCGTCGCTTGGTGCTCCTCCCGTCAGGAGGACCCCCGAACTTGCCCGATCGGTGTTGTGCTTTCTTTCCTGCAAGATGGGTTGGAGCGTAGGCTGTCCCCTTCAACCCTCAAAGTGTATGTCACTGCCATTGCGGCGCATCACGATGCAGTTGACGATAAGTCGGTGGGAAAGCACGACCTGGTCATCAGATTCCTGAAGGGTGCTAGGAGGTTAAACCCTCCTCGCCCTGTACACTCCGTACCCCCTTGGGACTTGACTCTGGTACTGAGAGCTCTCCAGAGTCCTCCCTTTGAGCCTTTGCTGACAGTAGAGCTTGATATCCTGTCTATTAAGACAGCGCTCCTGTTAGCATTGGCTTCTTTTAAAAGGGTCGGGGATCTGCAAGCATTTTCGGTCGACGAATCGTGCCTAGAGTTCGGGCCGGGCCTGTCCCACGTAACACTGAGACCCCGCCCCGGATATGTGCCCAAGGTTCCTACCACTCCGTTTAGAGATCAGGTAGTGAATCTGCAAGCGCTGCCCCAGGAGGAGGCAGACCCAGCCCTAGTTTTTCTCTGTCCCGTCCGCTCCTTGCGGTGTTACGTTGACAGAACGCAAAGCTTCAGGACCTCAGACCAGCTCCTTGTCTGTTACGGAGGCCGGCAGAAGGGGAAGGTCGTCTCCAAGCAGAGGTTAGCCCACTGGATAGTGGATGCCATCACCCGAGCCTATGAGGCTCAGGGTGAGCCTTGTCCCCCCAGGTTGCGCGCTCACTCAACTAGAGGTGTTGCCGCTTCCTGGGCGTTGGCTCAAGGCGCCTCGCTGACAGACATTTGTAGAGCTGGGGGCTGGGCGACACCTAACACGTTTGCTAGGTTCTATAACCTCCGTGTGGAACCGGTTTCCTCCCGGGTTCTGGCTTCGTCCAGTGGGTCGAGGGAATAGGTTGTGTCGGCTTGCTGCACCACTCTGTAAATCAGATAAGTGCGTCTCTTCCGCTCCGCTGGCACCCTAAGTGGTAGCCTCGTTGAGTTCCTCCATCACCCCCCCGGTGCCCGGCGTGGCGGACCGCCGGCGCCAGGTTTGCTCCTCTAGCAAGAGTTGTCTAGCAGACTGGGTGTTCAGTGGTCTTGAGTACCGCTTTTGCCACGTGCAGTCCAGCCGTGTCTTCCCCCGACGGACTCGCTCCATCGTCCTTGTTGAATGTGCTCTCAATTCCAATGGTTGGGACCATCTCAGGGACTCCATATGTTCACTATATGAATCCATATGAGTATTCCAGGCCAGTTCAGGCATTCTGGTTTTCCGCAGTGTGCCTCCCCCCCCGGGGGTTGAGGTACGCTTCCCAGTGTTATCCAATGTCCTCTGTGTGGGTCTTGCGGAACAGCAGTGGATTCCTAGCAGCCCCCGAAAATTATTCGAAACTGCTGTAGGGCGGCTTAGCTGGGCACTGGAAGGGGCCAGCACCATGGCGTTTTATTAGGGATCCCAATTTCGTCAGGGTAACCCTCATGTGTTGTAAAGGATCTGTTTGCCTTTGCTGGGTCAGACGACATGGCCAGTGAAGTATTCCGTGTACAGCTGTCATGGTTACCGAACACTATACTTAGCACTGTTGATGGTAGCCTCTCAGATCATGAAATTAGTAGGCCCTCAACCTTGTATGTGCTTTGGATGTCAGTTGTTCAAATAGAGGTAAGTTCAACTTTAAAACATCAAAGTTTTTTCTAAAAGTGAAAAAAAAAAACTTATGGCGATATTATTATAATGCATTTTAGGAACTAATTGCATCCAGTGTTGAATCTTCAACTGACCAACTGCTACTCAGGACTTAGTTGGACTCAGGACTGAGTAGGACAAGCTGCTACTCAGGACTTAGGAAGCATCCCGATTCCCATCCATTCCAGTGATCAGGATGTGGGGTTTTCCAACACAGTCGCAGGAAGCATCCCGAGTCCCATCCATTCCAGTGATTAGGATGTGGGGTACTCCAACACAGTCACAGGAAGCATCCCGAGTCCCATCCATTCCAGTGATCAGGATGTGGGGTACTCCAACAGTCACAAGAAGCATCCCGAGTCCCATCCATTCCCGTGATCAGGATGTGGGGTACTCCAACACAGTCGCAGGAAGCATCCCGAGTCCCATCCATTCCAGTGATCAGGATGTGGGGTACTCCAACACAGTCGCAGGAAGCATCCCGAGTCCCATCCATTCCAGTGATCAGGATGTGGGGTATTCCAACACAGTCGCAGGAAGCATCCCGAGTCCCATCCATTCCAGTGATTAGAATGTGGGGTACTCCAACACAGTCACAGGAAGCATCCCGAGTCCCATCCATTCCAGTGATCAGGATGTGGGGTACTCCAACAGTCACAGGAAGCATCCCGAGTCCCATCCATTCCCGTGATCAGGATGTGGGGTACTCCAACACAGTCGCAGGAAGCATCCCGAGTCCCATCCATTCCAGTGATTAGGATGTGGGGTACTCCAACACAGTCACAGGAAGCATCCCGAGTCCCATCCATTCCAGTGATCAGGATGTGGGGTACTCCAACAGTCACAGGAAGCATCCCGAGTCCCATCCATTCCCGTGATCAGGATGTGGGGTACTCCAACACAGTCACAGGAAGCATCCCGAGTCCCATCCATTCCAGTGATCAGGATGTGGAGTACTCCAACAGTCACAGGAAGCATCCCGAGTCCCATCCATTCCCGTGATCAGGATGTGGGGTAGAGCCCGACCGATATATCGGCAGGCCGATATTATCGGCCGATATTAGGCATTTTCCAAACTATCGGTATCGGCATTTATAATGGCCGATAAATGAATATTTAAAAAAATAAAAATTGAATTACAAAAAACGGACGAAACAGCCTTCAACCATGTCATGAGTGTTGGCGTTGTATAGTTTGTCAACCAGAATATTAAATGCGCTTCATGAGGCACACGCATTTCATGAGGCACGCGCGGTCTCTTGCGCTCTCTCTTGCGCTCTCTCTCTCTCTCCCTCTCTGCCGTGCACGCGCTACGCGGTTTGGAGCACAGTCTCTGTCTCGCGGGCGCGCTCGCTCTAGATTCCGGAGATTTTAACTAATTCGCGGGCATCAGTGAGCCACTATCAATATACGGGAGACTCTCGGAAATTCCAGGAGGCTATTTTTTTGGTGCCCCCTCAGCTCGATCTTGGTGCCCGCACAGCGCGTGGTGGGAGTGGCGGCACTGGTTAAGTGAGTTCATGGTGAGTTGGTCATGAGACATACATCGCTTGAATAACAATTAAAAGAACATCCCCATCAGTTCTATTAACTCAAATAAGCATGACAAAATTTGTGACTATCATGTCCAGTTTTGCTGCTGTTAAATAAGCCGAGAGTGAAGCGGAATTAGCTAGTAACGTTACGTTGTTACAGTGTAGTTGACTGACTGTCCTTTTAACTTTTGACAATGTGACTGAAGTATTTCTTTAATAGCGTGACAGTTATAGCAATGAGACATATCATCTCTCCTTGGCCTGTTATATTGAAAATGTATGTTTTACAATTTGCAGTAGGCTATATATTGAGAACATTCTACATTGTTTTAATTATATTTTGGTATTATTTATTTATTTTATAATTTATATTTATTTATTTTATATGTAGCTATACATTTAACTTATTTTAATTTATTTTTCTATTCATTGACATGGTTTTGTGGAATATTGAATTTGTTTGGTATAGCTCTTTTACTTTAACTTTAGTATTATAATTTATTTACAGACACATACTGTTAAAACCAGCTTCAACTGGAAGTAAGTAAAAGTGTTAAATGTTTAAAACCAGACTGTTTTTTGATCATTAAAAAATATATACTTTTGATGTGCAATTGTTTAGTCATTGAGACTGTAATCTAAGGCTTTTTTAAAACATAATCCATTCTGGAAAATGGTTTATACAGCCCACATACATAGAACAGGCAGATATTTGGCTATTGAATGTTGTGTAAGTGCAGTTTATAGGAAATGGGTCTAATATCCAGTTTATTTTCAAAATCAAAATATCGGCTTATAAATCGGCTCTTTTCGAGTTAATATCGGCATCGACCCCCAAAAATCCATATCGGTCGGGCTCTAATGTGGGGTACTCCAACAGTCACAGGAAGCATCCCGAGTCCCATCCATTCCTGTGATCAGGATGTGGGGTACTCCAACACAGTCACAGGAAGCATCCCGAGTCCCATCCATTCCCGTGATCAGGATGTGGGGTACTCCAACACAGTCACAGGAAGCATCCCGAGTCCCATCCATTCCAGTGATCAGGATGTTGGGTACTCCAACAGTCACAGGAAACATCCCGAGTCCCATCCATTCCCGTGATCACGATGTTGGCTTCTCCCCCTGCCCTGTTCCAGCTTTTTCTCTACCAATTGACAATTCTTCTCCCTTTATGCAACTGCATACTGGTTCTTCACCCTCGACACCACCATGGTCTTTGATTTCTTTTTTCCCCTTACTATTGCCACACCACCTCAGCAGTGAAAAATTTGCGCTGAAAAGGTATGAACAGGGTTATTTTTGCGGTTGACATTATTCAATATGCATTTGTAGGAGTTTTCCTTTCAGACGCAAGATTTATGGGAGGAGAATATTTTAAAGAAATCATGCAAGGTGATTTTCTAAGGTTTGCACTTTGCACAATCAATTTACTGGTATTTGCGCAATTATTTACGGGCCCAAAAAAAAGGTAAAAAAATCATGACTTAACTCATTTTGCACCTGTTTTGTCACACTCACATGATTATCAGCGGCTTTGCAGGTTTGTGACCCTAAGTTAATTTCTGTTATTCATAGATTGCGTTGGTCATTATGGAAATGATCTGCATCTGTGTTCTTTGATTTGCGTGCCGTCAATAGATAATCGCTTTCCACTCCCATCAGCTCTTTTATGGATTTGAGCTCTCACGCTAATTTGCATAGTTTAGTAAATCTGGCCCTAAGTTTAATACAGTTTGTTGTGTGGATTTGTGTCTAGACTAAGTTATGCAATTAAAAAAATACCTCCATTTGTGTACTTTATAGTGAAGTTTATGCATTAGATTCTGGAGATGAGGAGGATGTGGTCATGTTGACCTCACCTGTTTATCCTAACAATGAAATTGATGTAAGTATGCAACCATACTTTTAAAAAGCCATAATCATTTATGTTATTAAGTTTGTTTTTTGTTATTGTAATGACTTACGATTACGTTACTGCTGCTGACATCATCAGAACATTTTAGCGGGAAAATCTTAATTTGGAAGAAAGGGTGATTGTAGTGGCCAGAAGAAGGAAAATTCTGGATAGTACATATGTACTGCACTGAAAACTACCTACTTCGCATGGCACAAATCCCCACAAATCGAATTTGTAGGTGAAAGTTCTGATGACTATGGGGGACCTAGCAGATAATTTTTCAGGTTGGTCTTAACTATTTATCATATTTAATAATATATTTATCAAATATTATGTGATGTCTTTTTTATTATAGCAAATATACATGACCTCAGAGTACTAAAATATCAATATTACAGTAATATTGTGGCAGTGTTCCTTTTGTTGCTTGGCCAACTGTTTTGTACCTTGTAATGGACTTATTTTTTTTCTTAGCATAAGCTTTGAGATAATAAACAGGTAATTTTATATATGTGTATACAATTTTTAACTTAAATCAGTACTTCATGACCACATTTATTTGGTGTAACTGTGTATTAAAATTGGAAAATGAATAGTAAGCTGGCCACTATGGTCCAAATAAAACCTGACAGAGTGATACAAGATTATATTGTTTATTTTGCTATGATTACTATGCAACACTAACGTCAAGGGTCACATAAATAAATGAGAAGGGATCAATCACCATTAGGGATGGGAATTGATAAGGATTTAACGATTCCGATTCCATTATCGATATTGCTTATCGATCCGATTCCTTATCGATTCTCTTATCGATTCTCATTGGGTGAGGGAATAAGAACAAATTTGTTTGTTTGTATTAACTCGCTTTAATATCTGATCAGAAGACACAGCACAGAGCACATGTACACAAATTATGTGTAGCAACCTCAGAACAAACCTAAAAGTAGGTAAGCTACTTCTCAAAAGGAAAGTCCAGGGACCTATAGCCTAGGGCTGGGCACCGAGTCTCGATACTTTTTAGGTACCGACCGAATTGCCTCGATACTATCGAGTATCGAAAAATGACATGTTGTTCGGTTCCAGATTTCGATACCTAAGGAGTTAACTCGTCAACGTCAGTGCTCAAACAAATACATATGAAATGCACAACGACACACATAAAGTCGCTCACGCACATACACACAAACTCTATTCACACGAAACACGCGGAACTCTCCGCGCACACTCATATGAGACGCGCGCGCGCACGCACAAACTCTCGACACGCATACTTATAAGCCGCGAGCACACACACACACAAACTCTCCGCGCTCATATTCATATGAGACGCGAGCACACACACATAATACCTTAAAGATGTGGAAAAATCGATCAAAAGTGTGGGTACATTTCTCCAGGCTCGATGCCAACAGCGCGCGATGCAGTATTTGCGGTAAAATAATTGCTGCAAAGACCGGTACCACGACAAACATGATGAAGACCTTGACAGTGCACGGAGTAAACATAAGAGCAGAAAGTTGCTCCGTCTTCGACTGGTAAATGAAGAGATATCTTGTTGATCACTCCAGTGTTTATATTGCAATAAATAATAACCTACTGAATGTACACTGCCGTTCAAAAATGTGTTGGTAAGTCAGAATTTTTTTTCAGTAAGGATGCATTAAAGTTATCAAAGGTGACATTAAAACATGTGTAATGTTACAAAATATTTATGTTTTTAAATAAATGCTTTTCTATTGATTTTTTTATTCATAAAATAATCATGAAAAAAATTATCATAGTTTCCAAAATATTAAGCAGCAAACTGTTTTCATATTCTGAAGGGTCATGTGACACTGAAGTAATGATTTTGAACATTCAGCTTTGACATCACAGGAATAAATTAGATTTTGAAATATATTAGATACGATTTTAAATTGTAATACTATTTCACAATATTACTAAAGTTTTACTGTATTTTTTTATTCAAAAATTCAGCTTTGGTGAGCATGAGCGCTTTATAAAACATTTTTTATTCCTTTGTGCACTGGCTAAGGAGCATGAGTCAAACTGAAAAAATAAAACTAAATAAATAAAAAATAAAAGTTTTTCTGAGGTAATATGTTATGTAATCTTGTTAAAATAGATTTCATAAAATTGGTATCGAAAAAAGTATCGTTAGGAACCGGTATCGAAACTGAGGTATCGAAATTGGCACCGGATCGAAAGATTTTGAACGATGCCCAGCCCTAAGCCACAGTGTTTCTCAACCAGTATGCCATGGCACGCTAGTGTGTGTCTTGAAAGATTATCAAGAAGAGTTCCTTAGTGTCTTCGCATTCATTGGTCCAGACAAAAAAAACAAACAAAAAAAACCTGCCATTTATGTGCCATAAAAACGAAAAACACAGACTGAAAACAGTCAAGGAAGAGCTTGTGCCTTTTGGAATATTAACATTTGGTCAATATATGCTCATTTGGATTCAACCTGAAACAAAACGTGTGTGCGCTAGTGAGTGAGCGAGAGTGTGTGCGCTAGTGAGTGAGCGAGAGCGCTAGTGAGTGAGCGAGAGTGTGCGCGCGCGTGTGTGTGTGTGTGTGTGAGCGCGAAATAGTGTGTGAGTGAGCATGTGTGCGTTTGTGTGTGTGAGTGAGTGAGCGCGAGAGAGTGCGTGTGTGAGCGCGAGACAGTGTGTGCTTATGAGTGAGCGAGAATGTGTGCGTGAGCGCGAGATAGCGTGTGAGCGCTAGTGAGTGAGTGTATATGTGCGCGCGCGTGTGTGTGTGTGAGACGGCACGCGATGGCTGGTCGGAAAGCAACATGCGTCCCGTTAAATGCCTCATTATACTTCTGCGTCGAACTTCTGCCTCTGCCATGTTTGCCGCGTTCTGAATCAAAACAACGCAGCGCGTGCGTGACGTCATGACACATTTGCAACGAGCGGAACCGATACGCGGAATCGATACGCAGGCATGCTAACGGTTCCAAGGAATCGATTTACTGGGCACCGGTTCTGAAGAAGAATCGGTTCTCGGTTCCCATCCCTAATCACCATTTACCAACAGTTATATTTCACTTAAGTAAAGTATACATTTTAAGATCATAAAAAATGTCTTGACAAAATTACATGAGGCAGAGCATTTGGAAGCAAAACCTTATAAATGTGCACACAATATCAAAGTCCAGAGTTACCACAAATGTCCTTGGTCTATCACACCATTGTAGATGTTTAAGATGTTAGAAGAACATCATCCACGTTTGTTCAACAAGGGTTAATCCAAGGAAAAAGTGTATTTTCGTTCAGGAGTTCGGATATACTTCCACGTTGAAGATAATAACATAAGGAACTTGAACCAGTTGAGAAGCCCTCAAAATCAAGCAGATACCAAAACCCTCTGGTCAAAATAAAACAAACAATACAACATGAGGTTCAGCAAGCAAAATATCGCACTATAAACCTTTGTTAATGATAAAGAAACAAATAAATCAACTCACATTGAGATGTTGAACACAAATGTTCCTCAACAGGGTTTTCCAAATGAAAGCATGGAAAGAGCATGTGCTCTCAGCTAACATGTATCCCTAACTCACACTTCCCTCTTCCTTTTACTCTCTGGCCTGGAGAGATCTATGGGATAATGGCTCCCTAGCGCCCTCTAATGGCCGGGAGTGAAATTACAACTTGCATACTAACATAGGAGACAGGTAACAGTTTACTAGAACTGTTACACCCCCCCCCCTCTCAGAAGAAGGCCTGACCTGGCCGTAAAACCTTTTCAGATTTTCTACATGGTATGTCTCAACTTGTTTAGGTTCGGTTGACAGCTCAACTCTTTAGTTTACATTATTCAACTGTTTCAAAACTTTGGCAGGCCCATGCCACTTAGGAGCTAGTTTGGCCATAAAGGCATCCCTTGCATGAGACAACGGGTGAGTACAAACCCAGACGAGTTCCCCTTCCTGGAAGGTTTCTTGCCACCTCTTCAGGTTGTAGTACCTCTGTTGTCTGCTCTGGGCTCTCGTAACATTCTCCTTTACTCTCTCCAGAAGTGATTGCTGACGTTCAACAACATATACGCAGATTGGTCAGGATCAGGCGAACGATATTGGAATAGTTCAAGGGGTCCTTTCATCTTGCGCCCTAGAGCGATTTCCACTGGGGTATACTTTGTACTCTCCTGCCAAGCTGAATTGATTGCAAACCTGAACTAAAGATATCTTTGATAAGGATGTATGTTATCAAAGGTGTCTTAGCTGACCGCAAAGGGAACACCTCGACCCACTTGCTACAGTAATCCACAGAAACCAGTAAATACTCATTCAACTTTGTGCTCCTTGGAAATGGTCCCATAAGATCAATGCCCATCATATATCCAGGTTCTTTTACCGGAGTAGATTGAAGGGTTCCAGAAAGTTTGGATATATACGTGGCTTGTATTGCTGACAGGTTTGGCATCGTTTGCAGTGATCCCATACATCTCGCTGGATTTCTGGCCAGTACCCCACGTTGAGTAGTCTACGCAATATTTTCATGCGTCCAAGATGCCCACTTAAAGGATTGTCATGTGCAAACTGGAGAAATTGCTGTCGGAGATCCTTTGGGATAACTACTTGCAAAGTATGACCCTTTTGACTTTCAGGGACACATCTGAACAGAAAGCTGTTCTGTACAACATAATGGATACATTGGTGGTCGATAGGGTTAGCTTTGTTTCATCCCACAGAGGCTGCAATGATTGATCACTTTTCTGGCTTTGACCAGTTGATCGGTAAGTCTCCATTCACATCCTTTGCCCGGCATACCGCACCACTTCCCAGTGGCGCTCCCTCAGGCATTGCACGGGACAACGTATCAGGCACAACATTACATCTCCCTTTTCGGTACCTCACAGTGAAGTCAAATCTCTGGAGTCTGAAGAATAACACATTTTAAGAACCTATTTCATTTGAGGTATAAATGATGATTATTGAGTTTCCAGCATTTACCTGGATTCCTGGCAGTCCTGTTCTCTCTATTGTGAGTTAAATGAGTCCGATTACTTAAATCTTGCCCTTTGTCCTTTGCCCTGGCCCAGTCGTTGACTAGTTTAGCTGATTGGATCATTTGACTGATGAGATCAAGAAATCTCTTTGTAAATAAGCTGACTCATGCAGGCCACTGCATTTACAGACTTTGTTCTCATCACAAGATAAATCCCTCCCCCTTGGAAGGTATATAAATTACAATGTAAACTGCTTTAGATTCAGACTGTTTTGGAAAACTGCAGACGCACTCAATAAAGAATAACTTCTGCTTGAACGTGATTCCAACGTCTCCTGGTCTTTGCTTAGGAAGGAAAAGTTTCCTACAAGTCGGATAGCCCCCCTAGTAAGTCTTGATGTTGGACGAGGATGGTTGAATACCCAAGTGAGTGCGGCATGATCAGTAAGAACTTCAAAGGGTTTCCCTTCTAGGTATTGTCGCCACTTCTCAACCGCCCAGACTACAGCGAGGCATTCCTTCTCTGAAACGGGATATGTTTTTTCAGCTCCTTGAAGCAGACGGGATGCATAGGCGATGACATGTTCTCCCTTTTCCGAATCCTGAGTCAGTAAAGCCCCAAGTCCTAAGTCCCTAGCATCGGTCTGCACTTTAAATGATTTACTTGAGTTTGGGGGCACCAGAACTGGGGCCTTTTGTAGGGCATCCTTCAAATCTTCTAAAGAATGTTCGCACTCCTTAGTCCAGTTCCATGGTACACCCTTCCTCTTAAGTGCATGAAGTGGAGCAGCACGTTCCGAAAAATATGGAATAAATCGGTAATACCACCCAGCAAGACCTAGGAATCACTCAACTCCCTTAATATTTTTAGGCACAGGAAAATTCTTGACAGCATCCACTTTGGAATCCTCTGTCTTGATGCCTACCGCTGAAATGACGTGTCCTAGGAAAGTCAGTGATTTCCTTACCAATTTACATTTCCTACGGTTAAGGGTTAGGCCAGCTTATTCCAGGCCAACAAACACCTTCTTCAGATCCTGGAAGTGTTGCTGGATGTCCCTGGAGTACACGACAATGTCGTCTATGTACACGAAACAACATTTGCCAATAAGATCTTGTAGAACTTTGTTCATGAGCCTTTGGAATGTTACTCCAGCATTTTTCAACCCAAATGGTAGACGAACAAACTCATACTGGTTGTACTTTGTAACAAAAGCAGTTTTTTGGATGCTACTTTCATCCATCACCACTTACCAGTATCCAGTCTTGAGGTCTAGGGTACTGAATACAGTTGCTCCGTAGACAGACTCCAAGATCTCTTGTATCTGAGGCATGGGACAACCATCCAGTGGGGTTTTGGCATTTAGTGCTCGAAAATCCACACATGAACGTATATCCCCATCCTTCTTGGGCACTAGCACTACTGTAGCTGCCCATGGGGAAACAGATGGTCGTATTATACCTTTATTCAGCATGGCTTTGACTTCCTCATCAATGAAGCTTTGCTTATTGATTGGAACGGGATATGCTCTTTTCCGTACTGGAACGGGGTCATTAGTTATAATCTGGTGCTTAACCCTCTGGGGTCTAAGGTGTTTTTGGGGTCCTTGAGATGTTCTGACATGCCCTGACATTTGTGCTTTTTTTCAGTTGCTTATAAACATATTAATGGCAAAGGTGTAATTACACTCTATTTATCAAAAACAGGGCTACCATAATATGTGAGCAACATACATGTACATGTTTGTATTTTTGAGAGAATAATGTTTATGCATGGTTATTAAAAAAATAATAATAATTAAAGTGTCTGAAATAACGCCACAAAACGCATAGTAAATGTGTTCACAATACTTTTGAGTAATGGAAGTTGTCGCCTAGAGTTTTTCCTTCAAAATGATCTGAAAATAATCCTGCCTAATCATTCACATAAAACAATACATTGATTTACATTTTGTAAAACACTTTTTGTTTGGAAAGACAATATGCGCAGGGGCGTGGACGATCCAACACCATCATGAATAATAAGTGGTTCACACCTGAGAAGATAATGACCCTGCATAATGAGCTTGCATAATGAGCCTTTCATTCAGGTGTGTCACACAAGAAAGTAAATAAATACATATATATTTAAAATCCAAGTTAAAGTCAAAAGCACATTTTTAGTACATAGTCATACCTGGAAACAAATCCTGTTCAAATAAGCTATATGAGCCATTCTACAGAATTGGTTCAAAGTTAGATTTGGAAACTTTTCCTTTTTTTTCACAATTTTTTTTACACATGCAAATTGTATAATATCCAAGGTAAACATTTCTAGTAATTGTGCAGTTAATTCTCATACTGTATTTTCAGAAAGTTTTGGAATACATCCTCTGCACAAATGTGTCACTAATAAAAAACAATAATAAATAATTTAATGAGAAGGCTTATATTGACCTATTAAGATTATTTTACATCTACCTTGAAAATATTTTTTTTGCTATTTTATTAAAAAGTGTTCACATGTAAATCAACAACAATTACAATTTTAACAATATTTCAAGTGTAATATTTATTTTTTTAAAGTATACATTTTATCATACATATTTCAAAGTTAAGGATTCATTAGTTTGATATAGCCTAACGTTACATTGGAACAAACACTATAACATCTGTTATAGATGTGTTTATTTTTGACAAAACATACTAGGCTATATATTTAACATATGAGCAGAAACTGGCTAACAAAAGCTTATTTGATGTCTATTTTACAGTAAAAACTTTATAGTCTATCCAAAACTAGTCACAACTAGTAGCAACACCGCATATGTGCCATTCATTCATCACACACAGAAACGCGATTCATATCACAGTCTTTTTGCGGTTTACAGATACTATTCCATATCGCGATTAGAACAAAGCATATAAGAATAAAAAACTTACTACTAATCCTCAACTGGATCCATTGCTCCTCGAAGTGAAACCAGCACTTCTGAGGTAAATTTCCCAGGATTATTCCTCACAGCCTCGCAAGATGACACATAGTACATTCATCTGATTAAACTGTTTTATCGAGCTGATGTGGCCGGTTTGCATGTATTCCCTCAGATCATTTGCGTTTGAATAGCGCGCTTTCTGTGGGCGTGGTCACATTAAAAGATAACTAGCTATAATGAGCTGAAATGAGAACTCGCTCTTTTTATATAGATTACATAAACAGAGAATATTTGCTTTAGTTTTGAATTAGATAATTTAAAAGTACACACTTAAATGATTATGAAGATATATTGCTCATGCTATTCGCTGAGTTTTGTTTAAGTTTATAGACGTGCTCCAGAAAAAAAGTTCACGGAGAAAGCACACACTGTTTATTTTCTTTATTTTACAAAAGCACAATGTTTTATTTAGTTTGTAAGTGGACACATAAAAAAGTAGTCATTTAACAGCTTATTTTTTCATATTTCTTAAGTCTGTGTGACCAAAAATGACGGAGTATTTTAAAGGGCACCTATTATGGAATTTTGAAATTTACCTTTCATGTAGTGTGTAACATAGATCTAAGTGAACAAAAACATCCTGCAAAGTTTGAAATATGAAAGTGCACTGTATATAAAGTTATTGTCTTTCAAAAGTAAGAGTCGACTCGGAGTCATTTTTATGAATCGTTAGAAGACCGAAGCTTTTTCTCTGACTAGATGACGTCAACTTGTCAAGTTATTTGAATACGATACGCCCACTTATTGCGCTCCAAGGCCAGCCAGGGAAAACATCAGGGCGATGAGACGCTGTGTTCTGAAGTGCGACACAAAAGCCAACTTTTTTCATCTGCCCAAGGAGGAGCATTTGAAGTGGCTACAATTCATATAACTATACCACAGAAGTATAGTCCGAGCCTTGTGCTTTGTTCGCGCCATTTTGAAGACGATTGCTTTTAAATGCAATCAAACTTGGATTCGCGAGCCGGCTGATATTGAAGGAAGGTTTGGTTCCAAGTGTATTTGCATCAGCTTCCTCCTCCGTATCACAACCTGTAAGTGTTATTAATAATTGTTGCTTTTATGTTTTATGTAGCATGCTTAATTATTATTTTGTTTGTTGTGTAAGCACCGTTTAGCTTCTAGGTCTTCAATGGCAATTGTATTGAGATGTGAAGTGTTTGTCGTTGTTTTCGGAGTTGACTTAAAGAATAGAGTAATACCTCGTTGTAACGTAACTGCATTTTTTTTTTTTTTTAAACGTTATGTTTATGCATCGGGCTAATGCAAACAAAGACTGATTGTGCTTTTACAATATGAACTCTGGGCTATGCTCGCTAACATAACATTAAATTCTTTATCTTATTTTTAGTTTTTTACTACAAACTACAAAGCAGTGGACTATAATCATTATTATAACACGATTTAATTGATAAAAGCATCATTGTACTCCGTGTTAGACAATAAGTATTATCTCTGTAAACACTGCTGGGTCATCTGACCAATCGCAGATTAGCGTCGCGCAAAGGAGGGGTTTGGAAAAATGAGTCGTTGAACGAATCATTTGGGAGTCGGTGAGCAAATCAGGTAAAAATAAATGCATATTATACGAAAACAAAAGTGTTTTTTGACATTGCATGCACGTAAAACTGTTGTTGGGGACTCCCAAAACAACATTAGGAACATTTTAAATGTCATAATAGGTGCCCTTTAAGTCTATTTTGCTGCTATGTAAAAAAAAAAACTAACAAAACACGCCCGTGCATTTGCCAACCCCAGAGGGTTAATTATAGAAGTTTTACCTAATTTTGTAGTTTTGAGATAATAACATTTATGCTTTGGTTTGGTTTGTGAAAATGACACACACAAAAAAATCACTGAAATAAGGTCATGAAACCCAAACTGATCATTTCTTCACAAGACTTTTGAAAATTGTATCACATAGCCAAGAATATTTGCTCCAAAACTATGTGAAAATCATCCTGAATACTCATTAAGATAAGACAATATATTGATTTAAAATTTGTAAGACATGTCTTGTCAAGAAAGCTTTATGCGAGTAGGCGTAAACCACCCCATGAATATTGTGTGTTTCACACCTGAGAAAGACAAAGACCCTCCCATAAAGTGCACTCCAGACCCGACCATGAAGAAGCCCCGTAAAACAGGAACGAAAAACAAGGGTCACTTACCATCGCAGACACCTGTACAGTGGACCAACTCTCACCAGGAAGTGTTGAACCAGCTAATAGATGCACTCACGAAGCCCCCTGTCCTTGGATATCCGGATTTCACCCAGGCGTTCGTATTACATTGTGATGCATCCCAAGTTGGTCTGGGTGTAGTGTTATATCAGAGACAGCAGAGAAAGATGAGAGTGATCGCCTCCATCAGAAAAGAGGTACCATCTGCATTCTGGAAAACTAGAGTTTTTAGCATTGAAGTGGACCATCTGCGAACGTTTCCAGGATTATCTTTACCATGCACCATCGTTCGTGGTATATACAGATAACAATCCACTGACGTATGTGCTCACCGCCGCAAAACTCAACGCAACAGGACACAGATGGGTGGCGGAGTTGGCCGATTATAACTTCACCATCCGGTACCGCCCAGGCAAGAACAACTCCGATGCAGATGGGTTGTCACGGATGCCCTTGGATATTGAGGACTACATGCGCTGCTGTACGGCTGAGGCCAGTCAAGATGTAATCAGTGCATCCATGGAGAGGTCATAACGGAAAGGAGAAACCCTTGCCGGGGTGTGGGGTTGATTCAGGTCAGTGCTTTGAGCATGGTGAAGGACAGTGAAACCAGCCAACCTCTCTCAGCAGATCAAATCCACAAAGCACAAGAAGAGGATGAAATCCTGTCGAGAGTCCTCTGGTACAAGTCACAGAGCAGGAGGCCAAGGAGAGCTGAAGTGAAAGCAGAGAACCCTGCAGTGGTCTGTTTCAGGTTTAATTCAGAGGTCTGGTGGGAGAGAGATGGCGCCTGTGTTTTGGTCGGCTTGCCGTCAGCTCCTACCTGCCCGTATGTTATTGTGTCTGTTTGTGTTCCTCCTGTTGTCGCTCTGGCATTACGCCGATGCCCTACGGACTTATGATCGTTCTATACTGTTACACATCCAACATTCTTTAGAGCTACAGTCCATTGGGCGTCTCGGCCCTTACTACAGATGCCACCCGACGTTCATCAACTCTCCCGCGGACTGCGTTCGCTAGCTCTCCTGCTGCATTTGTCACCGCAAGAAGCGGCGCAGGAAGCGAGGAAATCGCGGCGGTGTTCGAGTGCGGATCAGGGGAGTTGTGAATGTCTCCCGTACGCAACCATTACTTCGCCGGCCCTACATCGCCTTTGCAAGATGCGGAGGCCTTTACCTGGCTCGTCGATCATGGGACTTGAGATATTCCTGTCATCTCTCCATTTTTTCAGCTCAGTCAATGACGCCTGATTGCCCTGCAGCTCCACCAAGACTGCGGGTCCGAAGTGGCGGGGTGAACTTTCGGAACATTCGCCCATTACAACGCTCTCAACTTCCACAGCCTTTGGATTACCTTGCTGCTAAGGTGGTGCTACTGAACTGCAGGTCTGTGTCAAACAAAACCTTTATTTTAAACGACTTTTTTATTCAGCGAGACCTGGACATGTTGTTTTTAACGGAGACATGGATTGGTTCCGGTGCTGGTGAGTCATCTGTCTTTGGTGAACTTTGCCCCACAAACTGTTCATTCATAAGCACTCCGAGGAGTTCAGGAAGAGGAGGTGGAGTGGCTTTGATTTTTAAAAATCTAATTAAGGTACAAACACTTTCTGCTGGGAGCTTTTCCTCCTTTGAAGTACAATGCGTAAAAATTTAATCTGCTGCCTCACCATTGATATGCGCACTTGTTTACAGGCCCCCCAAACCAAATAATAATTTCATAAAAGAATTCTCAGATTTTCTGTCTCATTATGCATCTTCTTATGATCGATGGTTGATTTTGGGTGATTTTAATATTCATGTATGTTGCCCAGGTAAACCCTTGGTTAGTGAGTTCTGCCATGTAATGGAGTCCTTTGGCCTCCTTCAGCACATAAATCAGGCGACCCATGTGCATGGGCACACCCTTGATTTGATTTTATCCCATGGGTTTTCCATTGATAACATAAGCATTGAGAAGGCATTTCTCTCTGACCATGTGCCTATTTTGTTCAATGTTAAATTATTTAACCCACTGTATACAGCCAGAACTTCCGGTCACTACTCTCGTCATATTAACCCTTTTACTGCAAATAAGTTTTCTGAATGTTTCCTGGGAAATTATATCACTGCCTCTATTACTAACCATGACCACCTCTTGAGCCCTGATGAGCTAATATCCTCCTTCAACACATCTTGCTCAGCTATCCTTGAAACTGTGGCCCCTCTTAAATTCAGACGCCCTAATTTTAAATCTCAACAGTGGCTTGATGATTCCACCCGTCATCTCAGGCAGGTTTGTCGAAGAGCTGAGCGTAAGTGGAAAAAGGATCACCTCTCAGTCTCTCTAGAAATATTCAGAAACTCCATGGTTAATTTCCAAGCTGCAGCTAAAAAAAGCCAGGACTAAGTACTTCTCTGACATTATAAGCAAACATTCCCATCGCCCTAGAATTTTATTTAATACCATAAATTAAATTCTTAACCCCGAAGTCTCTTCAGAAGGTGGAGGCATCCACCAATAAGAGTTCTTGAAGTTTTTCACTGAGAAAATTCACCACATCAGAACACAGTTTATTCCTGTTGTATCTGAAGCACCATTACATGTCCCCATTACTACAGCAAGTTTTGACCAATTTCAAGCTGTTTCCCACACTGAACTGTGGGACATTGTAAAGCATATGAAACCATCAACAGCCCCACATGATCCTATCCCTTCACAGATTATTAACCCTCTGGGGTCTAAGGTGTTTTTGGGGTCCTTGAGATGGGTTAGGGTTAGTACTTCACATATTCCCACAATACTTTTGACTAATGGATGTTGTCGGCTAGACTTTTTACTTCAAAATGATCTGAAAATCATCCGGGCTAATCGTTCACATTAAACAATAGATTGATTTATTAGACTTCTAATAATAGACTTCTGCGCATGCGTCGCGAGTGAGTGCTTTGTTTGTGTTTGAGAGCTCCGTCGAATTGATTCATAAATCATTGATTTTCTTCTTTACACTCATTTATAAACGAGCATTTTCTATTTTTCCAGCGTGTGAACATATCTCCGATACTACTCTCTATAAAAAACAATCGGATTGCTTTGATATCGCTAGTTATATCCAACTTTCCGAACTTCCGTTACTAACTCTAACGTTAGCCCGCTAGCATTGCACGCGTGGTCTCGCCTAACGACCGTCTTATTTACACTCGAATCACTGAAATTTTTGTTTTGTGTTGGAGTTTGTGTTTGTGCTTCGAATCGCTTTGTTTGTGTTTGGAGTTTGTGTCTGTGTTTCGAACCGCTTTGTTTGTGTTGGAGTTTGTGTTTGTGTTTCGAATCGCTTTGTTTGTGTTTGGAGTTTGTGTTGTGTTTCGAATCGCTTTGTTTGTGTTTGGAGTTTGTGTTTGTGTTCGAATCGCTTTGTTTGTGTTGGAGTTTGTGTTCGAATCGCTTTGTTTGTGTTTGGAGTTTGTGTTGTGTTTCGAATCGCTTTGTTTGTGTTTGGAGTTTGTGTTGTGTTTCGAATCGCTTTGTTTGTGTTTGGAGCTCCGTCGAATTGATTCATAAATCCTTGATTTTCTTCTTTACACTCATTTTTGTGTTTCGAATCGCTTTGTTGTGTTTGGAGCTCCGTCGAATTGATTCATAAATCCTTGATTTTTTTTCGTCGTTACACTCATTAATAAATGAGCATTTTCTATTTTTTCAGCGTGTGAACATATCTCCGATACTACTCTCTATAAAAAACAATCGGATTGCTTTGATATCGCTGGTTATATCCAACTTTCCGAACTTCCGTTACTATCTCTAACGTTAGCCCGCTAGCATTTGCACGCGTGGTCTCGCCTATCGACCGTCTTATTTAAACTCGAATCACTGGAAGGATACGGGTTCTATCCATGATTTCAGTCCTAAATTAGTAGTGATATTGGTAGCATCACTGCTAATTTATTGTTCATCTGTCATAATGGCGAATACATCGGATGTGTGTCTACCTCTGAGTGCAGGTGAGGACACGTTTGAGCTGCATTCGGTGCGGTTGGAGCTGGAGTCCGTGGAGAAGCAGATTCGTGATCAGTGGTTAGTAACTTTTCGACTCTGGCCTCCTCTACTCCGTGTATTTCTCTGCACAGGACCCGAGCATCCCTGCCCTCATTCACCCCGGCACCGACACAGCACCATGGACCCTGGATGATTCCACAACGGAAGACGCGAGCCAGGACCAGAGTAAGGACCTCTCCGCCCCTCCCGGTCTTCGAGATCTCCACCCGGAACCGCTTCTCCCCTCTTCGCGAGACGGAACGCGACGACGCTGTGATCATCGGCAGTTCCATGGTCCGGCATGTCTGCGCTACCTCAGGTAAAGGTATGGTGCGCACTCACTGCTTTCCTGGTGCTCGTGTTCTCGATGTCGCTGCGCAGGTCCCCGAGATCCTGAACGGTGACGAGCGCGTCGGAGCTGTCGTGCTGCACGCGGGGGTGAACGACATCAGGCTGCGGCAGACGGAGGTTCTGAAGAGGGACTACAGGAGTTTGATCGAGACGGTACGCAGAACATCGCCTGAAGCAAAGATCGTCGTGTCTGGACCGCTTCCCACGTACCGACAAGGACAAGAAAGGTTCAGTAGATTGTTTGCACTAAATGAATGGTTAATGTCATGGTGTAATGAACAGAGACTGCTCTTTGTAAATAATTGGAATCTGTTTTGGGAGCGACCTAGGCTCTACCGTGCTGATGGCCTGCACCCCAGCAGAATCGGAGCGGCTGTTCTGTCGGACAACATCTCCAAGACGTTACACACCATATGACTAGTAAGTCAAAGTCCAAATCACATTCTTTGCTGTCCCAAATTAATTTATATAAGTACCAGTGTAGAACACTTTATAGAAACTGTGTCTATTCCTCGTTTAGTGAGGCCAAACAATAAATCTACTGTAGGATCTAAGAAAAATCTAATTGTGATTAAACCAGAAAATCTCAATATTAGTGAACAAAAACAATTTCTAAAGCTAGGTCTTCTAAACATTAGATCGCTTACACCTAAAGCGGTTATTGTAAATGAAATGGTCACTGATAACAGCTTCGATGTACTCTGCCTTACTGAAACCTGGCTTAAATCGAACGATTATTTCGGTCTTAATGAGTCCACTCCACCAGGATACGGTTATAAGCATGAGCCCCGTCTGATTGGTCGTGGCGGCGGTGTTGCAACAATCTATAGAGATATTCTTAATGTTACTCAGAAAACAGGCCACAGGTTTAATTCGTTTGAAGTACTTGTGCTAAATGTTACGCTCCTAGATGTAAGAAAGAAATCCCTATTATCTCTAGCCTTGGCTACTGTATATAGACCGCCAGGGCCTTACGCTGATTTCCTAAAAGAATTTGCAGATTTTCTCTCAGATCTATTAGTCAATGTCGATAAGGCAATAATTGTTGGAGATTTCAACATACACGTTGATAACACAAATGATGCGTTAGGGGCTGCGTTTACAGATTTATTAAACTCCTTTGGGGTCAAGCAAAACGTTAGTGGTCCCACTCATCGTCTTAATCATACTCTAGATTTAATTATATCATATGGAACCGATCCAACCGATATAGATATTATACCGCAAAGTGATTTCACTGATCATTACATGGTAACTTGCATACTACGTACGGCTGAAATGTGTCATGTTGCGCCGCGTTATCGACCAGGCAGAACAATCCTTACAACTACTATAGATCGATTCTTGAATAGCTTACCTGATCTATCTCAGCTTCTCAGTGAACCCAAACAAACAGATGAGCTAGAGGAAATGACTAGCAGTATGAGCACCATTTTCTCTAGTACATTAGAAATTGTTGCACCAATTAGATTAAAAAAGGTTAGAGAGAAAACTAAAGCACCATGGTACAACAGTGCTACGCATGTTATCAAGAGAGAAACTCGTACCTTAGAGCGCAAATGGAAACAAACAAATTTAGAGGTCTTTAGAATTGCGTGGAAAGACAGTATGTCACGTTATAAAAAGGCTCTAAAAGCAGCCAGGGCTGAGCATCTCCGCAAACTAATAGGAAATAACCAAAACAATCCAAGGTTTTTATTTAACACTGTGGCTAGATTAACAAATAAACAGACATCACCTGAACAAAATATTCCGTTACATTTTAATAGTAATGATTTCATGAATTTCTTCACTGAGAAAATAGAAAGCATCAGAAACACAATTGTAAATGTACAATCTTTGACACAGCGTCTTATGATTCAGCCTCAATTATCGCCCCTCAAGAACAACTACAGCGCTTTACAACTATAGGACAGGAAGAGCTAAATAAACTTATCACTGCATCTAAACCAACAACATGTTTATTAGATCCAATACCCACTAAACTACTGAAAGAAGTGTTACCTGTAGTGGAAGAGCCTCTTCTCAATAGTATTAACTCGTCTCTATCTTTAGGACATGTTCCAAAAACATTCAAGCTGGCAGTTATAAAACCTCTTATTAAGAAACCACAATTAGATCCAAATAACCTAGCAAATTACAGACCCATTTCAAATCTTCCATTTATGTCTAAAAAAACTAGAAATAGTTGTGTCCGCTCAACTGTGCTCTTTCTTGCAAGAAAACGATAGCTATGAAAAGTTTCAGTCTGGATTCAGGCCACATCATAGCACAGAAACTGCGCTGGTTAAAATTACAAATGATTTACTTTTAGCTTCTGACCAAGGCTGTATCTCAATACTAGTTTTACTCGATCTTAGTGCTGCGTTTGACACTATAGATCATAAAATACTCTTAGATCGACTTCAAAATTACACTGGTGTTCAGGGACAGGCATTAAGCTGGTTTAGATCGTACCTATCAGACCGTTACCATTTTGTCCATTTAACCCTCTGGGGTCTGAGGTGTTTTCTGGGTCCTGGAGGTGTTCTGACATGCTCTAACATTTGTGCTTATTTCTGTTACTTGTGACATTTTCATGGCTAAGGTCTTCTTACACTGCATTCAGCACAAACTCTGCTACAATAATATGTCAGCAGCATGTATGTAAAAGTTTGTAGTTTTGAGATAATAACATGTATGCGTGGTTTGTGTAAATGACCAAAAAAAAAGTCACTGAAATATGTCATGAAACACAAACTAATTATTTCTTCGCAAGGCTTTTGAAAATTGTATCATGTAGCCTAGAATATTTGCTCCAAAACTATGTGAAAATCATCCTGAATACTCATTCAGATGAGACAATATATTGATTTAAAATTTGTATGACATGTTTTGTGTAAGAAAGCTTTATGCGAGGAGGCGTTAACCACCATGAATATTGAGTGTTTCACACCTGAGAAAAGACAAAGGGCCTCCCATAATGGCCCTATTAGGAGCTCTCAGGCACTATCATTACATTACCTTGCACAAAGAATGAGGAGATTTAAAAAAGAATGGCTTTTTGATTGTTTGAATTTATTTACAACACAACATAATCCAAAGATACACAACAAATGGCAAAAAGCACATTATTTACCACACTGAACTAACGACCAGAGACTTAACCAGTCACACACCTTTCCTTTCCTGAAACATAGTGCATAGCCTACCTGTCATTTCCAAGGTGTTTGATTTTTCACTTTACCTCCTCATGCTCATGTTGAAGTCAGCAGGACGGGTAGCTACCTAAAATATATATAAAAAAGCTGTGAACATGCTGATATCAAGAAGAAACCAGGGCTGCATGATTGTGGGAATACATTTTAGATTTCTGGTGAAAATTCCTTTTTAAAATGTACAAAATACACACACACACACACACATATATATATATATATATATATATATATATATATATATATATATACATATATATACATTTGTTGTGCCTTGTAGGCATATACCTGCAGGGCTGAATCAAATAATAAGAACAATAGTATAGCAGGCATAGTTAAAAAGGAACACTTCAGTAACACTACACTAGAGAAAAACATATTGATTATCATATGTTACTTCAAATGTTTACAATCGATATGACGTTATGAAATGAGATTGGAGTAAAATCATGGTGCGTTTTGCTTTTCAAACGCACGTCGCGCGAATGACTCAAACTCACAGCGCGTGCAGGGAACATTCACTGAAGCATCGTGCAACAGTTCAATGGCAATATGAAGTTTATGCAACAATAACACTAACTAATATAATTCAGAATTATTTCTTACCTTAAAATCGTTCTTGTCTTCAAATCGCGATCATCTTCTTCAGATGTAAACCCAATAATCTCACAGCGTGTCTTCCAAACTCGACGACTGCAGAGGACTGATAAAGTTTGCCGCTTTGTTGTTGAGGTAATGGGGGCGTTCGCGCGACACATGGACGATTTGCATTTCTATATGTTTTGCGCGTGTGGGTGTGGTCACATTAAAACTAATGAGGAAGGGTTAGAGAAACTGAATATCTTGTTGGTTTTATACAAATTACTTAAACAGAGAATATTTGTTTTCGTTTTGAATCAGATAATTTAAAACTACACACTTAAATGATTATAAATATATAGAGCTCACAAATGTGTGACAAGTATTCGCTGAGTTTTTTAAATGTTTAGAGACGTGCTCAAGAAAAAAAAGTTCACGAGACGGAGAGGCAGAATGCACACCCTGTTTAATTTCTTTATTTTACAAAAGCACAACGTTTTGTTTTGATTGTAAGTGGACACATACAAAAGTAGACATCTCACAGATTCTTTTTTCATTTTTATTAAGTCTGTATGACCATATATGACGGAGTATTTTAAGTTTATTCAGCTGCTATGTGAAAAAAAACGCGCAAATCACGCCGGCGTGATTGCCGACCCCAGGGGGTTAAATGGGGAAAAATCAAAGATAACGTCAGTAAATTATGGAGTGCCGCAGGGATCTGTATTAGGCCCCCTGCTATTCTCAATTTATATGCTGCCACTTGGTAATATTATAAGAAAACATGGAATAAGTTTCCACTGTTATGCTGATGACACTCAATTATATATTTCATCAAGACCAGATGATAACACTAAATTATCTAAAATGACAGAGTGTGTTAACCCTTTATAGGGCACTCATTGAAATACTTGGAAATTCTAAATTTCAACCATAGATTGTTATTGGAGGATATTATAAGACTTCTAAACATTTGTGAGTTTTTAAAAAAATATATTTTTTTAGGTTGAAAATCAAGGGCAATGAAGTGACCATATATGGTTCCTCGCCAGTCTAGGGTAATGTTTTTCCCTTAAAGGTGCCATGTGTCATTGTCTGGCAAAAAAAATCAAGTCATATTTCACATTCCATACCAGATGGGGGCAGTATACCTCACATATCAAAATATGTGATGTAGGATATGGTATTTTATAAATCACACACTATAAATATGATAAAGAAGCAGAAACAGATAGTTGCAGTAAAGTAAGATATTTTAATAAGTTGAAGAAACAATAATGATTTGTGACACACACACACACACGATTTGCGCATTGCCATCATGTGTGTATTACAGGTAACGTTACATTGCTTCCTGATATCACGTGCGCAAACACAAATAACTATTTATATATATATATATATACTACAGGGCCGTTAAATGCTTGTATCTGATAACCGTGAAGCTCTTGTAATTATTACTTTACCCAACCTCTCCATGTCGAGTGATGCAGTAAACATCAGACAGCGCACGTGAACCGATCATCTCTACTATAGTAAAAACAACACGAACACTGTTGAAAGATACAGTAGGCTACAAATGACCTGTTCGCGCCACAAATTGTTCTCCGTCCTTAGCGACCGAGTCATTGAATGTGAAACAGCGGCTGCTGTCGTCAGCGAGCAGCACTCTTCAGACAACGAGGGCGCGCGCGCGCCGTGTTGATACCTCCGTTTCAGTTTCTCGAACCCGCGCAGTGCGGCGGTCAGAACACGGAGACCATTCTGCCCCTAGCTATGCGTGCGAAAGCATGGGGAGCGATCCCGGGCGTGTCAGAATGGGTGCTGAACGTTGTAAAACAGGGCTATGCGCTGCAGTTCGCCCGCCGTCCCCCGCGCTTTCGAGCCCGGACCGTGACGAGCGGTCCTTTTCTTATCTGATCTGATTTGTGCTTCAGAGCGCGGTGGTTGTAGGGGTCTCTTGCCAAAGGCTTCAGCCATCCTTCCGCTCTCTTCCCTGAATTGAAATGAAGTAGTGGGCTCTGTACTTTCCACACGATAGACATCAGGTTCAAGTACGCCCACAAGCCGTGCGAGTTATTCGTGTCGTGTATTGCAGGTTGGCTGGTGGTTATGTGGCCCGCATACCGCCTCCCATGGCCGAAACTGGTATTACAACACCTGTCGGGCCGTGGCTAGAAATGCTAATGCTAATTAAGGTTGATATCTCTGCAGCACTATAACTTGACATTTTTTTAATGACATCATTGCCCTTATTTCTTCTCATTCTTTTGATGCGTGTAGCTCATTTTTTGGATAATTTTACCTCAATTTTTACACATGGCACCTTTAAAAAGTGTATATATAAAAATATAATAAAAACACATAAACTTGTTACAAACATAAAAATTATTTATTTAGGAACATTTTTAATTATTATTAGGAACATTTTAAATTAAATTATCATTAGGAACATTTTAAATTACTATTAGGAACATTTTTAATTATTATTAGGAAAAAAAAAAATTCAAGTCCATCGAATTAGGCCACTGCTTCGTGGTACTTAAGGAAGCAGTTGCGGTCAGCATTGAGGCACAGATGGACCTTGCAGACCCTGCAGACCACGTTCGACCTCATGATATTCCCCTTCCGGCTGCAGTACTTGCAGGTCTGGCGGTTTGTGTAGTCAGGGGCGTGGAACAGGGACATGTCAAACCGCACATGGATTGCTGTATTTGTGCTGCGGTGTCCCCGGACAGGTGTGGGGATGGCAACAGAAGTGCTGAGGCTGCCTTGAGATGCTGAGCTCCTTCGGGGATGCGATGTGAGTGACCTCTGGCTGCTAGCTTCCCTGAACACCTGGATTCTAAATTTTTTTAAAGACAGGCCCTCCAGAAAGCCAATAGCCTTGCAGTCCCGCCTGTAGAAAACCCAGGCATTCGTGAGGCTGATATCCACAGAGTAGGCAAACATGCGCATATACCACCTCTTTGATTTCATGGGGGTGCGGTAGAGATGGACCAGCATGTCACTTTTGTCAATGCCCCCCATGTTGGCATTGTAGCTTTTGATGACAGCAGGGCAGCTCACTTGTTCCTTCCTCTTGGTTTCACTGCAGTACCTGTAAACTGAGGAAATGGGCTCTGCCCCCATGTCTGTTGACAGAAGAGTGACAATCCTATTGTCCTTCCACCTGAGGGCCAGGATCCCATCGTCACTGGTGACGTAGTCATACGTACCACGAGGGACAGCCTTATTCTCCATCTCCTTGATGTTTTTGAGTGGAGGCTTGCCTATTCTGTTGTCCCTGGCTGTCCCTGTGTACCTGCAGTTTTTGTCCTTGAGGTACCGCACTATCTCCAGGCTGGTAAAAAAGTTGTCCGCAAAGATGGCTGTGGTGGTGGAGGAGGACATGGTGCTGGCTAGGACGGAGACGATCTGGCTGGTGACACCCATGGCTGTTTGTTCAGGTGTCAGGGGAACACCGTGGGCCTCCAGCGTAGTCTTACCTTGATACAACACCATGTCATGGATGAAGCCATCCTCAGAAGCCCTAGCAAACAACTTGAATCCCCATTTGTCTGGCTTGTTCTTAATGTACTGCCTCAGGTTGCCAGCTGTCTTGCCTTTGTAGGCAATCATGACCTCATCCACAGACTGCTTGGGGGTCTGTGGCTCACTCCTAAAGGCAGCATTCAGATGACTGAACAGTGGCCGCACCTTGAAGAATCGATCGATGGTGCCAGTGATCTGGGTGTTGTCGTTGAAGTGGACAAGCCTCTTCATCAGCCTGAACCTCTTCGATGACATGAGGTTTGCGACTTGAGGGACCCTGGTCTCCATTGCCCAGTAGTCTTCAACGGCAGGCAGCTCAGCAATCCCCATGTACATCAGTATAGCCACAAAGATCATCATCTCGTCTTCAGTGGTGGTGAAGGTGGTGTTGATGTTCTTCTGGTTTGCATACAAGTTGGTCTGGTATGTTATGTGCTTGACGACTTGGGGGCTGAAGTACCTGCTGAAGTACTGAAAAGGAGTCTCAATGAAGTCTGGGGGACAGTGCTGGTACTCAGGCAGGGCGGCGTTGTCCAGGTCATCCTTCCTCCAGGTGGTTAGCCTGGCTGCTGGCTTCCCCTTCTTAGTTGGCCTCTTTGCTTGTGGTGCTGGTTCTTCATCATCATCGTCGTCGTCATCATCATCATCATCAAGTACCTCAACTGCAGGCTGCACACACTTCCTCTTGGCAGAGGGGCCTATATCACTCTGGCCTGGAGTGTCTAGGTTATGGGTGGGTGGGAGGAAGTCAGGGTCTGCCACATCATCATCTTCCTCCTCAGAGCCCTCATCATCACTGATGCTGGGGTGGGCTGGCACAACTGTCCCCCTCTTGCCATAAAATATTCGCGTAGATAGCTGCAAAGAACAGAGAGTACATTTTTGAGTCAATATCAAGCCCAGTTTGAGTTATTTGTTGAGTAACATTGAAGTGCAGATCTACTGAAATATAAATAATAAGAAAAATAAGTGAGTAACATTGGACTGGTCTGTCATAACACTTAAGTGCTAAAAATATAAATCCTTTGAAATATTACCCAAATTATTAAAAATGTTTATTTTAATACATTAACATAATTTGAAACCAAATTAATGAATAGGGTATTCATTTATGGTTTGTGCTCCTAAGAACATCTAATATGATTCATGTTTTATAAATGCACATTTGTATAAATAAATGTATACATTTATAAAATATCTGTACTACTGATCTTTGGTATGGTCAAGTACTGGTGGTACCACTTATTTTAGTAGTAATAAGTTTTAACAGTAAAAAAAACCACACCAATACATGGCATTTAACTATGATAAAAACTGTTTCAAGGGCATAAAACGTACACATAAAGTGTAAATATATAATAAGAAGTGCAAAATATCATTATAAGTATTAAAAACTGTTGTAAAGGTCATAAAACTGACCAAAACCACACATATTTCAATATCTATGGCTTGAAAATGTCTATAAATGTGTTACGTTTCCCACTGGATCACTTTATAATGTTATTCAAACCTGTGATAACATCCAATGCACTAGTAAATACTATTGTCCTACGTTATAATCACAGACTTTGGTTATAATGCATTATTTGTAGAAAAAATACCCTGGTACGGCTTTTCTATACGCATAGGGCGTATGTCTAAATATGGACTCGCGCTAATCTTACGTGAACAGGGCGTATGATCAAATATGGTCTCACCATTTTTCATGCAACAAATGTCACTACTTTCAAGAAATCTATGCAAACAACACCTATCTCAACATGTTGCACAACTATTCAACCATAGAATGTGTGAGTTTCATCAACTTACCATTTCTTGTTTTTAAGTTATTAGCGCTGATGTGGGAGTAGGTAGTAGCGGATTACCTCACTTTCCAATATCCGGAACGACGCTGAAGTTTGAGATGCTCCGCGCAACTTCTGATTTGTCAGATGCCATCATGTGACTATCAGTGACGTAGCCTGATCTTCGCTGATTGGCTAGGAGAAATCTATGCGCTCACATGACAACGCAAACAGGCAGGGGAGAGTCAGTTTGTGTGCGCGATTAAGTTACCATATATGGTTCCTCGCCCGATAAAGGGTTAAAGATATAAAATATTGGATGACGTGTAATTTTCTTCTATTAAATTCAGATAAAACGGAGGTATTACTGATTGGTCCAAAAAACTGCCCACAAAACCTCTTACAATACAACCTTAATCTAGATGGACGTCCTGTTACTTTATCCTCTACAGTAAAAGACCTGGGTGTTATACTAGACCGCAACTTGTCTTTTGAAAATCATATTTCAAATGTCACAAGAACAGCCTTTTTCCACCTTAGAAACATTGCTAAGCTACGTAATATGCTATCAGTTTCTGATGCAGAAAAGTTAGTTCATGCATTCATGACCTCGAGACTAGATTACTGTAATGCTTTATTAGCTGGTTGTCCTGCATCCTCCGTAAACAAGCTACAGTTAGTCCAAAATGCAGCTGCTAGAGTTCTTACTAGGTCAAGAAAATATGATCATATAACACCAATTTTATCATCTCTACACTGGTTACCTATTAAGTTCCGTATCAATTACAAAGTATTGTTACTGACCTATAAAGCCCTAAATGGTTTAGCTCCTGTGTATTTAAGAGATCTTCTATCGCCATATAATCCATCGCGCTCTTTAAGATCGCTAAATTCGAGGCTTCTGGTCGTACCTAGGATAACTAAGTCCACTAAAGGAGGGAGGGCGTTTTCACATCTAGCTCCTAAACTCTGGAATAGCCTTCCTGATATTGTCCGAGGTTCAGACTCGCTCTCCCAGTTTAAAACTAGATTAAAGACACATCTCTTTAGCCAAGCATTCACATCATGCATCTCATACCTTTTATACTACAGTTAAATCAGATCAAATGCATTCATATTATGAACAGCAGCTACGCTAATTATTTCCCATCTGCCTTTTTTGTTGTTATCTCGGGACGCCTGTCCCGAGATAACTCAAATAGAGTTCGTCAGCTCCAGTTATGTATCCAGCCTCTCATGGAGACTTCAGATGCCCCAACGCCTGTGATGAGACGACTCGACGCCTGTGAAGAGACGACCCAACGCCGGCGATATGTTATGCCCTAAATTTTATGATTAACTAACTGTATTTTTGTATGTATATTTTTGAAATGCATTTTCTGTAAAGCTGCTTTGAAACAATATGTATTGTAAAAAGCGCTATACAAATAAACTTGAATTGAATTGAATTGAATTAAAATTTGGTAAGACACTTTTTGTTTGGAAAGGCAATATGCAGGTGGGCGTGAATGATCCAACAAGGTCATGAATAATGTCCTAATTCACACCTGAGAGAAGACAAAGACCTGCTAATGCTGCATACTAATGAGCATTTCATTCAGGTGTCACTGAGCCACAAGAAAGAATGCAAAGACAACACACACACATATATATATACATACATACACACACACACACACACATATATATATACATTATATATATATATATATATATACATATATATATATATATATATTACTACAGAATTGGTTCAGAGTTGAAAAAAAGTGTATTTTTCCACAAACTTTGTATGCTTGCAAATTGTATAATATCCAAGGTAAACATTTCTAGTAATTGTGCAGTTAATTCTCATTCGTATTTTCAGAAAGTTTTGCAATATGTAGGCTATCCTCTCCCCAAATTTGACACTAATAAAACACAAAAATAATTTAAAGAGAAGGCTTATATTGACCTTTTAAGATTTTGTTTGCACCTTGTAAATTATCTATCAAAAAAGCGAAATGTTGTCTTTCATATTTCGTCTGTAACATATTGTCTTTTATAATATATATTAGGGCATAAATGTTAATTTGCAGTTTAATATGTTGCTTATACAAAGACATTTTATTTCAACGTATTCAGTCGATTTTTACTCATCTCAGTAGGCAATATAGATAGTTTGCTAAAAGCGAAATTAATTCACACAGACACGCGCGAGCTGTAGTAAACAAACGCATGCATATGTGCCGTTCATTCATTCAAACACAGAAACGCAATTCAAATTTAAACAGTCTTTTGCGGTTTACAGACACCATTTCATATCGCGATTAGAACAAAGCACTTACTGATCATCTGCAGCTGGATCCGTTGTTAGGCTACTCCAGCACGTTTGAAGTAAAATTTCCAGGATTATCACAATATTATTATTCCTCACAGCGAGTGCGTTTTCCAGCTGTTGTGGGCGTTGACTGGTTTGCATGTGTTGCTTCAGGTCATCTGCGTCTGAATAGCGCGCGCTCTCGATGGGCGTGTCACATTAGCAGAGTAATGAGCTTGCCAGAACGATAATGAGAACGGCTGATCTCTCGCTCTTTTTATATAGATTACATAAACAGAGAATATTTATTTTAGTTTTGAATTAGACAATTTAAAACTACACACTTAAATGATTATAGAGATATATATCTCATGTCTGAGTGAATAGTATTCGCTAAGTTTTGTTTGAGTTTAGAGACGTGCTTCAGACAAAAAGTTCACGGAGACGGAGAGGCATAAAGCACTCCCTGTTTACGTTCTTTATTTTACAAAAGCACAATGTTTTATTTCGAAATGTTTTATTTTTATTTGTAAGTGATCCTCTAGCCAAGGACTACTTCATGTTCCTCGGTCCTGGCTTAAGCAAAAAGGTGACAGAGCCTTTTCTGTTGCTGGCCCTCAGCTGTGGAACCAACTGCCACCTGAGATTAGAAATTCCCCATCAATCACAATTTTCAAAACTAGGCTCAAAACTCACCTGTTTACATTGGCCTTCCCTGTGTTTTAACTGTCTTACCTTGCTATGTCTGTAACTAACTGTTTTCCTCTTGATTTTAGCTTAAATTACTGATTGAAAGTGTAATTACTTTCAAAATTTAATTTTTATTTTTTATTATTCAGTGGCTACTGCCTATGTACAGCACTTTGGTCAGCGCGAGCTGTGTTTAAATGTGCTATAAACATAAATGTTACTTACTTACTATTACTTACAGTGGCCATACTGCTGAAACAGTGGCTAAAGGTTCATATGGGTCAAGATGGTGTTCTGCGCCGTAGAACTTCCCGCCGAGAACAACTGCTGCTCCCCAAAGCTTATCATCCGCTGGTCTTCAAAGAACTACACCAAGACATGGGTCACTTGGGGGTCGAGAGGACTCTTGACCTGATTCGAGAACGGTTTTATTGGCCACAGATGAGTAGGGACGTTGAACATTTTGTCAGTAAAGTGTGTGAATGCCTCAAGAAGAAGAAACCGAGTAAGCAGACCCGTGCACCTATGGTGTCCATCCAGACCACATATCCATTCCAGCTCGTTTCCATAGATTTTCTGCATTTGGAGAAATGTAAGCATTGGTATGAGTATATATTGGTGGTCATGGACCATTTTACGAGATTCGCGCAGGCCTACGCAACAGGGAACAAAGCGGCCAAGACTGTAGCTGACAAGATTTTCAACGACTTTGCCCTTAAGTTTGGGTTTCCCAGCAGACTACATCACGATATGGGCAAAGAGTTTGAGAACAGATTGATGGCCAGCTTGAAGAAACTCTCTGGCATCCAGGGCTCGCACACGACACCATACCACCCCCAGGGTAACGGGCAGGTGGAAAGGTTTAACCGTACCCTGTTGTCCATGCTGCGCACCCTGGAGGACAAGGAGAAGGAGGATTGGAAGGAGTACCTCGCTAAAGTTGTCCACGCGTACAACTGCACAAAGAATGAGGCAAGGGGTTACGCGCCCTATTACCTTACCTTTGGATGTTCTCCTCGCCTGCCTATTGATCTGTTATTCAATCTGGAAAAAGATGAGACCCATGACATCTATGATGACTACGTGAGTCATTGGAAGACGAGAATGCAGGAGGCATATAAGATTGCGGCAAAAACAGCTGTCAAGGGAGCCGTTCGGGGAAAAGTACTCTACGACAGAAAAGTCCAGGGGAGAGACCTCCATCCTGGCGACAGAGTTCTCCTCAGAAACCTCACTCCCAGAGGGGGTCCTGGAAAGATCCAGTCATACTGGGAGGGCCAAGTGTACAAGGTGAAGGAGAGAAAAGCCAATGGCAGTCCCGTTTATGAGATCAGTCCAGAAAATGCTAAAGGAAGAGACAGAGTGGTTCACAGGAATCTTCTGTTGCCCTTTGATTTCCTTCCCCTTGATCAGCCACCAACAGAGATTCGTCAGTCAAGTCAAGTCAAGAATATTTGTATAATTTAGTGATCTTAAAGAGCGCGATGGATTATAGGGCGATAGAAGATCTGTTAAACCAGGTACTGGTAGCTTTGGCACTGTGTGCAGGTGCCAAGTCCTGTTGGAAAATGAATTCTGCATCTCCATAAAGTTGGTCAGCAGCAGGAAGCATGAAGTGCTCTAAAACTTCCTGGTAGACGGCTGCGTTGACCTTGGACCTCAGAAAACACAGTGGACCAACACCAGCAGATTACATAACAGACCAGAATGAATAGCAAGGATTTATAATTTGATTACTGGATTCTCGGACCACAACATGACTGTTAGGAAACTGACGAAGAAGCGCCTGCAGTACTTTGGTAAACCTGATCATGAACAAATACAATTAATTCTTCCTAAGGGTAAAATTGTGCAATTTGAAAGATGTAGACCTTATGCTTCGGACTCCTGGGTCCGTATGAATTAGCTCAAATGATCCATAGGGAATTTTAATAACTAATCATGAATATGATTAATATTTTGCATATTTCAGTTACATTAAATTGTCGAAAGTGAAGGTGGATTATATGAATATATGAATAATCAATCACAACGAATTATAATTCCTCATTCATATATCAATAATCTTACTTAACTTCGATTGCGAGATAATCTTTAAGGGAAATTAATGTAATTATCAAATCGTTGTTCGTCCAGCGACCAACCGTCAGATTAAGTGATTAATTTCTCAATAAAGTTATCCTTCCTTATAAACTCCAAGAAACACCAACCTTCTGGCCGTGAACATTAATATTTCTGGTGTTTATAAAATTAAAAACTACTTAATGTAGTGAACAGGGAGCGCGGTAGCTCTAATCTACCTCATTGACGTTTGTGGTTTTACGAGCGTTTTTTTTCACAGACACAGTCTTGAATATATTGTTTTAATAAATGCAAACTACAGAATATAACGGATTACACATATTGATTATAGTTTTGTACATATCTTACATGTGGACAAACAAGACGAATAACAGATGAGAGAGATAAAGAGAGAGAGAGAGATTATTCTGCTTTAAACTGGTGCTATTTAGCAGTAGTAACGCACACCTCGCACGCGCGGGGAGCGATTTACAGAGGTTTTTGGTCGTGCGTTTGAGAGAGAGAATAAGAGGGAGAGAATGAGATCGAGGGCCGGGGCGCGCTCGATTTGAATGCGGAACAGAGAGAGAGGGAGCGAGGGAGAGAGTGCTCTGGGGCCCGCGCTCGATTTGATTGCGGGACAGAGAGAGAGAGATAAAGAGAGGATGAGAGAGAGAGAGAAAATGGTCACGTGTGACCATAGAACAGCAAACATCACAGACCTTTGAGAGAGACATCAATCAAAACACCTTAAAACATTAAAACTCGTAGAGCTTGATACTTGCAAAGTTTGTTTGTGTGGAGCTGTGTTCAGCCTGCGCGTGTTCTTGGAGCAGAGTGCGCGCGCTCGTGCTGAGGCGTGCGTGCTTGTTGCCAGAGCAAGCTGTTCGCGGGAGTTTTGAAGAAGGTCTCTTTGGAAGGGAAGTTGCTGAAGGAATTCAGGCTTCGTTCGTTCGACTCGTAGGTGGAAACGAACAAAGGAGAATTTAAAAAGGAAACAAAAAACACTTTATAAAGGAAATAAAAGAGTGGAGGGAACTCCTGGAAGGAGTTCCAGGATCGGAGACTTTACATGACCAGGTCGGGTAGTAAGAGCAGGAAGGGGCTAGGGCAGGAAGAGCGTTTGGCTTTTAAGGAATGTAAGGATAACGCCTTCTCCTGGTGGATGGTCCAATCACCTTCAGTGATTTGAGAGCGGGAGACTTTTCCTTTGTCTTGTCAAGACCCCAGTCTGTGTAGTTTATGACAGAGCTCCAGGACTAGTCATTTCTATGACTGGCAAGAATTCATATCGAAATAATCATACCATTGCAGTCTATTATCGAGATTCAACTCCGTTAGATTTAGAGAATTACAACGACATCAAACACTTCAAATTAAGGTTATGTGATAACGAAGTTACATAAAATATACAGATTAGAAGCATTTAGATTTTGATTAGTATACTTTAAAACTTACATTAAATCCCAAAACCTGTCATGACATATAAATGGCAACACAGAATGCATTTGGTAATGTTTTAAATATGATTCGCTTGAAGAAAAGTCTCTTGTGTGTGTGTGTGTGCTTCTGGAGACACGTGGGTGTCCTGGCGTGAGGAATGTGTGGTGTCCGGTTACATGTTGGAATGGGAGAACGAGACGAAGACCTCTTGTCTTCAGGCAAATTAATGAAGTGTTCGCGATTCCCTAATTTGACCAGATGGCAGTCAATGTTGCTACAAAGAGAACTTAAAAACATAAACTGGGAACAAATTATGAGACTAGATGATGTAGAGGAGTGTTGTAATTCCATGACCACATCTATTACAAGTCTGCTGGAAAAATGTATAAAGCAAATAAAATCCATACAAAAAGATTCTTCGGTGCCCTGGATAAATAATGAAATACGAAAACTTTAGAGATGTGTTAGCTTTGAAAACATCTTGAAGATCTAAACTTAATACTGATCTCCTGATTTACAGAAGTTTAAGGAATAAAGTCATATTTGGGATGCGGAAAGCAACTCATCTAATTGACAGTGCTAAAGGCAACAATAATTCACTTTGGAGGCATTTAAATAATCTGACTAATAAATCAAATAAACACAAAAAGGTTACAGAACTTAAAATCAATGGCAATAGTATAACCGATCGTGCCACTATGGCTGATGAATTAAATTCATATTTTGTACAATCAGTTGAAGAATTAACAGAAGAATTCCAGGCTGTCAATCATTCATTGAGAGTCACCTCAACAGATTCCTTTTATATTAAAGAGGTGTCGGATACAAAAGTTGCAGAAATAATCGATAATCAATAAACTCTCAAATTCCAAGTCTGATGACATGTTTAGGATGAATAGTTGTTTTCTTAAAAAGTATAAGGATGTTCTTGTCAAACTATTGACCCAATCTTGTTAATCTTTCCATAAGAACCAGGGCCCGGTTTCCCAAAACGTTCTTATCGCTAAGTAGTTCTTAACCTATTCCTTAACCTCTCTCTTCTGTAAGTCACACTTTCGTAAGGTTGGTCTGGACCATTCGTAAGCTCTCTCTTAGCATTGTTTGAGCTCAAGACGCTAGTCGCCGTCACTGTGCAGCAGTCTTTAGAAATCAGCGCAGCGCAGTACAAGTCAAACTATGGTATGTTGACAATGTTGTGGCTAAACAATTATTTTAAGACTAATAATAAAATATGTTTGCAATGGATACAGGGCTATTTATGAAGTTGACTTTATTTGCTATCAGAACTAATAAGGTGGTAATTAGCCTAGGCTATTTCATAATGTCATTAAAGCGTTTAAATTGGCAATCACTTTTGTTAATTGAAATCTGGCAAACAATTTGGCTCTAAATGGCTAAGATCTATAAATGGGTAAGCATGGGGGTGTCCAGTAAGCGACCAACTATGGCAGCGATCCAACGTGTCCTTGTATTGAATCAAAGACGGCTCCGCGTTTAGTCCATGTCAATTTTTTTATTCTGCAAAACTTAAGCCCTTTTGACATTTTGCCTGACGTCCTGCCAGGACCTTGGTGTGCCTGATCCGGAGGCAGCCATCTTTCTTGCTATGTCGCTCCATAGCTCTTTTTTGTTGCTGTTGCACAAATTATTCCGAAAGCTGGAAAACAGTGTCACCTTGTGCAAGCTCACCTCGTCCAGCAAAACTTCAATGTCCTCTGACGAGAAGCTTGGTGCCCTTGTTTTACGTTGCTTCCCCACCATATTCTGTATCTAACTCTCTCTCTGTTCATTGTATATAGTTCATATATATATTTTTTTTTAATAGTGAAGTATGTATATGTTGAAAATTAGCATTTTCTATAAACTGTATATGCAGCACTTCAGTGACAAGTTTTGTTTTGACACTATGTTTGTTTGCATTGTCCCTGTCAAATAAATAAAATGAAATGAAATGAAGCATGGCACCCCAAACCATCACTGACTGTGGAAACTTTACACTAGACTTCAAGCAACGTGGATTCTGTGCCTCTCCTCTCTTCCTCCAGACTCTGGGACTGAGATTTCCAAATGAGATGCAAAATTTGCTCTCATCAAAAAAGAGGACTTTGGTCCACTGTGCTTTATTAAATCCAGAGTCAACACAACTGTCTACCAGGACATTTTCAGAGCACTTCATGCTTCCTTCATTTTCCAGCAGGATTTGCACCTGCACACACTGCCAAAAGAACCAAAACCTGGTTCAATGACCATGGTATTACGGTGTAATTACTGTGTGATTTCATGTAATTTTCTAATTTTCTGGGATTTTGATTTCGTGGGTTTCATAAGCTGTAAGCCATAATCATCCAAATTATAACAAATAAAGGCTTGAAATATCTCACTTTGCATGTAATGAGTCTATATAATATATTAGTTTCACCTGTTAAGTTGATTTCTTGTAATAAATCAACTTTTTGATGATTTTCTAATTATATGACCAGCACCTGTATGTGTGCAGGCGTGTAGTTCTTCTTTACAAACCAACCCTCAACAAACTAATTGTCTGGCCTTAAAAATGTATAATAAATTATTTTTTAATCGCTTCCGCATAGCCACGTGAACCGGAATTATCCCGACAATGTTTTATCAGTACAGAGGTAAAGGGAAGAAAGCATTCACAGGGGAGAGACTAGTTGACACTTTAGGACTGTGTTGTCGTTGTGTCCTGGCGCTGGTCCTTCATCAGATCTGGATACGGCCTGGATCCGGCGGACTGCGATAAACCTCGGGATAAACAGAGAGACTAATATTAGCGTAGACGCCATCCTTCTTATAAGTCCTTCCTTCCATCCTTCCCATACGGAAATGTAATATATGACATATATGTCCCTATATCGCTAGTGACTCAGCAATATATTGTCTTATATTTAGCATATATGATGATCACATATATACATATCTCTACATATATGTTGATATAGGTTTTTAACATATATAAATTTGCCATATTAAATGAGTATATTGACATATATTAATATGATGCATATGATTATTATTTATATAATACTGTATGTTTTGACCATATGTCACCGATATGTTTTTATATATGCCAATCTATTTACTATTTAACTATTTATTTCAAGTCTACAGATCAAGTCTACATATCCACATTTCATTTCAATTTCTATCTCATTTTCGAATCTTTTATAAATAAAATGTATTATTTATTATTATTTTACCTCTTCTTGAGCAGCTCATATAAACAAAACAAATATTACACAAATTCTATTTGAAATCTGATAATTATATATGTGACATGTATATAAAAAAACACTATTATACATACATAAAATATATGGGCTAATTTTATATGTCAATTGTTCCATTTTTTAATAGGTTTTATTTTGGCATATAGCTATATTTTATATATGTGGATATATTTAATATATGTATATTTCATATACATATATTATATTTCCGTATGGGTTCCTAACAAGTACATCAGGATTTATGGGAAGTGTTCCCGGTTCCGGCTGACCTACGAACCGGCGGTTCAGCGAAAAGAGGAGACGTGTTCTGGCGCATACGTTCCCTGGTGCTATTTTGCATTTTCAGAAAACAATTCCACCACAGACCAGGAAAAACCTAGTCTAAAGTCAGTGGTGTGTTATTCAGATGCTACTTTCAGGGCGCATGTTTAGCCATAATGTAGCATGTGCACAACGCACATACACTTTGCTTGTATCATCTACACGGACGCAGCAGTTCCCATTTTCGCAAACCATACATAATTACAAGAAAAAATATTACCACACGAGGGAAATCATTGTGGTGTCCATGAAGATGTGAAAAAATAGGCATAAATCTAGCTTACACATTTACCCAAATTATTCAGGCTAATTGTAGTAATGACGGATCAAACCTGTTTGATCAATAGTGGCAAGACACATAAGGACACCTGACCGTCAAGAACCGGGTTGTCCGTCAAGAACCAGGAAACAAAATTCTGAAAACTGCGAAATCACCTTTACAATCATGTAAGTTGTGTTAGCCTGGCAAATCCGCTGTTATAATAGGAACCTGCCATGGAGCAAGCGCGCCTGCTCTTAAAGGGAATGTGAGATGACGCTCTGATTGGTTTATTGCACGTTACACCCAAACCACACCTATAAGTAATGTAGCTAATCAGACCAACCCATTTTAGATTTACGTCGGTATCCCGCCGGAATTATAGCCACCCTCTGGTTTCATTTGCTCCCTCTCTCCTGAATATTAGAACTACACTTCCCAGCACTCCCTCCATCATTATCACCATCACCTGTTCATCATTATCTCCCCCTTTATATTGACTGTGTCTTCAGTTGTTCTGTGCGAAGTCTTGATTTGCTCAGCAGACATTACCAAGCATACTCTCCTGTTTTCCGCGTTATTCTGAACCTTGATCCTTGCCTGTATCCTGGACTCTGTGAACCTTTGCTGCCTGCCTTGATCATTGCCTGTATCCTGGACTCTGTGAACCTTTGCTGCCTGCCCCGATCCTTGCCTGTATCCGACTTTGAGTATTGGTTTGTCCCTCTGACTTCTGCTGCTATCTGTTGATGTCTGCCTGCCTGTGTCTCTTGTTTGTGTTAATAAAGTCTTGCAAATGGATCCCTCTGCCTCAGCTTCAGCATTACAGAAGACTTCGCCAGCCCAAGATCCAGCAGACTTTCTTCACTTGGCCAATGAAGTCTCAGCGCAAGCTTCTGAGCTGGTCTCTCATCGTCAACAGCTGGTTAAACTAACTTCACTCACCGAAGAGCTTGTGAGGTCTGTGCAGGCATTAGCCCCGCAGCCGGCACCCGCTGCACCCGATCCTTCTCCGCCAGCCGGGAGTCCCCCTTTTGGTAATCCCAGAATGTCATTACCTGAGAAGTTTGATGGATCACCGGTCACCTGTAAAGGATTTTTATTGCAATGTGAGATCTATTTCAGTCAGTCCCGAGAGCACCATACCGACCAGAGCCGAATCTTTTTCGTATGCTCGCTTCTGACGGGAAGGGCGCTGGAATGGGCAACAGCGATGTGGACTGGAGGTCAGCTTTCCTCTCTCACCTATGAGGTGTTTAAAACTCATTTCAGAGAGGTGTTTGAACATCCTGCGGGAGGAAAGGACCCAGGGGAACTGCTTCTGTCATTACGCCAGGCTAACTCATCAGCGGCGGATTACACGCTCACTTTCAGAACGCTCGCTGCACAAACAGGTTGGGGTGACGGACCACTTACACTCTTATATCGTAAAGGACTCAATTCGGATCTCCAAGGAGAGCTGGCATGCCGTGATGATGGAAAAAGTCTCAATCAGATCATGGAACTCGCCATTCGTTTAGATCATCTCATCCGGGCTCGTCGTCCATCGCACAGAACAGGTCTATTCAGTTTTCCTTCTGTCATCCCTGAATCTGAACCTATGCAGATCGGTGTCACGCACATCTCCATGGCCGAACGTGATAGGAGGAGACGTCTGAATTTATGCATGTATTGTGCTCAACCTGGTCATCTGAGAGCCGCTTGTCCTGTGAGACCTCCCATGAGATCACCTCCGACGGCCGCATCCTCTGAATCTACTGCGGTGAGTCCCAAAATTCCTTCCTTTCATTCTCTTATCTTGAAAGTTTCGTTAATTTGTAATGGAGAGACGGTTGAGACGAGGGCTTTAATTGACTCCGGTGCTGCGGGGAATTTAATGGATCTTACGTTTGCACAAACTCATTCTTTGCCTCTTGTTCCTTGTGAGTCTCGAGTTGCCATGACTGCACTGGACGGGCGCCCTCTGGGGACAGGAGAGGCGCAGTACATCACCAACCCCTAACTCTCAATGTGGGACCTCAGCACACAGAGAGAATACAACTATACACAATCAACTCACCTCATTACCCGGTGATTTTGGGATTTCCATGGCTGGAACGTCACAATCCACTCATTTCCTGGTCTGAGAGGAGGATTTCTCAATGGTCCCATTTCTGTCGGGAGAACTGCATGTCTGCGGTCCAGGGTCCGGAAACGAGTCATGAATCTGTGAGAGAATCGGATCTTCAAGAATTACCTGAGGTATACCATGATTTAGCCCGGGCGTTCAGCGAGAGTGAAGCTTCTCACTTACCTCCACATCGAGCAGGAGACTGTGCTATCGAATTCTTACCTGGGGCTGTTCCAACGCGCGGGAGAGTGTATCCTTTATCTCAGCCGGAGACCGAAGCAATGAAGACGTACATCGAGGAACAGCTCGCTAAGGGTTTCATCACTCCTTCCACCTCACCAGCTTCAGCGGGGTTCTTTTTCGTTAAGAAGAAGGACGGTGGGCTTCGGCCGTGCATTGATTTCCGGGGTCTCAATGAGGTGACTATCAAGTATCGATATCCTCTGCCGTTAGTCCCCGCTGCCTTGGAGATGCTTCGCACAGCCCGGTACTTCACAAAGCTGGATTTACGGAATGCGTACAACCTCATTCGTATTCGTGAGGGTGACGAGTGGAAGACAGCTTTCTCCACAACTTCCGGTCACTATGAGTACCGGGTTATGCCGTTCGGACTTTCCAATAGTCCCTCCGTATTCCAGGCATTCGTCAATGAGATCTTCCGAGACATGCTGAACCATACAGTTATAGTCTACATTGATGATATCCTCATTTATTCTGAGACTCTCGAGGCACACATCAGGGATGTTCGAGCCGTCCTTCAGCGCTTAATTGACAACCAACTCTATGCCAAAATTCAGAAGTGCCAATTTCACCAGACCCGAATCGCTTTCCTGGGATACATTGTCAGTGCAGATGGGGTTTTCATGGATGACAGCAAAGTCCAAGCCGTGGTGAACTGGCCCCAACCCACATCTATTAAGGAATTACAGCGCTTTCTGGGATTTGCGAATTTCTATCGTAGATTTATTCGTAATTTCAGTACTATTGTGGTCCCTCTCACATCCCTTCTCCAGGGGGGGGGGGAAGCAATTCCGGTGGTCTCTTGAATGCACAACGGCCTTTGAGCGGCTTAAGGCGAGTTTCACCACCGCGCCCATTCTGCATCACCCTGATCCGGAGAGGGAGTTCATCGTTGAAGTGGATGCTTCAAACACAGGAGTTGGTGCCATTCTCTCTCAACGTCACGGAGGTCCGGCCAAGATGTTTCCTTGTGCGTTCTTCTCCCGCAAACTCAATTCTGCTGAGCAAAATTATGATGTGGGTGATCGAGAGCTTCTGGCTATGAAGGCAGCTTTTGAGGAGTGGAGACACTGGCTGGAGGGCGCGCGCCAACCTTTCATTGTACTCACCGATCATAAAAACCTGGAGTATATCCGTTCTGCTAAGCATCTGAATGCCCGTCAGGCCCGTTGGTCTCTGTTCTTCTCCCGATTTAACTTCAAGATCACTTACAGACCAGGATCCAAGAACGGGAAGGCAGATGCTTTGTCTCGCCAGTACGACAGTCCTAACGAACTCTCCAGACCAGAGTCTATTCTACCATCCTCGCTCATTGTTGCACCCGTACAGTGGGATATAATCACCGAAGTCACTGCTTCACAACAGGGACATCCTGCTCCGCCTGAATGCCCCGCAGACCGCCTCTTTGTTCCTCCTGATCTCCGTCACCGTGTTCTTCAGTGGGTTCACTGCACCCCCAGCGCAGGACATCCGGGAATCACTGCGACTCATCAGCTAGTTTCCAACAGATTATGGTGGCCATCTCTTCAATCTGACATCATAACTTTCATCCACCAATGTATCACATGCAACACTGTTAAGTCCTCTCATCAGAAACCAGCCGGTCTCCTATAACCTCTACCTGTTCTTCAACGACCCTGGTCACATGTGGCAGTGGACTTTGTTACTGATTTACCACTCTCTCAAGGTTTCACCACCATACTCTCTGTAGTAGACCGGTTTTCTAAATCATGCCGTTTCATCCCACTGGCTGGCCTGCCCACTGCTCTACAAACTGCTGAAGCCCTTCTGAATCATGTGTTCCGCCTGTTTGGACTCCCTGAGGATATTGTCTCGGACCGCGGTCCCCAGTTTACATCTCGAGTCTGGAGGGAGCTTTGCTCTAAGTTGCACATTAATGTGAGCCTCACCTCTGGCTACCATCCTCAGTCCAACGGGCAGGTAGAGAGACTCAATCAGGATCTCCTTCGTTTTCTTCGTACCTATTGTCACCAGAATCAACATGACTGGAGTCGCTTCTTGGTCTGGGCGGAGTATGCGCAGAATTCTTTGGTAAAACCGGCCACGGGTCTGACCCCGTTTCAATGTGTGTTAGGATTTCAACCTCCTCTGTTCCCTTGGGCAGGAGAACCTTCCAATCTCCCCACTGTGGATTCATGGTTACGGCAAAGTGAGGCAACATGGGACTCAGCTCATGTTCACTTACAACGGGCCATTCGTCACTACCAGCGGCACGCAGATCAAAGAAGGCGCGCCGGACCCCAATATAGACCCGGCCAATGGGTGTGGCTTTCAGCTAGAGACCTCCGTCTAAAGCTCCCCAGCAAAAAACTTTCCCCTCGATTCATTGGTCCCTTCAAGATCCTCCGTCAGATTACTCCCGTCTCATTCCGTTTGGATCTTCCTGTTCATTACCGCATCTCACCCACTTTTCATATCTCTCTTTTCAGACCCGCTACGGCTCCCAGGAGAGAGGTGGTCCAGGAGGAGATCGCTCCCATACAGGCCCCTCCTATTGAAGTCGGCGGTGCAGAGGCTTACCGGGTGCGAGAGGTTCTGGACTCCAGACGCCGCGGCAGGTCATTACAATACCTCATTGACTGGGAGGGATACGGTCCAGAGGAACGTTCTTGGGTCAGAACCCAAGATATTCTAGATCCTACGTTACTCACAACTTTCCACCGTGATCATCCGGACCGGCCTGCACCAAGACCCCGTGGTAGACCCCGACGTGGGTCAGACCCTCGCTTCCGGAGCCGCTCGCAGGGGGGGGGCTCTGTCATAGAACGCTCTCTTACGCCACCCTCTGGTTTCATTTGCTCCCTCTCTCCTGAATATTAGAACTACACTTCCCAGCACTCCCTCCATCATTATCACCATCACCTGTTCATCATTATCTCCCCCTTTATATTGACTGTGTCTTCAGTTGTTCTGTGCGAAGTCTTGATTTGCTCAGCAGACATTACCAAGCATACTCTCCTGTTTTCCGCGTTATTCTGAACCTTGATCCTTGCCTGTATCCTGGACTCTGTGAACCTTTGCTGCCTGCCTTGATCATTGCCTGTATCCTGGACTCTGTGAACCTTTGCTGCCTGCCCCGATCCTTGCCTGTATCCGACTTTGAGTATTGGTTTGTCCCTCTGACTTCTGCTGCTATCTGTTGATGTCTGCCTGCCTGTGTCTCTTGTTTGTGTTAATAAAGTCTTGCAAATGGATCCCTCTGCCTCAGCTTCAGCATTACAGCTACATCTTGGAACGCTGGACTCTCCTCTGACTGTCGACCGTGTGGCTCTAGAAATTCTCTTCGAATTTACTGTGACAAATTTTCTCAAAGGGGGAGCAGCAATGTTATGGACCATTTTAAATAGAGCAGAAATTTGATTTAATAAGGTTTTCAAAACTCAAAATGTTATATTTACTTTGTACTTTACAGTGATGGTGCTGGCCAACTTTTTATCATGAATTTTTATGGCCCTTTTATATAATGATTGAAGTAATTTTAACGATGTTTTACACGCCTGAGACCAACTAGACATGCAATACAGAAGATGTGGAACAATAATAGTATTGAGGTATATATTTGAGGCTTCCGTAGTTAATGAATTTCTAATATGTTTATAGTTCATCAAATTAAATTTCAATTTATTACCAATATTTTTTAAGTGACTTTTAAAACCAAGGTTCGAATCAAGTATCAGACCTTTCAGTTTCATTTACATTTTTAAAAAATTGTCCATTTACCTGAATTGCTTGAGGTAGTCCAAATAGGTGGTTCGTGGAAAAAAGCCCATACAAATAAGCTGCCATTGGACGCATAGTGCCCCCGAGGGACCGTAGGGTGAATATGGATGACAATTGCCCATTAAATAGACGAGTTGGGGACCCATACTCTGGGTATACAGGCCCCTCCTAGCGGTCACCCCACGAGACCCAACACTCTCTTTTTGTTGTGCTCTATATGAGGAGCTTGATGGCTAGGGCTGCTCACGCCCAGCAGCCCCAGGGGGTTGGACTCGGCGAGGGAGACATTTTTTGAACGCCTCTGACTGTTTCTTAGCCTCCTGGAATCTCTCGACGTCCGAATTAACAGAATCGCCGAAGAGATCAGAAGGCTCGACAGGGGAATCCAGCAAAAACTAATGATCTTTGTCCTTTAAATCTGCCAGATTCAGCCAGAGGTGCCTCTCAGTGGCTACAAGGTATGCCATAGACCGCCCAATTGCTCTGGCGGTCTCCTTATTAGCCCTGAGAGATAAATCTGTGGCCCGACGAACTTCTTGAATCTCATCGGGACCCACTCCCTCACTTTTGTCCAAATCCCCCAGCAGATCAGCCTGATATGCCTGGAGCAATACCATGGTGTGCAGACATGCTCCAGCCTGACCTACTGCCATATATGCTTTGCCAACTAGTGTTGAAGTTGTTTTTAATGGCTTAGTGGGCAAAGCTGAGGGCTTTAGAGACGATGCTGAACCAGGTGACAGATAGATCACAAGCGTCTGTTCAGCCCGGGGCATCGACTCATAGCCATACTCTCTCAGCCCTCTAATCCCCGAATAAGCTGCAGCATGGGCTTCCGATACCGGAGACAGAGCAATGGATCCCCCAGGACAGGCAGGAGATAAGGTCCTCGGACCCCTCTACAACCCTTCTGAGAGATCCGTTTGCGATCCCCAGGTATGCATTCTCCGTGCTGCCTAGGCAACTGCGGGTCCTGGACCCTGAGGATCGCGAGCCTGACCACTTTCCTCAAAAAGTGACAGAGGGGAACGGCGCATGCGAAGCGGGGAGCTTCTCACAATGATGGCAATCAGCCCCCTCGAAGGCTGACACCGCATGCTCCACTCCCAAACACATTACACAAAGCTCCCCTCGAAAGGGAACAACGATACTAGTCACTCCATCTTGTTTTTGGTAATTTTCTAGAGAGAGATTGGAGGAAAAAAAGTTTTCCACACAAAAACAATTGGTTTCACCAACCACTCAAAACCAAAATAAACAGTGTTCCAACCAATGACCGACAGGGGCTGGGTGTTGTGAGGTTTTGCGCTCGTGCACGGCTGCACGCGAAGTCGTAGCTAAAGAAGAAGCCGATTTCGTCCACACCGTGCGTTTCTCAGCATTGGTCCCGTGCGCCAAGGCCTTGATCAGCCATGGTTTCATTCACTCCGGCTCCGACGCGCCATCACGAAGCTTGGGTGGTTTCGCAGCGGAAGACGCGAAGAATCTCTCCGCCCTTCCCGGTTTTCGAGATCTCCACTCAGAACCGCTTCTCCCCTCTTCGCGAAACGGAACGCGATGCTGTGATCATCGGCGATTCAATTGTTTGGCACGTCCACGCTACGTCAGGTAAAAGTAAGGTACGTAGCCACTGCTTTCCTGATGACCGTATTTTCGACATCGCTGCGCGGGTACCCGAGATCTTGAACGGTGACAAGCGCGTCGAAGCTGTCGTGTTGCACGCAGGAGTGAACGACGTCATGCTGCGGCAGACGGAGGTTTTGAAAAAGGATTACAGGAGCCTGATCGAGACGGTACGCACCACATCCAGAAAGGAAAGGAAAGCAGAAAGGAAATGGAAGAAAGACAAACTGCAAATATCTTTTAATATACTCAAAAACTGTTTGTTGATATATCAGAATGCTGCTAAGAAAGCCAAGTCTGTCTACTTTTCTAACTTGATTGAAAAACACCATCAAACTCCTAGAGTTCTTTTTTCGGTTATAGACTCAGTACTCAATCCTTCTGTATCGATTTTTAACAATGCGACCAATGCATTATGCAAAGATTTTGTAAATTATTTCGGAACAAAAATTACTAATCTTAGAGCTAAAATACAAGTGACCAAGGGTGAATTGACATTGCTAAAGATTCCTTCGGTCTCTTGGACTACTTTTAATGGCATATCCCTGCAATCTCTTAAAGAAGTAATTACAAAGTTAAAAAGCTCAGCGAGTCCCCGTGACATTATACACCCCCGCTACCTAAAGCAGATAATTGATACTGTAGGACCAGGGCTTGTATCTTTACTTAATAACTGTCTGAAAGCAGGGGTTATCCCTGAGAGCTTAAAAATGGCCACAGTCACCCCTGTATTAAAAAAACCTACACTGAATCCTACCATTTTGGCAAATTTTCGGCCTGTGTCTGTTCTACCTTTTATCTCTAAGGTGATGGAAAAAATCGTCTCTCTGCAACTTCAATTGTTTTTAACTAATAATCACATCTATGAGACCTTCCAATCAGGTTTTAAAACATTGCATAGTACGGAAACGGCCCTTGTTAAAGTCCTAAATGACATTTTAATGGCTACTGACTCGGGAGATTCTGTTATTTTAGTTATGTTAGATCTGTCCTCAGCCTTCGACACCGTCGATCATGAAATTCTCATATCTCGGTTGGAGTCCTATGTGGGACTTGGAGGAACGGTCTTAAAGTGGTTCAAATCTTTTTTAACCAATAGAACTTTTTCAGTTAAAATAGGAAACTCTAATTCATCATCGCGCAAGCTAACCTGTGGTGTACCGCAGGGGTCTGTTCTTGCACCTACTCTTTTCTCTCTTTATCTGCTTCCCTTGGGATCTATCTTTAGGAAACACAACGTTTCTTTTCATACGCTGATGATATGCAAATCTATCTGCCTCTGACCTCTGATAATGAGCATGCTCTTAGTTGTTTATCCACATGTTTGGACGACGTAAAATCATGGCTCTCAAAAAATTTCCTTTTTTTAAATTCAGATAAAACGGAAGCCATTGTTTTTAGCCCCTCCGAAACCAGTAGACAAAACTCACAAAATTTAGAAATCTCAAACCTGAGTACCTCATCCCAAGTGCGTAATCTAGGTGTGATGATTGATAATAGTCTGAAATTTGACAGGCAAATTGCCTCTGTAGTGGGCTCTAGCTTCTTCTATTTACGCTCTCTCTCCAAAATTAAATCTTTTCTCTCTAACGCCTCTTTAGAGGTTGCTGTCCATGCCTTCATAACATCGAGGCTGGACTATTGCAACTCTCTATATTATGGTGTTGCTAAGACTCAAATTTCACGCCTACAAGTCGCTCAAAACGCAGCAGCGAGATTTCTGAAGGGATGTAAAAAGTTTGAGCATGTTACACCCCTTCTGAGATCCCTACATTGGTTACCGGTTCAGTATAGAATTGAATACAAAATTCTATTGCTGCTGCTCTACAAATCACTAAACAATCTTGCACCATTATACCTGTCGGACCTACTTCACTTATATACCCCCAAGCGAGGGCTGAGATCGGTAAACAAATTCCTTCTTCAGATTCCCAGAACCCGCTTGAAAAATAGGGGAAATAGAGCGTTTGAAGTAGCGGGCCCCACGTTGTGGAACAAACTCCCAATCCAAATTAAAATGGCCTCCTCCTTATCTGAGTTTAAATCTGCTCTGAAAACTCATCTGTTTTATTCAGCTTTTAATATGTAATTGGATGTTGTACTCACTGATCCTAAGTGATCATTGTTAGTTTTATTGTATATTTTATTGCAATTTTTGTACAGCACTTTGGTCGGTTGTCAGCCGGTAGTAAATGTGCTCTATAAATAAACGGAACTTGAACTTGAACATCGCCTGAAATAACGATCATTGTGTCTGGGCCGCTTCCCACGTATCGACAAGGGCATGAAAAATTCAGTAGATTATTCGCGCTAAATGAATGGTTAATGTCATGGTGCAATGAGCAGAAACTGCTCTTTATAAATAATTGGAATCTGTTTTGGGAGCGTCCTAGGCTCTTCCGCGCTGATGGCCTACAGCCAAGTAGAAATGGAGCGGATCTTCTGTCGGATATCACCTCCAAGATGTTAAAGGCCGTTTGACTAGTTACCAAAAATCCAAATCACAGTCTCTGCTGCACCAAATTAATTGATAGAAATACTAGTGTAGAACATTTAATAGAAACTGTGTCTATTCCTCGCTTAGTGAGATCAAATAATAAATCTACTGCAGGATCTAGGAAAAATATAATTGTTATTAAAACAGAAAATCTCGCTATTAGTGAACAAAAACAATTTCTAAAGCTAGGTCTTCTGAACATTAGATCACTCACACCTAAAGCAGTTATTGTAAATGAAATAGTCACAGATAATAGCATCGATGTACTTTGCCTTACTGAAACCTGGCTTAAACCAAATTACTATTTCGGTCTAAATGAGTCTACTCCACCAGGACACTGTTATAAGCATGAGCCCCGTCTGATTGGTCGTGGCGGCGGTGTTGCAACAATCTACAGAGATATTCTTAATGTTACTCAGAAAACAGGTGACACATTTAATTCGTTTGAAGTACTTGTATTAAATGTTACGCTCTTATATGTAAGGAAAAAATCCCTACTATCTCTAGCCCTGGCTACCGTATATAGACCGCCAGGGCCTTGCGCTGATTTCCTAAAAGAGTTTGCAGATTTTCTCTCAGATCTATTGGTCAACGTCGATAAAGCATTAATTGTTGGAGATTTTAACATACACATAGATAATTCAAATGATGCATTAGGGGCTGCGTTTACAGATTTATTAAACTCCTTTGGGGTCAAGCAAAACGTCACTGGACCAACTCATCGTCTTAATCATACACTTGATTTAATTATATCATATGGAACTGATCCAGCCGATATAGATATCATTCCACAAAGTGATGGTGTCAGTGACCACTTCCTGGTAACTTGTATATTACAGACTACAGTACTATGTCACGCTGCGCCGCGTTACCGAACACCTGAACAAAATATCCCGTTACAGTTTAGCAGTAATGATTTCATGAACTTCTTCACTGAGAAAATAGTAAGCATCAGAACCACAATTGTAAACGTTCAATCTTCAATCGCGCCTTATAAATCACCCTCAATTATCACCCTGCAAGAACAATTACAGCGCTTCACAACTATAGAACAAAAAGAGTTAAATAAACGTATCACTTCATCTAAAACAACAACATGCTTATTAGATCCTATACCAACTAAACTACTGAACGAAGTGTTACCTATAGTGGAAGAGCCTCTCCTCAATATCATTAATTCATCTTTATCTTTAGGTCATGTTCCAAAAACATTTAAACTGGCAGTTATAAAACCACTCATTAAGAAACCACAATTAGACCCACATAATCTAGCAAATTATAGACCCATTTCAAATCTTCCATTTATGTCTAAAATATTAGAAAAAGTTGTGTCCGCTCAACTGGGCTCTTTTTTGCAAGAAAATTACATCTATGAAAAGTTTCAGTCTGGATTCAGGCCGCACCATAGCACTGAAACTGCGCTCGTTAAAATCAGTGACTACGTTTACATGCAGCCAATAACCCGTTCAAAACCGGAAATATTAGCAATAACCCGGTCGCGCACGGTCATGTAAACACCGGCAAAAACCCGGATATGCTCATATCCCGGTTTTTAAAAAACCTATTAAACCTAACCTAAGCTAAGCTATTCGCAAGGAATCTTGGTCTTTTGAGTAGAGACGGCGCATTAAAAAAAACCTGCGTGGAGTATAGCGGAAGTAAACAAGTCGAGGTTAACATGGCGAGACGTAGCACAGCACCACACTTTTGGAGCGAGGAGACCAATTTCTTTATCAGTGTGGTGAAAACCAAGAATATAATGTATTTTATTGACGGCAGAAAGTATCGCTATCTGTCCCAAACTATTCATTATCCGCCTGCTGCTGCTTTTGTTGTTGTTGTCTTTGGATACAGGAAGAAGAATCGGAAATGACGCATATTGCGTCTTAATGTTGTCCGTACGTCCAGACGCTAACCGTGCGTCGCCGTTTACATCGGGATATTGGCGACTGATTACACATTCCATGTATACAGGAGTAACTCTCTCTGCTCACGCATGTAAACGGGTTATCCCGAATGTTTCAGAAACCCGAATAGTGACCTAACCCCCTGGGGTCTGAGGGGTTTTTGGGGCCCTTGAGAGGTATTGACATGCCCTGACATTTGTGCTTATTTCAGCTACTTACAACATACCTTTGGCCAACACATAATTATGCTGTATTGCAGCACAAACTCTGCTACAATAATATGTGAGCAAAATGGAAGTTACATGTTTGCATTTTATAGAAAAAAAATATTATGCGTGGTTAGTAAGTTTTGGGAAAAAATTTGTCACTGCAATGAGCTCATATAACTCATACTGAATAGTTTGGCACAAGACTTTTGAGTTACCATTCTTGTAGGCTAGAATGTTTACTACAAAATGATGTGAAAATCATTCTGATCACTCTTTCACAAAACAACAATATAATGATTTAAACTTTGCAAGTCAGTTTTTGTGCCAGCACTGCTTTATGCGTAGGGGTGTTGATGGCCATGAATATGAATGAGGGGAGACAATAGACACTCCCCCAATGGCTAATGCCCCCATCAAGGTGCTGTGAGGCAGAGAGGAGAATCTGAGAATGAGAAGAGATTCAAAGGTTTTGTTTTTTAATCTGTTTTTATTGTAATTCCTCTATGTGGAGGAACTAAATGTTGTGCCTCACAAGACCACAGTGCTACCGTACATATATAAACATATAGTACCAGTCAAACGTTTGGACACATTACCATTTTTAATATTTTTTATATTTTTGGAAGATGGCTGCATTTATTTGATAAAAAATACAGAAACAACAGTAATATTGTGAAATATTATTACAATTTAAAATAATGATTTTCTATTTTAATATACTTTAAAATATAATTTATTTCTTTGATCAAAGCTGAATTTTCAGCATCCTTACTCCAGTCTTCAGTGTCACATGATCCTTCAGAAATCATTCTAATATCATGATCTGATAATCAGGTATTATCAATGTTGGAAAAACAGTTATTATTATTATTATTATTAAAAAGAAAAGCATTTATTCAAAATAGAAATCTTTCCTAACAATATAGCTTAACACGAAAGGTAAAGTGTATACTGTTACAAACGGACTCATGGGCGAATGCGAGTAAACAGAGGTCACTTGCGGTCCAGTTTCCCGGGCAGGAATCACGCAGTCTGTGCAACCATGTCAACATCAGTCTCGGTTTTCCATGACAGGGTGGACTTGGACCTGTTGCTTGTTTGCCATGGCTCTCTTCGGGACCGGTGCTTGGACATGTTCATTGTCACATCTGTTGATAACACAATCAAAGAAACTGTATTATTATCGCTATCAATCACTATGGCCATGGATTAAGAAAAAGACAACCGATTTTGTAATTTCACACAAGAATAGGTAGGCCCTACTTGTATATTATGACGAGTATATTATGTATATTGTAAACAGAATTACATTTCATCAGTAAAATATTACGTCTGTGCACTTACCATCATTCTCGATTGAGAACTGAACGACACCTGCGTCCTCTGCGGTGCTGGAGAAGGAGAGTGTGATGCAAACACATTCCTAAAAAAATAAAAACAACTGTGTTAGCATACATTATCCAAAGATGGGCGATTAATGGGTATGGACGCACAATGCATGTATTCTATATATCTGTTGATGGGCCATAGGACGGAGAAATATCTATTTATGGGCCATAGATCGCGAGCTGTTGATGGCCATTATCTGCGCACGCATTTCAAACATTTACACCTGTATTCACAATCATCTGTGGCAATATTTTAGCGTGTGTCATAGGCTAACCAAAACCGAACATTTATATATAAAAATATAATGTCTAGTATTCAGACAGTATCACATTTTACCAGAGGCTGAAATATATTTGCACGAAATCATATTTACACCTAAGCAGATATTCGCAAAAGTCAGTATTTTTAGCATGATAATCAGTGTCATAAGCTAATCAAAACGGATTGAAATATAATACAAATATGTTTAGAGAGTAATATCACATTGAAACACGACCATATACAAATGTTAGGGATATTGTAAGGCAATCTTTCCTGTAATATGTCAAAAGCTAACCAAAACTAAGCAAAATATAGTCTGAAAATTCACATGAGTTCTATATAATCAGAAAAGAATTATATAACACTAAACAACTTACTCGAACTTGTATCCTCTGTGGGATCAATTCGCTCTTGAAAATGCAGCCGTTCTCCGTCTGAGATGCAACCGTTTCTCTGAGGAAAAGGTGAATTCTTCCTCGCTGTCCATAATCATCTGGAGGACGACTTTACCGGAGAATCCTCAAAACGCGATGAACTATCCGTGAATCTGACGAAGAAACTGCGTGTTTCATGGCATTGATCGGAGGGCGTGTGCGATGCGTATAGACAAGTTTCCCGGGCACTTCCGGTTTACTTCCTGTTTCTGCCAAGAACTTCCGGTAGTGTTCGGAGTAGTGGTGTAAACATGGCTTTGGAATGGCAACATTCAACCGAAAATCTGGTTAAAAATGGTGTTTTGACCATTCCGCATCCAAGTAAGGTAACATCATGGGCGGACAACATGTCGATATGGCCCAGCATCACAACATCCAAGATTTTTTCTTATTTTATTGATTCCATGGCGGTGGATGGGAATGCAATTAATAACCTGAAAAGCTCAGAGGCGTTTCAGTACCTCCATTCCGACAAAGTGGGCTGTGTACTTTTACACGATATGGGCAGTTTAATTTATCTAAAGGCCGATGTTCAACCAAGCCAGTCCGTTAATAATTCAGCGCATAACGCCTGGGTTTTGGTTACCAAGACGGGAGATGTGGAGACTGCAGGCTGTACCTGTATCGCCGGACCTGGACGTTCCTGTAGCCATGCAGCCGCCGTGCTTTGGAAGGTACGTTAGCCTATCTTATGCTTGTATTAAGATGTTTGTATGTATCCGTGTGTTAATCTATAACAGAACACGAAGACTAATAAAAATAAAAAGTAATCCCCTCTAGCCTGCCTGCACTAAAAGCATGCTTTAACCCTTTAAAGTCGACTGACGCTAGAGCGTCAAAGTGCGCACCCCTGACATATCTATTATTAGCTTCGGAATGGACAAAGGTATTAACTTACTTTTTTTTCTATGAAAATATCAAGATACACTTACCATCCGATTGCGTGTCACTTGTGTTTCTGTCGAGTTTACGCCTCTTTTGCTGGGGAGGTCGCTCGTATCCCAACCAAAGTTCCGGGAAAGGGTTTTCCTCTGTGGGCTTTTTGTCAATGAAGTGATAAGAACAAACAAACAATCTTTTGGGCGGATTCTTCAACTTCAAAGCCGCTAGCCACTTCCGAGATTCAACATCTGGTTTCGGCTTCTCATACAACGCATACGGGGGAGCACATCCACATTGGCGCCTTGTAGATGGTTGATGGTCGAAACATTCTCCTTCCGACCAAACATTCAGCAATCGCCACGAGTTGTTACAACCGCGAACAGCACAATATGTCCCGGAGCCGTGTCGTCGTGTAACACCATCCATAGTTTACTTTTTCTGAACGCTAACCAAAGACAGTAAAAGACGCTAACTCGCTAACCGGAAGTGCTTGGCAGACACAACCGGAAGTCGTTGGCAGAGTGAAAGGCTAATGGCGGCCCGCCTATTTCACTCAGGAAACTTGTCTATAGATCACCTCAACTATTAGCATGTGAATAGCGCCAGGGGGCGTGGTTGCCTCAGCTCATTAAAAATAATGAAGAGAGAACGAAAAACTGCGCCTCTCCTTGGTTTCAAACGGATTACATAAACTAAGAATATGTGTTTTTTAATATAAATTACTTCATTTAAAAGAAGAGAATTCTAGCTTCATAAAGACAAATGTCTCGTTCCTGAGTGACAAGTATTCGCTGAGTTACAGTTCATTTTTGGACGCGTTTCAGAATGGACTTCCCTGACAGAGAGAAGGCAGAACTCGCATCATGTTTATTTTTCTTTATTTGGCGAAAAACACAACACTTTGTTTTTATTGTGAGTATACACAAAAAAAATAGAAACTTAACTGGATCGAATGATGTAAAACACTTAAATGTAAGATCAAAACCAACAAAGTATTTTGAATCTCTTTTGCACTGATAAGAAAAAAAGCGAGCAGATCACGCCGGCGTGATTGCCGACCCCAGGGGGTTAACCCGAATTTTAACAGCTTGTAAACGTAGTAACTAATGATTTACTTTTAGCTTCGGACCAAGGCTGTATCTCAATACTCGTTTTACTTTAGTGCTGCGTTCGATACTATAGATCACACAATACTCTTAGATCGACTACAAAATTATACTGGCGTTCAAGGACAAGCATTAAGCTGGTTCAGATCATACTTATCTGACCGCTACCATTTTGTCTATTTAAATGGAGAAAAATCGATCATAACTTCAGTAAACTATGGAGTACCGCAGGGATCTGTGCTAGGCCCTCTATTATTCTCAATATATATGCTGCCACTTGGAAATATTATAAGGAAACATGGAATTAGTTTCCATTGTTATGATGATGATGACACTCACATATATATTTCATCACGGCCGGATGAAAACGCTAAATTATCAAAATTGACAGAGTGTGTTAAAGATATAAAGGATTGGATGACGCGTAATTTTCTTTTATTAAATCCAGACAAGACAGAGGTACTACTTATCGGTTCAAAAAAACGCCCACAAAACCTCTCACAATACAACTTTAACATAGTAGGATGTCCTGCTACTTTATCCTCTACAGTAAAAGACCTGGGTGTCATACTAGACTGCAACCTGTCTTTTAAAAATCATATTTCATATGTTACAAAAACTGCCTTTTTCCACCTTAGGAACCATTGCTAAGCTACGTAATAGGGGTGGAGCCGAATCCGAATACGGTATTCGTAAAGGCACAAATAACGTGTTTTTTACAAATACTTATTTCGAACAAATACTTTTAAAAATATTTGTATTCGGGAATAGGAAAAAGCTTTATATCAAAAAGCTGCGTTTCCTCATGAGACCGCAGTGCGTGCCCGGATGAGTGAGTGAGTGACGGATACAGGCTGCTCCACACAGCAACAGAGAGGGCTCGGCTGAGCGAAAAAACACTTAACTCCATTACTATTTTTGTTGAATAGATTTTTGTACCTTAACTGGGTTCCTGATAGCCTGGGAAAACCCAGACCACTTCCGGCAAATTTAGATTTGCTCTGCAAGTGGGTCTGGCAAAGAGCCCATTGAAACCCATTTCCAATCCGCCGAAATCGCGGCACCAATCAGAAACGTTTTACACGATGACGACAGAGCAGAGACGGTGACGCAGATTTTGTACATTACAGACATGGATGCCGCCGTGGAACATCACAACATCACTCGTTCGAATCAGCTATCGCGTCTGTTTCAAGCGATGTAAAATGGTCATTTTCGTTAACACAAACAGAGAATTGCTGAGAGTCTCGAGATGTTTCTCCGTCGCTCTGCATACGTCATGTCATTCATCGCTCTGATTGGTTTTAGATCTATCCGACGTCCGTTGGTGACGCCCCTGTGGAAATGAATTGTCTATGGAGCTTTGCCAGACCCTTACTCAGTTACAACTGAGAGTGGTCTGGGTTTTCCCAGGCTAGGTTCCTGAGGCAGTTTATAACTTTAGAGAGGCGGAGTTTGATCGGGAGATTAGTCCATTGCGCTGTATTATTGACGTCTGCAGTTGGGTGCTCTCATGTTCGCTCTGTTTAAGTCAGCTGTTTAGCGTGGTAATTTAGACAATAGGCTGTTTATAGAGTAACTTTAACGTTCGGTTAAAAATGCTTGTGTAGTTGTGTCGAATTGTATGCACGTGTGGGAGTTATATGGTACGTTTAAGTTACTCTGTCTTTTGCAGACAGCAAGATGTAGGCTGTAGGCTTCATAATGTTCACAATGGTATTTTATTAGTTGTTGGTTTAACCATGGATGAGGTAATGGCTGTTATGTTATTTTCTTTTCAATGACGTTCCTTGTTTCATTGCTGGATTTATGGAAAAACATCAACCAATATTGCATATCCATAATTATTATAATGGATATAATTAAAGAATACTTACACTATAACGTAGCTAAATTAGAAGTGTAACGCAAATTTTTTTTTACGCCTATTTTGAATTTTACTCGAATACAAATACAAATACTTTTTCCCCCTCAACAAATACAAATATCGGCTGCTTTGCACACCCCTACTACGTAATATGCTATCAGTTTCTGATGCAGAAAAATTAGTTCATGCATTCATGACCTCGAGATTAGATTACTGTAATGCTCTATTAGCTGGTTGTCCTGCATCCTCAATAAACAAGCTACAGTTAGTCCAAAATGCAGCCGCTAGAGTTCTTACTAGATCAAGAAAATATATGATCATATAACACCGATCTTATCATCACTACATTGGGTTACCTATAAAGTTCCGTATTAATTATAAGGTAGTGTTACTGACTTATAAAGCCCTAAACGGCTTAGCTCCAGTCTATTTAAACCTGATGCTGACAGGCTAACTGAAACTAGCAAATCATTAATTTGCAAAGTAAACACACAAACAACTTCTCATTCTTATTTGTTTTGCTTGCTTGTTGCAGTTTGTGTCAATTGTACCCTTTCCCTTACCATTATTCCACCCAGTGCCTCATGGTCATAATTCTCGTACATGTCAATTATCTCCATAAATAAACACAAACAATCAGGCCAAAAGGTGAAAAGACCTTCTGCAAGGTCTCCAGATGGAAGTAAAGCCCGAGAGCACTGGGATTGACAGTAGACAGAGAAGGGAGTCTTGCTGTTTAGAGTCTCTGTAAGTTTTGGGGGAAAAAATGAGGTGGAGAGGGTTGCGCCCAAAAACACAGGTGACTCATGGGATATTGTGGTTCATGGTCAGGTCAGCACAGGCTGCTCTCATGGCTATTGGGTTTGCAGCTGAGGTAAGAGAGGTCTGTGTCTGGGGGTGGGGGTGGAAGTGCAAATATAGCGGTGATTGCCAGAGAAATTTCCTGCATCTAATGTGTGATCTCGAATAAATGATGACTGAACAAGAGAGGCAGCACTCTTATTGAATATCGGAGAGTAAATGCTAACACAAAGACATTCTACTAACTATAAATAACTTTGTAATTACAAGTCAATTACCAGTCATTAGAGTATTAGTAGACTGCTTAATATTTGCTTAAAGGGATATTCACCAAAATTTACTTACCCAGTTATTCCAAACCTGTATTATAATTTTTTTCTTGTGCCGAAAACAATATATATTTTTCTATACTATGGAAGTCAATGCCAGCAACCGCAACTTTCAGATGGCATCTTTCTTTTTCTAGTTCAACTGTTACAGAATGGAAAGCACATGATTGTAAGATGTCAAAGGCAGCAAAGATATATCTATCAGGGGTTTTCTTGGCTCAAAACGAGGTGGAGGTAGTAAAAACCTGATCATGTATTTTAACAATAAGATAATTAAATTTGTATTGTTTTGTAGACCATCATAAAGCCTACTGTGTTTCCGGTATTTTTGTGGTTGGAGCTAGGTACCTCTAGGGGGGTCTGGGGGCATGCCCGCCTGGAAGAAAACATTTGTACATTTTAAAGATAAATTAATTCATCTTGAGAACTTTAAGTCACCTGAATCCGTTGTTAAATAGAAATAATACACCCGCCAACCGCCCCGAACCTATGATTTACTTTAATTTAGATATCTGCATCTGATCATCACATTACAATTATTCAAATTCTCAGTGTTAAACATGGTAATATGGTAACATATCACACTGAAGTAGGCAGATATAAAATTAACATTTATTTAAAATAAAGTTCTTCTTTTGGCTTATTTCCTTAAGTAGCCTAAACAGAAGCTTTACTCCCTTCAAACTTAAATTGTCAATGTTTCATTACATCACCGTTCGAAAACACTCTTATCAGAATATATATATATATATATATATATATATATATATTTACCTTTATAAATGGCATTTTCCCCCTAATTTTATTAAATCAATGCTCATTCTTTCATTTCAAATTCTTAAAGGGACAAGGTGTAGTTTTCTAGGTATTTTATTATCTAAAATCAATATTTTTTATTCATAAATATGTCCTCAATTGTGTACAAATACCTCTGCCAATGATCTGACTTATCCTCGTAAACGAAGAATTTATTATCTTTATATCCATGGAGGCTTCCATGTAGTTCCGACCATCTTGAAAAACTATAATAGCAGAGAGGGACAAAAAGTACAAGACCAACGCGTTTCCACAACGTGGCCTTTCGTTCAGAGCCAGCGTGACGTGGCTGAAACCTGCAGAAACGGAGGAGCAGAGCAAGGAGATGCGCTTGAAACTGCCCCGGCAAGGTTATTATAATTATAATGGAGGACCATACATATGCCTAGCCACAGGAGAAGAAATCCTCATCGCCAAAAAAGTCCAAAATAGACCGTAAAAGGAAACGTGACCGGAGATTTAAAAAAACAAGAGTTAATGTCGGGATAGCTTTTTCCAGGTGGAAAGTAGCCTGAGTTTCCCCATACTGCCTTTGCGCAGCGCGATTTTATTCACGCTGAAAGGCAGTCTAGATACCATGAACCAGATTTTCGCCTCATCTAAGGAACCAATCACAGAACGGGGAGGGAGCAGCAAGACGATGACGACATCTATGCGACACAACTAAGCAGTTTGTTTATATCTATGGATTCAACATGGCAGCAGACACGAAGAGCGACCCTCATGTTTATCTTGCACAAACGGCAATAGTCGCTGAACGTCATTGTTTACACAAAAATATCTTACCCATCGTCTTCTTCCTTGTCTAATTTCTGTCGCTCTACGTCATCTGGTATAATGGAAACGATTGGCTATGAGCTACGTACAGGCGCATTTGATAGACATTATAAGCACCCAATAAACGGCACCGGGCATTCGTAAACCACGCCTCAAAAATGAGAAAATGTACATGTGGTTCCCAGACCCAAGTCTCAACAAGAATTGGGTCTGGCGTTAGCCAGGCTAGGTGGAAAGAGCTAATGCAGGAGAAAGATTTCAAAAGAGACACTGAAGTTGCCTGCTTTCTTCTCGACACGTAAGTCAATGTTACAGTCTTAATTACAATATTTTTTTTAATTGCTTGTTTGTGTACTTTATTATATAGACAGTAGAAAATTTATAGTTAAAAGTTAAACAGGTTCTTTGATGAATAGCAGCTATTAAAGGGCACCTATTATGACATTTAAAATGTCCCTAATGTTGTTGTAGGAGTCCCCAACAAAAGTTTTACATGCATGCAATGACAAAAAAACACTTTTGTTGTCGTATAATAAGCATTTATTTTTACCTGATTTGCTCACAGACTCCCAAATGATTCGTTCACCGACTCATTTTCCAAACCCCTCCTAATCTGCGTTGATTGGTCAGATGACCCGGTCAGTTGTTATTGGTATAATATATTGTTTAACACGGAGTACAATGATGCTTTTATCAATTAAATTGTGTTATAATAATGATTATAGTCCACTGCTTTGTAGTTTGTAGTAAAAAATTAAAAATAAGATAAAGAATGTAATGTTATGTTAGCGAGCATAGCCCAGAGTTCATATTGTAAAAGCACAATCAGTCTGTCACGGTTGTTGGAGACATTGTTTCCTTCTTGTCTCGTGTCTATGTTTGTTTATGTGTGAGTGGGCGTTGTCCCGCTCACGTGTCCGTCAGCGCTCCAGCTGATAATCATTATCATCATGTTCACCGTTCACAGCTGCTGTTCATTTCCATTCCCTATATATACTCACTCCATTCTCTGTTCCAGTGTCGGATTGTTTGTTGAGGTCCTGTCTGTTGCCGTGTCTGTTCTTCCCGTGGAGTTGCCGTGTCAGTGTTCGCCTTGCCTTGTCTTCCTGCTGTTCGTGTTCTTCGTCACTGGGTTCACCGCACTCCAGCTCCGGATTGGGATTCTTCACTTGCACTGCACCAGCGCACTATAGACCATCTAGTCCCTGCATGAGCCTGAGTCGCCGCCCTTACATTCTGTTGGATTCTTGTGACCAGATTTATCTTTAATAAACACTTTGAGTACCTGCAATTGCTTCCTGCTTTGTTCGCCCATGACACAGTCTTTGTTTGCGTTAGTCCGATGCATAAACATAACGTTTTTACAAAAAAACAAAAATGCAGTTACGTTACGTTACTACGAGGTATTACTCTATTCTTTAAGACAACTCCGAAAACAACGACAAACACTTCACATATCTCAATACAATTGTCATTGAAGACCTAGAAGCTAAACGGTGCTTACACAACAAACTAAATAATTATTAAGCATGCTACATAAAACATAAAAGCAACAATTATTAATAACACTTAGCCTACAGGTTGTGATACGGAGGAGGAAGCTGATGCAAATACACTTGGAACTGAACCTTCCTTCAATATCAGCCGGCTCGCGAATCCAAGTTTGATTGCATTTAAGATGGTAAAGCAATCGTCTTCAAACTCCTTGTTAGAGCGCCTGACTCTCATGCTGGAGACCCGGGTTCGAGACCCGCACGAAGCGGGGTGAGAAGGACCCGGGTGGAGGGGTTAAAGTTGTATATATGAATTGTAGCCACTTGGTCTTCAAATGCTCCTCCTTGGGCAGATGAAAAAAGTTTGCTTTTGAGTCGCACTTCAGAACACAGCGTCTCGTCGCCATGATGTTTACAAGTTTTCCCTGGACTTGGAGCGCAATAAGTGGGCGTATCGTATTCAAATAACTTGACAAGTTGACGTCATCTAGTCAGAGAAAAATGGTCTTCTAACGATTCATAAAAATTACTCAGAGTCGACTCTTACTTTTGAAAGACAATAACTTTATATACGGTGCACTTTCATATTTCAAACTTTGCAGGATATTTTTGTTCACTTAGATCTATGTTACACACTACATGAAAGGTAAATTTCAAAATTCCATAATAGGTGCCCTTTAAGTAAAGTAGGGAAGGGACTAAAAACAAGGTTGTAAGTTTTACTCTTTGTAACCTAGAAATTCGATAAAGAATCTATTTTAATAGAGCATATGACTGTTCCTCTCCCTACTGTTAAATCATCTGAAGATGATATCTAACAATGCATGTACTTCAGAAAATATAATGAATAAAGAAGGCATAACTACTAATTGCAATAATTCATGTTTTTCACAGTCAGTAATTCATTCGTTCAGTATGTTGTTCATTGTGTCAAGTTGCAGTTTGTTTGAAATAACAAACCTGTTCACCCGAAGAAGTGCTATGGAAGACATCCTGTCATAGCTTTTTGGTACATAACGGCTACTGTAGATGCAACACGCATTTTAAAAAGCGAGGCGCTGGAGAACACAATTAGTTTGAATGTATATATTACTTGATTAATTTGAATACAATTTCACTGCTAGATGGGAGAAATTCCTTTAAATTTGATCAATACATTCAATTAGAATAATAAGACACCAGGCTGTTGCCAATCAAAATAAATAATTTCCACTGAAAAATTACAACTGTATTTAATATTAAATATTTTTTGAATATACAAATATGGAATGTTGAAAAGAACGAGACTTTGAAACTAAACCGCCAGTAGGTGGCGGCAGGTGACCGTCTTAATGAGCGAGTCATTGAGTCATTCATTTAAATGATTTCTTCTAAAGGCTGATTTCTTCAGAATGAGGCAGTTTATGAATGGGTAATTTAATCTTTGACTCCGATAAAACCAGTGTCTCGGTTTCAATCGTGATGCTATTCAGGAAAACGTCTCAGGTTACGTATGTAACCCTGGTTCCCTGAGAGGGAACGAGACGCTGCGTTGAGACGTGGTGGGAACGCCCTGCGTGATTGCGTCGTGAAGCAAGTGTATAATCAGTCCAGTGGGAAAGACGAGACATCATAGGCGGGTGACCCTGAAAAGGCACCCCTGAAAACAGACCGCGACAGCTTCATAAAAGCAGAAGCAAGTCGTTCACATGCATGCAGGGAGTATGGCAAAGCAACGCAGCGTCTCGTTCCCTCTCAGGGAACCAGGGTTACATACGTAACCTGAGATGTTCCCTTTCAAGGGAACTCGAGCTGCATTGAGACGCGGTGGGAACCCTATGCGCACAACGCCATATGACAAATGCCTGTTCTGTGTGAAGTCAAGGCCACACTATGAAGAAAGCACCCTAGACCCTGGAGTGGAGCCAAGATCCAAGTCATAAAATCTAACAAATGTATGCGGTGAGGACCAGCCTGCTGCATTAAAGATGTCGTGGAGAGAAACTCCTGAAATTAAAGCCTTAGAGGCAGCCATACTCCTAGTAGAGTGGGCCCGGACAGCCTTCACCGCCGCTTCATAAGCAAGTGAGATAGCATCAACTACTCACTTGCTCAATATCTGTTTAGCTTTTCCTGATTAAGGTGGAGGACAGAAGGCCTGCAGCACAAATGACCCGGAGGATCATTTGGGGGCGCTGACATCTCGGTCTCCACAAACGGCGAACCAGCAGGAAAACTGAACTGCCAGCATTGCGACCCTCCTCAGAGAGTCGCACCCCAGAGGGCGCCGAGGAGAAACGGTTTCTCAAAACCGTCCCTACCCCGGAGGGGACCACCCTCAGAAGCCTGCAGCCTCGGCGTCAGGGCTTCTTCTTCCAAGCTATTTTAGAGATAAAACAGTCCTCAGATCTTGCATATCTCTAACTGGCTAGACTGCGACCGCCACCCAGGTCCCCCTCGATTGTGGATGAGCCCGAATGGCGACGCTCTGATTTGCAGCACTTTAAGCCTCGAGGAGCTTTAGTAGGCTGAGACTGCTCCCGCCCAGCAGTCTCAGGAACATTAGATCGGTGAGGAAGAAACCTCTAGAACGCCGCTGAATAGTTTATTTCTTCGTTTTATTGAAAGCGAAGCATTCAGAAGAACAGACATATTTTATATTTATTTTTCTTTACATCAGAAAAACACACTCCGTGGCCACCAGCAGGAAACAACCGAACTGGCAGCACTGCGACCCTCCTCAGAGAGCCGGCCCCCAGAGGACGCCGGTATAGTTTATCTGTTGCAATTCTCGAATAGCGTCAGTGCTTTATGATGGCTGATGGATAACGGCGGGGTAATGATGACGCCGACTCGGGAGAGAGATAGCTAGTAAGCGTCTCTTTTTAACCCGAGGCAATGTCATACCATGATATTTAATACCCATAACATTACTATAATAGAAGTTTGGGGAAAAACACATAAAATATAAACCGGTTTATTCCACGATCTCAACACCTCAGTGTGGAGTTAGGGAAAAAAACGGCATTTCCCGACGAGGAGGCTGAGATATAGAGTTTTCCTTATATTCTCACTCTCATAATGTTCGGCTGGCCAGTAAATATTTAACTTAGCAAATCACTAAATAAAACCTCCTTTTATAAGCTCCTCTTTATTCAACAGAATTATGAGCCGGCGGGAGCGGAGCGTCCTCACGGACAGCTTCTTGCAATGCTCACAGTCAGCCCGCTCGAGAGCTGACTGTTAACATGCTCAACTCCCAAACAAGCAACACGTCATGCATCATGAAAAAAAAAGATCATGCATGCGCATTTCTTAGCTAGAGCTACCCAAGTTTAGTCGAGCTTCGCTCATATTATTTCAAGAAGGATATTTTCACACACAGTTCACATCCAAACAAGTCAGCACTAGCAGCTACTCACCTGTCCAGAAGAAACAGTGCAACCTCGACGTCCGATTAAAAAAAATAAATAATTCACCGTTCACAAGCCTTATCTCGGTGAAAGCCGTTATCGGCGGCGACTCGCATCCTGGGGTTCGCAAATGGATCTGACAGCGCGGGGGTTGAGACGGGCCCCGCCCTATCTCGGCTTTCACCCCGATAACTATACGTGTCTTGGAATAAACACGATGGTATTCTCTCGCCCTAAACCTCCTCCTCCTCCTCTTGGAGATTGACTCATTGGGGATTGAGCCATGTTCAATTTCTCTTGTTGATAGACGCTGGCTTCCTCTTCAGCTCCGACTTCGTGTGCAGCCGTCACCGTGCACGAGCGCAAAAACTCACAACACCCAGCCCCTGTCGGTAATTGGTTGGAACACTGTTTATTTTGGTTTCGAGTGGTTGATGAAACCATTTGTTTTTATGTGCAGATCTCAGAGCCTAGGCTGCCTACAGAGACGCTGTTTTTTGACAGCTTGCTTATGGGGCGGGTAGCTAGCGGATCGTTAGGAAAGATTAGATGAATGTGATAATTTATGTTTGGGCCTGAAATCGCTGATACAACTTTTACATGGTGTTTGAACATAAATGTGTGTTGGCAGTGTGTGTACACAACCACCCTATAATGATAAAAATCCAACCAGTGTTTTTTTTTAAATCCCCATAAATAATAAGCACTGTCTCAGAACGAGCTGTTCTCAGAATCAATGCAATGTGACGTAGAATTGCACAAGCCCCGCCCACAACTGTTGATTGACACTGCAGTTTGTGCATAGACCAATGCACAAACTGCAGTGTCTGAGTGAGCTGGACAGTGGACACAGTCCGCCATTGTTTTGACGCTGGAGCAGCTGTAGAAAGCGAGGTGTTTTGTTTTTTGGATGTTAGAATAAACATAGCAGTCTTCATTTACTCTCGTTGTTACTCGAGGATTAATCACTACAACTGCTCTCGTGATCCAGCTTACAGTCTCCGGAGCGACAGGACTAACGTTACTGATCAGGACAGAAATGAAAGTGAGAGCGAGCACTTTGACAGCTCGAGCTCATCGAGTCGTTTTACAGATACAGTTTACCAGTTTATAAAGCACCAACTGAAAAGGTGTGTATATATTTGTTTATTGTTAGTTGTAACGAGTGTTGTGTGTATGTTCCATGATAATGAAAGGGAGAGAGAGAGAGAGTTTATGGATAAGACTTAATGCGCACTTCTTATACTGTTATTATTCTTACAGTGATTTCCTGCAACAAAACTAACGCTTCATCTTTTGTGTGATGTACTATAAACTTAATTGAACTCATCAGTATATTTTGGTCATCATTCAGACGGGGTCTACTACAGCAGGCTTGTATTTATAGTGGAGCAGATGGCATATGTAAGTTATAAACGTAATTAAAATAAACATACCTGTTCTATCTCTATTCAGCATATATTCTCTAGCTCTGTGGGCATTATTGTCCGACTCGAACAACGTTACTGTGAGTTTCTGTTTTGATATTATTATCATCTTTCTGTGAGATGAGATTGTCCTGGCTCTGAGGTCGCAGGTTAGGCTCCACCTGTGTGTGGAACCGCATCTCATTAACTTTTAAAGGAGACACACTAAAACGTCTCCGGTTACTTAACTGTAACCTTGTTCCCTGAGAAAGCGGAACGAGATGCTGCGCTGCTTAGCATTGGGAACGTCTTTAATCGTGACCTGCTGTGAATATAGTGTGTAAACACGTCGATGGAATCGACCGGAAGTAATATAGCCTCGGTCGGTGACGTCATCGGCGCGCACCCGCGACGCGAGGCTATAATTAGATGAGCCGCAGGTGCATCGTCAGGATATTTTGTCTGAAGAGCAGTCCTGGGACATCATCAGCACGGCAAAGTAGCGCAGCATCTCGTTCCGCTTTCTCAGGGAACAAGGTTACAGTTAAGTAACCGGAGACGTTCCCTTTCGAAAGCTACAATCGATGCTGCGCTGCTTAGCATTGGGAACGAGAATACCCACGCCGCCGTGCTTGAAGGTGTCTGGACTCCCTACGGCTGTGTAGGTGTGCTCACAAGAAACGCAGGAAAGCCCTAGACATTAGCTTGCGATGTCGACTCAAGGACGTGAGAGCCCGGAGTGGTATGAACATCCAAACTATAAAATCTTATGAATGTGTGCGGAGAGGACCAGCCTGCCGCATCACAAACAAACTGCAAGGGGGCACCTCTTGCCAAGGCAGCAGAGGAGGCGACCCCTCTGGTGGAGTGAGCCCTTAGACCCGTTGGCGAAGCTTGGCCGCGCGCCTCATAGGCAAGAGCAATAGCATCCCTGACCCAATGTGACATGGTCTGTTTAGTGGCGGTGGCAGCACCCCTGTTGCTGCCCCCATAACAAACGAATAGTTGCTCTGACTTACGTCACTGGCTAGTGCGGTGGACGTAGGCCTGAAGAGCACGGACTGGACACAGTCTGTGAGATCTCTCCTGCTCCGGCGTTATGAACGGTGGAGGGCAGAAGGCCTCTAGAGTGACCGGATGTACAGCCGAGAATGGTACCTTAGGCAGGTAATCAGGATGAGGATGCAAAATCACTTTCACCATTCCTGGGGCAAAGTCTAAGCAGGATGACGATATTGACAGAGCCTGCATGTGCCCGATTCTTTTTAGAGAGGTTATAGCCATAAGAAAAAAACATCTTTATGGTCAGAAGTTTATCAGACGCTGACTCTAGAGGTTAAAAAGGGGGGTCTCAACCAGACCCTCTAGGACTATTGCTAAGTCCCACGAAGGGATCTTTGGTTCTTACGGGAGGCCTCAGTCATCTGGCCCCAATATTGAAGCGAGCGAGCAGAGGATGTCTCCCGAGTGGCACCCCGTCAACCAAGGCGTGGCAAGCCAAAGAGCGACCACATAAACCTTGAGAGTGGCGGGGCATGTACCTGTTGATAATTTTTCCTGCAGGAAATCCAGAACTGAAGCAATCTGGCAGTTGACCGGATCTGCATTATGTACAACACACCACCTTTCAAAGACACCCCATTTGTTGGCATAACTCTTTCTAGTGGAGGGAGTCCTAACACTTAGAATGGTCTCAATAACGGCAGGCGAAAGCCCAGTGTCCCTCAGTTGGTACCCATCAGGGGCCAAACATGAAGATTCCACAGGTTGGGCCTGGGATGGTATATCGTACCTCCGCCTGAGAAGATCCCTCCTCTCCGGAATCGCCCATGGCGAGCCGTTGAGGAGAGAAATATCTCCAAGAACCATACTCTGTTCGGCCAACGCAGCGCTATCAGTAAGAGGCAAGACCCTTGCTGGCGAACTCTGGCTAGAACTCCTGGGAGCAGAGCCACTGGAGGAAACGCATACAGGCGCATTTTGGGCCATGTGTGCGCAATCGCATCCAGACCCAGGGGGCTGGGTGACTCAGAGAGAAGAGGAGACATTGCGCTGTCCGCTGGGCGGCGAAGAGGTCCACCTCCGCTTCATAAAATCTGGTCCAGATCTGTTTTACTACATCTGGGTGGAATTTCCACTCCCCCATTGGTAATTTCTGTCCGGACAGTAAATTTGCTCCCACATTCAGATGCCCTGGAAATGTACACTGCCCTGAGTGACAGGAACTTTTCCTGGGCCCAGAGAAACTCTGCCTCACTATTCTGTACAGATTGCGTGAGCGTAGACCTCCCTGGTGATTTAAGTAAGAGGCTGCCGCTCTAGCACTAGGACATGACAGCCTCTCAACTGAGGGAGAAAGTATTTCAGGGCCAGAAATACATATTCCATCAACTTGAGGCAATTGATTTGCTAGTCAAGATGATGCCTCCCCAAACCCTTGGGCTGGACGATCACTTAAGACCGCTAGCCAGCCCGACAGGCAGGCGTCTGTCGTTAGCATTATGCGACGAGAAGACGCACCAAGAGTGGGACCCAAGGTGAGGAACCGGGGTCTGAACCACGTAGAAAGGGAACGAAGCTACAGCGCGTAACCCTTACCATAAACATGGATTTTAGAAAGTACACGAAGCGTTCAGCGCGTGACTTACCATAAACATGGATTTTTAGAAAGGACACAAAGCACCCAATGCGTGCTCTTGCCTCTATTTGCCCTTGGGGAATTTGAGCCACAAATGAAGTGGTCTCATGTGCAAAAGGCCCAGAGGGATCCCTGTGGACGCAGCTGCCATGAGACCTATCCTGACCTAGCCAGATGTTGCTTTAGGGTGTTTAAAAATGGTCTTGACACGCGGGGGACAGTTGTGCCCCCGATGGTGACAGAGTCCCATTTAAACCCCAAGCACGTTGGAGAGTGAACGCTCTTCTTAGCGTTGCAACTCAACCCCATAGAGAGAAGCGTGGATCGATATTAATGTCGAAAGCGCAAGCTCCTGAGACTGTGCCAGTATCAGTCAATCGTCTATGTAACATGGCTAGGTCGAATGGAAGAACCCGATATTGGTAGGCTTCGCCCCCAAAAGCAAACCTCGGGAGCTTCCTGTGTTGTGGCAATATTTCTAATGAAAATATGCGTCTTTAAGATCGACCGTGAAGATCCAATCATGATGTTGAATTTGCAACACGATCTATTTGATAGTTAGCATCTTGAACTTGAGCGTTCTGACGGAACGGTTCAAGCCTCAAAGATCTAAAAACGGACGCAGTCCCCCATTTCTTCTTGTGACAGCAGATGCGCCTACTTCTGTTTTATGGTAGTGGGAACACACCGTTAAAACGAGGAGGGCATCATATTCCTTTTACTGTCTTTAGGACACAAAAAGAGATACTCGGCAGTAGCTTTCACGCTGCCAAAGTCTCTTTAAAGGGTACCAAATTTAATACTTCGAATTGGGGGAATGTTAACTGTTCTGTGTCCTGGGCGATAACAGTAAACAACAGAACCTTCAACATTTCGCTGGAAACCGCTACCCCCTGAATCACCAAAGGTGGCAGGTATGTAACAGTGGTTTCGTGAGGGTGTCAGGTAGGAGCTGATTGATGTATTTTACATGCCCTATCCCGAAGGGGCACACCCCCACAGACCTGGGACAAAAAAAAAAAAAACTCAGGATTTCTGTCTCTGGTATAATATGAGGCTGCTGAGCGCGACAAACCGGTCCCCAGTCATTACGAGGGGGAACGCAACTCGCCACACTCTGCTTTTGAGCCCTCTTTTTTTTAAATCAGATCAGCCTGGTACGCCTGCAACACTGCCATAGTGTGCAGAGCAGCACCAGTCTGACCCCCACCAGCGTGGATGTCCTTATACACAGCATGGTGGGGAGTGCTGACTCCTTAAATGACGATGAGCCACAGAGAAGAGATAGCCAGCGAGCGTCTCTTCGGACTGGCACATCATCGTATGCACATGCCCCCATGATAGTCTAATAAATTGACGTCAAGGGCACAAAGAATAAGGTTTTCCCCATGCACGAGTTAACGTCATGGAGATCCTCAAGGAGGACAGTCAAGCTGTAATCTGGCCACTGCACGAGTCACCAACTCGAGTAACCTCTCACACGCTTATCATAACGAGAGAAGTGCTCGGAGTCAGTACTCTCAAAGTCCATCATAATATATATATATTTTTTAGATGGCTTTTACAATATTTAATCCCTCAGAATTAAATGTGGCCAAAGAACAGCCAGACAATAAATTATTACAAGCATTTGATATATTGCATTGAATATCTGATTTCTCATCATCATTCAATTCATCAGCAATAAATACAGCCAAATATCAATCAGACACGGTCTGGATGACAGGCTGTATTTAAATCCTTCATAAGATCAGCCTGGTATGTCTGTAGTGTACAGCGCAGTACCAGCCTGACCCGCTGAAAATGCATGTGATAATACGATCCCAGGGGAGAGAAAGCCCGCGCGCGTCTCTCCAATCTGAGACAGCATCATATAATCGCGTGCCTTTGCACCCGCGATAGTCGAATTGATCGACGTCGAGGGCACAAAGACACGTCATGTATTTATATTATATTTACATCTTTATTTATAATCTTTGAGTGTCTTTTTTTTGTGATAGTGTAGTCTGGCCACTGCACGAACGATCGCCCCGAGCAGTTCTCCTTTTATTATCACTGGAGGAACGCTCGTAGGCGGCAAACTCACGAGATTAAATGTCCTCTGCCCGAGCCGAAGAAGCGCCGAGGCACGCTTCGGTAGTCAGGCAAAAAGGACATCGCGATCTGGAGAGAGAGCAAGCGAAAAGGATGCACCCGTCTCTCGCTCCTCAGCCAGATCGACGCGCGAGCCCCACACATTGTGATCGATCGCATTGTGGGTGCCACCCCTTTGAAATAAGCAAAGCGAACGCGAAGCACTTTAACTGTGAACATTCCACTGTGCTCGAATTCACCATGCTCAAACGCAAGGGCAGCATGCTCTTTCCCCAAACAAACAAAGCAGTAAGCGTGTGTATCCAGTTCTGAATAGGACGAAAACATGGAGGGACACAGTGCTTACTTCCTTGACACATTTCTCTTTCTCCTTTACTTTTTCTAAACTCCTTTTTAGATCGTAGAGAGATGAGAAAGAGAAAATCTGCACACTGTCAGTGATAAACTAAATAACTCCTAACAAAGATCTGTAGTAGATAGAGAGGAGATAAATGCTTGCACACCAAACACAGAGAGGTCTCTGAAGACAAAAGACCTGACGATGCACCTGCGGCTCATCTAATTATAGCCTCGCGTCGCGGGTGCGCGCCGATGACGTCACCGACCGAGGCTATATTACTTCCGGTCGATTCCATCGACGTGTTTACACACTATATTCACAGCAGGTCACGATTAAAGACGTTCCCAATGCTAAGCAGCGCAGCATCGATTGTAGCTTTCGAAAGGGAACGGAGCGTTTTTCTCAGCCCCCCAAAAATGACAATTTAAACATGCTGTAAAAAAAAATTCTGTGGGGTATTTTGAGCTAAAACTTCACAAACACACTCTGGGGACATCAAATACTTATTTTACATAAGAATAATAGGTGCCCTTTAAGTAAAGTCAAGTCAAGTCGTCACCCTCATTTATATAGCACTTTTAACAATATAGATTGTTTCAAAGCAGCTTTACAGTGATAATAGGAAATTAAAGTAACCGAGAATTGTTTTGGCTTTACAGCAGCTCTAGAATAAAGTTATTGTCCCATTTAAGTTAGTTTTGATTGATTCACTTCCGTCCCAACGATCATTAGTTAAGTAAGGCTTAAGAGGTCGCACTATCCATAAATACTTTTATTTGCACAAGTTTTATTTGTGCACAGAAAAGTATTTATGCATAGTGCGGCCTCTTTCCTACTTTATGAATTCTAATTATCCAGGTCAGCACTCTTAAAGTTTATAAATATATACATTGAGTGAAGCCTACTCCTATCCTCACTTATTTAAGTAAGGCTTATCAATAATATTGTCGAATATTAAATGTCTCCAACTAAGAAAGCCAAAAGCCAAGGCAACAGATGGCTGTTGCCTTCACAGGGCTTATGAGGCTGGCACTCAGGATGCGTTGGGATGGGTCCAGGCGCAGGTCCACCATAGGGGAGAGACTAGTTGACACTTCTGGACTGCGTTGTCGTTGTGTCCAGGTGCTGGTCCTTCATCAGATCTGGATACGGCCTGGATCCGGCGGACTCAGAGAGGAAACAGAGAGACTAATATTAACGTAGACGCCAAGTACATCAGGATTTATGGGAAGTGTTCCCGGTTCGAGCTGATCTAAACTATGCAGCCAAACATTGAATTATAGAAGTCAATAATGTATTATGTGAATGCTAGGTCAAAGAGATGTGTCTTTAATATAGCTTTGAACTGACAGAGTGTGTCTGCTTCCCAGACAATGTTAGGAAGACTGTTACAAAGTTTTGGTGCTAAATAGGAAAAGGATCTACCACCAGCAGTCGATTTTGATATTCTAGGTATTATCAACTGGCCGGAATTTTGAGATCGCAATAGACGTGAAGGACTATAATGCGTTAAGAGCTCGCTCAAGTACTGCAGAGCTAAACCATTTAGTGCTTTGTAAGTAATCACCAATATTTAAAAATGTATACGATATTTAATAGGAAGCCAATGCAGTGTTGACAGAACGGGGCTAATATGGTCATACAGATGGTACTCAACCAGAATGCCAGGCACTGCGGCAAAACTACAGCGGCAAAAATAATCCAGTTGCATTTCAAAGTCATTCGCGAAAATGACCGCCAGGTGGCGCAGAGGGACATTGTGCAAAACGTACTCGGTTACTAATGTAACCTCGGTTCTCTCTAGGAGAGGGAACGAGTACTGCGTCGAAAGACGCTACGGGAAAGATATTTCTTTTTCGAGATTGAAGCCTAAAAATTAATCCTTAATTTTATAATAATATGTAAAACGCTTTTCTGTAGCATACAACCTTAGGCGGAGCAAATCACGCGCCCATTGGCTGCTCCGCCAGAAAAGCACAGCCTATGCGAGGCCAGTGACGCTGACCAATGAGGACGCTTCGCACCCTCTGCGTCATCTCCCGCCGAAACGGGCGTGGTCTTAGGCCTATAAATACGAGCATAGCTGTCTCCCACTCTGATTTTCGTCACTGAAGCGACGCAGCGTGGGCACGCACGGCCTGAGACGCAGTACTCGTTCCCTCTCCTAGAGAAAACCGAGGTTACGTTAGTAACCGAGTACGTTCTCTTACGTAGAGTTCTCTCCTACTGCATCAAAAGACGCTACGGGAACCCCTGTAACACGCCGTGCGTGCTCTTGGACCGACACAGACACCCAAGGGCGCGCGCGCCCTGGCATACAAGCGCCTACACCAAGAATGTATAGGGAGAGCGGCTAGGATTAGCATCATCCCTTTATAATAGCGCCCCTAAGGGCATAATAACATATATATGTAAATAAGATTATATAATAGATATATATGAGGGGTCATAGCATGCTCATGGGACACACTGTCAGTGAGTGATGCTTAAAACATTGGAGTGACCTGGGCCGCAGCGCGGGGCAGGAACACCATACATAGTCATCTAGACCGAAAGCAGTTTAGCCTGCAACGCAGGAACCTCTAGGTTATAGAACCTTATAAATGTAGACGGGGAGGCCCAGCCTGCCGCCATACAGATATCTTGTAGCGAGATTCCACTGTACCAAGCCCACGAAGAGGCCATGCCTCTCGTAGAATGTGCTCTGATGCCCAGAGGGCATTCCAAACCTCTAGATGCGTAGGCTAGCGCAATGGCGTCCACTACCCATCGAGACAGACTCTGTTTCGTCGCAGCTCGCCCTTTAGAGCGCCCGCCGAACGAAACAAAGAGCTGCTCCGTCTGTCGAAAAACAGCGGAGCGGGACACATAAGCTCTTAATGCCCTGACCGGGCAAAGGGAGCTGTTTCCGTCCTCAGAGGCCGGCAGAGCCAACAGGGAGATGACCTGAGCCCTGAACGGTGTGTTGAGGGACTTAGGTACGTACCCATGCTTCGGTTTCAACACGACTACAGAGTCGTTAGGCCCGAATTCCATGCAAGAGGCTCTGACTGAGAGCGCTTGCAAATCCCCCACACGCTTCACTGAAGCGAGAGCCAAAAGAAACACTGTCTTGAAAGACAGGTGCTTCACGTCAACTGAGTGAATAGGCTCGAAAGGGGCCCCTTTCATAGCATTTAACACCGTAGAAAGGTCCCAAACGGGGACTGAAGGAGGCCTTGGAGGATTTAACCTCCTGGCTCCTCTAAGGAAACGGACCACCAGGTCGTTTCTGCCCAGTGAACGGCCAAGCGTTGGATTAACGAACGCTGATATGGCTGCCACATAGACTTTGAGTGTGGATGGGGTCCTACCCCTATCCAATAGCTCCTGCAGGAAGGAGAGAATCTCTGTTTCCCCGCACTGAAGGGGTGACAGACCTCGGTCTGAACACCAGCCAGAAAACACCGACCATTTGGAAGCGTAGAGCCGTCTGGTAGACGGGCCCTAGCCTGCTCGATCGTGTCTAATACTCCCTTTGGGAGGTTAGCGGGTACCCGTTTATGGCCCACACATGTAGGGACCATAGATCCGGGCGAGGATGCAAAATCGAGCCCTTGGCCTGCGAGAGGAGGTCCCTCCTCACTGGGATCGGCCATGGAGCAGTACTCTTCAGTCGCATCAAAACTGGGAACCTGGGAACCAGTCTGTCTGGGCCTACGTTCAGGTGACCTGGCACATGCATTGCTCTCAGCGAGCGCAGGTTGTGCTTCTTCGGTACCAGGAAATATCTGCTGTACAGACCCCCTTCGCTCTGAGCTTGAGATAAAGGCTCTATGGCCCCTTTGCTCAATAGCTTCGCTATTTCGGCTCGAAGTAGATGTGCTACTTCTGTTTTCACCGTTGTTTCGACTCTCTCCGTGTAACGGGGAGGGCGTCGATAAAACTGTAGCGAATAGCCTCTTTTTATAGTCTCTATAGCACCCATTCTGAGACCCCGGGAAGTCTTTCCCATGCATCTGCACGCGTGACTAGGGGTTGAATGTAATCTGGGCCCTGTTCGCGAAATGGCGGCGACGCGAGAGCAACCATGTGCTGTAACATGGCATCTGAGGCGGGGTTCATGTTTAACACAGTGTGCATCCCGCGCGCGCTCGGCTCTCTGAGTTGAGAGAGAGCGCGCGGGGCGAGCCCCGTAGGGCTCGTTATATTTGTGAATAAATGTGGGCGCGTGGAAGCGGGCACATTTATAACACCGGGAATACTGTGTTTGTGAACTGACTGACCGTTCGTTGGTTTCGTTTTTACAGAAACCGCGGAACGTGCAGTGTGTAGTGGTTGTGGGCACGCTCACTACATGTAAAGCACAATCGACATGAGTCGATTTTATGTGTGCAAACCCTGTGTTGTACGGGGCTGTGCTTGTGTGAATGAATGGGCACTGGGTGGGCATTGCAGTTACACACATTACACCATCGGCCGTGGCCGGAACACCAGAAATTAAACTCTTTTTTTAGATTTATCTGGGTCGCCGTGAAAACGGCGTTTGTGTGCAGGCAAACGGGCTTTACGGCCGGTTTGTTGGCTGCTGAATACACTGGTACAAACACGTAAATTAGGGCTGTACAAGCGGGAATCTTTGGTGGAAGTCCAGCCGCAGCGGGACCCGAACACCGTCTTTTTCCTAGCAGGGCTAGGATGGCGCCGAGGCCTCGGGCTTGAGTGTGATCTTAGGCCGAGGACCACGCGGCGGCGTCCGGCGGAGCGAGACCGTGGTCTCTCTCGGGCCTGTTGCTGGCTGGGCTGGCGCGGGGCGCTGCTGAGTTCGAACAGACGGCTGTTTAGGGCGGCCTGTTGCGGAACTGGAGCGCTTCGGCAGGAAATCTTTCATGGCCTGCGATGTCTTCTGTACCTCAGCGAATCGGTCCGCGAAGTCTTTGACGGACGATCCGAAGAGGCCAGTCGCTGAAACGGGAGCGTCGAGAAACGCAGAGCGCTCTGACTCCGCCATTTCAGAGAGCGTCAACCACAAATGTCTCTCGGAAACAGTTGCTGAGGCCATAATCCTACCGATGGCGTGTGCGGCGGACTTTGTAGCACGAAGAGCGAGGTCTGTGGCGCTACGTAAGTCCGGTACGTTGATCGCGCCCGGGCCTTCCTCGTCTAGCTTGCGGAGGAGGTTGGCCTAGTGGATCTGAAGCACCGCCATGGTGTGCAGCACCGATGCAGCTTGTCCGGCGGCGGAATACACGCGGCCGTTCAAAGCTGACGACGTGCGGCAAGCTTTGGATGGTAGAACTCCCTTAGCCCGCCGTCCAGCAGAGGGTGGGCAAAGATGAGTCGCTACGGCCTCCTCGACCGGAGGGAGAGCATGGTAGCCTCTGTCTCGAGCACCGTCCACAACGGAGAATGCTGGCGAGGCAGAGGTACGTACCCTGGCTGAAAAAGGCACCTTCCATGACTTCGCCACCTCTTCATGAAGCTCAGGAAGAAACGGGGCGTGCCTGGAGGGGGGCGAAGCGCGGTCTCCAGAGAGGAGGCAGCCATCCAGCCGGTTGAAAGCAGGTTCTTCGGGCGTCGACCAATCGAGGCCGAGGCTCGACACGGCCTGTGAGAGCAGACGCATCAGCTCTGCCTTGATGCTTTTCTTCCCTCCTCGGCGTTCCGGAACAGCGGGGGAGGGGAGGTCCATGGAGCTCGCCCATCCCTCACTTCCCGAAGCGAGAAGCGAACAGCAGTCGTCATCCCCCTCAGATACGGCTTGCTGGTCATCGTCCATGACGGACAAGGCGGCGGGCTGCGGCCGATGTCCGTCGGAGAGCGACTCCAACGATGCGGTGTGAGGAGCTAGCGGCGGCGAGCTCCTCGTGGAAGAGCACCTTCCGTGAATGATGCAAGGCGAGTCCGCAGAGTCGTGATGGGCATCATGTCACAGTGATGGCAGCCGCCATCACCGAGAGCGATAGCTGCATGTTCCTCGCCCAAGCAGGAAACACACAGCACGTGGTGGTCCCCGTCGATGAGCGCGGCTCGGCAGGAGCCGCAGGAATCACGAGGCATCTTTAGAAAGACACTCGTTGCTCTTTCTGTGAGAAAAAATGTGTGACACGGAGGCGAACACACACACAAAGAATTAAAGGATATTCCACGCCGGAGAAGCGCAGCAGGGAACGGCGGCTGAAGGCGGCGAAGACCAGCGGCTTCAGGTAAGTTCTCGTCCTGCTGAGGTGCTTGTTTGAACTATTTTCGTTTTGTAGACTAGCCTACTGTTTTAATTGTTTATTTAGCTGCAATTTCTTTGGCAATAGCTACAGATTTAAAATGTCGCAAGAATAAGATTCTGTTTCTTACTTAGAAAATAAACTCTAACTCGATGCAACCCTGTTTTAAATAAATAAACTGCCCCTGACACTTTATTTAAACCTTGAAATGGATCTGTTTTTAAAAATTTCTTCCTTTGCTATTGCGGGTATCAATGCCAGTCATCTACATTTCGTGAATGATTCACAAAACAATAATTTAGCAGATTAAAGATAGCTTCATCCTTTTCATTTTCTGACGCGATCGGCTGATAATCTTCCATCATCAGTTTTGTCGTCTGTGCAGCGGCTCTACTCGAATGTAGCAAATTTATGTTGTAATGTGCCATTGATAATTCAACAAAACGCTAGACTTCAATAAACAGTTAGTTACCTATCTAAGCATCAAGAATGGTAAAATATTTAACGCTGTCAGCTAAGGCTAGTGAGATTCGATCTCGCATCGCTTGAAGCTCCGTGAAGCTCGTGCTGTTGCGTTGTCCACAGAGCTATCATCAGACCGCTGTTAACATCACGTCATATGCTCTTCCAAAGCCTCATTGATGTAGCCTAATATTTTTCTATTGCAATGTTTTGAGTTGAAATGTTTTCATTATTTATTAAATGAATTACATTTAATTTCAGTCTTGTGATTATATGAATTCATTTAACTACATGTATCACTTGAATTGATCTGTTACCAGATTTCAATCACTCTCAATGAGCCGCGGCGCGGCGGCAGATTACGCAATAGAGAGAATAAACTGACACTTTTCAAAGTCTGCGATTGTAGCGCCTCTTAGCGGTCAAAGGCAGCAAATACACACCCGCAATTTTACCGCCGCGGGAACGGCGGCGGTAAAAGTCGTATTCTGGTTGAGTACCATCTGTACTTCCTGGTTCTGGTAAGAACTCGAGCTGCTGTGTTTTGAACTAGCTGTAGTTTGTTTATTAAAGGAGAACTCCAGCGCAAAATGAACCTTTGGTCTAATTACACATTGTTACCTAGTCAACCGTTATCTGAGATTTGTTTTCATGATTATCGAATGTAAATAGTTTTATCTCTAAAAACAGTTTAGCCTATAACGCCAGTATAACGCTAGTATATGGGGCGTAGAGTAATGACAAATAAAAATTGCTTGTTAATACCACTAACAAGGCTCAAAATAGCCCCACACTAACACGGCAGCATAATGAGGGTCCCTACATGCAAACCGAAGCATTGAGAACTTTGACAGTGTCCAGACAGTTTAATAAGAAGATATTTTATACATACAGTCAACTTCACGTAAACAAGCAGAAGCCATCTTAGAAAAACAGACTCGATCAGTCAATCAACGAAACGCCGATCTAAATGCGCTGGACCATATGAGATTCTACACAGTTCAGCGCATTTGGATCGGCGTTTCGTTGATCGACTGATCGAGTCTGTTTTTCTAAGATGGCTTCTGCTTGTATATGTGAAGTTGACTGTATGTATAAAATATCTTCTTATTAAACTGTCTGGACACTGTCAAAGTTCTCAATGCTTCGGTTTGAAGGTAGGGACCCTCATTATGCTGCCGTGTTAGTGTGGGGCTATTTTGAGCCTTGTTAGTGGTATTAACAAGCGATTTTTATTTGTCATTACTCTACGCCCCATATACTAGCGTTATACTAGCGTTATAGGCTAAACTGTTTTTAGAGATAAAACTATTTACATTCGATAATCATGAAAACAAATCTCAGATAACGGTTGACTAGGTAACAATGTGTAATTAGACCAAAGGTTCATTTTGCGCTGGAGTTCTCCTTTAAGCGTGCAGGCAACCACCCAGTAGAGCATTACAATAATCTAGCCTTGAGGTCATGAACGCATTAACTAATTATTCCGCATTTGTTAATGAGAGCATATGTTTTTAAGATGGAAAAATGCGTTTTTTTTTCAGATACTAGACACGTGACTTTCAAATGAAAGATTGGTATCAAAGAGCACATCCAGGTTCCTAACCGACAACGAAGACTTAAAGGGATACTCCACTTTTTTTGGAAATAGGCTCATTTTACAACTCCCCCAGAGTTAAACAGTTCAGTTGTACCGTTTTCGAATCCATTCAGCCGAACTCCGGTTCTGACGGTACCACTTTTAGCATAGCTTAGCATAGATCATTGATTCTGATGGGACCATTAGCATTTCTTTCCAAATGACCAACGAGTTTCAATATTTTTCCTATTTAAAACTTGACTCTTCTGTAGTTAAACCGTGTACTAAGATCGATGGAAAATGAAAAGTTGCGATTTTCCAAGCCTATATGGCTAGGAACTACTCTCATCCCGGCGTAAGAATCAAGGAACTGTGCGGCCGTACCATGGGTGCAGTAGCGTAATGATATGACGAAGCACCTGAAAATAGTCCCCAGCTCGGTAACTTCCAACATGACCGGGACTAAGTTTGTGTAGTTTTTAGGTGGCAAATTAGGTTTCCTGTGCGATTAGCCATGGTTCTGTGCGTAGTAAAGGGCTGTGATAGTAAGGCGAAGGTATATTCTACCGTAATGTTACACCGAATACCAACGAACAAAAAGAAACTAAAAAATCAATGGTTGACTGCTCTGAACATTGATCTAAAAACGCCGATAGAATCTATCAAAAAATGGCGTGTTTGCTGAAAGCATTTTTGACCAGATGACTATAAAGAAAACACGGACAGTAAGCGTCTAAAGGATACAGCCATCCCAACAATCTTCAATGTACAGACAGGTCCAAGTGCATCATCATCATCACCCATGGCTGTAAGGGGTCAATGTATAAACAACCCGCACCCGACCGACGTTTTCAACTAACCCGCCCGCAACTCGGACCGCAAAATAAATAAAGAAAATATTGTACCTGACCCGCGTTTTTTTTTAAAGTAGCTAGTAATGCTCATCGCGTCACGGGCCATAGACGGAGGGGTGCGCATTTTTCTGAATGCTGTATGATATCGCCTAGTGTTTTTTAATAAAGGCTTGATTTATTCATTTATTTCGTTTCATTTTCTTAACAATTAAGATGCTGCATGTGTTTGTCCAGTCTAATCGAAGTGCGTCTCTCCCCCGACTTTCCCAACAAAAATCCCGCCCCCTCTCAGCAAATACATAAAACTGACATTACTGAGCTATGCGTTTAAAAGTAGCCTATTAAAATGGCACAATGGCATTGCTCAGTTCAACGCGTTGGGAAATCGGGCATTTTGTCCCGCGTCAGCTTTTATTCAAAAGTTAATAACGCGCTCAACATTCAGGTAAATAAGGATTTTCCACTGTCATCTCTGACTGAGCTCGTGCGTCATCCTCGCGCAGTTATTCAGCCAATAAAGTGTACACCTATGTATTTCATAGAACATTGAGTCTAGTACTATATAAATTACAAAGGTTTAATTTGCATCTTTATTTCAAACGACCCGACCGACCGCGACACGAATATCATTAAAAATATTTTTGGATGACTCGTAACCGCGGGTAACCACAGGCACCCGCTAATTTTGGATCAACCCGCGCATCACTGGAAGTACTGAATTTTACTTTTTGTAAAAGCACTGCCGTTGTTATCTTCCTGTGAAATGCAATCAGTGAGTGCTATAGGTTTCCTCGATCATTCGTCTTGTACAGTATAACGTTAGTAGTTTTGTTGTAGAGTTCTGGTGAGGTAGCGTATAACCCTTGTATGGTGTTCGGGTCTGTTTAGATGTTATCTAAATCGTCTCTCACTTAATGTCTCCATGCTACAAGGCACGCTCCCTGTGCAAGCAGGTTGTCACGTTGGTTTGTTGACGGCAAGTGCTTCGTCATATCATTACGCTGCTGCACCCATGGTACGGCCGCACAGTTCCTTGATTCTTACGCCGGAATGAGAGTAGTTCCTAGCCATATAGGCTTGGAAAATCGCAACTTTTCATTTTCCGTCGATCTTAGTACACGGTTTAACTACAGAAGAGTCAAGTTTTAAATAGGAAAAATATTGAAACTCGTTGGTCATTTGGAAAGAAATGCTAATGGTCCCATCAGAATCAATGATCTATGCTAAGCTATGCTAAAAGTGGTACCGTCAGAACCGGAGTTCGGCTGAATGGATTCGAAAACGGTAAAACTCAACTGTTTAACTCTGGGGGAGTTGTAAAATGAGCTTATTTCCAAAAAAAGTGGAGTATCCCTTTAAAGTCCCACTCCGATCATATTTTGAGCTATTTTTAAACATTCCCAGTGGTCTTTAAATTATGATTATGCCATTTTTAGCAAAAATCTCAAAACCTGTGCCGTTTTCTGGGACTTCGCTTCAGCAGAGCGGCAGTAGCTCATTAGCAATTCGCCTCTGCGTTGTGGGCGGAGCCTTTGGCACGGAGAAGCATTACAGTATTATATATACACGTTAATTATTATTATCCGAAGTTAATCAAAGTTATCACCGATCACCGATCATTATTTCACTCCGAGACGTCGCGGTAAAAAACAGCTCGACTTCGTCTCAATATTTCATCCCTCCCACAGTGATCAATCAGGACATATTTAGTATCAGTGGATTGCTCGGAATTTCGGGATTATTATGATGCTAATGTCACCGCTCTATCTGAAAAACTGACTGACTCTGTCACGAGTGATGGGCTTGACACACGAGAGGACAAACGACTGCGACAGGCGAAACTCGTCGCCACCCGGCGTGTGCAAGTCTACTTGGACGAGCGCGGAATTTCACATGCACGAATGTCGCCTGTTGCTTGGCTGGAGGAGGCTGGCTGCCCTCTCTCATTATGTAATGATGTAATTACTGACGGGATCAGTCTGTGTTCTCCAAACTTTAGTTTTGACGATTGATAGACTTATTTGTTACAGTAGGCCTATGTGTTCCAATTTAAGTATGAGCTCGTGGCCCCGCCCAGTGGAGTTACTACGTCATAACTCCAGTCTATTTTAAACGGCATTTTAGCGTCTGCTACTGATTCACAGACATTTGAATGTAGAAATACTCAGAAATACAACTTTGAGCTTATTTTTCTCAAGATATGTCAGGTTCGTGTTTAACCCTCTGGGGACCAAGGAGTTTTTGGGGCCCTTGGGATGTTTTGAAATGCCCTGACATTTGTGCTTTTTTCAGTTATTTATAAACATGTTAATGGTAAAGGTGTAAATTCACACCTATATATAGCACAAATGGGGCTACCATAATATGTGAGCAACATGTATGTTTGTATTTTTAAGAGAATAATGTTTATGCGTGGTTATTGAAAAAAATAAAAATGAAAGTTACTGAAATAAAGACCACAAAACGCATAGTAAATATGTGTTCCCAAGACATTTGACTAATGGATGTTGTCGCTTCGAGTTCTGGCTTCAAAATTATGTGAAAAACATACTGCCTAATCGTTCACATAAAACAATACATTGATTTAAACTTTGTAATACTTTTTTTGTCAGAAGAGGTTTATGCGTGTGAGTGGTAATAGCCTATCAATATTAATGAGATTCAGACCCGGGGTGTGACAGACACTCCCCCAATGGCTAATGGCCCATCACGTTACCAAGCTGTCCTTTGCAAAGCACACAGATCTTGCGTCCAACTGTGCAAAAACTGCAATGGAAACCGTTTTTGCGCATTTACAGTCACCTGACTTTGAAGACGCGGTGTGTTTTGGGTCCGTGTACGCAAATAATAATAATAATAATAATTATCATCATTATTATAACATTTATTAGGCTACATATTTAGAGACGCTTTTATCCAAAAAAGGAACAAAGTAATTCGTCAAATGTCATTCATAATACGGGTTAGACAATAATAATACAGGGCTAAGATTATCACAAATAAACTTTACAAATAAGAATTGACGCATATCCAAGGGTTTTGTGTGGAGTGTGGACAGTGCCGCTGCTAGCCATTTTGGTGCCCTAAGCATAATTGCATAATTACTTTATGATGCCCTCTACCCCGAGAAACTTCGGCGGCGGGGGGGATGATATGCATGAGGCACACGCGCGCGGTCTCTCTCCCTCTCTGCCGTGCAGGCGCTACGCGGTTTGGAGCACAGTCTCTGTCTCGCGGGCGCGCTCGCTCTAGATTCCGGAGATTTTAACTAATTTGCAGGCATCAGTGAGCCGCTATTAATATGTGGGAGACTCCCGGAACTTCCGGGAGGCTATTTTTTTGGTGCCCCCTCAGCTCTCGGTGCCCTACGCACAGTGCGTGATGCGTGTGGTGGGAGCGGCACTGAGTGTGGAGCGCGCACTGCATGGCACGGAGGCACGGACGCGAACACTTGCATTTTCCTATAAACAGTGGAAACAACTTAAAATACTCTATAGTTTCTGGTCATACAGAAAATAATAATACATTATTCGCAACTACTTTTATTTGTGTAAACTCACAATAGCAAGAAAACGTTGTGCTTTTGTAAAATAAAATAAAACAATCAGGTGCGCTTTCATGATCTCCGATAACTGGAGCGCGAGAACTGAAACAAAATATAGCCTATATACAGTTGGTACTCAACCAGAGTAATACTTTAAAAGCCGCTGCACAGACGACAAAACTGATGAAGGAAGATTGTCAGCCGATCGTGTCAGAAAATGAAAATGATGAAGCTAGTCTTTAATCTGCTAAATTATTGTTTTGTCAGATCCTGGACATTTCAAGGTATAAATTAAGTGTAGGGGCAGTTTATTTATTTAAAACGGTTGCATCGAGTTAGAGTTTATTTCCTAAGTAAGAAACACAGAATCTTATTCTTGCGACATTTTAAATTTGTATTGCCAAAGAAAATGCAGCTAAATAATTGCGAGCGCGCCCGCGAGACCGAGCGCTCCAAACCGCGCAGCGAGTGCACGACAGAGAGGGAGAGAGAGCAAGAGATCGCGCGCGTGTGCCTCAAGAAGCGCATGTAATATGTAATAAAAGCGCTCTGCATCTGCTGCTCATCGCATTCGTTTAGTTGGCAAGAACGCATTTCGTCAATAGTTCATGTTTAGATAATGCCAGATTGTAGACAAACACACTGCTCAAACATTTTAAAACTCTACAAAACCAGTTGAAACAAATGGGTTGAACAGTTCAACTGAAATTGTGTGTGAAAAACCTTTAAATACAATACATACAACTACAATATATTCTTATAGGATTTAATACAATTTAATAGGATATAGGGCCTACATTTGGACATGGACACATCGAGAGATTTATCTTTAAAAGTATTTTGCCTTTGCCTGGTCATCAGGCTCACTCTCCATATGAAAGACGGAACATTTAACACCTCCTGAACCCCCAACCCCCCACAGGCTATCTGAGTTTGAGACCGACTTAAAACAAAGAGAAGTCACAATTCACACTTAATTCTAGACATTAGCATTAGGCTATTTAAGTGTTGATAATGAAAGAATTGAATTATTTAGGCTACATATATTTCTGTCATAAAAGTTTATTACTAAACATTTCATTATTTCAATAATTGAAGAAATAAAACGCTACCTCGGTTTGGGCATTTTTCCAAGCAAAACTAAATACAATCTTCAAATGCATGTTCATTTGTTGTCATGAACAAAATGTTCAACTCAATGTTAAATTCCACGGGGATCTTTGGATCCTTACAACCAGCTGCGCGATTTGTGAATTATTATTATTTTGTTTATATCTGGAACCACAGTGCTTCGTGGTGCTGCTGCTAAACTAAATAACATTTATAGAATAATGATGAACTTAAATGAAACAATATCGCAACATTTCGACAAATAGCGAGATTTTCACCCTTGTCTGTTCCTCATTGGGAAGCGCTCACATGATAGCTAAACATGTCTGAGTAGATCCTCTGCACATCTCGGTTTCATACGGATTACCTAATCAGATAACATGTATTAAATATTTAGACATTTAAAGGCTTTAGACATAGCCGATTTATTATCGTGACTGAGCGGAGGAAAGTGGCTTTCTGTTCATTTTTGTGACGCACAGCTCCCGGAGACAGAGCCCAGCAAACATTGGTCCGACGGCAGTCATGTCCCTGGCCAAAAATAGTCGCAGTAGGACGGCATAAATCGGTAAAAATATGTATCACAGAACATTTCCTAAAAATGCCTTCTGATACATTTGTACATGTCTACAGTTCTCTGGGGTTGCATGTATAATTGTTATTTTGACTTTTAGCTACGTGTAGTTCAATATATACCGTGTTGTGTATCCAACCCGATCTCACCAAATGCGTCTATATAGCACGCAGTGTGTTTATCGTGTAATATATACGCGAAAATGAGTTTTTACGTGCATAGTATACGCATGGATAGCACATGGTTGGGTTTAGGGTTGGGTAGGGTGCGTGTGTATTATACGCTTGGGTAGGATTAGTGGTGTGGGGTGCGTGTGTATATCACGAAATTAAGTGCGTATCATATGCACGCGCAAAACTGCGTATCATATCCACGTAAAAACTCATTTTCGCGTATAAATTGCACGATAAACACACTGCGTGCTATAGAGACGCATTTGGGTGAGAACAGGCTGGTGTATCGGTTGTGAGAGGACGTCAGCTGGCGACGTCTTTTACACGTCCATTTATAGTCCATCATGACCCTCTATTAAATCAATTGTGATAAAGCTGCGCTTAATCCTTGCATGGTTAATACTGCAATAATTAATTTAATTTGCCAAGTTTTTAAGAGGTTGTGAAGACGTCCACTGACGTCCTTTGCACGTCTTGATCAAGGCTGTGAATAGTCGTCCACAGACGTCTTTTACACGTAGTCAAGCAAAACAGAAAAAAACATGAATTATCTTTATGAAATACACTTTTTTTTATACAAAGTACATATATTTACTTTTTCTTGTTTAAATAATTATACAGTGCCCAGTGTGGTTACGTGATTCCAAAGCCACTGCATTTTAGTCATTATTTTAACCTGTTGTACCTGATGTATTCGTTGTTATTTTTTTGATGGAATGTATGCATATACATGTAAAACAGAAATATATCCGGTCACCAGTAGATGGGCTCTGGTTGGAAACTGCTGCCAAGATGTAGTAATCTCGCAATATTACAAAATCCCGCGATAGGACAGATTATCTCATGTGATGTTAACACGTTCTCCTCATCTCCGGAACCCGGAACTTGAACATTGATCCACCATAAGGAGAGGAGGAATTGCGTTGTATCGATATTATAAAAAATCTACTGTTGGGTAAGTACATTTCGTATTATTAGATTTACGTGCTTGAGTTTTACTTGTTAGACATGAATGAACCGAAATAAATGATGCCCACATTGTCAACTGAAATGTACTGAGTTTGGCTAAAATAGATTATCTCACGAGATGTTAACGCGTTCTCCCCATAGACTCCGGAACTTTAGCACTTGGAACAACCACAAGGAGAGGAGGAATTGAGTTGTATCGAGATTATTAAAAATCTATTGTTGGGTAAACACATTTTGTATTATTAGATTTACGTGCTTGAGTTTTACTTGTTTGACATGAATGAACCGAAATAAATGATGTCCACATTGTCAACTGAAATGTACAGAGTTTGGTTAAAATTAGCTAACGTTAGTAGGCTAAAAGTTACTTTTAGTTTTACTTATACAACGGTATACCATAGTATAAAGTATGTTTAATGATATAGTCAAAGTTATTTTTTGTGACTTATTAATGTAGCCTTTTGAGAGTTTCTTTCAGAAAGTAAATGATCTGAATAAGAATTGTATATTGATTTTTTTTACTATCTGCTCTGTAGCACTGTGAGATTGCTAATGTAAAGTGCGATACAAATAAAATGTATTATTATTTTTATTAGAATGAAATGTTTAGCTGGATTTGGACATGTATGTTCTCAATAACTCCGTTAAAAATATTTTGTAATTTTAAAATTGCTAAACATGTCGTCTGAATACCAAAAGAAGTGGAGACGACGAAGGGCAAGGGTTGATGGCTTAGTGGAACATGGTAGCAGCTCTGAATACGAGGGGTCAGTGGAGCCAGCCTTGGCGGGGGAGGGCAATCCACTCACAGAGGGATCAACATATGATGATTTACCTACTATGGAGGGCTGTAGTTCTTCTGTCAGCACAGTAGCAGTGTTCATTAGGGGTGATACAGATGAAGAACACAATTATGACACAGATACTGAAACAGATTCTGAGCAGTTGGATGAGACTTCACATTCAACTGATGAAACGCCTTCTCTCCACGTAGACTTGGCTAATTGGGCTACTGCTACAAACCAAACCCACAAGGCACTAAATGAGCTTCTTTGTGTGCTCAGGCGCCATGGCCATAGACTTCCCAAAGATGCTAGAAGCCTTTTTGATACTCCCCAAGGAGTGCCAGTTCAAAATAAATGCAATGGACAGTATATCTATTATGGTATTGAGCGTTACCTTCTTGAACACATTTCAAAAGAGACACTGCCAGAGCAGGTTGAACTGTCCTTTAACGTGGATGGCGTGCAATTGTTTAAATCGAGTAAAATGATAATCGAGTTTCTGGCCCATTCTTGGTCAAATTCCGAATTTTCAGCCATTTGTTGTAGCTCTGTATTATGGGTCCAGCAAGCCTTACCCTGTTGAGGAGTTTTTACAAGATTTCTTGGAGGAGTTGCAACCGCTCATTCAAAATGGAGTTTCATTCCAGAATTTAGTTCACAGGGTTACAGTGAAGGCGATCATCTGTGATGCACAAGCCCGGTCATTTCTAAAATCTATAAAAAGTCACAATAGTCTGCATGGATGTGAGCGATGTGTTGCAGTAGCACAAATGGTCGAAAATAGGATAGTTTACTTGACAAAGGGTCCTTCTGAAGGAAGAACAGATGAGGTGTTCAATCGAGTTGGATACCCTGACCATCAAAAACAAATATCACCTCTTGTTAGAGCTGGTATTTTGTGTGTGAAACAGTTCCCCCTTGACTACATGCACCTAGTATGTCTTGGAGCCACGAAAAGGCTTTCTGACATACTTGTGGCGTGGGCCAGTTATCTGTAAAGCTCAGAGAGAGCAAGTACAAATGAACTGTAGTCAGTTGAAACGAGCTTTGCCTGCACAGTTTGCAAGGCAGCCAAGAAGCATGGAAGACTTGGGCCACATTTACACATAGCCAGGTATTTAGAGAAACTAATATTTCTTCCCCTCCGTTTTCAATAATAACATCGTGCACACAACCCGCATAAATACGCCGTCGAGCGCCTTTATAACTATGCTAAACCTATGGGCGGCAGTGTAGGGAGAAGGATAAAGCCATGCAAGCCAATCAGAATCCTCAGAATCGACAAGAGAGAACCTAAAACCCCGTTTCTCCCAGTTGACACGACAACATATAAACGGCGTTTTCAGAAATCTCCACTTTGGCCGGAGTTTTTAGAAATAATCGTTTTCTGGGATAAAAACGGCGTTTTCGTGTAAATGACAGGCCAAAACGCAGAGAAATATCTGCGTTTTCCCATCGTGTAAACGGGGCCTTGGATCGGTGGAAAGCTACTGAGCTACGTCAGTTCATGCTCTACACAGGACCATTAATCTTGAAGGATGTGCTTCCTAATGATCAGTATCACCACTTTCTTTGTCTGAGTGTTGGTATGAGAATTCTTTTGGATGAAGCTGATGAGAAAAGAGAGTCTTATCTAGGATACGCGCACAACATTCTGGAGCACTTTGTGGATGGCTCTGTGGATTTTTATGGACCCACCTTTCCAACATACAACATTCATTCCATCAAACACTTATCAGATGATGCTGCAAACTTCCACAGCTCTTTGAACGCTATTTCGTGTTTTCCGTTTGAGAGCCACTTACAGGTTATCAAAAAAATGGTGAGAAGTGGCAAACAACCTCTAGTGCAAGTCACAAACAGACTTGCTGAAAGACAATGTACTGAAAGACATGCCAGACAATCCCAAAAGACAAGCAAGCTAACAGCGAAGATGCCTGACAACTGTGTGTTCCTGATCGATAATGCAGTGGGATTTATCCAGGAGAAACGAAGCGATGGAACACTAAGGATGGATGTGTTTAGGGAAACTGACTGTGAGAGGGTCTTTGAAAAGCCATGCAACTCAAAGCTCTTCAACATAATGTTTGTCAGCAGTGACTTGACAATGGCAAAGCGAATACTGACAAACAGAGAAAGTGTCTACAAAAAGGCTGTGTCTTCCTTACAAACAGGGTTACGCTATATTCCCTCTGCTGCACCAACATGACTAGACTTGGTAATAATTATTATTTTTTTGTATATATTTGCACTGTTACTTTAGTAAGGTTGGGAAAAGCACCTAACACACTAATTAGCGATAACATTAAATCCACCTGATGGTTTTAATCTTGTGGTTAACCGTGGTCAACATGATCTGACTTGGGTGTAATTCAACAATCAACATTCTTTTGTATATACAATCACTAGCATGTTTGATTCACAATTATGTCCAATTGCTTTCCCACTGTTGGAATAAATGGACAGGATTTAGTATCCTGAAAGTTAAGCTTGTCCTGTTGTTTTATCTTTTAGGTAATGGACAATCGGGGCAAAGCAAAAAGAAGTAGAAAGAGGAAAGTCTTCCATGACTTTGTTAATGGTACATTATTATTTGGTTCTTAATAACGGCTTTAAATTAACATTTGTTAAAGGTGCTATATGGAGTTTTTCTACTAAAATGAATCCATTTTTTATTACCTGTGTGTGAAGGGGTTGTAATCTCACAATAAAATGATCCACTTTGCGGGTTTTGCTAATACCTCTGAATGCAAGTATTCCTATTTCTATGTGATGCTCCGGGTCGGATTTGCCGCGAAATCCAGTGACGTGACTGAGACCTGCATGCGCGCTCCCGAGCGTCTCGCCTCTCGCCTCGTCTACTGACTTTGCACTCAACAGCGACGACACTGCAACTTTATGACATGGAGTCTGCTAATACTAGGAAACGACTAGCACAACACAGACTCCAACACAAACTCCACAATAATAAAAAACAATAGAAAGCACGAGCACTCGCTTGTAAACGTTTGGTTGCAATCTGAAACATCACCGCTAGATGCGGCTGAAAACTCCATACAGCACCTTTAATGCAATCTTGCACTGTTTTTCATATGTGAACCTAAAACTGTCACAAATGTATTTGTTTTATTCTATTTAGAATTAGACCTTGAAAACGACAGTGACGTGACTGACATTGAGACAACACAGCTCAGTCAAAGTCTCCTGGCAGTCAAAAAACGTGAGTTGCCAACTTTTATGTTATTATGCGTCTTTAGCCTAATCATAAATATTCCCTTTGTAGAATTTTAATTGTAGCCCTTCAAAATGAGGGCTTTCAGAGGAAGAAGTTTTTTTTACATGGAATTACAATGATGTGATTGCCTAATCATTGCAGAAGTAAAATGTTTAATACTGTTCTGTATTAAAAGCTCAGCATAAGTGTTGGATTAACTTACTTTGCTTTTGTTTTGCACAAAGGAAAAGTAGAACCTAATCCAAATAAAAATAAACAAACTGATAAAAGGGATGTGTCCTACCCAGATCCTCCACCAAAATATAACAATCCAAAACCCAAACCAGGTAAATGCCTCAGTTTGAAAATACACTTAAACAAATTGGACTGGTTATTTGGGGGGCTTAATATCATTCATTACAATTTAATTTTATTTACAGTTCAAGGTCAACACAAAGCTAATGAAGATAAAGCACATTCTTCAAGCAATACAAAAGGTATGGTAAACTGTAGATATGAATTGTGTAGATATGGCTTAAACAGTCTACACATTTGTTCATGTCATAATTTGTCATATGTCCTTGTTTGTACTAAAGATCAAGTTTTTTGTCCAACACACTTGGATGAAACGTGCCCAACCCCTGACTTTAACTACCCTACATTAAGTTGTAAGTTTTTGACCTTTTTTTTCCTAATACTACGACAAAGAATCATGCTTTCAAAAATGACTTTTATATATGAGAGTAAACATCGGTATCAAGATAGTGTGTTTGATCCTAATGCTTTTTGTTATTTTTTGGTGCATCCCTGAATGCATTCCCACTTTTACAAAGACATTGCTTGCCTCCAAAGTGCATACACTTTTGCCTCACTTTATTCTCATTTAGAGGTAGAAATATATCCCATGAGTCAGATGTGTTTTGCCTGAATGTCAACTTAATATCCCATAATAAGTAATTTATTTTAATATTTTTCTATAATTATTATTATTTATTTTTTTGCATGTTTTTATGTTTATTGTACTTAATGAAATTACATGCTAGGTGCAATTTGTCTAACAAGGTCACATAACAAACAGCCATCTTTCAGAGAGAGAATTCATTAATCGTTCTCCAGTCCATCTGGGATAACCGAAAAAGCCATATTGTTTTCTTGTTTAATGTCATCCACCTAAAGAGGACTTTTTTTGGTAATCGTTCAGTTATGGTTTGTTCATTCTTTAATGTGTCCTTTCTTACCCTAAATAACTTATTATTTTTAACACCTTTTGTTTTTAATGTCTATATAGTATTGTCTCAAGTCCCAAATTCTGGATTGAGGCCCCAGCACCTTCGGACACCCGAGCTCCAGAGGACGCCCGAGCTCCTTAGGACGCCCCAGCACATTATTTCAATTGTTTTCACATTTAGGTCACACTTTAAAAACACTTTAATGGCTAAGCACTTTAATGGCTAAGTTTAACATGAGGGGTGGTGGCCAACTTGAGAAGAAGCCATTTAAAGCCACGCCTAGGTGGCTTTAAATGGCAATTAAAAGGTAATTTGGGGCATATGCCAATCTAAAAAAATCTCTTGTTCCATGTATATTGATGTACATTTTTTGGGTACCCTTTATCTATTCAGGGGACATCACAGCCCACCTGTCTTTATCAGAAATGTTCAGTTCACTTTCTCAGTTACACACCTACAGTAGTTAAGGGTCTTTCTCAAGGGCACTTCAGTGGTATTGAAGTGTGTGTGTGTGTGTGTGTGTGTGTGTGTGTGTGTGTGTGTGTGTGTGTGTGTGTGTGTGTGTGTGGACAAATGCTGTTTTTTCACTTATCTAGCACGCATTTAATCTTTTATTGACATTATTATACCATACATTTTGATTTAAATTTTTATTCATGAAATAATATATATATATATATTTTATAGGACCATAAAAGCATTTTATTGTTGTAATATTCTCTTCCATCAGATGCTGTGAAGAGGTGGAGCCCAAATTCAACTGAATCAGAAATTGATGCTGCTATGGCGGAACACTTGAAACATGCTCCAGGAAGAGCTGGGGGTGGGGGTTATAAAAAATAAATTTTCTGGTGAAAAAGATACTACATAAAGGGAGATATTTTGTGTTGTTAAACTGAACTAAATTAATGGAATTGAGCTTGTGATGAACATGTTTTTCCTGTTTCCCAGGTGAATCTGTATTGTATAATCCGCAAAATAAATAAATGTGATTTGGAATTTTGTGGCTTTTTAGTTCATCCCGTTATCTTTATGATCATTTGTAATGAACTACTAAAATGAAAATAAGATAACACTTTATTTTACAGTGTCCTTGTTACATGTAGTTACTGTAAGAAATTATGCTTAATTACATGCCTCAAACCTTAACTATATTCAGATGCAGTTCATTATATTAGGTACTTATATGTATAAGTAAAGTGTTGTTTGATCTACACGTGATTATAACTTAAGAAGTTTAGGTCTGACTGGACCGATTTTGGACCTTTTTAGAACCTTTGTCAAGTTTAGATGTGTAAACGTCTAGATCGCTGGTCACGATTTAACACAATGGGTGTATTATTATTTTATATGCAGGCTTATATGCCTACACTTATGCAGAAACACACCTTATAAACATCCAGAAGAAGACAAATTCTGACGTCCAGGGACGCGCAAAAAAGACGTGGAATTTACGGCCGGAAAAGACGTGGAATTCATGGCCAGACGACGTCAAAGACGTCGGTTCAACTTTCATTTTGGAACTTTTTTTCAACCATGACGGGACGTCTCCGACTGACGTCGTTTCAACGGTCATTGAATGTCCAAATGTTTGCTGGGAGACGACAGATAAACTTTTGTCGTTAGCCTAATATGAATAAAAGTTTACAGTTTTGAACGATGTAGGCTACTCTACTCTTATCTCTATGACTAAAAATTTAAAAGTTCTTTTAGCTGAACATGAGAAAAATAAATCCAAACGAAAGTGCCACTGCGTCTGCGGAACACTAATTCAACATATGGTCTATTGGTGAAGTAATTTATAGCATTGATTACTGTGGAGGGAGGGGGGTTAAAATAATTCAGCAGAAGCAGGGATTAGACCAGAAGGAAATCCCCGTCCCTGGCAAATCGCACCTTGCTTAAAACCATGTTTTTACAAACTCTTTATAGGCTATAGGGAACCCCCAAAAAAAGGCTATCCTAAATAAAAAAATATTTAGTTTGTTTGTTTGTCTGCATTAATAATAGGCTATGACATGCATTAATAGGCTAATATAAAATGTACAAAAGTCCATGTTTGTTCGGGATTCGAACCAGTGTCATCCAAATGATCGATGCGTAAGTTCTACCACTTGGCCATGAATTTACTCACTGAGAAACGCCCGGTTTCTCCAGTGTGTGTTCTCCAGAGAAGTGCTCTTCATCTTCGTCTCATTCCTCAATAGAATAGTAAAAAAATAATCAGCTTCATTGCACCTAATTTATTTTTGTTTGTTATTTTTGTTATTATTATTAGTATTATTGTTTTGATCACGCTGCTCCCAACGGGGGCAATAGGCTTATGTCGCCCACCGACGTATAGGCGTACATTAAGAAATAAAGGCTATATTCATTGTTCTCGTCTCTATTTTTAAATTATGATTCTATTTTTCTGTCCTAAAAAAAATGTTCAATAGTATTTTATCCTTACTTGACATTAACCCCACTTACATTTCAAAATACGGCAATTGCTGCTGTTTTGCACAATGTCCCTTTGCGCCACCTGGCGGTCATTTCGCGAATGACTTTGAAATACGACTGTATTATTTTTACCGCGGTAGTTATGCCACGGTGGCTGGCGCGGCGGTAATAGGCATTCTGGTTGACTACCTACTGTAGGCTAAAGCTTGAAATGTCCACTTTAAAACGAACAAATTCGAATCGAAAACTAATACATTCTGATTATGTAATGCGTATGAAAGGTGCATTTCTCTCTAAAAGCGCATCTGCTTAACAGCGGAGATGGAGATGTTTTTAGACGACTTAGAAAACAATAGTTTATTAATAATATTAATGGCTCTTCTCATTCAGCACTGCGGGAAAAATATCAATTCCAGGTTCTAATGTGGCCTTAGAAAAAACAGTAAAATCGTTTTCCATTTTAATTTGTGAATATTTTAAATGTTTAATAAAGGGGCAAAAAGTCATTAAACAAAAATCGGACAATTCGTTGATATGTACTTTTTTGCGCAGCAGTTGTTGTAGCAAGTTCAAATAAAAATTTTGGTGTTTAGCTTTGCGTTTTAAAAAGACAACAACCGTTAATTTTTCATTTTTCAATTACGGGTTAAAAAAGGAAAAACGAATGGACACAAAAGTAGCCTGCATCGTTTGGACAGAATACGAGACAGAGTTCTTTAATACATTCATAAAAGAAACAGTGAATAGCCTACTGGATTCTAAACCTCAAAGAAATGGCACAATCAAAACCTCGGAGCAGAAATGAGGGCGAAACACCCAGAAACGTCTCGGTTACGGATGTAACCCTCGTTCCCTGAGTAGGGAACGGAGACGTTACGTCGAATGACGACGAATGGGGTTCGCTTAGAAGCCTATCCTCTTCGAACAGTAATAAAACGAGCCAATGGCAAGCAAATGCCATGGGTCTGCTGAATTTGCATAGCGTAACTCCGCCCCACAGTGTGGGTATATAAGGAAGTGAGCCGGCAACATGCAGATATGTTTCTTCGCTGAAGGAGCCAAGCTGAACTCAGGCTGTTCCAGCGGTACAGCGGAAGTGGCAGGAAGACGTAACGTCTCCGTTCCCTACTCAGGGAACGAGGGTTACATCCGTAACCGAGACGTTCCCTTTCGTTGTCACTTCGAGTTACGTCGAATGACGACGAATGGGGTTCCCAGTCCAATCACGCCACCTCGGCTGTCTTCCAGTGCCCTGCGTAAGTCTGAGCTCCCTGTCGTGAGACTAGCACGGACGAAGGACTCCTACTTAACACAGGAATACCAAGGTACACTGGGAAGCATATCACAGTGGAAATATGCAATCAGTGCCCGCCCGAAGGGGGGGGGGGGGGGATTTAAAAAACACACATATGACCCGGAAGGGGGTGCATACGGAGAACACTGGGGTGTCCAGCCCGTAGGGTGGAGTATTTCAACCCCAGGGGTGGCAGACTGGCTTGCCAAGGGAAAGACACATGCTCGAGAGAGGCTTATAGTGGAAATACACACGTGGGGGTCGCCCAGAGGGGGAACCATGCACATGGTGGCACCTAGCCAACGCGAAAGCTGCCGGAGGCATGGCGTTGACGTCAACAGCGCTGGAGGAACTCAGGGCTTATCAGGCTCACCTGAGGAAATATTGCACGTATCCAGTCCGTGGAGTGGAATGGCGAGCAAGCGAAGACACCTGAGCGGGTCCTAGCACCGGCTGGTTGAAGCGAGTACACGGGAGGACACTGGCTCCACTCGGAGATTATAGAATCTGGCGAATGTGTTGGGTGTCGCCCAGCCTGCAGCTCTGCAGATGTCTGTTAGCGAGGCGCCATGCGCTAGAGCCCAAGAGGAGGCCACACTCCGGGTGGAGTGGGCCGTCACACCAAGGGGGCACGGTCGACCTTGCTGCTGGTAAGCCAAAGCAATGGCGTCCACTATCCAGTGAGACAACCTTTGCTTGAAGAGAGCCTTTCCCTTCAGCTTCCCACCATAACAGACAAAGAGCTGGTCTGAGGTCCTGAAACACTGCGTTCTGTCTACGTAAGCACGGAGGGCGCGTACTGGACAGAGCAATGCCAAGGCTTGGTCTGCCTCCTCCAGGGGCAGCGCTTGCAGGTTCACCACCTGGTCCCGGAAGGGAGTGGTGGGAACCTTGGGCACATATCCAGGCCGGGGTCTCAGGATCACGTGAGAAAAGGCCGGCCCGAATTCCAGGCACGCTTCGTCTACAGAAAATGCGTGCAGGTCCCCTACCCTCTTGATGGAGGCCAAAGCAACCAGGAGCGCTGTCTTAATTGACAGGAACTTAAGCTCCACTGATTGCAGAGGCTCAAAGGGAGCACTCTGCAGGGCATTTAGTACCACTGAGAGGTCCCAAGAGGGAACGAGAGGAGGGCGAGGAGGCTGTAGTCTCCTCGCTCCTCTCAGGAACCTGATGACCAGGTCGTGCTTTCCCACGGACTTACCATCAACTGCATCGTGATGTGCGGCGATAGCGGCAACATATACTTTCAGGGTGGAGGGAGACAGCCTTCGCTCCAACCCATCCTGCAGGAAGGAAAGCACGACACTGACCGGGCATGATCTGGGGTCTTCTGAGTGAGAATAGCACCAAGAGACGAAGAGGTTCCACTTCAACGCGTAGGCATGTCTAGTGGACGACGCTCTAGCGGAAGTGATGGTAGCCACCACCGCTGGTGGTAGGGTACTCAAACCTGCCTCGTCCCGTCCAGGAGCCACACGTGGAGGTTCCAAAGATCGGGACGAGGGTGCCAAAGGGTGCCCCGTCCCTGAGAAAGGAGGTCCTTCCTCAGAGGAATTGGCCAGGGAGGTGCTGTCGCGAGGAGTACAAGTTCGGAGAACCAGGTTCGGGTGGGCCAGTGCGGCGCAACCAATATGACCTGCTCCTCGTCCTCCCTGATCTTGCACAGGGTCTGTGCAAGAAGGCTCACTGGGGGAAACGCATACTTGCGGAGGCCCCGGGGCCAGCTGTGCACCAGAGCATCCGTGCCGAGCGTGCCCTCGGTCAGGGAGTAAAACTGGGCGCAGTGGGACGAGTCGTGGGAGGCAAACAGGTCTACCTGTGCGTCCCCGAACTGATCCCAAATCAGCTGGACCGCCTGGGGATGGAGTCTCCATTCTCCCGGAAGAGGCTGAAGCCGTGAGAGCTCGTCGGCTGCACAGTTCAGGTCTCCCGGAATATAAATGGCTCGAAGCGACCTCAGATGCTTCTGACTCCATATGAGGAGGTGGCGGGCGAGTTGCGACATACGGCGGGAGCGTAGACCACCTTGTCGGTTGATGTACGCTACTGTCGCGGTATTATCTGAGCGGACTAGTACGTGCTGGTTCTTGAGCAGTACCCGGAAGCGGTGCAGAGCGAGACGTACTGCCAGCAACTCGAGGCAATTGACATGCCATAGGCAGTGGGGACCTGTCCAGGAGCCCGCGGCAGCATGTCCATTGCACATGGCACACCAGCCCGTGGAGGAGGCATCCGTTGACACAACAACATGCCTGGAAATTCGTTCTAAGGGCACTCCGGCCCGTAGAAAGCTGAGGTTCGTCCACGGGGAGAAGGTCTGACGGCAGGTCGGAGTAACTGGTACTCGGAGCTTGCCCTGGTGCCATGCCCACCTCGGGACTCGATCGTGAAGCCAGTGCTGAAGCGGTCTCATATGAAGTAATCCGAGCGGCGTTACCGCGGCTGCAGATGCCATATGCCCCAGGAGCCTCTGAAAAAGTTTCAGTGGAACCGCACTCTTGCCCTCGATTTGTCTCAGGCAAGTCAGCAGTGACTGCGCGCGCTCGCTCGTAAGCTGCGCGCACATGGCGACCGAGTCGATTTCCATACCGAGAAAAGAGATCCTCTGCACAGGGCAAAGTTTGCTCTTCTCCCAGTTGACCCGAAGGCCGAATAGGAGAACCGCGTACTGGTATGCCTGCCCCTCGAAAGCAAACCGCAGGAACGGTCTGTGTCGAGGAAGAATGGAGACATGAAAGTAGGCGTCCTTCAGGTCGATCGCTGCAAACCAATCCTGTGGCTGCACACATTCGAAAATGCGTTTGGCCGTGAGCATCTTGAACGGAAGCCTGTGAAGGGAACGGTTCAAGACGCGCAGATCCAGGATAGGCCGTAACCCACCGGTCTTCTTGGGGACAATGAAGTAAGGGGTGTAGAAGCCGGACCTCATTGCGGCTGGAGGGACAGTCTCGATCGCACCCTTCGCCAGCAGGGTGGCGACCTCCGCTCTCATGACAGGGGCATTGCCACCGACCATAGTGAAGCGGACTCCCCTGAAGCGGGGAGGAGACCGCACGAACTGAATCGCATAGCCGAGCCTGATGGTCCGCGCGAGCCAACGGGACAGGTTGGGAAGCTCTAACCAGGCTCCCAAGGACTGTGCCAGCGGGGTCATGCGAACGACAGACGTCCCCCCGGGGGTGCAGCGAAGCGGAATGACCGGCCCAGACATGGGTGGCATAGCGGCCAGGTGTGGGGGCACGGTCATTAACCGCGTCTTGCCAGAGGAGGCCAGGGAAGGACCAGCGTTCCACGGGGGCGTGCTCTGGCAGGGGTCTGGCGACAGAAGGGGATGAGAGCGGCGGGGCCCGTGGGCGGCGCACACTGTCACTCCCTTCTGGGGGCTCAGAGATGGGGATATCAGTTCTCTCTTTAACCACATTAGGGTGCTGCCTACCCGTGGGTGAGCAGCGGGGATTGGAGAACAAAAGATTCTCCCCCGGCCCTCCACCGGGGGAAGGAGTGGTCCTGCTACCATCTCCTGTGAAGAACTGATTGCCATCTCTGAGCAGCCCGTCTCAGAGCGCCGCTTGGCCTGGCGTTTAGCGGGGCTGGAGAGGGCTGTGGCGCCTGCCTGCGGCGTCCTCCACGACGCGGCCCGGGTGAAGGCTGCTGCTGGGGCCGTGCGGGAGGGGCGGGAGCCGCGGGAGGGCGCCCTCGGTGGCGAGCAGGCTGAGGCGTCTGAGCCGACGGCTGGGTGGAGGCAGCAGCGGGCCGTCGGGGCAGAATATGTTGATAGCCTCAGTCTGCTTCTGGGCAGTTGAAAACTGTTGGGCGAAGTCTTCAACCGCTCCGCCGAAGAGGCCAGCCTGGGATATGGGGGCGTCGAGCAGACGAGTCCGCTCAGCGTCCCTCATATCGGCCAGGTTGAGCCAGAGGTGTCTCTCCTGGACCACACTAGTGGACATCACCTGACCCAGGGAGCGTGCGGTCACTTTCGTCGCCCGGAGAGCGAGGTCAGTGGCGGCACGCAGCTCATTGAAGAGCCCTGGGTCAGTCCTCCCCTCGTGCATGTCCATGAGCATCTGGGCCTGGTAGACCTGCAGAGTGGCCATGGCATGCAATGAGGCAGCTGCCTGCCCCGCAGCTCTATAGGTCTTCGGCACCAGGGTCGACGAAAACCTACAGGCCTTGGAGGGGTGCTTAGGATCACCACGGGAAGAAGCGCTCTGAGGACATAGTTGCATCGCAACAGAGCGTTCAACCATAGGTACCCCAGTGTACCCGTAAACAGCCGCCTGATCAAGAGGAGGAAAGGCGGAGGAGGTCGCCGAGCGATCACGAGAAGACAAGGGTGCCTTCCAGGACCTCGAGACCTCCTCATGCACATCCGGGAAGAAAGGCATTGGGGTCGGACACCGACGTGAATCGGCAGCCGCCCCCAAAAACCAATCGTCCAGACGCGAGCGCTCGGGGCAGGGCGGTGAAGCGACCAGGGAGAGAACACACACACACACTGGCAGATCACTGCTCAGATCGCAGGGAATGTGCACTCGCTGGAACTCGCTGTCACACCAACACCTGGAGGGAAGCTCGTCTCGAAGAGGAATGTAGAGATGAAACTCAGGATGGCTTGTGGAGTGAAGAATAAACTTGGCTCCGAAAGCGAAAACACATCTGCATGTTGCCGGCTCACTTCCTTATATACCCACACTGTGGGGCGGAGTTACGCTATGCAAATTCAGCAGACCCATGGCATTTGCTTTCCATTGGCTCGTTTTATTACTGTTCGAAGAGGATAGGCTTCTAAGCGAACCCCATTCGTCGTCATTCGACGTAACTCGAAGTGACAACAAAAGGGAACTCCTTATATCGTTTGCAGTATAAGGGTCTTTCCCTGACATGAATGCTTGGATAACACGCCACGTCTCTTTCCATTAATAATAATAATAATGTCTAATGCGATGGCTGTGATATTATTTAAAAAAAACGTCCGTTGCCGTGATTTTTGGAATGACTTATCACAAGAGAAAAAAGGACGTTTTAGTCACATAACATCAGTTAATGGAAACGCCGTCATTTTGCAATAGTTTTTTATCGTTATTTAGATAATAGCACAAAACATTTGCGCAAATATGTAATGGAAACGCGTGCTACTGATGGACATTTAGCAATGCTGATAACACAAAACATATACATCATCATCCAATCTCCAAAAATAAATAATAAAGTCATACAGGCTCATATTGTATTAACACTAAGTATAAACAAAATTGAACTAACATCTGTAAAATAGTGGGTAAATATGTACTTACTCTTTCTGATTAGAGACTGTGTTTCTAAGCGCACTCCGAGTTGCAGGCGGAGGTAGTGATGAAGCTACATTCCTTTTAAAAAAGTAGAAGAATATTATTGTATCGTCCCATCTTCCCAACGCGCAGGTGACTGAATGGTGAAACTTGAAGCGTTTAATGCATTTGCTTGGGGGCGTTTACCTGTTTTACATAGATGGCTTAACACATTATCTTGTGAATAGTGCGCTGCGCTCCGTGAGTAGGCGTGAACGAATTAAAGTTAATGAGCTTGTAATCAGCTCGACTGGAATCGCTCTCTTTTCATACAGATTACAGAAGCTGAGAATATTTGTTTTTTATATAAATTACTTCATTTGAAAGATGGGATCTCAAGCTTTATGCCCGTGGGTATGTTTGCCTGTTTGACTGAATTTTCACAGAGTTACAGATAATTTTTGAACGCGTTTCAAATTGGAGTTCATTGACAGAGAGACAGCAGAACTCGCAATCTTGTTAATTTTTCTTTATTTGGCAAAAAGCAAAACACTTTATTTTTATTGTGAGTATACAGAAAAAAATAGAAACTGAATAGGATCGATTGATGTATAACACGAAAATGAAAGATCAAAATTAACAGAGCATTTTGAGTTTATTTTGCATTGCTAAAAAAAAACACGAGCAAAACGCGGGGGCGCGTTTTTAGTCCCCCAGAGGGTTAAAGTCTGTGTAGAGAGAACGGTGTCGTCTTAGCGGCCTCTAATTTAATAACTAATGATCGTTGCGACGGAAGTGAATCAATCAAAACTTACTTTAGATGGAAAATATCTTTATTCAAGAACTGCTATAAAGCCAAAACAATCTCTGTTAAATTATCCGTTTATCACTGTAAAGCTGCTTTGAAACAATCTACATTGTTAAAAGCGCTATATAAATGAAGATGACTTGACTTGTCCAGAAGTGGGGAGGGTTGGGGGTGTTTGTAGGGAAGAGGTCCGTGGGAGGTGGGAGGGAGGGGGTTATGGAATTGAATGTATTTATGGGCAGGTCATAAACCTGTCAAAAAGTTTGATGGATGCCGCCCTTCATTATCTCTGACGCCGTTTTATCTCAAATCTCCGTGACGAGTCTGCCTGGGCTCTTCCTCCTGGGTCTTGTTCCTCTGCTGCAGTGGCTGCTCCGGCCGCCTCTGGTTCCTCCATCATCTGCGGCTGTTCCTCGCTTTGTTGCGGCTCGTGCGGGTGGCCACGAGCATCGGATTTGCTCACCGGATTTTAGGGTGTAAAGCAAGACCTGCTTGGCGTTCGGGAGGAAGAGCCCGGGCAGTCCCGGCTGGACATGTCCGGGAAAAAGAGGACGTATGGTCACCCCTACTACTCGGCTTTCTCCACAGAGCAAGAGCCTGTTAGCTTAGCTCCAAAAAAAAGATGGCTGACACAGTTTGTACATTCTGTGAGTGAGATCCCACAAACTATGGGTGGGTTGAAAACATGTGAAACTAGCTGGCTGTAGTTTTTAGCCTCTGGCCAAAAAAATGACGATTTTTTCATCATAGGACGATTTTTTCTAGACAAAAAATACATAAATCTCTCGTCTCAGGGGGACATGAGGCAGGGAAGCATGGTAATTCAAAAATACTACAGGTTTTCTACTGATTTTCTACAAAGCTTAATGCTAATCGGTGAAGTATCTCTTTAAGGTATCAAGAGTAAAAGTAAAGATATTCTGCAGGATAAAAACTTGTCAGGGTTTTTATGATGGTTTTGCTTTTATATTACTGCATTAGTGCGTATGTTGCATTTTACTTCTTAATATTTTAAGGTTAATACATTTAAACTACAGTAAAACTTCAAATAATAGCCCAGACTTCTATTTTCCCAAATCGCTGAACTGCACCGGCTTGTATTTGAGACATGTGTAACCCAGGGGTCCGTTCTTCGTACGTTGCTTAAAACATCCGAGATCAAACGAGACATCCAAGATGATATAATCGGCCTAATCATGATCTGGCTAATTGGGTTCTTCAAACACACCTGCCGGTTATGATTAGTATAGCTGGATTGAGTTATCTGAGATAATTGCGCGTGCATGCGCTGGTTTAAAAGGGGATATGTATCGATAGTAGAAACATTGATCAGCAACGCTGCTATTGGCTGCTCACCGTGGCCAAAGAGCACGCACAGTTTTTCTCCGCAGCAGAGCAAAAGCTAGTAGTCGAAGTTTATGCGGAATTTTAATGTTTAATGAAAACGCCAGGGAACACATCAAAGTCTGTAAAAGCCAGGGGATGGGGCTGGCAAATAGTAGCAAACAAATTCAAATCAATAGTGGGGACCATGTTAATGTTTCCATCACTTGTTACAGTATACATTTTTGTATTTTAATTTAATTTCATAATTACTTTGTTCATTGTAATGTCAGAGCCACCACCCACTAGAACATTGGAACAAGTAAAAGTGAAAATGGTAATCTTTACTAAGCTACTTATACTGTTCTTGGTCTCTTTTAAAAATACACCGTTAAATGATGTGCATGTGTTGTTCATGTGCAGCAACCAAGAAAAAGGCTATAAAAATTAATAAAAAAAACAGGTGGTGGTCACTTACTCCCCGACAGAAGGGCTGGCCCTTGGGTTGAATGTGAATTGACCCTATTGTGGGGGGGCATCTCTTCCTTAGACCCACGGCAGGGACCAGTAGCAGCAACAGCTTCATTACTGGTAAATTAGCTTTTAATTATCTTAGTACACTGTAAAATAATTTGTTGCTGCATTAAATTAAGTAGGCCTATTATCCAAATGGCTGGTCTAAAGCCTGAATTGCTTTACTTTATGAAAGTGAACACTGCATGTAGGCTAATGTAAAAATATCTCTCTAAAAGAACACACAGAGTACTATTGCTGACCTTGCATAATATCTCTTATTGGAGGCAAAAGATGGCTTGATCATGTTGAAGATTTTATTATTTAGAAGATCAGTAATTTAGTTACATATTAAGACACTATTATTTATTAATGGTGCTTGCCTATAGGCAAAGCAACATTAGTGTTATTGCTCATACTTATTATTTTTTTTTTTATTATTATTATTCTTCCACACAAAGTTCGGCGCGAAACTCGCCCCGCACCGTTTGTCACAGACCCCTGGGTGAGGTGTCAAATCGACCGGCTCATTGAGGAGAGGTGTGCTATATCTTTTCTAAGCGATCGGGTGTACGATGTTCGCACAGCGGACGAAAAAGCGGCCAAAAAAGTCCCATTGACTTAACATTGCGGAATTTTCAGAAATTCAAATCCCAACTGTCATTTTTCACACACACAGACACAAAGGGCCTGACACCCCTGCATGTCTCCCCCTCTCTCTCCCTCAGAGGATTTATATTATCCAGCAGCCAATAAGTAATGGCCTAAAATCTTCATAGCCACACCATAGCAACCAGTTACAGCACCCTAGCAACCATAGGCTATAGGCACGAGGCCGCAGGCCTCGTGCACTCATTATAATGCACTCGTTTAATAGAGATTTTAAATACTCTATAAAAACTCACTCATAGGCACGAGGCCGCAGGCCTCGTGCACTCATTATAATGCACTCGTTTAATAGAGATTTTAAATACTCTGCGGCCGAGTGCCTAACCTTAGCCCTAACCCCATAGTAACCATCTGTGAAAACTACCAACCACCTAGTAACACCATAGCAACCACCAAAAATACCTTAGCGACCGCCCTGAACACCCTAGCAACCTAGCACTCATTATAATGCACTCGTTGAATAGAGATTTTAAATACTCTATAAAAACTCACTCGTAGGCACGAGGCCGCAGGCCGAGTGCCTAACCTTAGCCCTAACCCCATAGTAACCATCTGTGAAAACTACCAACCACCTAGTAACACCATAGCAACCAGTTACAGCACCCTAGCAACCATAGGCTATAGGCACGAGGCCGCAGGCCTCGTGCACTCATTATAATGCACTCATTTAATAACACAACCACTCAAAACACCTTAGAACTCCCTAGCAACCAACCAAAATACCTTAGAACTCCCTAGCAACACCATAGCAACCACCCAAAACACCTTAAAACACCCTAGGAACCACCCATAACACCCTAGCAACCACCCAAAATACCTTAGAACTCCCTAGCAACACCATAGCAACCACCAAAAATACCTCATAACTCCCTAGCAACACCATAGCAACCACCCAAAACACCTTAGAACACCCTAGCAACCACCCATAACACCCTAGCAACCACCCAAAATACCTCAGAACTCCCTAGCAACACCATAGCAACCACTCAAAATACCTTAGAACTCCCTAGCAACCACCCAAAATACCTAACAACTCCCTAGCAACACCATAGCAAAATCAAATCAAAATCCCTTGAAAGCCTAGACTAAATCAAACTGCCATTCTATACACTATATGAGCCATTGAGACTCATTTAAACTCATTAAACTCATCTATCTATCCACCTCAAACTATTTTAAACTACAAACTAATTTAAACTTTAAACTAATTTAAACTTTTTATGAATAAAAACCGCAGGCCTTGTGCCTCACCTTAGCCCTAACTCCAGGATGCTAATATACACTAAACTCTGAACTCTTAGACTCATGTAAACTCATCTATCTATCCACTTCAAACTAATTTAAACTTTGAACTAATTTAAACTTCAAACTACAACTCACTCGTAGGCACAAGGCCGCAGGCCTTGTGCCTCACCTTAGCCCTAACTCCAGGATGCTAATATACACTGAACTCTGAACTCTTAGACTCATGTAAACTTCAAACTACTTTAAACTTTAAACTCATAAACTCATGCATTCACTAAACTCTAAACTCAAAAACTCTTGAGTGTGTGTGTGTGAGAGAGCAAGTTAGTGTGTTATAACACCCTAGCAACACCATAGCAACCACCCATAACACCCTAGAAACTGCCTAAAATACCTTAGAACTCCCTAGCAACACCATAGCAACCACCTATAACACCCTAGCAACCACCCAAAATACCTTAGAACACCCTAGCAACACCATAGCAACCACCCAAAACACCTTAGAACACCCTAGCAACCACCCATAACACCCTAGCAACCACCCAAAATACCTCATAACTCCCTAGCAACACCATAGCAACCACCCAAAATACCTAAGAACTCCCTAGCAACACCATAGCAACCACCCAAAACACCTTAGAACTCCCTAGCAACACCCTAGCAACCACCCAAAATACCTCAGAACTCCCTAGCAACACCCTAGCAACCACCCAAAACACCTTAGAACTCCCTAGCAACACCCTAGCAACCACCCAAAACACCTTAGAACTCCCTAGCAACCACCCAAAATACATCAGAACTCCCTAGCAACACCATAGCAACCATCCATAACACCCTAGCAACCACCCAAAATACCCTAGCAACCGCCTAGCAACCACTCAGAACACCTTAGCAACCCTCTAGAAACACCCTAGTAACTTTAAACTACTTCAAACTATACTTTAAACTAATTTAAACTTCAAACTAATTTAAACTTTAATCTACTTTAAACTATTTTTAACTGTAAACTACTTTAAACTTTAAACTACTTTAAACTAATTTAAACTTCAAACTACTTTAAAGTTTAAACTATTTTTAACTGTAAACTAATTTAAACTTTAAACTACTTTAAACTTTAAACTATTTTAAACTTTACACTAATTTAAACTTCAAACTACTTTAAACTTTAAACTAATTTAAACTTCAAACTACTTTAAACTTTTTCAAACTATCTGGTCCAAACTTTCACAAGCCAACTTAAAGTTTGTTTCAACGAACTTTTTAATCTAGTTAATGGTGCTTGCCTATAGGCAAAGCAACATTAGTGTTATTGCTCATACTTATTATTAATGGTGCTTGCCTATGGCAAAGCAACATTAGTGTTATTGCTCATACTTATTATTTTACTTCTTTTTATTCCGCCGCTTTTTTGACGCGCTACTCCTCCCGCAGTTTTTGTCACAGACCCATGAATGAGGTGTCAAAACGTGCGGCCTATTCGGGAATGGTGTGCTATGACTTTTATAAGCGATCGGGGGTGCGGTGTTCGCCCCAGGGGCGAAAAAGTCGACGAAAAATCCCATAGACTTAACATTACGTCAAACTTTGACGAGTCATGGCTCAGAGCGAGGATTTCGTAGAAATGTGAAATTTACCACATTTGGAGAGGCTGGCAGGCTCTGTAAGAAAATACCTCACAATGGGGTAAAAGTTGCACCCCTGGGGGGCAGGAGCGGCCCAAACTTTTCCTATTGACTTAACATGGTGTAGGACGGCCCATGAAATGGAGAGAGAGAGAGAGAGAGAGAAAGCGATTTTGTATTGAACATAACTCTGGATCACAGTGTCATAGAGACAAGGGGGCGGGCTCATTTTACTCAGACGACCAATCAGTCTCTCAGGATCATTGTGAAGCTATCAGGCCACGCCCCTAGCAACCATTTAGAGCACCTTAGCAACAAGTTCCATAGACTTCCATTGAAAGAGATCAAATGGATATCTCTGGATAGAAGAGTCATAGAAACATGAGGGTGGTCTCGTTTGACTCAGGGCAGCAAACAGCCAATCATGAATCACATCAACACTTCCTAGCCTCTCCCTAGCAACCATTGTCGAGCACCTTAGCAACCAAAATTCACAGACTCATAGCTCAGAGCAAGGATGTCGCAGAAACGTGTAATTTGGTACATTTAAAGAGACTGGCAGGCTCTGTAAGAACATACCACACAATGGGATAAAAGTTGCACCCTTGGGGGGTAGGAGGGGCCCAAAGTTGCCCCAATAAAGTACTATGGTGTAGGACAGCCCATGAAATGGGCTGTCCTACACCATAGTAAGCGATATTCTATTGAACATAACTCTGGATCACATTTGAAGAGGCTGTTAGGCTCTGTAACAACATACCACACAATGGGGTAAAAGTTGCACCCCTGGGGGGCAGGACCGGCCCAAAGTTGCCCCATTCACGTACTATGGGGGCTGTCCTACACCATAGAAACCGCATTTGTATTGAGCATAACTCTGGATCACAGTGTCATAGAGACAAGGGGGCGTGCTCATTTTACTCAGACGACCAATCAGTCTCTCAGGATCATTGTGAAGCTTTCAAACCACGCCCTAGCAACCATTTAGAGCTCCTTAGCAACAAGCTCCATAGACTTCCATTGAAAGACATCAAAGGGATATCTCAGGATATAAGTGTCATAGAAACATGAGGGTGGGCTCGTTTGACTCGGGGCAGCAAACAGCCAATCCCCAATCACCTCAACACATCCTAGCCCCTCCCTAGCAACCATTGTCGAGCACCTTAGCAACCAAAATCCAAAGAGGGATATCTTCCATTCTGAATGTCACAGAGGCATGGGAGTTGGTTTATATCATTCATACTGACAAGCAGCCTTTGGAGTTTCATGATTGGCAGCTGCCAAGCGACTCCCTAGCAACAAAACAGAGTACCCTAGCAACCATTTTGCAAGACCTATATCTCTGCATCAAAACATCGTATAGAGATGGGGGTTGGTTTATACATTCACACTGACTTTGGAGCTTCATGATTGGTAGCTGCCAAGCCACTCCCTAGCAACCAAACAGATTACCCTAGCAACCGTTTTGCAAGACGTATATCTCTGCATCAGAACATCGGATAGAGATGGGGGTTGGCTCTTTTGACTCATGCTAGCAAACAGGACTTGCTACATGCTACACATGCTAGCAGTGAATAGCTACATGCTAATTTTGATTAGCTAAGTGCTAAATCATGCCAATAAAATGCTACAAACTCCATAGTAACCATCTGTGACAACTACCAACCACCTAGTAACACCATAGCAACTACCCAGAATGCCCTAGCAACCACCTAGCAACCACCCAGAACACCCTAGCAACCGCCTAGCAACCACCTAGCAACCGCCTAGCAACAACCCAGAACACCCTAGCAACCACCCAGACCACCCTAGCAACCGCCTAACAACCACCCAGAACACCCTAGCAACCGCCTAGCATCCACCTAGCAACCACCCAGAACACCCTAGCAACCACCTAGCAACCACCCAGAACACCCTAGCAACCGCCTAGCAACCACCCAGAACACCCTAGCAACCGCCTAGCAACCAGCTAGAACACTCTAGCAACCATCTAGCAACCGCCTAGCAACCACCCAGAACACCCAAGCAACCACCTAGCAACCGCCTAGCAACCACCTAGAACACCCTAGCAACCACCCAATACACCCTAGCATCTTCATAGCAAACTCTAAGAACACCCTAGCAACCGGGTCGTGTTTTTTGCCACTGCAAGCACCATTCACATTTTCTTCTGGAAATGTACATTCTAGTTTCCTTTATGAGTGTGTGACTTTGGTTTGTCTTTTGGGGGCTTACAGAAAGGTCAAGAATGCTGATGCAGCAGTGAATTCTATTTAAGTTTGTCACATGGTGCAAGACCCTATCTAGGATGTATGACCATTTTTGGAGGCGATGTATGTATATATGTGAAAAGCTAACCGATGTTCCGGAGTCATCTCCTGCGGGGCGTCATCTCCTGCAGGAGGTTGCTCGGCTTTGTTTGTGAATAAAGTCTAACATTTCTGGCATCAAAGATCTCTGAGAAGTGATTTCATAAAAAGATTGAAACCACAACAAATGGCACCCCAGCGGGACTTGTTAGGAGCTGAAGAAACCACGGAGGGCATCTCTGGTGACCGGCACAGACAACAGTGGCCACTGTACTTTGAGGTGAGCATTTTTGCTTTTGTGTAAAGTATGTGTTGGTCACCAACTGCCCTGAAGTGGTAAGAAAAGTTTCTTCAAATTTAAAAGAACCAAAACAAAATTGAAAAAGGGGTCTTTGATTCCAGAAATGATTGCATGCATTGTGATTTCTAATAAGAAGGCCTTGTAGATATCAAGTAGTTTGTAATAGCGCGGGGGAGCTCCCGGTAATTCTTGCCAGTTCTTATGCAATCCTGTTTGGATTGTATGAGCATTGGTACTATTAGTTTTGCGCTAAGGTTTTGTCGTACGTACGCAAGGATTTGTATTTACTGATAAGGATATCAGTGGCTGATAAGGATATCAGTTGATTTATCTGTGTTTTTGCGTTTCAAGAGGGCCTCGATGGATGATTACGCAAAAAGCATGCACACAGGGTGTTTTTCTTGTAAGTGGGCATTGAATGATACAAGAATAGCATATATGACAACCGTACTGATAAGGATATCAGTTATTAGTGATCTGTGTTTTACTTGTAAGTGGGCCTTGAAGGATACAAGTAAATAGCATGTGCACAGATGAAGTTTTAGTATAGTTAAAGAGGTATTGTTTTTTCACTGTGTTGAGGAAGTGAATCAGTGAATCTTAGAGGTATTGTTTTTTGCTCTGTTGAGGAGGTGAAACAGTGAATATTTAATGTAGTGTTTTAAAAAAAAAAATTGAGAAGTAGCGAATAATTCAGATCTGACAGGGAATATAGTACAGAATAGGGTGTGTGTATCTGTGGGATCCTGTGTCTTGCTTGACTGTGCCTGTGGGTAAAAATAGTGACCCCCTGACCCTGGTCACTTGAAAAGGGACAAAGAATGTGTGAATGAGATTTAGAGACATGAAATAAATGTTGTGTATTAACAAAAGTAAAGGAAGACAATTGTTTCAAGATATTAACTTTGCAGATTATTGCAGTGTGAAATAAGATTAAAAAAAAAAAAAGAAAGATATATATTTAATCAATAAATGTAGCCGAAAAATAATATATATATATATTAATAGATCAATATAAATAAGATTGCACGTGCTTAATATATTATATGATATATCTGAAGACGTCTAAAATTTGTATCTCATTATCCCTGAAGACAGAGTGGAAAAAATTATTCCATTGCAGATAATTAAGTTTGTGTTAAGAAAAAATAAGTTGTGCAGTGTGCTGAAGGTGAGCAAGATTGGGTGACTAAGTTTCAACAATCATAAACATTTTACAGGAATCTTAGAATTGTAGTAAATGGGAATTGTTGATTCAATAATTAAAAAGAAAAGATAAGAGGAATTCCTTGATGTTGGTTGAGAAAAATGTTATTCACCATGCTAGATTATTTGAACACAGCATGCAAAAATAGAATAAAGATTAAAGCTGATTTTATGATAGGGAAAAGTTAATTATACTTAGATTATCAAAGTTAGATTATTGCTGATATTGAAAAACAGAAATAGCTTGCTTTTTCCTGCAATGAAGAACTTGCTTTACTAAAAATAGAATGGAAGAACTGCTGTTGTCAACCAGTGAGATTTTTTATGTAAAAGAACTAGTAAAAAAAAAAAAAGATGGTTAAAAAGTGGACTTTAGATAAAGAGCTGATAGCTCAGACACAATTGAAACTAGTTAAAAGTTAAATTTGATTCATGCAGATCTCTGAGTGTTCAAATTTCAGATGGCTTCACTGACAGTTTCAATGAAAGCAACAAGAGGCCAAAGGTCAAAGACACGACTGCAGAAAGAAGAAGACAGAAGTGGGTGAGGGGCTTTCTGCTCCCCTCCTGAAATTGACTTTCTGGAAAGCTCAACAAGGAGAAAGACTGATTTAATGATGGAAAAGGTGAAACTTTCACTTGAGACTTTTCCTAAGGACAAAGAGAAAATCCTGAGATGCAAAACTCAGGCAGGATCAACTTCATTGCCCAAACTGAGAAGAGGCAGAGAAACAACATAGCCTAACAGGCCTTTGAGTGACAGCATCGGCTGACGACATATGCAGAGTGACAGCCAAGAAGCTTCAACGGACTGATGATCTAAAAACAGAAGAACTGGGCACCACAGGTGTGGACTCCTCAATGATCACCAGAGACTGCTTCAAAGTTGGTTAATTATTATATTAACTTTATTCATTTTGATTATTCACTGGTCTAAGAGCAATTCTTTATATTCTCTGCTAAACTAACCCTCTCTGCTTTTTCAGTAGGTACAAGTCCAGCCCTATAAGAAAAAGAAAATATGTTGACAGACAGAAGTGGGTGCTCAAACTCACCAAATAATTAGAACGGAGGCTGGATTTGGTATAGTGAGGGCTATTAGATTAAACAACTATAGGGCTAAAAGCATGATAGAATTATTCTCTGGCAAAGAAAAAGATAGACAAAATGTCAAAGCATGATTATTATTGTAAAAGCATGATTATTATTGATTATTATTGTTGACAAAGCAATGATACTGGTCACTCCATCTTGTTTTGGTAATTTTCAGAGATAGATTGGAGGAAAAAGTTACTTCAAAAGTCCAAAATTATGAAATCACAAACGTCAAAACTGGGATAATGAGTTGGAAATGTTACTGGCCAAGAATCCAAGATTATGCAGAGATCTCCAAATTTCTTCTTAAAAGCAGCTCATGAGCAAAGATAAAATAATATGAAAGAAAAATTAGACCAACTAGGCCTATTATTCTAAAATATAGAGGATATTAGAGTTTATGAAAAGAAAAAAGGTTTTGTACAACCGGTGTTAAACGGAAACCTTATGATCATGGAAACTTCTCAATAGTGATTGGACATAGTTGTGTTGACCTGATGCATTCCACAGCTAAAATTATAAGTTCTGCATTTAGAGCAGAACCTGCTGCAGCAGCCACAGGAGTGTGTGTGTGATGGCCAATGTGTGTGACTGAGTATGAGAGTGAGAGATTGAGTTTGAAGAGACACTGAGGCAAATCAATTATTTTGCCAATACAGCTGTATTGAAAATTGAATATGTGGGCCCACAGGGCAAATTCTGCCCAATAAAATAATGACCATGAATGAATTTGGTTAAAATTTCCTGGTTGAAACTGTAGTGGCAATAGAAAAAAAGGGGAAAAAACAGTGCCACATTTTGCGCAGCGTATAACACATCTTACTTTCCTTTCAGAATATCATGATGGAGCATAACACATCTGACTTTCTTTTCAGCATATCGTGATGGAGCTGATTATTTGTCAAAAGTATGAAATAATATCTTGTAACTTTTGTGTTGTAAAGTGGGTTGAGTGTTGTCCAAGATGAATAGTGTGCTGATAGTGGGACTCAAAACAATGAAATACGTTTTAAATTGACTAATTGTAAAAAGTACATTTGAAATGTAATGTGAGAATAATGTAAAGAAGGTGCAAATATGAAGATAAAAAGCCAAATTTATGAAAAATAAAGGGAATATATGGGTTCAAGCCCTGCTGATAATAAAAGGAAACCACTCAGCCCACATGACCATTCTACAGGTAACACCGAGGAGGACAATGGGCCAGATGAGCAGATGATTTAATATATGTTGTTGTCACTAACAGAAATAATTAAGATTTCATTCACAGATGATAGTAGCTCAATTCCAGGAAGGTTTCTGGGATGGTTCTAACAAAGAACCAGTGACTTCGCATTGTAATCTCAGAAGAGGCTCAAAAGAGGCTTGTGCATTGATCAGCAAAGTCCATGTCTCAACTTAAAATACACCAACAAGCCTCAACCCCCTCCACAACAGAAAGTGAGGGATCAATGATCTTCCCTTGCAAATGAGAGGAAACAACCCATTGCAACAACTCACAAAGATCAACATGAATGGAAAAAGGAGACAAACTTAACCAAATTCACAGGAATGAAAAGTTGCAGAAAGTGGGAGATTCACAAGGAGCTGTGCAAAGAAGAGAATCAGAGTGAAAGAGATGAGTACAAGTTCAGACAATACTCAACATCAACCAAACTTTTCTAAAAATGTAATGTGTAATGTTAAAGCCCTTGAATAGACTTAGTAGCAACTTAATAATAATCCCACCAGAAAAAATTGATTGAAGAGAGAAAATGTATGGTATGATGATAAAATGAATGTTAACGACTAATTCAAGAAATTTACATAGAATAATGGGAATTAAGACAATTCATAAAGGAAAATATATATAAAAAAAATAGAACTAAAAGAAATTTTAAAATAGATTAAAAAAAAAGGGTACTCCAATGCAACTTAAAATTACAATTTAAGGCTACAATTGAAATTAAAACAAGTATTAAGACTGGCTATTAACAAATATTCGATTTTAATTTTAATTCATAAGATTATGTTATGATTCAATATGCTATTGACTAAATAAAATATTAAGTAGTGCTAATAGGACGACAAATTTAATTGGAAGTTAATCGAATTCAATAACAAGCAGGCACTTAAGAACAATTTATGGTACCAGAGGAGGGTCAAAAAGATATTTGACATTCACATGAAGAACAGATTGTTACACCAACATCACTTTTGAATATTTTCAATCCAGATGCGCCTGGTTTTGACCAGTACGCAAGGGGGGAATTATGAGAGATTAAGGAAAAGGAGAGATTAAGAATGTGAAATTTGTAAAGAGAGATTACGAATGTGAAATTTGTAAAAATTTGTGCGAAAAAACAGTTAAGAAAGGAACAGCGACACAAATAGGCGAGAAGGACTATTAAAACGCTTGATAATGGATTATGTGGACATTATATAGACGGGTAAAGGCAATGTTATTAGCAGAGGAAGGGCAGATGCAGAAATGAGATTTCTAACAGAGAAGTATTCCTCAGATTTGAAATGCTATCAGAAATAAATTCAGATAATGGGTTAGCAAGTTATTCCAAGAATATTGAAGATTAAAATGAATTGTATACGAACACTTAAATTGCACACAAGGAAGTTTTAATAATAATTAAGTTATAATGCTTTATGTTTTAAATGGTTGATATAAAAAAGTTTTAGATGGTTAGATTTATTTAAATATACAGAAAAAAAGAGAGATGTACATATAATGAATATGTAAGGTAGAGGAAAAGTTATTTTCTAGAGTTATTTGTTCTAATTGTCTAATGAGTTTATTGAATGACTTTTATGAGGTAAATGTAACATTGCTCTAAAGCTTTCGTAGTTTGAGTGATTACATGGGACATAACTAGATTATTCATGAGTTTATTTAGAAATTAGTAGAAAGGAAGAAAAGGTATTCAGTTAAGAACCGCTTGAACTGAAGAGCTCCAATGAGGAGCTATAACGCGAGATTAAAAATATCTAAATGGTATTTATTGTTACATGTTGGTAATAAAACTGAATTTAAAATATGAAACTTTATAACGAAGCACAAAGCGATTTAAAGGATAAAAGGTGCACTACAATGTTCTGTTCGTTCATCAACTAAAAATGATTGACTAAAAGATTGATTCTTCGAATTTAATAATTGATATTCCTTCATAAAAAGAAGCAAGTGAAAATGAGAAAAATAGGTATTTAACCCAGCCCTATTTTAAATCAAAATTCATATGGATCACGAAAAATAAAAACGCAGAATGAATAAATGATTTATTATAAATCAGCAGAGATTTACTGTAAAGCTTTGTCTGTATCAGGAGGAAAACAATTACATGAGAAAAGTAGAAGGACTTATGTTTGAAGATCAGTGTTGCACGTTTACCAAATAATACTGCGCAGGGAGGAACATTTAGCGAATACAGGAATAAGTCAAAAAAGTTTAAAAGCAAAAAGTTAAGAAAAACTTGATTTGAAGTTTGGAGAAGTATGAACATGGTTTGCTAAATTAGGAATGTTTTCTGAAGTTGCAATATTGAAAGGTGGTTATTATTCTGTTGTGTACTTCCCATAGTAAGATCATTAGTTGTTAAAATCACTGTTAAACAAATGGAAATGCTGAAATATCAAGATAATGAAAATTAATTTTAAAGGGCAACCAATATTATTAAGATTGGGCTTATAAACCAAATTTAAATGTACATGCATTGGACAATGACTCAAGTGAGGAAGGAGAAGATGATTGACGAGCCAGACCCTGGGTGTATGTGCTAGCCTAACCTCTCCCCGAAGGGTGACCCTCTACGATGCGTAAAGTGTCTGGGTCGAAGAGAAATTCTGCACTACAAGAAAAACTTTTAATAGTATAATGCATGGTTTAATGTTTTGATGTATTCTACATAACTGTGACAACCACAGGCAAGGCAGAACAAACTACACGCTCACGCTTATAACAATGTGGTACTCTTTTTTGTTTTGATAGGGAGAATTCGAAGTCTTTTACTTTCTCCATTGAAAGAAAGAAAATACAACTGAAAGAAAAGAAAATATGTGGAGAAAGATGTTTGGCTCGAATACTCCGTCAGAGTGTGGTAGCACAACCTAGTCATTGGAAAGGTGACTGAGTGACTTAATTGAGTCACTAGGTAGCATAACTGAGAGGGCTGGATTGTGAAACTACACTCTGGGAAAGGGATAGTAAAGTGGGGCTTAGATAAGCCCCAGAGGAGGGAATGTTGAAGATTTTATTATTTAGAAGATCAGTAATTTAGTTACATATTAAGACACTATTATTTATTTCCTTTATGAGTGTGTGACTTTGGTTTGTCTTTTGGGGGCTTACAGAAAGGTCAAGAATGCTGATGCAGCAGTGAATTCTATTTAAGTTTGTCACATGGTGCAAGACCCTATCTAGGATGTATGACCATTTTTGGAGGCGATGTATGTATATATGTGAAAAGCTAACCGATGTTCCGGAGTCATCTCCTGCGGGGCGTCATCTCCTGCAGGAGGTTGCTCGGCTTTGTTTGTGAATAAAGTCTAACATTTCTGGCATCAAAGATCTCTGAGAAGTGATTTCATAAAAAGATTGAAACCACAACAATCACTGGCTTTTCTTTACAAAGAATAATTGAAATAAAAAAGGAACTAAGCATATTTGACTTGTCTTTTATTAAACTTTTAGTGAATTTTAAAAATGGTGTCCCACAATTCTGTCCCGTGCCGCTTTGCTTCTAGGTCCGTCCAAGTGCACTGGTGGAGGTCATCATCAGGCTGGAGATCATCAGGCTGGAGGTCATCATCAGGCTGCACCTCCACCACAGGGATCCTCTCCTTTCTGATGTGTAATGATGTGTAATACGGCACATGTAACAATAATGTCACAGTCACTGTCAGGTGCAACCCTCAGCCTTTTCAGACACTGAAATTTTCCCTTTAGTTGCCCATGCTCAATTTAAAACTGTGCCCTTGTCCAGGCTAGAGCTCCATTGTCCGGGTTGTGGGTCAGGGAATGGGGTCATAAAATACTGCCTGCAGGTATAGCCCCTGTGTCTCCAAGCATGTTGTAATCACCTACATAATTAATAAAATATAGTTATGTTAGGCTCAGAATACGTGTAGCCTATGTAATACAGTGTGCTTGATATTTATATTTTCCGTTTCCATGTTCAAATAATGTGCTACATGTGACTATGTGACTGATATGGTATAGTGTCACACACCGCCAAGACATTTTAGTCAGTCAACTGCATACTTTTTGATTTCATTCCTTTTTTTTTTTCATATAATAATATTACTAATATGATATATTTAGAATTGTAATAGTAACTTACCTGCACATTTACACTGTTCACAAAATCCTCTTCATTGAGGCCTTGATGGGAACGTGTGTACAGTCTCGTTAGTGAATCACGCCAGTGAAGCCTGACACAAAGGCTACTGTAAATCATACTTATTGGCTATGTCATGATTGCATGATCTTCATAAAAAAATATAATGTACCTGCATTGGCAAAAAAAAAAAAAAATCTGCTTTACAACCTTGGGTCTGGAAAAACCATAAAAAAACCTTAAAAAAAAAGCTTGAGCGCGAGGTAAACTTTGTGAATGGCACGACAGGCAGCACTTTTCACCAAGTTCACCGTATTACTCGCAAAGAATCTCAGGGAAATGCACACAGTTTGTGCTGTTGTGAAAGCCCGACTCCGACATTAAATGTGTTGTTCAACAAATTAATGATACAAATGACACTCACGAGTCACGAGAAAAACTATATCTCTCTAAAAGTACGCTATCGCGTTGCGCTAAAGGACTTCCCGGATCACCTCCGTTTATAAAGCAGGGATCTAATCCTGTTAACATGAAATAAGCCTGCTCGCGAGCAGGTTTAAGATTGCGCACCTGTTGCTATGACAGCAAGTCCAGGATGAGCGTCGAAGAACCAAACAATCCAAGATCATGCCAAATCGCCAACAATCAAATCCAGCTAAGAGAGTTAGCGACGCACGAAGAACGGACCCCTGGTTACTAAAGATGTTTTTATTTTGAAATAGAAAAGAAAGAGACTGACACTTATGTGAATGAACAGTTATTTTATTAAATATCTGTAAAGAAAAGAGAAAATAAGAATACATAAATTAGAGAAGAGTGATTTCATTTAATGAGACGATGATTGGTCCTAATAAACGAATCAGAGTTGGCCGCTTTAGTGGGTGGAGTCATCAGAGTCGAGAGATGATGCAATGATCATTTTCCGAGAGAAGCACCGAAAAAGAAGCAGTGAGCGCAATCTGAGAAGAGAAAGAATTAGACAGAGCGAGCTAGTAGTTTGTTTAGAGAGATTTAGAGATATAGAACAAAGATTTTGAGAAATAGAAACAGAACTTGATACTGTGATGATTGATTTTGAGTAAAAGTGAAACTTTTTGTACGTGCATTGAAGTACGGGCCTAAAGCTGAAAGAGCTGCCGCAAACTTTTTCTAATTGATATTAGAGTACTCTTGGTTGTTGTTTTTTTTTCGATTGTATCAAAGCAGCTTCACAGTGATAACATGAAAATAATACAAAAAACAATTTCATCATCATCCACCTTTAAGGCAGATCTATAATATTGTTGAATATTAAATGTCCCCAACTAAGCAAGCCAGAAGGTAAGGCAACAGCGGCAAGGAACCAAAACTCCATCAGGTGATAGAATGGAGAAAAAAACCTTGGGAGAACTCAGGCTCAGTCGGGGGCCAGTTCTCCTCTGGCCAATGAGTAAAAAGTGTATGATTATGATTCAGGAGCATTACAGGTCAGAAGTTCAGAATGAATCAGAGTATTAGTCCAGTTCCGGTTGGTTGAAGTCAGAGTGGAGAGGAGGGGAGACTGGTTGACACTTCAGGTCAGCGGCGTCGTCGTGTCCTGGCGCTGGTCCTTCATCAGATCTGGATACGGCCTGGTTCCGGTGGACAGCGGTAAACCTCGGGATAGACAGAGAGACTAATATTAGCGTAGACGCCATCCTTCTTATGATGTACCAAGTACATCAGGATTTACGGGAAGTGTTCCCGGTCCCGGCTGTTCTAAACTATGCAGCCTAACATTGAATTATAGAAGTCTATAATGTGTTGTGTATGCTAGGCCGAAGAGATGCGTTTTTAGTCTAGATTTGAACTGACAGCGTGTGTCTGCTTCCCGGACAATGTTAGGAAGACTGTTCCAAAGTTTTGGTGCTAAATAGGAAAAGGATCTACCGCCAGCAGTCGATTTTGATATTCTAGGTATTATTAACTGGCCAGAATTTTGAGATCACAGTAGACGTGAAGGACTATAATGCGTTAAGAGCTCACTCAAGTACTGCGGAGCTAAACCATTTAGTGCTTTGTAAGTGATCAGCAATATTTTAAAATTTATACGATGTTTAACAGGCAGCCAATGCAGTGTTGACAGAACGGAGCTAATATGGTCATACTTCCTGGTTCTAGTAAGAACTCGAGCTGCTGCGTTTTGAACTAGCTGTAGTTTGTTTGTTAAGCGTGCAGGGCAACCACCCAGTAGAGCATTACAATAATCTAGCCTTGAGGTCATGAACGCATGAACTAATTGTTCCGCATTTGTCAATGAGAGCATATGGCGTAATTTAGATATATTTTTAAGATGGAAGAAAGCGGTTTTACAGATACTAGACACATGACTTTCAAATGAAAGATTGGTATCAAAGAGCACACCCAGGTTCCTAACCGACAACGAAAACTTAACAGAGCAGCCATCAAGTGTTAGACAGTACTCTAGGTTATTACGTGTGGAAGTTTTTTGTCCAATAATTAGAATCTCTGTTTTTTCTGAATTTAGTAGTAGAAAATTACTAGTCATCCAATTTTTTATATCAGCTATGCATTCCGTTAATTTTGTGAATTGGTAGGTTTCGTTAGGTTTTGAAGAAATATACAGCTGAGTATTGTCGGCATAACAGTGAAAGCTAATTCCATGTTTCCTAATGATATCTCCTAATGGTAGCATGTACAGAGTGAACAGCAGCGGTCCTAGTACTGAGCCTTGTGGTACGCCATACTGAACTTGTGATCGATAAAACATCTCTTCATTTACTGCTAATAACAATAATAGATAATTATCACGATAAATGTCAAATCTTTATTTCTTTCAAGTTTAAGGGCATATTTTTGCTCCTAAGTGAAAGTTGTAGAGCGTTAATTGTGGTTTTAGACTACTCTTTATTGTCAGAACATATCATGACAAACACTTGCCAAACAGGTGAACATTCACAAATCTGAGGTAGAACATTCAAACATTTGTCATTAGGTCCTTAACAAAATAAATATCTTTATTGGAAAACTAATTTCTTAGTTTCTGCATGTGCTAATGGGGGTCAAGTCTTGAAACAGTTTTGTGTTGACTTTGATATCTTCATGAAATGTATGAAAAACAGTAGCCTAAATACATTATTAAATACTGTAATTATATTCCATTAGTCCTTTAATACATTGTCTACAATAATAATATAATACAATTCAATATGTATACCCCACATGGTGCAGTTAATATTAATAGGCTAACGTTATAGTAAATCCATGGTAAATTATGGGAATGTGTCGACGGAAAAGCCTTCTGACTGTATCGCTGCGCAGTGTTTCTCCTGTTCGTCAGCGTGGCTTCATCTGCCTTTAAACTGGTTTGAATCACTGAGACATTTGTGTTGTTCGCTGAATTCAAACGCTTCTCACTGGATCTCGTGACTGAGGCCGATCAGAGTAAACGCATCTGCTCTAGTGAGCTCGCGCTGCGCTGCCGTTTGGACTTTGAGCCGAGCGGATCTATAGTCTGTGTGGCGCGCGGTTCAAATGAGTTTTTTCGTTCCGCTTTTGCCGCATTTAACATTATGCCGCCAGCGCATTTTCGGGGGGAAAAGGCAATGCTAGAACCAATGAATGAACGAGCATATCAATTTAAGACGTGGCTAAATGTAATTTATGACCTTGTACGGAAAATCCGGACGTTTTTATGACTTTTTATGGCCTAAAATTCTAATTATTAAATTTAAGACATTTTATGACTTTTTATGACTCCGCGGACACCCTGAAGTATGACCATATTAGCCCCGTTCTGTCAACACTGCATTGGCTGCCTATTAAACATCGTATAAATTTTAAAATATTGCTGATTACTTACAAAGCACTAAATGGTTTAGCTCCGCAGTACTTGAGCGAGCTCTTAACGCATTACAGTCCTTCACGTCTATTGCGATCTCAAAATTCCGGCCAGTTAATAATACCTAGAATATCAAAATCGACTGCTGGCGGTAGATCCTTTTCCTATTTAGCACCAAAACTTTGTAACAGTCTTCCTACCATTGTCCGGGAAGCAGACACACTCTGTCAGTTCAAAGCTAGATTAGACACATCTCTTTGACATAGCATTCACATATAAACATGCATTATAAACTTCTATAGCTCAATGTTAGGCTGCATAGATTAGGTCAGCCGGAACTGGGAACACTTCCCTTAAATCCTGATGTACTCGTTAAATCATAAGAAGAATGGCATCTACGCTAATTTTAGTGTCTTTGTTTATCCCAAGGTTTTCCCGCAGCCTGCCGGATCCAGGCCGTATCCAGATCTGACGAAGGACCTTCGCCTGGACCCGATGACAACGCAGTGCTGAAGTGCCAACTAGCCTCTCCCTATGGAGGATCCCTTTACCACTCTACAGATAAAGCATTCTGGAAATTTTGCATATCTCCCCCGTAGTGATAAAATTCTGTATCAAATTTATAGGCAGGACAAGTAGTTTAAGGCTTGGTTTGTAGAGAATGACAAACATGCGCACATATATTCAAACGCACATAACTATATAATTCATTCTTGATGCGCACGTGAGCGCCATCAGTGTTTATCACAGGTCCGCGTTTAAAGTCTGTGTAGAGAGAACGGTGTCGTCTTAGCGGCCCCTAATTTAATAACAAATTATCCTTTCGACGGAAGTGAATCAATCAAAACTAACTTTAGCTGGAAAATAACATTATTCAAGAACCGCTGTAAAGCCAAAACAATCTGTTACCTTTCTACATTGTTAAAAGCGCTATATAAATGAAGATGACTTGACTTGACTTAATGTCCTAAACATAACAATACTGCTGGCCATAAACGGACAAAGTGCGCGTCCGGTGTGTGATACCTCGAGTTGTCATAGACGCGCCGCGGCGAGTGCCTTGCTTGCGCTAACAGCTCCCGCCCAGATGCGCAGGGTTCTCTTGTGGGCACAATCTGCACCATATAACTGGCTTAAACAGGAGATCTGACGGGTTTTAGAAGACAATACAACCCGAAACAAAAAAACAGACCAGGTCTCTATTTGAGACCGGCCTTTATTTATCCAAACCTGTAGCCACAGGAGTGTAAAACAGGCATCTATTTGGGACTCTGCTATTATTTTAAGTTTTACGGTGTATATACTTTTGTGTAGTTTAATGTAAAACAATGCGTCATTGTCAGGTTTGGTACAGGATGCCGAAGACGAGGACACGGGTACTTGATTGCAGTTTAGTTTATTACTTAAAGCTAGAGTAGGTAATGTTGGAGAGCTAGCCAGATTTGAAAGTGGCACCTCTTCTAAGCTCCGCCCCCTCCTGTCAGTGCTCCGTCTAAAGCTACGCCCCCCCACAAACATGAACGCGCATCCACATTTGGAGTCAGCTGCATGTACCTACCAGTGATGCGCGGGTTGATCCAAAATGAGCGGGTGCCTGCGCCCGCGGTTACGAGTCATCCAAAAATATTTTTAATGATATTCGGGTCGTGGTCGGTCGGGTCGTTTACCTTTGTAATTTATATAGTACTAGACACAATGTTCTATGAAATACATAGGTCTACACTTTATTGTCTGAATGCGCGAGGATGACGCACGAGCAGTCTGCAGATGAAAGTGGGAAATCCTTATTTACCTTTTGAATGTTGAGCGCGTTATTAACTTTTGAATAAAAGCTGACGCGGGACAAAATGCCCGATTTCCCAACGCGTTGAACTGAGCAATGCCATTGTGCCATTTTAATAGGCTACTTTTAAACGCATATAGCTCAGTAATGTCAGTTTTATGTAGCCTATTTGCTGAGAGGGGGCGGGATTTTTGTTGGGAAAGTCCGGGGAGAGACGCACACGTCGATTAGGCTGGATAAACACATGCAGCATCTTAATTGTTAAGAAAATGAAACGAAATAAATGAATAAATCAAGCCTTTATTACAAAACACTAGGCTATATCATACAGCATTCTGAAAAATGCGCACCCCTAGTTCCTCCGTCTATGGCCCATGACGCGATGAGCATTTACTATAGCTACTTTAAAAAACGCGGGTCAGGTACAATATTTTCTTTCTTTTTTTTGCGGTCCGAGTTGCTGGCGGGTTAGTTGAAAACGTCGGTCGGGTGCGGGTTGTTTATACATTGACCCGTGCATCACTGCTGTGCACGCAGTGGTGCTCGGGCACGAGACATGAAGGCATCTGATTGGTTCTTTACATTCGCACCGAATGGCAGTGATTGGTCAGAGTTTTTACTGTCCTACAGCTGCTACAGAGGTCAGATTTGTTTCATTCCTTTTTCTGAACACATAATGTATTGACTACTATCAGAATGGAAGGACCATTTCACCCAGTATAATAAAAAATGTTTCTGAACAGGATTACCAACCCTACCTTTAACCCCCTGGGGTCGGCAATCACGCCGGCGTGATTTGTGCGATTTTTTTTACACAGCAGCTAAATAAACTTAAAATACTCCGTCATATATGGTCATACAGACTTAATAAATATGAAAAAAATAATCTGTGAGATGTCTACTTTTGTATGTGTCCACTTACAATCAAAACAAAACGTTGTGCTTTTGTAAAATAAAGAAATTAAACAGGGTGTGCTTTCTGTCTCTCCGTCTCGTGAACTTTTTTTTTCTTGAGCACATCTCTAAACATAAACAAAACTCAGCGAATACTTGTCACACATTTGTGAGCTCTATATATTTATAAACATTTAAGTGTGTAGTTTTAAATGATCTGATTCAAAACGAAAACAAATATTCTCTGTTTAAGTAATTTGTATAAAACCAACAAGATATCCAAGTTCTCTAATCCTTCCTCATTAGTTTTAATGTGACCACACCCACACGCGCAAAACATATAGAGATGCAAATCGACCGCGCCCATTACATCAACAACAAAGCGCCGCCAAAATTCATCAGTCCTGCAGTCGTCGAGTTTGGAAGACATGCTGTGAGATTATTGTATTTACCGAAGAAGAAGAACGCGATTTGAAGACAAGAAAGATTTTAAGGTAAGAAATAATTCTGAATTATATTAGTTAGTATTGTTGCATAAACTTCACATTGCAGTCGAACTGTTGCTCGATGCTTCAGTGAATGTTCTCAGTCGCGCTGTGTGTTTGAAATAGTTCGACCCGAGCCCACATCAGCGCGGCATTGAACATTTTATCTTATTATGTAGGTAGCCAATGTGCCTGATGCTTTCACTTGATGCAACGTTCGTTTTTGTGATTAAAATACATGTAAAATATTACCATAACATCTGTCTTCCTGTGTGCCGAAATTTGTTTATGTAGCCGTGACAACGAGACACATGCATGCGCCGGTGTTAAGAGCCTTGTTGCTCTGTGCGCTGCTGCGCTCATCTGTTGACATTTCCGAATAATTTCCACACAAACAAACGTACATGTGTAATTAGTATGAGAAAAATATATATTTATGCCTATCGGACGCGGGCCGGGCTCGGACAGAAAAATCCGCAAAACGCCCCAAACACAGGCTTCATGTTTTTACTCCAATCTCATTTCATAACGTCATATCGATGTAAACATTTGAAGTAACATATGATAATAAATATATTCTTCTCTAGTGTAGTGTTACTGAAGTGTTCCTTTTTAACGATGCCTGCTATAGCCTACTATTGTTATTATTTTATGCAGTCCTGCACGTATGCCTGGTGTTCAAATATATATATATATATATGTATATATATATGTATATATATGTGTGTGTGTGTATATATGTGTGTGTGTATTTTATACATTTTAAAAAGCAATTTTAACCAGAACAAATCTAAAATGTATTCCCAAAATCGTGCAGCCCTAGTTTCTCTTGATATCAGCATGTTCACAGGTTTTTTTTTGTTTGTTTTTTTAGGTATAGTCCTGCTGACTTCAACACGAGCAGAACATGGTAAAGTGAAAAATCAAACATCTGGGAAATTACAGGTATGTACTAGGCTATGTTTCAGGAATGGCACAAAGGTGTGTGACTGGTTAAGTCTCTGTCTTTAGTTCAGTGTGTTAAATAATGTGCTTTTTTGCCATTTGTTGTGTATCTTTGGATTATGTTGTGTTGTAAATAAATCCAAACAATCAAAAAGCCGTTCTTTTTAAAATCTCCTCATTCTTTGTTCACAGTTCCTCATAGGCCCTGAGAGCTCCTAATAGGGCCATTATGGGAGGCTCTTTGTCTCTCTCAAGTGTGAAACACTCAATATTCATGGTGGTTAACGCCTCCTCGCATAAAGCTTTCTTACACAAGTCATGTCATACAAATTTTAAATCAATATATTGTCTTATCTGAATGAGTAGTCAAGGTGATTTTCACATAGTTTTGGAGCAAATATTCTAGGCTACGTGATACAATTTTCAAAAGTCTTGTGAATAAATAATCAGTTTGGGTTTCATAACCTCATTTCAGTGACTTTTTTTTGTGTCATTTTCACAAACCACGCATAAATGTTATTATCTCAAAACGACAAACTTTTACATACATGCTGCTGACATATTATTGTAGCAGAGTTTTTGATGAATGCAGTGTAATAAGACTTTAGCCATGAAAATATCACAAGTAACAGAAATAAGCACAATTATCAGAGCATGTCAGAACACCTCCAGGACCCAGAAAACACCTCAGACCCCAGGGGGTTAAATTAACTCTCAGGAACAAAGGGAAACACTCAAGAACTTCAAAACACACAACGACGACGACCAACCACCACTGAGGGAAAACACAGGGCTTAAAAGAACTGGGGTTAATGGGAAAATTAACAAGACACAGGTGTCAGGAATTTCTAATTAAACAGACAGGGAAAACTAACAGGACTATACCAAAAATCACAAAGACAGGGGGAAACAAGATCACAACACAGAACAGAACACATTAACAATGTGACAGTCATATTGTAAAATAACATAATTTTGTAGTGTTGCTGTCCTGTTGGGAAAAAAGTAATTCACATTCACGTGAATATTAACAAAGTATGTAGTTCCTTACATTTCACCACTGGTTATTTCGAAAATGAACAAAATGTAGGCCTATTGTCACAATATTTACAAATTGTTGCTAACTACAGCCCATATCCATTTGCACTGGGATTTATAACATTATATATAACATTACATTATATTTATACATTACATTATAACAGGGGCTGAAACATCCTAACCATGTCCTCCAGTAAAATATAAATATTATATATAATATTAATTATCAGGATGGCAGCTGTACTCTCACACGTTGCTTGTCGCCTGGAGCGGTAATAGGGAACACCTGGTTGTGCAATTAGGAAATCCTATGAAAGCTACATGGTGCGTCCTCCGGTTGCATCCTTCGAAGTCCGCGGCCTTCGCATTGGGATGCAGGTTCTGTGTGTTTTTTTTTGTGTTTCAGTCATGACAACTCTCGAAGTGAATACATTTCAACCAGAATTTATTGGCATGGGGCATGAAATATTAAGCTTGATTTTGGTGGACAAGATCTGCTATGCTGCTACTGCTGAGGAAATACAATAATTTGTTCAGCTTAGTCAAAATAACAAAACAAAGGAAAGGCTTCTGCAAGAAATGGTAGAACCCCGTAGCAGATCTCTGCAGGTGGAGCTGGGTAGGAGGAGGGATGACAGAAGTTTTCATATCATGCAGCGTGCCGATTGCAGGCTATGGTACGATATATATGGCTACGTAGATTTGAAAGTAGGCCTACTTCTGATTGGCTAGTGTCAGTTATGCAAATTCATAAGTCAACACCATTGCAGAGTATTTTATCCTTAAAATTGCTGTGATCCAAAGAGTCATCCTGGTGTTTCTGACATCACAAACTACCTTGTATCCAATCACGTCAACGTGTGATCGTCAAAGAGTGGATTTCTGAGCTGGTGCTAGTGAGTGGATGCAGGGAATATTCATAGAACAGCGTATACTAAATGAGGCAAGAGTGTAGAGTCATATTCAAGCTATTTTAGGCATGAAGTTTTTTTTTTTTCAAGGAAAAAACTTTCAAATAGTCCTATGTAATTTGGTGATCAAAGATGAGTTTTAAGGGTTCAAATTATTGACTACTGGGGGACTTTTCCATTGCTATGTTTAATACTACATTTTTAGCACATTTCAACAGGGTTGTTATACTGTTCTACCCCTAGTGGTGGGGGTCCATTTCTTGGTTTGACTTTTGTTACGATTACTGAGCTTGGGTTTGGATTTTAAGGAAGCTGATATGCTACATGAATCCCCGGAAAGGTCAAGCACCAGCACTCTATTTTCCCTGAACTCTCTATGGTATACTGTCTGAAAGCATTCTCCCTGTGTGCAATAAGTAATAGCACCACTGCCAATCGTTCAATTAGAAACAAAACAAAAGCTCCTTTATGGCGCTGCCAAGCTGATTAAAAGTCTGGAGCGATGATTCATACCTGTGTGATATGGGACACAGTAAACGCAGCTATGCCTGATAAATCACACAAGTACTTCAGTTTATATTACCGATAAATGCCTGATAAATCACAGAAGTACTTCAGTTTATATTACAGATAACTAACACAATTAGGACTTCTTGCCTATCAAGCTAACTCAGAGAGGTGTGTATGTGTGACTAATGTTCAAACGTAAAACTTTTTTTTTTTAATTGATTCCATTGAATAAAGATCATGTCTTAGAACTAAGGTTACTTATCTGAGCTATTTTTGCAATGACTTTTAGCCAACTGGTATCATGTTCATGGCTGAGTTTTGCAAGCCCTGTACTGTTAGGTGAGGGTGAGGGATTAAGGTGGGCGCAGAGTAAATTATGGTGAAGGTGCCAGAAAGGTGTAATGTGCCTCTCAACTAAGGATATGCCCGAAGCCGAATACCATGTTTGGAAAAGAAATGGCATGTACTACGGAGCCCCTAAAGGGACATAGTGATGGGAAAAAAAATGAAATGGGAGGAAAAAATATATTTCCATGCTTTTGCGTTCTTTCACAATTATACATGTGGCAGCTTTAACTGGTGGTGCACTAAAAGGTTTAGTAAATTCTTCTTAACCTATACGTTAGCATGGATAAACAGACCACAGAATAAGGTGGGCTGCTACAAAGTTACAGACCACGCCACCCCAGGGCCTATTTCACCCTTAACATAAGAGCAAGGCTCACAGGTTCGTTGCGGCTGAGTCAGGTATCAGACATGGGTCAGTACAAAAATAGTAGGTATGGGCAACGATTATTCTCAATTAATTGCATCCAAAATAAAATTCATGACATAGCCAAAATAAAAAGATTTCTGCTCAGAACTCATTCTGAATAGACACATAACCAAAATATATTTAGAAAGCCAACCCTTGAGAGTTTACAGTTCAAGACTCAAAATTCATCAAACTGTTATAAATATTGAGATATATAAGGTCAAACATAAAACAAAAACAACAAATATTAAGGATATATTTATTAAATGTATAAAATATTTTTTTAAATGTAGGATATCAACTTATAACCACAACTAAAGTGTAGCTACAAGTGTGGTCATGCTTCATTTTAAATCTGAGGATATCATCACTAAAAGTATGCATTTTATGAAGCCTATTATAAGGTCTTATCATGGGAGGTTTTGGAGAAGTTTTCATGGGAGGCTTTAGAAATGCTTATCAGATATGTGTATTGCCCTATAAATACCCATTTACAATCTTTGACTAATGTCTGGTGAGGAGAAATGGCCCATTAGTGTAAATCGACGAACATTTAACACTTCTGCCAGTGAGAGACTTAATCTGCCATTATTCTTTTATTCTTATTCTTTTGTTTGAGATCAGCCATAATAGCCTGCATTCCTGTGTTATTTGCTTGGTCATCTAAATCTCTGTCATCCCACTAATACAAGTAATACATATATTATCTTCAGTCTACGAACAAAAAAATAACTGTTCTTGAAAATTCTTTAAAAAAAATATTGTATGGAATAACGTTAGTCAAGCTCATGTAGCAGGTGCATTTAGCTCACCATGTAGCCTCAAGCTAAATGACACAATATAATTTATTAATAATACAGTTTTACTTAAAGCTCACTTTAAAACACCATCGAGTATTTGAATCATATTCCGGTCGCGGTTTAAAATGGTTTCAAGTCAAAAAAATATTTTGAAATATGTTTTATTTAGCATTTTATACGAAGCTAGGGGCTATCTTTACTAGCATGCATACTGTAAACATTCTTTGTTCCTATACAATAACCAAAATCGAACAAAAAGCACATACACAAACCAGATGACTTGAATCCTGCTTTTATTAGCTTGTTTTAATCACACGAAGAGATGTTTAGTTGCGTTTGCCTCGTAGCTCAGAATGAGGAAGTAAACAGAGCAGACAGCGCGTCAGTGAAGAAGCACAGCCTTTTGGTCACGTTGGACACGTGGATGATTGACAGATTTAGAAACGAATCATATCGCGCTGATGTCATGGTTTACTCGAGTCAGGAAGAGTAGAGTCATCGCTAGCTCTGTTAGCTGTTTTTAGCATTTTTGATCGCTTATTTCAAGTATATTTGAATAGAAATGTGTTTCTGCATTATAAAATATTTTTAAAAAATGTCATAATAATTCATTATTTCTCCAAATGTGTGCACCATTGGACTAATATCCCTCGCGGATCGTGGATATTGTTTGTATTTGAACACAAATAAAACGGAGATGAGATGAATGGCTGCTGTGTAAGTGATGATTTCTATTCCAAATAACGAACGTTACAGATTAATTATTTTGCACTCCTGGGATAAATTAAGAAATTAATGTCACTGAAAACCAGTTTAATTATAAACAGTGGTCAAATATCGAAGTTGGAGTTTTAAACCATCCTAATAAAGCTAATATTGTCCAGATTAAGTAAGAGTGTGATGTTTTTAACTAGTAATGAAATTAACAAACAAAAAAATCAGGATCACCAGTGGTCCCTGCTGAGGAAGGGGTTAATGTGTAGCCTATTGAAAATGTCCAAATTTAGATTTATACATGGTTTTCACTGGACAAGAAGGCTGTGAAAATAAGTTGTCTGAAAAGACAATGTATGAACCTAAACTTTTTAGTAAAAAGACTAAAAATATATATTTTAAATATATATAAAAATAAAGTAGCCCTGTCTTTTAAGTGGTACTAGATGAATTAATAAACGCTTCAATGCTACAGCTCAACTGTTTTTATAGTATGTATACTGCACTGTATACTTGATAGAAAATATACCTAAACCCTATTGCCCATAAATATAACTTATATATTTATTTTTTTATATATATATATTTTTTTTTTCTTTACAGGCAATCTTGCAGCTGAAGGCAAGGCGGAGGTCACCTGTAATGTGGGCATACCCACGATCTGACCACTGGTGGGACACAATTGTTCCGGATTTCACCCCGTTACAATTCATGCAGAATTTCCGTGTATCCCCAGAATCGTTTGAGTACATCTGCAGTCAGGTCAAGCATGCCATGGGGAGAAGGAACACAAACTACCGCTTGTGTGTCCCAATCCGAAAGCGTGTGGCAATTGCCATCTGGAAACTGGCCACGGGTGGTGAATACAGGACAATCAGCCATCTTTTTGGGATAGGCCTCAGCACTGTATTTAATTGTGTTCAGGAATTCTGCAACACAGTCATCACAGTGCTCCTTCCCGTCCACATAAGATTTCCTGATGCTGAAAAGTTGTTAGAAATGGCCACTTTCTTTAATAATCGTTGGAGAGTTCCACAGTGTGTGGGTGCAATTGATGGCAGCCACATTCCAATAATTGCACCAGAGGAGTATCCACGAGACTATTTCAATCGGAAAGGCTGGCATTCTATTGTTCTGCAAGCAGTTGTGGATGGCAAAGGTCTTTTCTGGGATGTTTGTGTTGGCTATCCAGGGAGTGTGCATGACGCCAGAGTACTACGACAGTCACATTTGTGGGAGGTCCTAAGTGACGGGGAATTACTAGGGCAAAACAAAGTGACCATCTCTGGCTGTGATGTTGGACATTACCTGATCGGTGATCCGGCATACCCCATGCAGAATTGGCTCATGAAGCCCTTTTCCGACACTGGTAGACTGACCCCTGAACAGCACACCTACAATTACAGGCTGAGCAGTGCACGATCGGTTGTGGAGATGTCTTTTGGGAGATTAAAAGGACGATGGAGGTGCCTCCTAAAAAGAAATGACTGCAAACTGGAGCTGAGCAAGAGGATTGCACTGACCTGCTGTGTGCTCCATAACATTTGTGAGGAACATGGTGATAATTTCACTGAAGAGCACCCTGACAGGACTCTAAACATTGAGCCTCCTGTTCAGACATTACCTGAGCGTGCGAACACAGAAGGGGCTGACATCAGAGCTGCATTAATGATGCATTTTAACGGAGGGAACGGGTGATTCTTTGAATACACCAATGCCATATTTTTGTAACACTGCCATTTGTGTTTGAGGACATCTGCACTTTCATAAATTGTATTATATTCTCATCCATTGAATAAACCCTATTGTCTCTGAAACTGTGCATGTTGTAAATAATTTCATTCTTGTAACAAAATATTTTGTGAAATAGATATAGCTCCTGCACGACAGGTGGATTAGAACTATAATTAGCACCGAACTACTTAACACAATTTAAAATATTAATATTACACTTTTCCTCAATTCACTTTAAACCACCAAGTTTTTATTAACTTCCAATCATGAACTTATTTGGATTTTAGTCATATTTAATGTTGAAATGTTATTGAATTTTATATGCAGCTAATCGCTCACTTGATTAACATGTTAAATGTACACAATCGCATTAAAAACACACAAACCATACGATATTTGCCTGTTAAGTATTAAAAGAACCTGAACCAGACATTTGTATTAATAAACATGTTTATTTAAACAAAAACAACCAATACAAATCTTTATAAAACTTTGAAAAATGTAAAGTGCATTAAGTGAAAACAAAAATTGTAAATAGTTAAATAAAATAAAAACTTTACATAAAAAGCAGCAACCAAAAATACAGTGGTGATTTATTTGCAATCATTTTTGCACTTGCGCCTCCATTACGGCCACCATGCGCCCCATGAGTCCAAGCAGAGATTGTGTGTCTGCTCTCATGTCCTGACGCAAGGCATCGTCCATGTCTTTGCTGTGCTGCAAGAACCTCTCATCTGCCCTTTCCAAATATTGGACCAAATCTGATGTACTGTCTCTCTTCCTTTTTCCTGTGTACAACAATAATAGCAGATGACAGATCATCAATGTGTTGTCATAGCATTACAAATAATTGTTTTCTGCAGGGAATTACGCATATGCATCTGCTATATTAATTATATAGGCCTATAGCATCATACTACATCACTATCACTCAGATTTTGCTCATGTCCCATAATTATATTGTATATAGGAAGTTAATGTCAGATTGACTTTAGATTCTATTTTAAAGTTTTTTCTAGACTTTTGCTTTTTGTTTAAGGTAATAAATTGTAAGTGTTACATATCAAAGCATTTTGTATTGCTGTTCATTAAGTTAAATGAAGAAAAAATATAATCATTATTTCAGTACCTGATAATATACAGTAAGTGTAATTATATTATATATAAAACAGACACATCTCAATGTTTGCATAGTGTATGGTGTGACCATTTGCACACCAGTCTTACCCCGTTCTGAAGATGCTTCTCCAGAGCTGCTAGACGACGGCGCGGGAGAGCTGCAGCCCAACGGTGGCGGCAACTCAACGTTGTCATCATCACGGTCGTTGATGACAGACAGTTCTATAAAAATAAAAACAAGACAACAGTGCTTTAAAAAAATATTGTCCATTACACTTTACATACAGTTCTGTGATACTGTATACAATGAAATCACAGATAATACAATTCTAGCTAGCCACATTGCAAACACTGAAGTAAGAAATTAGAACCTCACTAAACAGCTAAGAAACATGCTAGGAACAAGTAAAATAATGTAAAACAGAACTTACCAGGATCGGTGGAACTTTGCTGCAGCGAATCATCCACCATTGACTCGAGCATTATTGTTGCCGAGTTCAGTGCCCCGGTCACCTGGCATGCCGGCCTGTCGCCGAGAACAGAGTCGAGAACGTCGAAATGTGGGTTTCGACGTGGGCGACCATTGCCGCTTCGACCGAGGTCTTTTTTTTGGTCCCTGTAGTCCTTCTTTAGTTTTTTTAGTTTGTTGCTTATCTGGACGAGGTTCCGGTCGAACCCCGCTACAGCCATCTCGCGCTGTATTTGCTGCAAAACCGGTTTCGTCCGTGTAGCCCCGTCTAACTTACTCTGGACTTCTGAAGAAGACCAGAGTGCAAGAAAGCAGCTTGTTTCCTCCTCTGACCACTGCTGTTTAAGTTTAATCGCGTCCATCGTGTTTACCGATATCTGCTAATTCAAAAATGGCGGTCACAAATTTCTGTTCGTCTTGTTGGTCACGGTAACCCCGCCCCCAGCCGCTGACGTAAGCGGTTCTTACTTGGCTCCGTTCTAGACCAGCAATGATTTGGTGCTACTGAAGAACCACTTTTACTGGTTCGGAGCTGGTGCTTTGGCGATGGAAAAACAAAGAACCGATTTGAAACTAGGCTCTGGCTCCGAACCAGCACCAGCTCTGCCTTGGTGGAAAAGGGGTAAGGGAGAGGCTAGTTGGCACTTTAGCACTGCGTTGTCATCGGGTCCAGGCAAGGGTCCTTCGTCAGATCTGGATACGGCAGGCTGCGGGAAAACCTCGGGATAAACAAAGACACTAAAATTAGCATAGATGCCATTCTTCTTATGATGTAACGAGTACATCAGGATTCAAGGGAAGGGTTCCCAGTTCCGGCTGACCTAATCTATGCAGCCTAACATTGAGTTATTTTTTGAGTATATTTTTGTTTGCTGAAAAACTTCAGTCCCTTTTTAACCTGAATTCTAACTTAATTGGCTGGATACTAGATTTTCTATCTAACAGGTCGCAGTGTGTTAGAGTAAATGGTGTTCAAAAGCCCTTACCTCTACAGGCTCTCCTCAGGGCTGTGTTCTTTCGCCTTTGCTCTTTATTTTATATACAAATGACTGTAGGAGTAAGTATGAGAATAGGCACTGTCTGAAATTTGCAGATGATACTGTTATAGTGAGCCTTCTGAATAATGATGAGGATGGGCATGGCCCTGTAGTTGATGATTTTATTAGGTGGTGTGAAAACTTCTATCTATCTATCAATGTTTCTAAGACAAAGGAGATGATTATTGATTTTTGTAGAGTACAGCACAATGTTTCACAAACGGTTATTCAGAAAATGAATGTTGAGACTGTAAATGAATATAAATATTTAGGAACCATCAGTAAATTACTTGATTTAGTAAATTATCCTTGACAGTAAATTATCCTTTGAGAGTAACACAGTTGTGGTTTGTAAGAAGGCCCAACAGAGACTTTTTTTCTTGAGGAAGATGAAATCATTTAGCGTGTGTGGGACTCTGATGACTTTGTTCTACCAGTGTTTTATTCAATCAGTCTTGACATTTTGTATTGTGGTGTGGTACAGTGGCCTTTCAATGATCAACAAGCGTAAGCTAGCTAGGCTGGTAAATGTTGCGTCTAAGGTGGTTGGGGTACAGCTACCTCAGCTGCAGCATATATATGATAAACGGGTCCTAGGGAAGGCTAATCATATTTTAAAATACTCTGATCACCCACTTTTTGGGGAGTTTGATTTGCTCCCCTCAGGTCGCCGTTTTAGGATACCAAGGTTAAGAACCAGACGTGCCAGGGACTCCTTTATTCCTCTGTGGCTATTAGGAACCTTAACTCACATAGGTGATATTTTGTGTATTTAGTATATGTTTATTTATTAAATTAATCTTATCTCTGTTATAGCTCATTATAATATACTGACCCGTGTATTGTATTTGTTTCTGTCATTGTTATTAGGGAAAGAGTGCCTCCATTGATGTGTTGATGTATGTTTTGTGTTGTTTTAAATGTTGTTGGCATCTGATGGTGCTTTTATTTTGTTTTAGTTGTTTGTTTGTTTTCTAGATATCCTGCTGCACACCAAATTTTCTTCCTAAGGATAAATAAAGTGAAACTTGAACTTGAACTTATAGAAGTCTATAATGCATTATGTGAATGCTAGGTCAAAGAGGTGTGTCTTTAATCTAGCTTTGAACTGACAGAGTGTGTCTGCTTCCCGGGCAATGCTAGGAAGACTGTTCCAAAGTTTTGGTGCTAGAGAGGAAAAGGATCTACCGCCAGCAGTCGATTTTGATATTCTAGGTATTGATTATTAACTGGTCGGAATTTTGAGATCGCAATAGAAGGACTATAATGCGTTAAGAGCTCACTCAAGTACTGCGGAGCTAAACCATTTAATGCTTTGTAAGTAATCAGCAATATTTTAAAATTTAAACGATGTTTAATAGGCAGCCAATGCAGTATTGACAGAACGGGGCTAATATGGTCATACTTCCTGGTTCTGGTAAGAACTCGAGCTGCTGCGTTTTGAACTAGCTGTAGTTTGTTTGTTAAGCGTGCAGGGCAACCACCCAGTAGAGCATTACAATAATCTAGCCTTGAGGTCATGAACGCATGAACTAATTGTTCCGCATTTGTCAATGAGAGCATATGGCGTAATTTAGATATATTTTTAAGATGGAAATATGCGGTTTTACAGATACTAGACACGTGACTTTCAAATAAAAGATTGGTATTGTAGGGTATATGCCTCGGACTCTTGGTCCGTATGAATTAGCTCAAATGATCCATAGGGAATTTTAATAACTAATCATGAATATGATTAATATTGTGCATATTACAGTTACATTAAATTGTCGAAAGTGAAAGTGGATTATATGAATATATGAATAATCAATCACAACGAATTATAATTCCTCATTCATATATCAATAATCTTACTTAACTTCGATTATGAGATAATCCTTAAGGGAAATTAATGTAATTATCAAATCGGTGTTCGTCCAGCGACCAACCGTCAGATTAAATGATCAATTTCTCAATAAAGCTATCCTTTCTTATAAACTCCAAGAAATTAACCTTCTGGCCGTGAACATTAATTTTCCTGTGTTTATAAAATTAAAACTACTCAACGTAGTAAATAATAAGAGCTGGTAGCTCGGGTCGTGAACCTCATTGACTCGTTTTACAAGCATTTTCACAGAAACAGTTGAATATATTGTTTTAATAAATGCAAAACTACAGAATATAGGCTAATACACAAGATACACGTTTTATATGTCTATGTACATTTACTTACAGTTAACAAACAAGACAAAACGGGTAACAGATGATGAGAGAGAAAGTGAGAGAGAGAGAGAGAGAGAGAGATTGCTCTGATTTAGGCTGGTGCTATTTAGAGCAGTAACGCACACCTCGCACGCGCGGGGAGCGCTTTACAGAGGTTTTTGGTCGTGCGTTTGGGAGAGAGAATAAGAGAGAGCGAATGAGATAGAGGGCAGGGTCGCGCGCTCGATTTGAATGCGGGAGAGAGAGAGAGAGGGAGTGAGAGAGATAGGGGCGCGCCGTGCACGCGCTGAGATTGTAGAGAGAGGGAGAAAGGGAAGAAAGAGAGAATGGTCATAGAATAACGAAATCACAGACCTTTGAGAGAGCCAACAATCGAAACAAACCTTAAAACATTAAACTCGTTGGAGGTAATAATACTTGCAAAGTTCGTTTGTGTGCACGAGCTGTGTCCAGCCTGCGCGTGTTCTCGGAGCAGAGCGCGCGCGCTCGTGTTTGCGGAGCGCGCTTCTCGTGCTGATGCGCGTTCTCTCATGGAGCCTCGGACAGGGCGCGAGTTTTGAAGAAGGCCTCTTGTGGAAGTGATATGTTACTGAAGGAATTCAGGCTTCGTTCGTTCGACTCGTAGGTGGAAACGAACCAAGGAGACTTTGAAAATGAAACAAAAGAAACTTTATAAAGAAAATAAAAAGAGACGGACTCCAGAGAGAGGTCGATCGCGGACTGTTCACATGACGAGGTCGGGTAGCAAGAGCAGAAGGGGCGATTTTGGGTGAGCTTTGGCTTTAAAGAATGTATAGCTCCACCTTCGTTCGGCGCGAGCAGCCAATCACCTTCAGTGATTCGAAAGCGGGAAACTCTCTTTGTTTGCTGTGAACATCCTTCTGGCTTGGATTACAAAAGTGTGTGGCTTAAAGGGCATATTGCAGGGTTTTTTTTTTTCAGAATTAATATATAACCTTGTATGAAAATACCATATGAAGAGTAAATGCATGATTAAAAATTGTTTTGCCAGACATAAGGGCACAAATTTAGTAGAAAACGTGACAGTTTCCTTGACCGTGTTGAAAAAGCGCTTTTTTTTCACCATCGCGTCATATTACGTCACAATGGGGAGTCGTTTGCCGGCTCTGCGTTCGCTCAGTGCAGAATAGGCTGGTATTATGTTGAAGCGGTCGTGATTCAGTGTGTTTTCGGTGGTTATTGTATTTCAATTAATAATTATCGTGATAAATGACTGTGAATTATGGCCTGTCAGAACATCGAGTCCACAGGTTTCCGAACAAGAAAAAGGATGGTGCTATCTTCTGTGTTTGTGTGCGTTTTGTGCAGGGTAAGAGATGGGACTTCGCTTCTGTGTCTGCTTTGAAAAACGCGGTAGTGTGTAGCGTTCACTATAGACTGCATGATTATAATCCCGGCGATATGATGAGTTAACGTTACGTTATATGATGACGGCGATATGTGCACACTGTCCCGGCTCCTTCATCGGGTCGCCCGGTCCGCCGTCAGCATGTGGGTCGGCCACCGGTGGGAAACATGACGGTCACGGATCCGTCATAGATCACTTATTGTACATTTGTTTTACAAAATGTGCCTTGTCTTAATTTAATTCATTAACGTATCCTCCATAAACTTGTAATGTCTTGCAAGTCTGCAGCCGACACTTATTATTATTATAATATAATATAATGTTCATTTTCAATCTGTACTCCGAATTTTAATGTTTGTGTTGGCTGTTTCTACATATAAAAATTTTATACAGTAAGAAAGTTGTGATTGTGATTATTTTTTTATTCATTATCACCAAGTGGGGCCATTCAAAACCTTTATAATGTCCCTCTTTCTCTGGAAACTGTCTCCTAATGGCTGACATACACATGCAGGTAAGGGTCTAAATACTAGCTTTGCTATTGCCTGACACATAATTACAATATTGTGATCTGAGCATAGTGTTATACATATCGTCGGCTAACGTGAATACATCTATAAGCTAACACTGTTCTCTCACCGAGACCCCTGCCCTGTTCTCCTCAGACCACAGCTCAATGTGTCTCCTCTGACCGTTGTTTTGTCTAATCCTGGCCTGTCTAGAGTCTCTTGGCTTCATATCAGGCTCATAATTATATGGCTGAGGTCTGTCATACGAGTAAACATTTAGGCTACAATTTCCTCAGCGTCCGAACTGTCATTGCGATCCATTGCTTTCCTATTGTTTACTTTGACCGCGCTCCCTCATGATACGTCACTTCCGGTTTGGCGGTTTTCAAATGCGGAAGTAAAATTTTCTCACAAAAACGACTCCAGAAGCCTAAATAGCGTTATATAAGTATATGTTTATATTTAAATCTAGTTCCTACATTATTGTTCTATACATTGGCGCACTGGGTACTCTAACCTGCAATATGCCCTTTAAACCTTTTGGCTCCAGAAATATAACATGTGTAAAACAATGTACATTACTGCATTCTGCTATCAGAATTCGACTCCGTTAGGTCTCAAGATTCAAAATGCTACTAAACACCTCAGGTTCAGATTATCTGATAACAAGGTTACATAAAATATATAGGGAATATAATATTAGAAGCATTTAGAGTTTGATTAATAAACATTAGAACTCAAATTAAATCCCAAACCTGTCATGACATATAAATGGCAACACAGAATATATTTGGTAATGTTTTAAACATGATTCGTTTAAGGACACGTTTGTGTGTGTGGAAGACCAGATGTTGTTGTGAGGAATGTGTGGTGTCCGATTACATGTTGGTGTGAGCCATGTTGGTGTCCTGTCCTGTTGAAGTGTGTGTGAGGATCACAATTCATTAATTTGACCAGATGTCAATAGTCAATGTTGCTACAGTATCAAAGAGCACACCCAGGTTCCTAACCGACGACGAAGACTTAACAGAGCAGCCATCAAGTGTTAGACAGTACTGTAGGTTATTACGTGTGGAAGTTTTTTGTCCAATAATTAGAATCTCTGTTTTTTCTGAATTTAGTAGTAGGAAATTACTAGTCATCCAATTTTTTATATCAGCTATGCATTCCGTTAATTTTGTGAATTGGTAAGTTTCGTTAGGTTTTGAAGAAATATACAGCTGAGTATCGTCGGCATAACAGTGAAAGCTAATTCCATGTTTCCTAATGATATCTCCTAATGGTAGCATGTACAGACTGAACAGCAGCGGTCCTAGTACTGAGTCTTGTGGTACGCCAACTTGTGATCGATAAGACATCTCTTCATTTACTGCTACAAACTGATAACGGTCAGATAAGTATGATTTAAAACATGCTAGTGCAATTCCACTAATGCCAACATAATGTTCGAGTCTATTTAAAAGGATGTTGTGGTCAATGGTGTCAAATGCAGCACTAAGATCAAGTAATACTAATAGAGAGATACAACCACGATCGAATGATAAGGGCAAATCATTTGTGACTCTAACGACAGCTGTCTCGGTACTATGGTACTGTCTAAATCCGGACTGAAAATCCTCGCAGATATAATTTCTTTCAAGAAAGGAACACAGTTGTGAGGATACTGCTTTTTCTAATATCTTTAACAGAAAAGGCAGATTAGAAATCGGCCTGTAATTGACTAATTTTGTAGGATCAAGTTGCGGTTTTCTTTTAACATGAACATCATGGGGTGGTTTCCCAGACAGAGTTTAAAATAAATTAGGACTAGGCTAATTCTACTTAAATTAATATGGACTTAAAAAATGGCTTTCCGAGTCATTGCTTTATTTGAGATTAAGGCCATGTCCACACGGACACGGGTATTTTTATAACTGGGACTTTTTTTACGCGGTTAGGCCGTTCGTCCACACGGAAACGCAGTATCAGGTCACTGAAACTGAACATTTTTGAAAACCCCTGCCAGGGTGAGGATTTTCAGAAACGCCGGTTGCAGTGTTGTCGTGTAGACAGTAAAACCGGAGTTTTTGCCTTGCGACGTCAGAGTGTGCGCCGTTATCCGCTGTGTTTGACGTCAGATTGTGCGCCGCTGACTGCTTTGTTGACGATTCTGTGCAATGGTGGACGTAGGCCAAATATTGATGATAGTAACTATGCTAAAAGGGCTAATAACATGTATACAGACAGCGCTAGGATGTCGGCGTACTTGGACTGGCAAGACTCCCAATCCACGTTTTCCTGAGTTTTGCTCACTTTGTATTCACGTGTGACATTAAGGAACAATTCCACTTCATCATCAGTCCAAACATACGACTCTCCCTTTACTCTGTGCGCCATGTTGTTAGCCTACCGGAACCGGTAATAACTTTTTGTCAGGCTTCTGATTGGCCAACGTGCCTTTACGGTTAGGGTCCGTATCACCATATCACTGCCTGTTGGTGTGGCATGCTCTTAACAGCACTTGATAGCGTGTTTTTGCGTTTTCGTGTAGACGTAGATTTTTTTCAAAACTGAGCATGTGTGGACGTGATTTTTTTTCAAAACGCAGGAGGAAAAACTACGGTTATAAAAATACCTGTGTCCGTGTGGACATAGCCTAAGTAGTACCCGACTAGGGAGTTGCAGACTAAGGTTAATAAAGACTAACTAGCTACTCTCTGTGAAGCCCGATTAGAGTAATGTTGTGCACTTGGTGCAGACCTGAGGTTGCTTCAAAAACCAGGGCTGGACCCTTAAGAAACATTAACATTGTGTGGAACTGGAGTAAATCACCCAACCAAACAATGGACAAAGGTAAAAGACAACATTCAAAGAATTTCAGTGACTTTGAAAGGACCCTTTTGAAGCAAATTGTGTCAAACCACCCAATTATTGAGAACAAACAGCATGATTCAGCAACATAAAACAAGAAAAAGAATGCTTGGACTTCAATTTGCAATGAATTGAACTCAAATTAAAAAGTAAGCAACAGGACACTTCAACAACTTCAGGTAAGCTACTGTATTATTGTTGGTCTACTTTTACATGTCAGTCACTTTGAAGTGTTTCATTTTGATCCAAGTATATTACAAACAGCATCATACAGAATTTGAATACATTTTTTTATATTGTCTCATCTGTTAGAAATGAATTGACTCCAACAAAAGTGCCCCCAGTCTCTGTCTTTATTCAGGCAATGAATAAACAATTCGTCCAGCGCTGGAGGAGAGAAGATTCTCTAAACTCAGACAATGGTTTAGCACAGATATAGAAAAGTAGAAGGGGGAGTAAAAGCCCTTCCACCAATAAGACCATACACTACATCATATAGGATCATATAGCATAGTTATATAACACATTCTAAATATGGTCAGTTTCCTGTCAAAGCTCCGCACATGCATGTATACCCGAACGGGACCCTCCAATGGAAAGAATAGGGACCCTCGAACAAGCTCTCCACTCGAGCAACAGGAACCGTCTTAATGTATAACAGATGTGACCATTACATTAACATAAAGGAATGCTTATGCTGCATATGCAGTTCTGAGAGCATGCAGGGATATAAGAATATAAAACAGATATTTCTAACAATGGCCCCTTTGATAGAGAATTATCATATAATATAATTTTCCTATCATATCATATCATTCTGCATGCCTATTCTTATACAATAAACATCCTTCAAACATTTCCTTCAAAGCATTAACACTTTGCAGTTCTGTTCATCAAAGCATATTGAGAAGATACAAAGGTATTCATAGCACGATGAATCAAAATTCTGATAAATGGAATAATACAACAAATAATAAATGTAAGGATTAACAGTATAACCCCTATCGGGATCAAAGCAGATACAAGCATTTGTTTCCAACTTGTGATCCAATCACCGAACCCACCTCTGTCACTCACTTCTCTTCTTTCTAACTCTTGAGCAATTCTTGTCATGTTGTTTATCCCCTGGGAAATCAAATGACCATTTAAATCGTTTTCCGGTATGAAAGTGCAACAGGAAGCTCCAACAATAACACACACCCCTCCTCCTGCCGCAGTCAGCTGATCTAGGACCAACCTATTCTGTAGAGCAGTTAAGCGGAGTCCTCGAAGTTCCTCTTGGACAGCAGATAGTGTGTCCCTAGTAGTTTTAATAAATGAAATCAACTCATATCTTGTAACTTCTACTTCTATTTGAAGACTGGATATTCCAATTATTGGAAAAATACCTTCAAAGAATTTCTCCGTACCAGTCCAGAGTCGATGTTCTTTTGGTACTGGATTATCTCTACCCAGACTACTAACTGAACTGCGATCAGAGAGGGAGCGTGTGTTTCGTTGCTTCTTCATATCATCGGTTTTTGGTGATCTAATAATCATAGAATACTCTTCCAAAGTTACTAAAGCACATCGTCCACTCCAATTAAAAGGTAAGGTGGTATAGACCATATGTCCACACAACCAAAACCAATCTTGTACAGCTCTTGTTCCTTTTAAAGTTGGAACATACCTATGACAATTTTTACCCGAGTAAAGTTCACAATACTCGGCGCACAGTTCTTGAACTTCGGGAGTTGCCCATCCATAAGCAGTCATAGTGGATAGAGGGGCAGGAGATTGTTTCATACATTCTTCCGAGTTAAATTGTCCTTTTCCCGAAATACAACTCATACAACAGGGTTTGTTTCGTATTTCACAATGATAATATGTTCGATTACATTTACTCTCAGGAATTAAACCCATTTTCATAGTTCCTACTCTTCTTTCAAGACAGATCAATGAATCAGGAATTGAACCTACAGTTGCCACTTTAACATGTACTTGTACTGCAACAGTCATTGTCCTGTTACCACCACAACTCCATACTGCAGATGAGTTTTTGGGTGCAATCAATCCAGTTATACTAACGAATAAAGGACATTCCAATTCTTCATTCGTTGTTGGTGATCTAACACTTACGTGCGGTCCAGAAGCACTTTGTGGCATTTTTGTGCACACATAACAGTCACCTTTTTTTCCTCCGGCTTTAGCAGTGAAGTTAGCTAATCTCCACCACATATTAGTTGCAAACGCATGTGGCTCTTCTTCGTACTTCAGCCAAGTTTCATTACCACTGCTAATAAGGGCTTGTGTGTGCAGGCATGGCTGACTGGATTCAATGATAATTATTGCTGATTCTTAATTAGCAATTTCTTTTCCTCGTCTTCTTCCACGTGTCTTTGTCCTTCCGCTCAGTGCTGGATGTCTACTTTGCATAGGCTTATGCGTTTCCCAGGGATGGAGCTGCCTTCACTCTGCTAGCATGGATCCACTGCGGCTGGAAATCAGTCAGCACACCGGTCCTCGTCACAGCAATCACCGTGGCAGGCCCCAGATAATTTGGTTCCCCGAGTTTCGTGGGTTTCAGACACCGGATCAACACTGGTTGTCCTGGAACGAAAGGATGAGTCGGCTTTTCTGATGGAAGAGGGAGAGAGAGAGAAACATCACCATTTATGCCATTCAAAGTTCTAACTAGGGAATCCACGTAATCCGCGATGATCACCTCCGTGTCACCTGTGGAAAGATTGCCAGCGCGACCTCTGACCCAAGGGGTCGGGAAAGGTCTACCCATAAGAATTTCAAATGGAGACATTTTTGTGGTTGCTGATGGGGACATCCTTATTTCTGTTAATACGGCCGGCAACAAATCAACCCAATTTCGACCCGTATCTAGACACGCCTTATTAAGACGTTCTTTTATCGTTTTATGGGTCCTCTCTATGTTGCCCGATGACTGCGGAGCGTAGGGAATATGGAAGTGCCAATTAATATTAAGCTCTTTAGCTAGTAATTGTGTGACTTTTGACGCAAACGGAGTTCCATTATCACTTGCTATAACGGATGGAATGCCGAATCGCGGTATAATTTCTTTTGCAAGAACCTTTACTACCGTCTGCGCATTTTCTTTACCACACGGAAAAGCTTCAGGCCACTTAGTAAATCGATCAATAATCACGAGCAAGTATTTGTGATTCCCACATGGTGGCATGTGTGTAAAATCGATCTGCAAGTATTGGAAAGGAAGTTCAGGATGCGGAAGAGCGTCATGTCTGGTTGCCTTGTGCCTGTTTGTTTGTGCGCACACCAGACAAACATCCAATATCAACAAAGTATTCCTTCGAACATTTGCTATGCAGTATGATTGATTCAAATTTTGTATCACTTTTTCTTTTGACACATGTGATACACCGTGATAATGTCTGCACAGCATTACAACGGCGGATGCTGGTAGTGCGATTCTACCTTGTTTATCTCGTAAAATGCCAGATTGATCTGGTTTTACTTCATTGGCAGCCCAATGCGTCAAATCAGCTTGTGTAGGATTAGCTTGTAGTACTTTAATGTCCAAATCATTAATCAGTGATGAATTCATCATCGGCACTTCGGTGCTTTCTTCTTTTACATGCGGACTAAGTATTACATCTTTTGCGGCCCATTTTGCTACTTCATCTGCAAATCTGTTTCCTTTAGCCTCATTCGATTCACCGGTTGCGTGACCAGCTACTTTAATGACAGCAAGTTTCGATGGTTGCTGTGCTGCACTAATGAGCTCGGAAACAATATTATGGTGTGAAATTGGTTTTCCATCGGAGGTTTTTAAGTTTCTTTCCTCCCATAATTTAGCAAAATCATGGACTACGCCGTACGCATATTTGGAGTCAGTGTATATATTGATGCACTGACCTTTTGCCAATTGACAAGCTCTCGTTAAAGCTATCAACTCTGCTACTTGTGCTGATTTATATGGCAAAGAATACGCCTCAATTACATGATCAGGTAATTCAACAATAGCGTAACCACACAAGTATAAATTGTCATTTGGCTTGAAGCAGGATCCATCGATGTACCAATGTCTCCCCTCCTCCAGGACAGATGTAGACACATCTGGCCTGCAGGCAGTCGAGGTTTGGATTCTGGACAGGCAGTCGTGGTCGTCACTCTGAAATTCACCCTGTGTCAGCAACCTGTGCAAATGTACAGTAGGGCCATGAATAACAGAAGTTACTTTCAACGTTAAATTAGCAGTAGCTAACAATATAGCCTCATAGCCTGAGCGGCGTTGGGCAGTCATGTGTTGAGTTGAAATGTTATGCATAATGGCTCCCACCTGATGAGAAGTGTGTACTGTGAGTGGATGTGATAAAACAACCCTTTCAGCGTCCTGTACCATGATCGCTGTCGCAGCCACTGCACGCAAACAGGCAGGGAGTCCCTTAGCCACAGAATCAAGGGTTTTAGATAGATAAGCTATAGTGTCACGGGGTGACAAATAATCCCCGGAACTAATCCCATCAGAAAAGTGTTCCCGCCGGGACACTTTTAGTGTAACACTGTCCCCGGGCTTGTGTGTGTGTCTGTCGTCATGACAACTAAATGGCAGATTGGCAACAGGTGCGGGGACTTCACTTTGAGTGCCTGATTGAGGTGGCGCCAGTGTTTGGAGAGGATAAAACACAAGAGAAAGAGAAGGCTGTGTGTTCTCCCTCCGCGTTGTGTGGTTGTTTCTTTGTCTTCCCTCGGCGATCTGGTGTGGTTCTCTCCTGTTGGGAAATGTTTGTGGAGTGTTGCAGCTGAAGGACCATCGTGAAAGAAGCGGAGTGTTGCTTGTGGGATCCGAGGGCAGTTTTGAAGAGTGGAATTCGTCGTCTGGACTGGGAAAGAGTGAGATGAGTGATTGACAAATTGAATCTCATAAACGCATGTTTTCTACACTAAATTGGATACTGGTTAGAAGTGCTTGGATCACGTTGTATACATCGCACTGAGTGAAATAGACTGATTCCTTGTCGATCTCTAGCCTCCCCCTCGTCCATTGAAACCAGCGAAGTGAAGCCGCTTGTAGTGGTGAGGAAATTATTCACCGCATCTGTCCCAACTCTGACTATCATCGGCTCTTCAGATCGAGACCTCTGGGTGAGTGTTGGCCTTACTTTGCACTTGAAGAGTGGATTTGTAGTGCTGAAATTGACGTTTCCCATCACGTTGCATGTTTGGAATTGGACTGTCGTGTGTGTGTGGAAGATTTACCTTTTATCGCCGTGCACTCCCCATGTGTTATGCTGGTCTACCGTCCATCATAAGAGTCTAGCAAGATCGATTGCAGTCACCTGTTGGATGTCAGAAGGAAAAGCCCCCATGTGCACACTACACGTGAGAACTGGTTACCTCTGCTTGAAGTTTGTATGCTGTCTGTCCCAGGAAAGCCCGGCTCAGCTTGTGACTCTGTCCCCTGCAACACACGTGAGAACTGTTTACCTCTGCTTGAAGTTTATACTGTCTGTCCCAGTGAGAGCCCTGCTCAGCTTATGACTTTGTCTCCTGCCACCCCTGTGAGAGCTGTTCACCTCTATTCGAAGTGTTGATTCCGTCTGTTCCAGTGAACGTCGCTCAGCTTGTGACTTTGTCCCCTGCAACACACGTGAGAACTGTTTACCTCTGCTTGAAGTTTGTGTGCTGTCTGCCCCAGTGAAAGCCCTGCTCAGCTTATGACTCTGTCTCCTACCACCAACGTGAGAGCTGTTCACCTCTATTTGAAGCGTTGACTCCGTCTGTTCCAGTGAACGCCCGCTCGGCTTGTGACTTTGTCCCCTGCAACACACGTGAGAACTGTTTACCTCTGCTTGAAGTTTGAATGCTGTCTGTCCCGGTGAAAGCCCTGTTCAGCTATTGACTCTGTCTCCTGCCACCCATGTGAGAGCTATTCACCTCTATTTGAAGTGTTGATTCTGTCTGTGCCAGCCAAAGCCCTGCTCCGCTTGCGACTTGAGTCTGCTGTAGCCCTGAAACCCACCTGTATGGTGCGAAGTGCCCACCCTTTACAACTCCTGTGAGCCCTGATCCACCTACTCCCCTGCGATACTCACCTGTGATACTCACCTGTTCAGTGAGTTGGCACCAGAGCCAGAATGAAGTAAGCCTGACTCATTTACTTACCTGTGATACCCACCTGTTTAGTACCTACCACTGGGAGTTGGCACCAGTGCCAGAAGGAAGTAAGCCTGACCCCCCACTCACCTGTGATACCCACCTGTTCAGTATCTACCACTGTGAGTTGGCACCAGCGCCAGAAGGAAGTAAGCTTGACTCAATTACTCACCTGCGATACCCACCTGTTCAGTACCTACCACTGCGAGTTGGCACCAGCGCCAGAAGGAAGTGAGCCTGACCCCCCACTTGCCTTGGATTCCTGGGAAGAGGAAGGAAGAGGAATTTTAGATTAGGATTTTCAAATTGTTTTTATATTTAATAAAGCATGTCATTCTTTTTATTCCTGTCTCCTGCCTCCTCCTTTGACACGCTCCTCAGGGTGATCCTGGTCTAGGGGTGGGTGCAGTCTGGCTTGGCCCACCTCGACCTGTGACAATAGGACGAAATGTACCCCCATGGTCTTGGGCCAGGATTGCGGCGGCCGTTCCCCCACCCTCGTGCACGTACAGATGGAAGTCTTTTGTGTAGCATGGGAGGCCAAGGGCAGGAGGCCTCAAGAGGGAGGATTTCAAATGTCTGAATGCTTGATCCATCTCAGTTGTCCATGTAATGTCCTCTTTATCACCCAGCGTAGCTTCTCGCAGGATTTTGTCATACATGGAGCAATTAGGCACCCATCCTCGACAGTAATTGACCAGTCCCAGAAAGCTTTGCATTTGCTTCCGTGTCGATGGATGCTTGAAACCAGCAATGGCTTTGACCCTGTCCGCAGACAGACAGACTTTGCCTTGTGACAGTTCATGGCCCAAGTAGGTGACTTTTCTTTTCACCCACTGGAGTTTCTCTTTAGATGCCTTGAAACCAGCCTCAGCTAGAATGTTGCAGACAATTTTGGAGGCAGCAGCACACATGTCCTCCGAGGCACCAGTGACTAATATGTCGTCAGCGTACAGGAGAAGACAGGTGTCAGGAGGTAGCTTGGCATCTTTCAGAGTCGCGTGCACGATCGCGGAGAAAACGGCCAGCGAGTCCCTTAACCCCTGCGGCAGTCTCGTCCACATGTATTGACAATTCTGAAAACAAAATGCAAACAGTGGCTGAGTCTCACGATCAACAGGAACACTGAAAAAGGCGGAGCTTAAATCAATGACAGAAAAGAATGTATGTTCCGAAGGGATAGAATTAATTATAGTTTGTACATCTGGCACAATAGGAGCAAGTGGTTTTATCAAATCATTAATTTTTCTCAGGTCTTGCGTTAAACGCCAAGAACCATTTGCCTTCCTGATTGGATTAATTGGTGTGTTATAAGGTGAATGAGTGCGGACCAGAATGCCTTGAGCCAGTAATTGATCAATGAGGGGTTTAATTCCCTCCTCTTTTTCCTTTGAAAGCGGATATTGCTTTTGAAACACAGGCCTATTCGTTGTCAAATTGGCCTTGTAAGGTGGTACATCAATGAGTCCTACATCATCCTTGTGTCCCGCCCACAATTTGGGATTAACATCAGGTATTTCCTGTGTCAGCACAGTTGCAGGCAGATCGTTGAGGAGAGCACTTCCTGTGTCAGTCAAAATGGAAAAGGCTGCAGGAAACATAAGAGTCAGAGAATCAGCGTCAAATTCAAGTGTAATACCCAATTTATGCATCAGATCTCTACCTAGCAGGCAAAAAGGAGAATTTGGAATTATTGCAAAATCATGCATTTTGAACAATGATGGTATGTCGTTAGAAGTAACCGGCAAAGTTGGTGTCATTTCACATTTCACGGGGACGTTATCGATTCCCACAGAGTTGATTTTCTTCCCCGTGATGGAGCCCGAGTACCTAACAGATGAGATTGAAGATATAGAAGCACCTGAATCGATCAAAAAGACATATGGTTTATGATCAACGTTTAATTCAATAAATGGCAAAACATTTGTTCTGTTAGGATAACTCATGGAAATCATTGAGAACTCAGGCTCATAGCTCCGTGGGCGACATCATTGTTTTCTCCATTCCGTCGGAAACTGCTGGCCAGAAGAGCGCAAGGTGGGGGCTTTTGGCCCATAGCCATCCGAGCGCCGGAACATCTGGTTCCTATTAGGCTGCTGCATCTCAGCTTTGCTCCTACAGAACCTGGCGATGTGCCCAGAACGGCCACAACAAAAGCACTTTACAGGGTTTTTATTATTGGCTAACGGACGGTTTTGAACGGCGTTAACTTGAAGCATTGCTGGAATTTTTCCTCTGGAGGAATCAAAAGCTCCGGCAGAGGAAAGTTCTCGGAGTCTCCTACCCAAATCCTCTATATTCATATTAGAAATGTTCGTCGTTGTAATTCTAATCAATTGTGCAGTTTCATTGTGCATGTTATTTAGAAACGTGTTCACAAACAACAGACAATTATCATCGTCAACAGGAATGGCAGACTCTTCGATCCAGGCACGCTTAAATCGATTAAAGAAAGCAACTGGACTCTCGCCAGCTCTTTGTTTAGTATTAGCTGCATGTGAAATGTCTTGTTTAGCAGACGACAACTTCAGCAAAAATGCAGTTAATTGTTTGAAAAAAAGTTTGAGCTTACCCGGACTGGCCCACGCCCATTCATTGAGAAATTCATCATCTTCATCATCTACCAATCTTAATTCACGATAAGGTCTAGACAAATCAATCGGTTCTGAGTCTCTTATCACAATGTTGCGAGCAGGCGGTGCGTCATTTTGCGGGTTTAACAGTTCCACTCCGTCAATTAGCTCCTCTTCTGTAATTTCGGCAGGCAAAGTTTTAGTCAGAATGAAGCGGTAATCTCGACCAGTCAATTGACTGTACGCTGTTAAACGTTTTAATACCGACACATAGTGATGAGGAGATCGAGCGGGGTCGGGCAATTCTTTGCAAATTGCCATCACTTCGGTGATATTAAGAGCGTGGACTTTAAATCCATCTGATGTTTCCACGAAGGGAAACGCAGTCGCCGTCTTTAAATCTGGATACAACTTATTCTTTACAGGTTTAGAAACTGCAGCAGTCTGAATGCTCTCGTATTGGGGAGGGGGCTGTATCACAGAGACTGGCTGTTCTGCCTTTTTTTCCTCTCGCTCAGCCGGGTGCACAGCGGAAGAGACACTCTCTGTCTCATACCGTGCAGCCGGAGAAGCAGAAAGTTTTTCTTCAATATTCCTGGCTGGACCACGGTTCCAATATGATTTCATGTCATTCCAAATTTTATAAGAATGTTTCATATATTCGTAATCCCAATTTGGATCTCCCCAATTTCCACAGACCATATCTTTTGCTGCGCGCAAATCGTCATCTTTAAACGAACCCTCACTGGGGAACGGAGACAATTGTGACTTGCCAGCCGTCCAACCCACTAAATTTGACAAATATGGTTCTGTGAAGAACGCTTGATTATTTCTAATCATAAAATCTTTTGGCGATTCATCGAATAATGGTGGACTAATTTTATTCCCCATTGTTAACACACAAAGATTTCTCTTCTAGATCAATTCAACTAAAACAACTTTCAAAATAGCCAAATAGAAAACAAAGAAACAAATCTGGATTTTACAGATTAATTGTGTTAGTACATTTGACAAAAAAGAGAGAGATAAAGAGACAGAGAAAGAGAGAAAAAAGAATTCAAAGTATTATTCATTCATAGCCCAAAAGACAGAGACTTCACATTGAAATAGGCTTTGCGAGAGAGAGAAAAAAGTCTCAGCTCCAAATCTATTTCCTTCTTACGTATAGCCCTATCGTAAGGATTTCACCAAACGGAGGAAAGTGATCAATTTCCCTACACGCTCTTCCCACATTTATTCAAAATGCGAGGATAACCATCCCGTATTGTTTACGAGGAAACCAAAAAGAGGGGATCAAATCTCTTTTTGCGTTCTTCCCGTGTTTAGCTAAAAACACGAGGATACCTGAGTTTACCAAATATGGCAAAAATCACGGCACTATAATGATCAAAAATATTTTCTCAACAGACAGTAAGAATCTTCTCTTTAGAAAAAAATTAAATTCTTACCGTCTGGAGATATCCCGGACGAGCCCCCAAGTTGTTAGAAATGAATTGACTCCAACAAAAGTGCCCCCAGTCTCTGTCTTTATTCAGGCAATGAATAAACAATTCGTCCAGCGCTGGAGGAGAGAAGATTCTCTAAACTCAGACAATGGTTTAGCACAGATATAGAAAAGTAGAAGGGGGAGTAAAAGCCCTTCCACCAATAAGACCATACACTACATCATATAGGATCATATAGCATAGTTATATAACACATTCTAAATATGGTCAGTTTCCTGTCAAAGCTCCGCACATGCATGTATACCCGAACGGGACCCTCCAATGGAAAGAATAGGGACCCTCGAACAAGCTCTCCACTCGAGCAACAGGAACCGTCTTAATGTATAACAGATGTGACCATTACATTAACATAAAGGAATGCTTATGCTGCATATGCAGTTCTGAGAGCATGCAGGGATATAAGAATATAAAACAGATATTTCTAACATCATCTTTCTAAGGTCCTGTGAAAAAAACATAAAAATAAACTTAAAGAAGATAAATGCTTATGCATTTAGGGAGGGTTTCAAGACTGGTGATGGACCCCCAGAAAGACCGGAGACCGATGACCTAGGAGACTTGTTGACTTCGATCATTGATAGCCAGCAGCTCCAGGAAGGTATCCCTGATGATGATCATTTGGACAGTTCAGATGGGGCCCCGTTCCAATCCTCAGTTGGTAGGCCACATTAATTCAATATGTGCCATCATTAAACGGCAGGGAATATGTATTGTTGTCAGTCATTTCTTGCAGTAATATAACCAGAAATATTACATGAAGTGAACTTGAATACATATTGTTCACTAATGTTGCAATATAATACTTTTCAGATGATCACCAGAGCTTGGAGGTCCTGAGACAGGATGAAAGTCAGCCCACTACAGCTGCAGCAGCCTGGAGGGAAGATGGTGTCACTAATTCTGGCCAGATGAGAAGTACTGAGAAACTCGTCATGGAATTCCATGAGCACAAATTAAAATATTTAAAAGATGAACATGAAATGAAGATGAAAATACTTAATGTTGAGTTAGCCATGAAGGAGGAAGAGATAAACATGAAGCAGCACCAATGTTCTACTGAAACCAGCAAAAAGTTCAGGGTCATCATATCTCAATTTGTGAAATAAAACTTTTGTTCATCATCAATCTGTGGCAGTTGTTGTCTTCAATCATCTGAGGTAACTTTATTGTTAGAAATGCCGCAAAGCAAAAGCATCTCTGCACGCCAAGTCCATACCTGTCATTGTCTGGCTCAACCATGGGAAAATCTGCTTCATCCTGTGATGGATCACGATTAATACCATTCCAAATTATTATATATCATATCCTAGATATATAATTAATCCCGTGGTAACTATAAAGCCCACTCATAGTCGTGTCCTCAAGAGTTTTGTGATCAGTCTATACAGATTCGTGTTCTATTATAAAGATAATAGATTTCCCCTCTATATTATAAGTCTACATTTTATGGTACTCTTAAACCTTTGTTCGCCATACAACAATCATATATATAATCTCAATACATATACACTGTCATACGCTGCCTCTTTGGCTAGGCTTAATGATCAATCAAATCTCATAATGATTATTCTTCTTATTATAAGAATGAATGCTCACCCTCTTGTAGTTCTTTCCAAGCAAGATCTCACTGAGCCGAGTAGAAGAAGAAAAAACTTGTACTCAAAAAATTCCAAGGTCCAGTCCGATGATTATAATAATAAATGTTTAACAATATTTATTAAAAGAATCAAAATGAAAAAGGAATACTTGTTACAGATTATGATAGAGTACTAACTAACAGATAGATAATAGCTAAGCTTCAATGGCTTCTTGCATCTGGCACGCTGGCGATCCAGATCTCTGTGAGCAAGGATGAGCGACGAGTCTGTCCGATCCTTCCTCTTTTATAGTACTTTTTGGCTGTACTTCAGCAAATAAAAACAGGATGCTTTAGTTAAAAGCAGGATGCTTTAGTTAAAAGCAGGCTTTAGTTAAAAGCAGGATGCTTTAGTTAGTGGCAACAGTTTTTAGTAGCGACAGAATATGCAGGGTGTGCCTGTTTTTGAGCAAGCACATTAATCGCAAGCCGTGGACTTGGTCTTTAGCAGCAGCAGCAGGCGAGGCTGTGGTTTGCATCCGGTCTTTCGTAAGCGCGGATATGGCAGTCAACCTGACTAAGGGCTATAGAGCTTTATAGTAATTTCTTCATTCAACATTACATTTCAAATGGTTACATTTCCACACAGTAATTTCTTTATTCAACATTACATTTCAAATGGTCATATCTCTTAACAGCCCAGATAGTTCTCCCAATTTGGTTGTCACATATTGGGCTGTAGTTTTCTTATTGTGACCTTTTCTGGTCTTCTTTCGAGATGGGGCCTTAGAGGAAGCGAGTGAAGTGTCACCACCACATACTGATTTCATTACAATCCCTATGTTCCATTTGAGGATCTGGGCAGCCATGCTGTTGGAGGTAATTGTGAAGCACTGCTGTTGCAATTATGACAATACAGCATCTTCTTGGTTCAAAGCGCAATGTGTTTCTGAGACTGGAAACGACTCTTCCATACACCAAACATGCGCTCCACTGTACCTCTGGTATGGATATGAGCTTGGTTGTACTGCTGCTGCTCAGGTGTGACTGCATGAAGGTAAGGGGTGAACAAGAAGTTGGTCTGTGCATACTGTTGCAGGCCCCGCCTCCGGAGACCCAGCAGACAAATTACTGAAAATATAGGAAAGGAAGAAGAGAGTTGGGAATCACGTCTGTTCTCTGCCAGCTCCTCTGTATGGTATATTTATTGACAACAAATCAATCTCCAACATTCACCAGTTTCTTAAACCACAAAAAATAAACTCTTATCTCTTTTCATTGTTTGTCTTTTTCTCATTTAACCTGTTTGGACATACAACACCCCTTTTTTCATACTTTCTCATGGGTCAACAGTCCAATCTAGCAAGTTATTACTTTGATTATTCACCTAAGTGCATATTTTAAGTCTGTTTCAACTCTTAAAGCATTTGTGACATTTTTTTACAGTTAGTTTGTCAAAAATCAACATTTCAAAGCATGAACAGTTGTTCAGGCCGCCATTACACACTTCTCTGCATGAGCTGATCACGTGACCATCAAGCGCGCCAAGCGAGAGTTCAGAGTGAGCTTTGCACACAACATATAACAAAACCAATTAACTTCTACACATAACCCAATGGAGCATTTTGATCTGAGACACTGAATAAACATGTCAGACTCAAATATTGCATTCACAGAAGTATTTACAGCAGTTTTACCACAGTATGACCCACACAACACTTTTAGAAATCACACATGTAAGTTATAAAATTTTCACAACCAGCCCTCACCGTACATTGCAATTAAATGGATGTTACCCTATTTTATCAAGTTTTCCCCCCGAACATTTGTACTATATACCTGAAAATACAGGAAAGGAAGAAGAGAGTCGGGAATCACGTCTGTTCTCTGCCAGCTCCTCTGTATGGTATAAGCGGAGGCTGCAGAGATAGCCCGTAAGCGCGATCCCGTGTCAAAATAAAAGTCTCTGTTATAAGTGTCCGTGCAAAATGTAAAAAAAACAAAAGGTCCTTCATGAAAGAGTATAGAAGGGAAATATGATTATATATACATTCATATAACCATATTGTGTACTCATTTTTCATGGGTACCACACTCTCCCTGACAAAAGGAAATGCAAAATCCCATAATCAACCACTCTTAATAAACAGCAGCAGCAACCCCATAAGGTGTGTGTACTGGAGGTAAGTATAAGTGAGGGTAGGTGATAGGTGTGGTGTAATTAAGTGAACCCCAAACAGGCATGTGTGGAATGGGGTAGGCAGTAACTGAGTTCAGTGTGGGGTAGGAGTGGATTGCAGGTTGGCCCAACATGTCATATGTATAAATCTGTTTTGGCCTCCGCTCCCTGGCTGACCTTCTTACACTGGTTTCTCCTTCCATCCTCAGATCCTCGGCTCCATCTATGTCCTCAGACTCACTTTCTGGATCTGCACTGCACTTCATCAGTATTGTCTGAACATGTAGCGGCATCAAGGTAGGTATCTGTAGCTACTAACTGATTTTTTTCCCTTACAGGTGCTCGCTCTGGGAGTTGGTTGTTCCCAACTATTGGCCAGCTGACTGGGGCTCTCAACCAGTATCCTCCTACTCTACTCTCGGCATCCGAGTCTGTCAGATCACCATCTCAGACCTTCTCTTTGTTGACTGTTTGTCTAACTGTCTTTCTCTGTCTTTCAGGCCTCGTGGGTCTAGATGTCATTGCTGGGGCTTCCACCGGTAAGTCATTCACCAGTAACATCAGGTTTCGATGCAGCGTCCTGGTTTTTCTGCTATCACCATTCTCAGGGTATACCACGTATCTGGGGTTGTCGGTCAATTGTTCCTTTACCACATATAGTGCTTTTTCCCAGTAGGATCGCAACTTTCCTGGGCCTCCTCGCTCCCTGAGGTTCCTGAAAAGTACTCGATCCCCTGCCTTCAGCACAACTCCTCTCACTTTCCGGTCATACTGCTCTTTCCCTCTCGTGCTTGCCTGACGGCTGTGACTTTCCGCGATTTTCTTTGCTTCAGTCATTCTGTGTGCCCACTGTTCCGCATACCCGTTTGGTGTTGTTTCTTCCTCTTGCTCCACCAGGCCAAATATCAGATCCACTGGAAGGTGAGGATGCCGTCCATACAACAGGTAAAAGGGAGAATACCCTGTGGACTCGTGCCGTGTGCAGTTGTAAGCGTGCACCACTTGAGGTAAGTAGTCCTTCCATCTCTCCTTTTCCCTGTCTGTTAGTGTCCTCAGCATCTGCAAGAGGGTCCGGTTGAGCCTTTCCACTGGGTTCCCTTGGGGGTGGTACGGGGTAGTGCGGGATTGACCGATGCCAGCAAGTTGTCTGAGGTTCCGGAACAGTTCATTTTCGAATTCACGGCCTTGATCGTGATGCAATTTGGCCGGGTATCCAAAACGTGGGATGTAGTCCTAAAACAAGCGTTCTGCTGCAGTCCGCCCTGACTTGTTTTTTGTTGGGTAAGCTTGGGCGAACCTGGTGAAATGGTCCATGGCCACTAGAATATACTCATATCCTCCTCGGCTCTGCTCCAAGTGGAGGTAATCTATACACACCAGCTCCATAGGTGAGTGCGTCGTGATACTGCCCATAGGCGCTCGGACGTGTGCGGTGGGTTTCTTCTTCTTTATGCATGGGCACCTCCTGGTCACGTACCCCTCTATTTCATTCTTCATGTACGGCCAGTAGAATCGATCCCTTGCCAAGCTGAGTACTCTCTCCGTACCCACATGTCCCATCCGGTCGTGGAGGTGCTCAAGGGCCAACTTCTTATACATGTTTGGTAGAACTAGTTGCGTTCTTTCCCTTGCCCTTCGGTAGAGAAGTCCCCGTTCCTGATACAGATTTTTTCACTCGTACATGAACTTTCTGCTAGTCCCTGTCATGCTTCGTCTCAATTCCTCAGTTGGTATGACCCCATCGACTTTCCACTGTCTTACTTGAGAAATCACTGGGTCCTCTTTTTGGGCAGTAATCAGCTCTTTCAGTCCAATTGTCGGCAACCAAGTAGTAAATGGCTGTAGTTCCTCTCCCCCCGTAGACAGGTACAATGCAGCGATCCAGGCCAAATCCTTATCTTCTGATACGCGACTGCCCTCCCAGGCTGCTCGTACTACACTGGTAGGCAACTGTTTTGTGCACTCTGACTCAAATGCTTCAATGTCCAGGGGGAGACGGGACAGAGTGTCTGCATCGATGTTAACCCTGCCTGGCCGGTATTTGATGTCAAACCGGAAGTCGGATAGCTCCCCGACCCAGCGATAGCCCACCGCATTCAGCTTTGCTGTGCCCATCACGTACGTCAGCGGGTTGTTGTCAGTATACACTGTGAAGTGTGAGGAGTAGAATAGGTAGTCACGGAATTTCTCACATACCGCCCACTTCAACGCCAGGAACTCGAGTTTCCCGCTGTGTAATCGATAGTTCTTCTCAGCTGTCGTCAGTGTCCTGGATCCATACCCGATGACCCTCAACTTTCCCTCCTGTCACTGGTACAGGATAGCCCCCAACCCCTCTTCCGATCCGTCAGTATGGAGTGTAAAGGGTTGATTGAAGTCTGGATATGCCAGAACTGGTGGTTCCTCAAGCATATTAATTAGTCTCTCTAGAGTCTGCTGATGGTCTCGGTTCCATTCCACTGGAGTCTTTGAGGGAACTTGTGGCCCTTTAAGTTTCCCTCGGCTGTTTACATCCTGCTCAGTCCCTGGCTTCCTCTGCAGCAATTCATACAGTGTGTCAATTAACTCCTGTATCCTGGGCAACGGGTGTCGATCAGGTATAGTCTTCTTATTCAGGAGACGGTAGTCCACGCAAAGCCGTAGTTTGCCGTCCTTTTTCCTAACACAAACCACTGGAGCGGCGTATGGCGACTTGGACTTGACAATCCATCCTTTAGCCAGAACTTGAGCTAATGTATCTAATGAATAAGTACTAGTACCTAAAGAATAAGCACTAGTATCTAAAGAATAAGTACTAGTACCTAAAAAATAAGCACTAGTACCTAAAGAATAAGCACTAGTATCTAAAGAATAAGTACTAGTACCTAAAGAATAAGCACTAGTACCTAAAGAATAAGCACTAGTATCTAAAGAATAAGCACTAGTATATAAAGAATAGGTACTAGTACCTAAATAATAGGTACTAGTAGCTAAAGAATAAGCACTAGTATCTAAAGAAAAAGTACTAGTACCTAAAGAATAAGCACTATGTATCTAAAGAATAAGCACTATGTATCTAAAGAATAAGCACTATGTATCTAATGAATAAGTACTAGTACCTAAAGAATAAGCACTAGTACCTAAAGAATAAGCACTAGTATCTAATGAATAAGTACTAGTACCTAAAGAATAAGCACTATGTATCTAAAGAATAAGCAATAGTATCTAAAGAATAAGCACTAGTATCTAAAGAATAAGCACTAGAGCCCTGCACGGGCCTCAAATCTAGGCCCTAGCCCGGCCCTGGCCCGAGACGCTCAGGCCCTAGCCCGGCCCGTGTCCGACAGCTCATCATAATTATCAGCCCGAGTCCGACCCGAGCCCGTTTTTTTATTTTTTATAATATAGCCTAGGGCAAACTAGCTATTTGCAGCCATTAAAATAGGTCAGTTTTGTTAGTTATGTTTCTTTTCATTTCTTTATCAAGTTAATTTAGACAAATGTTCGTTTTCTTTTTGTTTTTTTATTGACAACCAAGCAGCCGACAGCGAGTTAAACATGTTTGATCCATTTAGCCTCTCAAATCAACACTTTACTTGGCTACAATAAAATCCATAACACACCTTAAGCATATCACACATAGACAGTTATAGTTTAAACGTTTATTATCATTTTTTAAAAGCTGAGGCAAACTGCTCTGCTGCTCACAGTCGCAACAGCGCTCGCAAACGAAATGAGCTATAGCCTACAATCTAAACAAATCCAATAAATGGCATTAAATTAAAAACAAACATGCAGATTATCTTACCTCAAAAATCAAGTCTTCACTACAGAACATGGCCATTCTTATTTCCAATAGTTTCCAACAGACTGATGAAAATAAAGTCGTTTTCAAACGAAAACCAACAAGACAGCCCCCTAACATGGCTAAGAACAGTCTTACAGAGCATCGTGAAGAAAAATCACAGCATCCACAGTGGAAGGTTTTAATCCAGTCGTACTTTTTTCTTTAACTATTCCAGCTGTGCTGAAGTCACGCTCGCTATACTTCTGCTGCTGGCGGGGACACTAAAAACAGAGCGCGCCAGTCGCGCGAATCTTGGGTCGTGCCGCCGGGAAACCTGTGTGCGTGCGTGCGTGTGTGTGTGCGCGTGCGCGAGCAGACTGTCATGTGTCAGTCATATGTCAGTTTGATAGGTTTAAAACATCTTTCTATCTTTGTTTTTCCATCGTCAACTTCTCATTTTTAATTTTAATACATGTCTGAAATAGGCTATAAAAAGAAGGATAAGCCTAAAACAGGCCCGAGGCCCGGCCCGCGTGTGAACTACGACGTGAAAATTGGCCCGAAGCCCGGCCCTAGGGGCGTAAATAAGTCGGGGCCCGTCGGGCTCGGGCTGAAATGCAGGGCTCTAATAAGCACTAGTAGCTAATGAATAAGTACTAGAACTTAATCGAATAGAATAGATACTATAGTAAAAAATATATGTACTAGTAGCATGAAAATAGATACTAGTCTGGGCCTCAGGTCAGGAAGCAGACAGACTGGCTTAACTGACCGTCTGCTAGCGGCCTCACGTCACCAAGGTCAGATAAATCCCATCACATAGAGCCTCTTTCACCTAGATATCATCATATAGAGATTGTGTCTGTTCCCCAAACTTGGAAATCCAAAAAACGTTCAAACCCATCTAATGTTAAAAATTTAATTGATGTTCAACAAATAAAAAACAGATATAATACAAATGAGCAAATGATAAAGCTTGGGTTGCTGAATATTCGATCTCTTACTTCAAAAGCGCTAATAGTTAATGATATGATTACAGATTATAATCTAGATGTGCTGTGTTTAACCCCCTGGGGTCTGAGGTGTTTTCTGGGTCCTGGAGGTGTTCTGACATGCTCTAACATTTGTGCTTATTTCTGTTACTTGTGACATTTTCATGGCTAAGGTCTTATTACACTGCATTCAGCACAAACTCTGCTACAATAATATGTCAGCAGCATGTATGTAAAAGTTTGTAGTTTTGAGATAATAACATTTATGCGTGGTTTGTGAAAATGACCCAAAAAAAAGTCACTGAAATAATGTCATGAAACACAAACTAATTATTTATTCGCAAGGCTTTTGAAAATTGTATCACGTAGCCTAGAATATTTGCTCCAAAACTATGTGAAAATCATCCTGAATACTCATTCAGATAAGACAATATATTGATTTAAAATTTGTATGACATGTTTTGTGTAAGAAAGCTTTATGCGAGGAGGCGTAAACTACCATGAATATTGAGTGTTTCACACCTGAGAAAAGACAAAGGCCCTCCCATAATGGCCCTATTAGGAGCTCTCAGGCACTATCATTACATTACCTTGCACAAAGAATGAGGAGATTTAAAAAAGAACGGCTTTTTGATTGTTTGAATTTATTTACAACACAACATAATCCAAAGATACACAACAAATGGCAAAAAGCACATTATTTAACACACTGAACTAAAGACAGAGACTTAACCAGTCACACACCTTTCCTTTCCTGAAACATAGTGCATACCTGTCATTTCCAAGGTGTTTGATTTTTCACTTTACCTCCTCATGCTCATGTTGAAGTCAGCAGGACGGGTAGCTACCTAAAATAAATATATATATATAAAAAAGCTGTGAACATGCTGATATCAAGAAGAAACCAGGGCTGCATGATTGTGGGAATACATTTTAGATTTCTGGTGAAAATTCCTTTTTAAAATTTACAAAATACACACACACACACACACACACACACATATATATATATGTATATATGTATATACATATACATATATATATATATATATATATATACATATACATATATATACATATATACATTTGTTGTGCCTTGTAGGCATATACCTGCAGGGCTGAATCAAATAATAAGAACAATAGTATAGCAGGCATCGTTAAAAAGGAACACTTCAGTAACACTACACTAGAGAAAAACATATTGATTATCATATGTTACTTCAAATGTTTACAATCGATATGACGTTATGAAATGAGATTGGAGTAAAATCATGGTGCGTTTTGCTTTTCAAATGCACGTCGCGCGAACGACTCAAACTCTCACAGTGCGTGCAGGGAACATTCACTGAAGCATCGAGCAACAGTTCAATGGCAATGTGAAGTTTATGCAACAATAACACTAACTAATATAATTCAGAATTATTTCTTACCTTAAAATCGTTCTTGTCTTCAAATCGCGATCTTCTTCTTCAGATGTAAACCCTATAATCTCACAGCATGTCTTCCAAACTCGACGACTGAAGAGGACTGATAAAGTTTGCCGCTTTGTTGTTGAGGTAATGGGGGCGTTCGCGCGACACATGGACGATTTGCATCTCTATATGTTTTGCGCGTGTGGGTGTGGTCACATTAAAACTAATGAGGAAGGGTTAGAGAAACTGAATATTTTGTTGGTTTTATACAAATTACTTAAACAGAGAATATTTGTTTCCGTTTTGAATCAGATAATTTAAAACTACACACTTAAATGATTATAAATATATAGAGCTCACAAATGTGTGACAAGTATTCGCTGAGTTTTTTAAATGTTTAGAGACGTGCTCAAGAAAAAAAAAGTTCACGAGACGGAGAGGCAGAATGCACACCCTGTTTAATTTCTTTATTTTACAAAAGCACAACGTTTTGTTTTGATTGTAAGTGGACACATACAAAAGTAGACATCTCACAGATTCTTTTTTAATTTTTATTAAGTCTGTATGACCATATATGACGGAGTATTTTAAGTTTATTCAGCTGCTATGTGAAAAAAAAACGTGCAAATCACGCCGGCGTGATTGCCGACCCCAGGGGGTTAACAGAAACCTGGCTAAAACCAAACGATTACATTGCTTTAAATGAGTCAACCCCACAAGATTACGGTTATAAACATGAACCTCGTCTGAAACGCAAAAGAGGAGGTGTTGCTGTAATTTATAGTAATATTTTCAAAACCACTAAGAAATCTAATTGTAAATATAATTCTTTTGAAGTGTTGGTGCTTAATGTAAAAATATATAGTATAAACGATAAATCACGTTTGAAAATTCTGCTGGCTACTGTATACAGGCCACCAGGGCACCATACAGACTTTATCAAAGAATTTGCTGACTTTCTATCTGAATTAGTATTGGCTGCAGATAAAGTACTAATTGTTGGTGATGTTAATATACACATTGATAATGAAAAAGATGCATTGGGATTGGCATTTAAAGACATTGTAAACTCAATTGGAGTTAGACAACACGTGTCAGGACCTACTCATTGCCGTAATCACACTCTAGATCTAATACTATCACATGGAATAGATGTTGATGCCGTTGAAATACTGCAGCAGAGCGATGACATCTCAGATCATTATCTAGTCTCGTGTAAATTACATTTAGCCAAGGCTGCAAAGCCAACTCCGTGTTATAAATATGTTAGACCTATCACTTCTGGCACTAAAGATTGCTTTATCAATAATCTTCCTAATCAGTTTCATCATCTCAGCATCCCGGATAGCTTAGAAGAACTTGATATTGCAACAGAAACTTTTAACTCTCTCTTTTCCAGCACTTTAGACACAGTTGCTCCGTTGCGCTTAACCCTCTAGGCGCCACGGTCGAGTTTACTCGACAAGATGCGGCACGGAATAAAACGGCCGATTTTGTCCAATAGGGTGTCAAATTTCCTTCGACCTCCCATCCACTAGTTGGCAGACATGTTATACTTCATCCCCAACTCAAAAAAACGTCATGTTTTTATACAAAATCTTCGAGCTAGAGCGCATTGAATCAGCGCGAACAAAAGCGGAGCTAGTGTGCGAATGAGCCATTTTATCAGAGCAATATTGTCAACGTCAGCGAGTATTTGCATTAGATTATTATTATTATTATTATTATCTAATTGCATCAATAAAGCTTACCCACAATGAAGTGTTGGGTCTTCTATTCGCGGACCCTGATTCAGAAGGGAAATATCTGCATTCAGAAGTTGACGGTGATTATGAAAGTGAAAGTATAGCGCGTACGTTACACCAAGCACAAACGGTGAATCCTTTGCCCAATGTCAGTGGTGGAAACAATGTTTCCCGGGGTCGGAGTGTTCATCGCGAAGTTAGCAGGCGTGTTATTGTTGTGGGGAACGAGGCGTGACATTTTTTTCCGCGCTATGTAGTTTGTCTTCTGATCGTGTGCCTCTCCGCAATCGCGGCGACAATATTGTTGTGGACACTTTGTCTAAAGCTACTGGGTATGTTAGACGAGGTCAAAGTATTCATAAGACAGTTATGGGGCAGGGTGGGGAGTCGCAATGACAATGACAGTAGTCCGAGCTGTGCGCACTCGGCGCGCGCGCGCGCGAGAGATCTGGCCGCGCCCGCGCTGCTCGTAGCAGGAGCAGAGGCGGTGTGACACGGGGCAACTAAACAGGTCTTGCCTACTTGTGTTTGTGTCTCATATGAATAATATATATGTGCCCCATACATGGAATAAGAGTGCCTACTGTATGTAAATGGATAATTTCTACAGCAAAAGGCCAACCGCTACATGCATTCGGTTTGTTTCTACCATTTATTAGTAATGATTTACAGTTTGTTTACTACTTACTATTTACCTGAGCATTCAGTATTGTGCAATATAGCATACAGAAGGTGAGGGACATTTTGGAGGGAAAGAAGTGCTGCATTTTATTATTTAAACATGTGACTTTTCATGAAAATTCTATAATCCATGATGGCCGCCAACATATGACGTCATAATATGCAAATTATATGGGAAAATGTAATCCCTACATAAACTTTGGGTCATCCTTAATATTTCTCTAATTTACAGAAAGTCTCTATCTTTTATCACTTTTAAGATATAGACTTTTGAAATTAAGATGTCAAAATCGAACGTTTTAGGAAAAAACCTCTGGCGCCTAAAGGGTTAAAGAAGATTAAAGAACATAGTCCAATGCCGTGGCACAACGAGCACACTCAGGCCCTTAAGAGAGCAGCCAGAAAAATGGAGCGCAACTGGAAGAAAACAAAACTAGAGGCGTTTCGGATTTCATGGAAGGAGAGCTCAATTGCTTACAGAGAGGCTTTAAAAGCTGCTAGATCTGCTTATTTTTCAACCCTATTAGAAGAAAATAAACATAATCCTAGGTATTTATTTGAAACAGTGGCTAAACTAACGAAAAAGAAAGCTTCAAGCCCAGAAGTTTTCAAGAAACACAGCAGTAATGACTTTGTGAACTTATTCACTTATAAGATCGATAATATCAGGGACAAAATTATAACTATGCAACCGTCTAATACAGTATCGCATCAGGAAGTGCATTGTAGTCTCTCTGAGGGAAAATTTGATTCATTCATTGCTATAGGAGAGGAAGAATTCTGCAAACTCGTCAAATCATCTAAATCGACAACGTGTATGTTAGACCCTATACCGACTAAGCTGCTGAAAGAGATGCTTCCAGATGTCATAGATCCTCTTCTTAATATCATTAATTCATCTTTGTCTCTAGGATACGTACCAAAAACCTTTAAGCTAGCTATGATTAAACCGCTTGTTAAAGAACAGCAACTTGATCCTACAAAACTAGTCAATTACAGGCCGATCTCTAATCTGCCATTTCTGTCAAAGATATTAGAAAAAGCAGTATCCTCACAACTGTGTTCTTTTCTTGAAAGAAATTATATCTGCGAGGATTTTCAGTCCGGATTTAGACCGTACCATAGTACAGAGACAGCTCTCGTTAGAGTCACAAAAGATTTGCTCTTATCATCCGATCGTGGTTGTATCTCTCTATTAGTATTACTTGATCTTAGTGCTGCATTTGACACCATTGACCACAACATCCTTTTAAATAGACTCGAACATTATGTTGGCATTAGTGGAATTGCACTAGCATGGTTTAAATCATACTTATCTGACCGTTATCAGTTTGTAGCAGTAAATGAAGATATGTCTTATCAATCACAAGTTCAGTATGGCGTACCACAAGGCTCAGTACTAGGACCGCTGCTGTTCACTCTGTACAAGCTACCATTAGGAGATATCATTAGGAAACATGGAATTAGCTTTCACTGTTAAGCCGACGATACTCAGCTGTATATTTCTTCAAAACCTAACGAAACCTACCAATTCACAAAATTAACGGAATGCATAGCTGATATAAAAAATTGGATGACTAGTAATTTCCTACTACTAAATTCAGAAAAAAACAGAGATTCTAATTATTGGACAAAAAACTTCCACACATAATAACCTAGAGTACTGTCTAACACTTGATGGCTGCTCTGTTAAGTCTTTGTCATCGGTTAGGAACCTGGGTGTGCTCTTTGATACCAATCTTTCATTTGACTAGTCATGTGTCTAGTATCTGTAAAACCGCTTTCTTCCATCTTAAAAATATATCTAAATTACGTCATATGCTCTCAATGAATAATGCAGGACAATTAGTTCATGCGTTTATGACCTCAAGGCTAGATTATTGTAATGCTCTACTGGGTGGTTGCCCTGCACGCTTAATAAACAAACTACAGCTAGTCCAAAACGCAGCAGCTCGAGTTCTTACCAGAACCAGGAAGTATGACCATATTAGCCCCGTTCTGTCAACACTGCATTGGCTGCCTATTAAACATCGTATAAATTTTAAAATATTGCTGATCACTTACAAAGCGCTAAATGGTTTAGCACCGCAGTACTTGAGCGAGCTCTTAACGCATTATAGTCCTTCACGTCTACTGCGATCTCAATTCCGGCCAGTTAATAATACCTAGAATATCAAAATCGACTGCTGGCGGTAGATCCTTTTCCTATTTAGCACCAACACTTTGGAACAGTCTTCCTAACATTGTCCGGGAAGCAGACACACTCTGTCAGTTCACCAAAACTTTGGAACAGTCTTCCTAACATTGTCCGGGAAGCAGACACACTCTGTCAGTTCAAATCTAGACTAAAAACACATCTCTTCGGCCTAGCATACACAAAACACATTATAGACAATTCAATGTTAGGCTGCATAGTTTAGAACAGCCGGGACCGGGAACACTTCCCGTAAATCCTGATGTACTTGGTACATCATAAGAAGGATGGCGTCTATGCTATAATATTATTCTCTCGGTCTATCCCAAGGTTTACCGCTGTCCACCGGAACCAGGCCGTATCCAGATCTGATGAAGGACCAGCGCCAGGACACGACGACGCCACTGACCTGAAGTGTCAACCGGTCTCTCCTCCTCTCCACTCCGACTACAACCAACCGGAACTGGACAAATACTCTGATTCATTCTGAACTTCTGACCTGTAATGCTCCTGAATCATAATCATACACTGTTCACTCATTGGCCAGAGGAGAACTGGCCCCCGACTGAGCCTGGGTTCTCCCAAGTTTTTTTTTCTCCATTCTGTCAACTGATGGAGTTTTGGTTCCTTGCCGCTGTTGCCTTACCTTCTGGCTTGCTTAGTTGGGGACATTTAATATTCAACAATATTATAGATCTGCCTTAAAGGTGGACAATGATGAAATTGTTTTTTTGTATTATTTTCATGTTATCACTGTGAAGCTGCTTTGATACAATCTGTATTGTAAAAAGCGCTATATAAATAAAGGTGACTAGTCGGTTGAAATGATTAAATGTTAAAACTGTCACGAACCACACACGGGAAGCAGGGGTTAGATCCATTCGCAGTTTAATAGGGTAGTCCGTACTCGTACACAGTCCAGGCAGGGGTCAAAACCAGAGAAGCAATCCAAAAACATAAAACAATACAAAACGGGCAACAAAGCAGAACTCGGAAGTGGTGTGATGATATACAAGGACTCCGTGACAGACACTAAAACAGACAGGGTATATATACACACAAGTGCTAAACGAGGTGACGAGAAACAGCTGAACACAATGAACAATCATTGACAAACAGGATGATGGGAATTGTAGTGAGAGTGCCTAGACACCGTGAAAACTGAGGACCTCTAGTGTAGGGATGGGCATCGTTAAGAAATGATCGATATCGATGCCATTGTTAAGTCTGCTTATTGATGCGATTCCTTATCGATTACCATATCGATTCCTGTACCATTTGCTGAACACTTACAGGGTGGCTTTGAGAGTTGTTGGCTTTGAATGTCTAATTTAAAGTGGTTTTAGAGAATGAAAACCAAGTGTGCAATATCAATACAAAAGTTGAATGCTTTGAAATTTCTAAAAAAAAAAGTAAACATTTCTAAAACAAAGCTTTGTATTGTAATCACTTAGTCACTCGTGTGTGCTAAACTATAAAAGAGTAAACAACGCATCATGGTTTACATTTTAACTTTAACTTTTATTGTTCACAAAAATTTCATAAATTAATAATTTAACATTTCAATATTTCTATCAGTTCTTGAGCAGAAAAACAAGCAATGCCTGCTTTTTCTGGGAGGATCCTTGATCTCTCCAGGCTGATTGTGTCTCCAGCTGTGGAGAATACCCGCTCTGAAGGAGTGGAAGATGCCTGAACACACAAATACTTCTCTGCTAAAGCAGACAGTAGGGGCAGACTGCCACTCTTTTCCCACCACCAGAGTACAGGGTCACCTGACATAGGAATGGCAAGAAGGCTGCTGTAGATTTGCACTTCCAAATCTACTTGCTTCCTGATGGTCCGGCGGGCCTGCTTCGGGACAGTCGAATGTGACGTTTGGTCCTCTTCTTCAAACAGCTCCTCCAAGGCTGTCCTGCGTTGCTTTGCAGGTGGGGACCAGAGCATGTGAGCGGAGCGGAGCGCGAGCGGAGCACAATGCCCTATTGTGATTTGCTAGTTCGAGAATTGGTGAATTAGCTAAAGTAATAGTGGGTTGGTTATGGAGTTGAGTGCTGACTCAAGTTTAAACACATAACAGTGCTGAGCGCGTGTTGTCCGCCGCTGGATAACTGTCCCGGGCACACCGCATGAGCCTGAAACCTAATACATTTACATTTATTCATTTAGCTGTCGCTTTTATCCAAAGCGACTTACAAATGAGAGCAATAAGCAATTAAACTAGGACAACAGTATGTAAGTGCTATGACCCTTCGCAGTTCAATCTAACGCATGTTTTTTTTTTAATATATATAAAGATAGAATAGTGGAGAAAGAGTTAGTGTTACTGGATCAAGTGCTGTCGAAAATATTTCTTTGAAAATAATACTTTGTCCAAGCTAATGTTTCTAAAAGTAAATTCTAAAAGTGATGTAAAGATTGAGACGTTTTTAAATAGACCGCATTACCCGCAGTTTTGGTCTATTTAAACGTTAGAACGCGCGTTTATTTTACTAATGCCAGTAAATCATCCAGCTGTGCTTTGATAAGATGTTGTTAAGTGCATTTCACCTGTGTTTACTTTTATGAGATAGTCCAGATGTGTTTTGTGAAGTTCTACATGCATTTCATCCTGTTTGTGTGTGTGTGTGTGTGTGCGCGTTTTAATATGCCTGTTTTGCAACTGCAGTTATGTTCACGGAAATAAAATAACGAAAATCAAATATACCTTTTCAGTTATTGCATTTAATAGGCAAGTTTGCCAAAGGACTAGACATGTTTTTTTAATTAAGTTAATTTAATGCATTTTAATGAATAAAAAGAACAGACTTTTATTCAGAATCACCCCGAAATAACTTCTATTTACAATCCTAGTGTGGCAACACGGAGGTGCATTTGAAGGATAATTTGCCAACTACGCCACTCAGGGAGTTACACCCAGAGAATGTAGTGTCTCTAAAAGAACACGCAAGTCCGCTCATCAATAATCGCTCAGAGACATGGGTAACAATACAAAACGGTTGACTTTATTAAGTTACACAATCACTTTAAAACAATCATTAAAAGAAATCAGGCCTCAGTCAAGCACAGCTCATCATAAGGGTTTGGCTCTGAAGAAGTCACAGAGACACCAGCTAACTGGGGCTTACCAGCAGGGTCAGGCTATCAGAGAGAGGCTGCCTATAGCAGATAAATCATTCCGTTCACCAGTGCACGCAAACACACGCACTCACACCACACGGATGGACACGGCACACTGTGAACACACCACCACCACTTAGAGGGAATAGAGAAGGCCTCCCCGCCTTTGGCCCCAGATCCTGCGGCACAAGAACAAAGCAATCTTAATATGAGCCACTAAAAATGCACAGAGAATAATTTAGGCAATGAATTGCGCTGCATCGATTTAAATTAAATAACTAAATCCAAAATAAGAATTAACAAAAAAAAAAAAAAGAAATGCACAAGGCCTATTTGCCCCCAAATTACAAATCATAAATTAAACAAAGAGTTAAAGAGGTGCAAAAAGCAAGACAATGGATTTCAGTTTACAGAAAAATAAACCAAATTGATCGCAACAGTTTGCAGGAAAATGCACTAAACTGGTTAACAGTTTACAGAAAAATAAACCAAACCGATCTCAATCGGTTTACAATAATTAAGCAGGAAAAACAAAATACAAACTAGAAAAATACAAAAAAAGGATGAAGTTGCATTTAATAAAATAAATCAAATAAACCACACAAAATAAATGCACTGCAAAAAAAAAAGAAAAAAAAAAGAAATAGCTCTTTGCAAAATAGAAAACCAAATAATACAAAACAAACTATATCAAAATATGCAAAGGCAAAGAGCAAAGAGTATCACTTATTTTTAAATGTAAAAAAAAGACGACTTAAACCAAACAAGGGAAAATAGAAAATGTAAAGCAAAATCAACACAAAACAAAACAGCAATGTTATCCGTGGGCAGGACGTGAAACGCGCCCAACTAGCAGTCGCAGCAGCGCGAGATCTGTAGGAGAAACGAATCCGTTGATTCTAATCATACGAGAGGGAAATGGCGATCAAGCAATCAGCTTACGCTCTCCAACGTTTTAGGGAGAGCAGCTGGAATAAAATAGAATGTCACCATTTAATATTACTATTATTTAGCCTCACCCGAACTTAGTAAACGCCTGTTAGACATACCAATGATAAGTATGATGCGTGCATAATCAGGAGCGCACACACCCAATAACGGTAGTCACAGCCATAGTGTGTCCGCCCGAGAAACGGAACAGCTGACTCGCACTTTACGCGAGGAAATGGCAATCAAAAGCCTACTAAGGTGCAAGAAAACACACACAAGCCGGGAAAATGAGTTACTAAATTTAAAAACAATCTCATAAAGTCACCAAGCGTTCCTACCTCTCTAATGTCCACACCTGATGCCGGAAGCAGCCACAGTAAAGTGTTTGCGGCGCGTCAGTGACGTCGACAAATGACGTTGACCAAAAGCGCAGGTCTATCGCACTTTATATATCCCCATGGTGACAGCCAATTGGCTTACGATCCACATATAGTTATAAGGGAAGGTAAAGAGCTTTCCCACCACACTAGCTACTGTAATTTATACATTTATTCAAGATATTCATGACAAAGTAGGCTACAAACAGAAAGCAAGTAGAGACATTTTATGTCTGAGCGGGATTTGTTTTACCGGTGAGCGTGAGCGATTCATCAGTGGAGCGTTCGCTTGGGACGTGAGCGACTGAGTGGAGCGCACGCGCATAGAGCGGAATATTGAGCTGAGCATCACACTGCTCCGCTTCGCTCACATGCTCTGGTGGGGACTGAAATAAAAAAATAAATTACAAACCTACTTTTAGAGAGGACTGTTAGTACACTCATTGTAATGAACTAACAGAGATCAGAGCTTACATAGTCGTCCTCTTCTACCTCTTCCTGGTCTTCTTCTTCCTCCAGTGTTTGAGCTTCTTCTTGCTCCTGCTTAAAAACAAATTGTGAGTCCCATATATGAAATTGGTGTAAAATGATAACAATAGCAGACAGACAGTCAAATACCTCTTCTGTGATGGCCATCATCACCACTGCTGCTGTTCTTAGCCTTTCCCAGATGGCATCACTCTCAATTTTCATCTTGAACCTTGGGTCCATTACTGTTGCCTCTTCCATGAAGATCTGCCCTTCTTCATTCTTGAACTTAGAAAGAAAGATTCATGTTCAACAGAGACAAATGTGAAATTCCCGTCCACATCAGTATATAATTTTTCATGAGCAGTGAACATTTGTCCTCCATGAATATGTCAGTCAAAGTACCTGGTAGCGTGCAGAGAGATCAGTCCAGATATTTTCCTTTATGTTCCTTGTGAAGGCAGAGTCCTGTGCTTGGATGGTATAGTGTTTCTCCAACTTCTTTCAAATTGGCAGAATTTGACCACATGTTGGACTTTTTTCGCTTGAGATGCAGAGGGTGGATGTGTATAGCACACCCATCAGATGAAGGAACTCTTCTGCCCTCCTCATGTCTTAAGTCTGTAAATTCTCCACCAATCTATAATAGATAACGATTATTGTTCATAACAAGCAAATCAGTAATCGCCCCATACTATCCCTCCGATTTCAAGATGAACTGTAAAAAATTATTTTAAATTTACCCTACCCTTGCACTTTTACCCTTACACTTAAGTCTCGCAAACTACTCAATAATTAAGATATATAATCAGTCATAATTTAGCAGGTCATAAAAGCTTACTTTTCCTTATCTGATTGTTTCCTCAATCTGGGGTCCATAACTGCGGCCTGTATTGCGGGGAATTGTTCATAGAACCTTTTGATCATTAGATAGGAAGAATTCCACCTTGTCTTTACATCCAAAATTATCATATGCTGAGGCAGGTCTGAGAGAAAGGAAGAGCGTGACCATGGCAAAGGTCGTCCTCAAAGAGAAGCAGAAACTCCTGAGTAAGAATTTTTATATGTCCATTGCATGCTAATATAACATTTTGATGAGATATATAACAAAATATATGCAACAAACAAATTGATGGTTCTATAATGTGGATTAGGTGATGTGCTAACAATACTACAAACTAGGGTCCTCAGAGCGACAGCCATATTGGCAGCATTGTCAACCGTTGCTGCCACCACTTTGTCCCTAACCCTGTATTCTTGAAGTATTTCTTCAATCTCCTCAGCCACATGAATTCCTGTCTGTGCCTGATAAACTGCCTTGGTACAAAGCACTTTGCCTTCAATTTTTCCCTGCCTGACATAGTGCAAAGTGATTGTCAGGTAGTGGTCCTGACAGACACTTGTCCACCCATCTGCCGTAATGGCCATATTGCTGATACCACTTAACATTGAAATTAAGTTGGTCTTTTCCACTTCATACCAGGCAGGTATGAGATGGTTGGACAAGCTATCCCTTGACGGTGGCTTGTATCTTGGGTTAAGAGCCTCAGTCATCTCCCTAGATATTAAAATTAATACATTATTTTAATAATTATTCTAAATAATTCAACATTCTTTATAATAATAATACTTAACATTAGCCACCAGAAAGACAAAATTAACTACAGTTAATAAGTACACTAGTAAGTAATTATTATTCACTTTCATGATTTTAGACTAGCCTAAGTAATGACAGAATTAACAATACTGGCTATAGAGCTAAAAAAGTTATTATGGCTCATTGTGTAACCACATTCTATAGGGTGACCAGATGGGGATGGGTGAAATTTGGGGGTGGGGAGGAAGAGAAGTTGTTGCATGATGTGAGTGACTATGGCCTATACTTGTTAATCAAGATATACTTAAAAGTATTATTAAGTATTCTAAGTATTATTGGCTTGTACATGTGTTTACTGTTTACTGTGAAGGACCTTCACCTGGACCCGATGTCAACGCAGTGCTGAAGTGCCAACTAGCTTCTCCCTATGGAGGATCCCTTTACCACTCTACAGATAAAGCATTGTGGAAAATTCGCGTATCCACCCCATGATAAAATAAAATAAAATTCTGTATCAAATTTATAGGCAGGACAAGTAGTTTATTTAGGCTTGGTTTGTAGAGAATTACAAACATGCGCACATATATTCAAAGGCGCATAACTATAGAATTAATCCTTGATGCGCACGTGAGCGCCATCAGTGTTTTTCACAGGTTCAAGTTTAAAGTCTGTGTAGAGAGAACGGTGTCGTCTTAGCGGCCCCTGATTTAATAACTAATTATCCTTTCGACGGAAGTGAATCAATCAAAGCTAGCTTTGGCTGGAGAATAACATTATTCAAGAACCGCTATAAAGCCAAAACAATCTGTTACCTAAAATTATACGTTTATCTCTGTAAAGCTGCTTTGAAACTATCTACATTGTTAAAAGCGCTATATAAATGAAGATGACTTGACTTGATTTACTATTTTGATTGAGTAGCTTATTAAATACTTTTTTTATACTTTAAATACTTTTTTAAAAACATAAGATTACACACTGTCTTATAAACTAACATGTTCGTGTTTATATAGTAACAAGCTTTCGGATGGAATAGCTTAGTAAATTAAATGAGCATGGAACTGAACCTGATCTTGTATACAGCGATACTAATAATTTAAAGTTTATTAAAGTGCCCTATTAGTACACTTCTTTTCAACTAAAAATAAGAAAGCATACTTTCAGTCAACATTTTATATAATTCTCAAAAATATACTCTCCATACTAGTAGTGTGTCTTGTAAACAAGCATGCTACACAAAAGTCTGGGATCATGAAAAGCGTTAATTTATATACTGATTAAGCATTAAATCGAACCTATGAAAAACACTGATAGGCAGGCTATTAAAAACAATAAAACCACAATGAAATTTACTTAATAAAAAAAAAAAATATTTAGGCTATCGCCTGCAACTCCGTGATGACAGGAGGAATATATTTGACTGACAGAAGGGCTGTGTGTTTCAAGTAGGCTTGTTTAACATTGCATACGGAGAAAACCGGCGTGTTTTGTTCAGCATGCCGCTTTTAGGTGACAAAAGACTGCTCTAGTAGGCCTAGTTCTATAATTTTCGGGACAATTTGGATGGATTCGGAACATAGGCTCTCGGGGTCGGGGCTGTCCAATTTTTTTCAGGACGCACTGGTCACCCGTACATAACATAGACTACTTGATAACAATATTGTAAGCATTTCTCCCACCTACCGAAATTCGACCTGCTCTACTGTCATGAAAGGGTGCAAACCTTTCACAACGAACCTCACAACCTTGCGATGACATTCGTTCACCCTTTCCTCTGTCATCTTGGCTCCCTGAGCAGCTAGCGTAAAAAGGGTCTCTCTCTCTCGCTACTCTCACCAGGCTGTCTGTCACTAGCCGCGTTTCCATTACAGATTTGCGCAAATGTTTTGCGCTATTATCTAAATATCGATAAAAAACTATTGCGAAATGACGGCGTTTCCATTAACCGATGTTATGCAACTAAAACGTCCTTTTTTCTCTCGCGATAAGTCATTCCAAAAATCACGGCAGCGGACGTTGGTTTATATAATCTCACAGCCACCGCATTAGACATTATTATTATTAATGGAAGGAGACGTACGTGTTATCCAAGCATTAATGGCAGGGAAAGACCCTTATATTCCAAACGAAATATAAGGAGTTTCTGGGTGTTTCACCCTCATTTCTGCTCTGAGGTTTTGATTGTGGCATTTCTTTGAAGTTTAGAATCCAGTATTCCTATAGGTTAATTATTGTTTATTTTATGAATTTAATAAAGAACTCTGTCTCCTATTCCAAACGATCCATGTAGGCTGCTTTTGTGTCCATTCGTTTTTTCCTTTTTAAACCCGTAATTGAAAAACGAAAAATAAACGGTTGTCTTTTTAAAACGCAAAGTTGAACACCACAATTTTAATTTGAACTGGCTACACCAACTGCTGCGCAAAAAAGTAAATATCGACGAATTTTCAGATGTTTGTTTAATGACTTTTTTCCCCTTTATTAAACATGTAAAATATTCACAAATTAATATGGAAAACATGTTGATTTTACTGGTTTTCTAAGGCCAAATTAGAACCTGGAATTGACATTTTCCCGCAGTGCTGAATAAGAAGAGCCATTAATATTATTAACCTGTTAGCCTTCAGCGCCACTTTTGAAAAATCCCCAGAAATAGCATACCCAACCTAAAAAAGATTCAATTAATTGACCCTGTGTCCTAAAAGCTCAAGTATGGTCTCATTTGAAAGCTGACACCTGCCACTTTATTGGAAATGTAGAATGAATTATTGTCATAATGAAAAAAAAATTATGAATAGCTTCAAAGTTGTGTAAGTTATTAGAAATGTATTTTTATGAAACATCTTCATGAAAATTAAATTGAAGTTGGCCCGTCAGCACTCTAGAAATGCACTCCAGCTAAAGACACATGTCTGACCATGTTATATTTAAAATTTGAAGGTGATAAGTCTAAAACTCTGTATTTTGTTAAATGTTTTTCAAGATCATCTCAAATGACTTTATTTTGAATTGACTCTAAAATGCAAACTTGTGTTTATTGTCATCTATTAGCATCTATTCAGTCTATTGTCTCTATTGTTTTGTGGTGCAAACGAGCCCCATTCAGTGTCACTCTCTCCTGCACACATTTACACCTTTCCAGCCGGCTTATGGCCATAAATATTATTTTCCTTTGTCTCCATTATAATCGCTAACGACTGGCTAATCACGGTGTTTCACCCCCTAATTTCTTTCATAATCTTCACTTCACATTTGAAACTGTATCAAATGCCTTTCTTAAATAAAGAAATATTTCAGTAAGCATTCCGATTTAGAAAAAAAATCATAAAAAATAACAGCTAGATGGCAGGTGCAACTAGAGAGCTAGCTAGCATGTTAGCTTAGCACACCATCAATACACGACAATTTATGATATTAAAACCCTGTTTGTGCTCCAAACTTACTTTATAGTGCAAGTCGAGTGTTTTAAATAATCTTCTATGAGCTTATTTGGCTTCAGAAAAGAAAATCAGACAGAAAATATATGATTTGATATTATTCTGCACTATTGTAAAGTCTATACCGATTAGCATTACATTATACATATAATCTATTATTATAAAAATACCTGACATGGCTCGAAGAACACAGGTAAATCAAATATCATTGCAATCATGTTTATTGTCTTCAAAACATCTTTATCTGCATGTTATAGCGATCTCTGAAAGCTAACGTTAGCTGTGTTTATGTCAGTGACGTCCTGGAAGGTCACAGGTTATTTCTTCTTCGTGAGCTTTCATATTTGGAAAAAACTGTGCAAATGGCGCCCTCATTCTGCTGTATGGATTGAAAACACAGTACATCAGAGTATCCAGCGCTCTTTATGTATACATCGACGCATTTGGATATAAATTCAATAAATATTATTCCTGTCTATAGAAATATGATGTAAACCTATGATAATATATCAATATTTCTCCAAATCTGCACATTTTTGAGCCAAAAGCCCTGAGGAACGTTGTTTTGTCACGCGTTCTCAAGACAACAGCACCGGAGTTTTTTTCTGAATGGAGCAGCTGACGCTCATAATTCATATTAAAGGTATCGACTCATTTTTTCATTACATAAATCCTGACACAAATTAAGACATAACTGTCACTATAAGTTTCTCAGAATACAATAGTGGTCAAATACTGAAACGTGAGACTTATATATTTTTAATGATGTATAGTTTGTCAAGGTAATAACATTAAATCTGATAGTAACTTTGAACTATTTAAAAAAAAAAAACGCTTCAGAGCGTCCTCGCTCTGGTGAAGGTTAACAGGTTAAACTAGCCTATTGTTTTCTAACTCGGCTAAAAACATCTCCGCTGTTAAGCAGATGCGCTTTTAGAGAGAAATGCACCTTTCATACGGATTACTTAATCAGAACAAAATGTATAGCTTTCGATTCGAATTTGTTCGTTTTAAAGTGGTCATTTCAAGCTTTAGCTACATGCTATATGTTTCAGTTCTCGCGCTCCAGTTCAGGGAGATCATGAAAACGCGTCTGATTGTTTTATTTTATTTTACAAAAGCACAACATTTTCTTGTTATTGTTTACACAAATAAAAGCAGTTACAAATAATGTATTATTATTTTCTGTATGACCAGAAATTATAGAGTAGGCTATATTAAGTTGTTTCACTGTTAATAGGAAAATGCAAGTGTTCACGCCCGCGCCTCCGTGCCATGTAGTGCGCGCTCCACACTCCACACATACCCTTAGATATGCGTCAAAATATTGTGTTTATTTGTGATAATCTCAGCTCTGTATTATTATTGTCTAACCCGTATTATGAATGACATTTGACGAATTGCTTTGTTCCTTTTTTGGATAAAAGCCTCATCTAAATATGTAGCCTAGTAAATGTTATAATGATGATAATTATTATTATTTGCGTACACGGACCCCAAACACACCGCGTCTTCTAAGTCAGGTGACTGTAAATGCGCAAAAACTGTTTCCATTGCAGTTTTGCGAAATACTCCTTTTTCGAATTGGTTGAAAAACCTCCTCATGCGAGCGTAAAAACTTTTTTGCGATAAACGAGAGTTTTTGCGAAATTGACGTGTTTCCATTGAGCGTATTTTCAATTCGCAATTTCAATTTGCGCAATTTGAAGGGTAATGGAAACGCGGCTACTGTCTACAATTAATGAAACAAGCGAATATTTGCACATAATTTGACTATTTAGTTAGAAAAGATCATTGGTTACTTACATCTAGCAAGCATTAATGTTTTGATAGAACTTATAAGCGTACCTACCATTGTTTATGGAGCGCAGGCTGTCAAATATACTGCACTCCTGGTATTTAATGCCATGGATGTGATTTAAATGTTTGAGCATATTTGTTGTGCCCCCCCCCCCCCTTACGAGCGAGAACCGCTTTGCAAAGGTTACACTCTGAATGTTGCTGATGGTCATTTTTGGTAAAATGAAACCACACTCTCGAGCGTTTACGTCTCGTAGCCATCGCGCTTTTGGGGGATTTTAAAATCCAGTCACATAGGCTACTGTAACGTCATGCCGCGACGCAGGAATGGATTCAGTCGCATACTGTGAGTGTGACGTCATGCCGCGACGCGGGAATGGATGGAACGGAACATTCGGAATCGTTAGTGGAATCGTTAACGTGTGGACGTGTAAGATTCCGATGGATCGGAACGTTTAGAACCGGTTCCAAACCGGAACCTGGAACCGATTCCCAAGCCTACTCTAGTGTTTAACCCAGGGAACCACCAGACACTGTGACATAACCCCCCCTCTACGGAGCGGCTACCAGACGCTCCACGACAGAAAACAAAACTTGACAAAAGTCCAGGAGGGAGGTGGAACTGTGGAGGATCAGGGGAAGGAATGGTGGGCCAGGTCCATGAAGGGGAACAGGAACAAGGGGTGACGGTTTAGCCGGCGGCCAGGACGAAGCAGACAGTTTATCCGGCGGCCAGGGCAAAGCAGACAGTCCATCGGGCGGCCAGGGCGGAGACGACCCCTCGGGCGGCCATCTAGTCAGGGAACACAGGCTCGGCAGCGGCCATCTTGTCTGGAGACACTGGCTCAGCAGACGTGATGTGAAGCTGTGAAGCTCAGGCTCGGCAGGCGTGACGTGAAGTCGTGAAGCTCAGGCTCTAGCTCAGCAGTCTCAGCGGAGCGAGATTCTGGCCTGGCGGTCTGGGGAATAGATAGCACTGAGACTTGTGAAAATCTCAGACTCTAGGCTGCTCGGACTGATCTCAGTGGCTGATTGGGCCAGCTTGGACACCAGTCCATTCCACCCTTGGATGGGAGTGATTGTGCTGGCTGATGGTGCGATCTGCGATGGGCCACGCTCCGCGGTCGACGGAGACACTGGCTCGGCGGTGACCATCCTGTCCGGGGACACAGGTGCAGGGTCCGTCCTCCCGTCAGGAGACGCAGGCGTATCCCACTGGCTACGATGACGAAGATAATCTGTGAACCCCCAAAAGTCCAGAATCTCCAGCCCCTTCAATTCCCACTGAGGCAAAGGGTCATCCAGACAGACATTGAATAATTCCTTCAATGCTGCCTCATTGTAGTCCATACCTCTAGAGAGTGTCCAAAAAGTCTGAGCCAGACAATCCACCGTCTGGCCCTGCTGGCGTAGGGCCATCAAATCTTGGACTCGTCCCCTCCTCTCCTTCTCCGTCTTGGGGGAAGAGATACGAAACCCCATAATGCTGCATCCTTTAATGTGACGGAGTCCTTCTGTCACGAACCACACGGGAAGCAGGGGTTAGATCCATTCGCAGTTTAATAGGGTAATCCGTACTCGTAAACAGTCCAGGCAGGGGTCAAAACCAGAGAAGCAATCCAAAAACATAAAACAATACAAAACGGGCAACAACGGTTCGGTTCAATACGTTACACAAGTGTCACGGTTCCATACGTTTTCAATACAGCTAAAAGAAAGAAATGCCAGAAAAATTTCCTTGATTTTGTTTTATTCTTTTTTTATTAAAACTAACATCATAAAGTATATTTTTTACTTTGAGCAATGATGGAGCTATAATTGACTCTTCTTTGGAGCATATAAAACAAAACAATGAAATGTAATATTTTGTACGAATGTGACGGGTTGATAATCTGGAGTGTTTGTTTTGGTTCATTGGAATGGGGTAACTCTTAATGGTTGCGTGTATTTTAATTGGCAAGACACGCCCACTAGCGTTGAACTGCAGCGCTGATAGTGAGAACACCTGTGCGGCACAATTATAGATGGTGCGTTAGGTTCTAGTGGCATGATAAAAAGCCTGTCAAAATGAAACATTGTGATTCCTCTCTGTGTGGTGCCCAGTAATAGGATATCGGTGTAGTTTGCTTGGCATCTTCTGGAAGGTGTGTGTGTGAAGTGGCAAGCGCAGGGAGTATAACGTTCACCTTAACTTAATTCCCCAATGAGGTGCGGCCCAGGAGCGCTAGCTGCTGTTCTCTTTTAATACTACCATTGGTGAAATTGATTCACTGTCCGGTTCGCACGACTAACGCGGACGTTGCTGTTTAGAACTACGGTTCCGACCGAGCTTGTTGCGAGCTCTGCTCGTATATGAAAGGTTTTGCATTGCGTTCTGGGAGCTATATCCAATTACTATGCTGGTAGCTGGGTCTATTTAGAGCAGCTCGAACGATCTTAAATATTAGTTTTAATAAGGAAGCGTCATTGTGACTGTAATTTTCTTTTTCTTTTGTTTTTTTGTGTTGATTGTTTGCTTTTGTAAATCTAATTGCCAGTAGCATATACTTAAAGTGAAATATCATTGTGACTGTTTATGTCATTTATTATCCTTTTGTTTTCTTGTTTGTTTGCTTTTTAGAAATCGAATTGTCAGTTTGCCCCCATTTGACCACCGCAAGAACTGCGACAGTGAAGCTTAACAGAAGGGGGGAGTGTATTTGCTTTCTTTTGGAATTTGCTTTCTTTTGGGTCACATGCTTTAAATATTGTTTACTCACAGGTTTGCTGTGTGGGTTGTCCTTTCTGTGAAAGCGAGCTAATTGTGGTCTCTTGATTAATGTTGGTATTTAATTGGTAAACTGTAAATGAGACTATTTTAGAGCTTTTAATTGAATGATTTTCCTGTGAGAAATAAATACTGTACTTTTGCAAGTCACGTCTCTGTCTTTGATGCAAACCGAACTAGCAGGGTCCTTCCTATTTGGTTTAATTTTCTTTTTGTGGAATTTGTTTTATTATTTACTTTCCTAGGTTGGGAGGCTACCTAGGTGGCGTAGTCAGGGTTAATAATTTAGCCAAAGGTTACAATCTGGCGTAGTCGGCAGGGTTAACATTTGTCTGTGAAGCAGAGACGTGACTTACTTTAGTGTGTGATAGTAAAAAAAATAAAAAAAAGAGAATTTTTTTTTTGGTACAGCAGCTAGCGCATTAGATTATTGTGTTGTACTTTCCTCTCCTGTGTTTTTTTTTGTTTGTTTATCACTTAGATCGTCACTATGGAGGAGGAGATGCAGCAATTGCGAGATGTGGTAGCTCAACTCAAGGCTGATAATGAACGCCTGCGACAAGAGCGCTCAGTGGTTCAGGCAGGTCCAAGTGTTGCGCTCTCTGAAGGGGGGCGGGTTTGGACATGGGCTCAAGATCCTCCTCCAATGGTAATTCAGTAGTGACTGAAAGGTTGGTTTATGTTCCTAGGGAGAGGAAATGTCCTGTTTTTAGGGGCCGCACCGGAATTTCTTTGGCTGATTGGCTAGAGGAAGTGAAGGCCAGCATGCGTGTTCGCCATTTATCTAATTTTGATAAAGCCCATTTCCTGTATGACCATTTAGAGGGGGACGCTAGAGAAGAAATCAAATTTAGACCTAGTGATGACCGGGAAGACCCAGATAAAGTTATTGAAATACTTACTGAGCTGTATGACTGCCTAGATTCATATATTGTTTTGCAGGAGAATTTCTTTTCTCGACGACAGCTAGAGGGGGAGACACTCCAGGAATTTTCACATGCCCTTCTTGGCTTAATGTCAAAAGTAATTAAAAATGCTCCAAATGGTATGCCCAATTCTGAGGTCCTGTTGCGTGACCAATTCGTAGAGTATGTGCTGGATTCTGCCCTTCGCAGGGAATTAAAGCAGTTTGTACGCCAACACTCTAGGGCTACTTTACTTGATGTTAGAGGGGAAGCCATCAGATGGGAAAGGGAGGGTATGTTGAGGGTTACTGGGGTTCGTAGTTTGTCAACCTCTTCTACTTATGGGCAGCAGTATGGGGTTTATGGGTCTGCGCCACCTTCCACAAACTCTGAATTATCGGAGCTAAAAGAGATACTCAAAAAGCAGCAAGAACAGCTTGATCAGTTAACCCGTAATATGACTTTGCTTCAAAATGCCCCTAGAAGTCTCCCTTTTTCCCCAACTCCCTTTAATAGGGGTTCAGTTATCTGTAGGAAGTGCCAACAGCCTGGTCATTTTGCCCGTGAATGTAGTTCCCAAAGTTTGTCACCAAGGGTTAATCCCTCCCCTTCACGTCACCCCCAGCCAGTAGTGCCAAGATCCCAGTCCACTGTTACCTTTCAGGAAAACTAGAATCTTCTGTGCTCCCGAGCCACAGTTCAGAAGGTTATGTGTTTGGCTCAGATGCTGTTTTTCCCGAGCAAATGGCCCCGTTATTATCACCATGCCCCCATGTGACTGTTAGTGTGGGTGGGGTGTTAGTTCCCTGCTTGTTAGACACCGGTTCAATGGTGTCAACGGTGACGGAAAGTTTTTATTTGCAGAACTTTGAGCCGTGGGGTACGGAAAAACTCCACTCATGTCACTGGTTGCAGCTTAAGGCGGCCAATGGCCTAGATATCCCATACATAGGCTATTTAGAGTTGGATGTGGAAGTTTTTGGCAAAGTAATTCCTAAACGTGGTGTGCTCATAGTTAAAGATTCTTCAGGCACCCCTACTAAGGTCTCCGGTATTTTGGGCATGAATGTCATTCGAGAATGTTACCACGAATTATTTGGGCAGTATGGACCGACTCTTTTTGAAACCGTTTTAGTGCAGCATGCCCCTGATTCTTAGCAACAAGCCTTACAGAAGTGTCATCAAGCTCATGTTCATGCCCCTTTAGACTCTTTAGCCCGCGTACGGGTACGAGGGGGCAGGTGTATTTGTGTACCAGGTGGCACCCTGAAGTTTATTCCGGCAACTTGTTCTCAGCAGCATACTGGATCGACTGTAGTATTTGAACCTTCTAGTGGTGGGCTGGCAGCTGGTCTTTTGACTTCCCCTGCCATTGTTAGGGTAGTTCGTGGACAGGTTTATGTTCCAGTCATTAATGTGGGAGTAGTGGATGTTAACCTTTATGCACGAACTGTTCTTGGTACTATTAGCCCCGTAACTGTGGTGAGTTTACCCCAAGGTGTAGAGGATGTTCCCTTGAGCTGACAGGCCACCGTATCTTCCCAAATGACTGTAGGTCCCGTACAAGACAAGATAGATTCTCTTGATCTGTCTCCGATGACCCCTGAAGAACAGTGTCAAGTCAGGGCTTTATTGTCCAGGTATTCTTCGGTGTTTTCGGCGCATGATAGTGATCTGGGCTGTACTACGTTGATCACACATGAGATTCCCTTGATTGATGAGGTTCCTGTTAGGCAGCGGTATAGACGCATTCCTCCCTCAGAATATGAGGCCGTTAAGGCTCACATTAATCAGTTGCTGGAAACTAAAATTATAAGAGAAAGTAGCAGCCCCGAATGTGACGGGTTGATAATCTGGAGTGTTTGTTTTGGTTCATTGGAATGGGGTAACTCTTAATGGTTGCGTGTATTTTAATTGGCAAGACACGCCCACTAGCGTTGAACTGCAGCCTGATAGTGAGAACACCTGTGCGGCACAATTATAGATGGTGCGTTAGGTTCTAGTGGCATGATAAAAAGCCTGTCAAAATGAAACATTGTGATTCCTCTCTGTGTGGTGCCCAGTAATAGGATATCGATGTAGTTTGCTTTGCATCTTCTGGAAGGTGTGTGTGTGAAGTGGCAAGCGCAGGGAGTATAACGTTCACCTTAACTTAATTCCCCAATGAGGTGCGGCCCAGGAGCGCTAGCTGCTGTTCTCTTTTAATACTACCATTGGTGAAATTGATTCACTGTCTGGTTCGCACGACTAACGCGGACGTTGCGGTTTAGAACTACGGTTCCGACCGAGCTTGTTGTGAGCTCTGCTCGTATATGAAAGGTTTTGCATTGCGCTCTGGGAGCTATATCCAATTACTATGCTGGTAGCTGGGTCTATTTAGAGCAGCTCGAACGATCTTAAATATTAGTTTTAATGAGGAAGCGTCATTGTGACTGTAATTTTCTTTTTCTTTTGTTTTTTTGTGTTGATTGTTTGCTTTTGTAAATCTAATTGCCAGTAGCATATACTTAAAGTGAAATATCATTGTGACTGTTTATGTCATTTCTTATCCTTTTGTTTTCTTGTTTGTTTGCTTTTTAGAAATCTAATTGTCAGTTTGCCCCCATTTGACCACCGCAAGAACTGCGATAGTGAAGCTTAACAGAAGGGGGGAGTGTATTTGCTTTCTTTTGGCATTTGCTTTCTTTTGGGTCACATGCTTTAAATATTGTTTACTCACAGGTTTGCTGTGTGGGTTGTCCTTTCTGTGAAAGCAAGCTAATTGTGGTCTCTTGATTAATGTTGGTATTTAATTGGTAAACTGTAAATGAGACTATTTTAGAGCTTTTAATTGAATGATTTTCCTGTGAGAAATAAATACTGTACTTTTGCAAGTCACGTCTCTGTCTTTGATGCAAACCGAACCAGCAGGGTCCTTCCTATTGTTGTAATTAATTTGGTTTAATTTTCTTTTTGTGGAATTTGTTTTATTATTTACTTTCCTAGGTAGGGAGGCTACCTAGGTGGCGTAGTCGGGGTTAATAATTTAGCCAAAGGTTACACTTATAAACAAATGTTTATTTTAGTTCAGATTAACATTTGAGGGCAGCAATAGAGATGTGACAGTGATAATATTCTCCCACCGGTTAATCGACTTGTGACAACACCGGTAATATCGGTTTCATCGGGTGGGAGGAGTGATGTAAAAAAAAAAATAATAATAATAATAATATGAATTAAAGCTGCAAGCAGCATTTGTCGGTGTTCAAGCTTTTAAGGCCTTTAAGCATTTAAGACATTAAGTTTTATTTAGCAAGCATTTAACCACTGACATCATAGATGGAAAAGACTACGTTTTAGCATGATTTACCATGATATACCACATTTTAGTGTGATTTTTCATGATTTACCATGTTCCAGTATGATTTACCATGAATCTAGCTTGATTTACTATAGTTTACCATGATATACCAAGTTCTAGTATGATTCACCATGATTTACCCTGTTTTAGCATGGTTTACAACAATTGAACACATTCTATTATGATTTAATGATTCTAGCATGATTTACCATAGTTTACCATGATTTATCTTAGTTTACCTTGATTTACCATGTTACAGGATGATTTACCATGATATACCACATTCTAGAATGATTTACCAGGATTCTAGCATGATTTACCCTATTTACTATGATTTACCATGTTTCTAGAGTTATTTACCACGATTTACCTCGTTGCTAGCAATTATGTGAAGCATCAGAACAAATGAAATGTTAAACTCTGACAAAATATGATTGTGTTATAATAGTAATTGTTATAGAAGGTATTTTTAGTGTCTAAATATATGAATGCAAAAGCACATGTGAAAAGACTATTAATAATTAATATGGCCAGCAGAGGGCAGTAGAAGACCACTTATTGGCTCACTTTCATTTTGAACTACTTGGTTTCACCAGTAATCTGCATGCTTACAAACACAAACACACACACACAATTTTCATGCTTCTTTATCATGTTATTTCACATGTTCTGACCTGTTTTTAAGAAGATCTGAGCATTCATTGAAGATATATAGGCTTTCGGGGACACTTGGTCAAGGCTACATATTAAAGTGACCCTATTATAGCCATCCAAATACAGAAGTTCAACTTTTTCTGATAATCATTGATCTAGAGAGTCCAGATAATTATTCTGCACTGGTTTTGAACATTATGATATGAACATTATTTGATCATAGATGGAAAACACCATTTACAGCCAATACAGGCAATTTACCATAGGAAATATATGGTTTTTAACTGTTTTTAACTGTTATAGCGCCACCTATAGTCCGATCTCCATAAAATTTTGCATGCTTGTTAATGATGTTATTGCACATATTCTCACCAATTTTTGTGAAGTTTTGAGTTTTTATTTACGATTTATAGGCTTTTGAGTGTATTTTGACACGCCCTTTTCTTAAATGACCCTGTTATAGCCACCCAAATGCAAAATTTCAATTTTTTGAATTTTTTTTTCGATAATTATTGATCTAGAGAGTCCAGAGAATTGTCCTAGACTGGTCTGGTTCTGATCGGGCAAAAAACCAGGGACTAGTTCGCAAAAGTAGGTTTTTAATGTAATTGCGAATATTTAATGAACGATTCGATTGACAGCATTGGTTCTTGAGGCAAAGTTGTTCAGCATGAGAAGATCTATCAAATGATATGCATATTGTGACGATATTTGTAACACCACGTGATTACAGAGGGCATAAAACTCGTTAGCGCCAACTAGTGGCCGATTTCTTTCAAAATTCTTACAGACCTCTAGGGCCATGAGTTGAACTGAGTTTCTGAGTTTCGTTCCGATTGGTCATCGTTAACCTTGTGCTAAAACTTAATTGGCCGATGGCGGCCATGTTTTTTGAGATACGCCAATATCCTTTTACACATACATGGGGCCTTGGGCCAAGACACTGCATACCAAATTTCAAGTCAATCGGACAAACGGCCAGCTGTTTATATGTTTTCTCGGTGTTATAGCGCCACCATGTGGCCAATCGACGCGGTTTTTTTTACCGTGACCTCAGATTGACCTCCTACACATGTGTACCAAGTTTGGTAAAGTTATCTCATTTACTAATTGAGTTATAGGCATTTTAGTAAAATAGGCTCCGCCCATATTAACGTTTTGACGCCCCCTAGCAACCGTGAATCGAAATTTCAACTTTTTTTCGATAATTATTGATCTTCAGACTCCAGAGAACATTTCTGCATTGGTTTGGTTCCGATCGGGCAAAAAACCAGGGACTAGTTCGCAAAAGTAGGTTTTTGACAAAATTCAAAATGGCGGAAAATCTATCATGGCGGAAAAAAAAAACCTGCGCAATTTTTTGTTCGTCTTGAGCCAAGGATTCCAATGATATAAGACACTTGAGTCTAGGCCAAAGGGTTACTGAGATATAAGCAAAATAGTGAATTTTTTTAGTTTTTTGCGCTATAGCGCCACCTATGGGCCAATCGGGCTCATAATTTGATAACCTCTCCTCGATTTTTGTACTACCTACTGGCAAAGTTTCAAGTCTCTAGCACTTACGGTTTGGGCTGCACGATGCGTTTTACGGCGGAATAATAATAATAATAATAAAAATCAGTACAATTACAATAGGTTTTCAGCACTACGTGCTTGAACACCTAATAAAACTAAATACATTTTTTAAATAACACTCCAGGTCTCCGCACCAGTCACGTAACTGAAAACTATGAAAGCCGTGTGACCGGCCAACATTACAGAAATGATCCCTGAAATAGTTTTCTGCTTCATTAATAAAGTTTGACTACTTGCAGCAGTCTCGTATGCGCTTAGAGCTCGTGTGAATTGCACATAGAAAATGAAGTTAACGAACAACCTCGATCCATCAGGAAACGCCACATATGTCGCTGAATTTCACTGCGCTTCATGAAGAGTTTTTCTTTTGCGTGATGAAGCCGTTCGCCGGAGATGTGTTAAAAGAACGGAGTGCATTCATAATTTTTAGGCTACCTGTATAATAATCCTCCTGGTGCTGGGTCTGAATGAGTAATTTACTCTCTTACCTTTGTTATTTGATTAAAGGTCCCGTTTTTCGTGTGTTTTTGAAGCTTTGATTATGTTTACAGTGTGCAATATAACACGTTTTCATGTTTCGCGTGTTAAAAAACAACTGTATTTTTCACAAAATTTACTTATCTGTATACCGCTGTTTTCACTGTCCTAAAAACGGGCTGATTACTTCCTTGTTCTATGAAGTCCCTCCTTCAGAAATACGTAACGGGTTCTGATTGTGCCAGCGAACCGCTGGCACAAGGCACAAGGCACAAGGAACCCTGTGTTGTGATTCGACAGCAGCTTAGCGCACGTTGCCCGGAAAGGTCACGCCTCTTACCATAGTGGAGATGCATGCGCTCAGTGTTATTATAAGGTGATTTGACTCCGGGATGAAAATAACAGCGTCTCGACGACATGGCGACAAACACACTCTACAAACGCAACTCTTCCTCTTCTCTGTAGGAGCGCAACAAGACCACGCGCCCTTTTTTTGTGTATTCCTGTGTGCGGAGGTTAGTCAAAAAACTGTTCTAGTGACGTCATTAAAGCAGGAAGTAGAGGATGTAGTCCAAACCGGCCGTTCGCTGTAGGCTTTGAAAGGGGACTTCTGTAAAATCAAATATCTCGCTTGGCATTGAACTTTGAGCTTTATAATTTTACAGGTATATTTATGCTCTAACAGCAACATTACACACTAGCTAAAGTTAAAAAAATGGAATCCTGAAGAAAGGGACCTTTAACATTAATGACACTTTAAGACCGGTCGCTGCTGACAGAGACGCGATCTGACACGCATCCCATTTTCTCACAAATCTCTATTTTAGACTTTATCTAAATAATTTAAGACTGCTCTTATAAGGACACTCAACAAAACAGACATTTTGGCATAATTTGTGTGTGTTATGGTTTGTTCAAGACCGAAAGAGAACTCGATAGGCGACTGACGCGCGTCTTTTCTGTGGGTTGTGTGTGTGTGTGATAGGCAGGACAGCGTATCTTTAGTCTTGTCGCGCTTGAACGGTTTAAAAGCATTCACATTAATAAGAGCGTGATCATACAACGCTAGTCAATTGCGTTAAATATTTTTAACGCTTTAAACTTTTTTTTTTTTTTGTGGTGCTGCGGTGGGCAAGTGATGAAACCGGTGTTGTGACTGAACACCGTGTAACACCGGTTACACCGACTATTGTAGCAAGCCTAGGCAGCGGACTTGCCACGAGCCTATATTTGAAATAACAAAATTTTGGTCGGCAGGAAAAATGGTCCAACGAACAGTTCAATTTGTAATGCGTATCGAACACCGAACTGAAAGCCTCGTACCGAACGGTTTAATATGAATATGTGTATCGTGACACCCCTAATATATATATGTGTGTGTGTTTGTGTGTGTGCATATATATGTGTGTGTGTATGTATGGTAGACACACACCCCTGTAAAAGAATAAAAAAGAATAGCAGACATTTAGGCTAAAATGGCAAAGATAAAAATCTTTGTAATTATTTTCTTTGTTAGTGAGATTTTCTCTTGTGTTTTGTTGTTTTATTAACATTAAAGGGATAGTTCCCCCAAAAAATGTAATTGTCATAATTTGATCTCTTAAGGGACCGTTCGGTATTTATGGAATGGGCCACTGGAGGAAAATAGGGGAGGGTCATGCCTTTTTATTCTTTGTTGAGGGGAGGGTCATCCAACTTTTTTTAGTCTAGGGGGAGGGTCACCCAACTTTTGTATTCATGAAAACAACAAACTTTCAAAGTGGCTTGTTTTGTGCATATTTTTCCATGTAGCTCTCTCAGTCTCGGTCCCCCCATAGCTAGCAGATGGGTCTGACCCAACAAAAATCAGACGCGAAAGATGGAAAGGTCAAGTCCAGTTTGGCGCTGTTTGACAGTGCGCACGCGCTCAGAAAATGTGCATCATGTCAGAACAGAACGCCAATGAAATGTTTACCACGAGCAAATAATAAACTTTTGTGATTGCGAATCACAAGCAGTGTCCTGTGAGTGTAACTCTACCGCTGCATGTGATGTAGCCTACGTCGAGTTTACAGGGACTGAGGCGCCAGAACTGCAGTTGATAGATGTGCGCTGTAGCACGATAGGCTACCATATTTCTTCAAAAGCAGATCGTGGAGATATTACATCATCCACGATCAAAAATTGTGATATCGCATAAGCACAAGTATAAAACGACTGTTAGGCTATCATGTCTGAAAACAAACACAAATGACGCGTGCTACATTGGGGCTGTTTACACCTGGCCACTTCATGCGTTTTCTCAGATCGGATAGAGCTATCTGATTTATCAAAACGATTCCATTTACACCTGGTGTGGTCGCATAAATGCGTTTTTGCAAAACGGATTTTAAATACTATCTTCAATTCTTCAAATAGTTTGCACGTTGGCTCGATCATCTGCAGTGATGCGTGTTGCAGTAGCGTCGTCATGTCTGGCTATAACATGACATAAAGCCTATAACACGCTCTCACGTTTATTTTTATTTTATTGCATTTTTTGGGAGTAGGCTACAATTTACATATGTGGTTTCCACAACCAGATGCATTTACACATGTCCAGTTTTGTCGGGAATGTGGCCCAGACCTCCCCTGAAGTGGTTTGAGCGATCGGATTCAAATCTGTCTCGAATGCGTTTCGGAGGGCATTTATACCTGGTCTTTTCACGATCGGATAGCTATCCCATCACAGAACACGCATGAAGTGGCCAGGTGTAAACAGCCCCTTATTCATCGCAAGACAGAGGCGAACCAACACTGACTGAGTGGGGGCCCCAGGCAAAATTAACCAATGAGGACCTTTTTTATTTTATATAGCCTAGGCTATGTTTTATATATAATATATAAGATTTTTTTGTTAATATATCTTCATTAGATATATTATTATACACAATTCAAAAAGTAGCCTAGTAAACACGAACATCTAACAGAACATTTTAACAACCTTATGTGCTCATTTTTTAACGAAATGTCAATCTTTATAACAGAAGATACAACACAATACAACAATCTTCAAGATACAGGAACTCTTCAAATGTGAAGATGTGAAAACAGATTGTCACCTTAAAAACAGTCATTTGCGTGGTGGAACAAGTCATGCTAAATAGAATTATAGTTAGCATCTTAACTTGTTCTATTATTTTATTAGTTCATTAACTAGCCTAATTGTTAACTCAAAAAATTTAATGTAAAGAGCTGGATACTTACTAATTAAATAATGTCAAATATAGTAAATGTATTGTTGCCATATACTAAATATTTTACTAGTCGCACGTTAATTTCTGCTTAAATACTGCATGGGATATAGCCCATTCTGTGCTCAAGCGCATGTATAATCTTGACGCAAAAGCAGGCTAATGAATAAATATGTATTTAAAAATAACGATGCATTTTAATTGTTTATTAATAAACTCTTTTTTTCTAAATCAGTGTCCGCTGCAAACATGTCTCCATACATCTCCGCTGTAAAGTGCGCCTTTAAGAGAAATGCATCTTATAGGCCTACGGATTAGCCTACATAATCAAATGATATTTGCTTTTGATTTGATTTTTTTTCGTTTAAAAGTGGACATATCAAGCTTTATATAGATATTTTTTCATATATTTGAGGCTAGTATGCTATATAGCCTACGATATGTTTCTGCTTTTTTTTTTTTTTTTTTTGACGTGCTACAGTTCACGGAGACCATGAAAGCGCGCCCTGATTGTTTTATTTTATTTTACGAAAGCAAAACTTTTTCTTGTTATTGTGAGTTTACACAAATAAAAGTATTGCGACTGATGCATTATTCTTTTCTGTATGGCCAGAAATAGAGTATTTTAAGTTGTTTCCACTGTTGATAGGAAAATGCAAATCGCATCGGTGCCTCCATGTCATGCAGTGTGCGCGACACACTCCGCACACACACTTGGTTATGCGCCTAAGAACAGCGAACAATTATCTAGGTTAACGTTAGAGTGAGCGGCGATGCCAGACGGATAATCCTCATGTTTAACAAATCAAATCATGCAGTTTCTACCGCGAGTCAGCGCTGCGCCAGTTTGAAAAAGGCGGGTGTGCAGGAGCATAGAGATATCTGAACATCTTTGCCAAGCGCAAACCAGTACAGAAGTAATCAATAAATGATCGGGGAGGGTCATGCCTTTTTTCACAATCATTTTGGAGGGTCATAGAAAAATGTATTGCTGGCGAAGGGAGGGTCAAGTCTTTTTTAACTATAGATCTCAAAACTCCTCTGGTGGCCCCTTAAATAAATAACGAACAGTCCCTAAGATGTTTTAAACCCGATTAAGTTTTTTTTTTTCTGTTGATAACCCCCCCACTAAAGACAGCCAGCACACCAAATATGCATACTATTTATTCTATCTAACTTATTTGTAACTGTGAACTCGTGATCCGGCATCTGCGTATAAAAAACAGACGAGGCATCTCTAGTGTGTGTGTGTGTGTGTGTGTGTGTGTTTGTGCGCTCCCACGCAAAATATTTAATTAGGGCTGGACGATATGGCCAAAATTTATATCACGATATATTTCTTAATTTCGGTCGATACGATATAATTCCGATATCGATATGAACAATATAAAAGCCTCAGGAAAAACTGCCAAGAACGCCCACAATTAATGTCTGTACCTACAAACTTCTGAAAAATGTATTTGCCAAGTCTCTGAAACCTCCTCCTATAAAACTATATAATGTTTTAGAAATAAAAATGGTACAAATCAATTATTGTTAATAATATACAAAAAATGTGAAATCACTGTCAAATAAACACAAGTTAATAAGTCAACTTATACATATCTTTAACTTTAAGCTATATGCTAACATGGGTTGATTCTTATAGATTGAAAAAAGTGCTTCAGCCAGGATAAAGAATATGAAAAGTGCTCAGAGTTGCTGCAGAAAACAAACCAAAAAAAATGTTGCTGAGGGACATTTTAAAGGATTAGTTCACTTTTAAAATGAAAATTCTGTCATCATATACTCACCCTTAAGTTGTTTCAAACCTGTATGAATTTCTTTCCTCTGCTAAACACAAAGGAAGATATTTAGAAGAATGTCAGTAACCAGACAGTTTTTGGTTCCCATTAACTTCCATAGTATATTTTTTTCCTACTGTGGCGAGGCAGTTGTGAAAAGAGTTTGAAATCACACTTAAATTCCTACCAGACTACGCCACCCTGGTGGAGGACCAGGGAATTACTCCAGAAAAGACACACAGGTAAGTATTACCCACTGAGGGCAAAGATATAAAGCAGTGAGACAGGGGTCACGATACAAAAATATACTTTATTTTAATAAAACATCACAATCATCAAATACTTCTCCAGGGCCGGGCTTCACAGGGACAAGGCAGGCCGGGCGCACTCGAGAGGTTGTCCAACCCTACTTAAATTCGCCCCAAATCAGACTGCAAAGCACTGCAAGACAAAAGTGTCAATACACACACACTGTGAAGTACATGCCTCTATATCAAGGCAACCGGCCTCCCCTGTTCCACATCGAATCCTACTGGCTCCTGGAGACACACAAAAAATGGTCAGCCACTGATTAAATAAAAAAATTAAACTACTAGACACACAATGAAACATACAAACACAAAACGACACATCAAAAAAGCCCAGAATCAGCAAGCCACGTAAACAGACGTCAAAATAAAGGTCTTTAAATACTACAGGTGCTCTCACCTCATTGGTCTTCTACCCACCCTCCAATAAACCAATAAACAGCTGCTTAACCCTGCCACACTACTATGGAAGTCAATGGGAACCAAAAACTGTTTGGTTACTGACATTCTTCTAAATATCTTCCTTTGTGTTCAGCAGAGGAAAGAAATGTATACAGGTTTGAAACAACTTAAGGGTGAGTATATGATGACAGAAATTTCACTTTAAAAGTGAACTAATCTTTTAAGTGTTGATGACACCGTGAATTCATTTTGATTGATGAATCTGAATGTAGTGTTTACATGAACGCTAAACAAGTGATCGGGTTGTTGTGCGCGTTTATGTCACAAGCTTCAAATCAATCAGAATAGATATTTTGACATGCACACACCACGGCACAAATATAGTTTCCAGCTGTTTGCACATAATAACTCCATTCGCCGGATCCGCCATTTTTGTCCGATAAAGCAGTCAGGAGAGTTAGTAGAGGATTTGAACTTTAGAAGCGGAGTGTACTGACGTTTTTCCGCGATTAAAAGAAGATTACTTCTTAAGTTCATTCATGTTTATTCTATAAAAATGAACTAGCAGCTTTAACTGATGCTCTACAGCGATCTGTCAGACACATTAAAGAGCCACAAAACGGTATTTATTGTTTACATTTCTTGACAAAATTGCCAAATTTGAAAGTTGAGACTTTGTTTCACATCTAAAGTAACCTGTTTCACATCTAAAGTAACCTGTTCTGTCCTATCTGTCGGCGCGCTTTCTGCTCCCCGATGTCAGCGTGCTCTCTGCTCCGCGATGTATTTTTCACTGAGTGAGAACAGTGTGGTGTGAGAGAGCGGTGTAGCTTGTTGGGCATAGCAACAGTAACTAAAGGGGCGGGTCTTTGCGAACGGTCAATTTGGAGGCAATGAACATATTAACCGTTGTGCCGTGCTGCTTATATTTATCACGCAGTAAAAATTAAAACTTAAACGTAGCCCATGCCTGCAATGTATATCGAAATATCGGAAATGTGTTTAAAAATCATATCACCGTTATTGAAAAAAATTATATTGCGATACATATTGATATCGAATTATTGTCCAGCCCTATATTTAATATTACTGTATTTTGTTTTGACACTTTCAACTTAAGGGTTACAGATGGCTTATTTAAGAATGTGGAGAAAACGTAAACCAGACATCAATGAACTTCTCCAGTCTGACGATGACAATGCGGTGACAATCGACAACGCAGTGACGACAAAAGATAGAGAGGAAACAACCAATGATGATGGTGGAAGCAATACTGATGACCACAGCACCAGTGTGACCACTGATTGTTCAGATTGTGACACTGACATCGGAATGTGTGACTCAGATGTGGAGATTTTGAATCCCGAACCAGAGGTCCAAGTTAGAAACCTAGGCGATGACTTGCGAGAGTGGAGTACAAGACACCAAATTACTAATAGGTCCCTAAATGAATTATTGTATGGAGTTAAAAGAGTCTCAATAAAGATAAATGCACACACTACATTCACATATGCACACACAGGATTCATACATGCACACACATGATTCATAAATACACACACAGGATACACAAATGCGCACAAAATTCACAAATGCACACACAAAATTTAAAAAGCACAGAAGATTCACAAATGCATACAAAATTCACAAATTCACACAAAATTCATAAATACACACACAATTCATAAATACAAACAAAATTTACAAATGCACTCAAGATTCAGAAATGCACAGGGCAAGATTCAGACGTGTATTTCTGATGCACACACAAATATAGATTGATTTACAAACTGCTTGCGGTCTGTGAACTTCACTGCATTTGTGTGTGAATTTTGAGACTCCCTTGACTTGGCTCGACACACAAATGCCTTTTTTTAAACAGGGAATGATCAGCAACCAATCAGATATCTCCCTTGGTTTAGCCAATCACAAGAACGCACCCCGCGTGGGGTATTGTTTACTTATAAGCCAATCACATGAATGCGTTCACACAGCGCGATATGCATGTGGCGCGGGCGCGAGCGCGGTGGAGTTCTGTCTGTCTGTCAGTCGGTTGAGACCTCAACATGGCTTCTGGCAACGACAGGGGAGCGGTAAGTATAACCAAAGTCCTTATCTAAATTGTCTCTGGTATAACTTAACGTGTTTAGCTAGTCATCTCCTTGTTATGAGATGTTGTTTAATTGTTAATGTTAACCGGTTTAATTGCGCAACTATCAACATAAGCTAGCGAGCTAGGCTAGCGCGTCTGCATGCTAATAGGTTCAGGGCAGGCTAGTATCTTTCCATATAACGTTAGTTAAAATTCTTATGAATTAAGTGACTGTTTGACAGGGTCTGTCGCCCCAAGCCGAGGTAGCAGCTCGGGCTTTTGTGCAGTTATTGGCCCGAGAGCTGTCCTCGGCCCCAAACGCACCGAGAGAGAGTAACGTTACAGCAGTCAGGGCTGGAGGCAGTGCTGCTCCTCTGCCGGTTAGCGATGCTAGGGTGAAACAGGCTATGAGAAGGTGATACATTTAACTTATTATTCTAAGTCTTTTTGGGGGTTGGGGGGTGCTTAATTGGCATGATAGCTTAATTGGCATGAATGTTTAGGTGAAGAATGTTGCTAAAGCAGAAATTGACATAAAAATTGACATTTGATGTTTTTGGTACATAGATAAAGCGTCATGTATTGTCTATTAAGTGACACATGTTCAATTTACTAACTGAGTAATATTCTTCTGACACATTTAATATTGGTGTCTGGAACAGTAATGAATAGCGTTAGTGTATTTTATACTTTTATTGAGACATTGTTTAAATTATTGAAAGTGTAAAAAAATAAAAAATAAAATCTGGTTTCCCTGCAAATCTTTTTGTCTTTCCCACATCAGGCAGTTCCCGAGTATGTTTAACACTGATCAGCCAAGAGGAAAACGACGATTTTCGACCCCTGCCCCTTGCATTGTAAAAAGGACAGACTTTCATATGTATGTCCTTTCGGAACCCAGTCAGTTCACACCAAAGGGCTCAGAAGAGCTAGAACTTGCCCATGCTGGCCTTGGGAAGAGGATGTTAAGCATACCATACCACTTGAAACATGATGAGGTAATCATATTGTATATAATATTGTAGAATGGGTAATGATTAAAAATGTTATAATTTGCAGAATCGTGAATAATTTCTTTTTTTTTTTTTTTTAAGATTGTAGCTCTACTTGAGGAGGAATATCCTAAACTAAAGACCTTACAAGGAGGTTGGATGTTTTTCAAGTCTACAGGTAGAATTTTTCTAAATCTCCAATTACAAAAAATTTAGTTAATGTTTTTCCAATTCAAAACCTCAGACATGTCATGTGATGTCCGGCGATGAATTACCATTCACACCACTATTCATGTTGTAGAGGACAGTACTGTGACTTGTTTGCCTGACAAAATATAACTTTTAATATTAATGATTGTGAGACTGCAAGGTTTTAAAGGACTCTTACTACTTTCCATTTTAAAATAGGTGGTAGCGGACGTCGCAAGCTGTCCATAATTCCAACTGATGCTGAGGGTTACTCCACAAGGCTTCTTAAATCAGCATCTAACAATGGGAAAAACGTAGTATTTGTAGTTCCACTACAGGAGAAGCTTTCTACTGAACCACTTTCCTATGATTCAGTTGAGTTTGCCAAGATGCCACAGTCAAAGTGCATTACATGTGGCAGTCAAATGCCTTTGCAGCTGTTGCCGTTGCATGTGGAGGGATGCAATGGCACATTGACTGTAAGCTGTATTACAACATGTCTCTCATTTCTCTTTTTTAGTTTGTTCAAATGACTGTTTCAAAGTATTAAGTATTTGTTTATTATATATTTTTATAAATGTATTTTATTTATTTAGGAGAGTGAATCTGGGACATGTCTTGATGAAGACTGTTCAGTTCTTGAGCAGCCAGTCCCATCTACCATAGGCATGGATGAATCATTGGCGGTAATAGATGTTGTCTTTTCTGTTGCTTTGGAATTTAGTAAGAAAGCATTGTTTTTATTCATCACATAAAGTAAGCAAGCAGAGGTTTTAGTACAGAACAATGTAATGCTTGCAGATATATAAATGGATTGGGCATCTCTCAAACTTAATTATTTTTTTATTACTCTGACATGTATGTAAAAAAATACATAGAGAGTGAATATAACATATCTGTAAGATGCAGAAAACATGACACTATTCTTATAATAATTTCATGTCTGAAAAGTATTGACTTTTTTTTGCAGGTCTGCCCAATCTGTCTTGCATCGTACCCAGCTGATGTTCTCCCATTTCATGCAAGCACATGTGGTGACAGGTAGGAAGTTTATGTCTGATAGATTCAGGTAACATAGTCAGACATTATCAGAATGTAATGACATGTTCTAAGTATGAAGAAGGACATGTGTAAAGAGTGTCATTTCATTAGAGTATTACGTTAATAATTATCAGAGGAACACCTTTCTGCATAAATGGGGAAGGGGAAAGAAACAAACATGACGTGTTGAAGTGTTTCTGGAGCTACTGGTTTACCACATTTTTTTATTCATATTAATTCTGTAGCACATTTAGTTAACCTACTTTTGTATATTAACTCCATGTCTTAATTTTAATATAAACATTTGGCACCACTGACCAACTAGATGGTAAATGATTAAAATAATCACCACTCATGATTTGGCTGTTTCCCATTCTTCCAAGCAATGGTTTTTATCATAATTTATTTGGTCTGTTCTAAGAATGAACTGTGCTCAACCCAGCGTAGCAGCCAGTCCCCCAAGGGGAGAAGAATTGCCAGGACCCTCAAGGAGAGAAGAATTGCCAGGACCCTCAGTTCCACAATCGTCAGCAGGTAATTTATGCACAATTTCTGCTATAGTGTTGCATTGTTGAAAATAAATGTTGTCAAAATAACTTTAGTCAAGTGATTTAAAAAAAGGAATATTGATTTCCAGTACTTCCCCATGACATATTACATTAACCTGCAGGGATTTCAAAATGTCACTGCTGAAACAAAGTTATTCTTGCTTTGGAAATAAGGCCCTTTGCATCAAACAACTTTTTTTTTTGAAAATTACAGCTTCAACCTGGGCCACTGAAGTCGACCCCCAAAAAGCATGCCAGTTGTTCAGAGAAGATTTACTGAACCGTTACTCTGAATGTCCACGCCTTTCTCTATCACTTGACATGTTTGATCCAGAAGAAGAACAGGACAGTGCATTCATTTCATTCTATAAGCGGAATAATGTGAACTGGGCAGCTCCATTCAAGTGCAGGCTGAGAGGTATTAATAAAGCATGTAACTTTCCATTATAGGTAGTTATTCACTGAATTGATTTGAGTCCATGTCCCTTAACCCCCCTGTATTTATTGTTGTAGAAACTCCGAAAATTTTAGCACAATAGCCATGCTCTGTTTACTTGACATAATCTGGTCGATTGTCCTTTTCATCTCAAATATTATTTTCCCCCAAGGAGATGCAGCAGTGGGTGATGGTGTCAACAGACATGTTTTGTCAATGGCTATGCAGAAATTGAGAACTGGCTTCAGAATACATTTAGGTTTGTATATATGAGTGTGTGTGTGTGTCATCTATGTTTTCATGTTAAAACTTTTTTAATTGCAGTACTTTTTGTAGCCTATTCATTGGACACTGTCATCAAATTAGGGAATGGTATGGGCTTTATGCACAGCTGCACTACTTCCTGAACTTCAGGCAGCTCCTTTGTTTCCTGTCTGCCATTATTGGACAAACTGATTAATCCAGGTGTGCCTGACCAACAACAATAATCAGACACACCTGGATTAATCAGCTTGTCCAATAATGGCAGACAGGAAACAAAGGAGCTGCCTGAAGTTCAGGAAGTAGTGCAGCTGTGCATAAAGCCAATTGACTTGTAAACTCTACTTTAAATAAACTTTGTTATAACTTAATCTAAATGAACCTCCAAAGACACATTTGGGTCTAACTGTGATCAAGCATGTTTTCAAACATAATGCTCAATGTTTCTTGGCCTTTTCATTTTTTATTTTAAGGCTCTGCTGCTCCTACAACCCTTTTTGAGGGGGAAAAAGAACATCGGGTTCCCTCTGCAGCTGCTATCCTGCGGGAAAGCAACCTATTTGAGATGGCAGGTCGTATGATCGGCCATTCTTTCCTGCATGGTGGGTCCAGCTTCTCTGGACTCAGTTTGCCTGTGGTGACCCTATTGACTAGTGAGAGCATCGACACTGCAGCATCAGCTCTGACACTGGAGGACTGTCCTGATATTGACCATCGTGAAACAATTGGTTTGGTGAGTAACTTGGTTACACATTGCACATTTGTACGAATTACTACATTTTTGTTCATGTCACACACGTGTCTGTGCCGAGACATTTTGTAATCTGTGATTTCCAAAGCTTTTGGTGTCTGTTATTTACTCCAAATGTTAGTTATTTTTATTGTACCTTTTGCCTTTTTGTGGATTGCCTGGTGACAACTTTTCATGTAATTAAATTATTTTACCTTTTGTGAATGTGTACCTGCTTTAGCTGAAGAATGCTGAACTTACTGCTGAACTTACTGCAGAAGAAAACACCAAAGTGACTGATCTTTGCCTGTCCTGGGATCTTCCATTTCCAACATCCACCAATCGTGTATGGCTGTTCCAGGAATTGCTTTCACATGCAGTAATTATTTTTATAAATTACCTTGTTCGTATTTATATTGGAGGTTGGCCTTGTAACTCGTTACATCTTTGCCTACGGTCTCTTTCCTATAAAATAGTGCCTCTGTGTAAATGTAACCTTCTGTCCTGTCAATTCTGTCTGCAGGTACTTCACCGTGTTAAACAGCCAATTAAACAAATACGGAAAGGCCTTAAACAAACAGGAATCTGGCCACTTCTTTCAGATAGGCCAGATGTCCACCCCTTACTTTTCCCAAGGGAGTCAAGTGAGGAGCTTAACCCACAGGTAAACACGATTCACACTACACGATTTTAAGCCCGATTTGCTGCTCGGCGACTGTCAGGCTGTGATCGGGAGAAAATCAGTGATCGATCGGCGGTCGCCAGGTGTTATGTGTGAACTACTCAACTCATCAAAACGGTGCCCCGACACCAGCCAGATCTAGCATGAGAAATATCTGTAGAAGTTGGCCGACTCGACATCCAGCCAATTTACCCATTTATTATTCAGCCATTTATGATTTTATTTTTGCAAAGACTGTGTGTAGTTTTGTTTGGTGTCACAGGGGTGTGTACATCTAAAATTAATGGTTTATTTTAGTCATATGTTAAAGTTGTGTTACTTATTTGACGGAAATAGATTGTTCATTCATAAAAAGATCACTACAATTTTGAGATCACTTTGCAACATTTAATTAAAGTTTCAATCCTGACATGAAATGTGTTTATTTGATCCCTTGTAGACCGTGATCCAGAGCAGAGTAGGTGCAAAGTCATCAACTTCTTGCACTCCGTCCCTCTTTTGAAATGGAATCACTAAAGAGTAATTCCTGCTAGTTTATGCACCATTAACGTTATAAAGTTTGATTATTCTACTTGATTGTCAGGCACCAACTTCACCTGTCAATAAATACTTTGGAGTTGGTTTGGTTTTCTTTAGCCTGTGTTTTTTTAAGTTGCACTAGTTCTTTGATTTTCATATTCTTAATCTAGCTGCTAGTGTACTTTTGTGATGTCATCTGCAGTGCAATGAGCTTGGATCATATAAAGATCATCTCTTTGAGAGCTGTGGCAGCTTTCTTGGCCTCTCAAGTTCATTAAGCTCAGACTTCCATAGACATTTAGTTGTAATTATTGAACAGTTTATACTGCTAGTACATGTTTAATACATTCAGATGTTTAGGTAGATGCCAGTTTCTCCAATGTTACTGTTGCCCTTTTGTGGTAATGTTCTAACAATGTTGGTTTTGTAAAGCCGATTTGTCTAAATTTGTTACCCCTTTACAGTGATGTGTTGTAAATACAACTGTACTGCTACATTTGATAAATTTACACAAGATTTCACAGAATTTTATGTTCCCTTGAACAACATTAAAGGTGTTAAACAAGCATTTTTATGGTCTTATTCTTTGTGTAGCCATTTGAAATGGCCTTCTCACTCAATATTGGACCAATTCTAAAAATGTTTTCACCAGTTACAGGGACAAGATTTAAAAAATACAGGAATTTCTTTAAAGCAATAAATCAGCTCTTTATTAAAATGTCTTATTTACAAATAGCATTCAAAGCGCAAGTAAAAAAATACTATTAAGTCAACACTCCAATTCCACCTCAAAGGGCCTGAATCCATGCCCCAATTGTCTCGCAGCTGTTCTGGCAGCACAAGGGGGACCAAAAGAATATATATGGAAGGTTGGTTTTGATGTTGTTGCTGAAAGGTACCCATTAAACAAATTCCAATAATCATTTGTCTGAAAAGGCAAGAGAGCCAGAAGCTCTTATCTTGCCTCAATTAAGTTCTCAAGGTATTGGACAGTGTTGAGGTATATATCCGCCCCGAAACAGTCCGATTGCTGCAATGGATCCATGTTGTCTCGCAGTGCTATAATTTCCAGATCCAAAAGAGGACTGTCCAGTTCAGGGATATTGACTCCGGAATGAGGCTCATTTGTGTAGCCACTCTCCTCCCATTGAATCTCTGGGATGAGTATTCCCTGACAAAGACATTCGTGTATAAAAATTAGGCATATTAAATGTTATTGAACAAATTTACACTTGTGCACTGTGCCCATATCACTACTTATTACAAAACAGGTAATCATTTCAGACAATATAAAAAAATAGATTCTATTTTATGTAAATAAATGAATCATTGATTGTGTTAAAATGTGAAGGTAATTACATATTCAAGACCAAGAAAAGACCTGGACCCTGTTTCAGAAAGCGGGTTTAGTGAAAACCGAGTATGTTCAGCCTGAGATGAGTGGAAACTCTGGGTTTTCAGTTTCAGAGAACGAGATAAGATAAACTCTAGATCAGTAACCCTGGCAACTTACACTGTGAACAAACGCTGAGTTTTCCTCATTCATAATGTCGCTATCAAAGCACATATTTGAACACATTTACATCTTTAGAAACATTGAAATTAGATTATTTTTTTTTTTTTACCCAAACATGATCTTGAACATGACCGCTTGATGATTAATCTGTCATCGATGACGGAGAGAATCTCCAGACATCGTGGATTTCTCTTCAGCACAGAATAAAATCTATAGGCTACACTGTCCTTTATAACACTGTGACTATGTGGACATGAAGGCAGCTGTCAGGTTGGCAACAGTTGCACTGAAACACTTACTGTGAACTACATCAGGCCTACTGTAGTAGCCTAATCACTAAAATAATCTGTATAAAATCAATCAATGAACAAATCTTTCATATGGTAGTTGCACTGATTGGAACATCTATATGGTAGTTATGTTGGATAGGCTATGATGTGAATATTTCTGAGTGAGGATGACTGTGGTGCAGCTGAAACAAAGAAATGTAGTTTAAAAGTGAGTTTTTCCATTATTATCTGCTGATAGTCTGAATGTGTTTAACATAATTTCATTAAACACGAAATAAACTGAGCTTATACCTGAGCTCTAAGTTCGTTAAGCCTGCTTTCTGAAACAGGGCCCTGGCTATGCTCAGATTCTTGTCACTTCACTAGAGATACACACAAACAATCCTATTCTTGCTTGCACCAAGCCATGGCTTTTTGAATCCCAAGAAAGGGACTTCAGTTAATAAGGGTCAAGAGTCAGAATAACCTTCATTTTTTGGCATTTGACTTTTTAATTGATTTAGGATCAACATTACTAATACATTATTTACCTCAGAATCAGAATCTGCAACGGGGTTAAGGGCCTGGCCCACCTGCCACAACTGATTTGGTGTCAGGTTCTGCTCAGTCCTGATGGGATGGTTGTCCCACGCATCACAGAAGACATCTAGGCTTGCCTGAATGCGCGGTAGGAAAACATAGTGGCAGCAGAATATGTGTAGGACGTTGCTGATGTCAAGTAGGTGTTCGTCCTCAAGAGAGTGCAGGATCTTGTAATACACTCCTGTAACACTCATGAACAAATCACGCCAGAGGCGCTCAATCCTGTATTTAAAAAAAGAAGAAGAATTTTTTCATAACGTGTCCTTTAAGATCCTTTGAATAACTTAAAGGGCACCTATTATGGAATTTTGAAATTTACCTTTCATGTAGTGTGTAACATAGATCTAAGTGAACAAAAACATCCTGCAAAGTTTGAAATATAAAAGTGCACCGTATATAAAGTTATTGTCTTTCAAAAGTAAGAGTCGACTCTGAGTCATTTTTATGAATCGTTAGAAGACCGAAGCTTTTTCTCTGACTAGATGACGTCAACTTGTCAAGTTATTTGAATACGATACGCCCACTTATTGCTCTCCAAGGCCAGGGGAAAATATCATGGCGACGAGACGCTGTGTTCTGAACTTTTTTCATCTGCCCAAGGAGGAGCATTTGAAGACTAAGTGGCTACAATTCATATATACAACTATACCACAGAAGTATAGTCCGAGCCTTGTGCTTTGTTCGCGTCATTTTGAAGACGATTGCTTTTTAAATGCAATCAAACTTGGATTCGCGAGCTGGCTGATATTTAAGGAAGGTTCATTTCTAAGTGTATTTGCATCAGCTTCCTCCTCCGTATCACAACCTGTAAGTGTTATTAATAATTTTTGCTTTTATATTTTATGTAGCATGCTTAATAATTATTTTGTTTGTTGTGTAAGCACCGTTTAGCTTCTAGGTCTTCAATGACAATTGTATTGAGATATGTGAAGTGTTTGTCGTTGTTTTCGGAGTTGTCTAAAGAATAGAGTAATACCTCGTAGTAACGTAACTGCATTTTTTTTGTGTAAAAACGTTATGTTTATGCATCGGGCTAACGCAAACAAAGACTGATTGTGCTTTTACAATATGAACTCTGGGCTATGCTCGCTAACGTAACATTAAATTCTTTATCTTATTTTTCGTTTTTTACTACAAACTATAAAGCAGTGGACTATAATCATTATTATAATACAATTTAATTGATAAAAGCATCATTGCACTCCGTGTTAAAAATAAGTTTTATCTCTGTAAACACTGCTGGGTCATCTGACCAATCAACGCAGATTAGCGTCGCGCAAAGGAGGGGTTTGAAAAACGAGTCGTTGAACGAATCATTTGGGAGTCGGTGAGCAAATCAGGTAAAAATAAATGCATATTATACGAAAACAAAAGTGTTTTTTGTCATTGCATGCATGTAAAACTGTTGTTGGGGACTCCCACAACAACATTAGGAACATTTTAAATGTCATAATAGGTGCCCTTTAACTTTTCCCCAGCCATTGAATAAATGGCCATGTTTCAAATTGATTATTGTATACATTTTAAAGGGATAGTTCACCCAAAAATGAAAATTCTGTCATAATTTACTCACCCTCAAGTTGTTTCAAACCTGTTTGAGTTTCTTTCTTCTGTTGAACACAAAAGATATTTTGAAGAATGTTTGTGAACAGACAGTTGATGGACCCCATTGACTTCTATAGTATCTTTTTTTCCTACTATGGAAGTCAATGGGGTCCAGCAACTGTCTGTTCACAAACATTCTTCAAAATATCTTCTTTTGCGTTCTACAGTCGCCATTCATCATGTTTACTGTGACGAGCAGGAACGAGACTGACGGCCGCGGGAGAACGGCGCGAGCCCGGTGGCGTGATTACTGATGAGCGACACCTGTGAGACGCACCGGTCTCGTATCTCTCACGGAGGAGCGGGAATTTTCTTAGCAATGTTAAAACGCACATCAACCGATCACTTGTTTTGCGTTCATGTAAGCACACACAGATTCACCAATCGGAATGAATTGTTAGATTGAAACAAAAGGTGTGCATGTAAACTATGAATGCAACTGCAGAAAGCAAAAGCCGAATCCCGGACATTTTGGACGATCTCGACGGCCGGACATGTCCGGGAAAAAGAGGATGGTAACCGCTACTACTCAGCTTTCTCCACAGAATAAGAAACTGTTAGCTTAGCTTCCAAATAAAAAATGGCTGACACTATATGTACATTCTGTGAGTGAGATCCTCTATGGCCGGGTTGAAAACATGCGGAACAGCGCCTTCTACTAGATAAATGATGAGCTAGTGCTAGTGTTTGTAGTCTTACCCTTATTCAAAGAAATTGGACTTCTTGCTTTTTATGACGCGAAATGACGATTTTTGCGTCATAAAAAGCAGGAAGTGGAACACTTAAATCCTTATTTCTCCCATCTCAGGGGAAAATAAGGGAATAAACCATGACCATTCGAAAATGTGACTGGGTTTCTAAAGATACAAAGTCTAATGCAAATGGGTGAAGTGTTCCTTTAATACTATAAATTAAATTCTAAGAGTTTTTTTTTTTTTTTTATGTTTGCGATCATGGCCAGTAGATTTTTTTGGTGAGGATATTGTCTGTTCTTACAATTGCTTATGCTAGGCATCTTAATAAATACTTTAGGCTTCCAAAATTAAGTTTAACTCACCGCTGATTGTGTACGCTTTTCCCCGCAATGAAGCTGTTAATGTCAGTTCCACGAACTGAGAACATTAATTCCGCTATCCCCACATTTTCTCCTCCGTGATCTCCTCTCACTCTGAAAATAAAACATGAATTTTAGATCTTATCAAGGACACAATAATGCAGAAGTGCCAACAAATAGTACGTGAATCCTTTAGATTTCCCTGCATTTTTGCATAATATTGTAATAAAATATGGTCTGACAGGTCTATGTACTGTATGTAGTATAATTGATCTGTGGGTATAATGAGAAATACAAGTCACTTCAATTGTTTTTCTTTACTAAACCGGTAAACAAGCAAGAATACTGGGCCCTGTTTCAGAAAGCAGGCTTAAAAAACTGAGCCTGATATGTGAAACTCTGAGTTCCAGAACAGCTGATCAAAATTAGTTCAGTCAACTCCAAGTATGTTTGTGTATACTCTAAGTAAGTATGTGTGAGGTTAGTTACAGCATACTGTAGTTGATTCATGTTAGAGACAACAATTTAAAAGTAGCCCATGTCATGTGAAAGAGTAAGACCATTGAGAATTCTGTAATATCATCTTTAACAATTGTACATAGATGTGCTAATGAGCTTATACAAGTTTCAGATGCAATTTAGTGATTTGGAGGGGTTTTTGATGCTAATTATGTCCACTTGTAGGTCCAAGCATGTGTTCAGACTATGCTACTTTGAACCAACTGCAAAGCACTACTATATCTGCAATAATAAGTTTGAGTTTTTTTTTATCTGATGGAGCCGTTTGAGGGAAGCCTCAAATTGACACAATTACAATAATAATTACAATTAAATAACATCACTACCTCAGAGGAAACCCATGCTCATTCACAGCTTCATTGAAGAATGCCAGGTGGGTATCAGATCGGTTGTTGTCTGCTACCTTAAGGTACATCATCTACACATACAGGAACAAATAGAATAATACATCAATACTGTCAAGAATTAATTTCCCCCTGTAAAGTTCTGAAGGGGTAAAAACAATGTCAAAATGAAAGGTGGACAGTAAGAACTATTGAATCATTCAATTTACAACGGGATCTCATGACATGAGAAATCAAGAGTTAATTATAGTTCAGTTCATAATAAAGAGTTCAGCACTGATAAAACTGCATTGGCATGAGGAATAGTTCGCTGAATGGGACAGATGAAAACTTGACAGGAAAATTGATAAAGGTTAAAAGTACACCCTCAAAGTTAACATAGAATAATACGTAATAGGTTCAATATGACTTTGCAAAGCAACGTTCATGTAATTGACTTTCCTGAAACCATTCAAGTGAAAAGTCTATTAAGATCAACGGGATTTATTTTTTATTTTTTTCATGAACATCCAAGAGACCATAAGGACATTTGCTACATGTATTCATGTAAATAGCCTAATGCAAACAATCAATCTTTAATTTTCAAAGATTAGTGTAACCCAGGTTACCAATAAGTGTTAGCAGGGACAGAATAAACTTCAAGTTAAATGAAAGATTTTGACACAGCACATATAAGTTGTAAAAGGATTTATTAATGATATAAAAGTGAAAAACATAAATATGAATATTATAAAATTGTTCAATAAGTTTTTTTTTATTTTTATTTTTTTTATTATTTTTTTATTGCTTAAAGAACATACAAAATACCAAACAAACCTCAGACGACAATCTTATTACATTTCCAATAAGTCCAAATAGCAGCAAACAGAATATCTAACACCATAACCTTAAAGAAACAAAGAACAAAAATGAATCATAAAAATAAAAAATAAAATAAAATAATATTACACAAGGGGGCTTTCATCAAAAAATACCTTCAGAAGATTATATAATTTAAGGGCTTTTTTGTTCTGCACAAGTCTTAAAGATTTGAAGAAGATCATTAAATCTTTATGGAAAAGTAAGAAAGTGGGAGGGTTCTTAAAGAATCTGCATTTGTGTATGAAATAATTGGCCAACATCACAATATTGTTCACCAAAAGTTCGTGATCATAATTAAAAGAAAAAGACAAATATTTTATAGTTTTAAAATCAAAGTCAGGTATTACATATTTCAAACTTAACCAAACATAAAGGTCATCCCAGAATTTTTTTGAGAATTTGCATAAATAAAATAAATGTTCCAACGACTCTATGTCTGCTTCACAAAAGGTGCACTCATTACAATCCAGATTAAATCTGTGCCTGAGGAACTCATTACAAGGATATATATCATTAATAATTTTAAACTGAACCTCTTTTACCTTTGGAAATAGTGGGAAAGTGTGAAATCTTGTTCTAATTTGGCCCACTTTGTCTTTAGGGAAATCAAATACAAGAGGTCTCTTTCTAACTTTACAAGGGAAAGTCTCTATATTTACCAATGTTCTTAAAACTTTAATCTTACAGCCCTCCTCTGTAAAATTAAGACCAGAAATGGTTAAACTCTTTAATCTTGGAATCACAGGTGAGTAACACAATGCACCTTTAACCAGCTGAACCAACCCATCAGGAACAGCTTTTAACAAAGCCACATATAATTTCCGAGTACAAATAATATTAAATTTTTCACAAAAAGTGTCATAACTAAGGAAATTTCCTTCCCCATCCATAATGTGTACAATGGACCAGACACCTTTATCCATCCAGTCCTGAAAGAACACAGATTTCCTATTAATAAGGATACACTTATTATTCCACAAAGAACAACTATGTGGGGAAAAATTGTGTTTGTATAACAGTTTCCAATACAATAATACCTGACTATGAAAAGATGACAATTTACACTTTAGTTTTGATGGCTCAAAGTCACACTTTAAAAGAAAATCAATGCCCCCAAAAGAATCAAAGATTTTTGAAGAAAAACTAGACCAAACAGAATGTTTGTTCCTAAGGAAAGCTTGGAGCCACCTCAATTTAAGAGTGCCATTCATAACATCAAAATCAATAATATTCAAACCTCCCTCACTGATTGGCTTCACTACATCTGATTTTCTTATGTAATGGTGTTTGTTTTTCCAAAGAAATTTATACTGAATTTGATTAATATCCTTTATCCACCTGTCAGAGATGCCTAAAGAATATGCTGGATAAATCAGCCTAGAAAGTACCTCGGTTTTCTGTAATAAAATTCTGCCAAAAATGGAAATATCCCTTTGTAACCACACATTTAACATATTTCGACTTTTTGTTATATTCTCAGCCAAATTAATTTTTTCTCTAGTTTTAGAGTCTTTAGTAATAACAATACCTAAATATTTTACCTCATTTTTTAATGGAATATTAAACAATTGAGATTCAGTCCGATTATGCACCGCCATCAGCTCACACTTTTTTAAATTTAATTTTAAACCAGAAGCTTTGGAAAAATGTGACACTAAATTAATGGCAACTGGGATCTGCTCTGCATCCCTAAGAAACAGAGTAGTATCATCTGCTAGTTGACTTATTAATAGCTGACTCCCCAAAACATTCAAGGGCCTAATATCTTTATTATTTTTCACATAAATGGCCAAAAGTTCAGCTATTAAAATAAACAAATACGGACTTGTCGGATCTCCTTGTCTAATACCTCTGTTGATGTTAAAACGCTTAGAAGTCCCACATGGAAGCGATACTGAACTATTAATATCTGTATACAACATCTCTATCAATTTAACAAATTTGTAACCAAATCCAAAAACCTTCAGTGCATGTAAAATGAATTTATGTTCTACAGTATCGAATGCCTTGTAGAAATCAAGAAACAAGACAAACCCATCATCCTTAATCAAATGTGCATAATCAATTACATCCAAAATAAGTCTAATATTGTTGTGTATTAACCTTCCCTTAATAAAACCAGATTGGGTTTCACTTATAACTTGACTCAACCTCATTTTTAGCCTGTTTGCAATAGCAGATGTAAGAATTTTATAATCAACATTGAGTAGGGTAATCGGTCTCAGATTATCAATAATTCTTTTGTCTTTGCCTGACTTTGGGATAAGGATGATCAACCCCTGTTTCATAGTTGGAAGTAAAGAGTTAGATTCAAAACATTCCTTTAAAGCTTGAAACAACAGATCTTTTATATCTTCCCAGAAAAATTTGTAAAAATTTGTAGTCAGACCATCCTGACCAGGAGATTTACCTAAAGGCATTTTTTTAATAGCAGAATCGATTTCCTCCAATCTCAGGTCTACATCACAGCTTTCTTTAAATTCAATATCAATCTGTGGAATAAAATCTTTTATCTTTTCTAAAAATTCTTGACCATTTTTGTCAGAATATGAAGAAGAATAAATATCACTGTAAAATGAGTATACTTCCTCGGATATTAATTTGGGGTCTGTGATTACCTTATCATTAATAATCAAACTATGAACAGCATTGTTTTTCTGTCTCCTCTTTTCTAGCTGACAAAAATATGCTGTATTCTTCTCTCCTTCCCCCAACCATTTTGCACGAGACCTTACAAAAGCTCCTTGTGCTTTCATTAAATACAAATGATCTAATTTAGCTTGAAGAGAGAGTAATTTATCAACATCTTCTTGAGTCATTTCCTGTGTATTACAACAGGTATTCATTTCTTGAATTAAACTAAACTCACTTTGCTTCTGTTCTTTGTTTTTTTGTTTACCAAACCGAATCGAAACTTCCCTTGTTTTGAATTTAAAATACTCCCATTTATTCCCATTAGAAGTTAAGGTGAGGTCATCTTTAATCTCAATAATCAAATTTCTTATTTGACTACAATAATATTTATCCTTTAAAAGATCTGCATTAAACTTCCAGTAGACTTTTCTAAAGGTATGTTTTATTGTTGGCGACAAAATTAACGAAATAAGACAATGATCTGTCAGTGGTGCGGCAGAAATTAGAACATTAGTGGCAAACTCAGAATGTTCCTCAGTAATAAGCCAAAAGTCTATCCGTGACTTAGAGGATCCATTAGGTTTGACCCAGGAAAACTGAGACTCATTAGGATGCTTTAACCTCCAGATGTCATTAAGGGAATTTAACTGGCAAAACTCCTGAATAATGGTATTCAAATGGTGGCTTGTATAACTAGAAGGAGATCTGTCCAGCCACTCATCTGGTGCTAGATTAAAATCACCTCCAATTAGTACACAATTCGTATGAAATTTCGATTTAAGCTGTGTGACAACATCTGTAATTTTAGAAAATAAAATCTTGTTTTGCCCACTGCTATTATAACCATAAACATTAACTAAAATAAGAAAAGTACCTTCACTATTAACCACAGCAGCAAGCCAATGACCGTGAGCATCAGACTGAGAAGTCACAATCTTCCCAGGGCAATTGTTAACGCAAATGGCGACACCTGCTGATCGATTGGAGCCATGACTAAACAAAATTGTCTCTCCCCACTGCATCTTCCAAAAAGCAGCATCTTCTTCAGTAGAGTGAGTCTCTTGTAGAAAAACAAAATGTGACTTCTGCCCCTTGCAAAAAAGAAAAATACCTTTGCGTTTTACTTTGTCCTTTAGTCCCCTTGCATTTAACGAACAAAAAGATAGACGAGATTTCAATGAGAACATACGCCCACTGGAACTCACAGTGAACGGATCGAAAGTGTCAATAAGCTATCGACAATGGGATCGGAAAAATAAAAGTGTAACACTTACAAAAAAAGTCTCTGAAAAAACAACACATTTCCCATATTCCAAGTCTTCATCATCAGGCAAAAATTTGCTTTCCTTCAATGAAAGCAAAGGGACCACGAAAGTATGCCACTTTCCCTTCAGCTCGCGCTTGCTTAATGCGTGGCCAAAGTATTCCCCTAGCCTCTCTGTCTTCTTTGTTTAAGTCCTCAGCGAAATGAATACCTGCCTCCTTGCACACGGCTGACCCCTTTGACAGTGTCCAGATTTGGTCTCTGTAGATTCGCTTTGAAAACTGAATGATAATCTGGCGCGAGCGATTTCCTTCTCTTCTGCCAATACGATGAACCGTGTCAACCGCCTCTTCCATTTCCCAGGGTACACCAGGAGCAATCTTGGCCAGCAGGGTAATCACCTCCTGTCTGATGTTTTCGTTCTGTTTCTCTTGCGAGCCTTTAATGCGTAAATTCCAACGCCTTTTGTAGCGATCCAATTCACCAACCCTTGACCTCAGCTCTTTATTTTCCTTTTTAAGATCAGAAAATTCCAGCTCCAATACAGCTTCCTTCTGCTTGTGAGCTTTCATCTCTTCCTTAACCTCAGAAATGGCGTTGCAATTCTCTTCCATTTTTTTGGACAGCTCCTCCAGCTTTTTCTCCTGCTTGTCAAATCTTTTGCCGAGGGAGTAAATTGCCTCGAGTATATCCGCATTAGAGATATCTTCCACCTGATCAGGCCGCACTTTCTTCATTAAGTGCACTTTGCTGGGAGTAACAGGTAGATTCTCAGCACCGCATTCCTCCAGGACACGCTTGTTAGTTTCAGCACAAACCTCCATCGCGTCATCATAATCATGAACATTTCTGATACCGATCACGGTATTCTCTTCAGAGCTTCGTGCACTACTTGTCATTTTTAGATGATGAAAACATAAACCTTTAACAAAAAGTTTGGGAAAAGTCTGAAAATAAGAAAAAACTTTGAGACGGTTAAACTATGCTGCTATCTAGTACGCCATCTTGGCCGGAACCTCCAAATTGTTCAATAAGTATTACCTTCCTTTTGGAAGGCCTCCAATTAGATCGCGCTTTGAGTGACGTCATGTGAGCTTCCGCTATCGCGGGACTTTGGAAAGTAGTGCGTACTAGAGTTTTTTTTTCCTCCTTGAATCTGACGAGAGCAGATGGTTGTTGCTGCTCCGGGAGACTTTAAGCTCTAAATCCAGCGAAAACTGATGATTCAGAGAGAAGCCGTGTATGTGAGATTGACGTTGTGGAACATTGTCATCTGAATTTTCCTGTTGTCCAGATGCACATTGTGTGCGAGTTCCTTGGCCAGGTTTTTATTTTTCTTTGATGTGATTTATTTCCATGTGAATGCTGGAACGTTCGTCTGAGTGCGAGTGAACTGCGAGTCAATCCTGGATTGTGAACCGTCTCAACTCCTCTTTGGATGTCTTACGGTGGAGTTGGACTGGCGAGCCACCCAAGAACGAAATCTTGTTTCCTGTGAAAAGAGAAACTGAACTGAATTGTTCACCTTTGAATGGTAGGACAGAACTGTGCATTTTCTAATCGTTTCATCAGGAAGATGATTCCAGAACTGAACTGAACAGTTCACGGACTGTTTGAACTGAATTAATGAACTGATCGGGTTCATTGCAGAGAAATTTGATTTGGGACAATTTTAATTGTCTTATGTGAAGTGAGAATAATTGTGTGTTTTGTTATGTTATTTTATTTTATTTGAATCTGGGTAAAAATCCTATGGTGAGGATTTATAGTGAATGAAGAAAAGTGAATGAGAGAGTTTACTGGAAATTGATTTCACTAATTATTTTATTTGTGATTCGTAATTTGAGGAGTAAATTCTAAAGTAGAGGAAGGGATAAGATCAACAATTCTGAATTCATTTAAATTTTCATGCATCAAATCTGTTGTTATATTGGTTCACACAAAATACAATTTGTTAACTTACCTGTTGGTCTGAGTGTTCACTGCTGCTGCATCATCTCTCTCCTAGAGCAAATCTAAATCTTCTGAGCCACTGGTCCATTAGTGAGTTTGATCTAGTGAACTTGTCATTGGGTGCAGGTTACATTAGTTTCTCCACTCGTTTTCACATTTCAAAAATACATACATAATTCATGTTGCAAATTATCCTAATGGTCTCTTGGATGTTCAGGGCAAATCTAAAAAATAAGCAACTGGTGAGGCTTAGCATACACATAAAAAGAATCAGGATCAGAAGACCCCACTTTAAAATGCATAACTTAATCAGTATTTTGGAGTAGAGCTATAGGAGTTTGCAAAGACTGGCTGATTCTGACTTTTTCAAATTACTGTGAAAATCTATGACATGAATTAGGAGGTTCCATGTGAGTTCGTATGGAATGGCCCTAGGGGTAAGCTACACTGCTGGATGACAGAAACCATAGAAGTCAAATATATTTGTTTATAAGGAACACCACCTTTTTGCACAGAAAATAAACTGAAACGTATGAGAAGAAAACATTTTCCATACTTAAAAGGGGTCTATCAGTAACATTTTGCAGTTCTTTGTCCTTGACAGGTAAAATTCTTACCTTTCTGGAATAGCCATCTATTCCCCCAAAGATAACAAAGTTGTACCTAGGTTCAAATAAATCAGACAAGTAGTAAGTCCAAAACACACTACATAACATCTCCAACAGCCTATGTCTTACAATACAATATCTCTGGGAATGTAAGCAGAATAAAATCAGTTCATGGCACTCTAATTCAATGAAGTTCACTTCACTGTGATCGATTACTCTGGTTGATGTGATACAATATACACAATGCCAGATACACAACTAGAAACAAAAACGAACTAAACAGATAGATAGTGTACAGACATACCTGATGAGCTTGTGATTGGTGTCAATGTGCACCAGGTACTTCGGGTAAGGAACCGTGTACGTCCTCCTCACCACACATCTCAGACGAGTCATCCTGGAAAGCACACCTACACTGTCCACACGATGCATGGATGCATACACTCTGTCCCATTGCACTCTGTGTCCCTGTGCAAGTAGAGCACCTTTGACTACTCTGCACCCAGCATCTGGCATTGTGCTCTTAATTCCTGTGATCAATGAGTCCAATTCATCATCACTGCAGCCACTGTATAAGGCAGATATATAGAGATTATTGTCAGCCATCCGCCTAAAAAGCGTAGCTCTCGACACACCGAGAAGTCTAGCGATGCATTTTGATGGCAGTCCAAGTTCTAGAAGATGTGTGAGGGTCTCTACTGACGTCGTCAATCGTGGACGCCCACGAAAGCCCTTCTGCAAATCTAGTGTTATAAATGTCTGCTCATTCTCCATGTCCTGTTGGATAACAGTACTTAAATTTGTAAGTGCAGACAATAATTCTTCTCCTACATTCACTGCGTCATCCAGAGCACTTAATAAAACTAAATTCTGATGGCAAACAAAATGTAACCCTTCCATGTCAAGAGGCTGCCTCTCCAAGATGTGTAGCAGTCGGTCATGCAATCTCTGAAGGATTTCTTGCTTCAGTGATTCCTAAGGGATAGAGAGATAAATATATTTAATTTTATTCACTTGCTGTCTGTAAACTTTTTCTTAACTTTCCCCTTAAATGCAGAATCAGAAGCTGTGAATGGAGGCCAACTTCAGCTTCGTCTTATGCCGGTTTCACATACAACATTCAAATTTTTTGTACAACGCAAAATTGGGGCCGAGGACAGCTCCCGGGCCAATAACTGCACAAAAGCCCGAGCTGCTACCTCGGCTTGTGGCGACAGACCCTGTCAAACAGTCACTTAATTCATAAGAATTTTAACTAACGTTATATGGAAAGATACTAGCCTGCCCTGAACCTATTAGCATGCAGACGCGCTAGCCTAGCTCGCTAGCTTATGTTGATAGTTGCGCAATTAAACCGGTTAACATTAACAATTAAACAACATCTCATAACAAGGAGATGACTAGCTAAACACGTTAAGTTATACCAGAGACAATTTAGATAAGGACTTTGGTTATACTTACCGCTCCCCTGTCGTTGCCAGAAGCCATGTTGAGGTCTCAACCAACTGACTGACTGACAGACAGACAGAACTCCACCGCGCTCGCGCCCGCGCCACATGCATATCGCGCTGTGTGAACGCATTCATGTGATTGGCTTATAAGTAAACAATACCCCACGCGGGGTGCGTTCTTGTGATTGGCTAAACCAAGGGAGATATCTGATTGGTTGCTGATCATTCCCTGTTTAAAAAAAGGCATTTGTGTGTCGAGCCAAGTCAAGGGAGTCTCAAAATTCACACACAAATGCAGTGAAGCTCACAGACCGCAAGCAGTTTGTAAATCAATCTATATTTGTGTGTGCATCAGAAATACACGTCTGAATCTTGCCCTGTGCATTTCTGAATCTTGAGTGCATTTGTAAATTTTGTTTGTATTTATGAATTGTGTGTGTATTTATGAATTTTGTGTGAATTTGTGAATTTTGTATGCATTTGTGAATCTTCTGTGCTTTTTAAATTTTGTGTGTGCATTTGTGAATTTTGTGCGCATTTGTGTATCCTGTGTGTGTATTTATGAATCATGTGTGTGCATGTATGAATCCTGTGTGTGCATATGTGAATGTAGTGTGTGCATTTATCTTTATTGAGACTCTTTTAGCTCCATATTATTGCAGATTCTAAGGGATCATGGACATGTACTCCCCAAAGATGCACGCACATTACTAGCCACTCCTCAAGTCATTGACAGCCATTCAAAATGCAATGGCCAGTATATATACACTGTGGCTTGGAGGGGGGCATTTCCCGTGTACTGTGTCAAAATGATGCTTTCAGACAACAACACAGTACGGTCAGTTTGGATGTCAACATTGATGAACTACCAATCTTTAAAAGTAGTAAAGTCCAGTTCTGGCCAATACTGGTGACATTTCGCAATTTCAGTCCATTTTATTGGGGCATTATACAGCGGGGAAAGCAAGCTTGAGCCCCTTGATGAATATCTCCATGACTTTTTGGAGGAGTTCAATAATCTCCAACAGAATGGCCTGGTGTTTCGTGAGAAAAAATATGCCGTAAATGTTCGTACCTTTGTATGTGATGCACCGGCAAGAGCATATTTAAAATGCATTAAAGGTCATACTGCATATGACAGTTGTGAGAGGTGCCAAGTGAAAGGACAGTATGTTGAAAGAAGAGTTGTCTTTAATCAGCTGACATCCACCTTGCGCACAGATGAAGCATTTAGTCAGTTAGAGTATTCCCGCCATCAAAATGGGTCTAGCCCTTTAATAGCTGCTGGGATTCCCTGTGTCAGTGCCTTTGTTTTAGATTATATGCATATGATTTGCTTGGGTGTTGTTAGGCGGCTGTTGGTGTATCTGACTAGAGGCCCAAAACTGTGTAGGATCTCTGTGAGACAGAAAATGGAAATCTCACAAAAACTGAACATGCTACGAGGCCAGATGCCCAGTGAGTTTGCGCGACAGCCCCGTGGCCTTCAGGAGTTGGACAGGTGGAAAGCCACAGAGTTCCGTCAGTTTCTTCTTTACACGGGACCCATAGTACTAAAAAATACTGTCTCCTCACAGCTGTATGATCATTTTGTGACATTTACCGTGGCAGTATCCATCATGCTGGACTCGGATGACAGGACAAGAGCTGCCTATTTGTATTTTTCTGCTGAACTGATGAGGCACTTCGTGTCTAGCTGCCCTGCACTCTATGGAAAAACATTTACGGTGTACAATGTGCATGCCCTGTTACACATCCATGAAGATGTCTCTCGTTTCAGGTGCTCTTTAAATGACATATGTTGCTTTCCATATGAGAACTATTTGCAGCAGATCAAAAGATTGGTCAGGACTGGCCAAAATCCATTAGCGCAGGTGTCCAAACGCCTGGTCGAAATCGAACATGCCCAGGGGAATTCCAGTGCACAGCCTAAAGTGAAGCCCCAAATGTACATTTCATCAAAAAGGAGAGACAGCTGCTTCCTTCTGGAAGATGAGAGCTTTGCTTTTGTTCAAGAGAGGAAGGGAGATGGGACAGTTGTTTGCGATGTGGTAAAACAGAGACACACTGTCAACCTGTTTGAAAAACCATGTCCGTCAAAGCTCTTGAACATTGCTTACATAGGGAATGGCCGTAGATTTAGAAGAAAAGAAGTCAAGGAAAAAGACCTTGGTCGAAAAGTAGCCTGTCTACCTTTCAACAATGGCTCTGTCATGATTCCTCTGCTGCATGGCATTGAACATTCATGATGAAGATTGGTAAGACATAAAGTACGTTGGGTATATACTGTGTATGTATATATAGGGCTGCACGATTTGGGAAAAATGTCATATTGTCAAGAGGTGGACAGTAACAAAGTACATTTACTTGAGTACTGTACTTAAAGGTATAGCGGAGGATTTTCTTCTTCCGGGTGGGTAGTGTATACTATTGGTCCACCTAAGTGTCAATCATTCTGGTGATATGTTTACGTAAGGCCGTTCACACGCTGGCGTGCGCTAAAAGCACATGTTGGGCTTCCCACTGATGCCGCAGTTGCGAAGATTCTACTAGACAGGTAAAGTTTGTCATGCTATTTGGAGAAATCCATTTAAAATCACTGCTAGTAGGCGTTCCCTCTCGGTCGGGAGCAAATAGAAATTGGAGAGGGCGGGTCTTTTCTAAAAGTAGGAAAGATCCTCCGCAATACCTTTAAGTACACTTTTTGAGTATCTGTACCTTACTTGAGTATTATTTTTTCTGGAAACTTTTACTTTAACTTCACTACATTTGAAAGACAAATATCGTTCTTTTTACTCCATTACATTTCTGTCAAGGTCCTTGAGTAGAAAGTTGTAACGTCAGGGATGATTTGGGTTGCAGGGGTTGCATTTTGGTTGGAAATGAAAGTCTGGTTGACGTCAGAACTCGACTGATGTTGGTTTCTGACGTCAACCGATTTTCAACCACAATACAACGTCTGTCCAACGGTGGAGATTAACGTCAATCTGACATTGGATTCTGACATCAACATGATTTAATTTTCAACGTTGGGTTTGGTCTTTTGTCATTGTTTTGGAGCACACTAGCTTATAGATAACAGTAAGGCTAACATATTCATACTAAAAGCCCAAAAACTGGGAACAGCCATTTGGGTGTGTGAAACCATTGTGGACGTTATTGAGTGATTTACTCAATCCCACTACTGGAACTGTGTTCTAGAAATAAATGTGATATTGATATGAGGGCAGGCAGGCAGAGATTCAGACAGAGGCATAAGGTACTGTAAATTGGCTATTACATGCAACAATGCAACAATAATAAAACATTTACATTTACAATGCATTGACATTTACTTTTATACTTAAGTACTTTTAAAAATGAGTACTTCTGTACTTTTACTTAAGTAAAAATCGGTAATATTTGACTAGTAGTATCTGTACTTTTACTCAAGTAAGGAAGTTGTGTACTTTGTCCACCTCATATTGCGATATGCGATTGTGATATTATAAACAAATGGTTTCATGAGTCAACTTGCTTGGTTCTCAAGTAAAATGCACACACAGATTAGTGATAATGCTGAAATCTAGAAACAAGCAACAACTAAATGCACAGAGTTTTCAAATTGAAATAATATATATTTTTTAATTCAATATTGACATCTTTACATTACTGCAGGCTTGTTATTTGTCTCAATAGTACAACAGTAAAAAAGAGATGTCATATTTACCTGTGCCCTTACTGTCTAACTGGTAGGCCTTTCCTTGGACATGTACCGACATTGAATAAAGTTATACAACAGCCTGCACTGCATAAATTATAAATGAAATATAGACAAATCCTTATTAAAGCTACAAAAGTTCTTTAGTCAAGAGCAGTGAGTAATGTTCACTGTTCTCTTTGTTCTTTGATTAATTTTACTGACCAAGATAATTAGTGGCTACTGTCTCTTTAGGACCAGCCATAAATTGCCGATTTCCGCGCACAAAATATGCGGGCTTGCATGATTTCATAATCCCCGCATTTTCGTTGCAAAAAGTCACATATATCTTAGCAGAAAGTGGAAAAAAATGTTGCGTTTACTTCACACACGGCAGCCATTTGCCCTGTTGCCATGGGAACGTTATGAAGTGACATAATTGCGCGACATCATTGAAAAGCTGCAAACCCCGTAATGCTAATGAAACCATGATGAAGCCCGCAAATCATTCTCATTTGCCAACAAACATAAGCGCAAAAGACTGCGCAAAGCAGTTTCCCAGTGTGTTACGTGACAGTGGGGGCAAATAATTTTGTACTCCGTGCAACTGCGTGTTGGACAACAGGCGGAAGTCGACGCTGGACAACCACTTTGCCACTTTGTCATTTTTACAGAAGTTGTAACATATTCATTTTGTAAAGCTACAGAACTTGTTCGACTCATCAATGTTTTGTAAGTTTGAGCCATGTGTGTATTAAGGTCTGAAATAATACAAGATGAGAACTTAAATATTCCCATCACTTTATGTGAGGTAGTATGCTTGCTTATCATAGGAAGTAATAAGAAATGACTCTTTACATTAAAGTAGTAGCCTAGTGAATAGGGTGTTGCGGGAATTATTATTTTTTCTCTTTTTCATCAAACCGCAATTTTTGCAAGTTCCCGCAATTTCATCGCATAAAATTGCATAAATATCCCGCATATTCCATCGCATTTTTAAAGAAAACGTGCCGCATAATCAAGGATTTTTGCCCGCAACAATCACAAAAAAACGCCGCGTTTTTCTGGAGGGACTGATATGATTGTGCAGCACTAATGTGTGTATATATATATAAACATTCATTTATTTATTATATTCATTTTTGTTGCAGGTTATGCTTTTCGTCAGAGCCGTTTGGAATGAAAATGGGAAGGAAATGGAGGGGACCATCCCTGATGCCTGGGTTAATGTAGCTGAAAAAACCCTTCGATGGCCAAAGACGAGGGCAAAATATTGTTTTGACAACCATGTGGCTCCTAAGGAGGACTGAGAAACTTTCTCATTGTTGAAAGTGAAATTTACCTCAGGTAATCTCTTATATTTTGATACAACGGTAAAACAAATGTGAAAAGTTATGTGGACTATACATTGATATAAGCTTTGATGACATGCATGCTGTCTTTGCAGAAAGTCACCATGAGTGTGAGGAGTATGATCAAACCAGCCATGCTGAACAATGTGAAGATGAAGACGAAGAGGTTGTAGTGAAAAAGAGGATGAAAAAAAAACAAAAAGTTGTGAAGATTTTGTTGAAGGTATGTCCCCATCATTGGTTGAATAGTGAAACAATGCAAACTCATGTTACAATTGTAACGTGTTTTTTTAATATTAAAAGGATCGGACCTGTCTGAGGCGTCTGCTGAGGGGGAGGAAAAAGAAAAAGAGAGGAAAGGAGGTATAGAAATGTTTTTTGTGGCATTAATTTAATGTGTATTGAAACGTTGCCTGTGCTCAGTACAAAATTAAGTAAACTGTATGTTAATTTTTTTTATACCCCTTATTTACTGATAAGATGCCAGTCCTATAATTCCGGTCTTTCCCACCCCACCAATCAAAAAGTCAAAGAATGGTGAGTTGTTGCTAAGATGACCATGCGCATTTTAACCAGATTAAAATTTTAAGTTAAGTATTTGTATTAAACTTTGTCTGTCTTTGTTGTCAGTGGGCCGCGACAGATCAAATAGTGGTGAGTAGAGCTGTCAATCTTCTTGTATTGAAACGTTGCCTGTGCTCAATACACAATTAAGTAAACTGCATGTTAATTTTTTTTATACCCCTTATATACTGATAAGATGCCAGTCCTATGATTCCAGTCTTTCCCACCCCACCAATCAAAAAGTCAAAGAATGGTGAGTTGTTGCTAAGATGACCATGCGCATTTTAACCAGATTCATATTTTAAGTATTTGTATTGTGGGCCGCGACAGATCAAATAGTGGTGAGTAGAGCTGTCAATCTTCCTATTTAATACCATTCAAATTTCATTTTTCTTTTAATATTCAAATATTTATTGCTCAAATGCTGCCTGTACTTCACTATTATGCATTGTCAACCCCGTAATGAAATATTATCTAACAAGTGTATTGAAGCGGCTTTCTTGTAAGGGCTAATGGTGCTCGGTTAGCAAAATTACAGCATGTTCGAAAGCACAGCTGAAAAGATTTGTCATAAACTAACAATAGTGTTAGCCATGATGCTAACGGCATTGCTAATTAAGCCAAGCAGTGCTGTCACTACCATTTTAGTGAGTTAATACGCAACCTATTTCTTGCTGATTGTGATGTTAATGAGAATCAGCTATTAGAAGGTAATATATGAAGTCGAAGCCAACTCTGACAGCTGTAGAGCAGCTTACCTTAACTTTAGCTGTCTCCATGAAGCTCCCAGCTAAACTTCTTTAACTCGCAATGTAGTGAGGAAAAAATAATTTGCTGACTAATGATAACAAACATTTTGACTCGGTGGATGACGATTTTAAAGTTATTGTTAAAGCTATTTCCCATTCTCAGCCGCAGCCTGTCACCCCTGTACTAACGTTATTCGGTACATAACGTTAGCTCAGTAATCTAAAGACCTCACATTACCTTGTGTTTCTCACTCTCGCTAACTTGAATTGACTTGAATTGTTCATAAGACGTGACGTGAGAAAAGCATTTTGTAATTTTAGGATTCAAATAGTATTTTTCTTTACTATTCAAATTATATTTGACTTTAAGAATTCGTTCCAACTGCCCTGGTGGTGAGTTTACTTTTTATATGTTTACACTTAAATGTTTAAAGATATAGAGCTCATAAATGTGTGACAAGTATTCGCTGAGTTTTGTTTATGTTTAGAGACGTGCTCAAGAAAAAAAAAGTTCACGAGATGGAGAGGCAGAAAGCACACCCAGTTTTTTTCCCTTTATGTTACAAAAGCACAATGTTTTGTTTAGATTGTAAGTGGTCACATACAAAAGAAGGCATCTCACAGATTCTTTTTTCATATTTATTAAGTCTGTATGACCATAAATGACGGAGTATTTTAAGTCTATTCAGCTGATATGTGAAAAAAATCACACAAATCACGCCGGCGTGATTGCCGACCCCAGAGGGTTAATTGTACAGCCCTACTACTGATCATGACTAACTGACATTTTCGATTTGGTTTGTTTAGGTTCACCCGGGTCTGCGGGCCACGACAGGTCAACTACTGGTGAGTATAAGTTTTCATTTTTAGATTTTTAAAATCCGCATTCAAGTAACTAACACTATTGATAATGACTGACTGATGTTTCTGTTCTGCATTGCTTAGGTTCACCCAGGTCTGCGGGCCGCGACATGCCAACTAGTTGTGAGTAGCCTTTCATTGCTGAATATTGCAGGCAGGTCACTTGGAGTATTGATAATGACTGACTGATGTTTCTGCTCTGCATTGCTTAGGTTCACCCAGGTCTGCGGGCCGCGACATGCCAACTAGTCGTGAGTAGCCTTTCATTGCTGAATATTGCAGGCAGGTCACTTGGAGTAATGATAATGACTGACTGATGTTTCTTCTCTGCATTGCTTAGGTACACCCAGGTCTGCGGGCCGCGACAGGTCAACTAGTCGTGAGTTTAACTTTTCATTTTCAGATTATCAAATCAGCATGCAGGTAACTAACACCATTGATAACAAGTGACTGATGTTTCTGCTCTGCATTGCTTAGGTACAGCCAGGTCTGCGGGCCACGACATGCCAACCAGTGTTGGGGAGTAGTTAACTACAAGTAGCGACGCTACTAACTTAACTACATTTTTCAGTAGCTTGGCAGTAACTCAGTTGCTTTTTAAACAGTGTAGCTTTTCCAGTAGCTAACTACTTTTTGCAGCAAGTAGCGGTGTAGCGCGAGCAAAAGCTACATTGCGTTTTGTCGAGCCTGCGCGAATCAGCGCGATGCCAGGATATTCTTCTTCTTGTTAGATTACAAACTAATTTTTTGCCATTACCGCCACCTGTTGTTTAATCACGCATCTTGCGGCTAACGGTTCACTGACGTACAGAAGTGGGTTGACACACCCATATTATCCATGATGGAGCAAGACGTGGTGGCAGATTTGGAGGATGGAGAAACAACTAATGTTAATTACCCATGGCCTTATTTGTCCAAGTTCATATTTGTTGCAATTTTGCACTTTTGACAAACAGTCTGAGATATTTGAGTGTTGTGTGTAATAAAACAATACTCTTTAAAATCATAATTGTATCGCATTGTTTTAAACACTAAATACCGGTATTTTACTTAAAACATTCCTCAGACACTTATTGTTATTTATAATATACGTTGTTCAAAAAAATCAAAATTAGTTTCAATGTAGCTAGCTACTTTTTGATAGTAACTTGTAGTGTAGCTAACTACTTTTCCAAAAGGGTAGCTTGACTGTAGTTTAACTACTTGCTTGTAGCTTGTAGCTTGTCAAACTACAGTTTTAGAGTAGCTTCCCCAACACTGATGCCAACTAGTCGTGAGTAACCTTTCATTGCTGAATATTGCAGGCAGGTCACTAGGACTAATGGTAATGAATGACTGATGTTTTTGCTCTGCATTGCTTAGGTACACCCAGGTCTGTGGGCCGCGACAGGTCAACTAGTCGTGAGTTTAACTTTTCATTTTTAGATTTTCAAATCAGCTTGCAGGTTACTAATTGATCATGACAAACTGATGTTTCAGTTTTGGGTTACACAGATTCGTCCAGGTCCAGGTCCAGGTCTGTGGGCCGGGACAGTTCAAGTAGTTGTAAGTATAGCCAGGCGCAGTAGGCTTGTCTTATTGAATATCAAGTCAGCATAGGTAATTAGCACTATTGATAATGGCTACATTTGGGTTGCACAGGTTCATCCAGGTCCGTGAGCTGGGACAGTTCAAGTAGTCGTGAGTATTGCCAGTTACATTTGGCTTGTCTTATTGAATATCATAGCAGGTCCATAGATGGTGAATGTCATTGGTTGTATCACTCAATGAGGCACATTGTACAAATGTTCTAAATATATTGATCGCTTCACACACTTTTTTCTTTCCTGCTTAGGTCTTTCACATGCAAAGTCCAATTATAATAGGGATGTGCCAACCACATTCCCCCTGTCAGAAGCGAGTAAGTACAATAATATTTTCATGTGACACGCAGACTAATTACTTATGTATTATAACATTGCATTCTCTTTGTAACTGTTTGGTAAATCAGACTTCAGGTTTTCATCTATTTGCTTTGGCATTTATGACATTTAGTCTAGATCCATCTCTTAATACAATTGTTCTTTAACCCTCTGGGGACCAAGGTGTTTTTGGGGCCCTTGGGATGTTTTGATATGCCCTGACATTTGTGCTTTTTTCAGTTATTTATAAACATGTTAATGGCAAAGGTGTAAATGCACTCTATATAGCACAAACGGGGCTACCATAATATGTGAGCAACATGTATGTACATGTTTGTATTTTTAAGAGAATAATGTTTATGCGTGGTTATTGAAAAAAATTAAAATAAAAGTTGCTGAAATAGACCACAAAACGCATACTAAATATGTGTTCCGAAGACTTTTGACTAATGGATGTTGTTGCTTCGAGTTCTGGCTTCAAAATGATGTAAAAAACATCCTGCCTAATCGTTCACATAAAACAATACATTGATTTAAACTTTTATAAGACCGTTTTTTTGTCAGAAGAGGTTTATGCATGAAGTGGTAATGGCCCATCAATATTAATGAGATTCAGACCCGGGGTGTGACAGACACTCCCCCAATGGCCCACCATGAGGCAAGCCTAAACAAAGAGATTCAAAGGTTTTGTTTTTTCAATCTGTTTTATTGTAATTCCTCTATGTGGAGGAACTAAATGTTCAACTGTAGACACAAGTGAACATTACATGCCTGGCATTTCTAAGGTGTGTCCTGCCTTTTACCAAGCTGTCCTTTGCAAAGCACACAGATCTTGCGAACAACTGTGCAAAAAGGAATATTTCGCAAAACTGCAATGGAAACAGTTTTTGCGCATTTACAGTCACCTGACTTAGAAGACGGACCATGTACGCAAATAATAATAATTATCATCATTATTAAAACCTTTATTAGGCTACATATTTAGAGACGCTTTTATCCAAAAAAGGAACAAAGCTATTCGTAAAATGTCATTTGTGTGGAGCGCGCACTACATGGCACGGAGCCGCTGACGCGAACACTTACATTTTCCTATCAATAGTGGAAACAACTTAAAATAGCCTAATCTTATAATTTCTGGTCATACAGAAAATAATACATTATTCGCAACTACTTTTTATTTGTGTAAACTCACAATAACAAGAAAGCGTTGTGCTTTTGTAAAATAAAATAAAACAATCAGGCGCACTTTCATGATCTCCGTGAACTGGGCCGCGAGAACTGAAACAAAATATAGCCTATGTAGGCTAAAGCTTGAAATGTCCACTTTAAAACAAACAAATTCAAATCGAAAGCTAATACATTCTGATTATGTAATGCGTATGAAAGGAGCATTTCTCTCTAAAAGCGCATCTGCTTAACAGCGGAGATGGAGATGTTTTTAGCTGACTTAGAAAACAATAGTTTATTAATAATATTAATGGCTCTTCTCATTCAGCACTGCGGGAAAAATATCAATTCCAGGTTCTAATTTGGCCTTAGATAACCAGTAAAATCGACATGTTTTCCATATTAATTTGTGAAAATATCTGTAAAATATCTGCAATAATAGTGGGTAAATATGTAGCCTACTTACTCTTTCTGATTTCTAAATGTGTTGCTAAGCACACTCTGAGTTGCAGGCGGAGGTAGTGATGAAGCTCCATTCCTTTTAAAAAAGTTGAAGTATATTATTGTATCGTGTAGGGCTGTAACGATTTACGATATTAAACCGAAATCGCGACACTCAGATCCACGAACCTGTGTCGCGTTGTGAGAAGGCAGATCGCGATCGACACACCCCTTCCCAGACTTATCTTTCTCGTCCAGAATAGATCCTAGGGCTGTGACGGAGTCTTTTACATATTAGGTATGGGAATTTCAAGCAAAAATAATATTCGAAGATCGCTGGGTACCATTTGATTATTATTCAAAAATCGCACCTCTCCCCCACACGCACACACGCGTGCGCGCGAGCACACACACACACACACATACAAGCAAACAGCAGAGCAAGTGAGCAAAGCGTGCGGTGTGTGTGTGTGGCACCGGCGCGCGCGTGAACTGGAGCTCACCTCATAAACGAATCAAAACTTATATAGAAAGCTTGAAATACTTGATTTAACTAAATTACTTGATTTAACGTTAATTCAAAACATAAAGAAATGGCTGCGGCTAATTCGTAGGAAGTGTGCATTTCTCTATGCGCGTTCACTTTTTGGGCAAGCGTTCCTGCGCTTGAGATGCGGGTCATGCGGAATAGGCAATATATTATTTGTGGTTTACAGCACAGACGGTAAGCCTCAGTTACCTCAGAAGAATTTTTAACATGCTCGAATCATCTCCACAATGGAGTATAGTTCTGTTTGTTTTTCAAAAGTATTTTGTTACAAGAAAACAGAGTTATAGCTTTAGCTATTTATTTATTTATTTGGCTTTTAAAATCCTCCCTCCTCGCAAGAATCGCGGTTTGTATCGAATCGTGGGTCAGAAATCGGGATACGAACCGAATCGTGGGTTTGCTGTATCGTTATAGCCCTAGTATCGTGCCATCTTCCCAACGCGCAGGTGACTGAATGATGAAACTTAAAGCATTTGCTTGGGGGCGTTTACCTGTTTTGCATAGATGGCATAACACATTATCTTGTGAATAGTGCGCTCCGTGAGTAAGGCGTGAACGAATTAAAGTCAATGAGCTCGACTGGAATCGCTCTCTTTTCATACAGATTACAGAAGCTGAGAATATTTGTTTTTTTTTTATAAATTACTTCATTTTAAAGATGCGATCTCAAGCTTTATGCCCGTGGGTATGTTTGCCCATTTGACTGAATTTTTGCGGAGTTACAGATCATTTTCGAACGCGTTTCAAATTGGAGTTCATTGACAGAGAGAGTGCAGAACTCGCATCATGTTAATTTTATTTTATTTGGCAAAAAGCAAAACACTTTATTTTTATTGTGAGTATACAGAAAAAAAAAATAGAAACCTGAACAGGATCGATTGATGTATAACACAAAAATGAAAGATCAAAATTAACAGAGCATTTTGAGTTTATTTTGCATTGCTAAAAAAAACACGAGCAAAACGCGCCGGCGCATTTTTGGTCCCCAGAGGGTTAATAAAAACTAATTTGTCAAATACAGGGTTAAAGTTTCCCTGTTAAATAAAGTGTTATGTAACTAATTTAATAGTCATTCATTTTTCTGGGATTGCTAGAGAGCACTCTTTTACTGAAAGGCTGGAATGCCTTGCTGTTTACCAGAGAACCATGATTATAGTGAGTAATTATTTTTTTCTTAATTTCTCATTATTGCCAGAATTCCAGAAAATAGTGCTTACAAAACTGGTGACTCTCACTGATGTGGTCAAAAAACTCCAGAGGAGCGTACCTAACTCTAGGATTCAGATTAGCAAGATTGACACCTTGGAAGAGTTCGAGAGGGAGGAGGCTTGTCTTCTGGATAAAAACAAATTTGAAACCTTGGTAAGAAGTTTTCAACCTCTAATGCCAAACGTTCTAACTGGAAAACAGGTCTAATCATTTCCACTTTTCACTTCAGTACACATCTGCAGCGTCATGTCTTAGGTAACTTAAGTATTGCTTATTATAATAAAATTCTTATTTCTGAACAAATTGTAGTGTATTTCTTTTATTTAAAATGTTGGAATGTTAAAATATCAGAAATGGCAACATCCGAAAAGCAGGAGTTTTTGTTGTGCCAAGCTGCAAGTCAGTCAGGGTGATATGGTTCCGAAAGATTAGGCATGTTAATTTTGTTATAAGGAGACACACCCTGCAGTCTCATTTTATGGCAGAAGATATATTCAACACAGTAATACAGCAGATATCTTATGTATTGATACATTTCAATATCGATCCAGCAAATTATATCTGCATTTTGTATTTTACCTGCTGTTACAATGTGTTGGAAAATATGTGATATTTGCGTTAAACAAATCTTTCAATTATTTCAAGACTATACAATCAGTTATATGTATATAATTGTATATTATATCCGTACAATGTTCTGTCACAGTGTCTGGTTCATGTTCCCTGGTGTCCACTAGAGGTCCTTTTCCCCCATGGTGTCTGTCACATTACGAACTACATTCCCCACAATCCTTGTCTGCTCTCATCACTGTTCATTGCACCCAGCTGTTCCCCATCATGATTGTTAGTTTCTGTGTGTTTAAATACCCTGCCTGTTTAGTGTCTTTCACGGAGTCCTTGTTATATGTCGTCACACGTCGTTGTCCTGGATCTACACCGTTCTTGTTTGTCTTTTGTATTGCCTTATTGGATTTTTGATAGTGGTGGGCAGATCGAGGCTTCGTGAAGCAATGAAACAGTTGAACCAAATGTGCCATATTGTTGTGGCTTCGAATCAATCCGACACCCGTCTCAACGGTGACACCTAGTGGTCACTTGCAGGTGTTGATCTGAAACAACCTTGACGAGCCATTAAAAAAATTTGTTTTTTATTTTATTGTGAAGCTTGTAACCTATAGGCTCATCACTGTGCATAATGTTATTTTGGTCCTGCAAAATGAATAAAAGAAATCAAGCCACAATATCTCACTATTTATTCAAAAATATTAATTTCTCTGCTGTGGAAGGACTTAGCTTACTTCTTTTTTTTACTGATAATTTCTCCAGCCTTTAAAAAATCCTCTCACAAGGGACACTTGTTGCTGGCATGCAAAGACATTTTTTAGCTAGGACATACAAAAGAGGAAAGATTACTGCTCTCTCTTTCCAGTAAGTTAGTGGATGAGTTCTGGGCATCTATCTATCCAAATCTATCTATCTATGTATCTATCTATATGAATGTATATATGCATCTATAATCTATCTATGTAGGCTACCGAGATATGGCATCTATAATCTATCTATGTATTTATATATGTAGGCTATCTATTAATCTAGCTGTCTATATTTATCTATTGATGTGTCACTATATGTAGGCTATACTCTATATGTCTGTCTCTAGCCTATCAGTCAATGTGTTGTGTGAATTTAAATGTAAGCCTAGCTTATAGCTAACTAATCGAATCGCACTATGTCACTATATCACCAAAAATCCGCTATCTCAAAATCAAACTCCTCTCACAAAAACCAATATGCGTTGATTTCACTTTTATACAGATGTGCGATTGTGTGGTCTGTTCCCGACCATGTCAATCAAACGCTGATTCGGCGGATCACACCTGATGAAACACTTGTGAAACACTTCGAGGCTTCGTTTGGCCATAGTCACGTGACATGGGTGTTTTGAATCACGCTTCGGATCAGTGTTTCGAAACATCTGTGTCACGGTTCATGAATTCACTGTTTCCTTCGTGTCTCGTGTATTTGTTGTTCTGTGTGTATGAGTGTGTGTGAGTGGGCGTTACCGCTAATTCTGGTCATCAGCGCGCCAGCTGATCTCATTACCCGCACCAGCTGCTGTCAATTCACTCGGATATAAAGACTCATCGTACTCTTCTCTCTTTGTCAGATCGTTGTGTGGTGTCCTCTGTTTGTTTACATCGTGTTCCTGTCTGCAGTCCTGGTCCTTGTTCTGTTCGAGTTTCCTGTTCGGTGTCTTCGTGGATTGTGTCGTCTAGATGGTCACCTGCACTGGATTCACCATCACCTTCACTCATCTGCACCCGTGAATTAGACTTGTTCCGTGACCATTTTCTACCATTAAAGGTATAGCGGAGGATCTTCCCTAATTTTAGAAAAGACCCGCCCTCTCCCATTTTTTTAAAAAATGCACATGCGCAACACTCTATTTGCTCCCGAGAGGGAACGCCTACTAGCAGTAATTTTAAATGGATTTCTCCAAATAGCATGACAAACTTTACCTGTCTAGTAGAATCTTCGCGACTGCGGCATCATTGGGAAGCCCAACCTGTGCTTTTAGCGCACGCCAGCGTGTGAACGGCCTTACGTAAACATATCACCACAATGATTGACACTTAGGTGGACCAATAGTATAGGCTACCCACCCGGAAAAAGAAAATCCTCCGCTATACCTTTAAATAAAGAGTTTACTTGCACCTTTGCTTCCACTCGTGATTCATGACAGAATGATCTGACCAAGCGATGGAAGCAGCGAGTGGATCATCTTACCTGGAGGAATTCGTCAAGACCAGCATTGCACGTATGGATTCCCAGGAGAGACATATGAATGAGTCGGGTCGGGCTATTCAAGCTCTTGTGGCGCAGGTGTCCGAGCTCACCCAACAGCTTCAACATCTGCAACTGCCCACTGCGCCACCCACACCGCCCGCTCCCCCCGCGCCACCAGGAGGCGCCTCCCAGTCAGAGCCCCGTCTACCTGTTCCCGAGTCCTACAACGGTGAGCCTAACTATTGCAGAGCATTTCTAGCACACTGTTCTATGCACTTTTCCTTGCAGCCCAGAACCTTCGTGAGTGAACAGAGTAAGGTTGCGTTTGTGCTCACGCTTCTGACTGGGAAGGCAGCGCTATCGGGGACAGCGGTGTGGGAGAACCAAGATCCATACTGTACCTCGTTCCAGACACTCTCCGCCGAGATGAAGAGAGTTTTCGACCGTGCGGTCGCAGGAAGAGAGGCGGCAAGGGTTCTCGCGGACCTCAAGCAAGGCGAAAGATCTGTATCTGACTACGCTATCGAGTTTCAGACCTTGGCGGCAGAGTGTCAGTGGAACGAGGAGGCGCAGTGGGACATGTTCCTGCATGGGCTGGCTGACCGCGTCCAGAGAGAGATCTATGCTCTGGACCTACCCACTACCCTCAATGGATTTATTGAACTGGCGCTACGTGTGGATGCTCGACTCTCCCGAGTCGAACGGCGGATGTTACCTGCTCGTTTTCCTGGAGTGGCTGAGACGTTGCGAGGCAGCGGCGGGGGCGCGGTCAGCCCCGTCTACGATCACGAGCCCATGCAGGTCGGGCGAGCTCGGCTTTCCCGGGAGGAGAAGGAAAGGCGGAGGTCCCAGGGCCTCTGCCTTTACTGTGGCGCAGCAGGACATCTGGCTTTTAACTGCCCGGTAAAAGGGCAAGCCTGGCGGTAAATCTGAGGCTACTGTCGGGTGGGATCTCCGCTGAGAAGACCTCATCAACATCTACGCTCCTCCCGGTAAGACTAAGATGGTCAGCTCACAATCACGACTGTCGGGCACTACTGGACCATACATTTGCACTCAAGATTCAGGCTCCCCTCTTACCTCTTCCCCGTACCATCTCAGTTCACGCTCTCAACGGTCAAGTTCTTCCTACCATTTCACTCACTACCGGACCTGTCACACTCATCGTTTCCGTTAACCACACTGAAACCATTTCCTTCTACATTCTGGACTTCCCTCTCGCACCCATTGTCCTAGGGCACCCCTGGCTCATCGAACACAACCCCAAGATAGACTGGCAGCAGAAATCAGTGGTGGAATGGAGCAGTAAATGTCATGAGTCTTGTCTTGTGTCTGCCTGTTCGTCTGTGTCTGTCTCTGTTTTTCAGGAGGAGGCAGTGGATTTGTCAAACGTGCCCACGGAGTATCAAGACTTGAAGGAGGTGTTCAGTAAGTCTCGTGCTGCTTCTCTCCCTCCGCATCGTCCCTATGACTGTGCTATAGATCTACTGCCAGGTACGTCTCCGCCCAAGGGCAAGCTTTACTCTCTGTCCGTTCCCGAGAGGGAGGCCATGGAGAAATATATTTCTGATTCTCTGGCATCCAAATTCATCCGACCTTCCTCTTCTCCAGCGGGAGCGGGGTTCTTTTTTGTGGGGAAGAAGGATGGTTCTCTGCGACCTTGCATTGATTACCGAGGGCTGAACAACATCACGGTAAAGAATACTTATCCTTTGCCGTTGATGTCTTCAGCCTTCGAGAGGTTGCAGGGAGCATCGGTCTTCACGAAACTGGACTTACATAATGCTTATCATTTGGTCCGCATCAGGAAGGGGGATGAATGGAAGACTGCTTTTAACAACCCCAGGGGGCACTTTGAATACTTGGTCATGCCTTTCGGTTTGTCCAACTCCCCAGCAGTCTTCCAGGCACTCGTCAACGACGTGCTGCGAGATATGGTCGATCAGTTCATATATGTCTACCTGGATGACATATTGATTTTTTCTTCTTCTCTCCAGGAACACGTGCAGCACGTTCGACGAGTGCTTCAGAGGCTGCTAGAGAATGGGCTTTTTGTCAAGGCGGAGAAATGCGCTTTTCATGCACAGTCTGTTCCTTTCTTAGGGTACATTGTGTCGGCTGAAGGAATGCGTATGGATCCTGAGAAGGTTAAGGCTGTGGTAGAGTGGCCAAGTCCAGATTCCTGTAAGGCCCTACAGAGGTTTCTGGGGTTCGCCAATTTCTACCGGCGATTCATTCGCAATTTCAGCCAACTAGCCTCACCTCTGACTTCATTGACCTCCCCTAAAACTACGTTCAGGTGGTCAGACGCAGCCGAGGCTGCGTTTGCCAAACTAAAAGGCTGCTTTGTTTCAGCCCCCATCTTGGTTACCCCTGATCCATCACGTCAGTTCGTGGTGGAGGTTGATGCGTCAGAGGTGGGGGTAGGAGCAGTGCTATCCCAACGTTCTCCTGCAGACGACAGAATGCATCCCTGCGCGTTTTTGTCTCACCGTTTGTCTCCTGCCGAACGTAATTATGACATTGGTAACAGTGTTGTTGGCAGTCAAGTTAGCATTGGAGGAATGTCGTCACTGGTTAGAAGGCTCGGGGGTACCTTTTATCGTTTGGACCGATCATAAGAATCTGGAATATATTAGAACCGCTAAAAGATTGAACTCCAGGCAGGCTCGGTGGGCACTTTTTTTTCGGACGTTTTGACTTTTCTCTCTCGTACCGCCCGGGTTCCAAAAACATCAAACCCGATTCTTTATCGCGCATTTTTGACCGTTCCGATCGCCCGTCTACTCCCGAGTGCATTTTTCCGGAGACCCTAATTATCTCCACACTCTCATGGGAGGTCGAATCGAAGGTCAAGACGGCCTTACAAGGGGTAACGCCTCCGGTCGGTTGCCCACCGAACCGTTTATTTGTGCCAGAGGGATTACGGTCCGATGTTATTCAGTGGGGGCATTGTTCCAATGTGGCTTGTCATCCAGGAGTCAGTCGTACTACATCTTTAGTCAAGCAACGATTTTGGTGGCCACGTATGGCTCGCGACGTTCACAGTTTTGTTTTGACTTGCTCAGTTTGTGGCTCATGGAGCCAACAACTGTCAATGGTGGTGTAACGGTGGCTGTCCCAAATCAAATTTGACTAGCACATTTTAAATTTAAATTGTTCGGGCGCCAGACAAGTCAAAACTTGTCAAGTAAAAAAAAATATATGTAAAGAAATTCAAATTCCCAGAAAATAGCTCAAAACCACTGTTACACAACTAAATTCCTTCCAATACCCACACTAACGTAGAATAAGGCTTAAATGACACACATTCAAAGATTGAAGGATTTCAGGTCAAAAAAATATATATTTTAAGAAAACATTTAGCCAAACAAAATTTAGACAGTTCAATTTTCACACAGAGTTTGTATTTGTTTCTTTGCCTCACATGACAAATGACACAAAAAATGAATGAAAACAGACAGTAAGGAGGTTGCGTGCGCAGTTCAAGTTCCGTTCAAGATTTCCCAAACAAAACAAACAAACAAATAAACAAAAAAACATTCATGAGAGTCCTTGATTGATAATGTCCTTAAGTTCGTTATTTTTTCAGACTCAGTATTTCAAGTTCAATTGCAACCAAAAGAAAATGTAAATAAAATAAAAAAAACACAAAGAAAAATAAATAATCCAAACGAGTGTTTGGAGTATGCGTGTGTGCGTAATGAGCGTGTGTGCGTAATGAGCGTGTGTGGGTGTGTGTCGGCTGCGTGAAGCAGTCTGTATAGCGGCCGCAAATCCAGGGCCGGGGAAAGAGTTTGGAGACTTGGCGTGAGGTTAAAAGATGATGGACATCAACACTAGTACCTGAGGCAGGCGAACCAGGCTGGCTTGTGTTGCACCAGGCAGACGAACCATGCAGAGTTAAATTTCTCCGTCACTTTGGCGATCGCACCCAGTCAGCGCATGCACAGAGACTGCTGGCAAACAATAGCAACGACAGCCTTCAGGTAGCGTGTGTCCCACTCCGATAAACTCCACGTTCGTTTAGTTTGTTTTTCTTTGCTCCTCCTCTTCCGTTTCTTGCTCTCTTTTATATTCACTTTCCTAATTGGTTTCCGCCCATTAAAAGAATGAAAAGCTGATATGGATTTCTTCCATATCGCCACAGTGGAGTACGCCCACAATTCGTTACCAGTGTCATCTACGGGCCTATCTCCGTTTGAGTGTAGTCTAGGTTACCAGCCACCAATTTTTCCTAGTCTGGAATCCGAAGTCGCGGTCCCCTCCGCTCACACCTTTGTCCAGAGGTGTCATCGCACTTGGACTAGAGCCCGCGAGACTCTACTTCAAGTGGGAGCGCGCACCAAGGTCAAAGCCGATCGCCACCGGTCTAGACCTCCCGTTTATGTCATCGGTTCCAAAGTGTGGCTTTCTACCAAGAACATTCCTCTCCGCTCCGTCTCTAATAAGCTTGCTCCCAAATTCATTGGCCCGTTCTCTGTCACCAAGATCATTAGTTCGGTGACAGTCCGCCTCAACCTTCCTCCGGTGTACAGGAGAATTCATCCCGTTTTCCATGTATCTAAGATCAAGCCCGTGTTTTTTTCACGCATTAATCCGCCAGTCCCGGTTCCCCCACCGCCGCGACTCGTAGAGGGGGAGGCTACTTATTCGGTTAATCCTATTCTGGACTCAAGGCGGAGGGGACGAGGAGTCCAGTACTTGGTGGACTGGGAAGGTTACGGTCCGGAGGAGAGAAGTTGGGTACCTGCTAGAGACATTCTGGATCACTCCCTTATTGATGATTACAATCAACAGGTAAGGGAGTCTGGGGACGCCAGGAGGCGTTCCTAGGAGGAGGGGTACGGTCACGGTTCATGAATTCACTGTTTCCTTCGTGTCTCGTGTATTTGTTGTTCTGTGTGTATGAGTGTGTGTGAGTGGGCGTTACCGCTAATTCTGGTCATCAGCGCGCCAGCTGATCTCATTACCCGCACCAGCTGCTGTCAATTCACTCGGATATAAAGACTCATCGTACTCTTTCTCTCTTTGTCAGATCGTTGTGTGGTGTCCTCTGTTTGTGTACATCGTGTTCCTGTCTGCAGTCCTGGTCCTTGTTCTGTTCGAGTTTCCTGTTCGGTGTCTTCGTGGATTGTGTCGTCTGGATGTTCACCTGCACTGGATTCACCATCACCTTCACTCATCTGCACAATGATCATCTGGTCCCTGCGCCACTAGCCCACCCGTGAATTGGACTTGTTCCGTGACCATTTTCTACCATTAAATAAAGAGTTTACTTGCACCTTTGCTTCCGCTCGTGATTCATGACAATCTGCGCTTCGGGATCTCGCAAAGCTTTGGAACAACTGTTTCGCGTCAGCCATCCTTAATTTTTGACATGTTCTCAACTTTTTACCCTTAATATATTTGCATGTGTTTTTTTAATTATAGGTTTGTCAGCTGGCAAGAGTGGGGGGGAAAGATGTAAAGGACTGCACCCACAAAGGCTGGACAGGTATATATTTACACATTAACTATTAACCCTCAGGGGTCTGAGGTGTTTTCTGGGTCCTGGAGGTGTTCTGACATGCTCTAACATTTGTGCTTATTTCTGTTACTTGTGACATTTTCATGGCTAAAGTATTATTACACTGCATTCAGCCAAAACTCTGCTACAATAATATGTCAGCAGCATGTATGTAAAAGTTTGTAGTTTTGAGATAATAACATTTATGCGTGGTTTGTGAAAATGACCCAAAAAAAAGTCACTGAAATAATGTCATGAAACACAAACTAATTATTTCTTCGCAAGGCTTTTGAAAATTGTATCACGTAGCCTAGAATATTTGCTCCAAAACTATGTGAAAATCATCCTGAATACTCATTCAGATAAGACAATATATTAATTTAAAATTTGTATGACATGTTTTGTGTAAGAAAGCTTTATGCGAGGAGACGTTAACTACCATGAATATTGAGTGTTTCACACCTGAGAAAAGACAAAGGCCCTCCCATAATGGCCCTATTAGGAGCTCTCAGGCACTATCATTGCATTACCTTGCACAAAGAATGAGGAGATTTAAAAAAGAACGGCTTTTTGATTGTTTGAATTTATTTACAACACAACATAATCCAAAGATACACAACAAATGGCAAAAAGCACATTATTTAACACACTGAACTAAAGACAGAGACTTAACCAGTCACACACCTTTCCTTTCCTGAAACATAGTGCATACCTGTCATTTCCAAGGTGTTTGATTTTTCACTTTACCTCCTCATGCTCATGTTGAAGTCAGCAGGACGGGTAGCTACCTAAAATATATATATATATATATATATATATAAAAAAGCTGTGAACATGCTGATATCAAGAAGAAACCAGGGCTGCATGATTGTGGGAATACATTTTAGATTTCTGGTGAAAATTCCTTTTTAAAATTTACAAAATACACACACACACACACACACACACACACACATATATATATATATATATATATATATATATATATATATATATATATATATATATATACATACATATATATACATTTGTTGTGCCTTGTAGGCATACCTGCAGGGCTGAATCAAATAATAAGAACAATAGTATAGCAGGCATCGTTAAAAAGGAACACTTCAGTAACACTACACTAGAGAAAATATTGATTATCATATGTTACTTCAAATGTTTACAATCGATATGACGTTATGAAATGAGATTGGAGTAAAATCATGGTGCGTTTTGCTTTTCAAACGCACGTCGCGCGACTGACTCAAACACACAGCGCGTGCAGGGAACATTCACTGAAGCATCGTGCAACAGTTCAATGGCAATATGAAGTTTATGCAACAATAACACTAACTAATATAATTCAGAATTATTTCTTACCTTAAAATCGTTCTTGTCTTCAAATCGCGATCTTCTTCTTCAGATGTAAACCCAATAATCTCACAGCATGTCTTCCAAACACGACGCCTGCAGATGACTGACAAAGTTTGCCGCTTTGTTGTTGAGGTAATGGGGGCGTTCGCGCGACACATGGACGATTTGCATGTCTATATGTTTTGCGCGTCTGGGTGTGGTCAAATTAAAACTAATGAGGAAGGGTTAGAGAAACTGAATATCTTGTTGGTTTTATACAAATTACTTAAACAGAGAATATTTGTTTTCGTTTTGAATCAGATAATTTAAAACTACACACTTAAATGATTATAAATGTATAGAGCTCACAAATGTGTGACAAATATTCGCTGAGTTTTTTAAATGTTTAGAGACGTGCTCAAGAAAAAAAAGTTCACGAGACGGAGAGGCAGAATGCACACCCTGTTTTAATTTCTTTATTTTACAAAAGCACAACGTTTTGTTTTGATTGTAAGTGGACACATACAAAAAGTAGACATCTCACAGATTCTTTTTTCATTTTTATTAAGTCTGTATGACCATATATGACGGAGTATTTTAAGTTTATTCAGCTGCTATGTGAAAAAAAACGCGCAAATCACGCCGGCGTGATTGCCGACCCCAGGGGGTTAATTGGACACAGATCCCCAATTTGTTTTCATTTGATGGTTCATTTGGTTTAGTTGAGCAGGACCGTGCGCTAGGGCTTGGTAATATGGATAAAAACAATTATATCTTAGTGTTTTTTGGTTAAATGGTGCTAAAAGATAAACTGTATATCGTATTTTTTTAATGAAAATGGCTAAGTTTGTAAGTCAAAGCCACCTGTGAGATGTCATATGCACTTTTATTTAAACGGACTGTCATTAAAGGGCACCTATTATGGAATTTAGAAATTTACCTTTCATGTAGTTTGTAACATAGATCTAAGTGAACAAAAACATCCTGCAAAGTTTGAAAAATGAAAGTGCACCGTATATAAAGTTATTGTCTTTCAAAAGTAAGAGTCGACTCTGAGTCATTTTTATGAATCGTTAGAAGACCGAAGCTTTTTCTCCGACTAGATGACGTCAACTTGTCAAGTTATTTGAATACGATACGCCCACTTATTGCGCTCCAGGGAAAACTTGAAAACATCATGGCGACGAGACGCTGTGTTCTGAAGTGCGACTCAAAAGCCAACTTTTTTCATCTGCCCAAGGAGGAGCATTTGAAGACTAAGTGGCTACAATTCATATATACAACTATACCACAGAAGTATAGTCCGAGCCTTGTGCTTTTTTCGCGCCATTTTGAAGACGATTGCTTTACCAACTTAAATGCAATCAAGCTTGGATTCGCGAGCCGGCTGATATTGAAGAAAGGTACAGTTCCAAGTGTATTTGTATCAGCTTCCTCCTCCGTATCACAACTTTTAAGTGTTATTAATAATTGTTGCTTTTATGTTTTATGTAGCATGCTTAATAATTATTTTGTTTGTTGTGTAAGCACCGTTTAGCTTCTAGGTCTTCAATGACAATTGTATTGAGATATGTGAAGTGTTTGTCGTTGTTTTCGGAGTTGTCTTAAAGAATAGAGTAATACCTCGTAGTAACGTAACTGCATATATATTTTTTTTTTTGTAAAAACGTTATGTTTATGCATCGGGCTAATGCAAACAAAGACTGATTGTGCTTTTACAATATGAACTCTGGGCTATGCTCGCTAACATAACATTAAATTCTTTATCTTATTTTTTTGTTTTTTACTACAAACTACAAAGCAGTGGACTATAATCATTATTATAACACAATTTAATTGATAAAAGCATCATTGTACTCCGTGGTAAACAATAAGTAACAACTTTTGAACATGCACGTTCCACCAAAAGAAATTTCTTCCTGGGGCTATTTTGCAGCAGCACCGTGGCTTTGCCTAGTGCCTAGCGCCACCCAAGACGATTGTGATTGGTTTAGAGAAGTGCCAATAAAAAAAATTATATATTGCACCTGTCAATACAGAACAAGATAGTCTGTAGCCTATTTTCCCGTCAATACTTCCAAAGTTGTCTTCAAATTAGGGGTGGGCGCTATACCGGTATGAACGTGACAACCGGTATTATGTTGTGCCATGATATGGATTTTGCGATACTGAGAATACCGGTTGATATTCATAAATTCAAAATTTGTAGTTATATTGTTTTGTTCAATTTGGTGCTCTTTTACAACTTTTAACACTACTAATGACGACACAGAATCGACGCTGTACTGAACGTTTAACCTTCTCCTCTACTGTGTCCAACTCGCGGGATGCACAGGCATTAATAATCAAACACCGAGAGCATGGTAACAGTCCAAGTTAATAGAGCACAAACCCGCCTCCTTAAACACAACAGCAAGAAAGCGCGCATATTTGCAAACGCGTGAGATTTAACAGAGCTGCCAACGCATTCCTCGCGCCACAGGAATTTTTTACGCGCGTAACGCGTCTTTGCATTGACTTAACATTGAAATCACTCGCGCCTGACGCGCTATTCGCGTCCGGTGTGAACGCACCATTACACTTTCACATGATGCCACACATCCATTTCCTCACGCACAGAAAAATCGCGAAGCAAAGAGGACACGGAGACCAACAGACAAGACCGACAGACAAGACCGAGCAAGACCGAACGAACACTACTAACCACTCGGTGAGTTTAACAGTTTTGTAAACGAACATTATTGGCTGTTTTAATGACATTTTCGGACATGCCCATTGACTCCAATGTTAAATGGGTCCATGGCCAATTCTATTATAGTCAAAAACTCGAGAGAGGAACCATTATCAAAAAAAATTTGTCCACCACTCTTGTTCATCCAAAACAAACTACAATATAGACTCCCCGGAGACACGAGAGCACGCGCCCTGTCCGAGGCTCCACGAGAGAACGCGCCTCAGAACGAAAACGCGCGCTCCTCTCAGACATACATACAAACAACTTTGCAAGTATTAACTCAAACGAGTTTAATGTTTTAAGGTTTGTTTCGATTTGTTGGCTCTCCAAAGGTCTGTGATTTTGCTATTCTCTGATCATTTGTGGTCTATTTCTCTCTCTCTCCCACACTCAAGTCGAGCGCGTGCCCCAGAGCACTCTCTCACTCTCTCCAACTCTCCTTCTCTCATTTGTTATCCGTTTGTCTTATTGTTCACCTGTAAGATATGTACAAAGACATATAATCAGTATGTGTAGTCCGTTATATTCTGTAGTTTTGCATTTATTAAAACCATATATTATATGACTGCTTACTGATACTGATTATATGTCTTTGTACATATCAAAAAGTTAATATTTCTTGGAGTTTGTAAGGGATAACTTTATTGAGAAATTGATAGTTTAATCTTACGGTCGTTGCTGGACAACACCGATTTGATCATTACATAATTTCCCTTAAAGATTATCTCATAATCGATCTGAAATAAGACTATTGATGTATGAATGAGGAATTATAATTCGTTGTGATTGATTATTCATATATTCATATAGTCTATCTTCAATTTCGATAATTTAATGTAACTGTAATATGCAATATATTAATCATATTCATGATTAGTTATTAAAATTCCCTATAGATCATTTGAGCTAATTCATACGGACCCAGAGTCCGAGGCATATACACTACAGTCATATAATGCAGGTATATAGGTTCTGTCTCCAAAAGCATGCAGAGATGTCTCTAATAGCATGCAGAGAAAAGCCCAAATTAAAAAATTCCCCATCGTAAGTGCACATTGATGGCCTAAGACACGAAACAAGCGGTTTGTGTGATAAAACGAACATTATTTATATAGTTTTTATCTCTTTTACACAACCACGCCGGAAGTGATCTCTCGCGCGTGTACGTAACTCATGGTTTACACCAGAACCTATGCACAGAATAGAGATTGTAGGTAGGACGGCTAATAGAAATGGTACTAGTTTGCGCTTATCCGGGACGTTTAAATCGATGTAAAAAAATACATTTACGTAAGCTCGCGCGAACTCATCCAGGAGATCACTTCCGGAGCTTGCGCAGACTAAGTAAACAGATCAATTGGACATGGTTGTGTAAAAGAGATAAAAAACTATATAAATACTGTTCGTTTTATCACACAAACCGCTTGTTTCGTGTCTTAGGCCATCAATGTGCACTTACGATGGGGAATTTTTTAATTTGGGCTTTTCTCTGCATGCTATTAGAGACATCTCTGCATGCTTTTGGAGACAGTGCCTATATACCTGTATTATATGACTGACAGACAAGAACAGTTTGACCTAAAAATATAAAAATTGAAACTACTGCGGAGACAATCTGTTACCTTAAATTATACGTTTATCTCTGTAAAGCAGCTTTGAAACAATCTACATTGTTAAAAGCGCTATATAAATGAAGATGACTTGACTTGACAAAGATACCTACATCTTGGATGCACTTCAGGTAAGCTAAAACATACCAACATTTAATTTCAAAGTGAACTATCCCTTTAAAGGGATAGTTCACCCAAAAATGAAAATGCTGTCATCATTTACTCTTCCTCAAGTTGTTCCAAACCTGTATGACTTTCTTCCTTCTGCTGAACACAAAAGAAGATATTTTAAAGAAGGTTGGTAATTAAACAGTTGCTGGTCCCCATTGACTTCCACAGTATTTTTTCCTACTATGGAAGTCAATGGGGTCCATCAGTCATTTGGTTACCGACTTTCTCTACAATATCTTCTTTTGTGTTCAGCAGAAGTAAGTAAGTCATACAGGTTTGGAACAACTTGAGGAAGAGTAAATGATGACAGCATTTTCATTTTTGGGTGAACTATCCCTTTAATTCAGATTTACCACAGAATGAACCATTCAAAAACATACACGAAAAAGGACTAACAATAATTAACAACTAAGCAAAATATTTACACCGATACATTTACACTTACCACCTATAACCAATTTTTGTAGAGCCTGTTTTTGACATTTTCATATGGGTCCTACAAACAGGGCACTTCATATTTGGTGCAAGCAGCCTATGTTTCTGCAACCACTTAATCAACTTTCTTCCCCCTTTCCATGTCATGTATTGTAGTTCTCTCATGTAGTTCTCTCATGAACTTGCCCATGACTGTCGAAGATAAAGACAAACAAAGGCAAATAATGGTTAACTTAATTTTTATAATTTAACACCACAACCCATTAATTTAGGCCCCGTTTACACGATGGGAAAAAGCAGATATTTCTCTGCGTTTTGGCCTGTCATTTACACGAAAACGCCGTTTTTATCCCAGAAAACGATTATTTCTAAAAACTGGAGATTTCTGAAAACGCCGGTTATATGTTGTCGTGTCAACTGGGAGAAACGGGGTTTTAGGTTCTCTCTTGTCGATTCTGAGGATTCTGATTGGCTTGCATGGCTTTATCCTTCTCCCTACACTGCCGTCCATAGGTTTGGCATAGTTATGATGGCGCTCGACGGCGTATTTATGCGGGTTGTGTGCACGATGTTATTATTGAAAACGGAGGGGGGGAAATGTTCGTTTCTCTAAATACCCGGCTATGTGTAAATGTGGCCTTAGATACAACTAGAAATAATTGGACCGCGCGTTGGCTGCTGGATTGTAGGTCAACGGCGCCACCAATTAGTGGTGGAAACTTCTCCATTACTCTCATAGCAACTGGAGGTAAAAATGCATACGTTGTGTGCAGTATGAGGGTACACAAACCATCATGCCAAAATAATTGATTTCACTTCATGTACATTAAAGCTGCCGTCGGCAACATTTTTTTGATCAAATTCAGTGAAATTGACACTATAATCCGACAGAACAACATAAATAAGGTGGTTTTAGAAAAAACCCGAGCTTCTAACTCCACCTGGAGCGTGTTATTTTGTTTTGCAAAAATCCACCGTCCCGGATCATCGGGTGTAATCAGCGCGGGGGGGGGGTGAGATCTGACTGTCAATCACAGGTCATGCACAAATCACAGATTCCCCTCCCTCGCGCAGATGCGGACGTTACAATATCACATGCACACGACACGCCTGAAGTTCGCCTGAAGATTGTACGAAGCGTGATGGCAGAGAGAAAATCTAATAACAAGCTTCGAATTCCTCGGTTATTGCTATCTATGGATAGATTTGCCAGGGCAGCCTACCTCCGAGTCTATGGTGTTGATCGATGCTGAAGAGACGGACGCGTTCACAGAAAATCAGGTACTCACGCACTGACGATGGGCGGGTGCTCGTTGGTAGTGGGGGAGGGGCATGAGAGTTGTAAACATTAAACATTTTGTCTAAGTCCACTCAATCTGCCAAACTTGCCGACGGCAGCTTTAAACTATATTACATTATGGATGCCTCCGCTATCCAAATTAACGTTAATCGTATACAATCAGAATTCCTTATACAAATACCTTTTTACGTTTTAACGGTACAGATTCTAAGCAATTGTAAGCAAATCTAAGACATTTATGTACTCCACACAGATAAAAATCATTGAAATCGGTGGAGAGATATAAAAGTTATAAAAAGGTTGAAGCTTTCCCATTTTAGCCGCTTGTCCACCAGCGTCCCATCTATTTTTGTTCCGACGCGACGCCTGTGACGTTTTCGCTGCTTGGGGGCGGTGTTTGTGGGCTGGACATTGTACGGACATCATTTGTGAAGTTTTGGAGGGATAATTTCTGTATAAATACTTTTTTATAATTTATTTATCATTTCGCAATGGATTTCGCAATGGATCGACAACGACGACTCATCGCTATCAGGAACTGGGTGGTCAGCATTGCAGTGTTGTACCTGCGTTGGAAGAGGGGAAGACGGCAGTTCTGGGTCCATCCCATCCTGCTTGGCCTGCAGCAGAGTGGAGAATATCACCGTTTCGTCCAGGAGCTGCGACTGGATGATGACCGGTTTCAGCAGTACTTCATATTTTTAAAACCATAGCAACGCCCATACACAAATTCTCGCTGCCGAGTTTCCATTGGCTGCTGCCCCGCGTTTTGACGCTCTCATTTGCATAAAGTATCGAAAAGAAATCGAGACGCTGGTGGACAAGCGGCTTTACTCTCATTTCTTTTCAGGCTACACCGCTAATATGGCGGCACCATTGACGTATCGCAGCAGGTTACCAAATACGCGGTCAAGTTATTTCGAATTCACATGACATTTTCCTCCTTGTAAATTCAATATACCTTTACATTAAGGTCTGTGAAGCATTACCCTGCTAAAAAACAACAACAGCATAGACTAGCATAATTCCCATGCTGGTCTATTCTGGTTTAGCTGGTGGTCACCAGCAAACCAGCACCATAACACAACATATCGTTAGCCTCATAGCATAATTGCCTAAGTCATATTTCAACGTTTTTGGGAAACATGAAAAAACACAATATTTAGAAATCACATTGTGATTTTTTATTGATATTATAACAGTACATTCAACCAGATGTGTGAACAAGTATGCAAAAAGAAAAATATCCATCACCAATTGCCTAACAAATAAAAGTGACTTAGGCAGAACATGCCATGACTTAGGCATTTTTTCTCTTACATATAAATGCAAACATAACATAACAAAAGTTGTTTTTCTCTCCTAAATATAACCAAGATGTGTAACTTGCCAACTATAACCAAGTTGTTTCTTAATGTCTAACCTTAACTACTGTTTTCGTTTTCCACCCAGGTGATGTGCAAACATAACATAACCATAGTTTTTTTATTCTCCTAAATATAACCAAGATGTGTAACTTAACCCTAACCAAGTTGTTTCTTAATGTCTAACCTTAACCACTTTTCCTTTACCACCAAGTTCTACTCAGGTGCTGTGCACACTCATTTTCACACTGTCTATTGATGAGGGAGGTTGTCATAATACTGGTGGGCCACTCTTGGTAGTACTGGTTTCATTGTCTGCAAGTCATTGCATTTCCTGAGAGTAATTGGCAATTGGGCAGGAAAGAGTGGGACCCAGTGGAATGGTTATTTGGGGATGTTGATTCGCTGAGGCAGGTCTGCCCATTCAGACTCAAATTCCAACTTGTACCGGATTTGACCATTAGCCAAGTACTGGAGAGCCCGGAGGCCATGGACTGTGGGGTCACCAACCTTTTTACCTGGTCGAATATTGGTGACATAGGCCCCAGATAACTTCATGAAGTCATTGTGGTATAGCTGAGTCACCTTGTATGGGGATGGATGCATTCGTGCAGTCTCAAAGATGACAATGTAATCACGTGGAGTGTGAATTTCCAGACGTGTGTGTGATTAAAAGGAAGCAGAGAGAGATCGCGGAGCAGCGCGTTGATTTAGAACGCCAACTTTTGTTGAATTTCTGAGAAATCTACGGACGCAAATAGACAAAGTGTAGTAAAATAAAGACCTAAATGTGTATTTTGGACTTTTTTTCACCACAACTCTGAAAGAAGACATGTTATTGAAGACAAATAGGCCAAAATCTCAAATTTGACCAGTGAAAAAAAAAATTTTTTTGCCTGCCGTGTCTCGCCTTAAAATTAAAAGTAAATGCTTGAAAAATTACTTCACTTGCCTAAAATTACCTAAATGTCTTTTTATGGTGATGTTCTGACCAGAAATGAGGTAATATTTAACTAGTGTTTGCTAGCTACTTATCTTGTAGCAAAAAATGTGATTTCAAGTTTAAATACACAGTTTATAATCCCTTTGATTGACTGAAATTACATTTAGTGTCTAGAAAATTTAAGAAATATGAACTCTTACCAGATGAAAACGAATCAAACAGAAGAGCTAATACATCACTTCTGGACATCTGTCTTTCCATGTTTTTTGCCATTTTGTTTGTATCAAAACTGCCTAAGTCAAAGAGATGACTTATGCCTTCTGTACACCTAAAGACTTTGAAAAGATTTAGAAAAGACTTTATAAGATTATCAGCTCACATCTAAAGACTTGGTTTCACAGACTCACAGTCTCAGACTAAAGATTTTACAAACACTGAATCTTGTAGTGACACTATTTACAAGACTACAACAAATTTTTTCCTCCATTAAAATAGGCATTTTTATGCATATTTTTTGTTTGATGAGTAAAAATATGTTAATTTATATTGTTTAATTACAATAAATCACTTTCTTTTCCTGGAATGAAAAAAATCTAATTAGACATTGTTATGTGAACATCTCTTAATAAAGAGTTGACTATTTAATGGGATGACCTAACTTTTTCACATGACTGTATATGGGAGTTATGAATCTATATCATTATATGATGAGAACAATAGTTTGAACTAAATGTCTTGAAAGGGTATCATTTTAAATGCAGGCATGTCGATGGCTTCGGCAACATCGGTCCACTTCTTTTCTTTTTCCACTCTGTCGTGGTATAAATGGCAGTTTACATCAAAAAGACACGGCTGCTCTGCCCCAACCCGATCACACCAAACGCGTCTATATAGCACGCAGTGTGTTTGTCGTGTAATATATACGTGAAAATTAGTTTTTACGTGCATAGTATACGCATGGTCATGGATAGCACATGGGTAGGTTTAGGGCGGGGTTTGTGTGTATTATACACACGCACCCCACACCACTAATCCTACCCAAGTGTATATCACGCAATAAAGTGTGTATCATATGCACGCGCAAAACTGCGTATCATATCCACGTAAAAACTCATTTTCGCGTATAAATTGCACGATAAACACACTGCGTGCTATAGAGACGCATTTGCGTGCTCGACAAGGCGCTCCTCTTTATCCACGGTCCATTTTCGCCTACTTGGCGCCATTGGCGCTCGTTGTGTTTCCACGTCCGTTGACATGTTTCTTTGTTGTGACTGATCATGGCTTCCTGTTTCCGGTTTTCTGAGAACAAATTTATTGGTTGTTGATTGTTTTACGTCCCTATGACTACGCTAGGACTTGCGATAATATCAAACATGTTTGATATGAAAGACTAGAGAAAGACTGACATAAATCGGGTCGCCGACTGCAGATTATCCCCTCACATTTAACGATCGAGACGACGGGAGCGCGCCGAGACTCCAGTAAGATTCCTAAAGACTGCCGGTCTTTAGTCTGGGACTGTGAAAATCCTTTGGTGTACGCCCGGCATAAGGCAGATAGTGTTTTTGGATCCTAATAAGTGTTGTGATTGGCTAAGGACATAGGCAGAAAGGCAGGATGATGCAGCAGTGGAAGGACAGTAAAAATAGGCAGATATCACAATTTGGCCAAAAAATGACAAGTATGCTATGAGGCTAACGATATGCTGGTCTTGCTGGTTTTTCCAGCAGGGAAGTACATAACTAAAAGCATTACCAAAAAACTATTGATTTCTTACTCAAATGTATTTTTTAGGATTAATTATAAACATAAAAACTAATTTAGTGATGAAACCTGAATCGAAAGGCAAACAATCGAAAGGCGAACGAAACTTACCTGATAATGTGTCCACGAGTGTAAAGTACAGTAAATCCTGCTCCTGGCGATCGACTGTCCTGCACAGTTCATCTCCAACCCTAATCAAACACACCTGCCTTTAATTTTCAAGTGATCCTGACGTGCTCTGAAGACCTTAATTGGTTGCTTCAGGTGTGTTTGATTAGGGTTGGAGATGAACTGTGCAGGACAGTCGATCGCCAGGAGCAGGATTGGGCACCCCTGCTGTAGGGCATAAAATCCGAAGATGAAAGATACGTAAGTTAATACAATTAAAAGATGTAATAGAATTAGTCAGTAGGTAAACATTAGTTAAACATTTGCGACTGGAAGTTTGCTGTAGATTCGGACATGAAAATAAAAAAAAACATGTAATCAAAACATGTTAGCGAATAAATAAACAAATAGATATTATATTGTTTACATTTTTAATCGTTACAGTAGCCTGCATTTCTCACAGAAAAAAAAAACTTTACCCAAACATTTCGTATGGTGATGGATGAATCCAAAGTTAAATTTGACTTCGATCTTTAGATAGATTTTTTGATTTCTGAATCGGAGAATTGATAGGCTTGACGTGGTAAGTACCGCGAGAGCAATTCAAAAGCACAGGGAGCCGTTTGCTTTCTAATCATTCTCGCGATACTTTGATGTCACTGATAGTAGGCTTGTTTGAGATGCGTCTTGCCTCGCCTGAAATGTACGCGAGAGTAGGCGGCTGCAGTGAGAGGAGGAGTGAAAAAAGCGCATGCAGGCAAGCCGGACAGTTCTCTCTTCTCGCAGTAGATCTGACACCTGCGAGATCAAAGGCGGATATCGCGGGATTCAACGTATTCACGCTCGTGCACAGTGTTGCTAATAAACTGTATGGAATTTAAGTTCTGTTGCTTTTATATGAAAATAAATATAATGAACAAGACACCCAAAGTAGCCATTTAATTCCATTCCAAATACATGTTTATCAGTCTTTTTTCTTTAATACAGACGTGTTTTTTTCTTCTTTTTTTTAATAAAAATTACATTGCATATAACCCATAGAGATCGCACTGAGATAGTGTGGGAATGTTACCACATAATGTATACACATAAAACATGATATCAGAGTTTTAAAATCAAACATTTTAAAAGAGAACAATACATCACGGTTGTTTAAACCAATGAACATCAAGCTGTGTCGTCAGCAAGTCGTTTCCCATCATGCTTTTGATCAGCGCAGTCGGTGGAGAGCAACTGCGCTCGACTACAGAATCCGACAGGTGCGTCTTGCGCTCACGAGAGATTTTTTGACATACATCAGCATGACATCAGAGCAAGGCTGTACTCGGACACATTTCTAACCGGCATGCATCTTGCGCTGATCACCGCTGATCGATTCTGTGCAGATTTTACTCATCTCAAACAAGCCTATTGACAGACCTTTTGCGAGTAGACGTCACAGTCATGTCACTGCAAGCTGCGTGCGCAATGTGGTGGCGAAAAAATAGTGGAAAAGAATTATACATGAGTGAAACGAGAAAGATAACTCACTAGGAAATGTCTTCTTGTGCTGTTGAGTATCAGAATAGGAATGAAAAAAAAAAAAAAAAAAAAGGCCATAATTTTTATAGTTATAATTGATTTACTAATAAAGAACAGTACATATACATTACATACATACACACATCTCAGTAGCCAAGCCATTTAAACTTTTAATCTATCTAAAAAATAAACGTAACTTGATGAAAACGCAGGAACTGGGACCATAACAATCACAGTTTAACGCTAACACTTCACACTCCCACAAGTTGGGCTCCGCCCACAAAATACGTCATCTCTCAGGTAGGATATATAATAGAATAAAGTTTTTTTATTATTAAATTAATTAATTTACCTTTTATAAGTACGTGAAGCCATGAGGTTGCATTTTCCGGAACAGTAGGTGGCGGTATGCACCTTGCTTGCGACCCGCTAATACCAAGAGACTGAGAGATAGTGAGTTGAGTGTCCGTCCTTCAGGTAATATATTATCAGATGTTCCTTTTTCGTCTTTAATCAAAGATGAACCGGCCCAAAAGAAAGATTATGAAGCCGTCGAAGTACAGGACAGTGGGTGAAAACGCCACATCCACTGAAGTCGTGTGTGGGAGCAGCATGACCACCACTGTGTCGGGAAAACATGACGACGCATTTAAGTGTAAGATTGGGGAGTAACGTTACCTTTCACAATATTGCAGCATCACAATCTTTCCAAATTGAATATTTTCAGCATAAACTTTCCCATTGTAAAGATATTGGTATGCTATTATAATTGCGCATTGAATACCCGTCACCCCCGAGCAACAATACAAAATGATTAAATATATCTTCTTATTATATATCAGGCCACTTATTATTTCATCCTCTCATTGGTCCATACATGGCAGGTGTAGTAAATTTTTACCATAAGTGTTTAAATCATGTTTTATGCATACTCCATAGACTGTAAAAATAGGCATACTCCCATGAATATTGAAACGGACGTCAAGGGAAATACGTCACATCACTTACTTCCGAGTTCGAAAATAAGGTGGATAGATAAAAAATAAATAATGTGGATAGATGTGCAATATTTATTTTTATGAAGTATATGATGCTATGTAGCCACAACTTCATATTTATTATGTATATTATCATTCCAACATTAATTTTTAATGCAATAAGTTTGTTTATAAATTAGGTACTATGGAGGGATTATTGGGACATATTTAAAACTAAAAGTCTAAGTTGAAAACTAAAAGTCTAAGTCGAAAATTAATTTGGTATTTAGGATAGGGCATTTTGTATTTAGGATTGGGCATTTGGTAATTTAGCCATTTAGGATTGGGAATTTGAGGATTTAGGATTGGGCATTTAGGATTGGGAATTTGGGGATTTAGGATTGGGCATTTAATCATTTAGGATTTAGGATTGGGAATTTGGGTATTTTTTGTTTACGACTTAGACTTTTAGTTTCAAATTTAGACTTTTAGTTTTTGTTTAAGACTTTTAGTTTTATACTTTTAGTTTTCAATCTGACCCAATAATCCCTCCATAGATGTTTAGTTCTTCAATTTGATGTTTTAAAAAATAGGAAAGTGGTCACAAGTATAAGCCCTGGAGTAGAGCAGGAGTAAGATTTAAACGTCTAACCTTTCTTTCTTTCTTTCTTTCTTTTTTCTTTCAAAGATAAGATTATCACACTTAAAGCAGAGATCACCTTGCTCAAAGATGAGTGTGATTTTTTTGAAAAAAGAAATCGAAAAGATGAAGTTTGCTGTCCCATCTGCAATGGCACAAAGATATACTGTAGTGGCACAGCCCTCAGGTTTGTGTTTCATGCTTTTTTGTTGCTGTCAGAACAACTATGCCTTTTTAAAAAACATTTTCTGCTGCACTACAGTCATTATCACTATAAAATTTCACAACCCCCCCATGATCTGCCTCAAACTTCACCAAAATGTGTTTTCTTCAAATTTACAGTTACTACAGTATGTTTTAGAGTGGAGGATTGTTCATCAACTTAAAATTGAAGGTGTAGCTTGCTAAGAGCATGTATATATATATTCATATTTTTGCAATGCAGCAAGACCAATGGGACTCCAACTCCTCAACTTCAGAGTCCCCAGTGGAAGTTCAGAAAAAGAAGAGCAAGAAAAGAAAGAAGAAGAAAAGCAAGAGAAGCAAATAAAGGGGGGGGGGGGGGGGGGGGGGGGGGATATAATGTGTTACTTTGTTGTTTGAATATACTTTAGAAAAGACAATGTTTTATTAAGATGAAAAACTGTTTTGAATTTTTTTTGTAAAATAAAAGTCAGAAATTAAATGGGATCCTTTATTTTATATTTACTGCACTTACCCTGTAACTACACAGAACAAGGGGGTAACAAGCGGCACTTTAATTTACAGCCCGCAGGAGTTAGGCCGGTGACACACTTGAATGCGTGGCGTGAGCGTGGCGTTTCTGTTGCGTGTCAGCTTCGTGGCGGCTGCGTCGCGTTTACTCTGTCTTTACACACCAGAACCGTGCTTGACGCGGCGCTGGCGCGCTGCTGCTGCTGTAGGGGACAGAGGGTCAGAGTAGGTGACAGAGTTTTTCCACCTCTTCAATTAACCTGCCGTCGTCCATCGTTGCAAACTCGAAGTGTAGCCTACTTGAAAGTGTCAAGTCGCGTGATTTGGATCACCCTTGTTCACATATGGGGAGAGAGTTGTGGAAGGCTATACACTTCATGTTAAGCATACATAGCCTACATATAAAGCCTACTGATAAAGGACACCGTCAACAGTATTGACGGCAAAATAGACTATGTTTGACAGGTGCAATATTTGAAAATCGATAATTATGTATTTTTTTGTTTTTTAAATTACATTTATATCTGAATTTATGTCAACCTATAGACTTTCAAACATCAAAATGTCATTAATTAATATGTATTTGTGTACAAAATGACATATAAACATATTTTCCTATTATATTTTGCATGGAAACGCTTCCAACACGCTTGCGTGTCGCGTTTTCAGGCGTCGGTTCTATTTCTAGCATGCACGCGTTTTCCAAGCAGTGTGCAAGCTCTAACCTGTTAACATGGGAGCCGAAATAAAAACGGACACGCCACGCAGCTGAGATGCTTAAGCCACGTAGGGTTGCCACCCGTCCCTTAAAATACGGAATCATCCCGTATTTACAAGTAAGATGAGGCGTCCCGTATCAAATCAATAAGGGACGCGATTTGTCCCGTATTTTACATTAGGCCCACACATAGTTGAATAAAAACATAAGGATTTTGCAGTATGAATAATACTAATAGCAAACATAAAGAAATCAATTAACTTACGTAGTAGAGAAGCTCATTGCGTGATTGCATTTTAGCGTCTTTGTTTCTATAGCGACTGAGTCTCGTGAACATGCGCTGTAAACCTGCACGTTTTTTAACCCCTTGTGCGCAGTTCGGGTCTTTTCGACCCCAAATGACGTTTGCTGAAATAAATACAAAAATATATTTGTCCAAATGGCGTGAGACTTTGCACAGTTGACAACACTTTCTAGATCTACAATTTTTTTTAAATACATTTGAATAATATCTGTTTTTTATGTTAGTGTGTGTGGGGGGGGGGGGGGGGGTCACACTTGTGTTGTTTCAACAAAATGTAATTTGGAAACAACATAATAGTTTTTTTTAGGATTTATAGTTTTAGGAGGATTTATCATATATTTTTTAAAATTAGGCTATATAAATAAATAAATAAATATTTTTAAAAACAGTTTAAAAAAAAAGAAGTAAAATTCACTTTATAAAAGACCCACATTTCTAACGTTCATGGATATAGATAATTTGACATGGTTTAGTGTAAGAATTTCCCTCATCTTTTGGAAAATGCCGTTTTAAAAGTAAAGAAATTATCACTTTAGTAGATGGCTGCAGAGCTACACCATTTGCTATTTGACTAAAATACATATTTTCACTAGTTTTTAGTTGGATTCATATCTACATATTATGAAATCACAATTATAACAATAAAAATGACTTTGTCAAAGTTGAGCATTTTTTGTACTGACAAAAATCTGTTTTTCAATAATGTTACATTATGATTAGAATCAAATTACATCAAGGTCGGACCCTGTTTAGAAGATTGACAAAATTCATCCTCAAAATCAGAAACCACGCAAAACACACATAAACAGTGGCAAAGTGGCAAACTACAGATGATATTAAAAAACAGATGTTTGAAATTGGAAAAAGTCGAAAAGCTCTATGGGGGTGGGTGAATAGGTGTCCCTTATTTTGCCACACTAAAGGTGGCAACCCTAACGCCACGCATCCAGTGTGTCACCGGCCTTACACTTACCCTGTAACTACACAGAACAAGGGGGTAACAAGCGGCACTTTAATTTACAGCCCGCAGGAGTTACACTTACCCTGTAACTACACAGTTGAAACGGGTAACAAACACTACTTACTATGTAACAATACTATCGGCACAGTAATTACAGAGAAATTTACTCTTATTAAGAAAACAAAGCAAAAAAACTTTTAATTACACAGTATATTTGCCCTGACATTTAAGTTGCAATACAATGTGATAAAGTAAGTACATGGTATGTTCTAAATTAAAATCATAGCAGAAACTTTTTTTTTTTGGCTTAACGTTAAGTAGTTTAGTAGGAAAAGCCAATAAATTTAATTTTTATCATACTGTGCTTACATACAGCCATATATAAGTTTAATTTACAACCCACAGATGTCAAAATTACCCTGTAACTACATTGCACAAGAACATATTTTGCCAGAAATGTGATAAAAACTTTAATATACAACAGACGTACAATTTTTGCCTGGAATATATTAATAGAATAGCTGTTAGTTTTAAAATAATTACATTATAAATCATTTGCTTGTATATCTGGTTGTACCCCTTTATTACCCAAAACTTAACATTGTTCCCTGATACCTACACGGAAGTACACTATAATTACAGAAACGTACACCGTAATTTCGGTTTACTTATGCAGTTGTTTGCGGGTCGTAATATAAAGTGTTACCAAATATTTTTTTTTTATTAAAGTGGACGTGCCTTTTGTGTTTAAGAGTAAAAACTTTAGGTTAATAGTCTATTCGTGTCTCAGCCGCGAAGCTGAGCTCCTATCCTGCACGGATAGTAATTAGTGAAATTAGTGTCTGTCAGTTATTATGATACCTATGACAAAAACAATTGTCTAAATTATGTTGCATATTCCTCAAAAGTTCTTGTGATGATATCACTAGTTGACAACATAGTACTATTTTTGGAAATCATAGGCTATGATATTGCGCCACCGTGCACGTGATGCAATGGTTTCAGAGCCCGACAGACTTGTGTGTCAGACTAATTTCAGTGCAAAATAATTAGGTCAAATATGATTTAATATACTGTAATTAGCCTACTTGTTTTTTATATTGCAGACAACAAGGCTACCAAGTACTGCGCACAGTGCACAGCTAATTACTTTAAAGTTTTTTTCCCTAACGTCATTTTTAGTCGAAAATTTCAGAACTTCAGTCGACCAAGATTTTCTTTGGTTGATTACAGCCCTAATATAAACATAGATTAGTCTATGATTAGTCTTAAAGGGCACCTATTATGGATTTTTGAAATTTACCTTTCATGTAGTGTTTAACATAGATCTAAGTGAACAAAAACATCCTGCAAAGTTTGAAATATGAAAGTGCACCGTATATAAAGTTATTGTCTTTCAAAAGTAAGAGTCGACTCGGAGTCATTTTTATAAATCGTTAGAAGACCGTAGCTTTTTCTCTGACTAGATTACGTCAACTTGTCAAGTTATTTGAATACGATACGCCCACTTATTGCGCTCCAAAGCCAGCCAGGGAAAACATCAGGGTGACGAGACGCTGTGTTCTGAAGTGCGACTTAAAAGCCAACTTTTTTCATCTGCCCAAGGAGGAGCATTTGAAGACTAAGTGGCTACAATTCATATAACTATACCACAGAAGTATAGTCCGAGCCTTGTGCTTTGTTCGCGCCATTTTGAAGACGATTGCTTTTTAAATGCAATCAAACTTGGATTCGCGAGCCGCGGCTGATATTGAAGGAAGGTTCAGTTCCAAGTGTATTTGCATCAGCTTCCTCCTCCGTATCACAACCTGTAAGTGTTATTAATAATTGTTGCTTTTATGTTTTATGTAGCATGCTTAATTATTATTTTGTTTGTTGTGTAAGCACCGTTTAGCTTCTAGGTCTTCAATGGCAATTATATTGAGATGTGAAGTGTTTGTCGTTGTTTTCGGAGTTGTCTTAAAGAATAGAGTAATACCTCGTAGTAACGTAACTGCATTTTTTTTTTTTGTAAAAACATTATGTTTATGCATCGGGCTAACGCAAACAAAGACTGATTGTGCTTTTACAATATGAACTCTGGGCTATGCTCGCTAACATAACATTAAATTCTTTATCTTATTTTTAGTTTTTTACTACAAACTACAAAGCAGTGGTCTATAATCATTATTATAACACGATTTAATTGATAAAAGCATCATTGTACTCAGTGTTAAACAATAAGTATTATATCTGTAAACACTGCTGGGTCATCTGACCAATCACCGCAGATTAGCGTCGCGCAAAGGAGGGGTTTGGAAAAATGAGTCGTTGAACGAATCATTTGGGAGTCGGTGAGCAAATCAGGTAAAAATAAATGCATATTATATGAAAACAAAAGTGTTTTTTGACATTGCATGCGCGTAAAACTGTTGTTGGGGACTCCCAAAACAACATTCGGAACATTTTAAATGTCATAATAGGTGCCCTTTAATCAGTGTCTGGGAAACCGCCCCCTAGATTTTTCTTGTTGACGGTTACTCCACAGTAAACGCACTGCACTTTTTTCTGAATACGAACATTTTTGGGAACAGGCCGGAATTTTACAGGCAAGGAGACCCCTTCAGCCACAGCTGGTTCTTTGAAGGCAACTGGTGCACTGAGAAGAATTGGTTCACTGGTGGCACAACTGGTTCAATGATGGCAACTGATGCACTGGGGACAACAGGTTCACAGGTGACAACTGGTTCATTGATTGCAGCTGTCTCAACAGTGGCTGTTTCGGTAGGTGGAAGTTGTCTTTTTTTGCATAATGCTAAATGTTTTATAATCTGGACTTTCCTTATAACTGTGTTTAAGCAGTAACAACAGTAAAAATATAGCTGCAAGCAGCCATCACGGGGCCAAGCGCAAAAGCAGACGACGAGATATGCTACATGGCTGAAACTGTGAGACAAACTGCAGCAAGGAGCAATTAAAGACATTTGAAGATGAATTTTGGCAAAATGGTTGAAAATCACATACAATAACTAAAAATATGATTATCACTTTCGACCAATAGGTGGCGCAATTACGAAACTGATGTGATGTGGTCAGAGTGAAGTGACAATGACACTTACAAAGTTTGGTGTCAATATGCCAAGGCATTGCAGATATAAAGCCTGAATAGTCATTTTGGCATCATGCCTCAACTTTGCCACTGCGGTATACGAAAACGGTTTCGTCTATCGACCCGAAATCCATAAATTTTACTCGGCACGGTCTGGAGATGACACGATCCGATTTTGGTGAAAATCGGACGTTCGGTCTAGGAGGAGTTCGAAAAAGTAGGTTTTAAAAGAAAATAAAGATGGCGGACAGGAAGTTTGGCTGACTATGGCAAAATTGGTATCTATGTTTTCAGCATAACCCAAGGAATCTATTGAGATCAGTGTCATTACTATAGGCAAATGTATTCAAAAGTTATTAGCATTTTTGGAAATTTCATTATAACTTTTGACCAAAAGGTGGCGCTGTCTCATAAATTTTTGAGTACCTTTAGGGCGTTGTACTGATGACCCATACCGAGTTTCGTAACGATATGTTCATGCGTTCATAAAATACAGCATTTTAGCACATAATTCAAAATGGCCGACAGCCAAAATGGCCGATATGGGAAAATTGGATATCAGTCAACTCAGCACGACGCCCTGAATCTAACGAGACCACTTTTGTGATTTTTGGACAAACCGTTCAGAAGTTATGTGCGAAAATAGCCATTTTTCATATCTCCGGACCAGTAGGTGGCGCTGCGCCGAAACGCAGCATGTAGCCTCAGGTCATGCTTGTGATGACATGTACCAAATTTGGTCTGAATCCGATAAAGCGTTGTGGAGATACGGCCTTACGTCTGTTTTCGCAAGCGCTACGTAAAATTTATTTGCGCGGTATTCGAGAACGGTAATTCGAATCAACTTGAATTCCATAACTTTTGGTCGTCAAGGTCTGGAGATGATCTGGTTCATTTTTCGTGAAATTCGGAGCAACGGCCTAGGAGGAGTTCGAAAAAGTAGTTTTTTCGGAAAATTCAAAATGGCGGGAAAACTATTATGACGGAAAATGACGTCATAGGGTGCAGTCGAATCGTCATGAGCTCAGGAATCAGAGGAAAAAAGAATTTTGTTTCTAGCCCTTGTGGTTCAAAAGTTATTAGCATAAACATGAGTGAAACTTTGGACAGCTGGTGGCGCTAGAGGGAATGAGTTGGAGACTCCAAATTTGCTATGGTGATAGTTCAGGCTGTCTTCTATCACTGTGCCAATTTGTATAAGTTTCCCGCAAACGGTTCTATAGGCTGCCATAGACGCCCAGTCGGAAGAAAAAGAAGAAAAAGAAGAAATATAGCTGCAAGCAGCAATCACCGGGGCCAAGCGCAAGCAAGACGACAAGACATGCCAAAGTGGCTGGAAGTGAGAGACCAACTGCAGCAAGGAGCAATTGAAGACATTTAAAGATGAATTTTGGCAAAATGGTTGAAAAATCACATACATTAACTAAAAATATGATTATCACTTTCGACCAATAGGTGGCGCAGTTACGAAACTGATGTGATGTGGTCAGAGTGAAGTGACAATGACACTTACAAAGTTTGGTGTCAATATGTCAAGGCATTGCAGATATAAAGCCTGAATAGTCATTTTGGCATCATGCCTCAACTTTGCCACTGCGGTATACGAAAACGGTTTCGTCTATCGACACGAAATCCATAACTTTTACTCGGCACGGTCTGGAGATGACACGATCCGATTTTGGTGAAAATCGGACCTTCGGTCTAGGAGGAGTTCGAAAAAGTAGGTTTTAAAAGAAAATAAAGATGGCGGACAGGAAGTTTGGCTGACTATGGCAAAATTGGTATCTATGTTTTCAGCATAACCCAAGGAATCTATTGAGATCAATGTCATTACTATAGGCAAATTTATTCAAAAGTTATTAGCATTTTTGGAAATTTCATTATAACTTTTGACCAAAAGGTGGCGGTGTCTCATAAATTTTTGAGTACCTTTAGGGCGTTGTACTGATGACCCATACTGAGTTTCGTAACGATACGTTCATGCGTTCATAAAATACAGCATTTTAGCACATAATTCAAAATGGCCGACAGCCAAAATGGCCGATATGGGAAAATTGGATATCAGTCAACTCAGCACGACGCCCTGAATCTAACGAGACCACTTTTGTGATTTTTGGACAAACCGTTCAGAAGTTATAAGCAAAAACATAAATTCTTCATATCTCCGGACCAGTAGGTGGCGCTGTGCCGAAACGCAGCATGTAGCCTCAAGTCATGCTTGTGATGACATGTACCAAATTTGGTCTGAATCCGATAAAGCGTTGTGGAGATACGGCCTTACGTCTGTTTTCGCAAGCGCTACGTAAAATTTATTTGCGCGGTATTCGAGAACGGTAATTCGAATCAACTTGAATTCCATAACTTTTGGTCGTCAAGGTCTGGAGATGATCTGGTTCATTTTTCGTGAAATTCGGAGCAACGGCCTAGGAGGAGTTCGAAAAAGTAGGTTTTTCGGAAAATTCAAAATGGCGGGAAAACTATTATGACGGAAAATGACGTCATAGGGTGCAGTCGAATCGTCATGTGCTCAGGAATCAGAGGAAAAAAGAATTTTGTTTCTAGCCCTTGTGGTTCAAAAGTTATTAGCATAAACATGAGTGAAACTTTGGACAGCTGGTGGCGCTAGAGGGAATGAGTTGGAGACTCCAAATTTGCTATGGTGATAGTTCAGGCTGTCCTCTATCACTGTGCCAATTTGTATAAGTTTCCCGCAAACGGTTCTATAGGCTGCCATAGACGCCCAGTCGGAAGAAAAAGAAAAAAAAGAAAAAGAAAAAGAAGAATAAGAACGGGAACAGATACAATAGGTGCCCGCACCTTCAGTGCTTGGCCCCTAATAAGAACGGGAACAGATACAATAGGTGCCCGCACCTTCAGTGCTTGGCCCCTAAAAATGCCTGTTCTCTACACTGCTAGTTTTGTTTCCCCTACGAGGCCCGAAAGAAAATAATAGAGAGTGCTTTTTTAGCAATAATCGATTACGGTGATCTTTTATATATGCACGCAGCTACATCGCTATTAAAAAAAATAGACTGTGTATCATGCAGCCTTACGTTTTATCAGCGGCGCAGAATCACGGACGCATCATTGTATTCTATATGCTTCCCTATCATGGTTACCTTTACATCAAGGGAGAAAGTTACATATGTATTTATTTATCGCAAAAGCCCTGTTAGGGAAATTACCTTTTGTAGCGGAAATGACTCTGTTTAGGGGATTTATTAACTCAAATGAGTCACTATATTCATGAGATATGAATATTTATGTTGCATACATATATTAAATTATTTCCAAATATGGAATGAGTCAAACGTCGCCTTATATCAATAATTAATACGATTACTCGTAATAACCATTAATATAGGTAGGTAAATTTATCTTTAATCAGGGGAATTTAGGTAAAAACACCATTCAGTTATTTTGCACACGTATGTCCAGCAGACGTGCACGCGAAATTTGCATGGGGAACCACCAGTCTGTAACACCGTCAAATATTATTCCTGTGGCCACTAGAAATCATATTTTCGTGTTCTAGACAATTTAAGTATTATATTATAATAGGGTAGAGCTTTGTAACTTGATCTTTTTACGCTTTCATTGACTCAAAAATGGAACATAGACAGATTTCAATTCAAAAGATTAATGGACTTTAATGTAACACAATCTAACGGTTATACTGTACTAAATCAAAACACACATGAGTAAATATGCATAATAAACAAACAAACTAAAATGATCGCGATGAGAGAGAGAGAGAGAGAGAGAGAGAGAGAGAGAGGGAGAGAGTTAGAAGTTTCTGTGAGGAAATCAGAGAAGAATGAGAACTTTGACAAAACAGGTTTTACACAGTTTACATCAAAATGAGACCCCAAAACCTTAGCAATATTTAGACAATCTTAACAGCAGTTCTTTCAGATGGTAAATTTAAGAATAATACGTTACTCTGTCCGTGCCCTTTCTGGTGCGTCTGTTTGGGACTGACGCGTGCGGTCACGTGGAAGGATCTTCAAAACGAAAGTGAGGAGTAACTCAGGTTCGGAGCGGACGCGTATTTTGTCAAGTTAACTTAGGCTTAGGCTGGTATTCTCTTAGGAAGAATACCGATTTGAGTTAGAGTATCAAGAAAATAAAGACTTAGAATAAAAACGAAAAGAAAGCAAACGAAAGCAAGCTTGTGGTGAGTGAGAAAAGTCTCTCTCTGCTGGAATACTGCACTGCACTGCAGAGGAGAGCCGCGCGCTACGTTTTGAAGAGATTGAAGTCACGCCTCCCTCCTGTGTAAGGACCAATGGCTTTGGGGCAGGCGTGACCAAAACCCTCGTGGTTCGCTAAGAAACGCCTCCCGGTCGGATGCGCGTTGGAGATTTAATCCGTTATAACCTGATATAAATGGCAGAATGCATAATTTCATAATTTGAGTTGAAGATCCGAAATCAGTAGCCTTCCTGGAATAAAAGCATACCAAAGATTGTGTTTCTGGGGTTTGCTAGCAGGAAATTCCATGATTCTAAGATTACATGAGACCAAAAATAAACATTTCCATTCTTGATTATGACACACACTTATGTTATGACGGTCTATCATCTAGCGACCGTGACACACAATACAAATACATTTTAAAATACATTGAAAAGGGTTGATTTTGATCACTATGTCCATGGACCAGATTGTCTGTGTAGGTGTGTGTGTGTGTTGTACGGTTTGTTCAGAGTTCGTTCAGACCACGTGTTTGCACTTTGTCCTGAGCTTCAGGGCAATACAATGTATGTGCGTTTTCTGAAATTGATCTAATTAGCAACTCGTGGACTTTTGGGTCCCCATCTGCTAAACAATTCAGAGTTTGTGAGGTGCTCGGGTCAGTGTGACGAAATGTATGTGTGTCTGAGCTGATGAGATCAGCAGGAGCGTACAACAAGACACTGTCCTATTGTCTTAAAAGGGGTTAAACATTTGTTAATGATCCCCTGATCGCTGTGGACCCCCCCATAGGGGAGTCGTGAAACAGACTGAGGTTTGTTGGTTTTCTAACAGAGCTTGTCTGTGAGTGAGTCACATGTCCGGCGCCATGGTGTCCCTTGTGTTGCAATCCAGGAAGGACAGAGTCGTGTGTAAATTAGATTTGATTAAATTAAATCAGAAGCAAAAAGGTTAATCTGACATGGGCTACACTTTTTATATTTCAAATCTTCTTAATTATTACAAAAACACTTACTCTACTAGGTCAGGGTCTCATATTCAACTAAAAGTCCCAAGGGTATCGACAGAATTCGGCAAAGGCGCGTTTTCATTTTATGCTCCTTGGGCTTGGAATGAACTGCAAAATGTCCTCAACTTAGATGTACTTCCAACCCTAAGCACTTTTAAAATATCTCTTACAATTGATTTGTTTTTACTTTAGTTTTACGATTATTGTGCAATGTGGTGTTGTCTGACTGTTATTTTATATGTGAAACTTGATGTGCTGCTGCCTTGACCAGGTCTCACTGGAAGAAGAGATAGAAATATCTCAATGTGATCTCCTGGCTAAATAAAGGAAATAATAACAGTTGCACTTGTCAATTAAGAATTCTGAAAATGAAAACAAAATATACATATTTGAATTTTAATGTAAATAAAGGGATAACAACACTTTACTGAAAGTGGCATAATCGTGATACAGCCACTCTCAAGTCATGCTCAATGTTCAGCTGAGATCTGTACTTTGTTTTCAGTGAAGCAACAGCTGAAAAGCCCATCTCACAGAGATATGATGTGGCAAAGGGAAGAAGAATGCACACAGTTCTCTGCTCGATGAGTGGATACTCCCTTTCCACTCCAAACCAGAATTCACTAAGAGTCTGCGCTTTAAACCTGAGCCTCAGGGTGGAGTCAGATGTCATCTCAATAAACTGGTCCTCCTCAGCAGACCTAAATTCAGCAGGTGCTGCAGACAGAATATAAATATATTTATTTATAAGCCTATTGGCTTACTTCATTTGTCATTGCATAATAAACACAAAGAAATCTGTTTGACAACAATCCATTCCAGTTAGTAAGTAGCATGCAACATAAATAAAATGCATGTATAATATATGAGTATATTATTCAATAAAATGTCAAAATACCAACCTGCTGCATTTAATTTATCCATAACCCAGGCATACTGAGCACTGTTGTTCGGGAAAGTATTTTTGAAACAATCCTCTCAGGGAAGAGATGTGCTGCTTAATACATGGGGATCACTGTGGTGGTTCCAGAATCAGTGGTTTCAGCTACTTCACTCAGGTTCTCAAAGACATCAATGTTGATTGAGTCGCCTGCCCCATACCTCAAGCTTTCGGGTAAATGCAGTGATCTTCAGTCTGCCAGGTGAGGTAGGTGCTTGTCTTTGCCTTGAAGCTAAAGATTTAATTCATTCAGCTAACCAAACACATCGCTGATGTAGGCAATTTTAAACAGAAATTGTCCATCACTAAACATGCTTTCAGCCTCATGCATGCGCTCCTCCTCCAAGAACATCCGAATCTCTGCCCTGAGCTCAAAGATGCGCGACAGCACTTTGCCCCGGGAGAGCCACCTTGCTTCACTGTGAAACATCACAGATGTGTGATCAGCTCCCATTTCTTTACAAAGTGCAGAGAACAGTCGCGCTTTCAGGGATCGGGTTTTGATCAAATTTACCACGCTCACAACTTCTGTCAAAACCTCATTTAGGTCAGGGCTGAGCTGCCTTGACGTGAGCGCTTCCCTGTGAATGACACAGTGCTTATCTGGCGCAACCCTCTTTATTAGTACCTGCAACCCGTTTCTTGACCCTGCCATGGTCTGTGCGCCATCAGAGCAAAAGCCCACACAGTTTTCCCAATTAAGGCTGTGTTCTTTGAGGTAACTGTCCATGATCTTAAACAGCTGTGGCTCTATTTTTTGATGTATTTGCAAAACAGCAAATCCTCGCACAATAGTTAGCTGCTCTGCAATTGTGTGTGGTTTTTTGCATTCTGCAATTCTGTATGCCACTCTATATGAAGCCATCTGTGCTTTACTGTTTACTGATTCAGCTTTTACCATGCGAGTCTCCTGTTGACGGTATTCTGCCAGTTTTCTTTGAAAGAAATCAAGTGGCTTATTGAAGTGACTGGGATGTGTGGTCTCTAGGTGTCTTCTTAATTTGTTGGGTCTCATACTGTCTGCTGCTAGCGGTTTAAGACACAGAACACACATCGGTCTCTCCTCTGCCCCCACCACTGCTGCCGTGAATCCAAGAGGAAGATACCCTTCATCATATTTTCTTTTTGGTTGATTAGACCCATCTGGTTTGTGTCTCTCTGCTGGCGCTGGCTCGACAACTTTTGAGGTCCGTGTCACAAATGTATCCATGTTGTGTTATTGCCCACACTAGCCTGCTAGTACTAGCGCGGGAAGGTGGGGGGCTGTGGACTAACATAATATTGTACTTAAAAACGTGAATAAAAATAAATAAATTATACTATAGACATAATTATACTGTGTTTGATAATGTAGTAACTAGTGAGTGTTCAAGCTACGGAGAAAATTAAATAGAGTTTGAATTTGTCATGCTTTGTTCCGATCAGAGCATGTGAGCGGAGAGCGCATTTCTGAATATTCCATTCCGCTCGCTCAACCCAGAATGGTTCGAAAATATGTGGAATAAGGGCTGCCTCCGACTAAAGTTTTTTTCTAGTCGACTAGTAGTTGTTCATTTTAGCCATTAGTGGACACATAGCCCCTTTATATTAATTGAATTACTTAAAGGGATACTCCACCGTTTTTTTCATATTAAACTATGTTATTCCCTTAACTAAGACGAGTTGATACATACCTCTCTCGTCTCAGTGCGTGCACTAAATCGCTCTGTCTTGCGGCGAAACTTTGTTAGCACTTAGCTTAGCCCAGTTCATTCAATAGGGGCCAAGCAGAGAAGCTACCAAACACCTCCACGATTTCCCTATTTAAATACAGTTACTCGAGTAGTGTAACTCGACCTAGGACGGTGACACAAAACAAAACGTTGTGCTTTTCTAAGCGTGTAAAATGGATAACTATATTGTATGGCGGAATACCATAGCAAGTAATTTTGCAAGTGATAGAAAGTGACTTGGCGCAGTAATATCTTCACTCGTGAAAAATCCTCTCACCGGCACCCGCTCACTCTCCTCCTCCCTCTCATTTCAGTCAATAGAACCAACGTGACTTTTACCACCTGTGCTATTAGCAAACTGCAAGAGATCATTTACAATGGCGGACTTTGTAGATGATTATGACTTGTTTGTAATAGACCCAGAGCCATATCTGTTTGAACCCGAGTACACGGAGGAGGAATTAGCTCTTATGGACCGTGAGAGGGAAGAAAGATATGAACCAGAACAGACTGGAGCTGGCGAAAGAACATGGGCAAACAGCAATTGGTGGTACAAGTGTGACTGTTGCGAACAGATGCCGACCGAAATTGAGAGCCTGTGCTGTTCAGAATGGGACCAGGTGTTGCCATCGAAGGTGGGGGTCAATGTAGATCCAGAAGACCCTGGACAAATCGCATGTGTCGCGGCAAGCGACGCGTTTGCAGCGATGATTCACCCGGCAGTCGTCAAATTTTTCTTTCATCGTGACAAAGTCAATTGGAGGAAACGACCCACCCCGAGTGGACCAGATGGCCAGCTATCCTCAGAGTAAGTGCTATCTGAAACCATTGAAATATGCCTATGTATCATGTTTTCATTTATAAATGTATATACTTAGCCTATCTCTGTCTTCTCAGTCAAAATAGGTTGGTTTCCTACCAGATAGTGCTGGAATGGGCCCTACAGGGCGAAACTTTGGGCAGAGGCAATCGGAAACCACTGCCATCATGTGGTCGGGACTAATCGACAAAGATATCCTTCTGAGTCCGGTGTCTATGTTGGATTTCAAGAACTACATGAGGCAATGGATATGTAGGCATATGACTGTTACTGGACAATATGTGCTGGGCCCTGAGTTCCGACCTAGTCAAGTCAAGTCAAGTCATCTTTATTTATATAGCGCTTTTTACAATACAGATTGTATCAAAGCAGCTTCACAGTGATAACATGAAAATAATACAAAAAAAAACAATTTCATCATCATCCACCTTTAAGGCAGATCTATAATATTGTTGAATATTAAATGTCCCCAACTAAGCAAGCCAGAAGGTAAGGCAACAGCGGCAAGGAACCAAAACTCCATCAGGTGACAGAATGGAGAAAAAAACCTTGGGAGAACCCAGGCTCAGTCGGGGGCCAGTTCTCCTCTGGCCAATGAGTGAACAGTGTATGAAGTTCAGAATGAATCAGAGTATTTGTCCAGTTCCGGTTGGTTGAAGTCGGAGTGGAGAGGAGGAGAGACTGGTTGACACTTCAGGTCAGCGGCGTCGTCGTCGTGTCCTGGCGCTGGTTCTTCATCAGATCTGGATACGGCCTGGTTCCGGTGGACAGCAGTAAAACCTCGGGATAGACAGAGAGACTAATATTAGCGTAGACGCCATCCTTATTATGATGTACCAAGTACATCAGGATTTACAGGAAGTGTTCCCGGTCCCGGCTGTTCTAAACTATGCAGCCTAATTATATAAGTCTATAATGTGTTATGTGTATGCTAGGCCGAAGAGATGTGTTTTTAGTCTAGATTTGAACTGACAGAGTGTGTCTGCTTCCCGGACAATGGTAGGAAGACTGTTCCAAAGTTTTGGTGAACTGACAGAGTGTGTCTGCTTCCCGGACAATGTTAGGAAGACCGTTCCAAAGTGTTGGTGCTAAATAGGAAAAGGATCTACCGCCAGCAGTCGATTTTGATATTCTAGGTATTATTAACTGGCCGGAATTGAGATCGCAGTAGACGTGAAGGACTATAATGCGTTAAGAGCTCGCTCAAGTACTGCGGAGCTAAACCATTTAGTGCTTTGTAAGTGATCAGCAATATTTTAAAATTTATACGATGTTTAATAGGCAGCCAATGCAGTGTTGACAGAACGGGGCTAATATGGTCATACTTCCTGGTTCTAGTAAGAACTCGAGCTGCTGCGTTTTGAACTAGCTGTAGTTTGTTTATTAAGCGTGCAGGGCAGCCACCCAGTAGAGCATTACAATAATCTAGCCTTGAGGTCATAAACGCATGAACTAATTGTTCTGCATTATTCATTGAGAGCATATGACGTAATTTAGATATATTTTTAAGATGGAAGAAAGCGGTTTTACAGATACTAGACACATGACTTTCAAATGAAAGATTGGTATCAAAGAGCACACCCAGGTTCCTAACCGACGACGAAGACTTAACAGAGCAGCCATCAAGTGTTAGACAGTACTCTAGGTTATTACGTGTGGAAGTTTTTTGTCCAATAATTAGAATCTCTGTTTTTTCTGAATTTAGTAGTAGGAAATTACTAGTCATCCAATTTTTTATATCAGCTATGCATTCCGTTAATTTTGTGAATTGGTAGGTTTCGTTAGGTTTTGAAGAAATATACAGCTGAGTATCGTCGGCATAACAGTGAAAGCTAATTCCATGTTTCCTAATGATATCTCCTAATGGTAGCATATACAGAGTGAACAGCAGCGGTCCTAGTACTGAGCCTTGTGGTACGCCATACTGAACTTGTGATTGATAAGACATCTCTTCATTTACTGCTACAAACTGATAACGGTCAGATAAGTATGATTTAAACCATGCTAGTGCAATTCCACTAATGCCAACATAATGTTCGAGTCTATTTAAAAGGATGTTGTGGTCAATGGTGTCAAATGCAGCACTAAGATCCAGTAATACTAATAGAGAGATACAACCACGATCGGATGATAAGAGCAAATCATTTGTGACTCTAACGAGAGCTGTCTCGGTACTATGGTACGGTCTAAATCCGGACTGAAAATCCTCGCAGATATCATTTCTTTCAAGAAAGGAACACAGTTGTGAGGATACTGCTTTTTCTAATATCTTTGACAGAAATGGCAGATTAGAGATCGGCCTGTAATTGACTAGTTTTGTAGGATCAAGTTGCTGTTTTTTAACAAGCGGTTTAATCATAGCTAGCTTAAAGGTTTTTGGTACGTATCCTAGAGACAAAGATGAATTAATGATATTAAGAAGAGGATCTATGACATCTGGAAGCATCTCTTTCAGCAGCTTAGTCGGTATAGGGTCTAACATGCACGTTGTGGATTTAGATGATTTGACGAGTTTGCAAAATTCTTCCTCTCCTATAGCAATGAATGAATCAAATTTTCCCTCAGGGAGACTACAATGCACTTCCTGATGCGATACTGTATTAGACGGTTGCATAGTTATAATTTTGTCCCTGATATTATCGATCTTATAAGTGAAGAAGTTCATAAAGTCATTACTGCTGTGTTTCTTGGAAGCTTCTGGGCTTGAAGCTTTCTTTTTCGTTAGTTTAGCCACTGTTTCAAATAAATGCCTAGGATTATGTTTATTTTCTTCTAATAGGGTTGAAAAATAAGCAGATCTAGCAGCTTTTAAAGCCTCTCTGTAAGCAATCGAGCTCTCCTTCCATGAAATCCGAAACACCTCTAGTTTTGTTTTCTTCCAGTTGCGCTCCATTTTTCTGGCTGCTCTCTTAAGGGCCTGAGTGTGCTCGTTGTGCCACGGCGTTGGACTATGTTCTTTAATCTTCTTTAAGCGCAGCGGAGCAACTGTGTCTAAAGTGCTGGAAAAGAGAGAGTTAAAAGTTTCTGTTGCAATATCAAGTTCTTCTAAGCTATCCGGGATGCTGAGATGATGAAACTGATTAGGAAGATTATTGATAAAGCAATCTTTAGTAGCAGAAGTAATCGGTCTAACATATTTATAACACGGAGTCGGCTTTGCAGCCTTGGCTAAATGTAATTTACACGAGACTAGATAGTGATCTGAGATGTCATCGCTCTGTTGCAGTATTTCAACGGCATCAACATCTATTCCATGTGATAGTATTAGATCTAGAGTATGATTACGACAATGAGTCGGTCCTGACACGTGTTGTCTAACTCCAATTGAGTTTATAATGTCTTTAAATGCCAATCCCAATGCATCTTTTTCATTATCTATGTGTATATTAAAGTCACCAACAATTAGTACTTTATCTGCAGCGAATACTAATTCTGATAGAAAGTCCGCAAATTCTTTGATAAAGTCTGTATGGTGCCTTGGTGGCCTGTATACAGTAGCCAGCAGAATTTTCAAACGTGATTTATCGTTTACACTATATATTTTTACATTAAGCACCAACACTTCAAAAGAATTATATTTACAACTAGATTTCTTAGTGGTTTTGAAAATATTACTATAAATTACAGCAACACCTCCTCCTTTGCGTTTCAGACGAGGTTCATGTTTATAACCGTAATCTTGTGGGGTTGACTCATTTAAAGCAATGTAATCGTTTGGTTTTAGCCAGGTTTCTGTTAAACACAGCACATCTAGGTTATAATCTGTAATCATATCATTAACTATTAGCGCTTTTGAAGTAAGAGATCGAATATTCAGCAACCCAAGCTTTATCATTTGCTCATTTGTATTATATCTATTTTTTATTTGTTGAAGATCAATAACATTTTTAACCTTAGATGGGTTTGAACGTATTTTTGATTTCCAAGTTCGGGGGAACAGACACAGTCTCTATATGATGATATCTAGGTGAAAGAGGCTCTATGTGATGGGATTTATCTGACCTTGGTGACGTGAGGCCGCTAGCAGACGGTCGGTTAAGCCAGTCTGTCTGCTTCCTGACCTGAGGCCCAGATTGTCATGTTTTATCTCTAAGACTATGAGCCAAATTACTAGAGAGAAGAGCAGCACCATCAGCACCTAAATTATGTTTACATGTTTCACAGACATCTGTGGGACAATTGCACTGCAGCTTGCGTCAGAATAGTAGACTACCTGTTTGTATATTTTCTATATTACAACCATTATGTACACTAGGTTAGGGGTGAGCGCCATCCTTTGTTGTGTAGTTAGTTAGTTAAGCGCCGCGTGCGTGAAGACTTCGGTTTCTTTTTCACATTTTACTTTGGGTAGGATGAGAGTTAGCTTAAGGATTGTTTTGTTATATTATGTTCTTTCCTTTGGCGCCACTTTTTGTGCTCTTCCCAATTATTGATACTTGTTTATTTTTTTCCTTGCATTGTACATAATGCATACCATTGTTTTACTGGATCTAGTGGCTTCGGCTTTATGTGAATAAATTAACCAGTAATTTCTCTCTCTCAAAGATTGTCTGTCATGTTCTTCCACCTCATTTCACATCCAGCAGCATATCAGTATGTAAATGTTACGGTACATTCCCTAGACTTTTAAAGTTCGTAACAAGTGCCTACAGGTGAGGGCCAGGGAGGATGATGGGACTTGGAGTGAAGAGGAGGAGCTTAGGTGGTGACTGTGACAGAAACGGGGAAATTAAGCATCAACCAAATATTCCTCAGTTTTCAAACACTTCATGTTATAAAGTCCACAAAACAAAAATAATAAAGTGATTGATTCAACTCGCATACAAGCAATAACTCTACAAGCATTTTTTTAGCAATCGTTAGTTGAGGGAGGTGTAAGTGTGTGTAGGTGATCTCAGTTTGTAGCGTCTTTTTTGTAGGTTGAAGGCGGGTGAATAGTTTATCAAGAGGAAAGTGCCAAACAATCCTACTGGCAGTCAGATGGACACACAACGTATCTTGCCGTTGTGTGTCTCAGTCCACAATGAAAAGGGGTAACTCACTCACAGCGCTGCAACGTTCAGCTCCCACTCAGCCCAAACACAGCCAATGACGAGTCTCCTTCAGGTATCGAGACAGCGTTAATCCCAACTCTCTTCCGCAGTGCATCCTGCAAAATAGGCTACTTAGAAATCCAACAATTCCTTTTCGGCGGCGTTGTAATGGGAACTCATTAAAATGTCTATTACTCAGCTCACGCACAGCCCAAACACAGCCTTTGAACGAGTGTCTTTCAAGAACCAAGACAGTGAAAATCCCAACACTCTTCCGCAGTGCAGCCAGCGAAGCGTTTAGACAGATAACTAGGGATGGCTCACTCGAAACTGATGTTCCCGAAGCTTTTCGAGATCCCGAAGCGCAGATGTTTCAAAACACCCATGTCACGTGACTACGGCTAAATGAAGCTTCGGAGTGTTACGCAAGTGTTTCGACAGGTGGCATGGTCCGCCGAATCAGCGTTTGATTGATGTTAGAGCACAAATGTTAGAGCATGTCAGAACACCTCCAGGACCCAGAAAACACCTCAGACCCCAGAGGGTTAATGGCTCGTTTTCAAGGTTGTTTCAGATCAACACCTGCAAGTGACCACTAGGTGTCACCATTGAGACGGGTGTCGGATTGTTTCGAAGCCTCGACACAATATGGCACATTTGCTTCAACTGTTTCATTGTTTCACGAAGCCTCGATCTGCCCACCACTACAGATAACTCAGTTGTGTGTTTAAAAACTACAGTGGCTCGAACTCGTCCAGTTCATGTTCACTCTGTGTATTTCAAACTTCCCCGCCTTAACCCCGCACACCTGTTGTTTAAATAATCCCGCTACGTCCTTCCTTCTCACCGAACCTCTCCTAATAACCGCATTGCATTTTTGGTCAATGTATAGTTCCTTATTTCTGCCACACTACACAATGTGAACAAAACAGGAAACACTACCAGGTAAATACCCACCTATACCCATGTGTCCAAACCACCTGGAAACGTATGCGCAAAATACAAAATAAAAGACAAACATTTCCTGCACTTACATTTGCAAATAAGTGCAGTGTCCTGTGAGTGTAACTCTACCGCTGCAAAGTATCGTCACTGACATGAAGCTGGAATATAGCTGACTACCTAATACCTGGTCGAATTTCTGGCAACTTAATTCTAAATTAAATTTTACATTCCTATGGCAACCTTTCTTTATTAAAAATGGTAACACTTTATAATAAGTTTAATTTTGTTAGCATTAATTAACATGAACCAACAATTAATTAACAACTTCTACAGCATTTATTTATCTTAATGTTAAGCTCAACATTTTTGTCATGTGGTGGAAGGATGAACCCAATTGCAGACAATATGCAAACACACAAGGTTTATTTATAACAGAAAACAGCGAAAACAAAACCCACGAGGGGGTAAAACAGAGGTAAGGAAGGTTGACTAACAAACAAGACTATAAGTAGACTAAGAACTGGGATATACTACATACAACTCTTCAGACATAAAACTCTAACTTGACAAGGACTTCTCAGCAATGAAACAAATACAGGCAGGTTACACATTGATTGACAATGAACCAACACAGGACAGCAAACACAAGGGGATGAAATAGGGAGACACTAATGACAAAAACAGGTGAAGCTGACTAGACAATAATGACAAGATGAGGATAACAAGGGTGCGGGGTAACGTAACGAGACAACACAAGCACATGGCCCAAACAAATGGCCATGTGCTTGTACACAAAACATGGGTCTGTCATGATCCTGCCTCAAGACAAGAGAAATACAAAGACACCAGGGCAGAATCATGACAATTTTAGGATCCAAAGTTGTATCTGTTAACATTATCAATGCACTGTGAACTAACATGAACACAAATATTTTATTAACTAACATTAACAAAGGCTATTGCTCTCTGTTCATGTTAATGCATTAACAAATTAGACCTTATTGTAAAGTGTTACCAAAAAATCTATAGCCTAACAAAAAATGTAAATAAAATTAAAATTAAATACCTAAATAATGCAAACAAGTCATTGGATAACATTGGTGTCATGAATTATGTGACTGTTGTTCCTTTTTTGGCCATGTGAGGTCCTCAGTGTTTCTTTTTTGTTAATTTCTCATTATTGATGTGTTATGGCGCTTTTCCACTACACAGTACCAACTCGACTCGCCTCGCCTTTGTTTGGTTTTCCACTGTGTAAAAGTTGTACCGGTATCTGCTTCCAGGTACTTTTTTTCGTATCACCTTCGGCGAGGTTCTGAGCGAGCTGAGGCGATACTAAAATGTGACGTAAAAACACGGCAGACTGCTGATTGGTCAGAGAGAATCGTCACTATTCACTACGTCATCATTGCAAGCGCCAGACGGAGTATCATATCCTGAATAACACCGCCATTTTTAAATAGTTTGGCCAGAGATTGCGTGATATCATTTATTATGGCAACTCGGAAGAATACGCCGTGGTCAAACGAGGAGGTGCAGACTTTCCTTTGTTTGTTTGCAGAAGATAGGTTCCATTGAGAGCTTGATGGGGCAACGAGGAACGAAAAAGTGTATCAAGAAGTCTCCGATCTGCTGGCCACACATGGCTACAACAGGACTTTCCAGCAATGTAGGGAAAAGTTAAAAAAACTAAGAAGTGACTACAGAGCTGTAAAGGACCACAACGGACTTTGGTTCAAACCGAAAAAGCTGGAAGTGGTACGACCAGATGGACGGTATCTACGGCCATAGACCGGCGAGCAACGGGAGGGAGGGTGGACTTGACTCGGCCACCAGTTTGTTGGAGTCGCTTATGGAGGATGGTAAGTGTTTTAAGTTTATATTTAATTAACATTAACCCTGTAGGCGCACTCTGCTTGAGAGTTTTGTTTTCTGTAGGCTGGCTTTTGGAAAGCTGAAGCTCACTTACAACAATGAAGACTGTAAACTTGTTTCGCAGATAACAATTGCTGCTACAGTAGCTCTAGCTAGTTGCTAGCTGCCATTGCTATTTCGTAGTGTGTTGACTTTTGTATGATCTTTCTATTTAAGATTCCTTTTCGACGAGCGAGACTGGTTCAGTGACTCCCACTGATGCCACGTTGGCATCGGCTGCAGCGTCGGCACCAGCATCAACAACGGCACCAGAAACAGTGGAACCATCGACACCCACACGATCAGCAGCATCGACACCGAGACCCGCAGCAGCGTCGACACCGGCAACAGGTTAGTATAATAGGAGAAAAAGTAAACCCTTCTAGCCTGTTGTCTGTGAATCTATACACACATATCTTATTAATATAGGTATTAATAACTCGTATATCATATATTATTATTAATATAACATAAACAACTTCCTGCATAACAACAGGAAGCAATCCCAGTTATGGGAATCAAGGATTCATTAATAAACCTGTTCAGTATTTTTATAACTTTCCAGACGTACACCATGTACACCTATACTGTGCACATGGTAATATAAAGTTGACATTTACTAAAATAGTGGAGTCGTTATATTGTTACTATATATGTAATAGTAAGTTGTGGGCTTGTCTTTTTTATGTAGCAGATGTAATGGTAATACATGTGAACAATTTAAAACACACACAACCTTGGAATGAAACGTGAGTTGTTCGTTTTTCTTTATTGTAACTCATTCATTGTAATTATTTTTTGACCAGGACGGAGGAAACGACAGAGGGAACAGGAGCATCTGACTGTCCTGAGGGAGATGCAGACATCTGATGTCGAGCAGCTGGAGTTGAACCGGGCACAGCGGGAGCGCCATTTACAGATGGCACTCAATGATGCAGCACATGCAAGAGAACTAGAAGCGGCTTTGAGGAGGTAGGAGATTGCTGCAATGTCGTCCTTCAACCAGGCCTTTCTGGGAACCCTGAGCCAGCTTGTACAGGCACTGAACCGGCGGGACGCTGTTCCACCGCCCCTGGACTGAAACCCCATAGTTTGCTCATTTGAACTTCATGTTTGCACTACATGTAACATATGTATATAGTTGGTTGTGTGAATTTAGCAATTAAAGTAACGCATCAGATCTCGTACATCCCTGCCCTCTTCCTCTACACCTCTGCTTCCTCTGCTGCTGCAGGTGCATCCCAGTCATTGTCATAGTCCTCTCCATGACTCTCACAAAGGTTATGAAAAGCACAGCAAGTAAGAATCATAGATTTCACGGTTGTAACATCACAGTCATTTCTTTTCATGAGACAACGCCACCTTCCCTTCAGTCTACCAAAAGCGTTTTCAACTACCCGTGCTCTACATATTTTCTTGTTGTAGATCTGCTGTTCTGCTGTCAACCATCCAGTGTCAGTGAATGGTTGTATGAGCCAGTTCTGCAGGGGATAGGCAGAATATCCCAGGATGTAGTAGGAAAATATTCACCCCACCAATATTCCTGGTGTAAGCTGGAAAGTGTTTGCCACGCCTGGCCAACTTCCACAATGTGGACAGTCTTAAAGTCCGCGTGAACCGGAAGTTGCAAACGACTTTTCTCAAGTGTTTTGATGCATTTCCGAGTGAAACGGAATATTGAACAGAGGGCAGGGTTTTACTTTAGCGCTCCTCCTCTCCATCTCTCGCCCATAGCAGAGTAACGGTTTGAGGGTAGTGGTTAAGCGATTAACCAACCCAAGCCGTCAAGCCTATGTAATCAGAAAAAGAACCATTCCAGAACCGGAAGTAACTTTTCAGACTTTGATTAAAGATAACTTCGACAAACTATTTTTTTCCGTGTATTAACTTGCACCGATTAATTGTTCACCACAAAGACTAGTAATATCCGCTAACAAAGTAAATAGGGTCAATTTTGATTTCATGCCGACTTTAAAACACGAGCATCATGCAAGCTGCCAGGCAGTCCTGCAAACACGTTCCAGAACAGTCCTTTTCCATCTACAACACCTTGAAGGATGATGGAGTGCCAGCCTTTACGGTTGAAATAGTCACAGTGGTACTCCTGTGGTGCCAAAATGGGTATGTGTGATCCATCGATAGCACCAACACACTGTGGGAGCCCCCATCTGTTCTCAATGTAGGCAGCCATTTCTTCAAACTTCTCCTGGTCTGGGAAACGAATTTGTTCGGGAACCAACAACGTTTCTGCAGCAGAAGTGAACTCTTGAACACACCGGCAAACAGCTGTTATGCTTACTCCAAAAAGATGGCCGACAGTTCTTTACTCTGAACTGGTCGCAAGCTTCCATAGTGTGATGGCCACTCTCTTCTTTAGAGGAACACACTTGCGGAAGCTTGTGTCCTGTCTCTCCATCACTGGACACAGTTTGTTGTACAAGTATGTAAATGTTTCTTCGGACATTCTGAAGTTCTGAACCCACTGTGCGTTTGTAAAACCGTGAAAAATAACATCCCACCACTCGGTAGCTCGGTTGAAAGCCCAAACAGACGGTCTGCCGCGGCGACTTTGCAAAGCAAAACAGATCTGAATCACATAAAGCATACACATTTTAATACATAATACTGGTAGCTATAAAGTTGATCAAATACGTTGTATATAGTATAGTATTTACACATATGCAAACATTAGCTACGTTAGCATAACTTACCCTCTTGCGTCGACTTTGAACAACCGGATTTGTTTTGTAGTCTGAACTCTGTAGTAATTCCCAAACTCTTCTGTTTTTTTCAGCAGTGTTTCGTTTTGCTGCCCTCAGCCTCTCCTGAAACAATGTTTGTCTTCTTGCTGTGAGAAACAGCCACATCCCGAGGATCAAAAACAGCACAGACTCGATTTCCTCCATTGTCCTGTGTGTGTGGGTAGCGGGTGTGTGTCGCGTAGAAGATTAAGTCACGGCAGTTTCCTGCGGCATCGCTATGACGACCAGTACTATTGTGGAGGTACTATCTGCAATGGAAAATGGAGCGAAAAGCGAGCCGAGGCGAGTCGAGTTGAGCTGGTACTGGTAATGGAAAAGTGCCATTAGTTTCACCTGAACCTTGTTAAGGTGCCTATTTACCGGTAAATACCCCTGTCGTGTTGAGATCTTTTAAGATAGGAGCTTGTTTTCCGATGCTGAGCTGTTTCCTGGGTGCACACGCGGAAAATACTTTCTCTGGTCAAACTTTTTAAAGGCCAAATTAAGCGTTTCGAAGCATTATTTCTTTCTGATACAATTGTGTCGAAAATGGTTCATTACTCGAAGCTTCATTCAGATAGAAATTGCAGCACCATCTCCTGGTGAAGTAAATGTAATGCAACAAAACTGACAACCATAAAATGCAAGTAGGCTTATACAGTATTAACACCCCGTTTATTACGTGTTTTCCGAGGCGATCAAAGCTGAAACTGTGTTAGTGCTGTGCAGTGGCGGAGCCAGGATTTTTTCATGGGGGTGGCCAGGCAAGGGCCAGCAACCAGTCTGGGGTGGCACCGACATTTTTATTATTTTATTTTAAAAATGAGTTTGACTATAAGTATTGGACTGTTTTAGTGCCTACACAACTGAATACAGTTAATTTATACTTAATTGTAATTGAGATAGTAGTGAATTAGGAATCATAGAATACTGAGTGAATTTTTATCTTTTTCATTATTATTATTCACCACCTCCAGGCATATTAATAAAGGGGCACACACCATACCTAAAGTTTAACTTGCTCAGTTAGCTTGCTTCTGGTTCTCAAAACCCCCAATAGCTTGTTCTACATTGTTGCACCTTCGAGACATGCAGATAACTACTGTAGCTCAAAGATTAATCAACCTTCAGTGAATTTTATATAATCATTGAATTCTTCAACCAATTCTGAGTTTGCCAAAAAAAAAGTTGCAACTGAAAAAGTAAAAACTGCATGTTTAACTTTTCTATATTAGTTGTCAAAATAAATAATTGCAACAGTTCTATCATAGGCTACCTAAATTAAAAAGGAAATGTCTCTTTTGAATCCCCATGTACAAGAATGTGAACAAGGCGGAAGTCAACAGCACATAAATGCCAGAATGTAAAATTAGATATTTTATGGGTTTAAAAATTATCCATTTGTGTCCTCTTTACAAATTAACGCCAGCTAGTACAAATGCACAGTGCTTACATTTATTTGTAGGCTACATTTAAAAATGACATCAGTTTGTGCCTTATATTGTGATCTCACATAGCAGATTATTTTAATCGCCTTTTTGATTATTTCATGAGTCAATTGACGTCAAAACTAAGTCTACAGCACGCCGCTTTTGCGCACCGCGAGCACAGTACAACGGCTGCCAGGACAGGAAAGTTAGTTTTACTGACATTTGGCCTGACATCTCATCTTACCGAAGATAGCCAACTGATGTAGGACAACGCGCGCCGCTTTTCTCAGCATCTGACAGAAGTGTCACCAGCTTTCACACACATCTTTCAAAATAAAAATGGCATCAGAAAAACAAAGATTTACGCTTGTTATTTACGGTCTTGCAACCCACCAGTTGAGAAACATTGACTCTATATTTACTATGCGTAGGCTATATCACTGTCTGTTGTTCTGCTGAAGCTCGTTCGGCACGTGCACATTTCCGCACTCGTTTGACTTGCGCTGGCGCTGAGGTACAGTTGGAGTGCGCGTCTCACTTTTTTTTTTTTTTTTGTGGTCTTAAAGAGACGGTTCTGCGTTTAAAAAACGCAATTCTTGACAATAAAAAAGAGACAGAAACAGCAGTTGTGAGAGGGGTGGCCAAAGGGGTGGCCAAGCTTAGGCAAAGGGTGGCCACGGCCACCCCTGGCCACCCCCTAGATCCGCCCATGGTGCTGTGAAACTCATTTATGTAGGAGCATTTTACAGATACTGATGAATTTCATGTGTTCATCTTGATAATAAAACATTAAGCATGATGTGTGTGTGTGTAAATATTTCTTTAGACAAGGACAGAAGCTTAAAAAAAAGTTGGAAACCATCACAGAAATTCTAATGGTTTCTATTAAAATACCAATAGGGAACCATTGGCTTTTACCATTTAAACCACTACAGAATAATTTTTGTAGTGTGTTTGGGACATATTCCATTAGGATTTAATGCCCCCACCACAGGGTATCTGCACATTTTTTAAAGTCAAATTTAAGGCTTTTTAAGACCTTTTTAAGACCTGAAGAAATAAAAATTAATACCGTACATTAGGGGTGTGCAATATTAACAAAAATATATCTCGATATTTTCAAAGTTTTGTTGATAATAATTAGATGATATTTTACTGATTTTGTACTGGTACCATTAGGTTTGTTGTTGACAGCAGACTCACAAAGATATTCATATTTAACATATTCTATCTATGCAGTGGTCAGTTCACAGTAGTGACTGAAATAAAACATTTTATTAAGGGGCAATATTTGCCACCTTAAATTGATTTCCAGGGGCATTTTCACCTAAATATGGAAATTATTTCTAAACATATTTAGAGGTATGCATCACCTTTTATGTCAAATTCTAACATTCAAATTAAATTCTATTAGAATAAGACCGTACCACTGTCAAATTAAATAATTAAATTAAATTAAATCCATCCTTGCAGTGCAGAGGTGACACAGAAGCGGCATCCGAACTGGCATTACTATATTTACACTTCATTTGCAATTGCATAAATAAAGCTATTCAAGATTTAAATATGAAATTATTTATAATTTTAACATTTTAATTAAAGGGTACTTTAAATATGAAACTAAACCCGCCAGTAGGTGGCAGTAAGTCACTGTCTTAATAAGCGAGTTGTTGGAGTTTTATTCAACCGATTTGTTCAAACGGCCGATTCATTCATTGAATCAAATGATTCGTTCAAAACGTCGATTTCAGTTTTAAAAAAAAGAATCGCTGTCTGTTGGACTACAGTTTCATTATGAAATTCTCGTCGGCGAAATAAAGGGGGAAACAAACAATATTGACAATATAAAAAGTAACACACAATGTTAACTTTATTGTTAATTTAACTGTTGTATAAATTGTGCACAGGAAAACGGCACTCTTGCTCGTGATATTCTAATATAACAACATAATATGATATAAATATAATAAGACAAATACTCATTTGGGGACATACCTATAACTGCACTGACATCACGCAGTGAAAGCAAGCATGAGAGACAAACGCGATGTCAGCTCGAACTCGCGGTGCCTCGTACGTAGTTAAAACAATGATTACAATATCATCATAGTTCATAGACAATCCTAAACACAAAGAATGAACTTACTATTGAACTGACATTTACTCGTTCACTTATCCTCTCCTCTCTCGCGCGCAGGAGACAGACGCAGGCTAATACGCTGCCGTAAATGACGCGAATTGTCACGTGAACATGCAAGCAAATCCACAAAGATAGAATAATATAAATAATACGTACGCTAATTAGATCGTTTTCATTTGGAAAGCATTTAGATATGTCGTCAAAGTGTCATCTAAAATTTAAGACCTTTCATAGGTAAAAATAAGACTTTTCATAAGTAAAAATAAGAATTTAAGACTTTTTAAGGCCTTAAATTTTAAATATCGAATTTAAGACTTTTTAATACTTTTTAAGGATCCGCGGGGACCCTGCACCAATAGAACCCAACACATATCAGTAGAGACCCACAGAGACCACTATAATTCCCATTACAACCAATAAAATTCCCATGAAAACCATTAAATCCAATACAATTTCTGTAATGGTTTCTATAGTTTTTTTTAGCAGGGAAGTATCATGTGTGAAAGCAAAACTCTATAACTTGTTAACTGGTGGGACTGATATTTTTGTATGTTGAAAAGGATGTTCCTGGGGCGAAACCATAGTGGCGGAACCATAGTGGCAGAGATTGGTTCCGCCCGGATCAAACACCACCACTTCCGGTTTTGCTTCCCAGCGCTAAAATCAGGGTTAATCGGTGGCAGGTGCGCCAATGAACAGCGCGATCCCCGGATTGGATGAAGGGGAAGCAGGAGGAGTATAAGGAGGGCTTCCAGAAATCAAGTGTTACGGGAAGTTGAGACGGCAAGTTGTGGCGGCAAGTTGTTACGGCGGGTTGTTGCGGCGGTCGCGCACCGCCGCGGCTGTGGGTTCCGGGTCGGGTTCAGGCCAAGCGTGGTGGTAACCGCTTTCAGCTGTCGAGGCAAGAGGATCTGGGCATCTGGGCAAAACACGAAGGGCAACGCCTGGTGACTATTGTGGACTGAGCGATCAAGGATCCGAAGAACTGCGAAGAGAAAGGAAGAGACGGGGTTGAGTATAATACAGACCGCGTTTTGCATTGTGATTCAAGTGTGTGTTCGCTGGTGAGAAGTTACCTGCAGGACAGCTTCCCGGAAGTGCTGATCGACGAATCCCTTTGGGAGAGAGAGCACAGCGGCCAGGACGCGAGCGGAGCACTGCAAGAGGGAACAAGACGAGCACACGGGTTGATTGATGCGTGAGTACCCTGAGAAACTTTTGCAGTAGAAAATTCATCGGAAGTGTATCATCTGTGAGCTTTGTGAAGTTGGATCTAGGAACACGAGTGGCCCCACTGCGGAGAGTGAGCGTGGGCGAGCCAGCGACAGTGAACAGGAAAGACGCCGGGGTGGTGCGGCAGCGACGTTCTCCCTTGCTGGTCCTTCGCCATAACAGTGCTTCAGCAATTCTCCCCCCCGAGATAAACGACGTGGAAAAAGTGGTCTCTGGACCTTAAAGTGCACCTGGACTGTGGGTGGAGTGCCGTGGGTGAGTCAGTGTCTTGACTGTGAGAGTGTACACTTGGAATTTGCCGTGTGGTGCTGTGTTGTGTGCGTGTCGTCACAAAGACCACTTTCCAGACCGACCCCCTCTCTGGGAAGGATAAGGATCCCGAAGCTGGCGGAGCGGCTGGCCCATATATTTAAGCCGTGTTCAAGCCCCGAGCCACCGCTATCACAGAGCCCGAGCCGAGGAGAGAAACGGATGTACCGTGCCTACGAAGTCTGTGAGTGATATCCAGTGAGCAAAGTTATACTTAACTGTATACCAAACGAAAGTCCCAGTGTTGACCCCGATCCAGCGGATGCCCTGGAGTGGTTTACCGTTATACCGCCGGACCACTGACCCATCCCTAAAGGAAGCCGCCGAACCACGCCCGAGACAAGAGGTAATCCTGTCACCCCTGACCCCAGTACTTCTTTGTTATATCTCTGTGCCCAGGAGAAGGAGCGCGCCGTGGCGTGAAGGTCCAGGAGGTGCTTACCTTTATACCGCCGGACCACTGACCCATCCCTCAAGGGAGCCGCCGAACCACGCCTGAGGCAAGGAGTGCGACCTGGGAAAGAGAAGGAGAGACGAGTCAGCAAATAGAAGGACATTGAGGCCAAACATTGAGTCCAAGGAACGAGACGACTTATCTGAGGTTCTCCCGTGACGGAGACAGCGGGCTCCGAGGCGGCGTCCTCACCCTCCAGTCCCCCTGGATTTTAGCCCCTTCACCTCCCCCTCCCCTATTTTAACCCCCTGGGGTCGGCAATCACGCCGGCGTGATCTGCTCGCTTTTTTTCTTATCAGTGCAAAAGAGATTCAATATACTTTGTTGGTTTTGATCTTACATTTAAGTGTTTTACATCATTCGATCCAGTTAAGTTTCTATTTTTTTTGTGTATACTCACAATAAAAACAAAGTGTTGTGTCTTTCGCCAAATAAAGAAAAATAAACATGATGCGAGTTCTGCCTTCTCTCTGTCAGGGAAGTCCATTCTGAAACGCGTCCGAAAATGAACTGTAACTCAGCGTATACTTGTCACTCAGGAACGAGACATTTGTCTTTATGAAGCTAGAATTCTCTTCTTTTAAATGAAGTAATTTATATTAAAAAACACATATTCTTAGTTTATGTAATCCGTTTGAAACCAAGGAGAGGCGCAGTTTTTAGTTCTCCCTTCATTATTTTTAATGAGCTGATGCCGCCACGCCCCCTGGCGCTATTCACATGCTAATAGTTGAGGTGATCTATGCGCCTCGCACACGCCCTCCGATCAATGCCATCACGCAGTTTCTCGTCAGATTCACGGATAGTTCATCGCGTTTTGAGGATGGCACGCTTCTCCGGTAAAGTCGTCCTCCAGATGATTATGGACAGCGAGGAAGAATTCACCTTTTCCTCAGAGAAACGGTTGCATCTCAGACGGAGAACGGCTGCATTTTCAAGAGCGAATTGATCCCACAGAGGATACAAGTTCGAGTAAGTTGTTTATATAATTATTTTCTGATTATATAGAACTCATGTGAATTTTCAGACTATATTTTGCTTAGTTTTGGTTAGCTTTTGACATCTTACAGGAAAGATTGCCTTACAATATCCCTAACATTCGTATATGGTCGTGTTTCAATGTGATATTACTCTCTAAACATATTTGTATTATATTTCAATCCGTTTTGATTAGCTTATGACACTGATTATCATGCTAAAAATACTGACTTTTGCGAATATCTGCTTAGGTGTAAATATGATTTCGTGCAAATATATTTCAGCCTCCGGTAAAATGTGATACTGTCTAAATACTAGACATTATATTTTTATATATAAATGTTCGGTTTTGGTTAGCCTATGACACACGCTAAAATATTGCCACAGATGATTGTGAATGCAGGTGTAAATGTTTTAAATGCTGTAAGTGCGTGCGCAGATAATGGCCATCAACAGCTCGCGGTGACGCATCTATGGCCCATAAATAGATATTTCTCCGTCCTATGGCCCATCAACAGATATATAGACTACATGCATTGTGCGTCCATACCCATTAATCGCCCATCTTTGGATAATGTATGCTAACACAGTTGTTTTTATTTTTTTAGGAATGTGTTTGCATCACACTCTCCTTCTCCAGCAGAGGGACACGCAGGTGTCGTTCAGTTCTCAATCGAGAATGATGGTAAGTGCACAGACGTAATATTTTACTGATGAAATGTAATTGTGTTAACAATATACATAATATACTCGTCATAATATACAAGTAGGGCCTACCTATTCTTGTACCTATTCGAAAATCGGTTGTCTTTTTCTTAATCCATGGCCATAGTGATTGATAGCGATAATAATACAGTTTCTTTGATTGTGTTATCAACAGATGTGACAATGAACATGTCCAAGCACCGGTCCCGAAGAGAGCCATGGCAAACAAGCAACAGGTCCAAGTCCACCCTGTCATGGAAAACCGAGACTGATGTTGACATGGTTGCACAGACTGCGTGATTCCTGCCCGGGAAACTGGACCGCAAGTGACCTCTGTTTACTCACATTCGCCCATGAGTCTGTTTGTAACAGTATACACTACATTTCTTTCTTTTTTTTTAAGGATGTGTTAAGTTATATTGTTAGGAAAGAGTTCTATTTTGAATAAATGCTTTTCTTTTTAATCAGTGAATCCTGAAAAAAATATCACAGGTTATAAAAAAATATTAAGCAGCACAACGGTTTCCAACATTGATAATACCTGATTATTAGATCATGATATTAGAATGATTTCTGAAGGATCATGTGACACTGTTCTGAAGGATCATGTAAAGTATATCAAAATAGAAAATCATTATTTTAAATTGTAATAATATTTCACAATATTACTGTTGTTTCTGTATTTTTTATCAAATAAATGCAGCCATCTTCCAAAAATATAAAAAATGGTAATGTGTCCAAACGTTTGACTGGTACTATATGTTTATATATGTACGGTAGCACTGTGGTCTTGTGAGGCACAACATTTAGTTCCTCCACATAGAGGAATTACAATAAAAACAGATTAAAAAACAAAACCTTTGAATGTCCTCTCATTCTCAGATTCTCCTCTCTGCCTCACAGCACCTTGATGGGGACATTAGCCATTGATGGGGGAGTGTCTATTGTCTCCCCTCATTCATATTCATGGCCATCAACACCCCTACGCATAAAGCAGTACTGGCACAAAAACTGACTTGCAAAGTTTAAATCATTATATTGTTGTTTTGTGAAAGAGTGATCAGAATGATTTTCACATCATTTTGTAGTAAACATTCTAGCCTACAAGAATGGTAACTCAAAAGTATTGTGCCAAACTATTCAGTATGAGTTATATGAGCTCATTGCAGTGACACATTTTTTCCCAAAACTTACTAACCACGCATAATATTTTTTTTCTATAAAATGCAAACATGTAACTTCCATTTTGCTCACATATTATTGTAGCAGAGTTTGTGCTGCAATACAGCATAATTATGTGTTGGCCAAAGGTATGTTGTAAGTAGCTGAAATAAGCACAAATGTCAGGGCATGTCAAAACCTCTCAAGGGCCCCAAAAACCCCTCAGACCCCAGGGGGTTAAGTAAATTAATAAAGAGCTGTATTTTAAACTTCCACTCCAGTGTCCTCGTTCTGTCTGGTCGTCTGGGGTATCCATGGGAACCTCCCCGAGGTGGAGATCAAGGGAGGGGCGGTACTCACGTGGTCCGCTCCGACCTGTGACAGATGTGCTTGTGTAACTGGTTGTACTTATATAATGTAGCAGAGGGTTTTTGAAGTTTCTGTCTTTGATGCATGTTTTTATGTAACAATGTTCATATGTTCACTAATTAATAATAATAATAAAAAAATGTGGCAGAGGGTGTGCTTTGGGTACATGCAGAAGGCTTAGACAAAGTTTACACTTTTATAAGTAATACAGCCGCCAGGTTTCAAACCTGTCAACACTGGATTGGGCTGTCAAAGCACCCAGGTGGTTTACTACAGGAATGAACCAGTGTGTTTGCTTCAGACGTCATTTTCACGTGACTAGTGACGTAATGATACAAGCTCCGAAGCAGTGGTTCATTGCAAGGACCGTTCGAGTTTGAAGCAAGCTTCGGAGCGTCGGTGTCAGACGTAGCATCACTAGATACACCTGCTGTGTGTAAATCTGACATTACAGTAGGGATTTTTGAAAAGGCGGTTGAGCACGACTGCTCCGTGAATGGATCAGAGGTAGGTGGCTGGAATAATATGGATTATAATGAAGGAGAAGATGAAGAAAGGGAAGAAAGTAGGGGACGGATGAGTGACAAAAGAACCAAAGGGAATAAAAGAGTCCGAAATGAGAAAGATAATGACACAGAAAGTGAAGAAGAGGGCCAAGGTATGGTTCAAAAAGAAAGAGAGGAAAAGTATGTTGTCATAATAAGATTTAATGAAAAGAACCAGGGGAGTATGAAGAAAGTTAGCCCACTCTGGCAAACAAGATAGGGGATATCTATCAAAGGTTCTAAATGATGGCAATTTATTGGTGAGATGTGCTGATGCAATGCAAATGGAAAAAGCGCTAAAAGTTAAAGAGATAGGAAAATGCAAGGTGGATAATACGGGAAGGTTAGGAGCTCGGATGGGAGGTGGAAGCATAGGAGTGATAACGGGGGTGCCAATAAGTGTTAGCATGGAAGAATTAAAAAGGAATATTAAAGGAGGGAAAGTACTTAATGTACAAAGATTGAAATCAGCAAAGGAAGGAGTGATGAGAGATAGTGAATCGGTGTCAGTAGAATTTGAAGGAGAACATGTTCCAAAGAAAGTATTCTTGGGTTTTATGAGTTATCCAGTCAGGATGTTTGTACCAAAGCCGAAGAGGTGCTTTAACTGCCAGAGATTTGGGCACACAGCAAAGAATTGTAATATGCAGAGAAGGTGTGCTAGATGTGGAGGAGACCATGAATATGGGAAGTGTGGTACAGGGATTCCACCAAAATGTTGCAGTTGTGGAGGTGCCCACAATGTGGCATATGGAGGGTGTGAAATTATGAGACGGGAGACTAATGGACTATGAGACTAAAGGATATCCTATGCTGAAGCTGTAAGAGTGTCAAAAGAGAGGGTAGATGTAATGAGAGAGCCAGAAGTTGTGGAAGAACAAGTACAATATCAAAGAACCAATGATAGAATGTATGTGGGAAAGGAGATCTAGTTACATTCATAGCAGGGGTGATTAATAGCACTGCAGAAGTTAAATAAAAAAATGAAAAAATCTAGTTGATAGTTAAAGCTGCAGTTAATAATTTAGGACTGGTAGGACTGACATGGGAAGAAGTAAGAGAGAACCTTACTATTCAGTCAAGTCAAGAAGCGTCATGGGTTGGTTAATCATTTTAATGGTAATTCTTTTACAATGGAATGCTAGAAGCTTAATGGCGAATGGTCAAGAGTTTAAGCATTTCATAAATGAATTGGAAGAGAAACCAGATGTGATGTGTATACAGGAAACTTGGTTGAAACCAAGTCTTGATTTTGAAATGGGAGATGAGCAGGAATATATAGCGGTGGAGGTGTGGGAAAGAGGGGAGGGGATAAGTGTTATTAACTACTATAGCCCATGTAAAAGGTTGAAGATTTATTATTTATTAAGTATTCAAGGTTAGGATAAACAAAAAGTAATTTGGTGTGCAGACTTTAATGCTCATAGCCCTGTTTGTGTGTGTGTGTGTGTGTGTGTGCGGGGGGGGGGGGGGGGGGGTACAGACAGATGCAAATGGTAAGATAATTGAAGAATTGATGGATGAAAGAGAATTGGTCAGTTTGAATGATGGAAGGGGAACTAGGATAAATTTAGTTACAGGAATGGAATCTGCATTAGACCTAACATTAGTGTCTAACACTTTGGCTGGAAATGCTAGATGGGAGGTATGGCTAACAACTACACTGGGTAGTGATCACTACCCAGTTTTATGCAGAGTAGGTGGGAGGCAAGAAATAAGGGTAGAAGAAAGGATCCTTAAGTGGATATTTGAAAAAGCAGACTGGGATCAATTCAAGAGGATGAGTGAAGAAATAATGACTAGGATTGATCCAGCAGGAAGTATAGAGGAGATAAGTAGCCAAGTTACGTCAGCAATCATAATGGCAGCGGAAGAAGCTATTCCTGAAGGGAAAAACAGAGGTAATCGGAAATTGGTGCCTTGGTGGAATGAAGAGTGTCAAAAGGCAGTAAGGAAAATAAATAAAGCATTTAAACTAGTAAAGAGGGGTCACAACATGCAGTCACTAATTCAGTATAAAAAAGCGCAGGCAGAAGTGAGAAGAACTATTCGGCAGGCAAAGAGGGAAAGTTGGAGTACATTTTGTGATGAAATTGGAAGATCAACACCTGTTGGTAAGGTATGGTCTATGATAAAGAGGATGGGTGGAGATAGGAGACAGTGGGAGTACGCAGTACTGATATTAGAGGAGGAGATGGGTGTCACTAATCTGGAAAAGGCAGAAATAATGGCAAAGTCGTTTACAAAGATACATAGTTCAGAAAATGTATCAGAAGAAGAGAGAAGGAGAAGTAACTTTAAATCAAAATATGCATGCGTTAAATAGGAAGGAAGAGACTGGTAGTGTCATTGATGAGCCTGTTTATTTGGCGGAATTGGTTAGAGAGATCAATAGAACAAAGCCTACTTCTCCAGGGAAGGATAATGTTAAAACACCGTGGGGAAAGATCACTATTTAAGTTACTGAATCATAATCATATTTTAATCATATTCTAAGAACCTCTCAAAAGTCAAAATGGAGACTGTGGAGATATCGTCTCGGTTACGGATGTAACCCTCGTTCCCTGAGTAGGGAACGGAGACGTTACGTCGAATGACGACGAATGGGGTTCGCTTAGAAGCCTATCATCTTCGAACAGTAATAAAACGAGCCAATGGCAAGCAAATGCCATGGGTCTGCTGAATTTGCATAGCATAACTCCGCCCCACCTTGTGGGTATAAAGGAAGTGAGCTGGCAACATGCAGATATGTTTCTTCGCTGAAGGAGCCAAGGCTGAACTCGGCTGTTCCAGCGGTACAGCGGAAGTGGCAGGAAGACGTAACGTCTCCGTTCCCTACTCAGGGAACGAGGGTTACATCCGTAACCGAGACGTTCCCTTTCGTTGTCACTTCGAGTTACGTCGAATGACGACGAATGGGGTTACCAGTCCAATCACGCCACCTCGGCTGTCTTCCAGTGCCCTGCGTAAGTCTGAGCTCCCTGTCGTGCTAGCACGGACGAAGGACTCCTACTTAACACAGGAATACCAAGGTACACTGGGAGCATATCTCAGTGGAATATGCAATCAGTGCCCGCCCGAAGGGGGGACTTAAGAATAACATATGACCCGGAGGGGGGTGCATACGGAAACACTGGGGTGTCCAGCCCGTAGGGTGGAGTATTTCAACCCCAGGGGTGGCAGACTGGCTTGCCAAGGGAAAGACACATGCTCGAGAGAGGCTTACAGTGGAAATACACACGTGGGGGTCGCCCAGAGGGGGAACCATGCACATGGTGGCACCTAGCCAACGCGAAAGCTGCCGGAGGCATAACTCTGGCGTTGACGTCAACAGCGCTGGAGGAACTCAGGGCTTATCAGGCTCACCTGAGGAATATTGCACGTATCCAGTCCGTGGAGTGGAATGGCGAGCAAGCGAAGACACCTGAGCGGGTCCTAGCACCGGCTGGTTGAAGCGAGTACACAGGAGGACACTGGCTCCACTCGGAGATTATAGAATCTGGCGAATGTGTCCTGCAGCTCTGCAGATGTCTGTTAGCGAGGCGCCATGCGCTAGAGCCCAAGAGGAGGCCACACTCCGGGTGGAGTGGGCCGTCACACCAAGGGGGCACGGTCGACCTTGCTGCTGGTAAGCCAAAGCAATGGCGTCCACTATCCAGTGAGACAACCTTTGCTTGGAGAGAGCCTTTCCCTTCAGCTTCCCACCATAACAGACAAAGAGCTGGTCTGAGGTCCTGAAACACTGCGTTCTGTCTACGTAAGCACGGAGGGCGCGTACTGGACAGAGCAATGCCAAGGCTGGGTCTGCCTCCTCCAGGGGCAGCGCTTGCAGGTTCACCACCTGGTCCCGGAAGGGAGTGGTGGGAACCTTGGGCACATATCCAGGCCGGGGTCTCAGGATCACGTGAGAAAAGGCCGGCCCGAATTCCAGGCACGCTTCGTCTACAGAAAATGCGTGCAGGTCCCCTACCCTCTTGATGGAGGCCAAAGCAACCAGGAGCGCTGTCTTAATTGACAGGAACTTAAGCTCCACTGATTGCAAAGGCTCAAAGGGAGCACTCTGCAGGGCATTTAGTACCACCGAGAGGTCCCAAGAGGGAACGAGAGGAGGGCGAGGAGGCTGTAGTCTCCTCGCTCCTCTCAGGAACCTGATGACCAGGTCGTGCTTTCCCACGGACTTACCATCAACTGCATCGTGATGTGCGGCGATAGCGGCAACATATACTTTCAGGGTGGAGGGAGACAGCCTTCGCTCCAACCCAGCAGGAAGGAAAGTACGACACTGATCGGGCATGATCTGGGGTCTTCTGAGTGAGAAGAGCACCAAAGACGAAGAGGTTCCACTTCAACGCGTAGGCATGTCTTGTAGCTCTTAGTGGACGACGCTCTAGCGGAAGTGATGGTAGCCACCACCGCTGGTGGTAGGGTACTCAAACCTGCCTCGTCCCGTCCAGGAGCCACACGTGGAGGTTCCAAAGATCGGGACGAGGGTGCCAAAGGGTGCCCCGTCCCTGAGAAAGGAGGTCCTTCCTCAGAGGAATTGGCCAGGGAGGTGCTGTCGCGAGGAGTACAAGTTCGGAGAACCAGGTTCGGGTGGGCCAGTGCGGCGCAACCAATATGACCTGCTCCTCGTCCTCCCTGATCTTGCACAGGGTCTGTGCAAGAAGGCTCACTGGGGGAAACGCATACTTGCGGAGGCCCCGGGGCCAGCTGTGCGCCAGAGCGTCCGTGCCGAGCGTGCCCTCGGTCAGGGAGTAAAACTGGGCGCAGTGGGACGAGTCGTGGGAGGCAAACAGGTCTACCTGTGCGTCCCCGAACTGATCCCAATCAGCTGGCCGCCTGGGGATGGAGTCTCCATTCTCTCGGAAGAGGCTGAAGCCGTGAGAGCTCGTCGGCTGCACAGTTCAGGTCTCCCGGAATATAATGGCTCGAAGCGACCTCAGATGCTTCTGACTCCATATGAGGAGGTGGCGGGCGAGTTGCGACATACGGCGGGAGCGTAGACCACCTTGTCTGTTGATGTACGCTACTGTCGCGGTATTGTCTGATGGGACTAGTACGTGCTGGTTCTTGAGCAGCGCCCGGAAGCGGTGCAGAGCGAGACGTACTGCCAGCAACTCGAGGCAATTGACATGCCATAGGCGGTGGGGACCTGTCCAGGAGCCCACGGCAGCATGTCCATTGCACATGGCGGCCCAGCCCGTGGAGGAGGCATCCGTTGAGACAACAACATGCCTGAAAACTCGTTCTAAGGGCACTCCGGCCCGAGAAAGCTGAGATTCGTCCACGGGGAGAAGGTCTGATGGCAGGTCGGAGAAACTGGTACTCGGAACGTGCCCTGACGCCATGCCCACCTCGGGACTCGATCGCAAAGCCAGTGCTGAAGCGGTCTCATATGAAGCAATCCGAGCGGCGTTGCCGCGGCTGCAGATGCCATATGCCCCAGGAGCCTCTGAAAAAGTTTCAGTGGAACCGCACTCTTGCCCTCAAATTGTCTCAGGCAAGTCGGCAGTGACTGCGCGCGCTCGCTCGTAAGCTGCGCGCACATGGCGACCGAGTCGAATTTCCTACCGAGAGATCCTCTGCACGGGGCAAAGTTTGCTCTTCTCCCAGTTGACCCGAAGGCCCAGACGGGCTAGGTGCCGGAGCACTAGGTCCCTGTGTTCGCAACCCTGGTCCGAGAGTGAGCTAGGATTAGCCAGTCATCGGGATAATTCAGGATGCGAACCCCGTGCTGCCGTAGCGGCACAAGGGCTGCCTCGACGACCTTCGTGAAGACGCGAGGAGACAGGGCCAACCCGAATGGGAGAACAGCGTACTGGAATGCCTGCCCCTCGAAAGCAACCCGCAAGAACGGTCTGTGTCGAGAAAAAATGGAGACATGAAGTAGGCGTCCTTCAGGTCGATCGCTGCAAACCAATCCTGTGGCTGCACACATTCGAAAATGCGCTAGGCCATGAGCCTCTTGAACGGAAGCCTGTGAAGGGAACGGTTCAAGACGCGCAGATCCAGGATTGGCCGTAACCCACCGGATTTCCTGGGGACAATGAAGTAGGAGCTGTAGAAGCCGGACCTCATTGCGGCTGGAGGGACAGTCTCGATCGCACCCTTCGCCAGCAGGGTGGCGACCTCCGCTCTCATGACAGGGGCATAGCCACCGACCATAGTGAAGCGGACTCCCCAGAAGCGGTGAGAAGACCGTGCGAACTGAATCGCATAGCCGAGCCTGATGGTTCGCGCAAGCCAGCGGGACAGGGGGGAAGCTCTAACCAGGCTCCCACGGACTGTGCCAGCGGGATCATGCGAACGACAGACGTCCCCCCGGGGGTGGGAAGCGAAGCGGAATGACCGGCCCAGACGTGGGTGGCATAGCGGCCCGGTGTGGGGGCACGGTCATTAGCCGCGTCCTGCCAGAGGAGGCCAGGGAAGGACCAGCGTTCCACAGGGGCGTGCTCTGGCAGGGGTCTGGCGACAGAGGGGGACGAGAGTGGCGAAGCCCGTGAGCGTGCGCACTGTCATCCGAGAACTCTGTGACAGAGGAGGGCGAGAGTGGCGGGACCCGAGGGTGGCGCGCACTGTCGTCCGAGAACTCTGTGTGCTCAGAGATGGGAGAGACAGTTCTTTGGAAAAAGAGGTTTTCCCCCGGCCCTCCACCGGGGGAAGGAGTGGCCCTGCAACCACCTCCTAGAAAGAACTGCAACCCATCTCTGAGCTGCCCGTAACGGGAGCACCGCATTGCTGCGGGGCTGGTACGGGCTAGGGCGCCTTCCTGCGACTACCTCCACGGCACGGCCTGGGTGAAGGGTGCTGCTAGGGCCGGCAGGGAGTGTCGCAGGAGGGCGCCCTCGGCGGCGAGCGGAATGAGGCAGCTGAGCCGGCGGCTGAGCAGCTGGCCGCGGGATCAGAGCCTCAGTCTGCTCTGGGCAGCCGAGAACTCTGGGCAGAGTCCTCGACTGCGCCGCCGAGGAGGCCAGTCTGGGATATGGGGAGTTGAGGAAGCGGCTTCGCTCAGCCTCGCCCATATCAACCAGACTAAGCCAGTTTTTGTCTCTGGACCACATATGTGGACATCACCTGACCCAGGGAGCGTGTGGTCACCTTCGTCGCCCGTAGAGCGATGTCGGTGGCGGCACGCAGCTCTTGCAAGAGCCCTGGACCAGCCCTACCCTCGTGCATTAGCAATGAGCACCCCTGGCCTGGTAGACCTGAAGGATGGGCATAGCATGCAGTGAGGTGGCAGCCAGCCCCGCAGCTCTATAGATTTCTGCCACCGGAGTAGACAAAAACCTACATGCTTTGGGGTGGGTGGGTGCTTAGGGCCGCCACGCCAGTGGAGGCGCTGTGGGGACACAGTTGTGTTGCCACAGAACACTCCATAGGGGGAACCCCAGTGTACCCACTGGCCGCGACCTCATCGAGGTCGGAAGAGGCCGCTGAGTAATCTCATGACCTCTTCATGCACGTCCAGGAAGAAAGGAATTGGGGGCGGGCCGACGTGTGCCGGTGCGTACCCAAAAACCGATCATCAGCTTTAAGCACTTGGGACATGGCGGAGGGTTCCACACAAGCCCAAATGCTCGCGACTGCCCGGGGAAGCATGGCAGAGTTCTGGTTCAGACTCGGGCAATGCTGGCACACCCGGAGGAGGCAGCACAGCCGAGTCTTCTCCAGCGAACTCACGCCCACCTTGTGATGCGGCGATAGACAAGATTTCATCTGCCGGGGCATCGAATGAAATGCTGGACCAGCCCGCGACCTCTGGCCGGGACTGGTCAGCGATCTCATCCGGATACCACACGGGTTGCAATGTGAAGAGGAGTGTGTGGACCGAGGATAGATCGTCGGGTTGGTTCCACACAGCAGCCTCTGATCACCCTGGCCACCAGCCGAAGTATTCCCTCTTGCGGAGAGAATAGATCGGGGTGTGGATGAGGGGACTCTCTCTCGAGGAGGTCATCGAGTCTCGATCGTTACATTGCGATGGTCATGTCCCCGCAATGAGAACATGACGCATCCACGAACGCTGTCTGTGCGTTTGCCCAAACACATCAGACAGCGTCCGTGCCCACCAGCTGATTTAATCTGTGTATCGCACCCAGAAACACACGGGCGAACCGTCTTTAAAAAGACGCGCCGCGTGCAGCTCTTTTAGAGAGATAAAACTCAAACAGCAGTGTTGAAGCGCCCAGGGAGAGACACACGACTGGCAGACCACTGCGCAGATCGGCAGGCAATATGAAGCTCGCTGGAATTCGCCGTCACACCAACACTTCTGAAGAGTAGCTCGTCTCGAAGAGTGAAGAGAGATGATCTCAGAATGGCTTGTGGAGTGAAGAATGCTCTTGGCTCCGAAAGCGAAAACATATCTGCATGTTGCCAGCTCACTTCCTTTATACCCACAAGGTGGGGCGGAGTTATGCTATGCAAATTCAGCAGACCCATGGCATTTGCTTGCCATTGGCTCGTTTTATTACTGTTCGAAGATGATAGGCTTCTAAGCGAACCCCATTCGTCGTCATTCGACGTAACTCGAAGTGACAACGAAAGGGAACCCAAGTTTCAACAACAAGATTCCTTGGAATTTTTGTTGATGAGAACTTGAATTGGAAAACACAAATTGACTGGGTTAGCAAGAAAATAAATAAATCTATTGGTATAATTAGGAGGATTAGCAATCTTATTACTACAAATTGTCTTCTTACACTCTATTACAGTTTAATTTATCCATATCTTTCATATTGTAATATAGTGTGGGCAAGCACTTTTCCTTCTACACTTCATAGAATTTTGGTTCTTCAGAAACGTTTTGTTAGGATTGCAACCCGATCTGAGTCACATTCTTCATCTGTGCCTCTATTTCAGAATCTACAGATACTTACTGTGTATGATATTAATATCACTCAAATATGTGTTTTTATTTATAAGGTATATTTTAATTATGAAAATATCCCAGAGCACTTCATGACTTATTTTAAATTTAACTCACAGGTTTACTCTTATTCAACTCGTCAATCATTAGATCTTCATTTTCCAAAGTTTCTTACGTGCAGAGGTCAATTTACTATCAGATTTAAGGGTACCAAATTATGGAACAGTTTTTCCCACTTAGCAATTAACTCCTCCTCATTAAAATGTTATAAAAGAGATTTAAAAGCCCATTTAATTGCTGTTTTAAATTTTTAATATAGATATTATTATTAGTATTTTTTTATTTATGTTATGATCATATTTTTTGTTTATTATTTTCATTACTGTATTCGTCATTAAAATTTGTTGATGGTATGTGTAGTTATACATGTATGTGCATGTTGTGTTTTGTGTGTTTGTTATGGATATATGCATTTCATTAGTTTGTTGTTACTTTTATGTAGTATAATGTTTTTTGTTTTTTATATTTTTGTTTTGATTTTATTGTAATTATGTTTATAGGTGGAGGCGTTAAATAAGCCCAGTTGGGGTTTTTTGCCTCTTCCTGCACATCATTAAATTGATAATATTTGTTTTATTTTTGATTATATATTTTATGTTTTGTTATTATTATTTTTTGTCATTTTGTATTTCATGGTGCAAAAAAATAAAAAGAAATATAGCTGCAAGCAGCGATTACGGGCCCAAGCCGGTGGCACCGCCACCCCGGTGCCTTTAGTTGCACTAAAGGCACCGAGGTGGCGGTGCCACCGGCTTGGGCCCTCCATCGCTGCTTGCAGCTATATTTATATATATATATATATATATATATATATATATATATATATATATATAAACCGCCACCCCGGTGCCTTTAGGGTTCCTGTGCACGACGGGCAATAACGTAACTCCGCTTTGACTGTCGAGAAGAAGTCTGCTTTAGAGCTTGCATCAGTGTGGGTTCTGCAAAAGTGCGCATCGAGGGCACATATCAACCACAAAGTATGCGTGAGCACCCTTCTGAAACCTAAAATGAAAAATAAGACACCCTACAGTCTCATGGACTTAACGGCCACATGAAATCAGCAGCCATTGTAAGTACACAACACCGAAAATTCCTATGAAGTGTGGTATATATATATTCATTGAAATTACTGTACTTTAAAACACTTGTTTAAAAGAAAAAACACATGTATACATAGTATAAAACACTAGATGGCACAATATACCTAGTTTTAATAGTCTTTCTGCCCCCCTCCCCACACACACAGAGACAGGGGGGGCTGTCTGTGTGTGTGCCCTCCCTCCCCTCCCCACACAGGCACACACAGGGGGGCTGTCTATGTGTGTGTGTGTGCCCTCCCTCCCCTCCCCACACAGACACACACACACACACACACACACACACACACAGAATGGCTGGGGGAACTCTGTCAGAGAGAGGCAGAGAGAGACAAAACCACATTCAAACCAAAATATCTGACTTCCTGTTGGTCGGAGCTAATGACTGTAAATCAGAAAGTTGTCCGGCTCGATGTGCACAATATACATACCAAGTTTTGTGACTGTAGGTAAAACTAACCCCCCCACTTTTGTCAAAAGTAACACTTCCTGCTGCCAGTTGGTGGCGCTTTAACTTTGACTCACATTAGTTACATCCATGTGATCGCTCTCTTACAACAAACACGCTACTGAAGTTTCATCAAGATCAATTAATGTATGAAGACGTTATAACACATCGTGTTTCTCTTTTCTCGCCATAATTTCGTTTCCTCACCACGGCCAAACTGTTCGAGATATCAAAAATCCGTCAGCAATTTAGTATCCTCAATGTCTTGTCGTCAGGCTGACCGAGTTTGGTTGCGATTGGATGAATTTTCTAGAAAGAGTGTTTCAAATTCCAGGGGCATGCGTTTTCATACCACCCACAATAGCCGACTTCCTGTTGGGCTGGCGTAAAACTTAGAGCACGAAAGTTGTTCGGCCCGATGAGATCTAAATGTGTACCGAGTTTCATATTATTACATGCAAGCGTGTTTGATATATACGGACAAGTGTTTGAATCCCATTCCAGGGGGCGCTGTCGAGCCCCCCTGCCACGCCCGGGTACCAGCTTCAGCCGCGGGTTCTGACCTGTGTGCAAAATTTCAAGAGTTTTCGAGCACGTTAAGGGCCCCAAAAGTTAGGGATGCATCGATCCGATATTCAGTATCGGTATCGGCTCCGATATTGCCATTTTTGCCAGATCGGGTATCGGTCAGACGAGGCCGATCCAAATCCGATATTGTGCGTATACTATTCTGTGCTATTGTTAAGCCCCACAAAAGGCACAAAAACATTATAAAGCACCATAAAGTTGTCGTGCACTATATTATAAGTGTTCGGAAGCCATTATATAGTATAATGTGAGATAGAAATTAATATTTAAGTCATTAAATTCAAGATCACGTTCACTTTTCCCTCCGCTGCGGCTGTCAGTCATTCTCCATTCAGCATCAAGCAGTGCGTCACGTTCGGTTACGAGTCAACACGATGAAAAACTCTCTCCGAGATGATTCAAAGTTACTATAATTATACTTGATCTGTAGATAAAGGGCTATGGTTTTGCATTAAACAACTTTATCTTGCTGGACTTTATTGCTGTACCTTAATCATGTTAACGTTACTTTCTACCGGGTGTCTCTCACAACACTGGAGTAGAGTCAGAGCATTATAATTGTTCTTCACGCGCAGAGTAACTGACATTTAAAACTGTTTAAAGAAAATGCTCTGTTTAAAGAAACTATTGCATAGATGGATAGATACTGTATAATACACTACGCATCAATATGCCTTTCCTTTGTGATTTGAACTTTTCAATGCGGAATCGACGCGCTGCGCGCTGTGACTCGTGTTGCTTCATGCGCATCATTCTGCGCTCGCGATGCGCATAAGCGCTGTGTGCCGCACTGTACTGGAGCCTTTCATATCATAATACAGCGACGCAATGAACGATTATTTCTAGTTCTGTCCTATCTATCATATGTTGCTGCCTCATTAAACCGCTGTGCTATAAATTTAAAACATGTCTCAATTTTATAGTAGGCCTAGGCTATATATAAAATAATTAATCTTTTTGATTTTTGTTATCTTGTTTTTCATGAATGTATTTTACAACAATACAAAGAGCAATGTGTAACGTTTTACCAAATTTAGTGTTACACTTATTGTCTCATATTTGTTCCCCACTAAATGTTTTTTTCATGTTCAGATTTAATACAATTATTGTGCACTTGTGATTTTTTTTTTTGGCTAAATTTTACTGCTGAATTATCCACTAATCTAGTTTATAATAGCATTTTTGTCACAGATTATGATCATATTTTTTTTTATTTGTTGTTTTTCTTTATAATGAAGTTGTCTGTATTAAGTAGATTGTGTTTAACACAAAATAGTGACTATCAGTTCAACACACAGAGTTATAGAAATTCTACTTGATTAAAAATAAAAAACTGTGCTGGTATCGGATTGGTATCGGTATCGGTCGATACTCAGAATGTTTGGTATCGGATCGGATCGATTCTGAAAAAATGGTATCGTTGCATCCCTAAAGTGCCCGAGATTTTGCACACAGCAGAGACAGGGTTAAACTAAACTAGCCCCCCTCCTCACACACACACACATACACAGATCCCCCCTCCCCTCCCCACCCCACACAGACAGACACACACACACACAGAATGCCAGAGAGACAGAGAGAGACACAATTCACATTGAAACCACAATATCTGACTTTCTGTTGGTCGGAGCTAATGACTGTAAATTAGAAAGTTGTTTGGCTTGATACGATCAATACACACGCTGAGTTTTGTAACTGTAGGTAAAACTATAACTAAGTTATAACACACTTTATGCATCCTTTTTTAATCATAAATTCGTTTCCTCGCCACGGCCAAACCGTTCGAGATATCAAAAATCCGTCCGCAATTTAGCATCCTCCATGTCTTGACTTCATGCACACCGAGTTTCGTGGTCATCGGATGAATTCTCTGGGAGAAGTGTTTCAAATGCCAGAACATGCGTTTCCATACAGCCCATAATAGCCGACTTCCTGTTGGACTGGCGTAAAACTTAGAGCACGAAAGTTGTTCGGCCCGATGAGATCTATATGTGTACCGAGTTTCATATTATTACATGCAAGCGTGTTTGAGATATGGACATGTTTTTGAATCCCATTCCAGGGGGCGCTGCCGAGCCCCCCTGCCACGCCCGGGTCCCAGCTTCAGCGCGGCTCTAATGGCCGCGGGTTCTGACATTTGTGCAAAGTTTCAAGAGTTTTTGAGCACGATAAGGCCCCCAAAAGTGCCCAAAAGGTAGTAAAATAATAATAATAATAAAGAAGAAGAAGAAGAAGAAGAATAAATAATAATCCTAAGAAAAACAATAGGGCCTTCGCCTTTTCAAGGCTTGGGCCCTAATAAAAAAAAAAAAGAATAAAAAAAAAGAAGCAGTAGTGGTTCCAATTAGGAAACCTGGCAAAGATCCAAGTAAACCCATAAGTTATAGACCAATTGCTCTAACATCTAACTTGTGTAAGATAATGGAGAGGATGATAACAGAGAGATTGTCGTATGAAATGGAGAAAAGAGGATTGCTGGTAAGTTGTCAGAGTGGTTTTAGGAAGGGAAGGAACACAATGGATTCAGTAGTGAGATTAGAGACTGAAATAAGAAGGGCACAAGCAATTAAAGAGACTGTAGTTGCAGTATTCTTTGATATTGAAAAGGCTTATGATATGATGTGGATGGAGGGGTTATTAATCAAGTTGGATAAAATAGGGATAGGTGGGAATTTGTTTAACTGGATAAAATATTTTCTGTTTGGTATGAAAATTCAAGTGAGAATAGGGGCAGAAGTGTCAAGCTAACATGAGGTTGGGAACGGGACACCTCAAGGAAGTGTGATAAGTCCTTTGTTATTTATTATAATGATAAATGATGTCTTTGCAAATGTTTCAGAAGATATTGGAACATCATTGTTTGCAGATGATGGGGAAATGTGGAAAAGAGGAAGGAATATGTGACCCGTTACTGAAAGTAGGGACACAAGTCGGCAGCATAACTTTCGAGCAAAATGAGAAAGAAGTTTTTTTTTTCAAAACTGGTGATTTTCGCTTTTTTGCATAATCTGTTAGTTGAGATCATGAAGAAGCCTCTCCATGTTTTAGATATCAGTTTTGGTATATTTAAAATCGTACATTTTGCGGTTGAAATCGGCTAGTTTTTCTGAGATTATAGCTCGCAGTAGGGGCGTGTCATTGTCTGTGTGTATTTCCATACTGGATAAGCCAGCTTTTGTTTCTTTTGTTATTGCCCCCGCCCTCCAAGGGAACAGCGTGGTAGGGCTGGGCGATATATTGATATAAAAAATATATTGATATATTTTTTAATGGGATATGGAATTAGACCATATCGCATCGATATAGTTCAAATTTGTGCTGTGATCCTTGCTGCAAGCAAGCTGCTGCATGCTTTTGTAGCAGTCTGCGTCTCAACAGCCCAGTGTACAACGCGACAAATACTCACATTAAATGTTTACGCAGAGGAATAGGACACTGCAGTTCTCAAAAGTTCATTATTTGCATGTGCTTTAAAGCCTTGCCGGTTAAACATGTCATTCGCTGTTGATGCGCTGTTCTAACGAGCGCTTATCTGAGTGCAAACAGCCGACGCGCCACGCGCGCATGCACTAAAAGCCTGTCTAACAGCGCCTGGATACTGGACTAAGTTATCTTTTGAGTCTTTTTGAGCTAATACTGTCAAATACACTCAAGGTTTACATAAAGAAAGTTTGTGATGTCTAAACTGAAAGCAAACCGAGAAAATTGAGAGAAATCTGCGTGTCATATTATGCGCATATTAGACGCGTTGCTTTCAGGTCTTAAAGAGACAGTAGCCCTAATAGTAAACATGATGCTGCTTGTCCTTAAAGGGATTTTTCACCCAAAAATAAACATTTTGTCATTCTTTACTCACTCTAATGTTGTTCCAAACCTGTATTCATTTATTTCTTGTGCTGAACACAAAATAAGATATTTTGAAGAATGTGGGTAACCAGACAGTTGCTGGTCCCCATTGACTTCCATAGGAAATAAATATAGAAGTCACTGGGGAACATCAACTGTTTGGTTACCCACATTCTTCCAAATAACAGAAGAAAGAAACGTATTCACTTACTAAGAGACATTTATTTATATATTACCTGTTTGCAAACTTTTTTTTTCTTTGATGGCACATTTTCCTGACCTTTTTGCTCCCCCTGTGCTTTACAGCTTTACAGGGGGTATGGCTTATCTAAATGAGATGTAAATGAGCCCTATTGTCACTCTCAGCAGCAGAGAGAGGTGAGAACTGCAATCTTCAGAGGCAGATTTCTCCACTTTGAATTTTTTTGAGTGCCTACCTTCAAATGGCCACAACTTCTCCAAATATTATCAGATTTCCATGTGTTACACATCGTTGGAAAGCTTGGAGACTACACTTTCAGAATCTGTGAATAACTCAAAATGCTCCAGAACTGACGTGTCCCTACTTTCCGTGACTGGTCACATATAGAGTACACAATTAGGAAGGTACAGAAAGCAATTGATAAAGTGGTAGAATGTTAAATTAAAAGTTTGTAATATACTTTAATTAAAAATTCTCATTAGTATTGTAAGAAAACAGTCATTTTACCTGGTCAAAAACAGCTCTGTTTTCAGCACGCCGTTTTAGTGCACATGTCTTTAAATGATAATGAGCTTTGCTCACCCCGCCCCTCTGTTCTGTGGTGCGTTTTTTACACAACACACGTGGAGTGTTGCCTTGACAAAAGTTGAGGCTATATTTTGAAGAATGGCAGCGGGAGTCTCCGAGGATAACATAATAACTATAACGCATTGTTCAGTATAAACGTGGAATTATTAATTATATTGAGAATGTCGTAAAAACATGCCGTAATGTAACGTTACCCTGAGTGTGAACATTAAGTTAGCCGCATTCATCGTGAAGCGTGCTAGCGATTTGCAAAGATTAATATAAGGATTAATATAACGGTTAATAAAACGTTACACTCACTTCTTCTGGAGGTTCAGCAGGAACACGAATAGTTGGTACAGATCCTTTTTTCAGGAGCAGCTTCTTCGCAAAACCAGCTTTATATTGACCCTCATTTGTAAAGCAGTCTGGGGAAAATTATTTGCGCAAACAAAAAAACATTTGTCCTAGGGAATATTCCCTTCTAAAGCAAAACTCAGCCACTGCGTCTTCAGCGGTTCTGATCTAGGAACATTAAAATGACTGCTGTGTACCTTATTGCACCCAAGAACACCACAACCGCTTAGCATTCTGCTCATAGAAAGTGCTCCAGCGTATCAACAATGACGCTCGGACTATGATTGACAGCTCGCTCACGAGCGAGGGCGGGTCTGTGTTGAAATGCTGCTGTCAATCAACTATCGTGGGAGGGGCGTTGATTTTGTGACATCACAAAATCGAACAGCTCAATTTGAGACAGGGTAAAACATATAAGGAGATTTAAAAAAATAATTTTATGATGGTTGTGTACAGGCACTGCCAACACACATTTCAGTGCAATCAACTTGTAAAAGTGCATGTACCATTATATGACCCCTTTAAGAATTTGCTGTGGTGCTTTTAAAACTACTTCAGTACCTGCCATACAAGTGGAAATGGGAGAACTGCCACTGGAATTGAGAAGGATTCAACTGATGGCTAATTACTGGGCTGGATTGCAGGGAAAATGGAAGAAAGTTAAAGGAAAACTTTAGTCGGATTGGAAATAATGTAGCAAAAGTGTTAGAAGTATTTAATCTTAGAATTAGCCCTATGGTAGTTTTTCCAGAGATTGCCCCTTGGAAGATGATATGGCCTGAAATAGACTGGTATGTGCTTGAGGAAAAAAGGAAGGGAAAGGAAGAAGTTAGTCTGAAAAGTATATTTAATAACAGAGTAGGTGGAAATTTATGTGAATCTCTCTGTTATTAAATTTAGTGAATTTATGCAGATTTATACAGATGGTGCTAAAAAAACAGAGAGGCAATTCCAGGGAAAGAAGTAGAAATTAGTATAAAAACATCTAATAATTTAGGGGTATATACAGTAGAGATGTTGGCAATTTTATTTACTTTGCAATGGGTGGAAAAGGTAAGACAGGGAAAGGTTTTAATATGCTCTGATTCTTTATCAGTCTTGGCAAGTTTAAGGTCATTCCATTCAAAAGCTCAGCAAGATATCCTGTATGAAGTATTTCAATTAAACACAAGATTAAGTCATATGGGATGTCTGGTTAAATGTATGTGGGTTCCAGCACATGTTGGCATTACAGGTAATGAGATGGCAGATAGACTGGCTAAAAGGGCGCTAAAAAAAGGAATGTAGAAATGCAGGTTAATATTAGTAAAGCAGAGGTTAAAAGCATAATTTGGGAGAAAATAAATAAAAGGTGGCAAGAGAGGTGGGATAGAGAGAAGAAAGGGAGGCACTTATACCAAATTCAGGGAAATGTTAAAGAGGATAGGGTGGGAAGTGGGAATAGGAGAGAAGAGGCTGTGATGACAAGGTTAAGGTTGGGACACTGTTCGCTGAATAAAACACTAAAGTTGATAGGGAAGCACCAGACAGGGTTGTGTGAGGGATGTCAAGAAGAGGAGTCAGTGGAGCACATAATTATGAATTGCAAGAGATATGAAATGCAGAGGCAGGTAATGAAGAATAAGTTGAGGCAGATTGGGGTGCAGGGGATTACATTAAAAGGGTTATTAACCCTCTGGGGACTAAGCCCTTTTTGGTCCGTTTTCTCTATTTTTACTTTTGGGCTTATAAACCATATGTAATGGAGATGGAACACCATGTGTTTGGTATCTATGGATTCAGAAGACCCTAAGCTAACATAAGCATGCATGTAATGTGTTTATAAAGGAAGTATGAGTGAAAAATGTACAATAATCGAGAGAATTTCAAAAACGAAAATTAGATTTTTGTCATTTATTACTGAAAAACACACCTCACACAACAATAGTGAACAGTTTTTGAACCAAAAAAATATTTGTCAAACCCTTTGCTTGACAGACATTTGTAATTGTTCAATCAAATGTGTTAAGAACAATGAAATAAGGAACTTTTTTTACAAACAGTCCCAGGCGTGAAAAAGCTGTCTGCTTCAAACTAAATGAGACCTGCTTGCTCTGAAGAACAGACACACTCACAACCTGGCAGATTTACTTTGCAGTAATTGTTCCAGAGCTTGTTCTTGTACTGCTTGCCATCATAAAAGTGCTAAAACAATACAATAATAATGCTATTTAAGTTATTCTGTCTCTCTCTTATATAGATCTCTGTGCGCTCTGTAATACTCCGCTCCGTTAGCTATCTGTCTCATTCTCCGTCCACATGACGCTGTTTGTTTGTACATGTTGAAGGCTACAGAGTCCTCTGATTGGCTAGAATACGTCATGGTAACCTTCCTCTGATTGGGTAAAAAAAAAATCCTCCCAGCGGCAATTTTTCCATTGGTGGAGTTTGCCTAACAACATCGATTTCATTCATCGATTTCCGTAAAATTGGAAGGAAGAAGAGTTCTTTTAATAGCACTAATTAGTATTCAGAACTCTCAGTCTGAATCAAGGGAATATATTTTAATTGAAATTTTACAGCTAGCAAATGGACTGCAAGCATCAGGAAGGAGGGTGACATTATTATGGGTTCCAGCCCATATAGGAGTGGAGGGTAACGAACTGGCTGATGAACATGCAAAGAGAGCAACAGGGAAAAATAATATAGATGTGAAATACAGTAAAGCAGAGATAAAAAAGTATAGTTAAGGCTAAAACCATTAAAAAGTGACAATGGGTGCACAGGAAGACATCTATATAGGATACAAGGCAAAGTGGGAAAAGATACACACACAACCAGATCTAAACAGGAGGTTGGGTCATAAAAAGCTGAATAGTACACTGTTCTTAATGAGAAGGTATGGTGATGGAAATTGATGGAGTATTGCCAGAGCCATACACCTGAAACAGTAGAGCATGTAATCATTTATTGTCATAAATACAATCAGGCTAGGCAAAGGCTTGTTACTCAGCTGGAAGCAAAGAAAGTGTCTCTAGATACTAAGACCTTATTAGAAAAAAGTTCAGGAGAAATTTTTGGTTTCAAACTTTCTTTTTTGAAAAGTGCAGGCCTTTTTAAAAGGATATAAACTCTACTTTATCTGGTTGTTTTTGTTTGTTTGTTTATTTGTTTTGTTTGTTCATTTAAAACAGTACAGAATAGTCAGTAACTCCCGTTCCTTACTCCAGACAAGTGGTGGCGGTAATGCACAATAAATAGAATTAGAATTAGAATTCAACTTTATTGTCATTCCACATGTCACAAGTACAAAGCAACAAAATGCAGTTTGCATCCATCCAGAAGTGCTTTTAGCAAGAATATAGCAGTATGATGTCTATACAGTATTTACAGTAGTGCAGTTAAAATCAGTGTAATATATATGGATAAATTATACAGTAATGATACAAAGGGTAAGTGGCTGTAAGTGACGGTTCAGTCCATGTTATTTTTGTGTGTATGAGGATACGGTCGGGCGTTTGTTTTTCAGTCTATGAGTTTAATGTGGGTAAGATGTCAGGAGGCAGAATTCAGGAGTCTGACAGCTGTAGGAAAGAAGCTGTTCTGGTACCTGGTGGTCTTATTCTGGAGGCTCCTGTAGCGCCTCCCAGAGGGCAGGAGGGTGAAGAGTCCGTGTGCTGGGTGACTGGGGTCTTTGATGATTTTCCCAGCCCTTTTCAGCCACCACCTCCTGTAGATGTCCTCTATGGAAGGTAGTGGTGCTCCGGTTATGGTGCTTCCTCAGAGTCGTCAGAAAAAAGAGGCGCTGGTGAGCCTTCTTGACCAGCTTAGAACAGCTGGTCGTCCATGTGAGATCCTCGGAGATGTGGACTCCCAGGAACTTGAAGTTGTGCACACGCTCCACAGCCGTCCCTTTGATGTGGATGGGTGGATGTGGGTCAGCATTCCTCCTGAAGTCCACGATGAGCTCCTTGGTCTTCTCGGTGGTGAGCAGCAAGTTGTTGGACATCAGAGGATGCGGGGGAGGGTTTGATGGTCCTATAGTCTGTGATTATCTGGAGTCCTTGCCACATACGTCGGGGGTTGGAGTTGGAGAAGTGTTCTTCTACCTTCCCTTTGTAGTGGTGTTTTGCATTTTTGATGCCCCTCTTTAGCCCTGGCTGTACTGTAGGCCTGTGCATCCCCTGACCTGAAGGCGGTATTACGGGCCTTCAGGAGGAGACGGACATCCTGGTTCATCCAAGGCTTCTGGTTGGGGTTCATGGTGATCTGTTTCTGGGTGGTGACACTGTGTGTAGTAGTGGAGATGTAGTTCAATACAGATGTGGTGTACTGGTCGAAGTCTGTGTGGATGAACATATTCCAGTCTGTGTTTTTTAACCGGTCCTGGAGCACATCTAAATAGTTGCTAACCGCCAATAAAAAAAGAAGAAGAGTTCTTTTAATCCTTTGAACTCTATGTCCGTTTATACTTGGATATAAACTTAGATTCTATAGGCTACTCCACATAAAATAGTGAATGTGTAGATTGTCTGATGTGTAGACACATACTATTAACATTACCTAGGCCTCTCTGTGGCAGCAGAAACTGTTTCTTCATCCCCATCATCCTGTGAAGATGAGCATTTGGTTGAGTACACTTTATAATAGGCCTACTATTTGTCATAATTTCTGGTGTATTGAGTAGGCTACTTACAACTGCCTGGGGTTCTGTTGGGACAGGAGGCTCCAAAAGACAGACAGATATTACCATCAGAATATGTTGGGACCATCAAAAACCCAACCCAAAGTAAAATAAATGGAAATATCAAAAATACCCTATATAAAAAAATAACACGTATGTAGACCTCTTACATTTTATGAAGGCCGTTGGATCTTCGGGAGTGACTGGCTCTGATGAAGAAATTCCCTCAGCCAAAAATGCTGCTGGACTGCTAGAAACTGGATGCTATTTAGTTATTTAATATGTAAAAATTTTGTAAAGTCAGGAGGTAGCTTACACCCATGATATGCTCAAGCCTTACCTGATTGAATTATGTTTTCATATTTAATTTTCAGCTGCTGCCACGTTCTTTTAATGCCTGCGGGATTGCACATAGCCACAGGAAAATTAAAATTAGGTTGAATAACACACCGTTCTCCCAGTTTCACCTCTGATATTATAACAGTTGGGTAAGTTACTCTAAAATAGTTATTAATTACTAACTACAAATGACATCTACAACAGTGTAATTAGATTAATGTAATAATTACTATCTTTAGAAAGTATTGGTCTACTTATTACTAATTACTAAATCCCATATCAACCTCAACCACTTGACAAATACAAGGAGAGACAAGAAACTGCACTTTTAATGCTTTCAAATTAACAATATACAATTGCATGAATGATTCTTGAATTGACCAAAGTGTGTAGAGGGAGAAGGTTACATTAAAACCTTTTACAAATGTATGTTAAATCCACTATTGTTTTATACAGAATTGTTCTATAGTCTATGCAGTAGCCTATTTAATGTAATTACATCAGATTTTATTTTAAAAGAATTAAGAGTAATCCCTTTAATTAAATTACAATATGTAGATTACTTGGTAATTAATTACACCCAACACTGTATAACAGTAATTCCCCTTTTTGTCTGGCGCTGTTGCCATGGTTACTCATAATATCTGCGCTCCATTGATAATGGCTTTTTATAGTTGTGGTGCACTCGCTTAGCTCAGTCAACTTAGAGTTGATTGAACTAAGTAATTTCAGCTGATCTGTAACCGAAAACGCCTCTGGTTACGTATGTAACCTTAGTTCCCTGAGAGGGAACGAAACGCTGCGTTTACGCAATGGGAACACTTCCAAGTGTTGCATCATGAAGCACTCGTAAAATCAGTCCAAAGAATGAGCGGGACGTCAGGTGACATCATAGACCAGGAACTATAAATCACCCCTGAACGCAGAGCGTGACAGCTTCTGAAAAGCCTGAAGCAAGTTGATCAGGGCATGCAGGAAGTATGGCAGGCGAACGCAGCGTTTCGTTCCCTCTCAGGGAACTAAGGTTACATACGTAACCAGAGACGTTCCCTATCAAGGGAACGAAACGCTGCGTTTACGCAATGGGAACCCCATACCCACTACGCCATAATGACAAGTGCCCGTTCTGTGTGAAGACCTTGCACACACTAGAAGCAAGCAACCTAGCCCCAGGAGTGGAGAGGTCTAAGTCATAAAATTTGACAAATGTATGCGGCGAGGACCAGCATGCCGCATCACAAATGTCGTGAAGGGAAACTCCCGAAATTAGAGGCACAGAGGCAGTCATACTCCTTGTAGAATGGGCACGGACAGCCAAAGGTGAAGGCTGTCTGGCTGCTTGATAAGCAAGTGAGATAGCCTCAACTACTCACTTGCTCATTATCTGTTTAGTTGCAGGGCAACCTAACTAGTTAACCCAAAGCAAACAAATAATTGCTCTTATATACGCCACAGGGCAGCTCTGTGGACATAAGCATCCAAAGCCCGGACAGGGCATAACAGATTTAGTTTGTTCTGATCTGGGGTATTAGGTGGAGGGCTGCAGCACAAATGATCCGCAAATTTAGAAGGGACCTAGGAATACAACCCGGCCTGGGGTGAAGAAAGAATATCACCATACCAGGTGCAAATCCAAGTATGTGCAGGCCTCAGCCTCATGTACCACGGAGAAAACGAAATAAGGATCTCTCCTCAGAGATAACCCAGCAAAGAAACATTCATTGCAGAAATCAAGTACTGTACCATAGGGCAGATAACAAGATTCAGAAGGCGTTCTCCGCACCAGGCAGGGAACAGTTAACATTTCAATGCATATTCAGTCTTCTCATGGAGGGAGCTCTAGACTGGAGTATGGTCTCCACGACCTCGGTCAAGAGACCTGAATCTATGAGCTGGGCCCCCTCAGAGGCAGAGCCCACAGTATCCATAACTCCGGAAGAGGGTGAAATATTGTGTCCCTGATTGGGACGCTAAGTCCCTCCTGATCGGATTCTCCATGGGAGAGCCATCTAGAAGGGACAGTAGGTCTGAGAAACACTCTCGGGCCGGCCGGAATGGGGCTACTAATAATAGACGAGCCCCTACCCGGCAAACCCTCTCCCGAACTCCCGGGAGCAAAGATATCGGGAAATGCGTACAGGTGTAGCCTCAACCACACCTAGTACATCGCATCCAGTCCAAGCGGAGCTGGATGCGTCAGGGAGAACCACAAAGGGCAATACGTTGTATAAACGATGCAAAAAGGTAGACTGAGTTTACCGAAGTTCTCCCAAAGGAGCCCCACCACCTCGGGGTGAAGTGTCCATTCCCCGGGCCTCAACAGGATATCTGCTCTGATATACGAGACCATCAGTGTGTTGTCCGAAAGGACAGGCACATGGTGACCTCTCGGGTCTGACAGGAAGTATTTAGATTCTCGGAATACCGCCATCACTTCTAGGAAATTATGTGCAAAAAGGAAGATGGTCCTGCCAAAGACCCTTCGCCGAGTGACCACTCATGATCTCCCCCCACTTGTGAGGGAAGCATCTGTCGATAGCATTATGCGTCGACAAGAAACCCCCACACTGGGCCTGGGCGAGGAACCAAGGTTCTTCCACATGACCGAGGCACGTAGGCATAGCCGCGTGACCTTGATCATGTGAAAACGGATTTTCCCCTCGGAGAAAACCCCTTGGTCCTGAGCCACCACTGCAGGGGTCTCATGTACAGAAGGCCAAAAGTAATTACGTTGGACGCAGCTGCCATGAGACCCAACAGTCTGAAACTGCTTCACAGTGAGTGACTGGCCTAGTTTTACCCCATTTACGGCGAATCGTTATAGCACACCTAGAAAAGTGGTCCTCTGAGCTGGGAGGAGCACACTCTTCTGGGTGTTGAGTCGCAACCCCAACATCTTTAAATGAAACAGGTTGACATCTCGATGCCGAACTGCCATATGCTCAGATTGAGCTAGGATCAACCAATCGTCGATATAGTATAATACGCGAATGCCCTGGAGTCTCATGAGGAGCCAGAGCTGCATCCACGCATATTGTAAAGATGCAGGGTGATAAACATAGGCCGAATGGAAGAACCCAATACTGGTATGCTTCGCCCCTGAAAGCAAACCTCTGGAACCTCCTGTGATGAGGATGGATAGATAAGTAAGCGTCCTTCAAGTCTATTGTGACAAACCGGTCCTCGGACTGAATCTGTGCACAATCATATTAGCGTAAGCATACTTTGAACTTGAGATTCTGAAACCTGCTGTTTAATTGACGCAGATCTAGAATAGGACGCAACCCCTCATCCTCTTTCGAACAATGAAGTAACGGCTGAAAAACCCTGACTGTCTGCTGGGAGGAGGAACCCCATAATAGCTCCTTTTGCAGAAGTGTCAGTACTTCCTGCTCCATAACCAGACCCTGCTCGGGGTCCACCACTGTGGGGAGGACCCCTAGAAATCTGGGCGGACGAGAACCGAACTGAATTCTGAAACCCTTCTATAGTGTGCAGGAACCACTGAGAAATATGTGGCAGTAGTAACCACGCTGCCAGAAATTCTACTAAGGGCACCAGTCTCTGGAGACTGGCCTCTGGATTTCGTTGAACAGTCACTTCGGTGCCCTGAAGCGGCGAACCGGAAGGGAACAACCGAACTGACCGTTCTATGACCCTCCTCGGAGGATCGTATGGGGACGCTGACACCTCGGTGCCCTGAACGGCGAACCGGCAGGGAACAACTGAACTGGCAGTGCTGCGACCCTCCTCAAAGAGTCGCACCCCAGTGGTCGCTGAGGAGAAACGATTTCTCAAAACCGCCCCTGCCCCGGAGGAACCTTCAGAAGCCTGATAGCCTCAGCGTCAGGACTTCTTGTCTAAGTTTTATTAGAGATAACGACAGTCCTCGGATCTTGCCTACCTCTAACTATCTTAGTTCCAACGACCCTCCTCGGAGGATCGTTGGAAAAAGCAGGCACCTCGGTACCCTGAAACAGCGAACCGGCAGGGAAACCGAACTGACCGCTCTACAACCCTCCTCGGAGGATCGTTTGGGGACGCTGACACCTCGGTGCCCTGAACGGAGGACCGGCAGGGAACAACCAAACTGGCAGCGCTGCGACCCTCCTCAGAGAGTTGCACCCCAGAGGGCGCCGAGGAGAAACGATTTCTCAAAACCGTTCCTGCCCCGGAGGAACCCTCAGAAGCCTGATAGCCTCAGCATCAGGACTTCTTGTCTAAGTTTCATTAGAGATAACGACAGTCCTCAGATCTTGCCTACCTCTGAGTAACTTAGTTCCAACGACCCTCCTCGGAGGATCGTTGGAAAAAGCAGGCACCTCGGCGCCCTGAAACAGCGAACCGGCAGGGAAACCGAACTGACCGCTCTACAACCCTCCTCGGAGGATCGTTTGAGGAGCAACATAGACTTAAAATACTCCGTCATGTAGGGTCATACAGACTTAATAAATATGAAAAAATAATCTGTGAGATGTCTACTTTTGTATGTGTCCACTTACAATCAAAACAATACGTTTTGCTTTTGTAAAATAAAGAAATGAAACAGGGTGTGCTTTCTGCCTCTCCGTCTCGTGAACTTTTTTTTTCTTGAGGACGTCTAAACATAAACAAAACTCAGCAAATACTTGTCACACATTTGTGAGCTCTATATATTTATAAACATTTAAGTGTGTAGTTTTAAATGATCTGATTCAAAACGAAAACAAATATTCTCTGTTTAAGTAATTTGTATAAAACCAACAAGATATCCAGTTTCTCTAACCCTTGCTCATTAGTTTTAATGTGACCACACGCGCAAAACACAGAGATGCAAATCAATTACCTCAACAACAAAGCGCCGCCAAACTTTATCAGTCCTCTGCTGTCGTCGAGTTTGGAAGACACGCTGTGAGATTATTGGATTTACATCAGAAGAAGAAGAACGTGATTTGAAGACAAGAAAGATTTTAAGGTAAGAAATAATTCTGAATTATATTATTGTCTGAATTATATTATTGAATTATTGTTGCATAAACTTCACATTGCAGTCGAATTGTTGCTCGATGCTTCAGTGAATGTTCTCAGTCGCGCTGTGTGTTTGAAATAGAGGATAGATATACCCGATCTGAGCCCACATCAGAGCGGCATTGAACATTTTACATTTAAAACAGCTTATTATGTTGGTAGCCAATGTGCCTGATGCTTTCACTTGATGCAAACGTTCGTTTGTGTGATTAAAATACATGTAAAATATTACCATAACATCTGTCTTCCTGTGTGCGGAAATTTGTTTATGTAGCCGTGACAACGAAACACGTGCATACGCGCCTGTGTTAAAGGAGAACTCCGGTCAATTTTAACATTGAGCTCAATTTTTAGTAAATTTGGAGTGCTGTCAATAAAGAGAACAACGACAAAAATCGGTGTTGCCTACACCGTGTTATCCTCTTTTTAAAATTTGCACCCTGTTGACTTCAATAGGGCAAATTTTAAACCTGCTTTTATTTCTCTTATCATCCTTGATGTGTCATACAAGTGCCCAGCCATGTTGAGTGATTCCTTCAGAGTGAACACGAGTGAATCTGACTGCAGTAGATGTGAAAGATCTGGGTAGATGTGAAAGATCATCAAGGATGATAAGATATTCATAAAAATTATGTTATATCAGCCAGCGCAAATACCTGTATTTAGTTCCTGTTTTCGGTCGAAGTCTAAAGTAGTCGATTGTCGAGTTCACGCGCGTGATCATTTGTAACTAAACCTATGCGTGTGAACTCGACAATCGACTACTTTGGACTTCGACCGAAAACAGGAACTGAATACAGGTATTTGCGCTGGCTGATATAACACAATTTGTATGAATATCTTTCACATCTACTGCAGTCAGATTCACTCGTGTTCACTCTGAAGGAATCACTCAACATGGCTGGGCACTTGTGTGACACTGTGTAGGCAACACCGATTTTTGTCGTTGTTCTCTTTATTGACAGCACTCCAAATTTACTAAAAATTGAGCTCAATGTTAAAATTGACCGGAGTTCTCCTTTAAGAGCCTTGTTGCTCTGTGCGCGTTGATGTGCTCATCTGTTGACATTTCCGAATGCTTTCCACACAAACAAACGTACATGAGTAATTAGTATGAGAAAAAATATATGTATGCCTATCGGACGCGGGCCGGGCTCGGACAGAAAAATTTGTCCCTATCCGCAAAATGCACCAAACATAGGCTTCATGTTTTTACTCCAATCTCATTTCATAACGTCATATTGATGTAACGTCATATCGATGTAAACATTTGAAGTAACATATGATAATAAATATATTTTTCTCTAGTGTAGTGTCACTGAAGTGTTCCTTTTTAACGATGCCTGCTATAGCCTACTATTGTTATTATTTTATAAAGCCCTGCATGTATGCCTACAAGGCACATATATATATATATATATATATATATATATATATATATAAAATGAACACCAGGTTTGTCCAGTCTTTAGCAAAGGCTTGGAGGCCTAGTAAACAATGATAAGTAAAATGCGTGGAGCACCTTTTAACACAATACCCAGATATTCGAAGGACGGGTATTAACCAAATGATATTTGCTTACATTGATAAACATCTTTAAAAAGAGCAGCTACCCCCACCACCTCTCCTACCCGCTCTGCAGACACTCATAAAAGTAAAGTTAGGAGGGGATGTTTCATTGAGGACAGTTGCACAGTAGCTGTCTTCTAGCCAAGTTTCATTTAGAAACATAAAATCCAGGTTGTATGTGGTTAAGTCGTTGACTAGAAGTGATTTATTTTTAAGTGAGCGGATGTTTAAAAGTGCTAACTGAACAGTCTTACTTTTTGTCCAATCTTCAATACAATCTTCAAACGCATGTTCATTTGTTGTCATGAACAAATTGTTCAAACTCAATGTTAAATTCCACGGGGATCTTTGGATCCTTACAACCAGGGTGCGCGATTTGTGAATTATTATAATTTATTTATTTTTATATATAAATCTCGAACCACAGTGCTTCGTGGTGCTGCTGCTAAACTAAATAAAATGTATAGAATAATTATGAACTTAAATGAAACAATATCGCAACATTTCGACAAATACTGTAAATAATCTGATCTGTTTTCACAATTTAATTCTGGACGATTTAGCCTAGACTACATTTAATTATAGCGAGATTTTCACCCTTGTCCGTTCCTCATTGGGAAGCACTCATATGATTGCTAAACATGTTTGAGTTACATTCAGATAACATTTATTACATATTTTGACATTTAAAGGCTTTAGACAAAGCCGATTTCTTATCGTGACTTACAAGTGGCTTTCGGTTAATTTTTGTGACGCACAGTTCCCGGAGACAGAGACGACAGAAACTTTTGTCGTTAGCCTAATATGAATACAAGTTTACAGTTTTGAACGATGTAGGCTGCTCTACTCTTATCTGTATGACAAAAAAATTACAGAGTAGCCTATTAGGGTTATTTTAGCTGTTATGAGAAAAATAAATCCAAATGAACGCGCCGCCGCGTTTGTCAAACCCTAATTCAACATGCCAGAATAAAACCCGATCTTAGAAAAATGGATAGCGCCACTCGGCGTGGTGTGACAAAATACTTAATTATAAACTATAATACTTTAATATTTAATTCAAAATAATCTCAAAACGCTTTGTGACATTTTGAAAAGCTGTGCATGCATTACGGCCACTGGAACCATGAACGTAACTGAAATGCTGGTTCTGATTTTATTGTTTGTCGTTTAAATGTGCCTGTTGCATATCTTTATTTTATATATTTTATATGGTCTATTGGTGAAGTAGCTTATAGCATTGATTACTTTTTTTTTTTATATATATATATACATCTTTATTAAATCTTTATAATACAAACAGTAAGACACACAAATAAAGTCATTAATACAGAACAAAAAAAGTAGACATGAGCAGAGCCAGGGGAAGTTCAAATAAATACATTAAATATAGAGCATAACTGAATGGTTTTAGCAGCCTTCTTATTTTTTGAATCACAGATGGATTTGATGTACTGTTCCGTCTCCTTACCAAAAGCAATAAAAGAAGGTTTAGAATTACTAAATTTGGCTTTGTGAATATGATATTTCCCTAAAATGATCAAAAGATTAATTAGGTATATTTCTTTCTGCTTTTTACTTTTGTTATCATGGAAACCGAACAGTACATTTTTCCAAAACAAAGAAAAATCAGCGATAAGTTTGACCGTAATATATCGGGACAGATCTTTCCAGAAAGTGATGGTGTAGGGACATTGCCAGAACAGGTGTACCATTGTTTCTGGACATATTCCACATAATGAACAGTTAACACATATGTCAAGCTTAAACCTAAGTAGATATTGCTTAGCAGGATAATACCTATGTATGATTTTGAAAGAGATTTCTCTTACTTTATTCGTAAGGAGGTATTTGTAAGGAAGGTTCCATATATTCCCCCAATTCAGGTTGTCAACAAAATTAGACCAATAGGGAACAACATTAGGGGTGCTGGTGACATCTCTCTGGAATAAAGAGCGAATATTACGATTATTATTCCTCGTTGTAGTTACGAAACATATATTACCAACTGAGGTCAACTTAGGGTCCAAAGCTGGTAGGCAATCTGGTTTTCCAGCCCCTTTTAGGAGAGTTAAAATACCAGATGGAATGGCATCCATAACAATTGCAAACTCTCTTGGGGATTGGAAAGCCAAAAGTGTGCAGGAACTCAGAATAATTCAGCAATGAACCATTCTCATTTAATAGTTGGTATACTAGAATTATGTTATTATTGAACCAATTTTTATAAAATAAGGATTTATTCTTAAATTTAATAAACTGATTATTCCAGATGAAGCACCTATGTGGGGAGAAATTATGTTTGTAGATTAATGACCATGCTAGAAGCATTTGTTTATGGAAATTAGATAAAATTAAGGGAATTTTTTCTATTTTATAATCACATAAAAGTAAAAACTCTAGACCCCCAACCTTAGAGCAGCCATATCACCAGCAGCCATATCACCCTGTAGCCCAAGACTGGGGTACAGGGTGACCATGGCTGCTAGACCAGCAGCCATATCACCCTGTAGCCCAAGACTGGTTTCCCACTGAAGCTAAGCGGGGCTGAGCCTGGTTAGTACTTGGATGGGAGACCTCCTGAGAAAACCAGGTTGCTGCTGGTAGAGGTGTTAGTGAGGCCAGCAGGGGGCGCTCACCCTGTGGTCTGTGTGGGTCCTAACGCCCCAGTGTAGTGATGGGGACACTATACTGCCAAAAGAGCGCCGTCCTTCGGATGAGACGTTAAACCGAGGTCCTGACTCTCTGTGGTCACTAAAAATCCCAGGATGTCTTTCGAAAGAGTAGGGGTGTAACCCCGGCATCCTGGCCAAATTTGCCCAGTGGCCTCTGTCCATCATGGCCTCCTAATCATCCTCCTATATATACTAATTGGCTTCATCACTGTCTCCTCTCCACCAGTAAGCTGGTGTGTGGTGGGCGTTCTGGCGCAATATGGCTGCCGTCGCATCATCCAGGTGGATGCTGCACATTGGTGGTGGTTGAGGAGATTCCCCCCTTCTATGTAAAGCGCTTTGGGTGTCCAGAAAAGCGCTATATAAATGTAATTAATTATTATTAATTATTAGAGAAAATATAATTAGGTATAAAATTCCATGTAGATGTGGGATTTTTTAGAAAATGTTTTATCCAATTTATTTTACAAGTATTATTAAGGGTTTTAAAATCAAGAAAGTTTAGACCACCACATTCAAAGGTGTTCATAATAACCGATTTTTTTACATAATTCGTCTTGTTTTTCCAAATAAAATTGAAAAGAGACTTATCAATGGAATTACAGAGTTTTTTGTTGACAAACAAGGGGATAGCTGCATATGTAAGACGGGATAAACCTTCTGCCTTTGTCAACAGTACTCGTCCTTTCAGGGATAAGTCTCTCTGCAGCCATTGATTTAGCTTTTTCTTTGTCTTATCACTAATCAAATTAAAGTTTACAGAGCATCTCTCCTCCTCATTTTTCATTATAGTAATCCCTAGATAAGTGATCTTATCTTTGATTGGTATGCTACAGACCTGGGAAGTGTCACTTTCTTTAAGGGAAAAAAGTTCACACTTCTTCAGATTTAGGCAGAGTCCAGAAGCTGCGGAAAATAATTCTATTGTTTTGATAGCAATTGGCACTTGGCTGGCATTTTTTAAGAATAATGTAGTATCATCTGCTAGTTGGGTGAGGATAACTTCTCTTTCTGCAATTGAAATTCCTTTTAGAGCACTACTTTTAATATGAGTGGAAAGAAGTTGAGTACATAAAATGAATAGGTAGGGGGAAGCAGGGCAGCCCTGACGGATGCCTCTATGCAGCTCAAATCTTGGCGAGGTCCCATTCTTTAGTCTGATAGAGCTATTGCCTTTGCAGTACATTGTTCTAACAGCTTTACAGAAAAAAATCACCAAAACCAAATTTCTCAATAGTTTGAAATATAAAATTATATTCTACTGTGTCAAAGGCTTTATAGAAGTCCAAAAACAAGATAAAACTATCATCAGGACATAAAAATGAATAATCAATTATATCTAAGACAAGCCGAATATTGTTTGCGATGTGTCTTTTTCTCATGAATCCTGATTGCACTTCATCAATAATAGGGTCTAAAACATTTTTTAATCGTTTTGCAATAATTGAGGCAAAAATTTTATAGTCACTGTTAAGTAATGAAATAGGTCGCCAATTATCTATAAACAGTGGATCCTTTTTGGGTTTGGGGATTAACGTAATTAAGCCTTGGGTCAGCGAAGGAGGTAGAGAACCATTTCCAACACTTTCTAATATTACTTCAAGTAGAAAGGGAGCTAACTCTTGTGTAAAAGCCTGATAAAACTCTGCAGAGAGGCCATCAACTCCAGGAGATTTGTTAGTTTTACAATGATCAATTGCAAATGTAATTTCCTGCAAGGTTATAGGGTCATCACAGAGTTTCCTATCATCTTGAGAAATTGGAGTGACGAAAAGAGAGTCCAAGAATGTAGTGGTAGATTGATGGCAATATTTGGATGTGTATAGATTTCTATAGAAGTCCGCACAGAAAACTGCTATGCTCTTCGGATTATCAGTTACAGTATCGTTAATATTCAGTTGCTGGATTAAATTAGATTTCGCATGATATCTTTCTAATCCGAAAAAATAGGCAGAATTCTGCTCCCCTTCTTCAATCCACCTTTTTCTTGACCTTATAAAGGCACCTTTTGCTTTGTTGGAGTAAATCTCATTAAAGGGGTGGTTCGGGATTTTGGACATCGGACCTCATTTTCAAGTTAGCCTGGTTGTTATTCATCAGTGGAGACAGTTTTCAAAAAAATGCATCCAGTCCTTCCAGTTGCATAGTTCGCCGATGCTAGGCTAGCGCGAGTCAACGGTATAAGCTAGCCTGCCATTAAAAACTGTTTTACCCACTCCACAGTACACCAAAAGCAAATAAATTATAACGCCAGACTGTCGATGTAAATGTCTATTGAGAGAATAATGTTAGAAATCAAAGTACCGGTACTCTTACATCTCAATGATCGCATTACATTTACAGGAACTAGTTTCTCAGCAGCGGCGGAATTTTACTTTGCTCCGGTTAGTAGTACTGCGCCGAAAAGTAAACACAGAACAGAAGCGCGCACTACAGACGGGACATCTAGCTAGTGTTGTGGTTTCAATCTTTTTATGAAATCACTTCTCAGAGATCTTTGATGCCAGAAATATTGTAGACTTTATTTAACAAAACAAAGCCGAGCGCCCTTCTGCAGAAAAAGACGCTCCAGACATGTGGTCGGCTTCACATATATACCCACATCACTTCCAAAAATGGTAATACCTCCTATAGATATTTTTGGGCTGAAGTTTCACACCATGTGACACACTCAAATAGAATTATCTGCTGCACCAGCAGCTTTGACCTTTCTTCAAGCCCCTAAAAGTACATCCAAAGTCACACACTCACAAAGTAAATAATAGTGTCTTAATATGTAGCTAAATTACTGATCTTCTAAATAATAAAATCTTCAACATTCCCTCCTCTGGGGCTTATCTAAGCCCCACTTTACTATCCCTTTCCCAGAGTGTAGTTTCACAATCCAGCCCTCTCAGTTATGCTACCTAGTGACTCAATTAAGTCACTCAGTCACCTTTCCAATGACTAGGTTGTGCTACCACACTCTGGCGGAGTATTCGAGCCAAACATCTTTCTCCACACCTTTTCTTTCTTTCAGGTGTATTTTCTTTCTTTCAATGGAGAAAGTAAAAGACTTCGAATTCTCCCTATCAAAACAAAAAAGAGTAACACATTGTTATAAGCGTGAGCGTGTAGTTTGTTCTGCCTTGCCTGTGGTTGTCACAGTTATGTAGAATACATCAAAACATTAAACCATGCATTATACTATTAAAAGTTTTTCTTGTAGTGCAGAATTTCTCTTCGACCCAGACACTTTACGCATCGTAGAGGGTCACCCTTCAGGGAGAGGTTAGGCTAGCACATACACCCAGGGTCTGGCTCGTCAATCATCTTCTCCTTCCTCACTTGAGTCATTGTCCAATGCTTGTACATTTAAATTTGGTTTATAAGCCCAATCTTAATAATATTAGTTGCCCTTTAAAATTAATTTTCATTATCTTGATATTTCAGCATTTCCATTTGTTTAACAGTGATTTTAACAACTAATGATCTTACTATGGGAAGTACACAACAGAATAATAACCACCTTTCAATATTGCAACTTCAGAAAACATTCCTAATTTAGCAAACCATGTTCATACTCCTCCAAACTTCAAATCAAGTTTTTCTTAACTTTTTGTTCTTAAACTTTTTTTGACTTATTCCTGTATTCGCTAAATGTTCCTCCCTGCGCAGTATTATTTGGTAAACGTGCAACACTGATCTTCAAACATAAGTCCTTCTACTTTTCTCATGTAATTGTTTTCCTCCTGATACAGACAAAGCTTTACAGTAAATCTCTGCTGATTTATAATAAATCATTTATTCATTCTGCGTTTTTATTTTTCGTGATCCATATGGATTTTAATTTAAAATAGGGTTGGGTTAAATACCTATTTTTCTCATTTTTAATTGCTTCTTATTTTTATGAAGGAATATAAATTCTTAAATTGGAAGAATCCATCTTTTAGTTAATAATTTTTAGTTGATGAACGAACAGAACATTGTAGTGCACCTTTTATCCTTTAAATCGCTTTGTGCTTCGTTATAACGTTTCATATTTTAAATTCAGTTTTATTACCAAAATGTAACAATAAATACCATTTAGACATTTTTAATCTTGCGTTATAGCTCCTCATTGGAGCTCTTCAGTTCAAGCGGTTCTCAACTGAATACCTTTTCTTCCTTTCTACTAATTTCTAAATAAACTCATGAATAATCTAGTTATATCCCATGTAATCACTCAAACTAAGAAAGCTTTAGAGCAATGTTACATTTACCTCATAAAAGTCATTCAATAAACTCATTAGACAATTAGAACAAATAACTCTAGAAAATAACTTTTCTACTACCTTACATATTGAATATATGTAGGCCTACATTTCTCTTTTTCTGTAAATCTAAATCCATAATTTTTATATCAACCATTTAAAACATAAAGCATTATAACTTAATTATTATTAAAACTTCCTTGTGTGCAATTTAAGTGTTCGTATACAATTCATTTTAATCTTCAATATTCTTGGAATAACTTGCTAACCCATTATCTGAATTTATTTCTGATAGCATTTCAAATCTAAGGAATACTTCTCTGTTAGAAATCTCATTTCTGCATCTGCCCTTCTTCTGCTAATATCATTGCCTTTACCCGTCTATATAATGTCCACATAATCCATTATCAAGCGTTTTAATAGTCCTTCTTGGCTATTTGTGTCGCTGTTCCTTTCTTAACTGTTTTTTGGCACAAATTTTACAAATTTCACATTCTTAATCTCTCTTTACAAATTTCACATTCTTAATCTCTCCTTTTCCTTAATCTCTCATAATTCCCCCCTTGCGTACTGGTCAAAACCAGGCGCATCTGGATTGAAAATATTCAAAAGTGATGTTGGTGTAACAATCTGTCCTTCATGTGAATGTCAAATATCTTTTTTTTGACCCTCCTCTGGTACCATAGATTGTTCTTAAGATCCTGCTTGTTATTGAATTCAAATAACTTCCAATTAACTTGAGTTTGTCGTCCTATTAGCACTACTTGATATTTTATTTAGTCAATAGCATATTGAATCATAACATAATCTTATGATTTAAAATTAAAATCGAATATTTGTTAATAGCCAGTCTTAATACTTGTTTTAATTTCAATTGTAGCCTTAAATTGTAATTTTAAGTTGCATTGGAGTACCCTTTTTTTTAAAATCTATTTTAAAATTTCTTTTAGTTCTATTTTTTTTATATATTTTCCTTTATGAATTGTCTTAATTCCCATTATGCTATGTAAATTTCTTGAATTAGTTGTTAACATTCATTTTATCATCATACCATACATTTTCTCTCTTCAATAATTTTTTTTCTTTTCTGGTGGGGTTATTATTAAGTTGCTACTAAATATTCAAGGGCTTTAACATTACATTTTTAGAAAAGTTTGGTTGATGTTGAGTATTGTCTGAACTTGTACTCATCTCTTTCACTCTGTTGCTTCTCTTCTTTGCACAACTCCTTGTGAATCTCCCACATTCTGCAACTTTTCATTCCTGTGATTCTGGTCAAGTTTGTCTCCTTTTTCCATTCATGTTGATCTTTGTGAGTTGTTGTAATGGGTTGTTTCCTCTCATTTGCAAGGGAAGATCATTGATCCCTCACTTTCTGTTGTGGAGGGGGTTGAGGCTTGTTGGTGTATTTTAAGTTGAGACATGGACTTTGCTGATCAATGCATAAGCCTCTTTTGAGCCTCTTCTGAGATTACAATGCGAAGTCACTGGTTCTTTGTTAGAACCATCCCATAAACCTTCCTGGAATTGAGCTACTATCATCTGTGAATGAAATCTTAATTATTTCTGTTAGTGACAACAACATATATTAAATCATCTGCTCATCTGGCCCATTGTCCTCCTCGGTGTTACCTGTAGAATGGTCATGTGGGCTGAGTGGTTTCCTTTCATTATCAGCAGGGCTTGAACCCATATATTCCCTTTATTTTTCATAAATTTGGCTTTTTATCTTCATATTTGCACCCTCTTTACATTTTTCTCACATTCAATTTCAACTGTACTTTTTACAATTAGTCAACTCAACTCAGTTATCTCATGGTTTTGAGTCCCACTATCAGCACACTATTCATCTTGGACAACACTCAACCCACTTTACAAGACAAAAGTTACAAGACATTATTTCATACTTTTGACAAATAATCAGCTCCATCACGATATGCTGAAAAGAAAGTCAGATGTGTTATGCTCCATCATGATATCACAATATGCTGAAAAGAAAGTCAGATTTGTTATGCTCCATCATGATATTCTGAAAGGAAAGTAAGATGTGTTATACGCTGCGCAAAATGTGGCACTGTTTTTTCCCATTATTTTTCTATTGCCACTACAGTTTCAACCAGGACATTTAACCAAATTCATCCATGGTCATTATTTTATTGGGCAGAATTTGCCCTGTGGGCCCACATATTCAATTTTCAATACAGCTGTATTGGCAAAATAATTGATTTGCCTCTGTCTCTCTTCAAACACAATCTCTCACACCATTCATACCCAGTCACACCCATTGGCCAACACACACTCCAGTGGCTGCTGCAGCAGGTTCTGCTCTAAATGCAGAACTTATAATTTTAGCTGTGGAATGCCACAAGGTCTGATCAGGTCAACACAACTATGTCCAATCACTATTGAGAAGTTTCCATGATCATAAGGTTTCCGTTTAACACCGGTTGTACAAAACCTTTTTTCTTTTTATAAACTCGAATATCCTCTATATTTTAGAATAATAGGCCTAGTTGGTCTAATTTTTCTTTCATATTATTTTTGTCTTTGCTCATGAGCTGCTTTTAAGAAGAAAATTGGAGATCTCTGCATAATCTTGGATTCTTGGCCAGTAACATTTCCATCTCATTATCCCAGTTTTGACGTTTGTCATTTCATAATTTTGGACTTTTGGAGTAACTTTTCCCTCCAATCTATCTCTAGAATTTACCAAAACAAGATGGAGTGACCAGTATCATTGCTTTGTCAACAATAATAATCAATAATAATCATGCTTTTACAATAATAATCATGCTTTGACATTTTGTCTATCTTTTTCTTTGCCAGATAATAATTCTATCATGCTTTTAGCCCTATAGTTGTTTAATCTAATAGCCCTCACTATACCAAATCCAGCCTCCGTTCTAATTATTTGGTGAGTTTGAGCACCCACTTCTGTCTGTCAATGTATTTTCTTTTTCTTATAGGGCTGGACTTGTACCTACTGAAAAAGCAGAGAGGGTTAGTTTAGCAGAGAATATAAAGAATTGCTCTTAGACCAGTGAATAATCAAAATGAATAAAGTTAATATAATAATTAACCAACTTTGAAGCAGTCTCTGGTGATCATTGAGGAGGCCACACCTGTAGTGTCGGTAAGGGTCAGTTCTTCTGTTTTTAGATCATCAGTCTGTTGAAGCTTCTTGGCTGTCACTCTGCATATGTCGTCAGCCGATGCTGTCACTCAAAGGCCTGGTGTTAGGCTCTGCTGTTTCTCTGCCTCTTCTCAGTTTGGGCTTTGAAGTTGATCCTGCCTGAGTTTTGCATCTCAGGATTTTCTCTTTTTCCTTAGGAAAAGTCTCAAGTGAACGTTTCACCTTTTCCAGCATTAAATCAGTCTTTCTCCTTGTTGAGCTTTCCAGAAAGTCAATTTCAGGAGGGGAGCAGAAAGCCCCTCACCCACTTCTCTTTCTTTCTGCAGTCGTGTCTTTGACCTTTGACCTCTTGTTGCTTTCATTCGAAACTGTCAATGAAGCCATCTGAAATTTGAACACTCAGAGATCTGCATGAATCAAATTGAACTTTTAACTAGTTTCAATTGTGTCTGAGCTATCAGCTCTTTATCTAAAGTCCACTTTTTAACCATCTTTTTTTTTTACTAGTTCTTTTACATAAAAAATCTCACTGGTTGACAACAGCAGTTCTTCCATTCTATTTTTAGTAAAGCAAGTTCTTCATTGCAGGAAAAAGCAAGCTATTTCTGTTTTTCAATATCAGCAATAATCTAACTTTGATTATCTAAGTATAATTAACTTTTCCCTATCATAAAATCAGCTTTCAATCTTTCTTCTATCTTTGCATGCTGTGTTCAAATAATCTAGCATGGTGAATAACATTTTTCTCAACCAACATCAAGGAATTCCTCTTATCTTTTCTTTTTAATTATTGAATCAACAATATTTACTACAATTCTAAGATTCCTAATGTTTATGAAACTAAGTCACCCAATCTTGATCACCTAACACTGCACAACTTATTTTTTCTTAACACAAACTTAATAATCTGCAATGGAATAATTTTCCACTCTGTCTTCAGGGATAATGAGATACAAATTTAGATGTCTTCAGATATAACATATTAAGCACGTGCAATCTTATTTATATTGATCTATTAATATATATATTATTTTTTATCTTATTTCATACTGCATTAATCTGCAGAGTTAATATCTTCAAACAATTTATACATGTCTCTAAATCCCATTCACACATTCTTTGTCCCTTTTCAAGTGACCAGGGTCAGGGGGGGTCACTATTTTTACCCACAGGCACAGTCAAGCAAGACACAGGATCCCACAGGCACACACACCCTATTCTGTACTCTATTCCCTGTCAGATCTGAATTATTCGCTACTTCTCAATTTTTTTTTTTTTTTTTTTAAACACTACATTAAATATTCACTGATTCACTTCCTCAACACAGCAAAAACAATACCTCTTTAAGATTCACTGATTCACTTCCTCCAACACAGTGATACTTTTAAAACGATAACTATACTATAGGATTTAGCCTATCCGAGCAGACCCTTGTTAAACCCATAACAAGGCGGTAACCATAGGCTAAAACTTCATCTGTGCACATGCTATTTACTTGTATCCTTCAAGGCCCACTTACAAGTAAAACACAGATCAATAATAACTGATATCCTTATCAGTACGGTTGTCATCCATCCAGGCCCACTTGACAACATAAAATCTTCTTCTGTGTACATGCTATTCTTGTATCATTCAATGCCCACTTACAAGAAAAACACAGATCACTAATAATCCTTATAAATCCTCTGTGTGCATGCTTTTTTGCGTAATCATCCATCAAGGCCCTCTTGACACACAAAAACACAGATTACCAACTGATATCCTTATCAGTAAATACAAACCCTCTGTATGCATGCTCTTGCTTATTATCCATCTAGGCCCTCTTAATAAAGCAAACACAGATTCTTGCATATTCATACAACAAAACCTTAGCGCCAAATCAGCAACACCAGTGTCCATACAATCCACACGGGATCATATAAGCACTGGTAAACACTACTGGGAGCTCCCCCGCGCTATTACAAACTACTTGATATCTACAAGGCCTTTTTATTAGAAGTCAAACTGCATGCAATCATTTCTGGAATCAAAGACCCCTTTTTCAATTTTGTTTTAGTTCTTTTAAATTTGAAGAAGCTTTTCTTACCACTTCAGGGCAGTTGGTGACCAACACATACTTTACACAAAAGCAAAAATGCTCACCTCAAAGTACAGTGGCCACTGTTGTTTGTGCCGGTCACCAGAGATGCCCTGTGTGGTTCCTTCAGCTCCTAACAAGTCCCGCTGGGGTGCCACTTGTTGTGGTTTCAATCTTTTTATGAAATCACTTCTCAGAGATCTTTGATGCCAGAAATATTGTAGACTTTATTTAACAAAACAAAGCCGAGCGCCCTTCTGCAGAAAAAGACGCTCCAGACATGTGGTCGGCTTCACATATATACCCACATCACTTCCAAAAATGGTAATACCTCCTATAGATATTTTTGGGCTGAAGTTTCACACCATGTGACACACTCAAATAGAATTATCTGCTGCACCAGCAGCTTTGACCTTTCTTCAAGCCCCTAAAAGTACATCCAAAGTCACACACTCACAAAGTAAATAATAGTGTCTTAATATGTAGCTAAATTACTGATCTTCTAAATAATAAAATCTTCAACACTAGCTAGTAGTAGCCATGAACAACGATATTGAAAAACATTTGATTGTAAACTAAGGAATTGGCAACATGGTGATTCGTTGTGCATTTCGAAATTGTAAAAAATAAACCAAATAGATGGTCATGCAAAAAGTTTCCACACATTTCCATTGAGAGATCCAGAAAGGAACCAACTGTGACTTCTTTCTGCTGGCTTGGACAACGAGACACCGGCAGAGACTATTAAAGTTGCGAATTTGTAGTGATGATTTTAGACCAGACGACTTTGAAAGCCCCCATAATCGAAACGTTCATAAGTCACTGACAAGGAATGCAGTTCCAGCCGTCTTTCCATAAGCACCAACAGCAGATGAACAGGTAATAACTTTTGTTAGGCTACTATATCTATCTATAAAGCTAGTCCCTTTCATAACTGATAGAATGACAATGACAGCGTTAGTGGAGATAACGTTACAGTTCAATTTCTGCCCTTTTAGCATCCATCTCGATTAGTTCTTCGTCTGTGTATTCCGGCTCATACTGTACGGTTCGTTGAATAAAACACATTCCTCGTCTCCAAAGTCTGAAACATTGGCATGGCTTTCAAACGTGGCCATAGTCCTATGTTGATTTCTTAGTGAAATATACTCTGCTTCTGTAGTGGTGAGTGTCAGCGGCAGGTAAATACACTTGCGTCATGTGGAGACTCTCTCGGTTGCCTAGGTAACTTAATATCACTCCGCCGCTGCTGTAGACTGTGCTAATAAATACAGGGAACAAAGTGTAACTATTGCAATGAAATGAAAGGGTAGTTTGATTTCTAACATTATTCTCTCAACAGACATTTACATCGACAGTCTGGCGTTATAATTTATTTGCTTTTGGTGTACTGTGGAGTGGGTAAAACAGTTTTTAATGGCAGGCTAGCTTATACCGTTGACTCGCGCTAGCCTAGCATCGGCGAACTATGCAACTGGAAGGACTGGATGAACATTTTTGAAAACTGTCTCCACTGATGAATAACAACTAGGCTAACTTGAAAATGAGGTCCGATGTCCAAAATCCTGAACCACCCCTTTAAGTTTAAGTTGTTCAGAAATTAAAGTTAGTCGTTCCTCTTCAGCTAAATCTGCAGGGTCCTTCTGGTACAAGGAAATAATTTTAGAGATCACTCTTTCTTCCTCCAATTTACGATTTTTGGATAAGATACTACCATAATTCCTCAAATATTGACCAGCTTTAAATTTCAGAAGTTCCCAATTGCTACCAAAAGCATCCTCGGACTTTGCTTTATTCCAAAATTTCAATATTAGATTTTTTATGTCTGATTTCACCTCATCGTGTTTTAGAAGTGAACTGTTTAGCTTCCAGTAAGCATTCCTACATCTTGTGGAGGGGGCAGAGTGCAGGGGGATAAAGATGGAGACTGCATTATGATCTGTTAATGGGGTTGTGATAATATTAACTGATATTTTATCCGTATTCAAATGATCAGAAACTAACCAATAGTCCAATCGTGAACGTCTGGTGGCATTTTTATTACTCCAAGTAAAACCATTTATGTTAGGATTGTTAAATCTCCATACATCAATCAAATTAAATTTTTGCATAAATAATGTTAAGTTGTTATTTACTGCAGTGGATGCACGTGGAGGCCAACAATCAATATTGTGATCCAGAATCATGTTAAAATCCCCCCCCTATTACTATACCTGAATTTGGGAAATTATTAAGGGTATTTAGTATATGCTTCTCTAAAGTTTCAAGCATTATGTCGTTCTCATGGTTAGAATTATAGCCATATATGTTAATAACTATCAAAGTAAAATTTTCAATGGTTAATACTTGAAAAATAAAATGACCTGATGTATCACTTACAGAAAGAAGAATAGTCCCTGGAAAATTATATTTTAGAGTCGCAACACCAGCAGAATGTTCAGACCCATGAGCCTGCCACAGATCATTTCCCCATTGGGATCTCCATAATCTACCATCGTCCGGAACTGAATGTGACTCTTGAATGAAACAGAAATCAGATTTGTGCTGCTTGACAAACAAAAATAACGCCTTGCACTTAACAATATTCCTTATTCCCCTGGCATTGAGAGTAACGATAGATAAAGACGTATTAACAACAACGGATAGAACAATGTAACAAGTAAAGTTTGGATGAAATTAGTGTGCTGTACGGAGCTGCACCAAAAAAACTAAAATGAAGGTGCATAGCGAAACTTCGTGAAACAGTTAAATCTAAGGAGAAACCTAGGTTCTCAGTTGACAACCTAACACACCAGTTATTAGGAATAATAGACATTGCATAAAATTGAACAGGATGTAATAGAAATTGTCTCGTAAACATATTCAGTTGTGTCATTAAAGTGCTCAACAATCCCTAAAAAAATTAAAATAAGTAAATAATAATACAAATAAATCGTTCTTTTTTTTTTTTCTTTTTTTTTTCTTGGAAAAATATAGTGTTTCTCAGAACAGATAGAAAAACATACACCCAGTGAAAAGGAAAGCATTCAGGATATTATAGCTTATGTTGACAGGTGTGAAGTTTACCACTTTCAGGTAACGTTATCTGGAAACAGTTCAGCCCCGTTGGCAAAGGCTCGACCTCCCACGAAGTATGCAACCTTCCCTTGCTCTCGCGCTTTAGCCACCAGTGGCCACAGCTGCATCCTTCACTCTCTGACAGCTGGGGACAGGTCTTCGGCGAACCGTAGCTTGTTGTTTTGCAGGAAGGTGGATTTCTTTGCAGCCTTCCAGACAGCGTCGCGATAAATACGAGCAGCGAACTGTAGAATTATCCCTCGTGGCTTGGTGGCACCTTTCTTTAGTTGGCCAAGACGGTGCACTGAGTCAATAACATCAGGGAGTTTGGCTTTGAGCTCCGGCAGGATAGACTGACAGATGTGAATAACCTCTTGGCGGACATTCTGGTCTTTGTTTTCAGCCATACCGTAGAGTCGCAGGTTCCACCGTCGCGAATAGTTTCCAGCTCAGTAATTCGTTGTTCCAGTAGGCTCGTCTTTCTCTCCGCCACGTTGACTCGATCATCAATGTGTGTCACTTTACCTTTCACTTCACGGATCTCAGCGCAAGCAAAATCAACTGTCTTCTTAAGCCAAGTCTTGAGTGTATTGTTGGAAATCATTTTCTCCACACTCTTTTCCAGAGAGTCAATTCTCGTGTTGAAGATGACTGAGATTCTCTCCACAATACCATCACTGTCTAGATCCACGGAGCGCTGCGGCTTCACTCTATTTGGTGCAGGAGGTTTGGAGGGAGTTGTGGAAGGAGTTATGGGGAGAGTGGGAAAATCTGAGTCCCCGAGGGAGATCACAGGAGCATCCGCTATGCGGTAGTCGTGTAGGTTGTTCACAAGCGGATTATCCGTCGGTACCTGCATGCTGCCGTAGTTGTAGTATGCTAGCTAGCGATGCTGTTAGCCGAGGTTTTTCCCCACGTGTATCGTTAATATGCGAGAATTCTACACGATACAAGCTTAACAATAAGTTGACACGGTGTACTCAATTCTGCATTAAGGTATCTCCAAGAATATACTTAAAGTAACTAAGAATCACTAATATGTAAGTTAAAAGGTGAACAGCTCCGAAGCGAACGTGCACTCACACCGCCATCTCGACGATTATAGCCGCATTGATTACTATGGAGGGAGGGGGGATTAAAATAATTCAGCAGAAGCAGGGATGTTTAGACCAGAAGGTAATCCCCGTCCCCCCTGGCAAATCGCACCTTGCTTAAAACCATGTTTTTAAAAACTCTTTATATAGCCTATAGGGAATCCAAAAAAGAAAAAAAAAGAAAAAAAAGAAATATCCTATATAAAAAATGTTTTGTTTGTTTGTTTGTTTGTCTGCATTAATAATAGGCTATGACATGCATTAATAGGCTAATATAAAATTTACAATAGTCCATGTTTGTTCGGGATTTGAACCCGTGTCATCCAATGATCGAAACGTAAGTTCTACCACTCGGCCATGAATTTACTCACCGAGAAATGCTCTTCTTAATAACGCTCTTCATTCGTCTCATTCCTCAATAGAATAGTAAAAAATAATCAGCTTCATTGCACCCAATTTATTTTTGTTTGTTATTTTTGTGATTATTATTATTTATATCACACTGCTCCCCACGGGCAATAGGCTTTTGTCGCCCACCGACGTCTAGGCGTACAATATGAAATATAAGCTATATTGTTCTCGTCTCTATTTTTAACTTATGATTCTATTTTTCTGTCCTAAAATTTTTTTCTATAGTATTTCATCCTTACTGTTAATTGACATTAACCCCACTTACATTTCAAAATACGGCAATTGCTACTGTTTTGCACAATGTCCCTTTGCGCCACCTGGCGGTCATTTCGCGAATGACTTTGAAATGCGACTGGTTTATTTGTGCCGCGGTGGTTTTGCCGCAGCGGTAATAGGCTTTCTGGTTAACTACCTACTGTAAGTCAACTCAGAGTTCAAGTTTTAACTCCTTATTGAAACAGGCCCCTGTAGAAATCTGTTTTTGCATGAAACATTTACTTCCATTGCTTTAGAATAATCAAAGAAGGTAAAGACAAAGTTTAGATCAGCAAAACTCAGAAATAATGTAACACCTTGGAACAACTTGTGCTAATACACCCTCAGAAGCTTTATTAGTGCAATATTGCAACTAAAAAGTCAATTAATGAAAAAATAATTCAGTGCACAGGGGGGTGGCCCGGTGGCCAGAGCCACTGCCCCTCTGCCCTCATCGACTGAGGTGCCCCTCTTCCCCACCCCCACCGCTCCGCTCAAAGCATTCCGCTTATTCCGCAAATCCGCTCCAGGTTTTCCCGCTCGCTCTACACTCCGCAGCATCACTCACAGTATGTGTCTGCGGCGCTCTCTTGAAACTGAGAGTGAACACGACAGTTCATGAAAGCTGTCGCATTAACAGGTAGGCTATGCAAGACAGTGGTTGAATCTGCGAAATTAGTCATTTGTTTTTTTGTTTTGTTTTTTTGTATTTATGTCAGTAATGTTTTGCTCTTGGTCTTCTACTAATGCTAACAACTTGTACAACATATCCACGTTCTTAGAATTAGCTGTTTGTATAATCAAATTATTGTACTCTCGTCTCGATCAGATCTAATACAAATAACTAAATTTTCTGTTGTTGGCACGCTTTGTAGACAACAAAAGAAAAAAGACAGCAAAACCTTTAAAAGAAAAGCATTGGATACAGCATTGGAAAAGGCCAACTTTGAGATGAAAGCAGCCAAAGAAAGAGAAAGGCAAAAAAAAAAACAGGGAGATTATCTACCGACTGATTGATATTATATTGTACTTAGCGAAACAAGGCATGGCAAGGGTGACAATGAAAGCCTCTCAAGTTCAAACAAAGGAAATTTCTTAGAGCTTGTAGAGTTGGTTGGCCAATATGACAGTGTCCTTAAGCTTCATCTTGACAACATCAAAGAAAAAATATAGCTGCAAGCAGCAATCACCGGGGCCAAGCGCAAGCAAGACGACAAGACATGCCAAAGTGGCTGGGAGTGTGAGACCCACTGCAGCAAGGAGCAATTAAAGACATTTGAAGATGAATTTTGGCAAAATGGTTGAAAAATCACATACAATAACTAAAAATATGATTATCACTTTCGACCAATAGGTGGCGCAGTTACGAAACTGATGTGATGTGGTCAGAGTGAAGTGACAATGACACATACAAAGTTTGGTGTCAATATGTCAAGGCATTGCAGATATAAAGCCTGAATAGTCATTTTGGCATCATGCCTCAACTTTGCCACTGCGGTATACGAAAACGGTTTTGTCTATCGACACGAAATCCATAACTTTTACTCGGCACAGTCTGGAGATGACACGATCCGATTTTGGTGAAAATCGGACGTTCGGTCTAGGAGGAGTTCGAAAAAGTAGGTTTTAAAAGAAAATAAAGATGGCGGACAGGAACTTTGATTGACTATGGCAAAATTGGTATCTATGTTTTCAGCATAACCCAAGGAATCTATTGAGATCAGTGTCATTACTATAGGCAAATTTATTCAAAAGTTATTAGCATTTTTGGAAATTTCATTATAACTTTTGACCAAAAGGTGGCGCTGTCTCATAAATTTTTGAGTACTTTTAGGGCGTTGTACTGATGACCCATACTGAGTTTCGTAACGATACGTTCATGCGTTCATAAAATACAGCATTTTAGCACATAATTCAAAATGGCCGACAGCCAAAATGGCCGATATGGGAAAATTGAATATCAGTCAACTCAGCACGACGCCCTGAATCTAACGAGACCACTTTTGTGATTTTTGGACAAACCGTTCAGAAGTTATAAGCAAAAACATAAATTATTCATATCTCCGGACCAGTAGGTGGCGCTGCGCCGAAACGCAGCAAGTAACCTCAGGTCATGCTTGTGACGACATGTACCAAATTTGGTCTGAATCCGATAAAGCGTTGTGGAGATACGGCCTTACGTCTGTTTTTGCAAGCGCTACGTAAAATTTATTTGCGCGGTATTCGAGAACGGTAATTCGAATCAACTTGAATTCCATAACTTTTGGTCGTCATAGTCTGGAGATGATCTGGTTCATTTTTCGTGAAATTCGGAGCAACGGCCTAGGAGGAGTTCGAAAAAGTAGGTTTTTCGGAAAATTCAAAATGGCGGGAAAACTATTATGACGGAAAATGACGTCATAGGGTGCAGTCGAATCGTCGTGAGCTCAGGAATCAGAGGGAAAAAGAATGTTGTTTCTAGCCCTTGTGGTTCAAAAGTTATTAGCATAAACATGAGTGAAACTTTGGACAGCTGGTGGCGCTAGAGGGAATGAGTTGGAGACTCCAAATTTGCTATGGTGATAGTTCAGGCTGTCCTCTATCACTGTGCCAATTTGTATAAGTTTCCCGCAAACGGTTCTATAGGCTGCCATAGACGCCCAGTCGGAAGAAAAAGAAAAAAAAGAAAAAGAAAAAGAAGAAATATAGCTGCAAGCAGCAATCACCGGGGCCAAGCGCAAGCAAGACGACAAGACATGCCAAAGTGGCTGGGAGTGTGAGACCCACTGCAGCAAAGAGCAATTAAAGACATTTGAAGATGAATTTTGGCAAAATGGTTGAAAAATCACATACAATAACTAAAAATATGATTATCACTTTCGACCAATAGGTGGCGCAGTTACGAAACTGATGTGATGTGGTCAGAGTGAAGTGACAATGACACATACAAAGTTTGGTGTCAATATGTCAAGGCATTGCAGATATAAAGCCTGAATAGTCATTTTGGCATCATGCCTCAACTTTGCCACTGCGGTATACGAAAACGGTTTCGTCTATCGACACGAAATCCATAACTTTTACTCGGCACGATCTGGAGATGACACGATCCAATTTTGGTGAATATCGGACGTTCGGTCTAGGAGGAGTTTGAAAAAGTAGGTTTTAAAAGAAAATAAAGATGGCGGACAGGAAGTTTGGCTGACTATGGCAAAATTGGTATCTATGTTTTCAGCATAACCCAAGGAATCTATTGAGATCAGTGTCATTACTATAGGCAAATTTATTCAAAAGTTATTAGCATTTTTGGAAATTTCATTATAACTTTTGACCAAAAGGTGGCGCTGTCTCATAAATTTTTGAGTACTTTTAGGGCGTTGTACTGATGACCCATACTGAGTTTCGTAACGATACGTTCATGCGTTCATAAAATACAGCATTTTAGCACATAATTCAAAATGGCCGACAGCCAAAATGGCCGATATGGGAAAATTGGATATCAGTCGACTCAGCACGATGCCCTGAATCTAACGAGACCACTTTTGTGATTTTTGGACAAACCGTTCAGAAGTTATAAGCAAAAATATAAATTCTTCATATCTCCGGACCAGTAGGTGGCGCTGCGCCAAAACGCAGCATGTAGCCTCAGGTCATGCTTGTGATGACATGTACCAAATTTGGTCTGAATCCGATAAAGCGTTGTGGAGATACGGCCTTACGTCTGTTTTTGCAAGCGCTACGTAAAATTTATTTGCGCGGTATTCGAGAACGGTAATTCGAATCAACTTGAATTCCATAACTTTTTGTCGGCATGGTCTGTAGATGATCTGATTCAATTTTCATGGAAATTGGAGCAACGGCCTAGGAGGAGTTCGAAAAAGTAGCTTTTTCGGAAAATTCAAAATGGCGGAAAACTTTTCATGGCGCAAAATGACGTCATTGGGTGCAATCGAATCGTCACGAGGTCAGGAATCAGAGGAAAAAAGAATTTTGTTTCTAGCCCTTGTGGTTCAAAAGTTATTAGAATAAACATGAGTGAAACTTTGGACAGTTGGTGGCGCTAGAGGGAATGACTTAGACACACCAAAATTGGTGTATTTAATGTTGGGACTGTCCTCTATCCGAATGTCAAACCATTACAACTTTCCCGCGATCGGTTCTATGGGCTGCCATAGACTCCCAGAGCGGAAGAAGAAGAAGAATTATTTTTGGTACGGGAACAGATACAATAGGTGCCCGCACCTTCAGTGCTTGGCCCCTAATAATAAGGGAACCTTTTTGCCATTTATAGTGCCACCTATGGTCCGATCTGCATGAAACTCGGCACGCTTGTTCACCATGTCATGACACATATGCTCAGCGATTTTCGTGATGTTCTGAGTTTTTGTTTAGGATTTAGAGGCTTTTGACTGTATTTTGCCCCGCCCATTTTCCAAATGACCCTGTTATAGCCAACCAAATGCAAAAATTCTACTTTTTTTCAAAAACTATTGATCGAGAGAGTCCAGAGAAATGTCCTAGACTGGTTTGGCTCCGGTCGGGCGAAAAACCAGGGACTAGTTCGCAAAAGTAGGTTTTGGACAAAATTCGACATAGCAGAAATTTTTTCTGGCCTAAATCGAAATCGGAGATGGCCATTTTGTCCGCCTTGAGCCAAGGATTCCAACGATTTGGGGCACTTGATCCTGGGACAAACGGTCTAAGAGCTATGATCAATTTTGAACTTTTGGTTGCTGTAGCGCCACCTATGGGCCATTCGGGGTCATACTCTGATAGGTTGTCCCCAAATTGAGGCCTACCATCTGGCCAGGTTTCACGTCTCTAGGCCTTACGGTTTGGCCTGCACGATGCGTTTTACGAATCCTTAATTACAATAGGGTTTCAGCATTTCATGCTTGAACCCCTAATAAGATTGAAGGCTTTTTGCCAGTTACAGCGCCACCTATGGTCCGATCTCCATGAAACTCTGCATGCTTCCTCACCATGTTCTGACACATATGCTCATCAATTTTGGTGAAGTTCTGAATTTTCATATGGGATTTATAGGCTTTTTAGTGTATTTTGCCACGCCCCTTTTCTAAATGACCCTGTTACAGCCACCCAAATGCAAAAGTTCAACTTTTTTTTCGATATTTATTGATCTAGAGAGTCCAGAGAAATGTCCTAGACTGGTTTGGTTCCGATCTGGTGAAAAACCTAGGACTAGTTTGCAAAAGTAGGTTTCGGACAAAATTCGACATAGCAGAAAATTTTTCTGGCCTAAATCGAAATTGGAGATAGCCATTTTGTCCGCCTTGAGCCAGGGATCACAGTGGTGTGAGACACTTGAGTCTAGGACAAACGGACTCTAGGAGTTATGGGCGATGTAGTACTTTTGCACTAAATCTGTAGCTGTAGCACAACGTAAAATTTGTTTGCGCGGTATTTGAGAACGGTTTGACGAATCAACACGAATTCCATAACTTTTTGTCGGTACAGTGTGGAGATGATACGATTCGATTTTGGTGAAAATCGGACAAACGGTCTAGGAGGAGTTCGACAAAGTAGGTTTTGACTGAAAATCAAGATGGCGGACAGGAAGTTCGGCCAAATATGGCAAACTTGGTATCTATGTTCTCAGCGTGACCCAGCGAATCTATTGAGACCAGTGGCATTTCAATAGGCAGATGTATTCAAAGGTTATTAGCCTTTTTGGAAATGTTGTTATAACTTTTGACCACAAGGGGGCGCTGTTTCGAAACTTCTCACGCTCCTTCAGGGCATCGTGCTGATGACCCATACCATGTTTCGTAACAATCCATTCATGCGTTCTTAAAATACAGCATTTTAGCACAAAATTCAAAATGGCCGACAGCCAAAATGGCCGACATGGTAAAATTGGATATCAGTCGACTCAGCATGTTGGCCTGAATCTAACGAGACCAATTTGATGATTTTTGGGCAAACTGTTCAGAAGTTATAAGCAAAAATAGCCATTTTTCATATCTCCGGACCAGTAGGTGGCGCTGCGCCGAAACGCAGCATGTAGCCTCAAGTCATGCTTGTGATGACATGTGGCAAATTTGGTCTGAATCCAACAAAGCGTTGCGGAGATACAGCCTTACGTCTGTTTTCGCAAGCGCTACGTAAAATTTGTTTGTGGGTTTTTTCGAAAATTGCTAAGCGAATCAACTTGAATTCCATAACTTTTTGTTGGCATGGTCTGTAGATGATCTGATTCAATTTTCATGGAAATTGGAGCAACGGCCTAGGAGGAGTTCGAAAAAGTAGCTTTTTCGGAAAATTCAAAATGGCGGAAAACTTTTCATGGCGCAAAATGACGTCATTGGGTGCAATCGAATCGTCACGAGGTCAGGAATCAGAGGAAAAAAGAATTTTGTTTCTAGCCCTTGTGGTTCAAAAGTTATTAGAATAAACATGAGTGAAACTTTGGACAGTTGGTGGCGCTAGAGGGAATGACTTAGACACACCAAAATTGGTGTATTTAATGTTGGGACTGTCCTCTATCCGAATGTCAAACCATTACAACTTTCCCGCGATCGGTTCTATGGGCTGCCATAGACTCCCAGAGCGGAAGAAGAAGAAGAATTATTTTTGGTACGGGAACAGATACAATAGGTGCCCGCACCTTCAGTGCTTGGCCCCTAAATATAGCTGAAAGCAGCAATCACCGGGGCCAAGCGCAAGCAAGACGACAAGACATGCCAAAGTGGCTGGGAGTGTGAGACCAACTGCAGCTAGGAGCAATTAAAGACATTTAAAGATGAATTTTGGCAAAATGGTTGAAAAATCACATACAATAACTAAAAATATGATTATCACTTTTGACCAATAGGTGGCGCAATTACGAAACTGATGTGATGTGGTCAGAGTGAAGTGACAATGACACATACAAAGTTTGGTGTCAATATGTGAAGGCATTGCAGATATAAAGCCTGAATAGTCATTTTTGCATCATGCCTCAACTTTGCCACTGCGGTATACGAAAACGGTTTCGTCTACCGACACGAAATCCATAACTTTTACTCGGCACGGTCTGGAGATGACACGATCCGATTTTGGTGAAAATCGGACGTTCGGTCTAGGAGGAGTTCGAAAAAGTAGGTTTTAAAAGAAAATAAAGATGGCGGACAGGAAGTTTGGCTGACTATGGCAAAATTGGTATCTATGTTTTCGGCATAACCCAAGGAATCTATTGAGATCAGTGTCATTACTATAGGCAAATTTATTCAAAAGTTATTAGCATTTTTGGAAATTTCATTATAACTTTTGACCAAAAGGTGGCGCTGTCTCATAAATTTTTGAGTACTTTTAGGGCGTTGTACTGATGACCCATACTGAGTTTCGTAACGATACGTTCATGTGTTCATAAAATACAGCATTTTAGCACATAATTCAAAATGGCCGACAGCCAAAATGGCCGATATGGGAAAATTGGATATCAGTCGACTCAGTATGACGCCCTGAACCTAACGAGACCACTTTTGTGATTTTTGGACAAACCGTTCAGAAGTTATAAGCAAAAACATAAATTCTTCATATCTCCGGACCAGTAGGTGGCGCTGTGCCGAAACGCAGCATGTAGCCTCAGGTCATGCTTGTGATGACATGTACCAAATTTGGTCTGAATCTGATAAAGCGTTGTGGAGATACGGCCTTACGTCTGTTTTCGCAAGCGCTACGTAAAATTTATTTGCGCGGTATTCGAGAACGGTAATTCGAATCAACTTGAATTCCATAACTTTTGGTCGTCAAGGTCTGGAGATTATCTGGTTCATTTTTCGTGAAATTCGGAGCAACGGCCTAGGAGGAGTTCGAAAAAGTAGGTTTTTCGGAAAATTCAAAATGGCGGGAAAACTATTATGACGGAAAATGACGTCATAGGGTGCAGTCGAATCGTCGTGAGCTCAGGAATCAGAGGAAAAAAGAATTTTGTTTCTAGCCCTTGTGGTTCAAAAGTTATTAGCATAAACATGAGTGAAACTTTGGACAGCTGGTGGCGCTAGAGGGAATGAGTTGGAGACTCCAAATTTGCTATGGTGATAGGTCAGGCTGTCCTCTATCACTGTGCCAATTTGTATAAGTTTCCCGCAAACGGTTCTATAGGCTGCCATAGACGCCCAGTCGGAAGAAAAAGAAAAAGAAAAAGAAAAAGAAAAAGAAAAAGAAAAAGAAGAATAAGAACGGGAACAGATACAATAGGTGCCCGCACCTTCAGTGCTTGGCCCCTAAATATAGCTGCAAGCAGCAATCACCGGGGCCAAGCGCAAGCAAGACGACAAGACATGCCAAAGTGGCTGGGAGTGTGAGACCCACTGCAGCAAGGAGCAATTAAAGACATTTGAAGATGAATTTTGGCAAAATGGTTGAAAAATCACATACAATAACTAAAAATATGATTATCACTTTCGACCAATAGGTGGCGCAGTTACGAAACTGATGTGATGTGGTCAGAGTGAAGTGACAATGACACATACAAAGTTTGGTGTCAATATGTCAAGGCATTGCAGATATAAAGCCTGAATAGTCATTTTGGCATCATGCCTCAACTTTGCCACTGCGGTATACAAAAACGGTTTTGTCTATCGACACGAAATCCATAACTTTTACTCGGCACAGTCTGGAGATGACACGATCCGATTTTGGTGAAAATCGGACGTTCGGTCTAGGAGGAGTTCGAAAAAGTAGGTTTTAAAAGAAAATAAAGATGGCGGACAGGAACTTTGATTGACTATGGCAAAATTGGTATCTATGTTTTCAGCATAACCCAAGGAATCTATTGAGATCAGTGTCATTACTATAGGCAAATTTATTCAAAAGTTATTAGCATTTTTGGAAATTTCATTATAACTTTTGACCAAAAGGTGGCGCTGTCTCATAAATTTTTGAGTACTTTTAGGGCGTTGTACTGATGACCCATACTGAGTTTCGTAACAATACGTTCATGCGTTCATAAAATACAGCATTTTAGCACATAATTCAAAATGGCCGACAGCCAAAATGGCCGATATGGGAAAATTGGATATCAGTCGACTCAGCACGATGCCCTGAATCTAACGAGACCACTTTTGTGATTTTTGGACAAACCGTTCAGAAGTTATAAGCAAAAATATAAATTCTTCATATCTCCGGACCAGTAGGTGGCGCTGCGCCGAAACGCAGCATGTAGCCTCAGGTCATGCTTGTGATGACATGTACCAAATTTGGTCTGAATCCGATAAAGCGTTGTGGAGATACGGCCTTACGTCTGTTTTTGCAAGCGCTACGTAAAATTTATTTGCGCGGTATTCGAGAACGGTAATTCGAATCAACTTGAATTCCATAACTTTTTGTCGTCATGGTCTGGAGTTGATCTGGTTCAATTTTCGTGAAATTCGGAGCAACGGCCTAGGAGGAGTTCGAAAAAGTAGTTTTTTTGGAAAATTCAAAATGGCGGGAAAACTATTATGACGGAAAATGACGTCATAGGGTGCAATCGAATCGTCGTGAGCTCAGGAATCAGAGGAAAAAAGAATTTTGATTCTAGCCCTTACGGTTCAAAAGTTATCAGCATAGACATGAGTGAAACTTTGGACTGTTGGTGGCGCTAGAGGGAATGAGTTGGAGACACCAAAATTGGTGTATTTAATGTTGGGACTGTCCTCTATCAGAATGTCAAATAAAATCAACTTTCCCGCAAGCGGTTCATAGGGCTGCCATAGACTTCAATGGCGGAAGAAGAAGAAGAAGAAGAAGAAGAAGAAACGGAAGAATAAATATAGCTGCAAGCAGCAATCACCGGGGCCAAGCGCAAGCAAGACGACAAGACATGCCAAAGTGGCTGGGAGTGTGAGACCCACTGCAGCAAGGAGCAATTAAAGACATTTGAAGATGAATTTTGGCAAAATGGTTGAAAAATCACATACAATAACTAAAAATATGATTATCACTTTCGACCAATAGGTGGCGCAGTTACGAAACTGATGTGATGTGGTCAGAGTGAAGTGACAATGACACATACAAAGTTTGGTGTCAATATGTCAAGGCATTGCAGATATAAAGCTTGAATAGTCATTTTGGCATCATGCCTCAACTTTGCCACTGCGGTATACGAAAACGGTTTTGTCTATCGACACGAAATCCATAACTTTTACTCGGCACAGTCTGGAGATGACACGATCCGATTTTGGTGAAAATCGGACGTTCGGTCTAGGAGGAGTTCGAAAAAGTAGGTTTTAAAAGAAAATAAAGATGGCGGACAGGAACTTTGATTGACTATGGCAAAATTGGTATCTATGTTTTCAGCATAACCCAAGGAATCTATTGAGATCAGTGTCATTACTATAGGCAAATTTATTCAAAAGTTATTAGCATTTTTGGAAATTTCATTATAACTTTTGACCAAAAGGTGGAGCTGTCTCATAAATTTTTGAGTACTTTTAGGGCGTTGTACTGATGACCCATACTGAGTTTCGTAACGATACGTTCATGCGTTCATAAAATACAGCATTTTAGCACATAATTCAAAATGGCCGACAGCCAAAATGGCCGATATGGGAAAATTGGATATCAGTCGACTCAGCACGATGCCCTGAATCTAACGAGACCACTTTTGTGATTTTTGGACAAACCGTTCAGAAGTTATAAGCAAAAATATAAATTCTTCATATCTCCGGACCAGTAGGTGGCGCTGCGCCGAAACGCAGCATGTAGCCTCAGGTCATGCTTGTGATGACATGTACCAAATTTGGTCTGAATCCGATAAAGCGTTGTGGAGATACGGCCTTACGTCTGTTTTTGCAAGCGCTACGTAAAATTTATTTGCGCGGTATTCGAGAACGGTAATTCGAATCAACTTGAATTCCATAACTTTTTGTCGTCATGGTCTGGAGTTGATCTGGTTAAATTTTCGTGAAATTCGGAGCAACGGCCTAGGAGGAGTTCGAAAAAGTAGGTTTTTTGGAAAATTCAAAATGGCGGGAAAACTATTATGACGGAAAATGACGTCATAGGGTGCAATCGAATCGTCGTGAGCTCAGGAATCAGAGGAAAAAAGAATTTTGTTGATAGGCCTTACGGTTCAAAAGTTATTAGCATACAATTTCTGAAACTTTGGACAGGTGGTGGCGCTAGAGGGAATGAGTTAGAAACACCAAAATTGGTGTATTTGATGTTGGGAATGTCCTCTGTCAGAATGTCAAACCAAAACAACTTTCCCGCATACGCTTCTATGGGCTGCCATAGACGCCCAGTCGGAAGAAAAAGAAGAAGAAGAAGAACCGGAACAGATACAATAGGTGCCCGCACCTTCAGTGCTTGGCCCCTAATAATAACAAGCAGCCATTACGGGGCCAAGCGCAAAAGCAGACGACGAGATATGCCTACATGGCTGAAAGTGTGAGACAAACTGCAGCAAGGAGCAATTAAAGACATTTGAAGATGAATTTTGGCAAAATGGTTGAAAAATCACATACAATAACTAAAAATATGATTATCACTTTCGACCAATAGGTGGTGCAGTTACGAAACTGATGTGATGTGGTCAGAGTGAAGTGACAATGACACATACAAAGTTTGGTGTCAATATGTCAAGGCATTGCAGATATAAAGCCTGAATAGTCATTTTGGCATCATGCCTCAACTTTGACACTGCGGTATACGAAAACGGTTTCGTCTATCGACACGAAATCCATAACTTTTACTCGGCACGGTCTGGAGATGACACGATCCGATTTTGGTGAAAATCGGACGTTCGGTCTAGGAGGAGTTCGAAAAAGTAGGTTTTAAAAGAAAATAAAGATGGCGGACAGGAAGTTTGGCTGACTATGGCAAAATTGGTATCTATGTTTTCAGCATAACCCAAGGAATCTATTGAGATCAGTGTCATTACTATAGGCAAATTTATTCAAAAGTTATTAGCATTTTTGGAAATTTCATTATAACTTTTGACCAAAAGGTGGCGCTGTCTCATACATTTTTGAGTACCTTTAGGGAGTTGTACTGATGACTCGTACTGAGTTTCGTAACGATACGTTCATGCGTTCATAAAATACAGCATTTTAGCACATAATTCAAAATGGCCGACAGCCAAAATGGCCGATATGGGAAAATTGGATATCAGTCAACTCAGCACGACGCCCTGAATCTAACGAGACCACTTTTGTGATTTTTGGACAAACCGTTCAGAAGTTATAAGCAAAAACATAAATTCTTCATATCTCTGGACCAGTAGGTGGCGCTGCGCCGAAACGCAGCATGTAGCCTCAGGTCATGCTTGTGATGACATGTACCAAATTTGGTCTGAATCCGATAAAGCGTTGTGGAGATACGGCCTTACGTCTGTTTTCGCAAGCGCTATGTAAAATTTATTTGCGCGGTATTCGAGAACGGTAATTCGAATCAACTTGAATTCCATAACTTTTGGTTGTCCACGTCTGGAGATGATCTGGTTCATTTTTCGTGAAATTCGGAGCAACGGCCTAGGAGGAGTTCGAAAAAGTAGGTTTTTCGGAAAATTCAAAATGGCGGGAAAACTATTATGACGGAAAATGACTTCATAGGGTGTAATCGAATCGTCATGAGCTCAGGAATCAGAGGAAAAAAGAATTTTGTTTCTAGCCCTTGTGGTTCAAAAGTTATTAGCATAAACATGAGTGAAACTTTGGACAGCTGGTGGCGCTAGAGGGAATGAGTTGGAGACTCCAAATTTGCTATGGTGATAGTTTAGGCTGTCCTCTATCACTGTGCCAATTTTCATAAGTTTCCCGCAAACGGTTCTATAGGCTGCCATAGACGCCCAGTCGGAAGAAGAAAAAGAAAAAGAAAAAGAAAAAGAAGAATAAGAACGGGAACAGATACAATAGGTGCCCGCACCTTCAGTGCTTGGCCCCTAATAAGAACGCCAACAAAAACAATAGGTGCCTCCGCACTTTCAGTGCTTGGCCCCTAAATATAGCTGCAAGCAGCAATCACCGGGGCAAAGCGCAAGCAAGACGACAAGACATGCCAAAGTGGCTGGGAGTGTGAGACCCACTGCAGCAAAGAGCAATTAAAGACATTTGAAGATGAATTTTGGCAAAATGGTTGAAAAATCACATACAATAACTAAAAATATGATTATCACTTTCGACCAATAGGTGGCGCAGTTACGAAACTGATGTGATGTGGTCAGAGTGAAGTGACAATGACACATACAAAGTTTGGTGTCAATATGTCAAGGCATTGCAGATATAAAGCCTGAATAGTCATTTTGGCATCATGCCTCAACTTTGCCACTGCGGTATACGAAAACGGTTTTGTCTATCAACACGAAATCCATAACTTTTACTCGGCACGGTCTGGAGATGACACGATCCAATTTTGGTGAAAATCGGACGTTCGGTCTAGGAGGAGTTTGAAAAAGTAGGTTTTAAAAGAAAATAAAGATGGCGGACAGGAAGTTTGGCTGACTATGGCAAAATTGGTATCTATGTTTTCAGCATAACCCAAGGAATCTATTGAGATCAGTGTCATTACTATAGGCAAATTTATTCAAAAGTTATTAGCATTTTTGGAAATTTCATTATAACTTTTGACCAAAAGGTGGAGCTGTCTCATAAATTTTTGAGTACTTTTAGGGCGTTGTACTGATGACCCATACTGAGTTTCGTAACGATACGTTCATGCGTTCATAAAATACAGCATTTTAGCACATAATTCAAAATGGCCGACAGCCAAAATGGCCGATATGGGAAAATTGGATATCAGTCGACTCAGCACGATGCCCTGAATCTAACGAGACCACTTTTGTGATTTTTGGACAAACCGTTCAGAAGTTATAAGCAAAAATATAAATTCTTCATATCTCCGGACCAGTAGGTGGCGCTGCGCCGAAACGCAGCATGTAGCCTCAGGTCATGCTTGTGATGACATGTACCAAATTTGGTCTGAATCCGATAAAGCGTTGTGGAGATACGGCCTTACGTCTGTTTTTGCAAGCGCTACGTAAAATTTATTTGCGCGGTATTCGAGAACGGTAATTCGAATCAACTTGAATTCCATAACTTTTTGTCGTCATGGTCTGGAGTTGATCTGGTTAAATTTTCGTGAAATTCGGAGCAACGGCCTAGGAGGAGTTCGAAAAAGTAGGTTTTTTGGAAAATTCAAAATGGCGGGAAAACTATTATGACGGAAAATGACGTCATAGGGTGCAATCGAATCGTCGTGAGCTCAGGAATCAGAGGAAAAAAGAATTTTGTTGATAGGCCTTACGGTTCAAAAGTTATTAGCATACAATTTCTGAAACTTTGGACAGGTGGTGGCGCTAGAGGGAATGAGTTAGAAACACCAAAATTGGTGTATTTGATGTTGGGAATGTCCTCTGTCAGAATGTCAAACCAAAACAACTTTCCCGCATACGCTTCTATGGGCTGCCATAGACGCCCAGTCGGAAGAAAAAGAAGAAGAAGAAGAACCGGAACAGATACAATAGGTGCCCGCACCTTCAGTGCTTGGCCCCTAATAATAACAAGCAGCCATTACGGGGCCAAGCGCAAAAGCAGACGACGAGATATGCCTACATGGCTGAAAGTGTGAGACAAACTGCAGCAAGGAGCAATTAAAGACATTTGAAGATGAATTTTGGCAAAATGGTTGAAAAATCACATACAATAACTAAAAATATGATTATCACTTTCGACCAATAGGTGGTGCAGTTACGAAACTGATGTGATGTGGTCAGAGTGAAGTGACAATGACACATACAAAGTTTGGTGTCAATATGTCAAGGCATTGCAGATATAAAGCCTGAATAGTCATTTTGGCATCATGCCTCAACTTTGACACTGCGGTATACGAAAACGGTTTCGTCTATCGACACGAAATCCATAACTTTTACTCGGCACGGTCTGGAGATGACACGATCCGATTTTGGTGAAAATCGGACGTTCGGTCTAGGAGGAGTTCGAAAAAGTAGGTTTTAAAAGAAAATAAAGATGGCGGACAGGAAGTTTGGCTGACTATGGCAAAATTGGTATCTATGTTTTCAGCATAACCCAAGGAATCTATTGAGATCAGTGTCATTACTATAGGCAAATTTATTCAAAAGTTATTAGCATTTTTGGAAATTTCATTATAACTTTTGACCAAAAGGTGGCGCTGTCTCATACATTTTTGAGTACCTTTAGGGAGTTGTACTGATGACTCGTACTGAGTTTCGTAACGATACGTTCATGCGTTCATAAAATACAGCATTTTAGCACATAATTCAAAATGGCCGACAGCCAAAATGGCCGATATGGGAAAATTGGATATCAGTCAACTCAGCACGACGCCCTGAATCTAACGAGACCACTTTTGTGATTTTTGGACAAACCGTTCAGAAGTTATAAGCAAAAACATAAATTCTTCATATCTCTGGACCAGTAGGTGGCGCTGCGCCGAAACGCAGCATGTAGCCTCAGGTCATGCTTGTGATGACATGTACCAAATTTGGTCTGAATCCGATAAAGCGTTGTGGAGATACGGCCTTACGTCTGTTTTCGCAAGCGCTATGTAAAATTTATTTGCGCGGTATTCGAGAACGGTAATTCGAATCAACTTGAATTCCATAACTTTTGGTTGTCCACGTCTGGAGATGATCTGGTTCATTTTTCGTGAAATTCGGAGCAACGGCCTAGGAGGAGTTCGAAAAAGTAGGTTTTTCGGAAAATTCAAAATGGCGGGAAAACTATTATGACGGAAAATGACTTCATAGGGTGTAATCGAATCGTCATGAGCTCAGGAATCAGAGGAAAAAAGAATTTTGTTTCTAGCCCTTGTGGTTCAAAAGTTATTAGCATAAACATGAGTGAAACTTTGGACAGCTGGTGGCGCTAGAGGGAATGAGTTGGAGACTCCAAATTTGCTATGGTGATAGTTTAGGCTGTCCTCTATCACTGTGCCAATTTTCATAAGTTTCCCGCAAACGGTTCTATAGGCTGCCATAGACGCCCAGTCGGAAGAAGAAAAAGAAAAAGAAAAAGAAAAAGAAGAATAAGAACGGGAACAGATACAATAGGTGCCCGCACCTTCAGTGCTTGGCCCCTAATAAGAACGCCAACAAAAACAATAGGTGCCTCCGCACTTTCAGTGCTTGGCCCCTAAATATAGCTGCAAGCAGCAATCACCGGGGCAAAGCGCAAGCAAGACGACAAGACATGCCAAAGTGGCTGGGAGTGTGAGACCCACTGCAGCAAAGAGCAATTAAAGACATTTGAAGATGAATTTTGGCAAAATGGTTGAAAAATCACATACAATAACTAAAAATATGATTATCACTTTCGACCAATAGGTGGCGCAGTTACGAAACTGATGTGATGTGGTCAGAGTGAAGTGACAATGACACATACAAAGTTTGGTGTCAATATGTCAAGGCATTGCAGATATAAAGCCTGAATAGTCATTTTGGCATCATGCCTCAACTTTGCCACTGCGGTATACGAAAACGGTTTTGTCTATCAACACGAAATCCATAACTTTTACTCGGCACGGTCTGGAGATGACACGATCCAATTTTGGTGAAAATCGGACGTTCGGTCTAGGAGGAGTTTGAAAAAGTAGGTTTTAAAAGAAAATAAAGATGGCGGACAGGAAGTTTGGCTGACTATGGCAAAATTGGTATCTATGTTTTCAGCATAACCCAAGGAATCTATTGAGATCAGTGTCATTACTATAGGCAAATTTATTCAAAAGTTATTAGCATTTTTGGAAATTTCATTATAACTTTTGACCAAAAGGTGGCGCTGTCTCATAAATTTTTGAGTACTTTTAGGGCGTTGTACTGATGACCCATACTGAGTTTCGTAACGATACGTTCATGCGTTCATAAAATACAGCATTTTAGCACATAATTCAAAATGGCCGACAGCCAAAATGGCCGATATGGGAAAATTGGATATCAGTCGACTCAGCACGATGCCCTGAATCTAACGAAACCACTTTTGTGATTTTTGGACAAACCGTTCAGAAGTTATAAGCAAAAATATAAATTCTTCATATCTCCGGACCAGTAGGTGGCGCTGCGCCGAAACGCAGCATGTAGCCTCAGGTCATGCTTGTGATGACATGTACCAAATTTGGTCTGAATCCGATAAAGCGTTGTGGAGATACGGCCTTACGTCTGTTTTTGCAAGCGCTACGTAAAATTTATTTGCGCGGTATTCGAGAACGGTAATTCGAATCAACTTGAATTCCATAACTTTTTGTCGGCATGGTCTGTAGATGATCTGATTCAATTTTCATGGAAATTGGAGCAACGGCCTAGGAGGAGTTCGAAAAAGTAGCTTTTTCGGAAAATTCAAAATGGCGGAAAACTTTTCATGGCGCAAAATGACGTCATTGGGTGCAATCGAATCGTCACGAGGTCAGGAATCAGAGGAAAAAAGAATTTTGTTTCTAGCCCTTGTGGTTCAAAAGTTATTAGAATAAACATGAGTGAAACTTTGGACAGTTGGTGGCGCTAGAGGGAATGACTTAGACACACCAAAATTGGTGTATTTAATGTTGGGACTGTCCTCTATCCGAATGTCAAACCATTACAACTTTCCCGCGATCGGTTCTATGGGCTGCCATAGACTCCCAGAGCGGAAGAAGAAGAAGAATTATTTTTGGTACGGGAACAGATACAATAGGTGCCCGCACCTTCAGTGCTTGGCCCCTAATAAGAACGGGAACAGATACAATAGGTGCCCGCACCTTCAGTGCTTGGCCCCTAACAAGCATCATGTCAAAAACCTCAGGTGTCTCTCCTCTCAAACCGAATACAAAATTACCTAATTAGAGCGATGGCTATTTATGTGAAACGGGAAATACTGAAGGAAGTAAGGGAAGCGTCAATATTTTCAATTTTACTTGATGAGACTACTGATGTATCACACATCGAACAGGTGTGCTTTGTGGTGCGTTATGTACATGACATGACCCTAAAGGAGCGCTTCATTCAGCTCTGAGATGTTCAGTCAACAACAGGACAACAGCTGGAAAACCTAGTAATGAACTTGCTGAAGGAGAACCAGCTGAAAGTTGAGGACATCCATGGTCAGGGTTATAATGGAGCAGCCAACATGAGTGGGACTTACAAAAGACTACAGTCCAGAATACAAAAGCAAAATGAAAAGGCATTATATGTTCATTGCCATGCTCATTGTTTGAATCTTGTATTAGTGGAGAGTGCAAAGTCAAGCATTCACATTGTCAGTTTTTTTTACAGTAGTTGAAAAACTTTACACCTTCATTGCCAACTCCACAAAACGACATGCAGCTTTTGTTCAAACACAGCAAGCCATGAATCCTGGCCAGCGTGCTCTTGAGCTACAGAAGCTCTCAGATACCTGATGGACCTGCAGGGAAACAGCCCTCAGGACTCTCAGAAAATGCCTCCCTGCAGTTGTGCAATTCCTGGAAGATCTGACCAAGTCTGAGCCACCCGATCTAGCTGCAGGGGTTGCACAGCATTAACTTTGAATTTATTCTTTGCTTGGAGATAACAACTCCAATATTCATGGAAACAGCAGTTGCTGCAAATGCTCTTCAGCGGCAAGATTTGGACTTGGCAGCAGCATACACTGTTGTAAATGGTGTCATTAGCAGGATGAACACACTGAGGGCTGAAGAGCAATTCAAAGAAATATTTCACAATGCTACCATTCAAGCAGAGACAAGAGGGATCAATGTGCCTGAAGAGATTCCAGGACAAGCAATTTGATGCTCATGTTGTGTTTCCAACACTTTTTAAGCTGCTGAAAATCTTTGCAACACTACCTGTCTCAACAGCCACTGTTGAACGCTCATTCTCGAAGTTGAAGCTGGTGAAAACTAAACTTCGTAATGCGTGTGGACAAGAACGACTCTCTGATCTTCTGCTTCTGGCCATTGAAAAAGACATCCCAATCATAAAAGATGAGGTTATTAAGATCTTTCAGGACATGGTACCAAATAGAAAGGTTTTGCTGTAAAAGGAAAAGGTAAATACCAAAATGTAAAACGGTAATAAATAGTTTCTGTTATTATCACCAATGTGTAATTGTGAATCATAAAAAATTAGGTTATCAAGATCTTTCAGGACATGTGGTGTGTGTGGTCTTCTCTTTTAATTGTATATTTTGTAATAACTGGATAATTTGTGTTAACAAGCAACCACCCCCTTAGTGCCCCTTTTTTTGGTTTAGGCCACTGCCCCTCAAAATGTCTGTGCACGGCCCTGGAAAAAAGACTAATCTAAATTAATTTAAATAAAATAAATATAATTAATACCTGCTTGTTATATGTACATGACCTGATCTTGTCTACATTCAGATTGTGTTTACCTTTTACACTGTTCTTTCTACACTTTACTCTGACTGGCTGGAGTTGGGTGTCCTCTTAGGCCGGTGACACACTGGATGCGTGGCGTGAGCGTGGCGTTTCTGTTGCGTGTCAGATGCGTGGCGGCTGCGTCGCGTTTTCTCTGTCTATACACACCAGAACCGTGCTTGACGCGGCGCTGACGCGCTGCTGCTGCTGTAGGTGACAGAGGGTCAGAGTAGGTGACAGAGTTTCTCCACCTCTTCAATTAACCTGCCGTTGTCCATCGTTGCAAACTCGAAGTGTAGCCTACTTGAAAGTGTCTAGTCGCGTGATTTGGATCACCCTTGTTCACATATGGGGAGAGAGTTGTGGAAGGCTATACTTCATGTTAAGCATACATACATATAAAGCCTACTGATAAAGGACACCGTCAACAGTATTGACGGCAAAATAGACTATGTTTGACAGGTGCATATGAAAATCGATAATTATTTATTTGTTTTTTAAATTACATTTATATCTGAATTTATGTCAACCTATAGACTTTCAAACATCAAAATGTAATTAATTAATATGTATTTGTGTACAAAATGACATATAAACATATTTTCCTATTATATTTTGCATGGAAACGCTTCCAACACGCTTGCGTGTCGCGTGAAAAATAGGTGTCGGTTCTATTTCTAGCATGCACGCGTTTTCCGCGCGGCTCGAGCCGTGCCTGAGACGCAAGCAGTGTGCAAGCTCTAACCTGTTAACATGGGAGCCGAAATAAAAACGGACACGCCACGCAGCTGAGACGCTTACGCCACGCATCCAGTGTGTCACCGGCCTTAGCCTTTCTGAAGCTGATCTAACTCAGTCTGGCTGGTTTCACCTCTCTCTTGGATGTGTGTGAATCCACATATTTGTCCCTGATGTATAACACTTCTCCGTCTTTCCCATCCTGACCCACAGCTCAACTTTAAACATAAGTACAGCTGCATGGCTGCAGCATGACCCTAACCTGCACAAAATTGTATAATATATTAAAACATTGGTTTAAATTGTGCTTTAGGCTATACATATAACAACAGTTGTATGATTTCGGCAAATAAGCAGTTACATTTTGTTTGATTAAATTGCTGACACTGACTGAATTGGGTAAATAATGAAAATGTAATATAGTAATATTATTTTGGTTACATACCCAGCCATACAGGTGCAGTTCGCAGTAAGAATACAGTTGTTTGTCTTGTTGAGGATAACCCGGGCCTTGTACAATTCCGTCTTCTTACTCTTTGGCTAGGCAGTGCTGAGGGTGTCTTCAGCACTATGAAGTTTTGAACTTGGTAATCATGAAATTGATAAAAGTCTTTGGTAAATTTCAATTGAAAATTGTATATCATGAGTCATGACCACACAAAATGGTAACTTCTCCCGGGTATATACACTTGGAGTGTCGATCAGGTAATTATATATCTCTGGCCACTGGATGCTTAGCCATTTCGTTTGTTAAGGCTATCTCTTCCGGGTCTTCTGCAACCTCGATGCACGCGCATCCCGAATGTTTACAAACCTATAATTGGTCTATTGTAGGCAAAAACTAGCTTATTTGATACCTCTTTTCAATTAAATTTCTGTTTATCCTGCAGATACTCAAAACTCTCACAGAGAGTCAGATTGAATCTTTTTTACTTGTCCATTTCCCTGCGGGTGGTACGGGGTCTTCCTGTAGGCAGTGATGTCGCTGTATTTTTGTAGCTGGTCGAAGAGCTGATTTTCGAATTCCCTGCCTTGGTCATGGTAAATTCGTGAGGGAAACCCAAATCTCAGGGCAAAATCATTGAACAAACGTACTCGGTTACAAACGTAAACTCGGTTCTCTCTAGAGAGAGGAACGAGTACTGCGTAGAACTACGCTAGGGGGAAAATCCTTTTCCACGAGAATACTGAAGCCAAGAAAATTATCCTTAATTTTGTATTAATGTAAAACACGTTGCCGCAGCATACAGGCATAGGCGAGACAGCTCGCGCGCCTATTGGCTGGACTGCAGGCAACTGCTTGAGCCTATCGAGCGAGACCTAGAGTGACGTCATACCCAATGAGAGCGCCCTCTGCGTCACGTCCAGCCGAAACGGGCGTGGCCTAGGTCTATAAAATGCCGCTCGCGGGCTCATATCTCAGATTTTTTACAGTGAAGCAACCAGAGCGTGTGCATGCACGGCAGGAAACGCAGTACTCGTTCCTCTCTCTAGAGAGAACCGAGGTTACGTTAGTAACCGAGTACGTTCTCTTACGAGAGATACTCTCGTACTGCGTAGAACTACGCTACGATGAAGAACCCATGCTTCTCGTGGAGTGCGCCCTGACACCCAATGGACATTGCATGCCCTTGGTTGTGTAAGCTAGCGATATTGCAACCACTATCCACCTGGATAGGCTCTGTTTCGAAGCGGCTAGTCCCTTAGAACGCCCGCTGAATGAAACAAAGAGCTGCTCCGTCTGTCTGAAGGCAGACGAGCGAGACACATAAGCTATTAATGCCCTGACTGGGCAGAGGAAGCTTTCGTCCTCATTTCCTTCAGTGACCGGTAGGGCAGACAGGGAAATGACCTGTGCCCTAAACGGTGTATTGAGGGATTTAGGAACATAACCGTGCTTAGGTTTGAGTATAACCCTTACATTAGTCATTAGGCCCAAACTCCAGGCACGTCGCACTCACTGAGAGCGCGTGTAAGTCCCCTATGCGCTTCACTGAAGCGAGAGCCAGAAGAAACGCCGTCTTGAACGACAGGTGTTTAAGATCAATCTTCTGCAAAGGTGTCTCACCTATGCCTGTATGCTGCGGCAATGCGTTTTACATTAATACAGAATTAAGGATAATTTTCTTGGCTTCAGTATTCTCGTGGAAAAGGATTTCCCCCTAGCGTAGTTCTACGCAGTACGAGAGTATCTCTCGTAAGAGAACGGTCTGCTATAGTTTTTCCTGATTTTGAAGTTGTAGCATACACATGCACGAATCGAGTGAAATGGTCGATAAGGACAATGATATACTCGTAAAGTGAAGGAAGTCGATGCATACTAACTCAAATAGATGGGTTGTCTTAACTGTGCGTTCACACTGGACGCGAATAGCGCGTCAAATTCGTGCCTGTCGCGTCTAGTTGGACGCTTCAACATTTTGAATGCATTTGCGCGTCCAAAGCAAGCGTTTGGAGTGAAATTTACGCGCGTCCGAGGCGAAATCTGCTTCTTCTGGGAGAGGCAAGTGCTAGGCGGTGGTCTGTTTGCAAGAAAGGCCGCGAAATTTTAAAATACTACTGTTATTGTGTCACGAAATGTAGTTTTAAGAGTTGTTCAATCGAGAATGTAGTTGTTTAAAGCTCAAATCTGTGGTTTATTTATAAAGATAGCGCCTATTTAAAAAATCTGATCTGATGTTTCGAAGTTGTGAGATCCAGGCGATCACCGGGCGCTCAGCGCTCATGTAACCCGCCTGGAACAGCCTTACCTCGGCTAGTCCTCCTGACGTTTGCCGCTGGTGAACGAGAAATGTTCTTCACCTGTCAGACCTGTACAGACAGCGGGTTATTTATGTATTGCAGGGCCAGGACGCTCTTGTAGTCATGCAGCACACTTTTGTGGAAGGTCAGTAAAGTATGGACAATTAATTTATTATTGTATTGCGATATTACTAATCAACTAATAAATGTACTAAACTGAAATGTTTACTGTGTGTCATTCATGTTCTTTAAAGTTCTTCGACTTTAAATAGTAAAAAAAAGACCCGAATTTAGCCTCTTCGCTAAATAGCACACTAAATGAAGTTTTATGTAACAAAGTTCGGGAGGAGCATGTTCAGGTAATCATCCAATCAGCACGAGAAGGAGCCAGTATAAATAAAGCCTTTCCTTACCTCCTGTCTCATGACTAATTTCTCAGCATTAGACTCCGCCTTCGTGCAGTCATCATGTCCGAGTTAGAGCTCTTCCCCTCCGACGATGAATCTTTCATCACGGAGACATCTCAACCGCAAAACGCAGTTCCAGCGACCCCTTCTTCTCTGGCAGCCAACGACAACTTGGAGCCTCCATCCTTAGGCAGGGGACGTCGGCCTTCCAGATCCTCTCAGCATACTCCAAGACGCCGAAGACTCCCCTCACCACCGCCAGCAAGGAACTCATCATCTTCATCGTCTTCCTCCGCGTCTTCCCACCTTTCAGCTCCCCCAAACATCCCTCCCATAGGGAAGTGGACAGTTAAGGGGCTAAGACAAGCCCTAATTAATTCTGATGCACATTTCTCCCGCAGGATGAAAAAAGCAGAATTATTTAATTTATATGTCACCTTACAATCCTCTCCCCTTTCTGTTTCAGCTCCAATCCCATCGGCTCGAACGAGCACGGCTCGCCGGGCCCCGATCGCTCGTCCCGCAGTATCTCCTTCCTCGCTTGCAGCGCCGGGCCCCGCCCCCGCGCCACGTCGTCGCAGACCTTCCGCTAGCCTGGGCCGCGCCCCGGAACCAGTCATAGAAGGGCGTCAACCCACTCCAGGTCAACTCCCCTACCCAGCCCCTCCCATCGCGGTACCTCTCACTCTAGATCCCGGCAGTTCCACTTTCTTACACGATCCCCAATCATTTTTCTTCCCTTCTACTTCTTTCAGTTTTCCTCCTTCCCAAGCGTCAGGTGCTTACCCTAACGTGAGGTTGCCTCCGTTAGCCGGTCAATCGCCGGCGCATTTCCTTCCCCTTCCACACTATGCTCTTCCTATTCCTCCTCCAACTAACCCGGGGGCCGATCTCCGCGCGAGGATGCCTCCGCAAACGGCCACAGCCCCGTTTTTCCCCCCCTTTAACCCTCTCCAAGTGCGTTCTTCTTTCTCTCTCTTCTCAGCCACTCCTCAACCAGCCCCTCCGAATGCAGTAGCCACAGAACCTCCTCCAGTGACGAACAACATCAGAGCCCAAATCCTCACAGGGTGCAGATGTTGATTTGGGTTCTCTCCTGTCCTTGTTTCCCCCAGGTGAGTCTACGCCTGCATTTCAGTCACTCTAAAAAATAACACACAGGTTTCATCACGTTCACTTTCACTGGCCGAATTCTGTATAGCCTTCAGCCGCTATACAGAAATCATTTGCTCATCTTTCCCCCATAGACGGCGCGAGCTCAATGATTACCTATCCATCATAGCGGAGCTCGCACTGTCTTACGGGGGGTAGTCATTTTTATACGTACCACAAGCTGTTTTCCGCAAAATGCGCCGTCCGCGTTTCCCAGTGGAATCAGTGTCCCTATTGGGGAGCGTTGGACACGGATCTCCATAACCGAGTCTTCCTCGGGTGCAGAAATATCTCCTGCGCAATCTGCAGATCCACAATCCATGCCACCACGGCATGCCCCCAAATCAATCCTTCAATCCCTCCCTGCCCAGAGCAAAATGCAATAAAATCAACGAGTTACGTTCCGCGTCACGCAAGAGAGGATTTTTCAATCAGAGCACCATACTCGGCACCCGATAGACAAGTCTGCAGGAACTTCAACGAAGGGAGATGCCCAAGACAGCGCTGTCGTTTTCTCCACGTCTGCGATTACTGTGGCGGCGCCCACGCCCGTGTGATATGCCCAGTTAAAAAATCTGTCAATAAAAACGCAAAAAACTATCTCTCGACTCCTGTAAATGTTTCCCGCCTGGCCGAAGAATTATCACACCACCCAGATGCTAACTTCACAAATTATTTACTGACAGGTCTCAAGCAAGGCTTTAAACCCGGTGTAGAAAGCCATCCCACACAAAATGTCATCTGCGCTAACCTTCAGTCCGCCTTAGCCGAGCCTGGAGTAGTGAATAAGCTGATTAAAAAAGAAATAGAATCCGGTTTCATGATGGGTCTTTTGAGGCCCCCCCGTTCGACAAATTTCGCATCAGCCCCATAGGCGTGGCTACCAGGAAATTCTCTGGGAAAAAGCGGTTGATAATCGACCTTTCAGCCCCCCATAATTCTCCATATCCGAGCATCAATAGTCTCATCCCTCTCGAAGAGTATTCTCTCAACTATCACGATATCGAACAAGCCATAACCATGATTAAAATAGCTGGACGAGGTGCATGGCTTGCAAAAGTAGATATATCCTCTGCTTTCAAGGTAATGCCTATTCACCCCGATTCATGGCACTTATTCGGTGTAAACTGGCAGAAAAAGTTCTATTTCGCCGTGCGCCTAACTTTCGGCTGCAAAAGCAGTCCAAAAATCTTCGACACGCTCTCTGAAGCCATATGTTGGATCCTTTCCAATAATTATGCAATTCCTCATCTTCTCCACCTGCTCGACGATTTCCTAATAATTTCACCTCACGACACCATCCCCGAGGCTCACCTCCGCATAGTGGAAAAAGTTTTCGCCGAGCTAGGGATTCCGTTAGCCCAGGAGAAAACATCGGGTCCAACTACATCCATCGAGTTCCTAGGCATCAATCTGGACTCAGTAAAATTCCAGTCCTCGCTGCCTAAGGAAAAAATCGATCGCATCATCCTAATCGCTTCCAATTTCACAGACGGCACAGATTGTTCAAAACGCGAACTTCTCTCGCTGCTGGGCCACCTAAATTATGCGATGCGCATTATTCCACAGGGCCGACCCTTTATCACGCATCTCCTAGCCCTCACGTCATCCGTTCATGCGCTGGAAGATCGGATCATCCTTTCTGGAGAGTCAAAAAACGAGCTAAAATTATGGATTAATTTCCTCAATCAGTGGAACGGCTTAACTTTTTTTTACGACGACTTTATATCTCTCCCCCTTGATATCAAACTGTTCACAGACGCAGCACCCTCGATCGGCTTCGGCGGCTATTACCAAGGACGCTGGTTCGCGTCTCCCTGGCCCCCTCAGCTCCTAGACACACCCCAGTCTTCAGCCTCCTCTGCCCTTTTCGAGCTCTACCCAATCGTCGTCGCAGCTTCCCTATGGGGGAAAGAATGGTCAACCAAAAGCATCCAAATCCATTGCGACAACGAAGCAACAGTACACTGCATCAACAAAGGTCGTTCTCGCTCACCTGCGCTCATGCCACTCCTCAGACGCCTCATATGGATCTCCGCATGCGACCAGTTCTTAATAACTGCAAAACACATCCCAGGGGCTCAAAATCAAATCGCTGACTCTCTCTCCCGTTTCTCTTTTCAGAAATTCAGGATGCTGGCGCCAGAAGCAGACCCCACTCCAACCCCAGTACCTCCTTATTCTCAGCTGATCTTCCCATAAACCATCCGCTAAAATCCCCCCTGGACACGTCCATCGATTCCATCCTCCAAGCCGTTTCTCCCAGAACCCTGCAAACATATTACACCGCATGGAAATCGTTCAAATCATTCCACCTCTCTCACAACCTGCCGTTTCCTGAATTTTCTCTTTTAACAGTTACCTCATTCATATCTCATCTTCATAGTATCAAAGGTCTCCAAGCCGGATCCATTAAGAGCTACCTAAGCGGCATTCAATTCTTCCATAAATTAATCCACGGTAAACCTACACCTGCAATAAATAACTCCCAAACGTCCCTTCTAGTTAAGGGAATCCAAAGATCCCGCCCCACGTGTCCAGATACCAGACAACCAATCACAATCGATATACTCACCAGATGCATCTCACCACTCCGTCTTGGATACCACTCCACCAACACCGCCTATACGTTAGAAGCTATGTTCATCCTAGCATTCTTCGGTTTCCTCCGCTGTTCCGAACTGACCATCACTTCCTTATTCGGCCCAAATATCCATCCCACTATGTCAGACCTTCAGGTCGTAGATAATGAAACCATATCATTTTTCATTAAACAAGCAAAACGGACAAGGATAAAAGAGGTCACTTCGTATATATTTTCAATCGTTTCTACATCAGAAATGCTCACCAAGCCCTAACTAATTAGTTCATTATAATTATCACCTGCTGCGCCTCATTCAGTTCCATCCGTTCCACCAAACCTTCCGCTCATCTGGGCTCGCCGCTCGCACGATCGCTTAATATTCCCAGGGAACGTTTTCTATCATATGCAGACTCCCCCGTTCGCACGCAGCGATGACTCACCCGTTCGAAGGCCGGGTTCCGTCCCCCTTCCAAAACGCCGGTTGAGCCCTCCCGTTCGAATTGCAGTGAGAGTCTGCCCGTCTTAGACGTCGCCGGACGTCCGCGCTCGTGTCGCCAGGTGGGCTCCCCATTCGTCGGGACGTGAGGGGTTTTTCCCGTGCCCCAGCCCCCCCTTCGAAGCGCCGGTCGAGCCTTCCCGACCGAGTCCAGCGGGCGCCCTCCGTCCAACCTGGCGAGGCTTACCCGTCCGATGCCGTGAGCATATAAGTTCCCGTCGGACGCCGCGAGAGCCCTCCTAGGTGAACGGTTAATAAACTCGTCCACAAATTCACGCTCGCATAATTCTTGCGTCAGCGAGCTGTCAGTTCAACTGCAGAATGGGCTTATCCGTCCGATGCCGTGAGCATCCAAGTTCCCGTCGGATGTTGCGAGAGCCTTCCCAGTCGAACAGGCAAGCTCGTTCCTTGGTAAATACATACCCTTCACTTTTTGGGGGGCTAAATTCTACGCTCGCTGTCCTTTCGTTTATCTGGCATTTGGGGGAGTACTCTGGGGTCGGGCCGAATTCTGAGCTCGGAGCCCTCCCCCCGGACAGCAAGCCAAATACGCATTATAATATTACATCAGATTTCATTAACATGTAAACTCGTGAAATGAAGTTTTATGTAACAAAGTTCGGGAGGAGCATGTTCAGGTAATCATCCAATCAGCACGAGAAGGAGCCAGTATAAATAAAGCCTTTCCTTACCTCCTGTCTCATGACTAATTTCTCAGCATCCCACCTCCACCCCTTCACCCCACATTCGGCTGGGTCCGTTCATAGATACCTATGATCTCTAAGTTATGGGGGGAGTACTCTGGGGTCGGGCCGAATTCTGAGCTCGGAGCCCTCCCCCCGGACAGCAAGTCAAATACGCATTATAATATTACATCAGATTTCATTAACATGTAAACTCGTGAAATACAATTGGCATACTACTTCCGCCGCCTGACCGGAAGTTGTACCCACTTTCTTTTTTACAGTAGCGCACCCCGGAAACAGGTGAACAGTCTCCCCAAGCCGAACCCTGTCCTCTTCCTTCCCTACATACTGAATCATACTACAGGATTATTTTCAATCATCCTGTTAAATTGGTTCGCAAATCACATCAAACAATTAATTCGCGAATTGAACTGATAGGATTGTAGCTGTTCTCGAGTCAACAACTCACTGATTCAATGATCCGTTCAGAGCAAGCCTCCAGTGAACTGAATTTACAAGTCTGACTGAAAATGAACCAAGAACTGTGGGAGTCAGAGTGAGTCAGTGCCACTGATGGCGAAAAGTTACTAATGTCAAATTGTAGCATTAATTATTGTAACTGAAAATGTGAAAAACTGTCTGTTGTTTGTGAACTAAATCTGCTGTAAAGGGCGATCTGTTAAGCTCACTGAAATGCTTTAACACGGACATGTCCACATCAATGTGTTTACAGTGTAGGTTTTAAGAAGAAAAAACAACAAAATATTAATATAACAGAAATTAGAGTGACATAATAAATTGTAAAAAGATTGCAATCTTATTTCAAATGACAGATTTTCCTGTCTGTGTCTGAGCCAGAGAAACCAAGTGAACCACACAGTATTGTTATTTCTGTGTTACAAATATTTACATTATCACAGAAGTACTGAGATAAAAGTTTATAGTTTGGATAAAAACACAGAAGTCTACGTTGGTGATCAAAACAGAGCAAAATAACCTTTCAATAGTATCTTGCTTCAAATGACCGTTGTATCATTACACCAGTAGGTGGCGACAAGTGGCTGTTTAAAATGTATTTGACATTGAATGATTCATTCCAAAGATTTGTTCAAAAACATTAATTTATCCAGTGATGAAACAAGTGAAGTAGTTGTGAGGGAGTCATTGAATCATTCATTCAAAAAATTATTAAATTAAATATTTGTAAATAGGCGGCAGCAATTCATATTTTGTCTGTTCAGAATCGTAGGAGAATCATAATCTTTATTAGAAACAACAAAGACAATCTTGATTCTCATTTTTCAGAATCATGCACCTCTAACAATATTAAATAACGTTCATATTCTGCTGCTTTAGCAATTTCTTAAAATGGTATGCATTTAGCCCTGTGTGACATCGGTTTTTATATTGTTTGTCAACACACTACAAGTGTGTTGACAAGTTTAAGTGCTGGCTATTTTTACAATTCATAATCACTCATAATTATTTTGAGCAATAGGATTATATAAACAATTATAATATAAAAATAAAAAACCCTATATAAATTACACAAATTCATCAATCAGTACTTTTTACTCAAGTACATTAAAGCACTTTTGTAGTTTTTTTCAAGTCAAATTGAAAAGAAGCACTAAATACTTTTACTGCAGTAATATTTTAATATAAGTATCTGTACTTTCATTCAAGTACTTGATTTGTGTACTTCATCCACCACTGCAAATCTGTCCAACGCCCCAACAACTGCACATTTTGGCCCCGTTTACACGATGGGAAAACGCAGATATTTCTCTGCGTTTTGGCCTGTCATTTACACGAAAACGCCGTTTTTATCCCAGAAAACGATCATTTCTAAAAACTCCGGCCAAAGTGGAGATTTCTGAAAACGCCGGTTATATGTTGTCATGTCAACTGGGAGAAACGGGGTTTAGGTTCTCTCTTGTCGATTCTGAGGATTCTGATTGGCTTGCATGGCTTTATCCTTCTCCCTACACTGCCGCCCATAGGTTTAGCATAGTTATAAAGGCGCTCGACGGCGTATTTATGCGGGTTGTGTGCACGATGTTATTATTGAAAACGGAGGGGGAGAAATATTCGTTTCTCTAAATACCCGGCTATGTGTAAATGTGGCCTTTGTCTCCCACATCAGACATACCCAATTTAAGTCTTGCAGTCTCTACTAATGAGCTGAATCATGTCTGTTAGATGAGGATGAAACGGGTGGATGAAAAAAAAAACAGAGAACCCAAGAGCAGATCAGTTCCAACAGTGTTTATTGGACCAAAAAAAGCAACAAAAAAAAAGCAAAAAGGAAACAATATCTGGCAGCCGAGCCACGAGCAAGGAGGACGAGATGATGCCGTAGTCAAAGGACAGACAAGGGTCAGCAACGGGTAGACCGTGTAACCCCTCATTTACACTGCACACGTCTGCGGCGCATTACGGCTGCGACAAGGTTTTATTCCGTCCTCCACGCGGTGCCAACTCACACCGGGAGCATATCAGAAGCGGAGTGACTGGATGTGTGAGACCATGTGATTTGCCTGTCCGACGTGTTTTTCTGATCTTGGGGTTTCTAGTACCATGAGTAAGTTGGCTAAATGTTTATGTTTTGTCCGGTGTAATTGTGTTAATTGTTATGTTTTTAGCTATGTCCTACTTTGTTGCGTTGTTGCCTGCATAGTTAATACACTTAAATGTCCACCATAGTGGAAAAAATATACTAATTTCATGTAATTTTGTGTGTGTGTGTGCTAAGTATCCTAAAAATGTATTTACATATTTATGTGCTTAATAAAAAATACCCTGCAATTTTACTTTTTTTAATACTAAACTATATTTTACTAAAAGTCTAAATTGGGAAAACTAATTTTGTACTTAATTCACTTTAATTGTGGGGAAGTAGTGCTGAGGTCCAACTAGATATACTAAGTTATACATACACTGTAAAAAAAAGTTTCATTATTTGTAATCACAACTTTTTATCTTTTGTCAAATCAACTTAGATAATTAATGTAGTTCAGATAACATAATATTTTGAGTTTCTATTGATTAAACCAATCTCCTCCATTGCATTAACTCAATTGTTTAATTTCAATGAACTCCATTTTTTAAGGCAACCAGGTAACTTACTTTTTTAAAGTTGAACCAACAATCATTTTATACAGTGTTTATTTGATTGTGCTAAAGTGGAACTATTGCAAGTATACTTTAGGTACATTTTAAATATTTTGCGTTTAAAGATATATTATACAATCCTTATTAATAGAGATATTAAATTAAATCATATATTTTTTAAATGAAATATTAAAATATTTATATGGTTTAAGGCGTAATATTAAGAAATGTGCATTTTGCAATAAAGAAATGCTCCCAATAAAGGTTAATTATTATTTTAAGTGATATGTCAATAAATATGGATTTGAAGTATACAATGAAGTTAATGTATTTTAAATAGATTTTGGTATAGTTTTTTCTACTAGAGTAGTAAGGAACGACAAGGATAAAATATTTGTTGCGGTGTTTTCGTCCTTTAAAATGCATCCACAATTATCTCATATCTATATTTCACATACAGTGCATGTGAGCAGGAGGAGGACACTGACATTTGTTCTCCTACTTGAAAGAATACAGAGGGGCAGAAGGAGAAGAAAAACTGTGTTGGGTGCATCCTCTCAACCAGCGAAGGAGACAACAAGGTGATTTTTATCATCTTGTGGCTGAACTGAGGCTGGACAGCCAACAGCATCTGTACTTTAGGATGAGTGCAGAGCAGATGGATGAACTTCTGTCCATCATTGGCCCTGAACTGACCAGACAATCAACCAATTACAGAGTTACATAATGTCATAGACAACAAATTGCTGACCACAAGCTCAAGAAAGTTTTTTTATTTACCAAATTCACAGACAAGTATTTTTATTATTATTAATAAACATCAAATAAACATTCAACTTTTTTATAACAGGAAAAGTAACAATAAGCTTTTCTTTTTTTTTTTACGAACAACCTGAAACTCAACAAAAACAAGTAGCTATTTACAATTGAGCCAGTTTTTCCCTGTACTGGCTACATGTCTCTGTAGTAAGACCCCTCATTGCTCTCGTCTTCCCATTGTGTACCCTGTGGAGGGAAGGTAATAGTCTAAAATCCTGCTGGCCTGGAGATGTGAGTGGAGTGCCCTCTAACATCCTGAGTGGGGGGATGCCAACCAGCTGCATGTTGTGGGGGGACAGTTTGGTGGAGTTGGGCTTTTTCTAGGTTGTGTAGTAATACTATCACATGGAATAGATGATGATGCCGTTGAAATACTGCCGCAGAGCGATGACATCTCAGATCATTATCTAGTCTCGTGTAAATTACATTTAGCCAAGGCTGCAAAGCCGACTCCGTGTTATAAATATGTTAGACCTATCACTTCTGCCACTAAAGATTGCTTTATCAATAATCTTCCTAATCAGTTTCATTCTCAGCATCCCGGATAGCTTAGAAGAACTTGATATTGCAACAGAAGCTTTTAACTCCCTCTTTTCCATCACTTTAGACACAGTTGCTCCGCTGCGCTTAAAGAAGATTAAAGAACATAGTCCAACGCCGTGGCACAACGAGCACACTCAGGCCCTTAAGAGAGCAGCCAGAAAAATGGAGCACAACTGGAAGAAAACAAAACTAGAGGTAATTCAGATTTCATGGAAAAAGAGCTCGGTTGCTTACAGAAAGGCTTTAAAAGCTGCTAGATCTGCTTTTTTTCAACCCTATTAGATGAAAATAAACATAATCCTAGGTATTTATTTGAAACAGTGGCTAAACTAATGAAAAAGAAAGCTTCAAGCCCAGAAGTTTGCAAGCAACACAGCAGTAATGACTTTATGAACTACTTCATGTTTTGCAGGTAAGAGAGGACCCAAAAGCGATTTAACAAAAATAGTCTTTAATGATATCAGAGCAATGATGAAAAATAAATCCTCTTCTTGAGAGATAAAGATGAATCAAGCAACCCACAGAGAGGGCGATAAAAATGAAACAAAAACTTCTGCTAACGTCAAAAAGGGTAGGCAGCAGTCGAGGAAAGCTCTGTTAGCAGCGACAGGCTGCAGGTCTCTCAGAGAAAATCAGGATCGAGAATATTCCGCTGTTACCAGATCACTCACAGCATCAGACGAACTGGGTAGAATACAAACATAGATGATTTGCAGAGAACAGATTGCGTTCGCCAGGCGGACCCCGACAGGGCTAGGGCTAGGGCTAGGACTGAGACTGAGACAAACAGGACAAAAGTGTGCTTCTTGCATGAGAAACTCTAGTGAGAATCTGACAAAGAGGAAAGCAGGAGGGAGAGAAATAGGGACCTAATCAGAGGAGAGAGGGAACAAGTGGGGTGAGAATTAACGAGGTAGTCAGGGATGATGAGGAACAGCTGGGGGAAGAGAGAAAGGAAAAGGAAAGTAACTAATAACGACCAGCAGAGGTAGACAAAGTAAAGAGAAAGAACAGGACATAACATGACATAACATGACGAGACATGACACTTCACTTATAAGATCGATAATATCAGGGACAAAATTATAACTATGCAACCGTCTAATACAGTATCACATCAGGAAGTGCATTGTAGTCTCCCTGAGGGAAATTTTGATTCATTCATTGCTATAGGAGAGGAAGAATTTTGCAAACTCGTCAAATCATCTAAATCGACAACTTGTATGTTAGACTAAGCTGCTGAAAGAGATGCTTCCAGATGTCATAGATCCTCTTCTTAATATCATTAATTAATCTTTGTCTCTAGGATACGTACCAAAAACCTTTAAGCTAGCTATGATTAAATCGCTTGTTAAAAAAAACGCAACTTGATCCTACAAAATTAGTCAATTACAGGCCGTTCTCTAATCTGCCTTTTCTGTCAAAGATATTAGAAAAAGCAGTATCCTCACAACTGTGTTCCTTTCTTGAAAGAAATTATATCTGCGAGGATTTTCAGTCCGGATTTACACCGTACCATAGTACCGAGACAGCTCTCGTTAAAGTCACAAATGATTTGCTCTTATCATCCGATCGTGGTTGTATCTCTCTATTAGTATTACTTGATCTTAGTGCTGCATTTCACACCATTGACCACAACATCCTTTTAAATAGACTGGAACATTATGTTGGCATTAGTGGAATTGCACTAGCATGGTTTAAATCATACTTATCTGACCGTTATCAGTTTGTAGCAGTAAATGAAGAGATGTCTTATCGATCACAATTTTAGTATGGCGTACCACAAGGCTCAGTACTAGGACCGCTGCTGTTCACTCTGTACAAGCTACCATTAGGAGATATCATTAGGAAACATGGAATTAGCTTTCACTGTTATGCCGACGATACTCAGCTGTATATTTCTTCAAAACCTAACAAAACTTACCAATTCACAAAATTAACGGAATGCATAGCTGATATAAAAAATTGGATGACTAGTAATTTCCTACTACTAAATTCAGAAAGAACAGAGATTCTAATTATTGGACAAAAAACTTCCACACGTAATAACCTAGAGTACTGTCTAACACTTGATGGCTGCTCTGTTAAAGGATAACTCCTTTATTATATGTTTATCTCTGTAAAGCAGCTTTGAAACAATCTACATTGTTAAAAGCGCTATATAAATGAAGATGACTTGACTTGACTTGTAGGGTAGTCAAGATCTCTATTTTGGCTTGTTGCCTCCTGTCCTTATCCAATCTGTGCAACATTGGCACAAGGCTTAGTGCAAAGTGGTATGCTTCATCTATTTCAGCATCTGGCATGTGTGGTTTTGGAATAGGCTCTTGAAGTAAGGACATCAGCCTCTCCCCAATGTCTGTGTTCTGTGGCTCCTTTTTTATTGTGTAGCACGTACCACTACTGGTGAGGATGCCCGCTCCCTAGGGCTACGGGACCTAGAGGGCCTTTGCCTCTCCTCTGAGGTTGTTGGCGCAGCAAGTGAATGGGCCGGAGATGCAGGTATGGACCTCTGTATGCCAATACCAGGGGTACTGGATCGTTCATCTGTACCCAATGATGACAGTGGGGAAGATCTTACAATGTGTTCCACAGACTGTTTGCAGGGTCAAGTTGCTTTTCGAACTGTATAAAAAGCAACAGCAAAAACACAATAATTAAGTTGATTTGAGAAAGCCAACGTACTTTATCTATCTATCTAAAACTTTAAGCTTTTAAAACTTTTTCAAACTTTCTGGCTAGTGTTTTTCAAGCCAACTTAAAGTTTGTCTACTAACTTTACCCATCTAGTTAGTCATTGCAATTTCTTTATGCCCATGCAAAAAAAATCCATAGGAACGTTATAAATGCAAGTTATACTTTATTACCACCTTTTTAATAATAATTGAAAAATTACACTGTTGCTTTAGTCAACAATATTTTATCACTGTTAAATTTAACGTAAATTACATGTAAATTACATGTCATTCAGCTATCGCCTAAGGCACGCAACTGTCATGAACTCTGTCCATATGGTGTGTGCAGCCATTGAAAAGGTGATGATGGAGAGGTTCCTACCCAGGCCAACACAAGACACTTGGAAAGAGGTGGCCCAAGGATTCTGTGAAAAATGGAATTTCCCAAATTGTTTGGGAGCAATAGACGGCAAACATATAATAATACAAGCACCACCATTGTCTGGAAGGCAGTTCTTCAATTACAAGAAGACCTTCTCCATAGTGCTTTTGGCGCTTGTGGATGCTGACTACAGGTTCCGATTCATTCAAGTGGGGGACTTCGGAAGAACCTGCGATGGTGGTGTTTCGGATTCGGATTTGGGGAGGGGAATGGAGACCAACACATTGCATGTGCCACCCAGTACCTCTCTACCTGGTGCTGCCCACCTGGGTGATGTGCCATTCGTCATGGTTGGTGACGCAGCTTTCCAACTCAAACCATTCTTGATGAGACCATACCCCGGTGCAAACCTCAGTTACAAAAAGAGGATTTTCAACTACAGACTTTCAAGAGCAAGGATGGTGGTTGAAAATGCCTTTGGCATTCTGTCCTCCAGATGGAGACTATTTCTTGACAGGATCAACCTGCAACCAAAAAATGTTGATACACTTGTGATGGCTACATGCATCCTTCACAATTTCCTGCTTGTCCCCAGCGAAAACCAGAGTTTGCTGGATGAGGTAGAGCAGCTGGGGAGACACATGGCTCCAGTAAGAAACATGGGAGGAAACAGGGCGTCAACAGAGGCCTGTAATGTGAGTGAGGTCTTCTGCACCTACTTTACCTCTCCTGAAGGCAGTGTGTCATGGCAGAACAGGATGGTGTGATCAAAAAGCATGACTTCAAAGCTTATTGAAGTATCATGCTAGGATTGTAAAAAGCTAATAAGTGATTATGATCCCAAAATACAAGTATGCTGTATTGGTAAAAAGGTGTTTTGGCAAAAAAAATAAAAAAATAAAGTTTTTGTTTGAGAACTTTGTTGTGTTAAAACTATCAATTCCATTGAAAAGAGGTAATGTCACTCCCAGCAAATTCACATCAGCATTTGAAAAGCTTGAGAGTGCAAGTCCAAGCACCTTCCCAACAGTACTGTATCTGAACAGCATTTACACAGGGCAGTAGGCTACGTATATGGGCTCCTGTAATAACATTAGTGAAGTTCTTCTATAGTAACATCATTTTAAAACATAAAGGTAAGTAACAATCAACAATGTTAAAATCAGATTTGTTTTTACATTAAACTAGGCCTACTTGAAAAAACTCATAGCCTACATATTAACATAGGTCTATGTACTTGTACTAATATCTCATAGGTCCTGTCCTGTGTAATGCAAAGTTACTTGACATTTTAATTGGTTTTCAAGATGCATAAATACTCAATGGTTATATAGGCTACTTTTCAAAATAATGTAGTAGGAAGATAATTAGGAGGTTACTGTATTCACCTTCCAGCTACAACTTGTGCAATCAAACTCCATGCTTTGTCCTTTTTGGAATTGTCCTTGTAAAAAGGATTTGTGGTGTCATATGTGTTTTTCAACTTCCAGGATGAATCTCTCGTCGTCCATTTCTGGTCTTCTACCAAGGATATATTGCCAATATACGTGCAATACGTTTGGGAGTCTGCACAGGGTGTTTATTTTGAAATTGACAGGTTTTTTTACTTTTATTTAGTTTTTCCGGTGTGACTTGGACGCGCGTCCGTCAAAAATAGACTAGGCGCCTATATTTAGCGAAGTGGCACGGAGAGGCGCTTCTGGGAAGCTTCTAAAACGCGCCGCGTTGCGGTTGGTGTAAACACACGCATTGTCTAGAATGGGCACGATCAGCTCCGGTAGCCGTGTCGCAGCCGTAATGCGTCGCACACGTATGGAGTGTAAATGAGGGGTAAGGCTATGTTTACACGGAAACGATCTGAAGAGAAAACGCAAAAGTGGCGTTGCGTTATCACTTTTTATTCTTTATTCTTTATACGGTAAAGCTGCTGTTTTAACCCTCAGTTCTCCTCGCGTGTCACTTCATTATTATAATTTTTTTTTTTTTTTCAATGAAATTAAAGGTGCTGTACGGAGTTTTCAGCGGCATCTAGCGGTGGTGTTTCAGATTGCAACCAATACGTTTACAAGCGTGTGCTCGTGCGCCTGCTTTTGTTTTATTTTTTATTGTGGAGTTTGTGTTGGAGCCTGTGTTGTGCTAGTCGTTTCCTAGTATTAGCAGACTCCATGTTATAAAGTTGCAGTGTCGTCGCTGTTGACTGCAAAGTCAGTAGACGAGGCGAGAGGGGAGACGCTTGGGAGCGCGCATGCAGGTCTCAGTCATGTCACTGGACTTCGCGGCAAATCCGACTCGGGGCATCACATAGAAATAGGAATACTTGCTTTCAGAGGTAATAGCAAAACCCGCCAAGTGGATAATTTTATTGTGAGATTACAACCCCTTCGCACACAGGTAATACATTTTTTTATTATTTTAGTAGAAAAACTCCATACAGCACCTTTAATGCTATATTTTAGCATACCTGTACTGGTGCATGCCTGTGATGTGAACGCGTATGCGACGCCTTCACTGTCTAGCAGACTTTTGCGTTTTTACCCTTTAGACGGGAACGCGATGGTGGAGTGTTTTTAAGATTTCCACTCTAGAAGGTGGTTTCACTTTTTTGCGTTTTAAAGCCCCAAAAACGCCGTCGCCGTGTAAACGAAATGCACATCCGATAAAATATTTTTACGTTTTCACCCGCGAGCGTTCTCGTGTAAACCGGGCCTAACAAGGCAACAATGCAAGAGGGTAAGAAAGGATCCGGACCAGCAAACGATACAGTCCAAAGAGCAGAGCAGATAATAATCCAGGCACAGGTCCAATAACAGAGGCAAATCCAAAAGGGTTGGTAAAACTGAGCTGCAGTTCTAGGAGAAACAAAACAGGATCAAAGAACTTGACAAGGCAAAATATAACAATATATGAGAGGCTGGATAGTAACAGAAAAATAGTCAAAACACTGGCAGAAAAGGCAGATAGAGAAGGGATCTTTATAGTGTGAGAAATCAAACAATAGGGGATTCAGGTGAGAGAGGTGTGCAAGAGCACAAATTACAATGGTGCGCAGCTGTGGTTGCCTAGGAAACAAAGTGAGGGGAAATTAAGAAACAGGTGAGAGATGGGTGCACATTAGCACTGATTACAAATTCAGCACAGTTGTGGTGCTGTGGAAATAAACAGGGAAACATAACCAGGGGCCTGTTTCAATAAGGAGGTTCAACTCTGAGTTAAAACTTGAACTCTGAGTTGACTTACCCTGAGATGGGGAAACTCTGAGTTTTCTGTTACATATCAGCTGAAATTAGTTAGTTCAATAAACTCTAAGTTGACTGAGTTAAGCGCGTACACCACAACTATAAAAAGCCATTATTAATGGAGCACAGATATTATGAGTCACCATGGCAACAGTGCCAGACAAAAAGAGGAATTACTGTTATACAGTGTTGGGTGTAATTAATGACCAAGTAACCTAAATATTGTAATTTAATTAAAGGGATTACTCTTAATTCTTCTGTAATTTAAAATAAATCTGATCTATTTAATGTAATTACATCAGATTTATTTTAAATTACTCTTAATTCTTCTGTAATTTAAAATAAATCTGATGTAATTACATTAAATAGGCTACTGCATAGACTATAGAACAATTCCAACGCATTCTCATCCTAGGGCGTCATATACTGACACTTTTGACATTTCGTCTACATCCAACGCACATGGCACCCTTTAGCGTCAATATGACACGCACAGAGCTTTGTTCGGTTATGGTTAGGTTTAGGTCTGGGGTAGGGTTAGGGTTAGACCGCTAGGAGGCGCCTTCTGGCCCATATCTATCTGCGTCTCATATTGACGCTAAAGGGTGCCATGTGCGTTGGATGTAGACGATATGTCAAAAGCGTCAGTATATGACGCAATCAATAGTGGATTTAACATACATTTTTAAAAGGTATATTTTTAATGTAACCTTCGCCCTCTACACACTTTGGTCAATTCAAGAATAATTCATGCAGTTGTATATTGTTAATTTGAAAGCATTAAAAGTGCAGTTTCTTGTCTCTCCTTGTATTGTTCAAGTGGTTGAGGTTGATATGGGATTTAATAATTAGTAATAAGTAGACCAAACTTTCTAAAGATAGTAAATATTACATTAATCTAATTACACTCTTGAAGATGTCATTTGTAGTTAGTAATTCATACCTATTTTAGAATAACTGTTATAATATCAGGTGAAACTGGAAGAACAGTGTGTTATTCAACCTAATGTGGCTAGGTGCAATCCTGCAGGCATAAAAAGAATGTGGCATCAGCTGAAAATGAAATATAAAAACATAATTCAATCAGGTAAGGGTTGAGCATATCATAGGTGTAGGCTGACTTTACAAACATTTGACATATTAAATAACTAAATAGCATCCAGTTTCTAGCAGTGCAGGAGCATTTTTGGCTGAGGGAATTCCTTCATCAGAGCCAGTCACTCCCGGAGATTCAAGAGCCTTCAGGAAATGTAAGAGGTCTACATATGTGTTATTTTTTATATAGGGTATTTTTGATATTTCCATTTATTTTACTTTGGGTTGGGTTTTTCATTGGTCCCAAAAAGATTCTGATGGTAATATCTGTCTTTTTGAGCCTCCTGTCCCAACAGAACCCCAGGCAATTATGATAAATAGTAGGCCTATTATAAAGTGTACTCGACCAAATGCTCATCTTCACAGGACGATGGGGATGAAACAGTTTCTGCTGCCACAGAGAGGCCTACAGGGGTAATGTTAATATTATGTGTCTACAGATCAGACAATCTACACATTCACATTTGTATGTGGAGTAGCCTATAGAATCTAAGTTTATATATAAGTATAAACATATGAGAGAATAATGTTTATGCATGGTTATTCAAAAAACAAAAAAATAAAGTGTCTGAAATAACGCCACAAAACGCATAGTAAATATGTTTTCACAATACTTTTGAGTAATAGATGTTGACGGAGTTTTTCCTTCAAAATGATCTGAAAATCATCCTGCCTAGTCACTCACATAAAACAATACATTGATTTACATTTTGTAAAACACTTTTTGTTTGGGAAGGCAATATGTGCAGGGGCGTGGACGATCCAACACCATCATTAACCCTCTGGGGACCAAGGTGTTTTTGGGGCCCTTGGGATGTTTTGAAATGCCCTGACATTTGTGCTTTTTTTCAGTTATTTATAAACATGTTAATGGAAAAGGTGTAAATTCACTCTATATAGCACAAACGGGGCTACCATAATATGTGGGCTACATGTATGTACATGTTTGTATTTTTAAGAGAATAATGTTTATGCGTGGTTATTGAAAAAAATAAAAATGAAAGTTGCTGAAATGAGACCACAAAACGCATACTAAATATGTGTTCCGAAGACTTTTGACTAATGGATATTGTCGCTTCGAGTTCTGGCTTCAAAATGATGTGAAAAACATCCTGCCTAATCGTTCACATAAAACAATACATTGATTTAAACTTTGTAAGACAGTTTTTTTTAAGAAGAGGTTTATGCAGGAGTGGTAATGGCCCATCAATATTAATGAGATTCAGACCCGGGGTGTGATAGACACTCCCCCAATGGCCCATCATGAGGCAAGCCTAAGAGATTCAAAGGTTTTGTTTTTCAATCTGTTTTATTGTAATTCCTCTATGTGGAGGAACTAAATGTTCAACTGAAGACACAAGTGAACATTACATGCCTGGCATTTCCAAGGTGTGTCCTGCCTTTTACCAAGCTGTCCTTTTACAAAGCACACAGATCTTGCGACCAACTGTGCAAAATGGAATATTTCGCAAAACTGCAATAGAAACAGTTTTTGCGCATTTACAGTCACCTGACTTAGAAGACGCGGTGTGTTTGGGGTCCGTGTACGCAAATAATAATAATTATCATCATTATTATAACATTTATTATGCTACATATTTAGAGACGCTTTTATCCAAAAAATGAACAAAGCAATTTGTCAAATGTCATTCATAATACGAGTTATGCCTTCTGTACACCTAAAGACTTTGAAAAGATTTAGAAAAGACTTTATAAGATTATCAGCTCACATCTAAAGACTTGGTTTCACAGACTCACAGTCTCAGACTAAAGATTTTACAAACACTGAATCTTGTAGTGACACTATTTACAAGACTACAACAAATGTTTTCCTCCATTAAAATAGGCATTTTTATGCATATTTTTTGTTTGATGAGTAAAAATATGTTAATTTATCTTGTTTAATTACAATAAATCACTTTCTTTTCCAGGAAAAAAAATCAAATTAGACATTATGTGAACATCTCTTAATAAAGAGTTGACTATTTAATGGGATGACCTAACTTTTTCACATGACTGTATATGGGGGTTATGAATCTATATCATTATATGATGAGAACAATAGTTTGAACTAAATGTCTTGAAAGGGTATAATTTTAAATGCAGGCATGTCGATGGCTTCGGCAATATCGGTCCACTTCTTTTCTTTTTCCACTCTGTCGTGGTATAAATGGCAGTTTACATCAAAAAGACACGGCTGCTCTGCCCCAACCCGATCACACCAAATGCGTCTATACAGCACGCAGTGTGTTTATCGTGTAATATATACGCGAAAATGAGTTTTTACGTGCATAGTATACGCATGGATAGCACATGGGTAGGTTTAGGGTGGGGTGTGTGTGTATGTATTATACGCTTGGGTAGGATTAGTGCTGTGGGGTGCGTGTGTATATCACGCAATAAAGTGCGTATCATATGCACGCGCAAAACTGCATATCATATCCACGTAAAATCTCATTTTCGCGTATAAATTGCACGATAAACACACTGCGTGCTATAGAGACGCATTTGCGTGCTCAACAAGGCGCTCCTCTTTATCCACGGTCCATTTTCGCCTACTTGGCGCTCGTTGTGTTTCCACGTCCGTCGACATGTTTCTTTGTGACTGATGGCTTCCTGTTTCCGTCACTATGACTACGCTAGGACTTGCGATAATATCAAACATGTTTGATATGAAAGACTAGAGAAAGACTGGCATAAATCGGGTCGCCGACTGCAGATTATCCCCTCACATTTAACGATCGAGACGACCGGAGCGCGCCGAGACTCCAGTAAGATTCCTAAAGACTGCCGGTCTTTAGTCTGGGACTGTGAAAATCCTTTGGTGTACGCCCAGCATTAGACAATAATAATAAAGGGCTAAGATTATCACAAATAAACACAAGATTTTGACGCATATCCAACGGTTTGTGGTGTGAAGTGTGGAGCACGCACTACTTGGCACGGAGCCGTGGAAGCGAACACTTGCATTTTCCTATCAACAGTGGAAACAACTTAAAATACTCTTATCATATCTGGTCATACAGAAAATAATAATACATTATTCGCAACTACTTTTATTTGTGTAAACTCACAATAACAAGAAAACGTTGTGCTTTTGTAAAATAAAATAAAACAATCAGGCGCGCTTTCATGATCTCCGTTAACTGGAGCGCGAGAACTGAAACTAAATATATAATTAAATAAATAAGAAACTAAATAAAGCTTAAATGTCCACTTTAAAACGAACAAATTCGAATCGAAAGCTAATACATTCTGATTATGTAATGCGTATGAAAGTTGCACATCTGCTTAACAGCGGAGATAGAGATGTTTTTAGCCGACTTAGAAAACAATAGTTTATTAATAATATGAATGGCTCTTCTCATTCAGCACTGCGGGAAAAATATCAATTCCAGGTTCTAATTTGGCCTTAGAAAACCAGTAAAATCGACATGTTTTCCATATTAATTTTTGAAAATATCTGTAAAATATCTGTAATAATAGTGGGTAAATATTTACTCTTTCTGATTTCTGAATCTGTTGCTAAGTGCACTCCGAGTTGCAGGCGGAGGTAGTGATGAAGCTACATTCCTTTTAAAAAGGTTGAAGAATATTATCGTGCCATCTTCCCAACGCGCAGGTGACTGAATGATGAAACTTAAAGCATTTGCTTGGGGGTGTTTACCTGTTTTGCATAGATGGCTTACAGTATTTCACAATTGCTAAAACACCTTTCTTGAAACCTTCACCCATATTCTCAAAACTTTAAACACAAAACCCAGTATTTAAACTGCATTCACAAAACCCCTGACTCTTCTGGCAAAATCAAACACTTGCCTCAAAACCATTTGATATGTGCTCAAAATCAAACAATGCTTTCAAAACATAAACACAGCCAGTCAATATATAAACACTTATCAGCATTCATTAGACACTACATCAAAAAATTGACAACACAGCGTCCAGGGCATGTAGTTACCGATAATTTTTTTTTATTGCATATAGAAAATAATTTTGCCATAAATAAAAGTAAATAATTCACAACTCAGCACATATATTGCATACTGTAAGTTATACAGTATTGAATTTCTGTATTTTTCATATTTTCAACAGACAACTCTAAATGAAAAGCGTATTACACAAAATATTGTGCAATTGCAAAATCAAAGTCAATGAGAGACTCATTCTGCCTCAGCATCCCGTCGTCGTGCTGGGTCCGGCCAGAGGACTTCGTCCACATCACATGCAATGTTGTCCCTTCATAGGCAACGGGGGAAGAACCCTCTCGTGTGCCGGATCCAGCTGGACAACACTCCACACCTATGCCATCACAGGCCAAATCCATTGCCTGTAAAAGATTTACCCTTGTATATGGGTTACGGTCATAGACCTTCCATCGCCACGCAGAGAAAAACTCTTTTCGGGTTGTACTCTTTGTCCTGCTTCCCTCATTGTTATTCCATGAACAAGAACATGGTCTATCACAGTTGCCAGAATTTGATCTGAAATTACTATTCTTGGTCTTGCTCTTCGTTGTCCTTGTACTCTTCCTCCTCGTCCACCACCTCTTACTCGAACTCTTCCTCCTCTTCCTCCTCTTCCTCATCTGCCTCCTCTTCCTCCTCTGCCTCTCACATTGTTTCCATCCATTGTGGTATCAACACTCAATGTACCTGGTCCACCTGTACTGGCTTATATTCTAGACAACTGATTTGATCACATCATTAGAAATAAGTGTGAACAATTTTGAGTTGTTGTGTGTAAACGATGACAGCTGTGTTGTAGTTGTGTTTAACTTTTGCCACATGTATTTACCATTTTGGAACACAGTGCAAAATGTGTTTTAGTGAGTAAGAATGTGTTTAGAGTTTTGCAAAAAGAGTGGATGACATTTGCAAACAGTGTCTTAACTACCTTAACTTGTTTAAGGTTTTGCCTACAAAGTGACTGATTCGACAAATGGGGTTAGGCCACTGAGCATTGGGTTCAGAGAATGGATTTTAGTGTTTTAGCAATTCAAAAATACTGTAACACATTATCTTGTGAATAGCGTGCTCCGTGAGTAGGCGTGAACGAATTAAAGTCAACGAGCTCGTAATGAGCTCGACTGGAATCGCTCTCTTTTCATACAGATTACAGAAACTGAGAATATTTGTTTTTTATATATATTACTTCATTTGAAAGATGCGATTTCAAGCTTTATGCCCGTGGGTATGTTTGCCTGTTTGACTGCAGTTTCGTGGAGTTACAGATCATTTTCTAACGCGTTTCAAATTGGAGTTCATTGACAGAGAGAGTGCAGAACTCGCATCATGTTCATTTTTCTTTATTTGGTAAAAAGCAAAACACTTTATTTTTATTGTGAGTATACAGAAAAAAATAGAAACTGAACAGGATCGATTGATGTATAACACGAAAATGAAAGATCAAAATTAACAGAGCATTTTGAGTTTATTTTGCATTGCTAAAAAAAAACACGAGCAAAACGCGCCGGCGCGTTTTTGGTCCCCAGAGGGTTAATAGTAAGTGGTTCACACCTGAGAAGACAATGGCCCGCTTAATGACCCCGCATAATGAACTTGCATAATGAGCCTTTCATTCAGGTGTCTTACAAGAAAGAATGTGAGGACAAAATAAATAAATAAATATATATTTAATCCAAATATAAATTAAAGTCGAAAGCACATTTTTAGTACATAGTCATACCTGGAAACCAATCCTATTCAAATAGGCTATATGAGCCATTCTATGTTAGATTTGGAAACTTTTTTTTTTTTTTTTTTTTAAATGTTGTATACATGCAAATTGTATAATATCCCAGGTAAACATTTCTAGTAATTGTGCAGATAATTCTCATACTGTATTTTCACAAAGTTTTGGAATACATCCTCTGCCCAAATGTGTCACTAGTAAAAAACAATAATAAATAATTTAATGAGAAGGCTTATATTGACCTATAAAGATTATTTTACATCTTGTAAATATATTTTTTGCTAATTTATTAAAAAGTGTTCACATGTAAATCAACAACAATTACAATTTTAACAATATTTCAAGTGTAATCTTTCTTTTTTTTAAAGTATCATACATATTTCAAAGTTAAGGATTCATTAGTTTGATATAGCCTAACGCTACATTGGAACAAACACTATAACATCTTAGTTGATGAGTTTATTTTTGACAAAACATACTATATATTTAACATAGAAACTGGCTAACAAAAGCTTATTTGATGTCTATTTTACAGTAAAAACTTTATAGTCTATCCAAAACTAGTCACAACAAGTAGTAACAGCGCGCATATATGCTGTTCATTCATCACACACAGAAATGCAATTCATATTTAAACAGTTTTTTTGCGGTTTACGGACACTATTCCATATCGCGATTAGAACAAAGCATATAAGAATAAAAAACTTACTACTAATCCTCAACTGGATCCTTTGCTCCTCGAAGTGAAACCAGCATTTCTGAGGTAAGTTTCCCAGGATTATTCCTCGCAAGATGACAGTACATTCATCTGATTAAACTTGGTGTGTTTTATCGAGCTGATGTGGCCGGTTTGCATGTTTGCAATTGCATGTATTGCCTCAGATCGTTTGCGTTTGCATAGCGCGCGCTCTCCGTGGGCGTGGTCACATTAAAAGATAACTAGCTATAATGAGCTGAAATGAGAACTCGCTCTTTTTATATAGATTACATAAACAGAGAATATTTGTTTTAGTTTTGAATTAGATCATTTAAAAGTACACACTTAAATTATTATAAAGATATATTGCTCATGCCTGGGTGAATAGTATTCGCTGAGTTTTGTTTATGTTTACAGACGTGCACTAGAAAAAAAAGTTCACGGAGACGGAGAGGCAGAAAGCACTCCCTGTTTACTTTCTTTATTTTACAAAAACACAATGTTTTATTTTGATTGTAAGTTGTATAGTTGTAAAGGAGACACATAAAAAAGTAGACATTTAACAGCTTATTTTTTCATATTTCTTAAGTCTGTATGACCAAAAATGACGGAGTATTTTAGGTCTATTTTGCTGCTATGTAAAAAAAAAAACGAGCTAAACGCGCCGACGCGTTTGCGGTCCCCAGAGGGTTAACCTACTCAGAGTTTTCACTTAACCTCCTTTCTGAAACAGGCCCCAGGAGACTAAGGCTATGTTTACACGTGGACGGCTATTTTCATAAACGGACATTTCACCCCTCTCCGTTTTCAAAAATAAAATTGTGCACACCTGTCAGTTTTCAGAAAAGTGTAGGTTTACATGAACCCGTGTATATGCCGTCAAGAGCATGCCAAACCTGTAGGTGGCAGTGTAACGAGAAGCTCAAGCCCAATCCCGAAAATAGTCACATACTGTGATGTCGGCTACCTAAAACTCAGTTTACATGCAAACGTGCAAACAAAGTTTTCCAAAATCTCCGCTCTGGCCGGAGTTTTTAGAAAGAATCGTTTTCAGAGGCGAATTCTCCGTTTGCGTGCAAATGAAGGGCACAAACAAAGGGAAATGTCTTAGTTTTTCAAAATAACCATCTACGTGTAAACGGGGCCTGAGCAGGAAGGGCAATGATCAAACTCACGTCCTGATAGAGGGAGCTATTAAAAATGTGCAGTGGTGCTGGGATCCCAGGACAAGTTTGAGAAGCACTGTACTAGGTAACTCACATTGAGCAGTACCTTGAAATCAGTAGTCAAAGAAGAGGTAGGAAACTATAAATAAAAAGTGACAGAAAAAAAGACCATCTTTACAACTATATGTTGTGCAAAGTAATAAGAAGATAATCCCTGGGGGTAGGAATCTTTTGGAATCTCACAATTCGATTAAAATCAATTCTTCTGGTCAGGATTCGATATTCGAGTTGCAAATGATGAGTGCCGTTGTTCATGAGTGGCCGTCTGCTCTCTGTTCTGTTTGTCCTGTGTTTAAGCTTTTTTGTGATTCAAACCGTTGTAACGACTGAGACAAATCAGACACAATTATTTGGTATATGTACCAAATAATCTTTAAAACTCACTCTGGGATCTGTGGTCCCATCCCCCAGTGAGTGCAAGAAAGTAATGGTTACCATGACCACGGTCAGATAAGTTGGTTTTATGGCTGTTAAAAAATGTGGTCACATGCTCAAGACATAGACAATGGGGGAGACAGAAACAATCTTTAATACATACTTTGCTGCATTAATCATAGACGACCTGATCTATAAATGAACATGCATCCCAGAAACTGTGCGAATGATTTACTGTCTTGTGTAGTGTCTTTTAATTATATTATTCTTATTTTAGAACCAACGGTCAGGGTAACCTCACCTATACCATGTTTGGTCTCTATAAATTGGTACTTTGAAGATCGAAATTATTGTGTACATTGATATGTCGATAGCTGCACAACATATTAGTGTTACAAGAATCTTTCTTAGTTCCTTCATCAGGAACCAATCCAGCGACTCATAAATCAACCACAGAGGAGTTTTCCCACTTGGAAATTCCACCCTTCTCATTGGTCAAGCAAACCCAGAGAGGTGGGTTTTTTCTCAGGCTTTATTAGAGACACATTTACAGTTAGCTCCCTCTCTTGTTTCTGGCTTTCACCTTTTGCTTTCTTCGGGTTGATGTCTGTGGGGACCCCCTACTCCTCCGACTTCCTCACTCCTTGGTTCCTCACTCTCTGGGGACCGCAAACGCGCCGGCGCGTTTTGCTCGTTTTTTTTTTTACATAGCAGCAAAATAGACATAAAATACTCCGTCATTTTTGGTCATACAGACTTAAAGGGTTAGCTCGCCCATTTAAGACGTGAAGTTGTATGCAATCCTTACCAGCACTATAGTGCATACACACTGACCCACTTTGTGGTCACCTCACTGGTCAAAGTTCTGGCCACTGGAAGTTTTTCAAGAAAGTAGTCCTGGTTAGTTTCCGGGGCCTCAAAACTGTGCGTTTTTATGTGAAAAAATTATTTGTGTTTCAAAGCTTGATTAATTTACATCACAAAAAACACACCAATTTTAGCACAATGTCAGACGGAACAGATGATGATGAAAGTAATTTTAGTACAACGCCAAAGGGATACCTTTATGAACCGGAGTATACCGATGCCGAACTTCAGCAGATGGAGATAGAACGGGAAGAGAGAGAGAGAGCGAGAGGACAGAGACAAAGTTGTCCAAGTTGATGCTGGGCCCACAGCTGTAACAAGAGCCAGGATGAACGACAAATGGTGGTGCACTTGTTCAAATTGTCAAGTAATGCCAACAGAGGTTGAAAGCTATTGCTGCCACGAATGGGAACTCCTCATGCCACAGATGCAAAACCTATCGATTGACGAGGAGGCCAATGCTATGCTGCAATGCTAAATGCTGGTGTCCTGGAGACGTTCTTCTACGTACCTAAAATCAATTGGAAAAAGCGACCCAAACCAGCTGGACTTGACGGTCAGATGTCTGCAGAGTAAGTGTGATCTCTCATGTTGCTTTGTAGTTTTTTATTTCAGAATTCGACAACTTCACGTTGTCTTGACCAGTTGGCTATAAAATAGCCTATCTGACTGCATTGTTATTATTATTTTACTGAGTGGACAGTAATACAATTATTAATAAATTAATAATTTTATTACTGAGTTGACACCAAATGTAACTAACCTACATCAACCATTGAAATACTGTCTTTATAACCAAATGTATCTGCCAATTCATTTCACAATTGGTGCTCAGGGTTTTATGGATACTAGAGTTATTGCAATTATCTATAGGCTATGCATTTCATTCTTACCTCCAGTGTTTCTCCAGACAAATCTTCAGCAGTCATTTTGTTGATTCTGTATAAAGCTCTCCATGCTGTCGTCCAGATTTGAAAAATAACTACAAAGACAAGAAAACTGTTTTCTAGTTTTCATAAAATATGTACCAGCTTATATTATGTTGTTTGTTTTCTCTTTTAGACAGTACAGGCTTGTTGCCTATTGCATGGTGACAGAATGGGCCCTAAAAGGAGAGAAGCTCGGCAAAGGCCACAGACGTGTTCTTCCCTCATGTGTGGTGGACCTCATAAGAACAAAATATCCATCACCAAATGGACAATATCAATGGTTCAAGGAGTCAGAGGAAGCAGAGCTTTTGTTTTAGATGTGTCAAAGAAAAATGTTTTATTGAACAGTGTAATTTTCAAAAAATAAATTTTCACATATGTACATGTTGTATGAAAATAGAAATAAACCCTGTGAATGTTTAATTCATGTTATCCCTGTTGATTATAAGTTATTTTCGGAAGCGGGATGTATGTTGTGCCACCAAGTTATCTTTGTTTGGCTTTGGAGTGGGTGCAATGTTGGCCGGCAGGTTGATTGGAGGATGTATCTGGAACACCTTGTCTCCTAGTGTGACATTTTTGTCAAGCTGCCGTAAAATTACCTGCTGCACCAAGTCTTTCCGGAAGTCTAGTTTTGTTGGCTCATACAGTTTCCTTACAACCCACTGATTGGATTGCCTTGAATGGAAGACGTTGTATTTATCTTTTCCTGTAAATTAGAAGAAGAAGAAATGGATCACTAAAACAGTATTCCCAAATAAATACATTGGCCAACAGCATGGCCAAAACAGTGTAATGTGTGAAAGACATGATTATCCACTATAATGTTTCCTAGAAATAATGCCCGGTGGTTGGAAAGAGTAAAGTAATTCATTGTTTTTTTTCTTGTGAACTCAAAACCTCTAAAGGTCTAACCCAGTGATAGCATGGCATGACAGGGGGGTTTATACAGTATTCCAATATATATAGATGATCAATGTTTTGAAACTAGCAATACATATATTATGACTTCAATATAGTCTGTTAGTACATATAGTAATTTCATTCAAGAGCAGAATGTTGTTGAATAGTAACTATCTGTGTTAGTACAGTTGTAATAGATGTTGCTGAATAGTAATATTTGGAATATAAATCTCAAGTAACATACATAGGTCTGTTGATAATATTTAAATATGCGTGCTGTTACAAGTAGAAAGGGATAGGGGGCTATTTGTGTTGTGGTGACAGTTGATACAGGTTGTTTGGTCAGAACAGTGATGGCCAAGATTTTGCCAAGACCTATATTTACAACTATCAAGGGAAAACAACGAACACTACACTTGATAAAGATAAGGTAAGATAAACCTTTATTGTCCCACAATGGGGAAATTCTCAGTGTTGCAGCAGCACAGTGGATAGTTTAAAAAAAAATTTGTAAAGAATTATAACAATATAATATATACAATATAAACAATCAAACAATATTAAATTGAGTCCTTGGCGTGTGTGTGTGGTCTGTGTGGTCTACAAGGGTAAATAAAGTTGTTTCTCATAAAGACGTGCAAAGGACACCCATGACTGCCAAAATGCAATGCACAGCACAAGAAAGATAAATGGACATGGTCATGTCAATGTAATGGTACAATCTCTGATGGAATCTTTGAGTCTTGAAACCTGAGGAGGTGTTGATAGGCCAATGGCCCTGATTTTGCTAAAACTATGGAAAGTTACCAGTTGTGATCAGTGGTAATGGCCATGATGTGCTGTATCTGCCATACTCATATCATGACATATGATTAGTGCCGTCTCTTCTCTGCATACTTGAGCATAGAGCTATGAAAAACCTCAAGCTTCCCTAACGAAGAAAACGATTTTATAAGACATTTTCTACATCACATATCCAAGACATGACATTTTATGTCTGCAAAATTATTTCTAATGCTATGAGGGAAAAAAATAATATTTGCCTTATTGGAACACTTGCTAATGCACATTTATTTTAGCAAAGGACAGATGCAACATCATATACGTATTTTCCTTCAAGTGGGGCCCTGATTCCCTGTCAAAAGTCAAATAGCCGCAATACACAGGTATGTAATGTAGGGACACACATGATCAACTAAGGACTACTCATAGGAGTAGTCAAACGTACCCGTGTGTTTGAACAGTGTCAACTGATTGAGGTCTTTCAAGAGGTATTTGTCAAGTACAACAGCCTTGAGAGCGTTGTAGGCGCTACAATCATTTGCCAGCCATTTTTTTATCCTTTGCTGCTCCTCAGAAAGGTCTTCATGGTAGCACTGGTACTCCTGGCCATCATCTTTCCAGCGGTGGATGCCACACACATGATGCAAGATAGAGGTCCACCGGCGTCTCAATTCCTATTGTTTTTGTTTGTTAAAAAGTTTTAAAAAAGCTTTAAAAAAGCAAATTACACAAGGCAATGAAAATCCGTTCATCCCATGATGAACACCGGCTATTAGATTACTATCTCAAATCTAGAACAGATGTTGAGGTGAAAAACATCTAACAATTGCATTATAAAGTAAAATGAGTCTTTTTAGAGTTGAATAATTTACTTCTGAATGCCTAAATGACATCAGGTTGTAGAATAAACTAAACTCCACCTTCTCATATCCACCACAAGAGCTGCACGACCACCAGAAGTGATTTCCCAGAGACTTGACCCATGGCTGCAAGTCCCGGTTTTCTTTTTTCTTTGCTGCTGCACTTGCCTTCTTCACGCCTAAATTTTTTTGTATAATAAAAAAAATGGGGAAAAAACCATGATGATTAGTTTATGAGAAATTGATGGGGAAGTCTACAACAGCTTCCTTTACTTGTAATTCTATATGCACAAGTTACCCAACTGCTTCCTTCAATTTATATTTGCAAAACTTACCCAATAGTGTAGTTAGCAAATAAAACACATGCTGCAACAACTAATAATACCTTTTGCAACATGCCATGGATCAAACTCATGCCTGAGGTTAGGGTAGAACTCTCACATGGTCTTCCGTATTGAAGGATGTCGGTCAGTGGTAACAACATCAACACTAACTCCAGAGTCCAGTAGACGATCCAGTCCCCTCCGGAAACCAACAGCCTCCATCGCGGGTGAACTTGAAGCCTCTGATACCTTTGTTGAAAATAGAGGCAAATAAGAAAGACATGTGCAGAAAAGGCACACAAAATCATAAACCGATGACACTATAAAAGAGGCGAAATTACTTAAAGTGTACTTAGCACTGTAGCCTGGAGAATCAGATCTGGAATATTAAAAAAGGGAAGTACCTTGTAAGATGCTTGAAAATGATGTAATTGTAATAACATAAGTGGACAATCTCAGTCATACAATACCCAAAACATAAAATGTACCTTGCAACGCCTCCAATGTCTGTGTGTCCACCTGCACATGCAGTGTCCTGAAGCTCTGACAAAATTGACTCTTGCATGTCAGTATACGCCTGATGAACCACAGGTATCCGATAAGTAGATTGGAGTGAATAGTATGACGTCTTCTTTGGCAGTTGTAAATTGATGAGATCAGCCCACTCTTGAATTTCTGTCTGTGTTGTTCCGGTAAAAATAATGGCTGCTGAAGATACCAGGTTATTCTCTGGCATTCCACGGATCTCAGGACAAGATCGCCACACTCCCTTATGTTGATTCAGGCATGTCCATTCCACCTTGATCATGGATCCATTACTCACTATGGTATTCTCATCAATGGCAACACCGCAAGTGTGACAAGTTGTAAAAAGTTCCATAAGGGCTGACTCGTTCACAATCCACTTTCTCTCTGACCAGTTGCCTTGCTGGTCTGCTGTCACACTCACATCTGAGGAAGATGATGTAGATCCACTCAGTGGAAGAAATGTGCTGTCATCAGCTGCTTCTATGGAACTCAAACTTGTATCCAGTGTCTCAGATGCAACCGCAGAGCTTGGGCACATTGACTTTGAATGAAGAAAAACACAGAGAAGTCAAATTGAAGTGTTTGTGTTGATTTACTGAATGTTGGTCACAAACATGGCTGATAGGTGCATGCACCGTGTTTATTTTAAATAATGTGTTCTTTGTGGATGTGTACTTTGTCAGGATTATGACTGGATTATGTGTCAAAAAGATGGAAATGTGTGCTTACCTGCGACTCTTTCCAAGTGGGGGGTAGGGCTGTATAAGTGCCAGAGGTTGATGGCCTTGTTCCTCGAATTGCTTCAGCAGGGCTTGTGATAATCAAGGTCAAGTTTTTTTTTTTTTCAGAACACTTCCGAGGTGTTGACTGTGGTAGTCCAAAAAACACTTCATATTCGGGGTCACCACTGCTAGCCTCTGTCAGTGCTGTTTCTGCCGTAGTGGGTGCAGACATGCATACCTTGGTAAACACAAGATCAAATCAAATGTTATTGATTGCAACACAAAACCTCAATTGTGTGTGTGTTCAATTAAATAGTTTTCTCAGCAAATTGTACCTATATCCCTATATACTGTTTTTATATTAGATTTCTTTTCATGTGATTTCCACTGGAGTCTAAACATCAGCTTGTTTACCGTACAGTTTAGACATGGGATCATAAAGTTAGTAAATAGAGCTTACCCGTGGTACTGGTACAACTCTTTAAAATTAGTTTTTTTCTTTTTCCTTCTTGGTTTGGGATGTAATCGTCTTCGCTGAAGTGAGCACTGCACACACGAAAATCCTTGATTCTGGATATTTTAGCTCCCGCAGAGTAGCCAATGGCAACCAGCCAGAGCTGTCTCATAGCTATATCCGAAACAGGAAAACTATGGAATCTGAACGGTGATCCCGGCACATTCTTGTGGTCACAACCTGGGAATATACAAGTTCGCACAATGTTAATTTTCTACTTTTTACGTCGTTGTCATTCGATTGTGTAAACACTATGGAACAGCTGATTGGAACGTGCGCACTGTTGACGTTGACAGCAGCGCGGATTTATAGAAATGGAAAGAAAATAGTGCCGGTTAAAACTGAGGTATGAATTTTGTCTGGAGTGTTTTTTGTGATGTAAATTAATCAAGCTTTGAAACACAAACATTTTTTCACTTAAAAACGAACAGTTTTGAGGCCCCGGAAACTAACCAGGACTACTTTCTTGAAAAACTTCCAGCGGCCAGAATTGTCCGTCCCGGAAAAAAATGTCGCCTGTCAGTGACGCAATATCCGCTCTATCCTTGGTTTCCGCAATATCACGTGGACAAATGCGGAAGTGGTGGTTATAGCTGTTGTGTACATCAGTGATGCGCGGGTCAATGTATAAACAACCCGCACCTGACAGACGTTTTCAACTAACCCGCCCGCAACTCGGACCGCAAAAAGAAAGAAAGAAACTATTGTACCCGACCCGCTTCCTGACCCGCATTTGTTTAAAGTAGCTAGTAAATGCTCATCGTAGCGTCATTGGGCCATAGACGTAGGAACTAGGAGTGCGCATTTTTCTGAATGCTGTATGATATAGCCTAGTGTTTTTTAATAAAGGCTTGATTTATTCATTTATTTCGTTTCATTTTCTTAACAATTAAGATGCTGCATGTGTTTATCCAGTCTAATCGAAGTGTGCGTCTCTCCCCGGACTTTCCCAACAAAATCCCCCCTCCCCCCTCTCAGAAAATACATAAAACTGACATTACTGAGCTATATGTGTTTAAAAGTAGCCTATTAAAATGGCACAATGGCATTGCTCAGTTCAACGCTTTGGGAAATCGGGCATTTTGTCCCGCGTCAGCTTTTATTCAAAAGTTAATAACGCGCTCAACATTTGCAGAACAGAATTTGTGACAAACGGAGGAATAAAACAAGGATAAATATCAGTGTGCCGTTTTCGAGATGGAGAGAGCTTCGCGAGAGAGAAGGGGGACAAAATCAGTAAAGGTCCTCTAACTGGGACACGAACTCGGGTCTCCCACGTTATATGATGGCCACTTACCCACGACACTATCGTGATGCAATATATCAACATTATAAATTATACAAAATTGTCGGCCGCGTCCCCGCACCCACGCATGTAATAGCCTATTATGATTTCCGTCATTATTTTAATATATTTGTGTACCAGGTGGGCCGGCCAGTCCGTGACCGAGATTATGGCAGTGCAATTAAATACAATCGGATATCTGTTGTTCAAAAAATATTAAGCCATTACTTGCAAATGTACGTTCAAATGTAATTTTACTACGATTGGTTTGAACACGTAAAACAACACTTCATTAACTATAAACATCCTAAAACTACACAGCATTAACCTAACAAATCATTTGACAAATAGCTGTAACAGGATAATATAGCATAACATTTCGCGTTCCTTGTAGTTAATTCATTATCATGACATAAAATTTTGCGTTCAGACGTACAGGTAATACAAAAACTAATAAATTACCTCATCCGTGATAATGATTCATTAATTCCATACGTCTCTGGATGTTGAAAACGACATCTCCCATCGTTCCACTCTCCATCATAGCGTCATCTAGCTTAGCCTTTGTTATTGTTGAAAACAGCGCCCTCTTGTGGCTTAAAATCTTACATACTGCAGCTTTAACTTTGAAATATGTATGATACTTTCAAACTCACACATAGACTCTGGTTCACCCTACCTTAAGAGAGTCCAGGTTACTCCCGCCGTTTACCCGCTTCAGAGAACCGCGACTTTGGGCATGGGGGAGCACCACGGCCCACCCTCCTACCGCGTAAGGGGACCAGGGGACCGCCACCCGACTTGGAGCTCCAGGCAGGGACCCCCACCCAGGTCCACCACCCTCTGCCCGACTCGGAGGACCACAGCTCCGGGCAGGGACCCCCACCGTGGTCTACCCTCTGCCCGACTCAGAGAACCAGAGCTCCTGCACAGCCCCGGCCTCCACCCGAACCCACGCACCGGCCGAACCCGGGGGTCCCACTCTTAAGCCCGGGCATTACTGTCCCAGCCACCCCGCGCCACCAGAGAACCGGGCCACTGGTAAAGAAAGATTACACTTAAAAAGAAATATTGTTAAAATTGTAAATGTTGTTGATTTACATGTGAACACTTTTTAATAAAATAGCAAAAAATATATTTACAAGGTAGATGTAAAATAATCTTTATAGGTCAATATAAGCCTTCTCATTAAATTATTTATTATTGTTTTTTATTAGTGTCACATTTGGGCAGAGGCTGTATTCCAAAACTTTCTGAAAATACAGTATGAGAATTAACTGCACAATTACTAGAAATGTTTACCTTGGATATTATACAATTTGCATGTATACAAAAAATTGTGACAAAAAGTAACTTTGAACCAATTCTGTAGAATGGCTCATATAGCCTATTTGAACAGGATTGGTTTCCAGGTATGACTATGTACTAAAAATGTGCTTTTGACTTTAATTTATATTTGGATTATATATTTATTTATTTACTTATTTTGTCCTCACATTCTTTCTTGTGTGACACACCTGAATGAAAGGCTCATTATGCAAGCTCATTATGCGGGGTCATTAAGCGGGCCATTGTCTTACACCGTGTCCTAACTACACGCGCCGCGACACGCGATAAAAGGTATCTTTTCCATGTTAATCAGAGTTTTTGTCCTAACCAGACGTGACGGCGACACGCGAAGTTTCTAATTTAGAAACGGTTCCTATTTCTGCGACGTCGCGGCTGACAGATCCGCCCACACAGAGATCTCATTGAATAAACTGATTGTCATATGAAGAAATTACACTGGTTATGAGTACACATTATTTATTTTTAGTTAAAAATAGATCACTGTGCCACAAGCGATAAGGGATAATTTACCTCAGATTTTGAAAGCATATATAGCGTTCAAACTGAATTCTATGCAAACATACAAATGTACTTCATAAACAAAATTAGTCAATGAGTATATTTTGTTAATGTTTAGATTTTTAATAATGTTATTTCTTGATTTGATTATGTCCTTACCCATTTCCAATGCGAGTGCGGGCCAGCAGTGCGCTTTCACAGAGAGACTCTGCCCACATGCTGTTCTGAATGAGTGTGATTTTTGATTGACGTGTGGCGTCTCACAGTCGCGTCGCATCTAGTGTGGACAGACACACTTGCTGTCGCTGGAATTTTATCGCGTCGCGTGTAGTTAGGACACGGTGTTAGGTGTGAATCACTTACTATTACCCAGGTGAAAAAGACGTAGTATTAAATGTATTAAAAATATATTTGAAATTCAAATAGTATGTTTATAATACATTTGTATTTCCTACATGCTTATTTAAAGTGCATTTAAAATACATTGAATTGCATTTTAATATATTTATAAAAAATATACTAGTAGTACATTGGTAATAAATATATATTTAAGTATACTTTTAATAAATATGCTAATTAAAAGCATACTTTAAATACATTTCTAAACAGTATACTAATAGTACATTGGTAATAAATATATATTTAAGTATACTTTTAATAAATATGCTAATTAAAAGCATACTTTAAATATATTTCTAAACAGTATACTAATAGTACATTGGTAATAAATATATATTTAAGTATACTTTTAATAAATATGCTAATTAAAAACATACTTTAAATATATTTCTAAACAGTAGTACATTGGTAATAAATATATATTTAATTATACTTTTAATAAATATGCTAATTACAAGCATACTTTAAATATATTTATAAACAGTATATTAATAGTACATTGGTAATAAATATATATTTAAATATACTTTTAATAAATATGCTAATTACAAGCATACTTTAAATATATTTATAAACAGTATACTAGTAGTACATTGGTAATAAATATATATTTAATTATACTTTTAATAAATATGCTAATTACAAGCATACTTTAAATATATTTCTTAAAAGTGTACTAGAAGTATTTGGTAATAAATATATGCTTAGTTACACTTTTAAGAAATATGCTAAATGCAACCATACTTTTAGTGAAGTTTTAGTGTATTTAAAGAAAACATGCATATGTTGCTCTTACTTAAAGTAGCCTACATTTTATATGTACTTTGTGTAAGAACAGCAAAATGATTAAGCTTTTAGTGTGTTTAAAATGTATGTACTTTATAAACACTTAGGCCTACTGCAATATAGTTTAATTATTTATGTTTTTATCATTTTAATATAAAAAAAAAATACAATTACAATATATACCAACTTATAATGTATTAGAAACATTTGTCAACTATTATTAGCATTGCAATAAGCTTAAAATTATTATTTTTTCACTTTTACTTGTTTTGTTGTAAAAGGCTACTTAAGGCTGTTGTCTATTACTTTATATTTTGTACTACTGAAATTCCCACAATTTCAGCATCATATTTTTTTAAATGCATCATAGATACATTTTCCAAAGAAATGTTAATTTCCAAAAAGGTGTTGTTCTTGTTTAAATTTGAACAATGCGCATAGCACACGTGACTAGTCCTGATTGGTTCCAGAGGCGTTGAACGGCTGTGATTGGTTCTTATGATAATGCGCTCGCATCTCACTCGGAGCTTCAGTTGCTGTGCATGCGGTCCTTGAATGTGATTAGATTTAGACGTTTAAATTTAAACTGTTAAAATATTTATGGCGATCGTGTTTCTTTAGAGGACTTGGAGGAAACCACGCGATTAATATGGATTGGGTGATGTTTTTTGCGATTCACTTTTTGAAACGTGAACAGATCTGGTGAATCGTTCATCAGAGGGATATGAATGTCAGTTTTTCTTTCAAAGATTAACGAAAGTCTTAAATGGTTTGGAACTACTTAAGGGTGAGTGATCATGACACCATTTTGTATTTTTGGGACAAAGTGTAACATCACGTCTTTTTCAGTTCAGCTACATTCAATTTGCCCAATCAGAGCCAAGATTTTCAAGTCAAAGTCGAAGCAGACTCGAAGAGATGAAGATACTGCCTCAGAAGTTACTGGTAAGTTTTAGTTGCTGTTTGCATAAATAAATAGCTCACTGTTTAGTTGTTTTCCTAGGTGGAAAGGTCTGCTATGCATTTGCTAATATGACTTGCACGTGGGATACTGACTTTAACCGCTGTAACATGATGCTGACACTGAACTCTAGCAACTTCTGCACTGTCAAAGTCTAAAGTCTTTGATGAATCTGTTTAAAATCTATGTGGAGACATTTATCTGTCTTAAAACAACTATAAAACATTGTCCAATGCATCTTCAAAAAAATTAATTAGTTATTATAATATGTACATCATTATATTAATATAATTTTTATTTGCTGAAGCTGTGTATTTATTTCTGATTTCCTGAAGAATTTGGCTTCATTGTTATGATGTAAATTATCTTTAAAAAGTTTGAAAAAACATGTTATGAATATAGTTACCTTTGTCTTGAGCTGACCAGCCAATTATGGTAGTGTGTGTTGATTGGTGTTTATGTCACGGGGTGACAAATAATCCCCGGAACTAATCCCATCAGAGAAGTGTTCCCGCCGGGACACTTTTAGTGTAACACTGTCCCCGGGCTTGTGTGTGTGTCTGTCGTCATGACAACTAAATGGCAGATTGGCAACAGGTGCGGGGACTTCACTTTGAGTGCCTGATTGAGGTGGCACCAGTGTTTGGAGAGGATAAAACACAAGAGAAAGAGAAGGCTGTGTGTTCTCCCTCCGCGTTGTGTGGTTGTTTCTTTGTCTTCCCCCGGCGATCTGGTGTGGTTCTCTCCTGTTGGGAAATGTTTGTGGAGTGTTGCAGCTGAAGGACCATCGTGAAAGAAGCGGAGTGTTGCTTGTGGGATCCGAGGGCAGTTTTGAAGAGTGGAATTCGTCGTCTGGACTGGGAAAGAGTGAGATGAGTGATTGACAAATTGAATCTCATAAACGCATGTTTTCTACACTAAATTGGATACTGGTTTGAAGTGCTTGGACCACGTTGTATACATCACACTGAGTGAAATAGACTGATTCCTTGTCGATCTCTAGCCTCCCCCTCGGCCATTGAAACCAGCGAAGTGAAGCCGCTTGTAGTGGTGAGGAAATTATTCACCGCATCTGTCCCAACTCTGACTATCATCGGCTCTTCAGATCGAGACCTCTGGGTGAGTGTTGGCCTTACCTTGCACTTGAAGAGTGGATTTGTAGTGCTGAAATTGACGTTTCCCATCACGTTGCATGTTTGGAATTGGACTGTCGTGTGTGTGTGGAAGATTTACCTTTTATCGCCGTGCACTCCCCATGTGTTATGCTGGTCTACCGTCCATCATAAGAGTCTAGCAAGATCGATTGCAGTCACCTGTTGGATGTCAGAAGGAAAAGCCCCCGTGTGCACACTACACGTGAGAACTGGTTACCTCTGCTTGAAGTTTGTATGCTGTCTGTCCCAGTGAAAGCCCGGCTCAGCTTGTGACTCTGTCCCCTGCAACACACGTGAGAACTGTTTACCTCTGCTTGAAGTTTATGCTGTCTGTCCCAGTGAGAGCCCTGCTCAGCTTATGACTCTGTCTCCTGCCACCAACGTGAGAGCTGTTCACCTCTATTTGAAGTGTTGACTCCGTCTGTTCCAGTGAACGCCCGCTCAGCTTGTGACTTTGTCCCCTGCAACACACGTGAGAACTGTTTACCTCTGCTTGAAGTTTGAATGCTGTCTGTCCCAGTGAAAGCCCTGTTCAGCTATTGACTCTGTCTCCTGCCACCTATGTGAGAGCTATTCACCTCTATTTGAAGCGTTGCTTCTGTCTGTGCCAGCCAAAGCCCCGCTCCGCTTGCGACTTGAGTCTGCTGTAGCCCTGAAACCCACCTGGATGGTGCGAAGTGCCCACCCTTTACAACTCCTGTGAGCCCTGATCCACCTACTCCCCTGCGATACTCGCCTGTGATACTCACCTGTTCAGCGAGTTGGCACCAGAGCCAGAATGAAGTAAGCCTGACTCATTTACTTACCTGCGATACCCACCTGTTTAGTACCTACCACTGGGAGTTGGCACCAGTGCCAGAAGGAAGTAAGCCTGACCCCCCACTCACCTGTGATACCCACCTGTTCAGTATCTACCACTGTGAGTTGGCACCAGCGCCAGAAGGAAGTAAGCTTGACTCAATTACTCACCTGCGACACCCACCTGTTCAGTACCTACCACTGCGAGTTGGCACCAGCGCCAGAAGGAAGTGAGCCTGACCCCCCACTTGCCTTGGATTCCTGGGAAGAGGAAGGAAGAGGAATTTTAGATTAGGATTTTCAAATTGTTTTTATATTTAATAAAGCCTGTCATTCTTTTTATTCCTGCCTCCTGCCTCCTCCTTTGACACGCTCCTCAGGGTGATCCTGGTCTAGGGGTGGGTGCAGTCTGGCTTGGCCCACCTCGACCTGTGACATTTATATTTGTTCAAGCTTGACAACCTTATTGCCTTTTTGATTACTTTCTAATATATATTTCTAATTACAAATAAGTACAAAGATTAAATTGTTAAAAGGGATGCTTATAAGAGAGCGTATCTAAACTGCCGAGTCTGTGAAGGGTTTTGATTATATTACCCACCAAGTACATTGTACTCAGCATACTGTCATTCTTAAAAACAAAACAAATCATTCTTCATAATTTGCCTGCCTTATATATTTGTGTGTATGTATATATATATATTTATAAATCTCTCTTTTTTTTATTTGTTGTTTTTCAGACTAGCTGCTATAGAAGAAAAACAGTGCAGAGACAAGCGAAGAAGAGAGTAGTAAGTAGTGATGCACCGATTGATCGGCTGGTGACCGGCTGGTGACCAGATTTTCACGTGATCGGCCATGACCTCGGGCGCCATATGATTAACATCGCGCAACATCAGCAATCAGACATGCACACGGACCGGACCGCACATGTAGGAAACCTCGTGAATTACGGCCGTTTCACACCGCAAGCGTGAGCAGCGCGTTTTATTTTTTGTGTGTGAATGCTCTCATTGATTGACATTCACGCCCGAAAAAATACGCGGAGCAGGAGTGCGTTAAAGTGAAAACACGCTTTTGATGGACAAAATAAATATGATTTCACACAAAAAATGCCCAAAATGTGCATGTCTAGTGTGTTTAACAAGAACTGGAGTAGGCTAGAAAATGAACACAAAAATATTTGTAGAAAATGTACCCATTTAAACTTGTTTTAATTATTCAGTTTGGGTAAAAGTATATGGTGTTTTATTTAATAAAAAAAATTATAATAATAAATGAAGAGTTCAGATGCAATTTAAGCCTCTAAGTGCCATCTGAAATTTTCTTCTAGAATGATCATTTTTATCAAGCTTGAATATTTAAGTTCAGTAATTTATCTTAAATGGCAATGAAAATTACCTATTTGTCATTTAAGTGAAATTACTGAACTTAAATATATGAGCTTGATAAAAATGATAATTTTAGAAGAAAATTTAATCGGAATCGGCTAAAATCGGTATCGGCAGGTCAAACTCAGTGAAAAATCGGAATCGGCCTATAAAATTGTAATCGGTGCATCTCTAGTAGTAAGTATGGTTTAATCTCATATCACCTCTGTTATAGAGATTTTTGAATCCGGACTATTGAATGGTGATTTGGTCATGACGTATGTGTTTCTGTACATCACTTTTTTTTGCTCTCGAAGTCAAAGGGGGCTGACTAAAAACAAATAATAATGCTTAAAATAAAGATTAGCATTTGTTATACATTATAATTATTATACTTGTCTGTTTTTTTTTTGCTGTGATGCAGTGTCATAACATGTAGACCTCACTGTTGTTCAGCAAGACTTAATGTTTGTTCTATTTGATGTAGATATTTTATTAACTCCTTTTTGGCATTATATTAACATTTTATATTGAATGTCTTCTGTTAAAATATGAACTAAGCATTACATGCCATATAAAAAAATCGTGGTTACGACTGTTCCCTGAGAGCAGGGAATGAGACAGTGCATCGATGACGCTTTGGGGAATGCCCTCCATGTGAACCGGTGTCTAAAAAGCTATAAAATCACGGCAAACGAATTTGGCGACAACTTATGACACTATTAGTGCGACCCAGAAGTATAAAAGGGGCGCCTAGATACGCAGTGCAAGTTCCCTTTCGAAAGGGAACAGTGACTTTTTTAACAGATGTTAATTTTGCATTAATATTAAAAAAATAATAATAATATTTTTCCCTTTTCATAGATACTGTGATCAAACAGTTTCCGACCACGACAGTGTCTGAGGTGCGAGCACTGATCAGAAGAAAATGCAACAATGAGGCAAACTCCAAGACCAATCACTTCAATTCGCTTGAAGGATGAAGGACTGTTTGCAGCTATTGTATTTCACTTTGTTTGACTTTGTTGAACTTATTCCTTTAAGTTCATTTTTTTTTTGTTCTGTTTAATACTTCTGCAGATCAATGCATTTTATGTTAATGTATTTTGTTTAATTTTCATATGTTGCTGTACTAATGTATTGCATTAAAGTTTACTATCTTTCAAAGAGTGTTTGTGTGTGTTTTATACAAATATTGTTTTTACTGTGTTTAACTGAATTATAATTTTTAACTGTATTTTTAATACATTAAAATATATTTTTTTCATACTGAATGGTTTTGTTCAAAAATATATTTTTAATATACTAATAGTGGGTCTTATAGTGTTCTACTACATTATTAATAACCTGATATTATATTTAAAATATACTGGGAACACATTAATATGATGTTAAAAATATATTTAAGTTGTATTTCGAAAGTACATTTAAAATGTATTAAAAATACAATTTAAAGAAGTGCTATTAAATTACACTAAATGTACTTAAAATAGTTCCATTTTAACACAATTAAGTATATTAAAATATATTACTATTAGGGGTGTAACGGTACATGTATTCGTACCGAACCGTTTCGGTACAGGACCTTCGGTACGGTGCACATGTGTACCGAATGCAATCTTTCACGTAAATTAGGCTAGTTTAGTGTGCGGATTCTGCGGAACATACGTCAATTCCGAGTTTTCACACGAACATATTAAGTGTCGGAAGTCTCCGCGTTGTGTTGCCATAGATATCAAAGAGCTTTGTAGATAATGCGTGTTGCACTTGCGCTTGAGCTTGAGCGTGTGAATTTTTTTTTTCCTCCAAACCACTTCAGCGGAAATCCCGCCCTGCAGCTGACTCTAAAGTTTTCATTGGTCATGCTCATGTCAAACAATCACCTGATCCCTAAACCTACCCGTCACTGTAACCTAAACCAATGAAATCGGCTGCAGGGCGGGATTTCCGCTGAAGTGGTTTAAAAAATAAATAAATAAAATTCACGCGCTCAAGCTCAAGTGCAACGCGCATATCTACAAAGCTCTTTGAGAACTACATACAAACTGGGATTGGTAATGCTGCACTCACTGTCTGTAATCCATAGTTATTTATATTATTCATTATATTCTATGTGATATTGGTTTAGGAGTATTTTATTTAGTGGAGAACTTTGCAGCTGTATTTTATTCCTTATAATTTTTTTTATTTTATTAAATATATATATATATATATATATATATATATATATATATATAAAAATAATATTAAAACGTTAATAATAAATATATATATTATATTTTATAAAAAAAGTGTTTAAAAAAGTGTAAACAAATTGTAACAAAAAAAAGTTTATAGTAAACATTCAAACAACCAGCAGTTTAATGTTTGCATTTCTTTCCCTTACTGTACCGAAAATGAACCGAACCGTGACTTTAAAACCGAGGTACGTACCGAACCGTGATTTTTGCGTACCGTTACACCCCTAATTACTATTACATTAAAATTGAACTTAAATACATATAAAAGTACATTTAGTATACTTGAAGTTGTTCCAAAATAACACATTTAATACATAATTAATACAATACACTTAAAATACATTAAGTATATCAAAATAAGCACACTTTAAATATATTTCCTTTTCACCTGGGTAATGATGGTGTTGGATCAGTCACGCCCCTGCGCATATTGCCTTCCCAAACAAAAAGTGTTTTACAAAATGTAAATCAATGTATTGTTGTATGTGAGTGACTAGGCAGGATGATTTCCAGATCATTTTGAAGGAAAAACTCTAGGCGATAACATCCATTACTCAGAAGTATTGTGAACACATATTTACTATGCGTTTTGTGGCGTTATTATAGACACTTTAATTTTTTGTTTTTTGAATAACCATGCATAAACATTATTCTCTCAAAAATACAAACATGTACATGCATGTTGCTCACATATTATGGTAGCCATGTTTGTGATAAATAGAGTGTTATTACACCTTTGCCATTAATATGTTTATAAGCAACTGAAAAAGGCACAAATGTCAGGGCATGTCAGAACATCTCAAGGACCCCAAAAACACCTTGGTCCCCAGAGGGTTAAATGGATCTTTCCCATAGTTCCATTTCCTGCTTCTGATTACATTCTGTCACTCACCCTTTTAGCCGTGTGTGTTTGTGTATGTGTTTAGATTAGTTATGTTTGTAATTTTAGTTAATAAAACTTGTGCACAATATGTATTTGGTTCTGATTCTCTGCTTGCAACAAAGTTTACTTTATGATTTAGATTTTGACTACAGGCTCTTAGTACTGCACAGTAAGAAAGACATTTCCCTCCCCCGGAAATTAATATTCCTTAGAACTTATAAACAATTAACGTGTGTTCACAGGACGAACAGATGGGTTGATTGTAATATTAATTATACAATTCTACATTAAGTTAATTATATTAACTGACCCAAATATTCATAATCAATTATAACCAGTTATTATTGATTATTAATATTTAATAGAGTTAATTTGTTACACCGTCCGTGCACTGTTGGTGTATGATCGTCAAACGCTCCTTAACATAAGGAGCACAGTTGAAGTTTTACCGAACACTGCTCTGAAGGGATCCTATTTTAATTGTCCATCTCCACCTTTCATAACGGCTGATCCTGCCTTTTTACGCCGTACGTTGTGGGATTTCCATGGGAGGAAACGCCGCAGGGGGAGAGGAAAGTGGGAAGGAATTGCAGTAAAGCTAAAATTATGTTTAGCGCGTCTACCTGCGTGCTACCCTAGCATAGATTACCTTTGTTTTTGGGTTGACAGTGGCCGTTTTATCTCGCGGCAATCCTCCAAGTTTATTCAGCAATGTGTTCAACCTGTGATACCGAATGCTTCACATGACCCTCTTCGGTGCTGGCCATCTTTTTGTTTACAACGAGGAGGAGCTACCATGGCAATCTTCGTCCATTGGGTCGTGCAATACAGCCAGCTGGTGATCCAACGCGAATCAAGATGGGGCTGGTAAACGCTAGATCTCTGGTAAACAAGACGTTTATTTAGCATGATTATTTTCACCTCAAACAATCTGGATTTCCTATTTGTCCCAGAGACTTGGGGCCCTATGTTGCTGCAGACTTTTTAAAAGTCAAATTTAAGCCTTTTTAAGACCTTAAGAAATCAAAATTAATATGCTTTTAACCCATTTGTGCCCAAATTTTTCTGAATGGTTTCATGCATATAGTCGTGTTAATAGTGTCCTATATGAACATATTCTGCATTTATTTTCCCCAGGTTTTTTTTTCTTGAAAATCGTATTTGAAATGTGCGGCAACTAAGTTGCCGGTGGGCAAATATGTTGTATGCACCCCCTCAATGTAAAATATGAATAGGAGGAGAACATTTGGCATCATGGAAGAGGTGTTTGTGAGATTCTTAAATCTTAAAACACAACAAACAATAAATCCATTTGTCTTAACCCTTGTGCGCTGTTCGGGGTCTTTTTGACCCACAGTTCTAACTTTCATTCATGGATAACATGGATAATTTGACACGGTTTAGTGTAAGATTTTTGCACATCTTTTGGAAAATGCAGTTCCCTTTCAAGGCGGTACGTCAACTGAGACGGATATGGGAACTCCTCCCTTCTCCATTTTTGCTGAAATCTTATAAGCTAACGCCAGCTGAGGGACAGCTGGCCAATTGACGCGAAGCATGCAAATACTGACAGGTTCGCGGGCAGTATAAAATGCATGGGCGCGACAATTGCATCAGAATCTCTTGCTTCACGCTAGAAATCAGTCATCGTAGAAGTTGCATTAGAGGACTATCAACTTTTCTTCAAAGCATCCGATGGCTACTACATGCCAGATGTGTGCGGGCCCCCTGGACCCGCCCGACCCTCACGAGTTCTGTATCGCGTGCCTGGGCCTCGCCCACGCCGAAGCGGCACTGAATGACAAAACGAGCGCCCACTGCGCCGAGCTGCCAGTGCGCGCCCTCAGAGCCAGAAGGGAAGTGGCTCGAGCAACAGTAGGGATGAGGCCCACTGCCGCCAGTGAGCCGCTGGTGGGCCCTCCCCCGCCCGAGGACGAGGCTTTCGACGCGGCGAAACAGGAATGTTCTGACAGGAACAGCTCTCGGCGTCGGAACAGGAATGGGCGTCTCAATCAGAACGCCCCGACCAAGAGGGCCCTGCAGACCTCCAGGAGGAGCTCGTCAGGGTCCTCGGTAAGGCCATCACGGAGCTGGACCTCACGTGGAGCGCCCCGGATGAGCCGGTGAGAAGCAAGCTGGACTCGTGGTACCTCCAGTCGAGCCGTCGTCAGACTGCATCGAGGAGAAGTACCCCGTTCTTCCTGGACGTCCATGAGCACGTGGTGAAGTCGTGGGCTGCGCCCCAATCGGCGCGCACCCACTCTAACACGCAGGCCATGTTCACGCACGTGGACGGGGCGGAAGCCCACGGGTATGTGCGCATGCCTCCCGTCGAGGAGACCGTTGCCGCGCACCTGTGCCCGTCTTCGTCTGCGCTGGGTTCGGACCGCAGCCTGCCCTCCAAGCCGTGCAGGTTCACAGCCCACCAGGCAGACAAGGCCTATGCATCTGCGGGGGAGGCAGCTTCAGCTCTTCACGCCATGGCAATCCTGCAGGTGTTCCAGGCAAAGCTGCTCCAATCCTTGGACGACGGCGCAGTGGACCCTGACGTCATCAGGGATCTGCGCGCGGCAACGGACCTCGCACTGATGGCCACCAAGCGCTCTGCACAGGCTATCGGCCGCTCCATGGGATTTATGGTCGTCCTCAACAGGCACCTATGGCTAACCCTAGCTGACCTGAAGGACTCAGACCGCAAGACGCTCCTGAACGCTCCAGTCACTCCCTCTGGCCTCTTTGGTGACGCCGTGGAGTCAGTCACGGAGCGTTTTTCCGAGACGCAGAAGCGCGCCAAAGCGATGAGCCACGTGATGCCCCGTCGCTCACTCCAGTCTCCTACGAGGTCCCGCTCTTCTTCGGCTCCTTGCCAGGCTCAAGGACAGCCTAGACAGCCCGCCGTGGCGCCCCGCAGCCGCCCCGAACCGGACGCTCGTTTCGGCCGGAACAAGCAGTGGACGGGGCCTGGAAGGAAACGCCAGGGTCAGAAGAGGAGCCCGCGCCGCGAGAGAACCAGCGCGCTGTCCTCGGCTTAGTTTTTGACACGATTTAGTGTAAGATTTTTGCACATCTTTTGGAAAATGCAGTTTTTAAAGTAACAAATTATCACTTTAACCATTAGATGGCTATTTGCTATTTGACTAACTGAAAGACATATTTTCACAACTTTTTCCAGTTGTATTCATATACATATTATGAATTAATAATAATATGTAGATATGATTTGTGAAAAGTATGCCTTTTAGAGCTCTGCAGCCATCTACTGGTTAAAGTGATATATTTTTTTACATTTAAAACGGAATTTTCCGAAATATGGGCAAAAATCTTACACTAAACCATGTCAAATTATCCATGTTATCTTAATGAATGAAATTTAGAAATGTGGGTCTTTTATAAGGTGAATTTGACATTAAAAAAATGTCGAATGTATTTTTTATATCTTAAAATATTTTTCTATATATTAAAAAAATTTTTTTTACATTTATTTATATACATTTTGTGGAGTAAAAATGTCCAAATGTGAAGTAAAAACATTAATAAACTGAGTAAAATGACATTGTGAAAACAAAAACAAAAAACAATTTTTTTGTTACAATATTAGCCTACATTTTGTTGCCTGGGGCTCTAAGACTCCAAACAGCCCGACTGTAAACCACAAACGAAACACGCACAAGGGTTAAAGTGGTGGAACAAAGTTCGGAACAAAGTGCAGCCATATCAGGGCATTGTGTATCAAAAAGTTAAATGAAAATAAATAAATAAGTACAAATAAATAGAATGAAGAAACAAATATATCTATATAACAAACAAAAAAACAAATAACAAAATGGCAAATAACAAAAATAACAGTGCATACAGATGTCATTTAAAGGGTTAAGTTATGTTTATGCACTAAACAAGACCAATAACCTTGATTTATTAACCTATTAACACAGTATAATCCATTTTCCCATGATATATGTACTTACAAGGCATTTGCCCACCGGCAACTATAGTTGCCGCTTGGACTTTTGACTAAGTATACAAAAAACTATAGATCTCTTGTAAGATTTGTTTTGTTTGGATGATTCTAGAGACCTTCATGATTATGTAGATATATATATGTCAACAAAAAAAATCGTATTATTAACATGAAAATGACCTTTCTTTGGGAGGGTTTGCCTTTGCCATGCTTCCTGGAAGTAGGGATAGGAAGTTGACAGCCTCATGTGACAGGAAGGAAGTGAATACCTTTTTTTTCTTCTTGAAATCCTTTACTTGGTTGTTTGCTTGCATGTCATTGAGACATTAAACATGGATAACATCTAGAAAAATACTTACAAAAGGAAAATGACAACTATACATCTATAGTTGCCGGTGGGCTTAAATGGGTTAAGTAACTGAAAAAAGCACAAATGTCAGAACATTTCAAGGACCCCCAAAACACCTTAGACCCCAGAGGGTTAAGGCTATTTTCCCATTCATCAAGGTATTTTTGATATCCTCCTTATTTCTACGCCCCATGACGGTTTGCGCTAATTATGGGTGTAACTTCCATTAAGCTGTAAAACAATCAGTGAAAGGCTTGCTCTATGAACGCAATACGTTAAAAAAAGTATCACAATGAGATGACATTAATCTACTCACCCTTCAACTATCGAGCATTAAAAGGAAATTAAAAGTGTAAAAGCATCAACAAGGTACATTCAACAGACCAAATAACCCCAAAAGCGCAAGTCTTTGATTAAATATAACTGTAGTAATATAGTATTAACTTATGTAGCCTTAATCAAAAATGTTCATTAACTTCAGCATTACGTGATACTATTTCAAAGTGATTTCCGTCATTTTGACAGATTATAAATTGCATTTACCTGTGAAAACAAACCTGGAAAGAGACGTGATGATTTGAGAAGAATAACGAGAGATTCTTTGTGCATTCCAGTAAATAATTAATGGAATATATCGTAAATTAAATTCGGGAGAACAGACCTTAAATGTGCAGTACATGTTGTCCTTTTTCATATTTTTACAGCGGATTCCAAAGGGAAACAATAAAATAATCATGAGGAAAAGAAAGCAGCGACTGAAAAGAGCTCTTGCCATAAATATTCTTGTTATAACATGTCACGTTAAAATACCAAGTATAACGTTATTCTCATGATGCCTGAAAATAAATCATGAAGGAAAATTGACAGCTCATCCAGTCAAACTGACGGATCAGCTTTATTTGTAGGGCAACCTTATGATTTTAAATTATTAGTTTCAGCCTTTTTGAATGGAAGTTCCCCAAACCGGAAGTGCCACCCATAATTCAAAACGCAGTAAGGTCGTCAGGAATAAGGTGGATATGATCTGTTGTCAAGTAAGCTTCAATCATAATGCTTCCCCCATTGCAAGCCGGTGTGCTCTTTAAACTGTCCGGGTGCTGCATTGCTCCTCGCAGTTGACTGCAGCCTTCTTTGATCTGACAACATATTGTATTAAAAACATTTAGGAAAAACATTTTTGAAATTTTTGAATTAATTAGGATCGATAGAAGATATAATTGTGATTAATTTGTAAATCAATCCCCCCACCCCCAATAACCACAGTTCTATAACTCCAGTCCTAAGAAATACAAAAGCACGTTTAGGTTGGCAAACTACTGGTGACAAATTAGCCTGGCTCAGGGAAAAGATAAAGCTTTTTTTTTTAACAGCCATAGAATAATATATGGGTTGAGAATATACCTAGGTCTTTATTTTGTACCATACCACCTGTTGTTTTGGTTCAAAATATAAAGTGGCAAAACATTGCTGATCCATTAAACAATGCCATTAAGTAACAAATGAAGAAAACCCCTGATATTTATAATTATCCAGACACCTCATCAGACATTTTAAAGGAGCACCAGTGTGTGCCTAAGAGCGTATATGGCAGAGAGGTGCCTAGGTGTGGTGAATTGGTGCCAGGACAGTTCCCCTCACTCCCCTTGTGCTAAGACTCTCCAGTCATGGATCACAGCCCTGGAGAAGAAGGTAAAAGCCCCCTTTGAGTCTGGCTCAGTGCTAAACTCTCCCTTAGCTAAAACTGTTCCTCTGGGGAATCAATGGGCCCATTATTTGCTGTGCTTCAGTTTGCCTCGATGCTCCCAATCTCCATGTGAAACAGTAGACAGTAATGGAGAAACATAAAACATAATACTTGTGTGACCAGCTTGTCATTGGCTCGCTGGTGACTGTGTTTAGAATTTGCTGAAGATAGAAGATTGGTCAGATGGAGGGAGGGTGGGGAAATGACGGACATGGACATTGCCAGCAAGTCACAGATATTGATTTGTTGTGACACTGAGGTACAGTACTGTAACCATGTTGACAATGAATAAGTTAGCCATGGCCTGAGATCAGGAGTGGAATCAGTCATGCAGAGTTAGTAAACTCATTGGTTTAGATGGCACCTTAAAAGTAATACTATCATTGAGTGCAATAAACTATAGACTAGTATTATTTTGTCTTAAAGGTCCCATGGCATGAATTTCACTTTATGAGATTTTTTAACATGAATATGAGTTCCTCTAGCCTGCCTATGGTCCCCCAGTGGCTAGAAATGTTGATAAGTGTAAACCAGTCCTGCTCCGCTTTTGATCAAATGAAAGCTTAGAAGGGCGAACCTGGAATCTTCCCTATATGCCGTCATTTCTCTGCTTTCTCTGCTTTGCCCACAAAGAGAATTTGGCCCGCCCATGAGAAAACACTTACTGTATTTACCTCATGTTTGCATTGGTGAAAGCATTAGTGAGAGTGCAGAAACTGCGTTGCAATAAGATCTTCATTCACGCGATCATTAGACTGTCATCTGCTCAATGCTCATCACTGCAACCTTTTATGTGAAGGGAATAGATCTAAATACTTTAAAAACTTCTCACGATTCGTTAATCGCGATAGCTAGTAAAAATGTATAATAGCTGTCATAGTAAAAGTTTTCGAGAGAGTTAGCCAAGTCATATTCCTAATTTTTCAGGTCAACTATGTGTCAACTTTATAGCATCTGTAAAACTGCATTCTTCCATCTTAAAAAAAATTACGACATATGCTTTCAATGAAAAATGCGGAACAGTTTGTTCGTGTGTTCATGACCTCAAGGCTAGATTATTGTAATGCTCTACAGGGTGGTTGCTCTTACTCGCTTAACACTAGAAGTGCCAGAATTGCATAACTACTAGAACTGCCACAAGCAATATTTTTGACCACTAGATTCCAAACTCTATATCTTTAATGATAAATATCCAATTGAGAGATTAATGCATTTATTGTATTAGGATATATTTTAAAAACAAAACAACACCAAACTGATTTAAACAAGTTTAATTCTACATTTATAAATAATATTATCATTATTGTATTAATGTATGACTCACTGAAATTATTATCACCAAAGGCCAGAAGACAGTATCATTGGTATCAGGTCATTTTTAAATGTGTGCATTCTGACTATCCTTCTTACCTGAAGGAATACTTAATTCCCTATAGACCCAGCTATAGATTAAGACACACTGAATATCTCTCCTTTACTGTGCCAAATATCTTCAAGGAGAGTGGTAGACGTGCATTTAAATTTAAAGCCCCTTCAGAATGGAATAGTCTGCCAGGGTCTCTAAGATCTATTATTTCCTTGTGTTCTTTCAAAACATCTCTTTTTGTTTACTTGCAAGCAAACTGTTGCTGTAAATGTTTTCCTCATGTTTGACGGATTTTATTAATTTATTTATATATATTTTTGTCTTCTACACCTAAATAAATGGGACTTCTTTTTTTTCTTTTTTCCTTTCTTTATCTTTTTATGTGATTATGGGTGTAGGTGTGCAAATGCATGTAGATACATGTTTATGCGGGGCGGGTAAGGTGGGATGAGGGAGACCTTTTGCGAGTGTGAATGTATATGTGTTGTATTATTTTTTGTTTCTGTCTCGAGGACCCCCTTGAAAACGAGATGTTTCATCTCAAGGGGTTATCCTCAACAATAAATTTCAATTATTAGTAGCCTACTGTAATTATCGCATATTCACAACAGATAGGCTATATTTCCAAATCCATTCAACACAGTGTTGGGTATAGTTACTTTGGAAAGTAGTTAATTAGGTTACAACGTTACCATCAATTAAAAGTAATCAGTTACGTTACAGCGTTATCTATTCATAAAAGTAACGCGTTAGAGTACTCATGCGTTACCAAAAATTAAAAGCCGTTTGCAGCGCCTCACACATGCTGCAGCTTAATTGACAGACACGGCCCCCTTTAAATGCACCTAGAAGTCGTGACTCCTGGCAATGAATAACGTCAGTCATCCGACTAAATTAACACTGCAGGATAACAATAAAAGGAAAGACAGTCATCAATAGGCTATTCCACATAACGTTTTATTTATTTATTATCACAGAACATATTAATCAAAATTCACACCTTCCCAGCCCGGGTAGTAGAGATGCGCGGATGGGCTATTATTTCAATAAAAAAATCTATAATTATAATGCCAATATTATTTCAGTATAGAAATGCAGACATCTCAAGTCTACCGGAAGGTCCGGGAGTCTCCCGCATATTGATAGCGGCTCACTGATGCCCGCGAATTAGTTAAAATCTCCCGGAATCTAGAGCGAGCGCGCCCGCGAGACAGAGTCTGTGCTCCAAACCGCGTAGCGCGTGCACAGCAGAGAGGGAGAGAGAGCAAGAGATGTAAACGAGACTCCCGAGGCTGAAAAGCCTCTCCACGGGTGCGCTGGAGGGTGGTGGGGTATTGAAGCGCAGAAACACTGTCTTGATCCTGGGGAAATTTTTTTATTCGGGATTTTCCTTTCCTTAAAATAACGGATTACTTTTTAAAAAAAATAACGAAGTTACTGATTACTTAACGCACAAAACTAACGCGTTAAGTTACACATTTCACGAAAAAGGTAATTAGAGTACTCTAACGCGTTACTGTATAACGCATTACCCACAACACTGATTCAACATAACTCAGAACAAGAAAATACCAACTAAAAGTATCTTATTTAATTATAAAACATTTTATTGTAATAACAGAGAACATAGTCTAATAACTTATATAATAGAGTATAGAGTGTATATATAATAGAGAATATCTACGTAAATAGATAACGTAGTCAGGTTGTTGCGAGGCAGAAGGCTGAGACAGATCCATATTTATTGAATAGAAAAGCTGGGCAAAAGGATAACAAAAATAGTCAATATCAGAGGCAGGCAAAGGTGTGTGATGAACCAGGCTGTGGGTCTTAGGCTGGAGGCGAGCATACGGAGTCCAGAGACGGGCAGAGGTAGAAGGCAGGCGGCCGACAACGGAGTGCAGAAACAGGCAAGGGTTCGGGGCAGGCACCGAGTATCAGAGTCCAGGGTATAGGCTTAGGTCAGAAGTCAGGCTGCAGACAATCAAAGACAAACGTTAGGCAAGGAAAACCAGAAAACGCTCAGACTACAACATGGGGTGAAACAATACTTTGCACAGGACGCCGAGTAAACAATGCAGATATAGCATAGGGAAACAGAGAACATTCAGAACAGTTGAGGCACAATCAGAACGCTAATGGTCCATACTAGGCAGAAGTATGCGGAGCCCTTAGAATTCTGGAGAGGGCGCTCGAGATTGAGTACGGGGAGGACCGCATAGACTGGATGCCGTAACCCCTGCATTAAACAAAATACTCAAAAATACACAAGAATTGACAAAAAAATTTATCAAAATGTTGAAATGTCAATAACAGCAACGGTAAATCATCAAAACATAAAACAAATCAAAAGAACACATTAATTCTAAACACATTCATCAACACGACCATGCAGGGCTGGAGGATATCTACTTTGGGCACCCCCCGTCTGGAAGTGGGCTGCAAGGAAGGCAAAAGAAAAGCTCACTCAATACTCACACCACACCACACAAGTGAAATACAGCACTCTCGTGAACGGGAGACCCCACTACCACAGACCCAGGACACCCGCGTAAGTGGCCCTCAGCTCCTGCATGGAAATACAAAAAAGAAATGAATACAAATACAATAAACAATTTCACACCACTGACAAAATAATACAAGACAAAAATTAAATTGGGTCAAGATGGAACAGTCAGCTGGACTTCCACACCCCAAAATCCAGCCCCCCCCAATAATATTAACAAAATCAAATACACAAAAATAATAAATCACAATACTTAATCTGCAAACACAGGAGAATAACTCCTTTTAGTCACTAACACAAACAAAAAGGGGCAAAATATTAAATAAATCAAGGATACAGACAATAACAAAACTATAGTGAGACAATAAAACAAGTAACTACGCACCAATTCAATTCACCATTGCACTTTTACTTTTAGACAGACAAAACACAAACCAGGTTAACTATAAACAAAAGAAAAAAGGAAAACCATCCATCCATCCATCCATCTTCTTCCGCTTATCCAGGGCCGGGTCGCGGGGGCAGCAGTCTAAGCAGAGATGCCCAGACTTCCCTCTCCCTAGCCACTTCCTCTAGCTCTTCCGGGGGGACACCGAGGCGTTCCAAGGCCAGCCGAGAGACATAGTCTCTCCAACGTGTCCTAGGTCTTCCCCGTGGTCTCCTCCCGGTTGGCCGTGCCCGGAACACCTTCCCGGGAAGGCGTCCAGGAGGCATCCGGAACAGATGCCCGAGCCACCTCAGCTGAACCCCTCTCGATGTGGAGGAGCAGCGGCTCTACTCTGAGCTCCTCCCGAGTGACCTAGCTTCTCACCCTATCTCTAAGGGATCGCCCAGCCACCCTGCGGAGAAAGCTCATTTCGGCCGCCTGTATCCGGGATCTTGTCCTTTCGGTCATGACCCAAAGCTCATGACCATAGGTGAGAGTAGGAACGTAGATTCACCGGTAAATCGAGAGCTTTGCCTTGCGGCTCAGCTCTTTCTTCACCACGACAGACCGGTACATCGACCGCATTACTGCAGAAGCTGCACCGATCCGTCTGTCAATCTCCCATTCCATCCTTCCCTCACTCGTGAACAAAACCCTAAGATACTTAAACTCCTCCACTTGAGGCAGGAACACTCCACCAACCTGAAGAAGGCAAGCCACCTTTTTCCGACTGAGGACCATGGCCTCGGATTTGGAGGTGCTGATTCTCATCCCAGCCGCTTCACACTCGGCTGCAAACCGTCCCAGTGCATGCTGAAGGTCCTGGTCTGAAGGGGCCAACACGACAACATCATCCGCAAAGAGCAGAGACGAAATCGTGTTGTTCCCAAACCCGACACCCTCCGGCCCCTGGCTGCGCCTAGAAATTCTGTCCATAAAAATTATGAACAGAACCGGTGACAAAGGGCAGCCCTGCCGGAGTCCAACATGCACCGGGAAGAAGTCTGACTTACTGCCGGCAATGCGAACCAAGCTCCTGCTTCGGTCGTACAGGGACCGGACAGCCCTTAGCAAAGGACCCCGGACCCCATACTCCTGGAGCACCCTCCACAGGCCGCCACGAGGGACACAGTCGAATGCCTTCTCCAAATCCACAAAGCACATGTGGATTGGTTGGGCAAACTCCCATGAACCCACCAGCACCCTGTAGAGGGTATAGAGCTGGTCCAGTGTTCCACGGCCCGGACGAAAACCGCACTGTTCCTCCTGAATCCGAGGTTCTACTATTGGCCGTAAAAAAAGGAAAACAAAATCATAAAATCTGAGCGAGACAACAGCTCGTGCTACTGCCAAATATTGCAGCATGTCATGCCTAACCTATCCAACACAAAGATATAAAAAGTCAGAATATGGTCAAATCAATCCTAGTGGAAGAAATGCTCAATACATACCAAGGATGATGATCTGGTTTACACGGGTGAAATGCAGCTGGTGCACAGACGCCACTAAACGGCCAACGCCACAGAATGCTGCAATGATACATACTATAAGCGCACGCACAACAATCCTGAACCCACGTGAACGCCACTCACCTGGATAAACAACCAGCCAACCTCAATCTATCCACTCCTGTATCAAGTGGTCCAACTCATTTGTATGCTACCTCCCAGTCTATACCAGCACCAACAGAGAATATTTAATAGTCAGATAATAAGAAAGCAGATAAAACGCAAACACTTACACATACCTTTTCCCCTGCAGCACGTCGAGCCAGAATGACGACCAGAATAGGGCGGGTGTTACAACCGATCGCGTCACACAACCAGCGCAGCCCATTTAAATATACGCTTCTAAGTTGACATAACCAATGGGTGACATCTACGTCACCCACACACTACATTTGGAACAGTCTTCCTAACATTGTACGGGAAGCAGACACACTCTGTCAGTTTAAATCTTGACTAAAAACTCTGTCGGTTAAGCCAGACAGACTGGCTTAACCGACCGTCTGCTAGCGGCCTCACGTCACCAAGGTCAGATAAATCCCATCACATAGAGACTCTTTCACCTAGATATCATCATATAGAGACTGTGTCTGTTCCCCGAACTTGGAAATCCAAAAAACGTTCAAACCCATCTAAGGTTAAAAATGTAATTGATGTTCAACAAATAAAAAACAGATATAATACGGATGAGCAAATGATAAAGCTTGGGTTGCTGAATATTCGATCTCTTACTTCAAAAGCGCTAATAGTTAATGATATGATTACAGATTATGACCTGGCTAAAACCAAACGATTACATTGCTTTAAATGAGTCAACCCCACAAGATTACGGTTATAAACATGAACCTCGTCTGAAACGCAAAGGAGGAGGTGTTGCTGTAATTTATAGTAATATTTTCAAAACCACTAAGAAATCTAGTTGTAAATATAATTCTTTTGAAGTGTTGGTGCTTAATGTAAAAATATCTAGTGTAAACGATAAATCACGTTTGAAAATTCTGCTGGCTACTGTATACAGGCCACCAGGGCACCATACAGACTTTATCAAAGAATTTGCGGACTTTCTATCAGAATTAGTATTGGCTGCAGATAAAGTACTAATTGTTGGTGACTTTAATAAACACATAGATAATGAAAAAGATGCATTGGGATTGGCACGCTCAGAAAAAGTGCATCATGTCAGAACAGAACGCCAATGAAATGTTTACCCAGCAAAGCTTTAAAGCACGAGCAAATAATACACTTTTGTGATTGCGAATCACAAGCAGTGTCCTGTGAGTAACTCTACCGCTGCATGTGATATGTAGCCTACGTCGAGTTTACAGGGACTGAGGCGCCATAACTCCATGTCATGCAGTGTACGATACTACCATATTTCTTCAAAAGCAGATCGTGGAGATATTAAATCATCCACGATTAAAAATTGTGATATCGCATAAGCACAAGTATTAAACGACTGTTAGGCTATCATGTCTGAAAACAAACACAAATAATGCGTGCTACATTGGGGCTGTTTACACCTGGCCACTTCATGCGTTTTCTCAGATCGGATAGCTATCTGATTTATCAAAACGATTCCATTTACACCTGGTGTGGTCGCATAAATGTTTAAATCCTATCTTCAATTCTTCAAATAGTTTGCTCGTTGGCTCATCTGCAGTGATGCGTGTTGCAGTAGCGTCGTCATGTCTGGCTATAGGCTAACATGACATATAGCCTATAACGCGCTCTCACGTTTATTTTTATTTTATTGCATTTTTTGGGAGGAGTACAATTTACATATGTGGTTTCAACAACCAGATGCATTTACACTTGTCCAGTTTTGTCTGGAATGTGGCCCAGACCTTCCCTGAAGTGGTTTGAGCAATCGGATTCAAATCCGTCTTGAATGCGTTTCGGAGGGCATTTATACCTGGCCTTTTCACGATCGGATAGCTATCCCATCACAGAACCAAGCCCGTAGGCAGGGGGGGTTCGGGTGGTTCGGACCTCACTGCCTAAGGTCCAAAATGTAAGTCGTTTTTTTTTTCATGTGATTATTGTCATCATAGTTTTAATCAATGCTTGTGACAAATATTCTGGGTTGCTGTTTCAAATTAATATGATATACGCGCGGCACACACACACATGTCCCGATAGCTTCGCACCGTCAGAAACAGAGGACAGGGTGTGTGTGTTCATCTGAGCCTCATTGGTCCGTCACTGCCTGAATAATTGAGATGACCAATCAAATCAAAGTAGGCGGGCTTTATGTTCACAGAAGCGGCTGAGCGCGAATTTTAGCAGCAGCGCGAGGCGCACCTCGACCATAGACAGTAGTTTATGCTCAAGTGCGAGATAAGATGTAAGTAGCTAAACTAAAAATGTCATATTTGACAGCTGTTTTAGGTCATACATGTTAGAAATAATCAGGCAAACTAATAAACTTTGTCTAATTTCACAATTTTTAACGGAAAATAGGCCTATGTAACGTTACTGTCATTGTGAGGGGACAAAAAACATTATCGAGAAGCCGTTTTCATCATATAAGGCACAGGTTAATATGAATGTGTAGCATATTGAGAATTAATATTATAATATAATTTGTAGTCTTCAGTAAATTAAGGTGACTCAAAGTGCTCCAGATTAATGAATTTATCTTTAAAATGTACAAAATTTTCTTCCAGGGGTGCATGCCCCCGGACCCCCCTAGAGGTAATGAGCTACACTTACAATATAATTGTACGCTATTTGATGTTCTATGAAAAATACAAAAGTAATTATCTTATAATTAAAAAACGTAGCCTACATGATCAGGATTTTTTAATCTCCTTTTTTCTTTTTTTTACAAATTAGTGCATAAAAGGTCACCAAAATGAAGTATTTAAACCATCATAATTAAATACAAAAGATGGAGAAAAACTGCAAAAAGGTCCACTTTTTGGAAAAAAAGAACCCCCCCTTTCAATAGGCTGCCTACAGACCGTGGTGTAAACAGCCCCTATTCATCAAGACAGAGGCGAACCAACACCGAGTGGGGGCCCCAGGCAAAATTAACCAAAGAGGACCTTTTTTTATTTTATATGTTTTATAATACGATTTTTTTGTTAATATATCTTCATTATATATATTATTATACAAAATTCAAAAAGTAGTAAACACAGAACATCTAACAGAACATTTTAACAACCTTATGTGCTTATTTTTTTAATTAACGAAATGTCAATATTTATAACACAATACAACAATCTTCAAGATACAGTAAATCTTCAAATGTGAAGATGTAAAAACAGATTGTCACCTTAAAAACAGTCATTTGCGTGGTGGACCAAGTCATGTTAAATAGAATTATAGCTATTATTTTATTAGTTCATTAACTAATTGTTAACTCAAAAAATGTAATGTAAAGAGCTGGATACTTACTTAAATAATGTCAAATATAGTAAATGTATTGTAAAATATTTGACTAGTCGCACGTTAATTTCTGCTTAAATACGGAGGGATATAGCATTCTGCGCTCAAGCGCATGTAATCTTGCCACAAAAGCAGGCTAATGATAATAAATATGTATTTAAAAATAACGATGCATTTTAATTGTTTATTAATAAACTCTTTTTTTCTAAATCAGTGTCCGCTGCAAACATGTCTCCATACATCTCCGCTGTAAAGTGCGCCTTTAAGAGAAATGCATCTTTCATACGGATTACATAATCAGATGATATTTGCTTTCGATTGGATTTTTTTCGTTTAAAAGTGGACATATCAAGCCTCTATATAGATATTTTTTCATATATTTGAGGCTAGTATGCTATATAGCCTACGATATGTTTCTGCTTTTTTTTTTTTTTTTTTGACGGGCTACAGTTCACGGAGACAATGAAAGCGCGCCCTGATTGTTTTATTTTATTTTACGAAAGCAAAACGTTTTCTTGTTATTGTGAGTTTACACAAATAAAAGTATTGTGACTGATGCATTATTATTTCCTGTATGGCCAGAAATTTAAGTTGTTTCCGCTGTTGATAGGAAAATGCAAATCGCATCGGCGCCTCCATGTCATGCAGTGCGCGCTACACACTCCGCACACACACTTGGTTATGCGTCTAAGAACAGCGAACAATTATCTAGGTTAATGTTAGAGTGAGCGGCCATGCCAGACGGATAATCCTCATGTTTAACAAATCAAATCATGCAGTTTCTACCGCGTGTCAGCGCTGCGCCAGTTTGAAAAAGGCGGGTGTGCAGGAGCCTTTAATGAACGTTTGGTGTATGTCTAGGCATAGAGATATCTGAACATCTTTGCCAAGCGCAAACCAGTACAGAAGTAATCAATAAATGATCGGGGAGGGTCATGCCTTTTTTCACAATCATTTTGGAGGGTCATAAAAAAATTTATTGCTGGCGAAGGGAGGGTCAAGTCTATTTTGACTATAGATCTCAAAACTCCTCCGGTGGCCCCTTAAATAAATAACGAACAGTCCCTTAGAAGAACTTGATATTGCAACAGAAACTTTTAACTCTCTCTTTTCCAGCACTTTAGACACAGTTGCTCCGCTGCGCTTAAAGAAGATTAAAGAACATAGTCCAACGCCGTGGCACAACGAGCACACTCAGGCCCTTAAGAGAGCAGCCAGAAAAATGGAGCGCAACTGGAAGAAAACAAAACTAGAGGTGTTTCGGATTTCATGGAATGAGAGCTCGATTGCTTACAGAGAGGCTTTAAAAGCTGCTAGATCTGCTTATTTTTCAACCCTATTAGAAGAAAATAAACATAATCCTACACTGTAAAAAATGTGGCTGCGATTAGTTAAAATTTGTTGAGATAACTTAAATATCCAACTTAACCAAACTAAACTTAAGTTAACTAAACTTAATATTTTAAGTCAAGCTTGAACACATACTTTTTAAAGTTGAAACAATGTTGGATTTTAAGTTGTGCTAAATAATCGCAGCAATTTTTTTTACAGTGTAGGTATTTATTTGAAACAGTGGCTAAACTAACGAAAAAGAAAGCTTCAAGCCCAGAAGTTTCCAAGCAACACAGCAGTAATGACTTTATTCCTTCTTCACTTATAAGATCGATAATATCAGGGACAAAATTATAACTATGCAACCGTCTAATACAGTATCGCATCAGGAAGTGCGTTGTAGTCTCCCTGAGGGACAATTTGATTCATTCATTGCTATAGGAGAGGAAGAATTTTGCAAACTCGTCAAATCATCTATATCGACAATGTGCATGTTAGACCCTATACCAACTAAGCTGCTGAAAGAGATGCTTCCAGATGTCATAGATCCTCTTCTTAATATCATTAATTCATCTTTGTCTCTAGGATACGTACCAAAAACCTTTAAGCTAGCTATGATTAAACCGCTTGTTAAAAAACAGCAACTTGATCCTACAAAACGAGTCAATTACAGGCCGATCTATAATCTGCCATTTCTGTCAAAGATATTAGAAAAAGCAGTATCCTCACAACTGTGTTCCTTTCTTGAAAGAAATGATATCTGCGAGGATTTTCAGTCCGGATTTAGACCGTCATCGTGGTATATCATCCGATCGTGGTTGTATCTCTCTATTAGTATTACTTGATCTTAGTGCTGCATTTGACACCATTGACCACAACATCCTTTTAAATAGACTCGAACATTATGTTGGCATTAGTGGAATTGCACTAGCATGGTTTAAATCATACTTATCTGACCGTTATCAGTTTGTAGCAGTAAATGAAGAGATGTCTTATCAATCACAAGTTCAGTATGGCGTACCACAAGGCTCAGTACTAGGACCGCTGCTGTTCACTCTGTATATGCTACCATTAGGAGATATCATTAGGAAACATGGAATTAGCTTTCACTGTTATGCCGACGATACTCAGCTGTATATTTCCAATATTTATATTACCAATTCACAAAATTAACGGAATGCATAGCTGATATAAAAAATTTGATGACTAGTAATTTCCTACTACTAAATTCAGAAAAAACAGAGATTCTAATTATTGGACAAAAAACTTCCACACGTAATAACCTAGAGTACTGTCTAACACTTGATGGCTGCTCTGTTAAGTCTTCGTCGTCGGTTAGGAACCTGGGTGTGCTCTTTGATACCAATCTTTCTTTTGAAAGTCATGTGTCTAGTATCTGTAAAACCGCTTTCTTCCATCTTAAAAATATATCTAAATTACGTCATATGCTCTCAATGAATAATGCAGAACAATTAGTTGCGTTTATGACCTCAAGGCTAGATTATTGTAATGCTCTACTGGGTGGTTGCCCTGCACGCTTAACAAACAAACTACAGCTAGTTCAAAATGCAGCAGCTCGAGTTCTTACCAGAACCAGGAAGTATGACCATATTAGCCTCGTTCTGTCAACACTGCATTGGCTGCCTATTAAACATTGTATACATTTTAAATATTGCTGATTACTTACAAAGCACTAAATGGTTTAGCTCCGGAGTACTTGAGCGAGCTCTTAACGCATTATAGTCCTTCACGTCTATTGCGATCTCAAAATTCCAGCCAGTTAATAATACCTAGAATATCAAAATCGACTGCTGGCGGTAGATCCTTTTCCTATTTAGCACCAAAACTTTGGAACAGTCTTCCTACCATTGTCCGGGAAGCAGACACACTCTGTCAGTTCAAAGCTAGATTAAAGACACATCTCTTTGACCTAGCATTCACATAATGCATTATAGACTTCTATAACTCAATGTTAGGCTGCATAGATTAGGTCAGCCAGAACTGGGAACATTTCCCTTAAATCCTGATGTACTCGTTACATCCTGGTATCTACGCTAATTTTAGTGTCTTTGTTTATCCAGAGGTTTTCCCGCAGTCTGTCGGATCCAGGCCGTATCCAGATCTGACGAAGGACCTTCGCCTGGACCCGATGACAGCGCAGTGCTGAAGTGCCAACTAGCCTCTCCCTATGGAGGATCCCTTTACCACTCTACAGATAAAACGTTGTGGGGAAATTTGGCTCGCGTATCACCCGAAGTGATAAAATAAAATTCTGTATCAAAATTTAAGACAAGTAATTTGTTTAGGCACGGTTTGCGGGGAATTACAAACCTGCGCATATATATTCAAACGCATATTGTCACGGGGTGACAAATAATCCCCGGAACTATTCCCACCAGAGAAGTGTTCCCGCCGGGGCACTTTTAGTGTAACACTGTCCCCGGGCTTGTGTGTGTGTCTGTCGTCATGACAACTAAACGGCAGATTGGCAACAGGTGTGGGGACTTCACTCTGAGTGTCTGATTGAGGTGGCGCCAGTGTTTGGAGAGGATAAAACACAAGGGGAAGAGAAGGCTGTGTGTTCTCTCTCTGTGTTGTGTTGTTGTTTCTTTGTCTTCCCCCGTCGATCTGGTGTGGTTCACTCCCGTTGGGAAATGTTTGTAGAGTGTTGCAGCTGAAGGATCATCGTGAAAGAAGAGGAGTGTTGCTTGTGGGATCCGAGGGCAGTTTTTGAAGAGTGGAATTCGTCGCCTGGACTGGAAAAGAGTGAGATGAGTGATTGACAAATTGAATCTCATAAACGCATGTTTTCTACACTAAATTGGATACTGGTTTGGAGTGCTCGGATCACGTTGTACACCTCGCACTGAGTGAAATATACTGATTCCTTGTCGATCTCTTGCCTCGTGAAGCCTGCTTGTAGTGGTGAGGAAATTATTCAGAACATCTGTCCCAACTCTGACGATCATCGGCTCTTCAGATCGAGACCTCTGGGTGAGTGTTGGCCTTATTTTGCACTTGAAGAGTGGATTTGTAGTGCTGGAATTGATGTTTCCCATCACGTTGCATGTTTGGAGTTGGACTGTCGTGTGTGTGTGGAAGATTTATCTTTTATCGCCGTGCACTCCCCATGTGTCATGCTGGTCTACCGTTCATCATAAGAGCCTAGTAAGATCGATTGTAGTCACCTGTTGGATGTCAGAAGGAAAAACCCCTGTGTGCACACTACACGTGAGAACTGTTTACCTCTGCTTGAAGTTTTTTATGCTGTCTGTCCCAGTGAAAGCCCCGCTCAGCTTTTGACTCTGTCTCCTGTCACCTATGTGAGAGCTGTTCACCTCTATTTGAAGTGTTGATTCCGTCTGTTCCAGTGCACTCTAAAAAATGCTGGGTTGTTTCAACCCAATTTTGGGTAAAATATGGACAAACCCAGCCGTTGGGTTAAATTTTTACACTACATTTTTAACCCAATGTTTGGGTTTGTCCATATTTTACCCAAAATTGGGTTGAAACAACCCAGCATTTTTTAGAGTGTGAAAGCCCGCTCAGCTTGTGACTCTGTCCCTGCAACACACTGGAAGCCCCGCTCAGTTTGCGACTTTAGTCTGTTGCAGCCCTGAAACCCACCTGTATGGTACGAAGTATCTGTCCCCTGCAACCCATGTGAGAGCTGTTCACCTCTATTTGAAGTGTTGATTCCGTCTGTTCCAGTGAAAGCCCGCTCAGCTTGTGACTCTGTTCCTGCAACACACGTGAGAACGGTTTACCTCTGCTTGAAGTTTTGTGCTGTCTGCCCCAGTGGAAGTCCCGCTCAGCTTGTGACCCTGTCCCCTGCCACCCATGTGAGAGCTGTTCACCTATTTTGAAGTGTTGATTCTGTCTGTGCCAGCGAAAGCCCCGCTCAGCTTGCGACTTGAGTCTGCTGCAGCCCTGAAACCCACCTGTATGGTGCGAAGTGCCCGCCCTTTACAACCCACGTGAGAACTGTACATCTCTGCTGGAGGTCCTGATCCGGCCTGTTCAAAGAGAGTTCTGCTCCGCCGACGACCCTGAGGTTGCTGTGGCCCGGAGGCCCCTTGTGTGGTGTTCGTCACTTACCACTGTGAGTCCGGTACTAGTGTCAGGAGGAAGTGAGCCCTGATCCACCTACTCACCTGTAATAACCACCTGTTTGTCACTTACCACTGGGAGTTGGCACCAGCGCCAGAAGGAAGTGAGCCTGACCATCTACTCACCTGTGATACCCACCGGTTCAGTACTTACCTCTGTGAGTTTGGCACCAGCTCCAGAGGGAAGTGAGCCCTGACCCATCTACTCACCTGTGATCCCCACCTGTTCAGTACTTACCACTGTGAGTTTGGCACCAGCGCCAGAAGGAAGTGAGCCTGACCCACCCACTCGCCTGTGATACCCACCGGTCCATCACTTACCACGGTGTCGCCTTGGATTCCTGGGAAGAGGAAGGAAGAGGATTTTAGATTAGGATTTTCAAATTACTTTTATATATTAAATAAAGCTTGTCATTCTTTTTATTCCTGTCTCCTGCCTCCTCCTTTGACACGCTCCTCAGGGTGATCCTGGTCCAGGGGTGGGTGCAGTCTGGCTTGGCCCACCTCGACCTGTGACAATATAACTATAGAATGAATTCTTGATGCGCACGTGAGTGCCATCATCATTCATCACAGGTTCACGTTTAAAGTCTGTTTAGAGAAAACGGTGTCGTCTTAGCAGCCCCTAATTTAATAACAAATGATCACTTCGACGGAAGTGAATCAATCAAAACTAACTTTAGCTGGAAAATAACATTGTTCAAGAACCGCTAAAACAATCTGTTGATGGGAGATGTAGATGTAGTAACTTTAAAACAACCATGTTTCCAATAGCAACAAACAGCTTTTAGAGCAGTGGGTTTTTTTTTGGTCGCGCCCCCTTTAAAGTCCCGTGAACCGGAAGTTGCAAACTACTTTTCTCCAGTGTTGTGATGTATTTCCAAGTGAAATGGAATATTGAACAGAGGGCAGGGTTTTACTTTAGCGCTCCACCTATGGAAGTAAAATAATGCCAAATGTTTCTGAAATAAAAAAGCCTGTTGAATAACCATGCTTGCATTTTAATGCACTGTATTTTTAGGGCTTGCATTTGTATGGGCTGAAATTCAACATGGTTGTATATTTAAGCTGTGAATATTTCAGTTAAAAACATTTCAAACACATTTTCATTAATAAAATTCAATAATCCATATTCACCTTTCATATTTCACTTCCAAAATATTCAAACTGTTTAAAAATACAACCATAATATTAAACAGGCAATTTTCGGTCCATTTTATTTCGCTTTACAAATTCGCTTCCACAAATTCAGTTCAAATTCGACAGTAAATTCAACCTTGACATCCAGGAACTGCAGGAAAAGCAGTAGATTACCGAGCATAATCTCCATCTGCTGTTAATCCACCTCACCAGCAGGGGGTGCAAGCGCCTGTTGTTGACGAAGTGACGTCTCTAAAGTTACATACGACACAGGTTTCTAACGTCAATAGCAAACTTTATTTGAATAAATATAAAAAATGTAAAAGGTGTGCATCATGCCTGACACCTACATGAACACTTTACAGTTGGCTTTATGACTGCAAGTCATTCTCTTCCAATGCTATTGAAGTTAGAAACGTGTATATCAATGTCGTATGTAACTTTAGAGATGGTCCTAAATGCGCGACTGTCCATGTCAAGCCAACCTTATAACCAGTAGATCACTGGGAAACGCTTAGCGTGAACTTTGCGTGTTAAGTTCATATTCATATTCTGCTTGCCTGTAGCCATATAGTACAGCCTTCTCAATAAAGTGTGAGTTTGGTCTTTTATATCACTGTATTAGTACATTAAGCTAAGCATTTTATATGTCCAGCAATCCTGAATTATTGAGGGAAACTCCCCAGTACTGCAGCACATCGCCGCGGTATAAAGTTAAGGCAACTAAACAACCAAGAGACATATATGTGACCGGTCACAGAAAGTAGGGACACAAGTCGGTTCTGGGGCATTTGAGTTATTCACAGATTCTGAAAGTGTAGTCTCTAAGCTTTCCAACGATGTGTAACACATGGAAATCTGATAATATTTGGAGAAGTTGTGGCCATTTGAAGGTAGGCACTCAAAAAAATTAAAAGTGGAAAAATCTGCCTCTAAAGATTGAGCAGTTCTCACCTCTCTCTGCTGCTGGGAGTGACAATAGGGCTCATTTAAATCTCATTTAGATAAGCCATACCCCTTGTAAAGCTCCCCCTGTAAAGCTGTAAAGCACATGGGGGAGCAAAAAGGATCATCAAAGAAGAAAAAAAAAGTTTGCAAACAGGTAATATATAAATAAATGTCTCTTAGCATCTACCGATAAAACTGTATAGGCAACTCTTTTGATATCAGATAGAGCCGACTAGAGCGCTGCATAATAAGTAGCCACGCTGTAGGGCTGGGCGATTTGGACCAAAAGTCATATCCCGGTATATTTTGGCTGAATATCGATATGATATACCAATATTTTTTCCACAAAGTGAGAGCAAATGTTCAGTGAAAGTCAAAGCCAAATATGGACTTCACTGTATAAATTATACATTGATTCTTATTAAAGTTACTATTAAAGTTCTCAGTCAAGAGCAGTGTGTGATGTCCTCTGTGTTTTGTTGTTTTATTAACATTAAATGGATAGTTCTCCCAAAATGTTTAATTGTCATCATTTACTCTCTCAAGTTGTTTTAAACCTGAATAAGTTTCTTTCTTCTGTTGAAGTTATTTGGAAGAATGTGGGTAACCAAACAGTTGATGTTCCCCAGTGACTTCTATATGCATTTCCTATGGTAGTCAATGGGGACCAGCAACTGTCTGGTTACCCACATTCTTCGAAATATCATCTTTTGTGTTAAGCACAAGAAATAAATAAATACAGGTTTGGAACAACATTAGAGTGAGTAAAGAATGACAAAAATGTTTATTTTTGGGTGAACAATCCCTTTAAGGACAAGCGGCTGCATGTTTACTATTAGGGCTACTGTCTCTTTAAGACCTGAAAGCAAAGCGTCTAATATGTACGCATAATATGACACGCAGATTTCTCTCAATTTTCTCGGTTTGCTTTCAGTTTAGACATAACCAACTTTCTTTATGTTATACCTTGAGTGTATTTGACAGTATTAGCTCAAAAAGACTCGAAAGATAACTTAGTCCAGTATCCAGGCGCTGTTTGACAGGCTTTTAGTTTTAGTGCATGCGCGCGTCGGCTGTTTGCGCTCAGAAAAGCGTATTAAAACAGCGCTTCAGCAGCGAATGACATGTTTAACCGGCAAGGCTTTAAAGCACATGCAAATAATGAACTTTTGAGAACTGCAGTGTCCTGTTCCTCTGCGTAAACATTTAATGTGAGTATTTGTCGCGTTGTACACTGGGCTGTTGAGACGCAGACTGCTTCAAAAGCACGCAGCAGCTTGCTTGCAGCAAGGATCACAGCGCAACTTTGAACTATATCGATGCGATATGATCTAATTCCATATCCCATTTAAAAAATATATCAATACATTTTTTATATCGCCCAGTCCTACCACGCTGTTCCCTTGGAGGGCGGGGGCAATAACAAAAGAAACAAAAGCCGGCTTATCCAGTATGGAAATACACACAGACAATGACACGCCCCTACTGTGAGCTATAATCTCACAAAACAAGCTGATTTCAACCTAAAAATGTACGATTTTAAATATACCAATATTGATATCTAAAACATGGAGAGGCTTCTTCGTGATCTCAACTAACAGATTCTGCAAAAAAGCGAAAATCACCAGTTTTGAAAAAAAAACCGCTTCTTTCTCATTTTGCTCGTAAGTTGTGCTGCCGACTTGTGTCCCTACTTTCCGTGGCGGGTCACATATGTCTACCTCAAATGTAACATTTGTTCTGTACATCAGCATCGGGGGAATAACATTATAATCTCGTTCACGGTAGAGAAAGATGCATGTTGGCTGCACAGGGACCATGATGACACTGAATTAAACAGCCATCATAATAATCACAAATACATTTATATTTCTATAAATCAGTTTTTATGAATGAATGGCTTGCTCTAACTGTGGCTCTGGTCTTCGTCAACAACATGCGCTTGCACCCCCTGCTGGTGAGGTTGATTAACAGAAGATGGAGATTATGCTCGGTAATCAACTGCTTTTCCTGCAGTTCCTGGATGTCAATGTTGAATTTACTGTCGAATTTGAACCATTGAATTTGTGGAAGCGAATTTGTAAAGCAAAATAAAATCGACCGAAAATTGCCTGTTGAATATTATAGGTTGTATTTTTAAACAGTTTGAATAATTTGGAAGTGAAATATGAAAGGTGAATATGGATTATTGCATTTTATTAATAAAAATGTGTTTGAAATGTTTTTAACAGAAATATTCACAGCTTAAATATACAACCATGTTGAATTTCACCCCATAAAAATGCAAGCCCTAAAAATACAATGCATTAAAATGCAAGCATGGTTAATGCAATGCATATTTTTTTCAAGTAGCGCAATTTAACAGGCTTTTTATTTCAAAAACATTTGGCATTATTTACCTCCATATCATCCTCTCCATCTCTGCGCATAGCAGACTAACGGTTTGAGGGGAGAGGTTAAGCGCCACAAACATGTAAGTAGGCTAGTCATGTTTATTCTAATGCCTGATCTGTGATCAGTGATTTCTGATGTAATTATTTAAATTCAGACAGATTATCTCTCAAAATCGTTCAATACTGTTTATGCATCAGTAAATCAAGCCAGTGACTAAACAATCAACTTCGTTCACGTCGTTTCTAAAAGGTAAAACATTTACATTTTTAGGCATTAGGCTAACTAATGCCAATGCATATTGCCAAAATGTTTTCTTTGCTCACAAATTAATTTACTGGTCAGGCATTATTATTGTTAACTCGCAAGACTGTAAGGAGAAAATTACAATTTGATGGATATTTTAAATATATTCTGTAATCTTAATTACGCCGTCACATCTGAGCACGAAACGCTGTTTGGATAGTTTCAAGATAGTTAAAAATATTTAATAATACAATAATAATGTAATTGTTCATATGTGTTTATTCTTGTTAGATTTTTTTTTGTCTGATTATGAACACAAATTAATCATGACAAACCAAATTAATTGTAATTGTATTAATTATTATTAAAAAAGAAATTGTGCGCACATCCAAAAAACTTTTGGCAGGTGCTCGATTTAAAGAAGCATCTAATTCAAAATAAATAAAAATCGGCACACTGCCACTTCTGCTCCCAAGGATTTATTTAAAATTAACAACGTTACTACCGAAAGGGTCTTCGTCAGACAAGCAACAATCATAGAAAGGTACAATTTATATCAGTGTGAACCATCACACCTGACCTCATTATGAACTAATTACCCAATCATCCAATACAATAACGACCTACTGTAATCAAACACAAATGTAATCACTAAAGCATAAAAAAAAGAAAGAAAAATAACCAACATGAATTTTTTTTTAAATAATAATAATTTTTTACAAAGAATGTTCACAAGAAAAGTTTCAAATCAAACTCCATATTCAAACCTTTTGGAGAAAGAGTATTAAAGGGGTGGTTCGGAGTCATTTCAACCTAGGGTCCTTTGCACAATGACCTCGAGCCAAACACGGGTCTCTAGACTGAGGTCGTGGAGACCATACTCCAATCCAGAGCTCCCTCCACGAGAAGACTGTGTGCACTGAAGTGGAGACTGTTCTCTTCTTGGTGTACAGAACGTCAATTGGATCCTGTCAACTGCCCTGTTAGTTCAGTACTTGATTATTTGCAAGGACGCTTCTCTGCTGTATTATCTCCTTCCAACTTGAAGGTATATGTGGCGGCTGTGTCTGCTTACCACTCTCCTTTGGGTGGGGCATCATTGGGGAGATATCCTCTCATTACTCGTTTTCTTCGTGGCACTCTGAGGCTGAGGCCTACACTGCGCACTAGAGCACCAGCTTGGGATTTGGCCGTTGTACTTGAAGGCCTGATTTTGGCTCCCATCGAGCCTATTGAGGAGGTTTCAGAAAAGTTTCTCACACTAAAAACTTTATTTCTCCTTGCTATTTCTTCAATCAAGAGAATTGGAGACTTGCAAGCCTTGTCGGTTGCTCCTTCGTGTCTGGAATTTGCACCTGGTATGGTGAAAGCCTTCCTTCACCCTAGGCCGGGTTATGTCCCTAAGGTCCCTACTAATGATGCGGGTCCCATTATACTGCAGGCCTTCTGTCCTCTCCCTTTCTTATCATCAGTTCAGGAAAATCTTAATCTGCTATGCCCTGTTCGGGCTTTGGATGCCTATGTCACGCGCCGAGAAGAGCCCCTTATTAGGTGTACCACCTTGAGGAGTTACCCAGAGACACCACAGACGGACCACAAGGTACGTAATAAAAGTTAAATCTTTATTGAATAAATATCCTAATTTCTAAAACTCAGTGGTAGAGGTCCCCCAGGTTTCTGTTCTCCTCTATCCAGCCATGAGGATAGCCCTTGGTACAGCGGTCGCCGTCCAGCGGATGACGAAACGGTTAGTCGACTCAATCTTTCCTCTTCCAACAGGACAGATGGGTGGACTTTTAAGCGACCAGTGATTTCGCTCTGGAGCAGGTAGCGGCAGACGATGGGGCAACGGTGAAAGAGACTTCCAAGCGGCAACTCGCCTCCAGAATAGACAGTGGATACTGGAACAGGCAGTGGGAAGAAATCTACTCACAGCGACTTCTCTTTAGAGCAGGCAGCACCAGACGATGGGACAGCTGGGGTAAGATACTTCTAAGCAGCAACTTATCTCCTGAACAGGCAGTGGTAAGGGAACTAGTCACAGCAACTTCTCTTTAAAGCCGACAGCGGCAGATGATGGGGCAACGGTGAGAGATTTCCAAGCGGCAACTCGCCTCCAGAATAGACAGTGGATACTGGAACAGGCAGTGGGAAGAAATCTACTCGCAGCGACTTCTCTTTAGAGCAGGCAGCGGCAGGCGATGGGACAGCTGTGATAAGGTACATCCAAGCAGCGAACTATCTCCTGGGCAGACAGTAGATAATTAATCAGGCAGTGGTAAGAGATTTACTCACAGCGACTTTTCTTTAGAGCAGGCAGCGGCAGATGATGGGACAGCTGTGGTGAGAGACTTCCAAGCAGCGACTTATCTCAGCGACTTCCCTTTAAAGCAGGCAGCGGCAGACGATGGGACAGCTGTGGTAAGATACGTCCAAGCAGCGAACTATCTCCTGGGCAGACAGTAGATAAATGGAACAGGCAGTGGTAAGAGAGCTACTCACAGCTACTTTTATTTGGAGCAGGCAGCAGCAGACGATGGGACAGCTGGGGTGAGAGACTTCCAAGCAGCGACTTATCTCATCGACTACTCTTTAAAGCAGGCAGCGGCAGACGATGGGACAGCTGTGGTAAGATACGTCCAAGAAGCGAACTATCTCCTGGGCAGACAGTAGGTAAGCGGAACAGGCAGTGCTAAGAGAGCTACTCACAGCGACTTTTCTTTGGAGCAGGCAGCGGCAGACGATGGGACAGCTGTGGTGAGAGACTTCCAAGCAGCGGCTTATCTCCAGAGCAGACAGTGGATAATGGATCAGGCAGTGGTAAGAGATTTACTCACAGCGACTCCTCTCGATTTCCCTTCAGGATAGACAGCGATGGGCAACCCGCCCACTGGGCCAATGGGGGAAGCAGATTTGTACACCCACACTTGTGCAAGTAATAAATCACGTCAAAGAATCACACGTGTCCACTTCATAGTAAGCACTACAATCCACATCAACACATAGTGAATAAGGCTCCCACTCACGGCCCCAGCCGGCGTTTTCTCCCCTTTATAGATCTGAACGTCTATGAAGAATATGCTACAAAAAGGATTTCAGTCAATACCTCGACGAATCTTAGAGCCTACTGTCCACTGACCGGTACATTCCCGTGCATCTTGAAGATAGAAGGTCTTCACAGAAGGATATCAAAAGACACGTATCTGTTGTATAAACGACGTGGATGCTCAGCCACTCTTCAACCCCTTTCGCTTTCACTTCATAGATTCGTCTTTTACAGTTCCCAAGACGCTGAGGATAAAATCCCACCTCCACGCTACAACAATCCTTCCCGCTCCGTCCTTCTCCCTTCACACCAGAATGCCCTTTTTGATGTCCCAATCGCTGTTACCTTTTCCTCCTGTCGCACAGCTGAAGCTCATTTCTTCATCTAATCGCCGCGCCCGGACGCATTACACGGGGGAAAACCCCGGAACCGTCCCGGTGTCCCACTAAAATTGCTCCCCCCCGAAAACATGTCCTGAAATAATAGTTCCCCCTTGTTCGTCACTCCGTGACAACTATGTCCACAGTGCGCCCTGTGGCGTAAGTCAGAGCAACTTTTTGTCTCTTTCGGGGCACCTAGACAAGGGTACCCTGCATCTAAGCAAAGAATGAACAAGTGGGTGGTTGAGGCTATCTCACTTGCTTATGAAGCGGCAGGTCAGCCTTTACCTATGGCTGTCCGGGCCCATTCTACCATGAGTATGGCTACATCAAAAACTTTATTTTCGGGTGTCTCCCTTCATGACATTTGTGATGTGTCAGTATGGTCCTCACCGCACACATTTGTGAGGTTTTATAACTTGGATCTAGGCTCCACTCCAAGGTCTAGGATGCTTGTATCTTAGTATCATTGCTCCTGTCTGCCTCGCTGTGACTGCTGCTGCTGTGAGTTTGTTTGCTGCGTCTAAGCCTCGTATTAGCTTCGTATTTCTTTCTGTTTTGAACCATCATTTATTATAAATTCTAGTTGTTTATACTACTAAATACAGCTTACTCAACATCTCAGATTAACCTGACATTGCTAGCTTCCGTTATTGTCAGCACAACACGCTAACTCGCTAGCCTTTTAACGCACCACCCGTGCGCTCAGTTATTTATTTTTCTCTCGCGCGCCCGCGCCTTTGAGTTCATAAAAGCCCAGGTGAGTAAGAATCAGTCAACAAACACGGTGAGTAATGTCTTCTCCTGTTATTGTCACCTGCACTTCATGTCACATGTTTACCATAGCCTTCTCTGTCGGCAATATAGGATTTATATGTGATAAATGCAAGGAGAAGATTTCAGAACTAGAGACACGCATCCAAACTTTAATCGAGAATAGTAAGAAGAGTGCTAGAGCTTTAGATACTATTTTGGATGCGCCTAGCCTAGTGAACTCTTTACATGAGTCGGTTCCGACTGAAGTAGAGCCCGTGCAGCAGGGCAGATGGGTGACAGTGAGGGATCGCTCTAGTCGCGGATCAAAAAACCACTTTTCCGTTCCGATAACAAATCGATTTGCCCCGCTCAGTGAAACACCCACTGAGAATTATTCTGATTGTGCCCTAGTTATTGGCGATTCTATTACACGGAACGTGAAAATAGAGACACCAGCCACCATAGTCACATGTTTGCCGGGAGCCAGAGCGCCTGACATCAAAGCAAATTTGAAAGTGCTGGCTAATGCTAAACGTAAATTCTCTAAGATTATTATTCACGTCGGCACTAATGATGTTCGACTCCGCCAGTCGGAGATCACCAAAATTAATATTAAAGAGGTGTGTGAACTTGCAAGTACGATGTCAAGCACTGTAATTTGCTCTGGCCCCCTTCCTGTTCGCCGGAGTGATGAGATAGTTAGTAGATTGTGTTCACTCAATGGCTGGCTGTCTGGGTGGTGTCCACGAAATAATATAGAATTCATAGACAATTGGAAAAGTTTTTGGGGCAAACCTGACCTGTTGAAAAGAGATGGTATTCATCCCTCCTGGGATGGTGCTGCTCTTCTCTCTAGTAATTTGGCTCATAGTCTTAGAGATAAAACATGACAATCTGGGCCTCAGGTCAGGAAGCAGACAGACTGGCTTAACCGACCGTCTGCTAGCGGCCTCACGTCACCAAGGTCAGATAAATCCCATCACATAGAGCCTCTTTCACCTAGATATCATCATATAGAGACTGTGTCTGTTCCCCGAACTTGGAAATCAAAAATACGTTCAAACCCATCTAAAGCCGCGTTTCCACCGCGGGAACTTTCCCCAGGAACTAGGAACTTTGGGGTGGTACTAAGTGTGTTTACACCGCAGGAACCTGGGTCTAAACGAAGTTCCGGGTAAATATTTCCCCCTCCGAAAGTCCCTGCTGGCGAGGTAGTACTTTTTAAAAGTTCAGGAACTTTCGGGGGCGGGACTTGTGCGCTGAACATGCGGATTGGTTGTGTTCACGCCGCATTTTGACTGGAGGACTCCACGCAGCATTCTATTTTAACAAGCATTTTAAAAAATCTATTGCGGTTCGTGGCTTCATGCATTAAGAGTTGTCTGTCTGCAAATATGGAATTTAATAAAAAAAAAAAAAAAACAGCTGGACTGGACAGACGACGAGGTTCAGGCTTTATTAAGCGTATTGTAACAGGAAATTTTCTGCGCGTTCGTCCCAGCCATCTCATTCAATGTCCGCAATACATCACAAACACAACTACAGCACAGCTTGACTCTCCTCCATACTTATTATAAATGTGGCGCTCAAAACTGATTACTGTCCGTCGCAGACTGGGAGGAGCAGCCGCGCGCAGTTTATAATCTTCTCGGTACTTTAGACCGCGGTGTAAACGCAGAAAGCAACCGGTCTGGGGCAAAAAAAGTTCCTGGGAAAAAAGTTCCTGGGACAAATTGTTCCGGGTAATTTCGGTGGAAACGCGGCATATGGTTAAAAATTTAATAGATCTTCAACAAATAAAAAATAGATATAATACAAATGAGCAAATGATAAAGCTTGGGTTGCTGAATATTCGATCTCTTACTTCAAAAGCGCTAATAGTTAATGATATGATTACAGATTATAACCTAGATGTGCTGTGTTTATCAGAAACCTGGCTAAAACCAAACGATTACATTGCTTTAAATGAGTCAACCCCACAAGATTACGGTTATAAACATGAACCTCGTCTGAAACGCAAAGGAGGTGTTGCTGTAATTTATAGTAATATTTTCAAAACCACTAAGAAATCTAGTTGTAAATATAATTCTTTTGAAGTGTTGGTGCTTAATGTAAAAATATATAGTGTAAACGATAAATCACGTTTGAAAATTCTGCTGGCTACTGTATACAGGCCACCAGGGCACCATACAGACTTTATCAAAGAATTTGCGGACTTTCTATCAGAATTAGTATTGGCTGCAGATAAAGTACTAATTGTTGGTGACTTTAATATACACATAGATAATGAAAAAGATGCACTGGGATTGGCATTTAAAGACATTATAAACTCAATTGGAGTTAGACAACACGTGTCAGGACCGACTCATTGTCGTAATCATACTCTAGATCTAATACTATCACATGGAATAGATGTTGATGCCGTTGAAATACTGCAACAGAGCGATGACATCTCAGATCACTATCTAGTCTCGTGTAAATTACATTTAGCCAAGGCTACAAAGCCGACTCCGTGTTATAAATATGTTAGACTGATTACTTCTGCTACTAAAGATTGCTTTATTAATAATCTTCCTAATCAGTTTCATCATCTCAGCATCCCGGATAGCTTAGAAGAACTTGATATTGCAACAGAAACTTTTAACTCTCTCTTTTCCAGCACTTTAGACACAGTTGCTCCGCTGCGCTTAAAGAAGATTAAAGAACATAGTCCAACGCCGTGGCACAACGAGCACACTCAGGCCCTTAAGAGAGCAGCCAGACAAATGGAGCGCAACTGGAAGAAAACAAAACTAGAGGTGTTTCGGATTTCATGGAAGGAGAGCTCGATTGCTTACAGAGAGGCTTTAAAAGCTGCTAGATCTGCTTATTTTTCAACCCTATTAGAAGAAAATAAACATAATCCTAGGTATTTATTTGAAACAGTGGCTAAACTAACGAAAAAGAAAGCTTCAAGCCCAGAAGCTTCCAAGAAACACAGCAGTAATGACTTTATGAACTTCTTCACTTATAAGATCGATAATATCAGGGACAAAATTATAACTATGCAACCGTCTAATACAGTATCGCATCAGGAAGTGCATTGTAGTCTCCCTGAGGGAAAATTTGATTCATTCATTGCTATAGGAGAGGAAGAATTTTGCAAACTCGTCAAATCATCTAAATCCACAACGTGCATGTTAGACCCTATACCGACTAAGCTGCTGAAAGAGATGCTTCCAGATGTCATAGATCCTCTTCTTAATATCATTAATTCATCTTTGTCTCTAGGATACGTACCAAAAACCTTTAAGCTAGCTATGATTAAACCGCTTGTTAAAAAACAGCAACTTGATCCTACAAAACTAGTCAATTACAGGCCGATCTCTAATCTGCCATTTCTGTCAAAGATATTAGAAAAAGCAGTATCCTCACAACTGTGTTCCTTTCTTGAAAGAAATGATATCTGCGAGGATTTTCAGTCCGGATTTAGACCGTACCATAGTACCGAGACAGCTCTCGTTAGAGTCACAAATGATTTGCTCTTATCATCCGATCGTGGTTGTATCTCTCTATTAGTATTACTGGATCTTAGTGCTGCATTTGACACCATTGACCACAACATCCTTTTAAATAGACTCGAACATTATGTTGGCATTAGTGGAATTGCACTAGCATGGTTTAAATCATACTTATCTGACCGTTATCAGTTTGTAGCAGTAAATGAAGAGATGTCTTATCAATCACAAGTTCAGTATGGCGTACCACAAGGCTCAGTACTAGGACCGCTGCTGTTCACTCTGTATATGCTACCATTAGGAGATATCATTAGGAAACATGGAATTAGCTTTCACTGTTATGCCGACGATACTCAGCTGTATATTTCTTCAAAACCTAACGAAACCTACCAATTCACAAAATTAACGGAATGCATAGCTGATATAAAAAATTGGATGACTAGTAATTTCCTACTACTAAATTCAGAAAAAACAGAGATTCTAATTATTGGACAAAACACTTCCACACGTAATAACCTAGAGTACTGTCTAACACTTGATGGCTGCTCTGTTAAGTCTTCGTCGTCGGTTAGGAACCTGGGTGTGCTCTTTGATACCAATCTTTCATTTGAAAGTCATGTGTCTAATATCTGTAAAACCGCTTTCTTCCATCTTAAAAATATATCTAAATTACGTCATATGCTCTCAATGAATAATGCAGAACAATTAGTTCATGCGTTTATGACCTCAAGGCTAGATTATTGTAATGCTCTACTGGGTGGCTGCCCTGCACGCTTAATAAACAAACTACAGCTAGTTCAAAATGCAGCAGCTCGAGTTCTTACTAGAACCAGGAAGTATGACCATATTAGCCCCGTTCTGTCAACACTGCATTGGCTGCCTATTAAACATCGTATAAATTTTTAAATATTGCTGATCACTTACAAAGCACTAAATGGTTTAGCTCCGCAGTACTTGAGCGAGCTCTTAACTTATTATAGTCCTTCACGTCTACTGCGATCTCAAAATTCCGGCCAGTTAATAATACCTAGAATATCAAAATCGACTGCTGGCGGTAGATCCTTTTCCTACTTAGCACCAAAACTTTGGAACAGTCTTCCTACCATTGTCCGGGAAGCAGACACACTCTGTCAGTTCAAATCTAGACTAAAAACACATCTCTTCGGCCTAGCATACACATAACACATTATAGACTTATATAATTAGGCTGCATAGTTTAGAACAGCCGGGACCGGGAACACTTCCCGTAAATCCTGATGTACTTGGTACATCATAATAAGGATGGCGTCTACGCTAATATTAGTCTCTCTGTCTATCCCGAGGTTTACTGCTGTCCACCGGAACCAGGCCGTATCCAGATCTGATGAAGGACCAGCGCCAGGACACGACGACGACGCCGCTGACCTGAAGTGTCAACCAGTCTCTCCTCCTCTCCACTCCGACTTCAACCAACCGGAACTGGACAAATACTCTGATTCATTCTGAACTTCATACACTGTTCACTCATTGGCCAGAGGAGAACTGGCCCCCGACTGAGCCTGGGTTCTCCCAAGGTTTTTTTCTCCATTCTGTCACCTGATGGAGTTTTGGTTCCTTGCCGCTGTTGCCTTACCTTCTGGCTTGCTTAGTTGGGGACATTTAATATTCAACAATATTATAGATCTGCCTTAAAGGTGGATGATGATGAAATTGTTTTTTTGTATTATTTTCATGTTATCACTGTGAAGCTGCTTTGATACAATCTGTATTGTAAAAAGCGCTATATAAATAAAGATGACTTGACTTGACTTGACTTAGTGTGCGCAATGATTTCACACTGACTGGCATCGGTTATTATGGTGTCGTGGGTATAGTGTTCCCACAGCATCTCGCTCCCTCTTCAGGGAACCAGGGTTACATACGTAACCTGAGTCGTTCTCTTTCAAGGGAACTCGAGCTGCGTCGCCCTGCCATACTCCCTGCATGCCTGTGAATGACTTGCTTCAGCCTATCAGAAGGTAGCACGGTCTGTTTTTGGGTATGCTTTAATAGTTTCCTGGTCTGTGACGTCACCCGCCTATAACGTCTCGTCACACCATTGAACTGATTCTACACAGGCTTCATGATGCAATCATGCAGGGGCGTTTCCGCAGCATCTCGTTCCCTCTTCAGGGAACCAGGGTTACATACTTAACCTGAGATGTTTTGTTGTCATTTTTAATCTGTGTGCAGGGGGAACAATTAAACTGTGTCTTAACTTATTTTTGCAATGTCTTAAAGGATTATTCCACTTCAAAATGAAAATTCTGTCATCATTTACCCACAAGTTGTTTCAAACCTGTATGAATTTCTTTCTTCTGCTGAACACAAAAGAAGATATTTTGAAGAATGTCGGGACCTAAACAGTTGATATACCCCATTGACTTCTTAAAAAAGAAAAACTAATCATAGGTTTTAGAGCAACATTAGGGTAGTAAATGGCAATAGGATTATATATAACCGGTATTTATATTTATGGACACATTGCGGACTTTCTATCAGAATTAGTATTGGCTGCAGATAAAGTACTAATTGTTGGTGACTTTAATATACACATAGATAATGAAAAAGATGCATTGGGATTGGCATTTAAAGACATTATAAACTCAATTGGAGTTAGACAACACGTGTCAGGACCGACTCATTGTCGTAATCATACTTTAGATCTAATACTATCACATGGAATAGATATTGATGCCGTTGAAATACTGCAACAGAGCGATGACATCTCAGATCACTATCTAGTCTCGTGTAAATTACATTTAGCCAAGGCTGCAAAGCCGACTCCGTGTTATAAATATGTTAGACCGATCACTTCTGCCACTAAAGATTGCTTTATCAATAATCTTCCTAATCAGTTTCATCATCTCAGCATCCCGGATAGCTTAGAAGAACTTGATATTGCAACAGAAACTTTTAACTCTCTCTTTTCCAGCACTTTAGACACAGTTGCTCCGCTGCGCTTAAAGAAGATTAAAGAACATAGTCCAACGCCGTGGCACAACGAGCACACTCAGGCCCTTAAGAGAGCAGCCAGAAAAATGGAGCGCAACTGGAAGAAAACAAAACTAGAGGTGTTTAGGATTTCATGGAAGGAGAGCTCGATTGCTTACAGAGAGGCTTTAAAAGCTGCTAGATCTGCTTATTTTTCAACCCTATTAGAAGATAACAAACATAATCCTAGGTATTTATTTGAAACAGTGGCTAAACTAACGAAAAAGAAAGCTTCAAGCCCAGAAGTTTCCATGCAACACAGCAGTAATGACTTTATGAACTTCTTCACTTATAAGATCGATAATATCAGGGACAAAATTATAACTATGCAACCGTCTAATACAGTATCGCATCAGGAAGTGCATTGTAGTCTCCCTGAGGGAAAATTTGATTCATTCATTGCTATAGGAGAGGAAGAATTTTGCAAACTCGTCAAATCATCTAAATCGACAACGTGCATGTTAGACCCTATACCGACTAAGCTGCTGAAAGAGATGCTTCCAGATGTCATAGATCCTCTTCTTAATATCATTAATTCATCTTTGTCTCTAGGATACGTACCAAAAACCTTTAAGCTAGCTATGATTAAACCGCTTGTTAAAAAACAGCAACTTGATCCTACAAAGCTAGTCAATTACAGGCCGATCTCTAATCTGCCATTTCTGTCAAAAATATTAGAAAAAGCAGTATCCTCACAACTGTGTTCCTTTCTTGAAAGAAATGATATCTGCGAGGATTTTCAGTCCGGATTTAGACCGTACCATAGTACCGAGACAGCTCTCGTTAGAGTCACAAATGATTTGCTCTTATCATCCGATCGTGGTTGTATCTCTCTATTAGTATTACTGGATCTTAGTGCTGCATTTGACACCATTGACCACAACATCCTTTTAAATAGACTCGAACATTATGTTGGCATTAGTGGAATTGCACTAGCATGGTTTAAATCATACTTATCTGACCGTTATCAGTTTGTAGCAATAAATGAAGAGATGTCTTATCAATCACAAGTTCAGTATGGCGTACCACAAGGCTCAGTACTAGGACCGCTGCTGTTCACTCTGTATATGCTACCATTAGGAGATATCATTAGGAAACATGGAATTAGCTTTCACTGTTATGCCGACGATACTCAGCTGTATATTTCTTCAAAACCTAACGAAACCTACGAATTCACAAAATTAACGGAATGCATAGCCGATATAAAAAATTGGATGACTAGTAATTTCCTACTACTAAATTCAGAAAAAACAGAGATTCTAATTATTGGACAAAAAACTTCCACACGTAATAACCTAGAGTACTGTCTAACACTTGATGGCTGCTCTGTTAAGTCTTCGTCGTCGGTTAGGAACCTGGGTGTGCTCTTTGATACCAATCTTTCATTTGAAAGTCATGTGTCTAGTATCTGTAAAACCGCTTTCTTCCATCTTAAAAATATATCTAAATTACGTCATATGCTCTCAATGAATAATGCAGAACAATTAGTTCATGCGTTTATGACCTCAAGGCTAGATTATTGTAATGCTCTACTGGGTGGTTGCCCTGCACGCTTAATAAACAAACTACAGCTAGTTCAAAACGCAGCAGCTCGAGTTCTTACTAGAACCAGGAAGTATGACCATATTAGCCCTGTTCTGTCAACACTGCATTGGCTGCCTATTAAACATCGGATAAATTTTAAAATATTGCTGATCACTTACAAAGCACTAAATGGTTTAGCTCCGCAGTACTTGAGCGAGCTCTTAACGCATTATAGTCCTTCACGTCTACTGCGATCTCAAAATTCCGGTCAGTTAATAATACCTAGAATATCAAAATCGACTGCTGGCGGTAGATCCTTTTCCTATTTAGCACCAAAACTTTGGAACAGTCTTCCTACCATTGTCCGGGAAGCAGACACACTCTGTCAGTTCAAATCTAGACTAAAAACACATCTCTTCAGCCTAGCATACACATAACACATTATAGACTTATATAATTAGGCTGCATAGTTTAGAACAGCCGGGACCGGGAACACTTCCCGTAATCCTGATGTACTTGGTACATCATAAGAAGGACGGCGTCTACGCTAATATTAGTCTCTCTGTCTATCCCGAGGTTTACCGCTGTCCACTGGAACCAGGCCGTATCCAGATCTGATGAAGGACCAGCGCCAGGACACGACGACGACGCCGCTGACCTGAAGTGTCAACCAGTCTCTCCTCCTCTCCACTCTGACTTCAAACAACCGGAACTGGACAAATACTCTGATTCATTCTGAACTTCATACACTGTTTACTCATTGGCCAGAGGAGAACTGGCCCCCGACTGAGCCTGGGTTCTCCCAAGGTTTTTTTCTCCCTTCTGTCACCTGATGGAGTTTTGGTTCCTTGCCGCTGTTGCCTTACCTTCTGGCTTGCTTAGTTGGGGACATTCAATATTCAACAATATTATAGATCTGCCTTAAAGGTGGATGATGATGAAATTATTTTTTGTATTATTTTCATGTTATCACTGTGAAGCTGCTTTGATACAATCTGTATTGTAAAAAGCGCTATATAAATAAAGATGACTTGACTTGACTTTAAAAATATGTAATAAATAAATTGTGATTTCCAAAACCTAAATTGCACCCTGGCTGAACTTGGCTGTGAAACATGCGTAAACACACTGCACCAAAATGCACCTGCACATTGAATGTAGTGTACAGGCACATAGTTCTGCTTTCCTGGTCTCTACATCTCTCTGTTCCACCTCCTTCACACTCTTGTTCACACTCTCACTCTGATTCTCACTCCCTCACCCCTTGTCTAGACTTTCTGCACCTGAGGTGCATTAATCTGCAACAGTCCTTGGCTGTATACTACTTCTTAACATGACAGCATGGACCAGAAACTTCACCACACCTTACCTTCCCCCTGCAGAGAAAGAACGAAACAGCGAAACAGCTTGACCAAGCTTGGCTTTTATTTAGAAAGTTTTCAGAAACTCTCAAAATGCACTGAAGGCAGTACTGTACAACCCAGCTGAAAAAGACATGTAAAGATTGTTTGTGAAACATGCTGATATCAAGAGAAAATATAGGGCTGCACGATTTTGGGAATACATTTTTAGATTTTTCTGGTTAAAATATTTATATGTAAAGAACACCAAGATTGTTGTGACTTGTAGGTATATACTTGTAGGGCTGCATATAATAGTAATAATAATAATAATAATAACAATAGCCTATAGAGGGCGGCCTATAAATTGTTAAAAAGGAACACTTCAGTACACTAGAAAAAAATATATGGATTATCATGTTACTTCAAATGTTTCAATTCCTTAGACTTTATGAAATGAGATTGGAATAAAAACATGAAGCCTTATGTTTGGCGCGTTTTGCTTTTTAAATGCACAGCGCGAGTGACTCACACTCACAGCACATGCAGAGAACATTATTGAAGCGATCGAGCCAAACTATGAAACATTATTGTTAGCACATTATAAACATCCAAGTTTGAGCAGATATCAACAAACACAGCATTTAACAGTAAACACTGGTCTAAACATTATAATATTCATCATAAAAGTCATACTAGCCTAATTTTATATCATGCTGTGTTTTATTATAGAAACATAAAAACATCCTCGTGTCGTACATGTATATTTATTTATCATTGAAAGTTTGTCTACCTGTCTCTAGTTCATATTTCAACATGTTTCCATCGATTTCATAAATTTTAGTCTGGCACCAGTTCAACTAGTACAATGTGAAGTTTATGCACCAATAACACGCAAACTATTATAAATGGGAATACATTTCTTACCTTAACCTTAATCTAGGGATGCTCATTTCGGTTAATTTTCCCGACCGACAACCGCCGCTTGTTATCCGATTATTGACCGTTAACTGATCAGATTAATATTGAATTGGCATTAAATAAAAATAAAATTAAAAATAAAATTAACGAGTGTCTGTGACCTGTTAAAAATACAAAAAAAATTATCACGGGTTTATCACGGGGTTATTTACAGCAGCATGCAGAACAGATCAACAACAGAACCTGGATCCACATCAAATGATCACGCACCTGTAGCATTTCTGACAGTGACAACAGAGTCAAGTCAAGTCATCTTCATTTATGTAGCGCTTTTAACAATGTAGATTGTTTCAAAGCTGCTTTACAGAGATAAACGTATAATTTAAGGTAACAGATTGTTTTGGCTTTATAGCGGTTCTTGAATAATGTTACTTTCCAGCTAAAGTTAGTTTTGATTGACAGAGATTGACAGAGAAAAACAGAATGAAAATATATATATAAAAAAGTAAAATAGGCCTACACAAAATATATTTTTTAAACTTAAATAATTAACAAATTGAGATGACAAGAAGAAAACACTGAATCAGTATGAAGCTTTTAAAAAACAGGGTTTTTTCCCCATCAGACTAAGTTTTTTCGTCAAATAAAAAATAGCTGGCCTACCTCAATCCACAGCTTGCGGTTGCACCTCGTGAGGCGTGAGTTAACAAATATAGGTTATATACTTTTTTTTTTTTTAAACCATGCAGCAAACAAACAACAACAAAAAAAAGCGCTTTTTTTTTTACTTTTAACCTGTTTAACTTTCTACAATTTTGTACGCTATTTAATCACTATATTCACTTCTGAGAACATTTGATGCGCGAAATCAACTGTGTAGATTTCAAATATTGGCATTTTTACAAAAATGTATGCCGAATCAAAAATGTGCTCAAATGTTTTCGGAAGTGAGAATCTCCATAAGCGCCTGCGGGTGTTAAGTTAGCTAGCGAGCCAACCGGCCAGTCTGCTCACAGACTCGTTTTACCCCACAGTCAAGAGACCATTGCCTTTTACCTGTGTTTTTTTCCCACCGTTGGCTAGTGATGTACACAAACAAACAACAGAAGCAGAATGAAAGGAGACAGGCGTTGCTTAATTGTTATGAATATACATTACATTGTAGTGTACAGTTGTAGTAGAGTAATCCCTTGAGCTGAGGGTAGGCTTGGGCGATAAAGCCTGGCTGTTATCGTCAATAATTCTCATTATGGTACTGCAGACGGTGTCTGTGCGGGGGTATTATTGCGCAATACCAGCAAGAACACATCGTCTCAAGTCCGTTCTTTGCATTCTTGGTTTTGAGAAACACCCACAGACTCTACCTCGATCCTTACTTGTTCCACTTACCTGCTATCCTCATCATCAGATCCCATTCCAAGAACCTTCTGCCATCTTCAGTTACTCTCATCTGTGTTTACCATCAGCCTCGTTCCGATCTCCATCTGTAAAGGACAATACTGTTATCCATCAACTAAGTTCAATTCATCTATCTTCATTGTGTTCAACTCACCATTTACATCTACTGGTTTCCGTGCTTCTGTTCAAAATAAACTTCAGTATTATTTTATTCACTGGTCTGCTTCATCACTATCCGTGACACTGGGGTCAGCGGTCACGCCGGCGATACCAACTCGCTTTTTTGCGAGTAGCGCATCAGACGCGAGTGATTTCAATGTTAAGTCAATGCAAAGACGCGTTACGCGCGTAAAAAATTCCTGCAGTGCAAATGAGGCGTAGAATGAGGTAGACGCGAATACGCCTCATTCGCGCGTCAAGTTGACGCGAATTCGCGTCTGCCGTCCGAGTTGAAAAATCTGAACTTCTGCGTCAATTCGTGCAGCGTTAACCAATCGGAGCCTGCTTGCTGCTGTCATGTGGTGAAGTGACATGATAAACGGGGGCAGACCCGCTTTTCAGATTAAATGTAATTTTAAATGTTTGGCCTCAATAACTTATATGTTTTGCCTCAATGAATTATTTTGTAATGACTAAATGCCCGCGTGAAAGAAGGAATGACATTGTTCAGATGTTAACTGTAAATGTGACACTGAACACTTGCAGTCATAGGCTACATTTTTGAATGAGATGAAGAAACACTCACATAATTAAAGAAGTCATTTGACCTACATTATAACGAGTCATTAATGTATTTTAACTTAGATGTTTCATATAATAGAACTGAAGCTATAGATTGTGAATTTAAACATTTCACATTTACTAGCGCCAAACGTCAGGAGGACTAGCCGAGGTAAGGCTGTTCCAGGCGGGTTACATGAGCGCTGAGCGCCCGGTGATCGCCTGGATCTCACAACTCCGAAACGTCAGATACAAGGAAAAGACAAGAACTTTCATCTTAGTGAGGAGGCAGGGCTGACCCGTTGCTATGTATGACATATATATTGTATATATAAATCCTTATTTTTTTTTACCATGCTGTTAATTTCCTATAAGGTATTTTATTACCTTAGATTGATACAAATTGTTCCACTCTTTCCAATTACACTGATTGCTGTCTATTTAAGTGATGGTTTGAATGTTGGTTTTAATGTAGCAAACATGGAATAAAAAACAAGAAGGACAGGGAAACAGCATTTACTGTTAGCCCAGTTAGTGTATGAACACAAGGCCATCCTTAAAGGAAAATGCGGGCCGGGTGTCAAAGCACAGGACAAGAAGCAGACGTGGTTCATTCCTCTGCTTGTGCGCACCAGGGAAACCTGCTATATTCATAAATGCAGTTTTTATAGCCTGCAAGGTGGGGTGATCCAGTGGAAAGGAAATGAACTGCGACCCAATTAGAGGTTCTGAAAGTGCTGTAAATGTTCGTGTGATCACTCTCCTTACAGAAGGTTGTGACGGATCCAAATCATCACTGCTGCATTGTTGCATTTTCCCAGTTGCCAAATATCTTAATGTAGTGATTACTTAAATTTCTGGCGCTATTGCATTTCTGCGCTGTCTGAGAAGTTAGCTTGTCTCTAAAAAGATCTGTCAAAAACATGATCCCTGCACGATCTAATCTATAGCGTCTTATTAACTCACTTTCATCCATTGTCTGCAACACATTTCTTCTCCCTCTTTGTCTTTCTGCCATTTTCTCCTCTGCTAAACAAACTGTTAAGCCTGTTAAAAGTCCTCGTCTGTACTCCTAACAATTTTGACCTTAAGATCTCTTTTAAGGGTTAAGATGCTTTCTGAATTACTTTTTTCTTTAGTATGATTTTTTATTTAATTTTAAGAGTTTTGTCTCTAGGAGGTACTCTTTGCATTAAGATGTTTTATGAATACGGGCCCTGGGGGTAAGGACTCTTAGTAAAAAGTTAATTTTCTATTGGTGAATTTCAATTAACACTAGCCCTGTTTACATGTTGCATTGTATTCCGATTATAACCAGTTTAAAAGTCCAATCAGAATGAAAATGCTCCATGTCAACACCTCAATCGGAATAAAAATGCCAATTGAAATTTCAGCCGGATTAAAGGGGGTGGAATAAACCAATCAAACAAAAAATTACACCACACCATGTAAACGACCTGATCCGATTACTTTGAGTGTACGTCTTTCCCTTTTGTTGTCACTTCGAGTTACGTCGAATGACGACAAAATGTGGTTCGCTTAGAAGCCTATCCTCTCCGAACAGTAATAAAACGAGCCAATGGCAAGCAAATGCCATGGGTCTGCTGAATTTGCATAGCATAACTCCGCCCCACCTTGTGGGTATAAAGGAAGTGAGCCGGCAACATGCAGATATGTTTTCGCTTTCGGAGCCAAGTTTATTTCTTCACTCCTCAAGCCATTCTCAAGTAGAGTTAATCTCTACTTCCTCTTCGAGACGAGCTTCCCTCCAGGTGTTGGTGTGACGGCGAGTTCCAGCGAGTGCACATTCCCTGCGATCTGAGATCTGCCAGTGTGTGAGTGTTCTCTCCCTGGTCGCTTCAGCATCTGCGGGGATTTCCTTCTCTCTAAAAGAGCAGCGCGTGGCACGTCTTTTTAAAGCTGCATCGCCCGTGCCCTTCTGGTTGTGGTCGACTGTTATCTGACATAGATGGGCACAATCGCTGCTTTGCGTGTTTGGGCTTAGAGCACGCCAGAGCAGCGCTTGTGGATGACTCATGTTTTCATTGTGGAAACATAGCCATCGCGACACTACGGTCGAGACTCAGTGATCTCGAAAGAGTGAGAGTCCCCTCATGCACACCCCGATCTACCCCCTCTAGTGAAAATAGAGCTGGTACTTTGGCTGGTGGCCAGGGTGACCTGAGGGTGACGGTGTGGCAACAACAACCGACGATTCGTCCTCGGGCCTCATCCCCCTCTCAAGTGTCGCAACCCGCGAGCCGACCGAATGATGCCCTTGACCAGTCCCGGCCAGAGGTCGTGGGCGGGCCGAGGGTGTCATTTGGCCCTCCTGAGGAAGATGCTATGTCGGTCACAGCATCACAAGGTGGGCAGGAGTCCTCAGGAGATGAAGGTTCGGCTGTGCTGCCGCCTCCGGGCGCGCCAGCATTGCCCGATCCAGATCCCGAGCTGACAGCCATGCTTTCCCGGGCGGCTGCGAGCATCGGGTTAGAGTGCAATCCGCCACCCTGCCCCGAGCGCTCGCGACTAGATGATTGGTTTTTGGGTGCGGCTGCCGATTCGAGTCGGTGTCCAACCCAAATGCCATTCTTCCCGGATGTGCATGAGGAGGTCTCGAAGTCCTAGAAGATCCCCTTGTCGTCCCGTGATCGCTCGACAACCTCCTCCGCCTTTCCTCCACTCGACCAGGCGGCTGTTTACGGATACACTAGGGTGCCTATGGTGGAACGCTCTGTTGCGATGCAACTGTGTCCTCAGAGTGCTTCCTCCCGTGGTGACCCTAAGCACCCCTCCAAGGCCTGTAGGTTTTCGTCTACTCTGGTGGCGAAGACCTATAGAGCTGCGGGGCAGGCAGCCGCCTCTTTGCATGCCATGGCCACTCTGCAGGTCTACCAGTCCCAGATGCTGCTGCCTACACCCAGCCGTCGGCACAGACGCCTCAGCCTCCTCGAGGGCCTTCACCCGGGCCGCGTCGTGGAGGAAGGCGTAGGAAGGCGCCCCGGCCCTCTCCAGCCCCGCGCCCTGCTAAACGCCAGGCCAAGCGGCGCTCCTGAAACGGGCTGCTCAGAGATGGCGACCAGTTCTTGTCAGGAGATGGTAGCAGGACCACTCCTTCCCCCGGTGGAGGGCCGGGGGAGAATCTTTTGTTCTCCACTCCCCGCTGCTCACCCACGGGTGGGCAGCATCCTAATGTGGTTAAAGAAAGAACTGACATCCCCATCTCTGAGCCCGATTCTGAGACCTGCGCGTCTTGAACCGTTTCCTTCACAGGATTCCATTCAAGATGCTCACGGCCAAACGCATTTTCGAATGTGTGCAGCCACAGGATTGGTTTGCAGCAATCGACCTGAAGGACGCCTACTTTCATGTCTCTATTCTTCCTCGACACAGACCGTTCTTGCGGTTTGCTTTCGAGGGGCAGGCATACCAGAACGCGGTTCTCCCATTCGGGCTGGCCCTGTCTCCTCGCGTCTTCATGAAGGCCGTCGAGGCAGCCCTTGTGCCGCCACGGCAACATGGGGTTCGCATCCTGGATTATCTCGACGAATGGCTAATCCTAGCTCTCTCTCGGGACCAGGTTTGCGAACACAGGGACCTAGTGCTCCGGCACCTAGCCCGTCTGGGCCTTCGGGTCAACTGGGAGAAGAGCAAACTTTGCCCCGTGCAGAGGATCTCTTATCTTGGTATGGAAATCGACTCGGTCGCCATGTGCGCGCAGCTTATGAGCAAGTCACTGCTGACTTGCCTGAGACAATTCAAGGGCAAGAATGCGGTTCCACTGAAACTTTTTCAGAGGCTCCTGGGGCATCTGCAGCCGTGGCAACGCGGCTCGGATTGCTTCATATGAGACCGCTTCAGCACTGGCTTTGCGATCGAGTCCCGAGGTGGGCATGGCATCAAGAAACGTTCCGAGTACCAGTTACTCCGACCTGCCGTCAGACCTTCACCCCGTGGACGAACCTCAGCTTTCTACGGGCCGGAGTACCCTTAGAACGAGTTTCCAGGCATGTTGTTGTCTCAACGGATGCCTCAACGGGTTAAATTACTCCAAGCAACTTCAGTGGTTTAACATCAATTTAGTTAAACTATACGCAAGTGCTGTGTTTGCAGCAAAAAAACATTTAACACTTAATTTATAAAATATTAATTTCTAACATGCGTTCATGAGAATGTCACAGGTCGGGGCGGGCCAAGCCAGACTGCACCCACCCCTGAAAACCAGGAACCACCTCGAGGAACGGGTCAAGGACCAGACAGACAAGGGAATAAAAATAATGACAGTACTTTATTATATTAAAATTGGTCAATTGGATAAGTACTAATTAAAACTTCTTCTTGCCGCCAAGGCAGTTCACGCGTCTCTGGACCTCCTGGGACGGGAGGGGAGGAACGATCGTAGCGGGCCGGGGCTCGTTGAATGGGGATCAGGAGAAATCCTCACGCCGTCCAGGTAGGTCACCAGGTAAGTATACAAGTGTGGGGGCGAGCGAGTCACTGGAACGATATGGCAAGGTTTAACCGTTCGTCAGTATGTGAACACTCAGCTGAGGTACCTTCTTTCTTCCGTTTCGGGCAGATGCTTCCAATGGAGGACGTGTGGGGACCACCAGACGGGGAGGACACTTGAAGTGAAACGCTCCACTTGGTTGGGCACTGGAACGATACAGTAAGGTTAGCTGTTCAACAGTATATGTAGCTTTCAACTAAAATACCTTCTCCTCTTCTGAACAGGGCAGGACTTCCAATAGGGGCGGGTGGAGGCCACCAGGCAGGGAGAACACTTTGGACGAGAACGCTCCACCTCGTTGAGTACTGGAACAGTACAGCAAGGTCTTAACGGTTCAACAGTACATGAAGCTCTCTACTGATATACCTCTCTCTTCTTCTGAACAGGGCAACGGCTTCCAATAGGGGCGTGTGGAGACCACCAGGCAGGGAGAACACTTTGGACGAAAACACTCCGCGTCGTTGGACACTGAAACAGTACAGGAAGGTCTTAACGGTTCCAACAGTACATGAAACTTCGACTGATATACCTCTTTCTTCATCTGAACAGGGCAAAGGCTTCCAATAGGGGCGTGTGGAGACCACCAGGCTGGGAGGGCACTTGGACGGAAACGCTCCGCTTCGTTGAACACTGAAACAGTACAGGAAGGTCTTAACGGTTCCAACAGTACATGAAACTTCGACTGATATACCTCTTTCTTCGTCTGCACAGGGCAAAGGCTTCCAATAGGGGCGTGTGGAGACCACCAGGCTGGGAGGGCACTTGGACGGAAACGCTCCGCTTCGTTGAACACTGAAACAGTACAGGAAGGTCTTAACGGTTCCAACAGTACATGAAACTTCAACTGATATACCTCTCTCTTCGTCTAAACAGGGCGAAGGCTTCCAATAGGGGCGTGTGAGACCACCAGACAGGGAGAACACTTGAGCGAAACGCTCCACTTCGTTGGACACTGGAACAAACACAGCACGGTTTTAACAGTCCAGCGATATATAAAACACTCAGCTTTAACAGGGCCGGGTCTTCTCACGGAGGAAGTGGGGCTCTTGATTTGTCGAAACCTTCCCCTGGAGACAGCGGGTGGAAGTCTGAATGGGAAGAGTGCACGGCAGACTTCTAATATTTCTCCACACAACAATTTCACTTCACAGCACAAACCGGGTGAATCGTCACTTCAGGCACTGTAATTCCACTCACACACCGTGCATTAGGGCCAGCACTCACCCACCGGTCTTTCTCCCACCAGATCGCATCTAGTCTTTGGCCAGGGCTCGACTTCGCTCCAGGAAAAGCAGAAGAATGTTGCAGCTGTCGTTACATTCGGCAAAGAGAGGACTGACGTTGGAGACAGATCAACAATTCACTCGGTGTAATAATTCACTCGTGCCACACACTTCCAAACTTGCAACACCACTTCAGTGTTAGTGCATATAAACAACAGATCCAATACTCATCACTTGCGTCTTTCCCACTGCTGACGATATTCCTTAGGTTTTCGCTGACAAATCCTTCACTCCTTCCTTTCTCTTCCTTAGCTTCGATCTTCACCACTCCACAGCCCAGCCTCAATAAAAAGAACGACCCGCTGACAAACACAGTACTACACCGGAGGAGAACCACACCACAGTCTGTTTTCTCTCAGTTTTTAAAGCCCCATCTGAACATGTGTCCCTCTCACAGGGTTCCCTGTAATTGCCCCACACCTGCTGTCACTCAGGCAATTGGCCTCGCTGCCATGGCAACAAATTCGCAGTGCATTCACCAGGATCTTGGTCCTGTTCAGGTTTTTGTCACCCCGTGACAAGAACATTACAACTCGTGCATGTTGTTGATGCGAGAGCAGATGTTGTTGCGTGAACGTGTATCGAAGATTAATATTTTGTAAATAAAGTTGAGTTAAAATTGTTGTAAAAAAAAGTCGTGAAATTGAGGTTAAACCACTGGAGTGACATAGATTACTTATGATTTCCTTTATACCTTTCCGTGGCTTTGGAAGTGGTAGTTAAATAAGCTGTCGATGAAGGGGCAGAAATCGCTTAGATTTCATTAAAATATCTTCATTAAGTGTTCCTGAAGATGAGCAAAACTCTTACTGGCTTGGAACAATATGACGGTGAATAATTAATGACAGAATTACAATTTTGGGATGAATGAAGTCTTTAATTTACTTGGAAATCAGTAAATTCAAGTCTTAATCCAACCAAATTAGTTTCTTGTTTGAGTCACGAAAGTCTAAGAAGATTGAACTTTTTCCACCATAAACTTGCTGTATTTATAAAACACATTGTATTAATTGTAATTTGTCTGGTTTTGTGTTGTCGCTAGGGAACCAGCACTTTTTTGAGAAAGTTAGATCTGCACAGCCTTTCCTGAACAATGAAACAACAACTATGCACTGAACTTTACTGTTAGCAACTGGACACAACTGATCCCCTCATATCCTGCAACTGTTTTCCATCCGCTGAATGTTGTTGACTCAAGCACTGCTGTACTTTTGCAAAGTCGAAGGTACTGAATCAACTTCAGTGACACAGGACTTACATTCACTCACATGTACAGGACTTGAAGTAATATAAACCACTCGATAAGCAGCTTTAATATTATTCTGATGACAGAAATGCCTATATTATGCCTTCATCGTTTGTTTTAAAAGTTAAACTATGATGTAAAGGGGCTTGTTCGTTAAAGGGGTCATGACATGTTTTTTTTAATTTTATTATTATGTTCCCTTAGGTGCAATTATAGTATTACTATAGTTTTTTTTACAAAAAACTTTTAAAATGTAGTGATTTATGAACTTTTCCCACCCTGTTTCTCATCCTCTGATTCAAACGGTCTGTTTTGGGGGTGTTTCCCCTTTAAGATTTCAGTGTTAACGCCCACTGTTATGATTGGCTAACGTCAGTGCCTATGCATCAATTATTAACGCCCCCAGCCAGAACGTTTGCGGATTCAGCGTATTTAAAAAGTAGTTTAAAGTTTTAAATACATTACTTACAGTTTGCGTCGTCGTTGTTGAGCCCAGAATAGTCGGCACGGACTTATCTTTGAGCAACAGTTTTCTGGCAAAGCCAGCATCATTTTGGGATTTGTTCTCAAAACAGTCATCCTTCAAACGATTAAACTAATACTGCCGTGACTGAGACGTCGGCTCGCTGTCCGTTGACTGAACACTTGTGAGGCGCGCGGCACGCAGGGCAACAACGATACGAAATGAGCGTAGTTGTCTTGCGCTTAAAGCGTAGTTGTCTTGTGCTGGAGGCGGTCATATGCAAACGCTCGTACGTCACTTCGCACCGTGACGTCACTTCTTACCATGGATCCAGAACGAGCTGTATTTAGTGTAAATAACCCTCAGTTATTTGAATTAGTTATGGGCATTAATATATTATTCTGATATTCTCGTAATTCTATATTTCTTAATATTGTGTTTATTAGGCTATATTTTGGAAGTTTACTTTGCATTCTTAGTTATTTAACCTATAGAGACCTTTATTTTGAAATGCGGCTTGCCGGAAGGGCGAACAGATCGCTCGCGCACAGAGAGCACGCACACAGATAGATTGCTGACAGACGGAGACACGGAGCCATGCGGTCACGGATTCACGGATAGGAATAATAGTATTAAGGTCATCTTTAAAGTGCATTTAGGCATATAGTCGCTGTTTATTTTTTATTTTGTAGTATTTGTTTTTTGTCCGTTTGTTTTAGCACCTGGCTGGAAAGGAGTACAAGGTATACTACATGTATATTTATGCACGTGTATAATGTTACATAGCATATCTCGTCTTTATTTTATGTGTTTGTTTGATTTATGAGTAATTTAAGTTGTTTATGATAAATGGTAGTATTAATTTCGTAATTTAGTGCTATATCGTCTACTGTTTTGTTTAATTAATATGTACGTGAATTATTTACACATTCCAATAATGTTAATTCATCTGTTCTAGCTCTTACGGTGTTGTGATGGCATTGTGAAGATGTAGTGAAGGTATTAAGGACAATAAATCGACAACATCAGTGAGAGAGCAAATTTTCTTTATTCAACCGGGCTGCTACAGTAAGAGCTTATTCCATTTATTCCATTTGCTGATGTAAATGATGACAGACCAAGGATCCAAGTCATGCACTCCTGTGAAAGAAAAGGAAGCATTAAAAATCCTACCTTCTCAAAGCAGAGATAAAGATGATGAGATGGAAGATCTTTCTGATGGTGTGAAAACAGATGAAGTACGTCGCTCTGGTCGTGAACGAATTCCAACAGAAAAGATGCTCGCGTATCAAAAAGAGGAGTCACAAAAGGCAGAGAGAAGGCTCATGCGCGTATATGAGCAATGGAAGGCTGAGGCTCGAAAGGCAAGAGGGCAGCTGAAAACGGGCATTCCTGAGAGTCAGCTAGCAACACTTATAGACACATTGGAAAATGAAAGAGACAATGTAATGAACGCATACATAAGAGTTCGAAGTTATGTTACTCCTCCCACTGATACAAGAAGACGGATTGATGCTTGTGATGCTGTGACGAAGGATATAGTAAAGATAGCTTATGAGAGGATCTCAGGTGTCGATGGAGACATAGACGGTGAAAGAGCAAGAGGGAATCTTCGTGAATTGCTTGATCGAGATTATGCTCGCTCCGTCTACGGTTCTACGGCCTCACGTATCAGCTCCAAGTCAAGTACACCCATAAGTCAACCTTCACTGAATTCCATACTGCTGGCTAAACGAATAGAGGCAGAAGCAGAGCTTGCAGCAAAGGAGGCAGAATATGCAACAATAATGGAGGAAAAGGAACAAAAGGAAAGAATACAACTTCTAGAAGAAAGGCAAATAGAGAACTTGATGCTCAAAGGAGTGAGTTTGAAAGATTACAAGCTGTAAAGGAGGTGAGAGCAGCTAGAGCCAGACTAAAAGTGTATGACAAGGAAGAAATAAGTTCCTCTACTGATCAGAATGACGCGCTGCAGCAACCTGCAAGCATTCCCACACAAGACCCTGTGTATTCATCCTCGATTAAGCCAACACTCAATGAAAAAGCATCATTGCCAGTTCCCAATGCTGATGTGTCTTACCTTGCACAGGCTGTTCAAGACAGTATAACGCTGAATAGACTTCCTATGCCAGAGCCTACTGTCTTCAGTGGTGACCCCATTCACTTTATTGAGTGGAAAGCTTCATTTCAATCACTCATCGACAAAAGACATATCTCCTCAGCAGACAAGTTATACTACTTGAAGAAGTATGTCACTGGTTCCGCTCGCAAAACTCTAGAAGGCATGTTTTACAGAAATGATGAGGAAGCTTACAAGGATGCATGGAAAAGACTTCAGGAACGCTACGGACAGCCATTCATTGTACAAAGAGCATTCAGAGAGAAACTCGCATGCTGGCCCAGAATCCAGCCCAAAGACGCTGAAGGACTCAGAAATTTCTCAGATTTCCTGAATGCAAGTAAAGACGCCATGCCTCATGTTAAGGGACTGGAAATACTGAATGATTGTGAGGAAAATAGAAAACTCGTCAGTAAACTTCCTGATTGGGCGGCTGCCCGCTGGAATCGCCAAGCTACGCAAACACTGAGTCAGACTCAAGATTTCCCACCTTTCCATGATTTCGCTAAATTCATGTCAGTTGAGGCTGAGGTAGCCTGCAACCCAGTCACTTCCTTCTATGCTCTTCACACTTCTGAAGCTAATAAGGATAAACAAAACCTCAAGGTTAGTAAGAACAAAGCCAATGTCTTCCACACTAAGATAATCACACAATATGAGAATCCGAAGCACACTAGTAAAGTCTCTAAACCATGTCTGTTCTGTCGAAGCAGTGAACATCAAATTCATGATTGCTCTAAATTCTCTGCAAAGTCTCTTGAAGAGCGGAGACAGTTCATAAAAGATACTAATGTGTTACGGATGTTTGAAGCTCGGTCACAGTGCCAGAGACTGTCGTTCCAGACATAGCTGTGATGCCTGCAAGGGAAGACATCCTACCTGCTTACACGACGACAGCTTCATTAGAAGGGTGAAGTCCTCCCCTGCCCAAAGCACAGAGAACACACACGAAAGGGTTGTAACTACGTCTTTAAGTGTAGAATCTGGATGCACATCTGCTAACACCTCAATGATTGTGCCAGTGTGGTTGTCCTCACAAAATGACCCAGCCTCTGAGAAACTCGTCTATGCCCTGTTAGACACACAAAGTGACACTGTCTTCGTCGAATATGCAGTAAGTCAAAGTCTAAAGGTTGACTCATGCCCAGTGACACTTAGGCTCACTACCATGGTTGGAAGAGATTCGTTGATATCAAGTGAAAGAGTTTCCGGTCTTCGAGTCAGAGGTTTCAATTCTACGCTAATTCTAGACCTTCCCCCTGCATACACCAAGGAATGTATCCCTGTGGATCGCGCTCACATCCCTACCAGTGAGACTGCCAGGTGTTGGAAACATCTTGCTCCTCTGACAGACAGAATTCCCCTGCTTCAAGACTGTGAGGTTGGTCTATTGTTAGGATATAATTGTCCCAGAGCTTTAGCACCCAGAGAAGTGATTCTTGGAGCAGACAATGAGCCATATGCTGTTCGCACGGATCTCGGATGGAGCATCGTGGGCCCTTCCTTGACACATTATGAGTCACAAAGCGGTGTTAGCATGTGTCACAGAGTATCTATTAAGGAGATTCCTTCTGTAACGCCAGCTGATGTTATCAAAGTGCTGGAGTCAGATTTCAAGGATACTAAAGAAAACACAAGAGTAGTGTCTCAAGAGGACATTATGTTCTTGAATAAACTGGAAGAAAACATCAAAATGAACGAATACAGCCACTTGGAAATGCCCCTTCCATTCAAGAAAAGACCTTATCTTCCAGATAATGAGCCTCTTGCTGTCATGAGACTTCAACATCTAAAGCGGAAATTAATTAAGGACCAGGAGTACAGAGATCATTATGTGCAGTTCATGGAAGATGTAATAGAGAATGGTGACGCAGAAAGAGTCATTGACGAAGGAAAGAAAGGAGAAAAATGGTACATCCCTCACCACGGGGTGTATCACTCGAAGAAGCCAGGGAAATTACGCGTAGTCTTCGACTGCTCTGCCAGATACAAGGGGTCCAGCTTGAACGATCATCTACTTACAGGCCCTGACTTGATGAACAGTCTTACTGGCATTCTTTTGCGGTTCAGACAGTATCCAGTGGCCTTGATGTGTTATATTGAGCGCATGTTCCACCAGTTCCATGTAGACAAAGCAGATCGAGATTACTTACGATTTCTATGGTGGAGAAATGGAGATTTTGACTCAGAGCCTCAAATGTTCCGCATGAGAGTACATCTATTCGGTGCCTCGTCGTCCCCTGGATGCGCTAACTACGGACTGAAGCATCTCGCCAGAGAAGGTGAACATCTGTACCCCCTAGGTTCACAATTCATTATGCAAGATTTCTACATGGATGATGGAGTCTCCAGTGTTGAATGTGCAGAGAAGGCCATCCAGTCGGCACGAGAAGCTCGCCAGGTTTGCGCACAAGGAGGTTTAAGATTGCATAAGTTTGTGTCCAACAACAAGGCAGTTTTGGAGAGCATACCACCCTCTGATTGTGCTGTGGACATTACAGCTGTCAATCTGTCCCTCACTGACCAGCCTTTGGAAAGAGCCTTGGGCATTTACTGGCAACTGGATCATGATAACTTCAGATTTCGTGTCAATCTAAGGGACCAGCCAGCAACCCGTAGAGGCATACTGTCTATAGTGGCCTCATTGTTCGACCCCCTAGGGTTTCTCGCACCATTCTTGCTCAAAGGAAAGGCTGTTTTGCAAGAAATGTGCAGAAATGGCGTGGGCTGGGATGATCCTTTACCCGATGGTTTGCGGCCAAGGTGGGAGCATTGGAAGGCCGATCTTGCAAACTTAGAGAATATCAAGGTGCCTCGTTGTATTGTGCCTGCTGGATTTCAGAGAATCACAAAGAGAGAAATTCATCACTTCTCGGACGCCAGCACAAGAGGATATGGCCAGTGCTCATACCTTAGGCTCGAGAACGAACAAGGTGATGTCCATTGTTCTTTGCTCATTGCAAAATCTAGAGTAGCCCCACTTAAGATCACAACAATCCCTCGGTTAGAGTTGACTGCTGCGGTTGTGTCAGTTGCAGTGAATGATATGTTAAAGGAAGAAATGAACCTTGCCGATTCAGAGGCATATTTCTGGACTGACTCTCAAGTGGTGTTAGGCTATATAAACAACGAAGCTCGCCGCTTCCACACGTTCGTCGCTAATCGAGTTCAGAGAATTCATCACAGTACAACTCCTCAACAGTGGCGATACATTCCCTCAGATGAAAATCCAGCAGACTATGCATCACGAGGTATGAGTGTTAATGATCTTGTCACTTCTAGCTGGTTCAGAGGACCAAACGTCTTGTGGGAAAGGCAAATAGCTTCCCCTGTGGATGTTAACACACAGCTTCCAATTGGAGACCTTGAGGTCAAGAAGGCTCAGTCCCTGAATACGCAAACGGTACAGTATTCCTGCTTATCCAACCTTCTCACAAAGTTGTCCTCATGGTCCAAAGTCATCCAAGCAGTTGCACGTCTACTTCGCAGAGTCAGGAAGGACAAGTCAAGTGACCACAGTACAGTGGCAGAACGTGAGGATGCTAAGTGTATCATCATCAAGGACTTACAGAGTCAGATGTATGCAGAAGAGATAGCCTTACTCCGTAAGGGCAAGCAACTCCCACGCAACAACAGGCTATGCAATCTAGACGCCTTTGTCGACCACGACGGATTGCTCAAGGTGGGAGGGAGGCTTTGCAATTCTTCTGTCCCTAACTCCATTAAATATCCAGTGATAATTCCAAAGGAACACCATCTTAGAAAACTTCTGATCGCTGATTGTCATGAAAAAACTGAACATCAAGGAAAAGGCTTGACTATAAATGAGATCAGATCAAGAGGATTTTGGATAACAGGAGTAAATAGGACTGTAGCCTCCTTTGTACGACGGTGTGTGAGATGTCGCAAGCTTCGCAGACCCACAGAAGAGCAAAAAATGGCCAACCTGCCCTCAGAGCGTATAGATCCATCCCCTCCTTTCACGTACTGCGGAATGGATGTTTTTGGTCCGTTCATCACCAGACAAGGCCGTAAATCGTACAAGAGGTATGGACTTCTCTTCACCTGTTTCTGTTGCAGAGGTATCCATACTGAGATGCTGGATGACATGTCCACGGATGCCTTTATCAATGGACTATGTTGTTTCATCGCTATCAGAGGATCAGTTCGTCAAATAAGGTGCGATCAAGGCAGTAATTTCATTGGAGCCAAGAATGAGTTTGCTAAGGCCATGAAAGAAATTGACACCAATCGTCTGGTAACGTTCTTAGCAGAAAAACAGTGTGACTTTGTCTTCAACGCACCCCATTCAAGTCACACAGGAGGAGTTTGGGAGAGACAGATTAGAACGGTGAGAAGTGTTCTTCATTCCACTCTGTCCTTATCTTCTGGAAGGCTTGATGATTCTTCCCTTCGGACCTTCTTCTACGAGGCTATGGCAATTGTAAATAGCCGACCACTCACAGTAGACAATCTGAATGATCCTAAAAGTCCTGAGCCCCTTACCCCAAATCACCTGCTCACTTTGAAAACTACCCAAGCTCTACCACCTCCTGGCAAGTTTGTTAGAGAAGATGTATATGCTCGCAAAAGATGGCGCCATGTCCAATACTTAGCGGAGCAATTTTGGGGCCGTTGGCAGAAGGAGTATGTGTCTAACATTGCAACCAGACAATGCTGGCTCACACCAAGTAGGAACATGCAAGTTGGAGATATAGTCTTGGAGAAGGCAGACGATCTGCCCAGGAATGAGTGGCGCTTGGCATAAGTTATTGAGACTGTGGTTGACAAGGATGACTTGGTGAGAAGAGTGAAGATACGTTTTGGAGACAGAAAACTGGGGAAGGATGGTAAACGTCTGAACAAACCTTCAATAGTTGATCGCCCAGTGCAGAAGCTGGTCCTGCTGCTAGAGGCAGCCTGAACTTCCTGACATATCCTTTGATTTATGCAGTTCATAGTAGAATATCTTTCAGTTTTTCTTTTACATCTAGCCTTAAACATGGGTAATTTATTTTAGAAATAATTTGTGATTTAAGTTTGAGATTTGTAGTCAGTCACTCATGATTTGGTGGGAGTGTAAATAACCCTCAGTTATTTGAATTAGTTATGGGCATTAATATATTATTCTGATATTCTCGTAATTCTATATTTCTTAATATTGTGTTTATTAGGCTATATTTTGGAAGTTTACTTTGCATTCTTAGTTATTTAACCTATAGAGACCTTTATTTTGAAATGCGGCTTGCCGGAAGGGCGAACAGATCGCTCGCGCACAGAGAGCACGCACACAGATAGATTGCTGACAGACGGAGACACGGAGCCATGCGGTCACGGATTCACGGATAGGAATAATAGTATTAAGGTCATCTTTAAAGTGCCTTTAGGCATATAGTCGCTGTTTATTTTTTATTTTGTAGTATTTGTTTTTTGTCCGTTTGTTTTAGCACCTGGCTGGAAAGGAGTACAAGGTATACTACATGTATATTTATGCACGTGTATAATGTTACATAGCATATCTCGTCTTTATTTTATGTGTTTGTTTGATTTATGAGTAATTTAAGTTGTTTATGATAAATGGTAGTATTAATTTCGTAATTTAGTGCTGTATCGTCTACTGTTTTGTTTAATTAATATGTACGTGAATTATTTACACATTCCAATAATGTTAATTCATCTGTTCTAGCTCTTACGGTGTTGTGATGGCATTGTGAAGATGTAGTGAAGGTATTAAGGACAATAAATCGACAACATCAGTGAGAGAGCAAATTTTCTTTATTCAACCGGGCTGCTACATTTAGAGCTTGATTAAATAAATGATTAGTTTATAATGGGGAGGACGTCTTAAGCTATGAAACTTGCAGGATGTTTTAATGGTACAAAGACCTCTTATATACCAAAAGATCAAGGCAAATTTGGTTTCTCATGTCATGACCCCTTTAAGCACCAAAGAATTATACCACTTCAAAAGAATTCTATTTAAAACTAGATTTCTTAGTGGTTTTGAAAATATTACTATAAATTACAGCAACACCTCCTCCATTGCGTTTCAGACGAGGTTCATGTTTATAACTGTAATCTTGTGGGGTTGACTCATTTGAAGCAATGTAATCGTTTGGTTTTAGCCAGGTTTCTGTCAAACACAGCACATCTAGGTTATAATCTGAAATCATATCATTAACTATTATCGCTTTTGAAGTAAGAGATCGAATATTCAGCAACCCAAGCTTTATCATTTTCTCATCTGTATTATATCCGTTTTTTATTTGTTGAACATCAATTAAATTTTTAACCTTAGATGGGTTTGAAAGTTTTTTGGATTTCCAAATTCGGGGAACAGACACAGTCTCTATATGATGATATCTTGGTGAAAGAGTCTCTATGTGATGGGATTTATCTGACCTTGGTGATGTGAGGCCGCTAGCAGACGGTCGGTTAAGCCAGTCTGTCTGCTTCCTGACCTGAGCCCCAGATTGAGGCCAATATAAGAACCCCCAATATAAGAACTTTAAATGATTTGTATATGAATATCAGTTATTTTCTACTAATACCATACACCATTGCATACTTCTGTCATGTAAAACTAATATGATTCAATATAAGAACTTTAAATTATTTGTATATGAATATCAGTTATTTTCTACTAATACCATACACCATTGCATATGTAACCCCTCTACCCGGGTCCAACTCACCTCACCCCGCTCCGTGCGGGTCTCGAACCCGGGTCTCCGGCATGAGAGTCAGGCACTCTAACATGGAGGCTAAAGACTGCAGCCTCTAGCGTCTGTCGCTAGAGCGCCTATTGAGATCAGAGGAGTGAGGTTTACTCGCACAGCGACTACCAGCTGGCCTCCGTTACACATACTTCTGTCATGTAAAACTTATATAAGACTTTTTACAGTATTCATATATGACTATACTACAAGTTGTATGTGTGCTATTTAGTATGAAAGAGGCCATATTCGGTCGTATTTTGTATAGGACATATATTGGGTTTACATGAAACACAGCAGGTAATTCTGGCCGATTTAGCTAGAAGTTCTTTTTTCTATACAGGTATAACATTGTGGAATAATCTGCCACTTTCCCTCAAAATTGTAAATACCAGAGGGGGTTTTAGACATCAGTTTAAGGCTTTTTTATGGAATAGAGTAGCCTGTCTTTTTAATTAGAGTAGACTGATTATTTATGTGATTTATGATTCTCTGATTTTAGAATGTTTTTGAACTTTGGATGATTTGTGTTAAATGTTTTTGTCTTTGTCCTGCAATAGGTCTTTGTTATGTGTTAAATGTTCTAACACCAAGGACCATGTTAACATGGATTATTTAACATGCTATCCATTTGGTCTGTCAAATCTAAAATAAATCAAATCAAGTCAAATCAAACCTTGGATGCATATAAACCTATTGTAGGAGAACTCCAAAGCAAAACTATGAACCTTTAAAATAGCACAATAGGGTCACTTTAAGTTTTGTTAAGTAGTAGAGAATTTGGTGTGTGTGTGTGTGTGTGTGTGTGTGTGTGTGTGTGTGTGTGTGTGTGTGTGTGTGTGTGTGTGTGTGTGTGTGTGTGTGTGTGTGTGTGTGTGTGTGTGTACAGGTATGTCAGTGTTTGTCCGGCTCACAGCTGTGCTCAGCTACTTCTTTAGCTAGCTTCAGTGTGTCACTCTGTCATCCCAAATGTCATTCGGGTTCCAGTTGTCTCATCTGAGCCAACATTTGAGTAAAAAGATACAAAGAACACAGAGTACTTCCTAAACTTTCAGATCAGTCCATACAATGACAATTTTTCACATCAAATGGCACATCACTAAGAAGTAGAGAAATATTAAACCTAATGTTTTATTTTTTTATATTTTACATTTGATCTACATTTCTGAGGGCTAATAAGAAATGGATGAATTATTTCATCATGTGGTTTACTGATAATGGACAACAATATACTGTAAACATCCCATTTGCATGTTATTCTTAGGTTTTCAACCAAACCAACATATAAAGACAATAGCATCAAAACATTTAGTTGAATACAGACCCTGTTTCAACCCATGTTTGGGTCAAATATGGACAAACCATAAACCAAATTTTTATTTTTTTTTATAATCTATTATTCTACAAGCAATAATATATCACATTTTTACTCAAATGACCAATAGACAGAATCCATCCCTGGTGGGATAGAACAGAGTGTCTAGAATGCCTGACCTGATGTCTGGGATGATACCAGCCCGCCCCTAAGCCAGAGGCGCCTGCTCCAGCCACGGTGCCATGAGGCTTAAGCTTTTAATCACTAAGCTTAATCCACTGGACAGCTGGAGAATCTTTACGAGCCAAACTGTGCATGATGTAGCCTGTTAGTGTGTCCTTTATCTTTATCTGATTCACAGTTATATTAGGTTGATGGGAAGTAAGCCCATGAGACCATTGGAATGTGAAACCACAAAAGTCCTATTGGGAATGTTATATCGCTATCATTTTAAAGCAAGTTACTGTGCTTTATGAGCTTACTGTTTACTGTGTCTTGTAGGACCATATTTGAGTCATTATAGAATATTTATCTATTAGTCACAGGGGTGTCAAACTGAGTTCCTGGAGGGCCACTGTCCAGAATTTGGCTCTAAGCCTAATTAAACACACCTGAAACAGCTAATCAAGGTATTTAGGATTACTAGAAACTTCCAGGTAGCTGTTTAGGAGCTGGTTGGAGATACATTCTGCTGGACAGGGGACCCTCCTATTTCAATATTTTTTGGTAATTAATTGGCCCACTTATTAGTCTATAAAAAATACTTCTATAATAATTTGTTACATGTATATAGCGCTTTTTCTGAGACCTCAAAGAGCTTTACATAGAAGGGGGGGAATCTCCTCAACCACCACCAATGTGCAGCATCCACTTGGATGATGCGACGGCAGCCATATTGCGCCAGAACGCCCACCACACACCAGCTTACTGGCGGAGAGGAGACAGTGATGAAGCCAATCAGTATATGGGGATAATTAGGAGGCCATGATGGACAGAGGCCAATGGGCATATTTTTGGCCAGGAGGCCGGGGTTACACCCCTACTCTTTTTCGAAGGACATCCTGGGATTTTTAATGACCACAGAGAGTCAGGACTCTGAGCTGAGAGCGGTTTAACGTCTCATCCGAAGGACGGCGCTCTTTGGCAGTATAGTGTCCCTGTCACTATACTGGGGTGTTAGGACCCACACAGACCACAGGGTGAGTGCCCCCTGCTGGCCTTACTAACAACAACCAGCAACCTGGATTTCCCAGGAGTCTCCCATCCAGGTCTCTGAGCTGAGAGCTCTCGCTGAGAGTGGCGCATGTGCCTGGCAGTTTGAACCGGGGTGCAGACATGCTGTCCATAGACAATGTTCCCCCAGGGGAATGGTCTCTTCACCCACACACGGTTAAGCTGATATGGAGCATCTTTGGCGAGGCAGAGGTCGTCCTCTTCGCCTCAGAAGACAACGCTCGTTGCCAAACATATTTTACAAAGAGCAGGGATGCGCTGGCCCAAGATTGGCCCAGCCGCCCGCTCTATGCTTTCCCCCCGGTCACGATGCTACCGCAAGTCATCAAACGGATCAGGGAGAGCAAGTGCGCAGTGCTGTTAATTGCCCCCCTCTGGAAGACCCAATTATGGTTCTCCGAGTTGGCGCAGATGCTGGAAACAGCCCCATGGCCGATACCGCTGAGGAAGAACCTCCTCACGCACACAAACGGGATGATTTGGCATCCCCGTCCCGACTTGTGGCCCCTCCATGTATGGCCCCTCAACGGGTACCCGGGTATCTCCCGGATAGGGTGCACCTTCAACAAGGCGCCTCTATGCTCAGAAATGGACAGTGTTTTCTGACTGTTGTGCTGCAAGTGAACCCTACTGAAACAGTGGCAGAATGTTTATCACAACCTCAAGTTTAGTTTAAACAAAAACAAGTCAAACAAAATGCAAGCACATTGCAAAAACAAAAACAAAAAAAACAACACTATCTACTTATCTTAAATGCTTAAGATACAAACACCTCACAAATGCAACGTCACAGTAATAGCTTAGTTTTGAGGGACTGTACCTTAGCTGAGCAATGAGTGCCAATCTCCATGAACACCTTCTCAATAACCTCGAAAGTGCATTTCAGTTGCTTTGGGTACTCAAAGTCCAAGGCAAACAGAAGGCCAAACAGGTATGCAAGTGCAGACTGCAAGTCTGGAGCATCTCTCAGTACAATCACCTCCTCCAACACAACAGCAAATTTTGTGACACTGGGCAGTGTGCTGGGATGGGCATCATCTTCAATTACAATAAGGATTCCCACCTTCATCCCTCTGGTCTGTCTGTCCTCGGGAGTCGTGTCCTAATAATAATAATAAAAGAGAAAATTTTATAATTTGCATTACATAACTGGTGAAAAAAATAAAACAGGTCTTGGTTGTGACATTGTTTAACTGGCTTCAAATGGCTTCAAACAGACATTTAAAAGCAACACAACAATAACATGTATTAAAGATCATCTACAGCCAATTACAGTTTTTTACAATCGCTATGACAGTTTTTTCAATACATTTAAAAATTTTCCTAAACTTGCTCATAATATGTCTGAAAGATATATTTCATGGATATTTGAATGTTGTTATTTCCCTAAATAAGACTTGATACTTGAAACTGCAGGTGCAGTTTTGCACTTATGACAGCTTTATTTTGATTGTTTGATTTTTATCCGTCCGGCCCTCACAAATTTTGGAATTTTCTAGTTTGGCCCCCCTGCAAATGTATTTGAATAGCCCTGTTCTAGATTAAGGTTGTATTGTAAGAGGTTTTGTGGGCAGTTTTTTGGACCAATCAGTAATACCTCCGTTTTCTCTGAATTTAATAGAAGAAAATTACACGTCATCCAATATTTTATATCTTTAACACACTCTGTCATTTTAGATAATTTAGTGTTATCATCTGGTCGTGATGAAATGAATAATTGAGTGTCATCAGCAGTGGAAACTTATTCCATGTTTTCTTATAATATTACCAAGTGGCAGCATATAAATTGAGAATAGCAGAGGGCCTAACACAGATCTTTGTGGCATTCCATTGTTTACTGACGTTATCTTTGATTTTTCCCCATTTAAATGGACAAAATGGTAACGGTCTGATAGGTACGATCTAAACCAGCTTAATGCCTGTCCCTGTACACCAGTCGAGTTTTGAAGTCGATCTAAGAGTATTTTATGATCTATAGTGTCGAACGCAGCACTAAGATCGAGTAAAACTAGTATTGAGATACAGCCTTGGTCAGAAGCTAAAAGTAAATAATTTGTAATTTTAACGAGCGCAGTTTCTGTGCTATGATGTGGCCTGAATCCTGACTGAAATTTTTCATAGATATCGTTTTCTTGCAAGAAAGAGCACAATTGAGCGGACACAAGTTTTTCTAGTATTTTAGACATAAATGGAAGATTTGAAATGGGTCTGTAGTTTGCAAGGTTATTTGGATCTAATTGTGGTTTCTTAATAAGAGGTTTTATAACTTCCAGCTTGAACGTTTTTGGAACGTGACCTAAAGATAGAGACGAGTTAATAATATTGAGAAGAGGCTCTTCCACTAAAGGTAACACTTCTTTCAGTAGTTTAGTGGGTATTGGATCTAATAAACATGTTGTTGGTTTAGATGCAGTGATAAGTTTATTTAGCTCTTCCTGTCCTATAGTTGTAAAGCGCTGTAGTTGTTCTTGAGGGGCGATAATTGAGGCTGAATCATAAGATGCTGTCAAAGATTGCACATTTACAATTGTGTTTCTGATGTTTTCTATTTTCTCAGTGAAGAAATTCATGAAATCATTACTATTAAAATGTAATGGAATATTTTGGTCAGGTGATGTCTGTTTATTTGTTAAAGGGCACCTATTATGACATTTAAAATGTTCCTAATGTTGTTTAGGGAGTCCCCAACAACAGATTTACATGCATGCAATGACAAAAAACACTTTTGTTTTCGTATAATATGCATTTATTTTTTACCTGATTTGCTCATCGACTCCCAAATGATTCGTTTAACGACTCGTTTTTCAAACCCCTCCTTTGCGCGACGCTAATCTGCGTTGATTGGTCAGATGACCCAGCAGTGTTTACAGATATAATACTTATTTTTAACACGGAGTACAATGATGCTTTTATCAATTAAATTGTATTATAATAATGATTATAGTCCACTGCTTTATAGTTTGTAGTAAAAAACGAAAAATAAGATAAAGAATTTAATGTTATGTTAGCGAGCATAGCCCAGAGTTCATATTGTAAAAGCACAATCAGTCTTTGTTTGCGTTAGCCCGATGCATAAACATAACGTTTTTACAAAAAAAAAAAATGCAGTTACGTTACAGTTATTACTCTATTCTTTAGACAACTCCGAAAACAACGACAAACACTTCACATATCTCAATACAATTGTCATTGAAGACCTAGAAGCTAACGGTGCTTACACAACAAACAAAATAATTATTAAGCATGCTACATAAAATATAAAAGCAAAAATTATTAATAACACTTACAGGTTGTGATACGGAGGAGGAAGCTGATGCAAATACACTTGGAACTGAACCTTCCTTCAATATCAGCGGCTCGCGAATCCAAGTTTGATTGCATTTAAAAAGCAATCGTCTTCAAAATGACGCGAACAAAGCACAAGGCTCGGACTATACTTCTGTGGTATAGTGAATTGTAGCCACTTAGTCTTCAAATGCTCCTCCTTGGGCAGATTTGGGCGCACTTCAGAACACAGCGTCTCGTCGCCATGATATTTTCCCTGGCCTTGGAGCGCAATAAGTGGGCGTATCGTATTCAAATAACTTGACAAGTTGACGTCATCTAGTCAGAGAAAAAGCTTCGGTCTTCTAACGATTCATAAAAATGACTCAGAGTCGACTCTCACTTTTGAAAGACAATAACTTTATATACGGTGCACTTTCATATTTCAAACTTTGCAGGATGTTTTTGTTCACTTAGATCTATGTTACACACTACATGAAAGGTCAATTTCAAAATTCCATAATAGGTGCCCTTTAATCTAGCCACTGTGTTAAATAAAAACCTTGGATTATTTTGGTTGTTTTCTATTAGTTTGCGGAGATGCTCAGCCCTGGCTGCTTTTAGAGCCTTTTTATAACGTGACATACTGTCTTTCCACGCGATTCTAAAAACCTCTAAATTAGTTTGTTTCCATTTGCGCTCTAAATTACGAGTTTCTCTCTTGATAACATGCGTAGCACTGTTGTACCATGGTGCTTTAGTTTTCTCTCTGACCTTTTTTAATCTAATTGGTGCAACAATTTCTAATGTACTAGAGAAAATGGTGCTCATACTGCTAGTCATTTCCTCTAGTTCATCTGTTTGTTTGGGTTCACTGAGGAGCTGAGATAGATCAGGTAAGCTATTCAAGAATCTATCTACAGTGGTTGGAAGGATTGTTCTGCCTGGTCGATAAGACACATTTCAGCAGTGCGTAGTATGCAAGTTACCATGTAATGATCAGTGACATCATCACTTTGCGGTATAATATCTATATCGGTTGGATCAGTTCCATATGATATAATTAAATCTAGAGTATGATTAAGACGATGATCACAGTTTTGTGATGTAAAATGCTATACTTAATGAATGCATTGCTGTAACATTACGAAACTCAGTATGGGTCATCAGTACAAGGCATATCTGCAATGCCTTGACATATTGACTCCAAACTTTGTATGTGTCATTGTCACTTCACTCTGACCACATCACATCAGTTTCGTAACTGCGCCACCTATTGTCGAAAGTGATAATCATATTTTTAGTTATTGTATGTGATTTTTCAATCATTTTGCCAAAATTCATCTTTAAATGTCTTCAATTGCTCCTTGCTGCAGTTGGTCTCACACTCCCAGCCACTTTGGCATGTCTTGTCGTCTTGCGCTTGGCCCCGGTGATTGCTGCTTGCAGCTATATTATTTCACAATATTACTGTTGTTTCTGTATTTTTTATCAAATAAATGCAGCCTTCTTTCAAAAATATAAAAAATGGTAATGTGTCCAAACGTTTGACTGGTACTATATGTTTATATATGTACGGTAGCACTGTGGTCTTGTGAGGCACAACATTCAGTTCCTCCACATAGAGGAATTACAATAAAAACAGATTGAAAAACAAAACCTTTGAATCTCTTCTCATTCTCAGATTCTCCTCTCTGCCTCACAGCACCGTGATGGGGCATTAGCCATTGATGGGGGAGTGTCTATTGCCTCACCTCATTCATATTCATTGCCATCAACACCCCTACGCATATAGCAGTGCTGGCACAAAAACTGACTTGCAAAGTTTAAATCATTATATTGTTGTTTTGTGAAAGAGTGATCAGAATGATTTTCACATAATTTTGTAGTAAACATTCTAGCCTACAAGAATGGTAACTCAAAAGTCTTGTGCCAAACTATTCAGTATGAGTTACAGTATATGGGCTCATTGCAGTGACAATTTTTTCCCCAAAACTTACTAACCACGCATAATGTTTTTTTCTATAAAATGCAAACATGTAACTTCCATTTTGCTCACATATTATTGTAGCAGAGTTTGTGCTGAATACAGCATATTTATGAGTTGGCCAAAGGTATGTTGTAAGTAGCTGAAATAAGCACAAATGTCAGGGCATGTCAAAACATCTCAAGGGCCCCAAAAACCCCTCAGACCCCAGAGGGTTAAACTTGGAGATGTTAACACAGCCCAGAGAAAAATACAAGAAAATGGAGAGAGTACAGCTGAATTGTTTTCTACCATGTATATTAGCCCCACAGCATTACAAAATACAGCAGACAGACAGACATATGCAGCCCAGAACCCAGCTTATTCTTCACCCACATATCAGAGACAAGTGAACGCGACATGGCAGAAAGACTTCAAAATCTCTGGTCTAATAGGAGATCTAGGGCAGAAGGACCGTCTCTCATTCTCCAGTCTGGCACGGCAGATAGAAGGTGGACTTAAAAAGGGCTATGCAGAACAGGAAATAGTAGATTCTGTCATCAGGGCTATCACACCAGGGCTTCAGCTGCGGAGTTATCTTGAGGGGAAGGCAGGGCTGACACTGCCGACGCTAAGGCGGATACTTCGTTCTCATTATCAGGAGAAAAATGCGACTGAATTATATAAACAGCTCACCAAAGAAGCTCAGCACGCTAGAGAACCCCCACAAAGCTTCCTAATTCGAGCTCTTGACCTGAGAAAGAAAATTCTGTTTGCTTCTCAGGAGGATGACTCCGGGTTGAAATATGATCCCGCCCTAGTTCAGAATATGTTCTTGCACACCGTCTTGACTGGATTACAAAACGACTGCATCCAAAGCCACCTTCAACCATTGTTACGGCTGGCTCCCATACCGTAACACAAAAAGAGGCCAACAACAAATGCTTTAACAATAATTAAATTTATTGTCAAACAAAGCAAACAGTTATTAAACAAACAAAAGAAAACCGACGTCTAGGGGAAAAAACACGCGCGTGGTTATTAAATAGACAAACAACATCTGACACTAACCAAAAAGATAAGAGAGAATATATAAATATAACAAAATGGGTATTAAATGAAAAGGTGGGAGAAAAGTGAGAGACCTCACCCAAAAGTGCACTGATCTTTATACTGGCACTCATTAACTTGACATTGAATACACCTGTTGCCCAACTAACACCTGCACTGTGTAGCAGAGCCAGCAGGGGGAAAACAGGCAGGCGTAACACCTCCCCCACAAAAGTATTCCTCTAAGGAATGCAAAAAAAAAAAACTCCACTTGGTTCCTGATTCCTGCTTCCTGGGCCCTAGGAAACAGGATAGAGAGAGACAAGTAAAGAGAAAAAAAAGAAAAAAAAAGAGGAGAGACAACAGAATATACAACCTCATGTCCGGGATAGGGCATCGGCAATGACATTTTCCTTGCCCCGGATGTGTTTAATGTCAAGGGAAAATGGTTGTAAGAAGAGACTCCACCGCATGATCCTCTGGTTACGATTTTTCATTCGGTGTAAAAACACCAAAGGATTATGGTCAGTATAAACCACAATTGGACTAGCAGACGACCCCAGATAGTCTTCAAAATGTTGGATAGCCAGAACAAGAGCAAGTGCCTCCTTTTCCACAACAGAATAAACTCGCTGGTGGACATTGAATTTCTTTGAGAAATAACAGATTGGATGTTCCACTCCATCCAGACTTTCCTGTAGAACAGCTCCCGCTCCAGTGTCGCTAGCATCCACAGCTAAACAAAAAGGTTGAGAGAAGTCTGGTGCAAGAAGGACAGGAGCACTAGCCAACAGTGCTTTGGCTCCGTCAAATGCCTGTTGAGAAACAGTGGTCCAATGAAAAGATACTTTTGTACTTATAAGATCGGTCAAGGGTGTTACAATGGATGCAAAGTTTGGGCAAAACCCACGATAATATCCAGCCATTCCCAGAAACCTACGCAACTCTTTGCGATTTTTAGGCACTGGAAAAGCACAGATAGACTGAATCTTAGCTTCAATGGGACGGACATGTCCATTTCCTACTATTTTACCTAAGAAGGTGACGGTAGCTTTCCCAAATTCGCATTTTGCCAGATTTAAAGTTAAAGAGGCCTCCGTCAAACGAACAAATAACTCTCTTATTTGGGCTAAATGATCCGACCAAGACGAACTGTACAAAACTACATCGTCCAAATAAGCGTCACAGTCAGATAATCCAGACAACACCTTGTTTATAAGGCGCTGGAAGGTGGCTGGAGCATTTCGAACCCCAAACGGCATAACACGGTATTGGAGGAAGTCATCAGGTGTCACGAATGCAGACAGTTCCCTTGCCCTAACAGTCAATGGAACCTGCCAGTACCCTTTTAACAGGTCAAACTTGCTCACAAACTTTGCAGACCCCACTCGATCCACACAGTCATCTATGCGGGGTAAAGGGTAGCAATCAGGCTTAGTGACGGAATTAAGCTTGCGATAGTCGGTACAGAATCTGTAGGATCCGTCAGGCTTATTTACAAGGGGAAAATAATTACAAGGGGAATTATTAACAAGGGGAAACTAATAACAAGGGGAACTCCAATCACTAAAGCTGGGTTCAGCCAAGTTGTGATCTAACAGATAACCAACTTCCTTCTTCAACAATTCCCGTTTCATGGGGTTTACTCTATATGCATAATGCTTAATTGGTAAAGCAGAACCCACATCAATGTCGTGTTCAATCACTGTAGTACAACTAGGCACATCAGAGAACAAGTTGGGAAAAGACTCCACCAACTGAAGAATGTCTTTCTTCTCAGACTGCGATAAATGTGGTAAATGATGGACCAACTGTAGATACATCTCAGAATTATTCAATCGTCCTTCAATAACTCCTCGAGAAGGAAAGTGAACTCCATCATCTCCATCGCAACTCAAGAAGGAACTCTTTGTAGGGGAAGTCCCCTCCCCACTCAAATGTGAAGAATCATCTGGCACAGTAGTTACTAAACCCACGGAAGATGCAGGAGGAAAGTAAGGCTTTAACAGATTTATATGGCAAACCTGCACTCCCTTGCGTCGTTCGGGGGTTTTCAAGAGATAATTCTGTCCAGAAAGACACTTAAGAACGGGATAAGGACCTGCAAAACGGACTTGAAAAGGGTTACTTACTAGTGGCAACAAAGCTAATACTTGGTCTTCGACCTGAAATTTCCGAGACACTGCCCGCTTGTTAAATAACCTCTCCATCTTACTCTGTGACTTCCCCAGTTTCCTCTGAGCAATTGCTCGAGCCTCATGCAGCCGATATCGAAAACCACTAACAAAATCCAAAACATTTTTGAAGGGTACAGAAGGGATCCAGTTATCAGCTAGCACAGCAGTGGGACCACGAACTTCATGACCAAACACCAAATCATTTGGACTGAATCCAATGCTTTCCTGAGTAACCTCTCTAACTCCCATAAGCAACCAAGGCAGCCCCTCCTCCCAATCAGACCCAAGCTCCACACAGTATGACCGTAGCAATGACTTCAGGGTCTGATGAAATCTTTCAAGGGCCCCTTGACTCTGAGGGTGATATGCACTGGAAATGTTATGACTGATTTTTAATTGTCGCAGAGCCTTCGCAAACTGACGGCTCATAAAATTAGAGCCCTGGTCAGACTGGATAACTCTAGGAATGCCAAATGTTGTCATAAAGGCAGTTAAAGCTTTGAAAATAGATTTTGCAGTAATGGACCTGACAGGGTACGCAGCTGGATACCGAGTAGATAGACACATAACGGTAAGTAGATACAAATGACCAGTCTTGGATCTTGGTAAAGGACCTACGCAGTCCACTTGTAAATACTCAAATGGTTCTGATATCGCTGGAATAGATTGGAGAGGAGCCACAGGGATTTTTTGGTTTGGCTTACCAGTGAGTTGGCACACATGACAAGTTCTAACATACTTTGCCACGTCTCTTTTTAAACCAGGCCAAAAAAACTTGCGTTGCAATCGATCGTATGTTTTCCTCACTCCCATATGTCCAGCCACTCTATCATGAGCTAACCTGACCACAGACTGCCTGAATTTAAGAGGAACTACCACCTGAACATAAACCTTAGTAATGGGTTCAGAATCACTGACCCACCGTCTAAGCAACATACCATCTTTTAGAAAGTAGCAAGAGGGTAGCTGAGTCTCAATATCTCCCTCGATACAAACCATTGAGAACAAAGGTTTAAGAGTTACATCAGCTAACTGTTCTTGAATCAAGTTCTCTCGAGAGACATGAAAAATAGAAGATAAAAGACCCTCTGATACTCCCTTCTCCCGAGAGACAGACTCCTCAGAAAATAAATCAGATGAATCCGAAATAGTGTCTTCTACCAAGGTCATACCAAATGGTTCACCTTCAACTGTCCCATCATCAACCTGATTTGATGGAACAAACGCACACCCATCTACATCATCCTCAGAATGAACAGGTAACGGTTTCTCCACGGTTTCCTCACTGTCAAGACGTAAAGAAACTTCACTTTCACCCAGCTGGTCAGCTTTAAGTTGTTTTCCTCTGGCTCGGGTGACAGCACAGGAAGGAAACACGTGGGGAAATTTCCGACCACATTCATCAGGAACATCTGCAGACACAGGTGAAGAGACTACAACAGTAGATGGTACAGGTTTTGATGTTTCCCAAACATTTCCCTGAGCAAGATCATTCCCCAGGATAAAAGAAACACCTGGCACAGGAAGGCAAGATCGTACTCCAACAATAACATCACCAGTTACAAGATCAGATGTAAGATGAACCTTATGTAAGGGGACTTTTGAAAAAGTCATTTCTATTCCCCTAATCAATACATCCCTCCCGGTTGCAGTCTGACCTGAGAGTGGAAGAACTCCCTCCAATAAAAACAATTGAGAAGCTCCTGTATCTCTCAGGATCGTCACAGAAACTTTCCCTTCTTGACCTGGCAGAGACACAATGCCGTTAGTAAGAAATGGAGCATACTCAGTATAATTATCCCTTACATCTACCTGTGTTGAGATCCCCTTGCCAATCTCAGAGTTCTGTTGACAAACATGAATCTCCAGCGGTTCAATTCCAACCAATCCAACTGGCTTAGCAGATTTCTTTAACGAGTTACATTCAGATATTTTATGCCCAACTTTATGACAGTAAAAACAGATCACCTTACCCTTTTTATCTGATGAAAAATGCTGACTCACAGGGGGCACCCTTGACACAGTGTTTGACGTACTCACTGGAGGCGTCCACCGATTCTGAAATGACTTTCTACTCTGATCGCTTGAAACTCTATCAGGAAAAGAACCTCTATCAGGAAAAGAAACTCTGTGAGTAAGAACAAATTCATCAGCCAACACAGCTGCATTAGCTAATGTAAGGGCCTTCTGTTCATTCAAATAAGTAGACACAGACACAGGTACACAATTTTTAAATTCTTCCACAAGAATTAACTCCCTCAACTGGTTCAAGGTTTCCACTTTCCGAGACTGACTCCACCTTGTAAACGCAATATCTTTTTCGCGAGCGAATTCAACATACGTTTGTTTCTCAAGTTTTTTATAACTACGAAACTGTTGGCGATAAGCCTCTGGTACCAACTCATACGCTCTCAGAATGGCTGTTTTTACTTGTTGAAAATCTACACTCTCTTCTTCCGAAAGAGAAGAAAACACTTCCTGAGCTTTCCCCGTCAGAACACACTGCAGAAGTAAAGTCCAGACTTCTTCTGGCCATTTTAGAGAAGAAGCAACTCTTTCAAAATGGGCAAAATACTTGTCAACATCACGTTCACAGAATGGAGGAACCATCTTAATGTTTCGACCAACATCAAAAGAATGCACAGTCCGAACAGATTTAGAAGTTTCAGCTGTCTTAACTTCCAATTCAAGTTCTAACCTCCTTATCTCATACTGCCTATGTTCACGTTCGCTCTCACGTGCATACTCCAACTTTTTCAGCTCCAATTTTGTACGTTCACGCTCCTGTTCAAGCTCTAATTCTTTTAACTGAATCCGTTTTTCCCATTCATGTAATGCCTGAGTACCTTCAAACGATATTCTCTCAGTTTCAAACTGTGTTTGTTTCTCTGTGAACGTTAACTCTCTTTCAATACGTGGATATTCTCCTACAACCAGAATTCCTTTGGCTATCAACTGGCTTTTAACAGCCCTCAACAAATCCTCCTTGCGCTTCTTATCATTACTATTCAAAATGAGTCCATGACTCTCTGCGATTTCTAAAAGTTGTTCTTTGGTGGTTCTTTCTAGAACCTTCTCAGAAATTTCTACATTTAATTCCTCAGTAGACGTCATTTTGAACAAGCATACAACTCACACAATGAAGATAACCCAAATAATTCTAACAGAACCTCCCAACTAAAAGTGTCAGAAAACAGCCAGCTCAATCCACTATAACACTAGATTAAAGTTACTGCAACCATTCTAGTGTTCTACACGTGGACAATAAATCAATGCACATTTGCAATAGGAATGTGTAAAACCCTGCATAACCACTCAATGCAGTGCTAATTTACTCACAGTAAACAAACGGTCATACTCAATAGGTCACAACAGCTGTTTCGAAATTATTTATGAATCATCTATCAGCTGCTATTGTCCCCAAGATTTTCGTGTAAACAAATAAAAATTGTCTTAACCAGTCTACACAACCATCCACTTCCTATATAAAATGGCAAAATGAACATAACCACACGCAAAAAACATGCTCTCTTTATAAGCAAATTAAGCAAAATCAAGGGCGAAAAAGTACTCACCAGGATTTCCATTGGCTTTTACATCTCCGATATGCCTGCCTGTTGAAACTATACTTAACCTAGCTAGTCTTCAAAGGATTGCTGGGCTCGAGGCGACTTGAAACGCTGAACCTCGTAACAACCGTTCTCCAAATGAGATCAGCTGCGCGAGAAGCGTACCCCCACCCAGGATTTCCTTCCGAAAACTCCAAAATAAAATACAAAACAAAATCAACAAAACAACAAATAGTGTTCCGATGGAAGGGCCGCTCACACGCAACCCAGCTGAAACACTCTGTCTAACCGGAGTGAAAGCCAATCTTCACAAGAAATCCTGAAGAGACTTTACAAAAAAAATAAATGTAGTCCCTCAGAAACAAATGCTCAAAATCCGGACGAGACTCCCATTTTTATGTTACGGCTGGCTCCCATACCGTAACACAAAAAGAGGCCAACAACAAATGCTTTAACAATAATTAAATTTATTGTCAAACAAAGCAAACAGTTATTAAACAAACAAAAGAAAACCGCCGTCTAGGGGAAAAAACACGCGCGTGGTTATTAAATAGACAAACAACATCTGACACTAACCAAAAAGATAAGAGAGAATATAGAAATATAACAAAATGGGTATTAAATGAAAAGGTGGGAGAAAAGTGAGAGACCTCACCCAAAAGTGCACTGATCTTTATACTGGCACTCATTAACTTGATGTTGAATACACCTGTTGCCCAACTAACACCTGCACTGTGTAGCAGAGCCAGCAGGGGGAAAACAGGCAGGCGCAACACCATACCTTTCAGATCCCGCTGTTCCAGACGAAGTGTTGCTGGAGAAACTCAATGTAGCTTGTTCCAATGAATCTGAAAGACAAAATAAGCGAAAATTTGATGGTACTGTTCATGCTGTACAGTTGAATGAGCCTGCCCCTGAACAAAAGCTTCAGTCCAAACAGTAGAAGTTCGATTTAATGTCACAACTAAAAAGCCTGAGTGATGATATCATACAGATTAAAGAGTCCATCCAGCAGCCCTTACCTGTCCCTCAGCAGTGTTTTGCAGTTTACGACAAAGACCCAGCATCAGCAGTGTCCCAACAGACATCAGGATGGACACAAGTCCAAGAGCATCAGACCTGGAAACCCGAGACGGCTACATACCAACAGCAGGGAAGCCCATACATGTCTCCACACCTGTTTTCACAAAGCCAACAACAGGTGAGGGAACAGAAAATACCACCCCCACCTGCAAACCCAGTTCAGTTGTCCACAGTTCCACCAGAACATTCTCTCCAGTCACGTCAGCATTATTCAATGATAGAGGACCATGGACAGCCGTATGTGTATCCTTCTCAGCAGCCAGCTCCATGTCCATCAACTATGTAACTCAGCCGTCAAACTTTGCAGCCCCACAGTATTATCCACAGCAGTATATGGAGCCACCCCGACAGCACCCCTATCAGTTCCGCCAGTCCCGTCCCTCACGAGCGAGACAATGTTTCCATTGCCAGCAGCGCAACGCAGAAGAACCTTGCACCCATTGTTACCACAGTGGAAGCAGCGAGCACTTCTCAGCTGGCTGTAAGATTAAAGGTGCCAGACCTCGGCGTGGAGCTACGTTAAACAGGAGCGGGTTACCCCCAAGGGACAGGGTGTGACCCGAGCGGAAGAGAAGTCCCCAAAACATGAGAAATGTAGCATTGGCCATCAGAGACAGTTTGAGTCCCAGTCGCTTGATAGTACGCTTAATAGTATTTTAACTGCCCCTTGTCAAGTTAACCAGCATTCTGCCATAACGTCCTTAGTGGGAAAACAGTGCCTTGTTACCTGTTATCTACAGGGAAAAAAGACTGAAGCATTATGGGATACAGGCTCCCAAGTATACATTATAGACGAGGAGTGGAAAACCAAATATGCACCTGAAGTGACACTGAGAAATATTTCCGAGGCGACCGAAGCGCCAGACAGTCTGCGCCTGGTGGCAGCAAATGGAGCGAACATACCACACAGTGGATGGGTGGAGTTGACTTTCAAGCTGGCATCCCCTGTAACCAATGAGAAAGAGTTAAACATTCCTGTGCTTGTTTTGAAGGACCAAGAATTGCCCAGACCTATCGTCGGGTATAACGTGATAGAACAAATAATGAGACGAAGCGAAAGTGGATCCCTTGATGTGACTAATGCTTGTTTGTACAGAATTGTCAGAAGTGCTTTCCCTAGCATAAAGAAGAAAAGTGTACATACCTTCATCACTTTGGTGACTGCTGAGAGGCTCAGCGAGTACGTAGTAAGAACCAGTAAGGAACCTGTGAACATAGAGAAGCACACCATTATGCAAATTCAGTGTCTGGTAAAAATGCCTCACGTGAAACAAGATACGGTGCTACTGTTTGAGCCACACGTTAACCCGATGTACCCAGATGGCCTTGAACTCTTTGATACTCTCTTCCTTTTGGAAAAAGGGGCCCGCCCAATAATTACTATCAATGTGCAGAATGGAACAGATCTCGACATCACGCTCGGTTGTAGAACAGAGCTAGGAGTTCTGCAGCCAGTTAAGTCTGTTTTACCAATATCAAACGCACAGTGTGAAGCCACAGCATCTGTTACGCAGGTCCTACCAGAGATCACTGAGGCATATCCCAATACAGATCGATTGGACCCTCCAGTGGATGTGAGCCATTTAACTCCGCCCCAACAACAACAAGTCAAGAGGATGTTACGTGAGGAGTGTCATGCCTTTTCGAGGTCAGACGACGATATTGGCTGTGTCCCAGGTTTGCATCTGAAGTCAAGTCAAGTCAAGAATATTTATATAGCGCTTTTCACAATACAGATTGTATCAAAGCAGCTTCACAGTATTAAATTAAAATGATAATAAAACGTCCATGTTTGGTAATGCTAATCAATAGTATTATTCATTGATTAATTAAATTGAATATCCCCAACTGAGCAAGCCAAAGGCAACAGTGGCAAGGAAACGAAAAACTCCATCAGGTGACCTAATGGTGACCTATAACTCCATCAGGTGAATTAATGGAGAAAAAAAAAAACCTTGGGAGAACCCAGGCTCAGTCGGGGGCCAGTTCTCCTCTGGCGGTTATGAACTAGAGGCCGGATTTAACTGTAAGATTAAAAAATTATATGAATGCCAGGCAAGAGATGCGTCTTTAGTCTAGTTTTGAACTGGGAGAGCGAGTCTGAGCAACGAACAGTATCAGGAAGGCTATTCCAGAGTTTTGGAGCTAAATGTGAAAATGCTCTCCCTCCTTTGGTGGACCTAGATATCCTAGGTATAACCAAAAGCCTTGAATTTAGTGATCTTAAAGAGCACGATGGATTATAGGGCGATAAAAGATCCGTTAAATAGACTGGAGCTAAGCCGTTTAGGGCTTTATAAGTCAGTAACAATACCTTATAATTAATACGGAACTTTATAGGTAACCAATGTAGTGATGATAAGATCGGTGTTATATGATCATATTTTCTTGATCTAGTAAGAACTCTAGCGGCTGCATTTTGGACTAACTGTAGCTTGTTTATTGAGGATGCACGACAACCAGCTAATAGAGCATTACAGTAATCTAGTCTCGAGGTCATGAATGCATGAACTAACTTTTCTGCATCAGAAACTGATAGCATATTACGTAGCTTAGCAATGTTTCCAAGGTGGAAAAAGGCAGTTTTTGTAACATATGAAATATGATTTTTAAAAGACAGGTTGCAGTCTAGTATGACACCCAGGTCTTTTACTGTAGAGGATAAAGTAGCAGGACATCCTACTATGTTAAAGTTGTATTATGAGAGGTTTTGTGGGCGGTTTTTTGAACCGATAAGTAGTACCTCTGTCTTGTCTGGATTTAATAAAAGAAAATGATGCGTCATCCAATCTTTTATATCTTTAACACACTCTGTCAATTGTGATAATTTAGCGTTTTCATTCGGCCGTGATGAAATATATATTTGAGTGTCATCAGCATAACAATGGAAACTAATTCCATGTTTCCTTATAATATTTCCAAGTGGCAGCATATATATTGAGAATAATAGAGGGCCTTGCACAGATCCCTGCGGCACTCCATAATTTACTGAAGTTATGATCGATTTTTCTCCATTTAAATAGACAAAATGGTAGCGGTCAGATAAGTATGATCTGAACCAGCTTAATGCTTGTCCTTGAACGGCAGTATAATTTTGTAGTCGATCTAAGAGTATTGTGTGATCTATAGTATCGAACGCAGCACTAAGATCAAGTAAAACTAGTATTGAGATACAGTCTTGGTCCGAAGCTAAAAGTAAATCATTAGTGATTTTAACGAGCGCAGTTTCAGTGCTATGGTGCGGCCTGAATCCAGACTGAAACTTTTCATAGATGTCATTTTCTTGCAAAAATGAGCCCAGTTGAGCGGACACAACTTTTTCTAATATTTTAGACATAAATGGAAGATTTGAAATGGGTCTATAATTTGCTAGATTATGTGGGTCTAATTGTGGTTTCTTAATGAGTGGTTTTATAACTGCCAGTTTAAATGTTTTTGGAACATGACCTAAAGATAAAGATGAGTTAACCCTCTGGGGTCTAAGGTGTTTTTGGGGTCCTTGAGATGTTTTGACATGACCTGATATTTGTATTTTTTTCAGTTGCTTATAAACATATTAATGGCAAAGGTGTAATTACACTCTATTTAGCACAAACATGGCTATCATAATATGTGAGCAACATGTATGTACATGTTTGCATTTTTGAGAGAATATTATTTATGCGTGGTTATTCAAAAAACTCAAACTTAAATTGTCTGATATAAGACCACAAACGACCAACTTCACATATTCCCACAATACTTTTGACTAATGGATGTTGTCGGCTAAAGTGTTTACTTTAAAATTATCTGAAAATCATCCGGGCTAATCGTTAACATTAAACAATAGATTGATTTAAATTTTGTAAGACACTTTTTGTTTGGAAAGGCAATATGCAGGTGGGCGTGGATGATCCAACAAGGTCATGAATAATGTCCTCATTCACACCTGAAGACAAAGACCTGCTAATGATGCATACTAATGAGCATTTCATAGGTGTCACTGAGCCACAAGAAAGAATGCAAAGACAACAAACACACACATATACACACACACACACACACACACACACACACACACACACATATATATATACATACACACACACGCATTTGATTTCTTTATTTGAATCCACCAATCAAATTTCTTACAGAAAGGATTCGAATATTTTCAGAGATACACAGCTTTGGCATTCAAGGGTACATAAAACATCGCTTACGCCACACAGCAAGGCTGCCGATCACAGCTGATAAGGAGCAGAATTTTGCCAGTTGTTTAGCCTTCCCTTTTGGTAGCCCTGCCAGCCTTAGTCCACTAACAGTCAATCTGTGGACATGTCCCAGGCTGCCAAATATCAATGCCACAAACTTACACGCATAGCCTAGGTCACTGATCTTTGCAATGAGGGGTTGGTATTTAGTCATTTTTTCCAAAAAGGCTATGTCCATATACAGATCATAAACACAACCTATTTCAAGGGCTAACACCTCCTTTCTATCTGCATCCACGAGCACAACATCAGGCGTGTTAGGGATGTTACAAAACACATCATCAGAGCTATTAAACCAATCTGGTATTACTCGTGAGTGTTTATACATAGGTATATTGTTTGGAAATATGTCTTGAACAGAACTAGCAATGAGATCCACAATACGGTCATGGCGTGCTGTGTATAACCCTTTGTACATATTACAGCCATTCACAATATGAGCAACTGATTCAAGGTGATCAGAGTTAGAATGCATTATACAGTGTGGATTGTAGTTTTTAGGGTACCATAATGCTAGGTTGTATCTGGTTGGTAACACCTGTAGTCTAGCCTTGACAGTAAAGCAAAGAATATCCTCACCTATTGCAGCATTTCTGTACAAAGAATGAGAGATAGAGTGATCAGCAAAGTCAAGACATGCCAACTTTTCCTGCATTCGTAGTCCAGTCCAGTGTTGTTTTGTGTCCGTCTGTTTGATGTTCAGTAAAAATCTTCTTGCCGTCGTGCTCTGTAGTGTGTGTTGTGTCTCGTTGTGACAAACTGTGGCCTTCACAGTGACAGATGGGTCTGTGACCACTGCGTCAGACACCTCTGGTGCAGTGTGTGAGTTGCTCTGTGTCCACTGTAATTTAACTGCCAGTCTATTGCACAGGTCGTTTAGGTCCGGCCAGTCTGAACGAACTCCGAAACCGGCGGCTTGTGTGTCCAGTTTACCGCTGCTTTTCCTCCTGAAGCCTAGGAAGTGGTCTTGGTTGCCTGTGGCCAAAGGGACCTTTCTCCTCCTGAGGTCCAATAAGAGTGAAGCTCTAGCTAGCTCTCTGACTGCAGCATCATCGTTGTTAAGCATGCTGATAAGGTGTGTTAGTCTTGTAGTGGAGTAAGTCCATTCCACATTAGGGACCCCTAGACCCCCTTCCTTAAATGTGAGAAAGATTATATCCCTGGTGGAATGTGAGTTCAGTCCCAGCCATTTCCTGACGGCCTCAACTGTTTTATTATTCATGTCCCGTAGGACATTTTGTGGGATGTGAATGTTTGCAAAGAGGTGTTGTATCTTTGCCAGAGCTACTTCTCTTATGGCCTCCAGTTTCATGGCTACAGGTAGGGGGGAGGAGTCGATCAGATCGATCCTGTTCTTAAAGGCACAGGATAACTCCTGTACCTGTTCACCCCACTCACCTCCGATGTTGAATATATGGCCAAGATAGGTGTATGTTTCATGGCGAGAGTAGACCCTGATAGGCTGTCCCATTATTGTAAATGGGGGGGGGGTTTGTCGGCTTTAGATTTATACCAGCGGTTGCCACCGCTTCGCCGTTCGTAGAATGCTGCACATTTGGTATGTTTCACCTCCAGCTTAGACCACTGCAGGAATTCATCCGTTCTGACCAGCATGTTTTGAATAATATTCTCCTCCCTGGAGGACACCTCAACATCGTCTGCGTACCCCTGGACAGGGTTTGGGGATCTGGTATGTGGTGGTGCACACTGGCAGATCCATTTCATCTACTGTTTTTTTTTTTTTTTTTTTTTTTTTTTTTTTTTTCTCGCACGAAGATCAGCTGTTTCTCAATCCAGGAAGTAATAGCAGTCGGTGTTAATTCCGCTGGATGTTTATCGCTCAAGGGGAACTTTTTTAGGATGCGCGACACGTATTTCAAGAGTGGCAATCCAAACTCCTTCCCGCCGGCACTCCCCACTCTAAATATTCCGTTTTGAAAGAATACTCCGAAAAGGACGGACACGACTTTACTCCGGGTCACCAGAACAGGCAAAGTGAGTTCTTTCTTGGAGTAGCTTGGTATCCAATGACTTCCTGAAGAGTCTCTCGTGGATCTCGAACTTTTTCCATTCCTGACATTCAAGTTGGCGCACATAGTTGTTAAACTCGAAAGGGACATCCTCACCGCCCAGTGATGATTGCGGGACAGGGTCATGGGTTTGCCGCTGTTGTTGTTTGTAAATGCGGCCGCTGGACAAGGCTTGTTTAAAGGTCGATTTTAGTGCTGCAATTATATAACTACAGAATTGGTTCAGAGTTGGAAACATCTTGAAAAAAGTGTATTTTTCCACAAACTGTGTATGCTTGCAAATTGTATAATATCCAAGGTAAACATTTCTAGTAATTGTGCAGTTAATTCTCATTCGTATTTTCAGAAAGTTTTGGATGTAGGCTATCCTCTCCCCAAATTTGTCACTAATAAAACACAAAAATAATTTAAAGAGAATGCTTATATTGATCTTTTAAGATTGTGTTTGCACCTTGTAAATTAGGTTTTGATGTGGCAGTAAAAACTTTATAATCTATCCAAAACGAAATGTTGTCTTTCATATTTCGTCTATATTGTCTTTTATAGGCTAATATATATTAGCCTAGGGCATAAATGTTAATTTGAAGTTTAATATGTTGCTTACACAAAGACATTTTATTTCAATGTATTCAGTCGATTATTACTCATCTCAGTAGGCAATATAGATAGTTTCATTCACACACAGACACGCGCGAGCTGTAGTAGCTAAACAACAACATGCGTCTGTGCCGTTCATTCATTCAAACACAGAAACGCCTTTCAAATTTAAACATTTCATATTGCGATTAGAACAAAGCACTTACTGATGATCTGCAGCTGGATCCGTTGTTAGGCTACTCCAGCACGTTTGAGGTAAAATTTCCAGGATTATCACGATATTATTATTCCTCACAGCGAGTGTGTTATCCAGCTGTTGTGGGCGTTGACTGGTTTGCATGTGTTGCTTCAGATCTGCGTCTGAATTGCGCGCGGCGCGCTCTCGATGGGCGTGTCACATTAGCAGAGTAATGAGATGCCAGAACGATAATGACAACGGCTGATCTCTCGCTCTTAATATATAGATTGCATAAACAGAGAATATTTATTTTAGTTTTGAATTAGATAATTTAAAACTACACACTTAAATGATTATAGAGATATATAGCTCATGTCTGAGTGAATAGTATTCGCTGAGTTTTGTTTAAGTTTAGAGACGTGCTTCAGAAAAAAAGTTCACGGAGACGGAGAGGCATAAAGCACTCCCTGTTTACTTTCTTTATTTTACAAAAGCACAATGTTTTATTTCAATTGTAAGTGGACACATAAAAAAGTATACATTTAACAGCTTATTTTTTCATATTTCTTAAGGCTGTATGACCAAAACTGACGGAGTATTTTAGGTCTATTTTGCTGCTATGTAAAAAAAAACGAGCAAAACGCGCCCGCGCGTTTGCCGACCCCAGAGGGTTAAGAAAGCAGCCAGAAAAATGGAGCGCAACTGGAAGAAAACAAAACTAGAGGTATTTCGGATTTCATGGAAGGAGAGCTCGATTGCTTACAGAGTGGCTTTAAAAGCTGCTAGATCTGCTTATTTTTCAACCCTATTAGAAGAAAATAAACATAATCCTAGGTATTTATTTGAAACAGTGGCTAAACTAACGAAAAAGAAAGCTTCAAGCCCAGAAGCTTCCAAGAAATACAGCAGTAATGACTTTATGAACTTCTTCACTTATAAGATCGATAATATCAGGGACAAAATTATAACTATGCATTCGTCTAATACAGTATCGCGTCAGGAAGTGCATTGTAGTCTCCCTGAGGGAAATTTTGATTTTTACAAAAGCACAATGTTTTATTTCGATTGTAAGTGGACACATAAAAAAGTAGACATTTAACAGCTTATTTTTTCATATTTCTTAAGGCTGTATGACCAAAACTGACGGAGTATTTTAGGTCTATTTTGCTGCTATGTAAAAAAAAAACATTTTGACAAGGATGAGGTTCATGTTGTTACACACCAGGTGGCAGATGGTGCTCCAGTCTACGAAGTAAAACCTGAACAGAGTAAAGGCAGATCACAAGTTTTACATCAAAATCTTCTCCTTCCATGTGACCATCTACCTCTAGAAATCACACCAGCTCCAAGTACTAAACTAAAACAAGGACAGCAACCAAGAAACAGCAGAACTCAGCTGAAGCACGCCCGGGGAAGAGAATGTGAGTCAGAGGATGATAATGAAAGTGAAGAGGATGAATACTACTTTCAAGTGGAGCCCTTCCAGATAAGACCAGAGGAAAGCAGTGATTGCCTAGAAAAAATAAATGCGTTATCACCACAGTTAGTACCTTCTGAGCCTCGATCTAACTCTCCAGTGGTGGAACCAAGGCCACAGTCACCTCCAGCTGAGTCAGAGATGGATCTCCCAGAGTCTGTACCTGAAATAAGAAAAGAACCGAATGAAAATGAACCAACTGCTGACCTAATGCAACAAGACTTACCTGAAAGGGAAGCAGCTGCAGTGCTTGGGTCCAGAGACAGGACCTCCGAGGGAGAAAACGGGTACCAGTTCACCAGGAGAAAACGACGACTGCCTAAAAAGTTGACTTATGACAATCTTGGGTCCCCATCATGCTACAATGTGCAGATAGTGGGCAACAATCACTACCCACACTTTGCATCTAGTGGGATGACAGCTGTGACACCCTGGTCATCAACACCCCTTTGTTACCCCCAGCCTTCATATGTGTGCTATTAACTTTAAATTGCACTATCACATGAATTACACCACGTAACTAGTCCCTGTGTCGAAGGCATGAAATGCCACTATACAGAACATTACCCAGAGACTGTTATTGCCCATAGTGAGAAACTATGAAAAAAAATGGACTGTTGTGTAGTTTTGAAAATGTGGACACTTGGAATCACTTTGAGACTTTCTTTTTGGCACTTTTTGAATCTTTTTCTTCCTTGAAGGTCTCTTTGCCATTTTTTTCGTGCGAGAGCAAATAACATGGACTGTTTTAGGGCTCTGAACACAGCCACGTTAAGCCACCCTACGCTTCAAATGGACTATTGTTGCGTAACTCTGAGACTCTTGTCTATGTATGCCATTTTCCATCCCATTGATATGGACTGAGAAAAAAAGAGAGAATGTGAAAAAAAAAGACAATGTATTCAGAATACCAGGTATTCGCTTATTAACACTACTAATTATTACTGCATAACAAGTATCTATGGAAATATAAAGGGATTGTTGAATGTGTTTATTGTCTCATAAGTGTTCACATGTCGGGACGACATCTTAAAGGAGAACTCCGGCGCAAAATTAACCTTTGGTGTAATTACACATTGTTACCTAGTCAACCGTTATCTGAGATTTGTTTTCATGATTATCGAATGTAAATAGTTTTATCTCTAAAAACAGTTTAGGCTATAACGCTAGTATATAGGGCATAGAGTAATGACAAATAAAAATCACTTGTTAATACCACTAACAAGGCTCAAAATAGCCCCACACTAACACGGTAGCAAAATGAGGGTCCCTACATGCAAACCGAAGCATTGAGAACTGTGTAAGTGTCCAGAAAGTTTAATAAGAAGATATTTTATACATACAGTCAACTTCGCGTATACAGGCAGAAGCCATCTTTGAAAAACGTCTCAGGTTACTATTGTAACCCTAGTTCCCTGAGAAGGGAACGAGACGATGCGTCGATGACGCTTTGGGAACGCTTGCGTGATTACGTCTGAGCACGTATGTCAACTAGTCCAATGGAAAGAATGAGCGTCACGGGCGGGTGACGTCATGACCAGGAAGAGATATAAGCACATCCGGTGCGTTACTCGCGTTAGCTTGAAAGAGTCGAAGCAAAGTCGATCGCAGGGATGCAGGAAGTATGGCAGGGCGACGCATCGTCTCGTTCCCTTCTCAGGGAACTAGGGTTACAATAGTAACCTGAGACGTTCCCTTTCGAGGGAACTCGCGATGCGTCGATGACGCTTTGGGAACGAGAATACCCAATACGCCGTACTTACAAAATGCCAGCAGACAAAACTGTCGGCAAACTAAGATAAAAGCACCTGGGACCCTGGGGCAGCGTCCAGGTCCAGGCTATAAAACCTCACAAATGTGAGCGGTGAGGACCAGCCTGCCGCATCACAAACCTCCTGAAGGGAAACCCCCGATAATAAGGCTTTAGAGGCCGCCATACTCCTAGTCGAATGAGCTCTGACCACCAGAGGACATGGCTGGCCAGAGGACTCATAAGCAAGAGAAATAGCCTCGACTATCCACTTGCTAATTGTCTGTTTAGAAGCTGGAAGACCCTTCTTAGGTGATCCAAAGCAGACAAATAACTGATCTGATCTTCTCCACGGGGCAGCCCTGTGGACATAAGTGTCCAGTGCTCGCACTGGGCACAAGAGATTCAGTTTTTCCTGGTCCGAAGAGGCAAACGGAGGAGGATAGAACGCCTGCAGTACAATAGGCCTCGGAATATTGGTTGGCACCTTAGGTACATATCCCTGTTTAGGGTAAAGGAATGCCTTGACCGAAAGGGCCTGAAGGTCTCCGACTCTTTTTAGGGACGAAATAGCCAGAAGAAAGATGGTCTTGAATGTCAGAAATTTTTCTGAAACCGACTCAAGGGGTTCGAAGGGAGCCCCTGAAAGGCCTTCCAAAACTATTGCCAAATCCCAAGCCGGCACCCTAGTACGTGTTGCAGGCCTCAGCCTCAAGGTGCCACGAAGGAAACGAATAATCAGGGGGTCTCGACCCAAAGATGTATTACCCACCGGGGCGTGGAAAGCCGCAATGGCCGCCATGTAGACCTTTAAGGTAGATGGACATAAACCTGATGAAAAGCGATCCTGGAGAAATTCAAGTACTGTGTTAACTGAACAGTTGACTGGATCCCGCTGATGCTGGTGACACCAAGAAGTGAAAACTTTCCACTTAAGTGCATACAATTTCCTCGTGGCTGGAGCTCTGGAGCTAAGAATGGTCTCCACAACCTCAGTTGAAAGACCACTCTCTATAAGTTGGGCCCCCTCAGAGGCCAAACCCATAAATTCCAAATCTCTGGTCGGGGGTGATATATTGTGCCCCCTGCCTGAGACAGAAGGTCCCTCCTGATAGGAATCTCCAAGGGAGGGCCGTCGAGGAGACAAATAAGGTCCGCAAACCAAATCCGACTCGGCCAGCGTGGTGCTACCAGAAGTAGACTTATTCCGTCCTGGCGGACTCTCTCCAGAACTCCTGGGAGCAGAACAACAGGGGGAAAGGTGTACAGACGTAGCCTCGGCCACGCCTGTACCATAGCGTCCAGCCCCAGAGGGGCTGGATGAGTGAGGGAGAACCATAGTGGACAGTGCGTCGTGTACTGAGACGCAAACAGATCCACTTCCGCTTGGCCGAAAAATTCCCATATCTGCTCCACCGCCTCGGGGTGGAGTCTCCAATCCCCTGGCCTCAGCACCTGCCTCGACAGGATGTCTGCTCCGATATTCTGGCACCCAGGGATATACACTGCCCTCAGAGAGAGTATCTTCCCCAGGGACCACAGGAGAATCTGGTGCGCCAGTTTGCAGAGTGGACGCGAACGCAGACCCCCCTGACGATTTACATAAGAGACCACCGATGTATTGTCTGTACGGACGAGCACATGATGGCCCCTCAGGTCTGGAAGGAAATATTTCAACGCATTGAAGACAGCCATCATCTCCAGGCAATTTATGTGCCAAGAGAGATGATGACTCCTCCACAGACCCTGAGCTGAGCGGCCTTCCATTACCGCTCCCCAGCCGGTGAGGGAAGCATCTGTCGAGATCGCAACTCGATGGCAAAGAGCTCCCAGCACCGGACCCTGGGATAGGAACCAGTGTTTCCTCCATATGACCAAGGCACGGAGGCACCGCCGTGTGATCTTGATCATCCGAAGTGGGTTTCCCCTCAGGGAGAACCCCCTGGTTCTGAGCCACCACTGCAAGGGTCTCATGTACAGCAGGCCAAAGGGTATCACATTGGACGCCGCTGCCAAGAGACCCAACAGTCTCTCGAACTGTTTCACAGTGCGTGACTGGCCTAGCTTCAACCCTTTCGTGGCTACGAGGATAGCAGCTACACGAACGGGCGATAGTGTGGCCCGCATCGTGACTGAATCCCATACCACACCAAGGAAAGTGGTTCTCTGTAATGGAGACAGCACACTTTTCTTGGTATTGAGTCTCAACCCCAATTTTTTCATGTGAGCGAGAACGACATCTCGATGCCGAACCGCTAACTGTTCCGATTCCGCCAGAATCAACCAGTCGTCGATATAATTCAGAATGCGTATGCCCTGCAACCTGAGCGGGGCCAGAGCTGCATCTACGCATTTCGTGAACGTGCGGGGTGATAGAGCTAGACCGAATGGAAGCACCCGATATTGGTATTCTTTGCCCCTGAAAGAAAACCTCAGGAACTTCCTGTGTTGAGGGAGGATGGAGACATGGAAGTAAGCGTCCTTTAAATCTATCGTGACGAACCAGTCCTCGGATCTGATTTGCGTCACGATCTGCTTGAGAGTGAGCATCTTGAATTTGAGTTTCATGACTGCACGATTCAACAAACGAAGATCTAAAATGGGACGCAACCCCCCATCCTTTTTTGGAACGATAAAGTAGCGGCTGTAAAACCCCGATTCTATGTCGGGCGAGTACACCTGCTCTATAGCTCCCTTCGCTAACAGAGACTCTACTTCTTGCTCCATTACCAGAGCCTGCTCGGGATGTACTAGCGTGAGTAGCACCCCGTTGTAACGAGGTGGAGGAGAACAAAACTGGATTCTGTAACCTTTCTCTATTATCTGCAGGACCCAAGGAGATATATTCGCCAGATTCTTCCACTCTGTCAGAAAATCTACTAAGGGTACCAGTCTCTCGAGACTGGCCTCTGGTATTACTGGAACAGCCACTTCGGTGACCTGAAGCATACTGGCAGGAAACAACCGAACTGACTGTTTTTGAACCCCCCTCAGAGGGAGCGAGTCCGACGCAATGTCGAGTTGACACTGAGTCAAGAGCTCGCTGGAGACCGCTGCGCCCCGAGGCACCAAGGGTGGCGGGGTTGGCAGAACGGTCCCCTGTGGACCCCGAGGTGGAACGGGCACCGTATAATGAGGTGAACACCGCTCCACCCCGGGTGGGGCTGTCCTCAACGGTCTGACGCCCGTGGCGTCAGGACCTCTTTTGAGCCGAAGCCTTCTTCGCCATAAGAACGGTCCTCAGATCCGGCTTAGACTTAGACGACTTCGGCTGAGAGTGTTGGCTCGGCCCCCAAGATTTATTAGGAGGAGCACGAGACGCAACACTCACTTTTTGTTGCACACGGTGCGAGGAGCTTGGCTGGGGATGCTCACGCCCAGCATCCCCAGGGGGATGGACTCGGCGAGGGAGGAATTTTTTAAAAGCCTCTGACTGTTTCTTCGTTTCTTGAAACCTATCAACCACAGCGTTCACCGAGTCACCGAAAAGACCAGAGGGAGACATTGGGGCATCTAACAGAAATGCACGATCTTTATCTTTTAAATCGGCTAAATTCAACCAAAGATGTCTCTCAGTAGCTACGAGGGCTGCCATAGACCGCCCAATAGCACGAGCGGTCTCCTTCGTAGCCCTGAGAGAAAGATCTGTAGCCCGACGAAGTTCTCGAATATCGTCAGCACTAACCCCCTCACTCTTATCAATATCCCCCAACAGATCTGCCTGGTAGGCTTGGAGCACTGCCATCGTGTGCAGACAGGCTCCAGCTTGACCTGCTGCCGTATATGCCTTGCCCACTAAGTTCGATGTCGTTTTTAACGGCTTATTGGGCAACACGGGAGCCTTCAGGGACGATGCTGATCCAGGAGACAGATAGCTCGCAAGCGTCTGTTCCGCTGGGGGCATCGACCCATAACCATGTTCCTTCAGTCCCTTAATCTCAGAGTATGTTTTAACATGGGGACTAAAAAGACGAGATGAATATGGTTTATCCCATGATCTACTTAGCTCACTATGAAGATCAGGAAAAAATGGAAGGGCCCGTGATGGAGATGATATATCTGAAGATAAAAATCGCTCGTCTAACTTGCTCTTAGGACGAGTATCTTTTTTCTCTGCTGGCCAGTCAATATTCAATTTATCTACAGCACGAGATATAACATCCACTAACTCCTCATATGCGGGGGAAATAGATGGCGAATCCTCCCCCCTACGTGTGCTTAATGTGTCACTTTGTTCAATGCTCAGTACTTCTACCTCCTCAGAACTAGAGCACTGAAGCATTGGGCTCGCTTCCCGGGCGGAAGAAGCCGCTGGGCGGGCTTCCGACACCGGCAAGCGAGCGATGGATCCCCCGGGTAAAGGCGGAGATAAGGCAGAGCCCGTCTCCAACCCCGCCGAGAGATCCATTTGCGAACCCCAGGTGTGCTTTCTCCGTGCTGCCTCGGCAGCAGCGGGTCCAGCGCCCTGAGGTTCGCGAGCTTGTCCATCATCCTCAAATGTGGACAAGCGAGAGCGGAGCATGCGGAGCGGGAGACGCTCACAATGCAAACAGTCAGCCCCCTCGAAGGCTGACATAGCATGCTCCACTCCCAAACAAACTACACAAAGCTCATGAGTATCCCCACCCGTAAGAAAACGAGGGCAGGGAGAAGCACAAGACTTGAATAGCTGTTTCGCCATGATATATATATAAAGTGACAGACAACAGTAAATAATACAGACAGTTTTGACATAGAGCGCTTTGCTGAGACACGAAAGCTAACGCGAGTAACGCACCGGATGTGCTTATATCTCTTCCTGGTCATGACGTCACCCGCCCGTGACGCTCATTCTTTCCATTGGACTAGTTGACATACGTGCTCAGACGTAATCACGCAAGCGTTCCCAAAGCGTCATCGACGCATCGCGAGTTCCCTCGAAAGGGAACAGTCTCTATCAATCGATCTACGAACCGCCGATCCAAATGCGCTGAACCATATGAGATTCTACACAGTTCAGCGCATTTGGATCGGCGGTTCGTAGATCGATTGATGGAGACTGTTTTTCAAAGATGGCTTCTTTTTCATTATCTATGTGTATATTAAAATCACCAACAATTAGTACTTTATCTGCAGCCAATACTAATTCTGATAGAAAGTCCGCAAATTCTTTGATAAAGTCTGTATGGTACCCTGGTGGCCTGTATACAGTAGCCAGCAGAATTTTCAAACGTGATTTATCGTTTACACTATATATTTTTAAATTAAGCACCAGCACTTCAAAATAATTATATTTAAAGCTAGATTTCTTAGTGGTTTTGAAAATATTACTATAAATTACAGCAACACCTCCTCCTTTGCGTTTCAGACGAGGTTCATGTTTATAACCGTAATCTTGTGGGGTTGACTCATTTAAAGCAATGTAATCGTTTGGTTTAGCCAGGTTTCTGTCAAACACAGCACATCTAGGTTATAATCTGAAATCAAATCATTAACTATTAGCGCTTTTGAAGTAAGAGATCGAATATTCAGCAACCCAAGCTTTATCATTTGCTCATCCGTATTATATCTGTTTTTTATTTGTTGAACATCAATTATCTTTAACCTTAGATGGGTTTGAACGTTTTTTGGATTTCCAAATTCGGGGAACAGACACAGTCTCTATATGATGATATCTAGGTGAAAGAGTCTCTATGTGATGGGATTTATCTGACCTTGGTGACGTGAGGCCGCTAGCAGACGGTCGGTTAAGCCAGTCTATCTGCTTCCTGACCTGAGGCCAGGGGCGGACTGGCCATCGGGAGCACCGGGACATTTCCCGGTGGCCTGACGGTCGTTCTAGCCTGCCGGCTGCCAAAAAAAAAAAAAAAAAGCCTGCCGGCTGCCGCTGTGCAGACGATCAGCCTGGCATGTGATAGGCTGGTGTGCAACTACGAATTAATTGACGGATCTCTCAATCGACGAATCATAATGGCGGAGTGAAAATGACAATCCCACCCAACGTCACAAAGCACTGCCTAATATCTGACTAAATAGTTCAAAAAATGGAGCGTAAACGCAAAGGAGGAGCAGAGAGGGAGCGTTTAAAAGGAAAAAAGCCCTGGCCACAGACGCAGCAAGCTGCTGCAAAATCTCAGCCATGTTCGCCAGTAAGGGAACAGGTCGGTCAAGATTACATTTACATTATATTTGTAATAATTTGGCAGACGAACGCTTTCATCCAAATAGTGTTAATTTCGTCAGACGAGACGAGACTTAAAATGTTCGTCAACGACCTTTTTTTCCATGACTAAGACGAGACGATGACGAGACTGCACCAATGTCCAAAAACGCTGACTAAGACTAAATTAACATGCATTATTGTTGACGAAAAAAGACGAGAATGTTTTGCATAAAATAAAAACTAAGATAAAATCTCTCTTCATTTTCGTCTCCAATCGTCTCTACTTGCCATCATCAGGAGATAGAATATTCATCTGTTATGAACAGATTAATGTTAAAAACTAGTTGCATTAAAAAAATCTATTACATTTTTATTTACAGTCTATTACATTTTTTCAGGTAATTATGACATTTAACCACAGGAATGGAACAACACTCGATGTCTTCCACAGGACTGGAACTCGCTCCAGACTCAGGTTAAAGATGTACTGGATGACCTCACTGAGCTGATCTGCACAATCTTTAAGCATTCTGGAGCAGATTCCATCCGGGCCCGGTGCCTTTCTTGCCTTGATCTTTTTTAGCTCCTTCTTCACCTGATTGACTGTTAGAGAGAGACTGCTAGAGGGTGGTATATACACTCCCTGGAGAGAAGGCTGGGGGGAGGGATTTGAAACATTGATAATGAGGAGTCAGTGGACAGTTGTAAAATAGGGTATCCCTCCCAATCGACCAGGAATTGATGACCACGACCCCGAGGACGATTATCGAGAAGTTTACAAACCCTGTAGGTGGGAGTGCCATCAACACGGATCGGAGAAGTGACCGGACGAGGAGGGGCACGAGTAACGGGTTTAATACAAGACACGTGAAAGACGGGGTGAATGCGCCGGAGATTGGCAGATAACTTGAGTCTGACTGAGACAGGACGGAGTACCCTAAGGACACGGAATGGCCTGATGAATTTAGGAGCCAGCTTACGCGAAGTGGATTGAAGAGGGAGATTAAGGGTGGAGAGCCAAACCTTATGCCCAACAGAATAACGGGGACTCTTGACACAACGTCTATTAGCGGCCCGACTAGTACGGGAACGAGACTTGCATAGGGCAGACCTGACCCCTCTCCAAGTACGTTTTGCGCATAGAATAAAGGCTTTGACAGACGGCATCTTAGAGTCAGTGTCTTGTGACGAGAAAAGCGGAGGTTGATAACCGAGGCAACACTGAAATGGAGATAAACCTGTAGCAGAGGATGGAGCGTACTTTGCCCAGGGAAGCTGTTCCGACCAGGAAGCAGGATTACGGAAAGCGAGGCTACGGAGAATGCGTCCGATTATTTGATTGGCTCGTTCGGCCTGGCCGTTAGTTTGAGGTTGAAAACCGGAGGAGAGACTAGCCAAAGCTCCAATAAGACGACAAAACTCCTTCTAAAACAAAGAAGAGAATTGGGGACCCCTATCGGACACGACGTCAGAGGGGAGACCATGGATCTTAAAAATCTTGTCGACGACAATTTGGGCTGTCTCCCTAGCGGACGGAAGCTTAGGTAAAGGGATGAAGTGAGCGGCCTTAGAAAAACGGTCCACGACAGTAAGTACAGCTTTTAATCATGGTGTTCCACTCAGAGGGAGGGAGACCCGTGATGAAATCCATGGCGATGTGAGACCACGGGTGAGACGTAACGGAAGAAAGACGATGAGAAAAGTAAGCGCAAGGGTGAATCTTCTCATCAGAAGATGAACGTTGGGAGAGGATGGCTCCCACGCCCACCTCTGACGCGTCAACCTCAACAACAAACTGTCTGGAGACGTCAAAAGTTCTTAAGATAGCAGCGGAGGTAAAAAGGGATCTGAGGCGATCGAAAGCAGCTTGAGCCTCCTCAGACCAGGAAAAACGGACCTTGGCAGACGTGAGAGCTGAGAGAGGAGTGGCGATCTGGCTAAAGTTACGGATAAACCGACGGTAAAAATTAGCGAAACCACAAACCGTTGAAGAGCAACGCGCGACTCAGGCAGTGGCCATTCTTTGACCGCAAGAACCATGGAGGGATCCATGCTAATGCCGTTGGAGGACCTGTCGAACGTGTTGAGTGTGTACTTGGAGAGAGGGAGAGAAAATCAGAATATCGTCGAGATAGACAAAAACGAATAAATTCAGCATGTCTCTGAGAACATCGGTAATTAACGCCTGGAACACGGCGGGGGCGTTGACCAAACCGAAAGGAAGAACGCGATATTCAAAGTCCCCTAAAGGGGTGTTAAACGCCGTCTTCCACTCATCCCCCTCCTTTATGCGGACAAGGTGGTATGCATTACGGAGATGTAGTTTGGAAAAGATCTTCGCCCCCTGCAAGATCTCGAAGGCGGATGACATGAGCGGCAAGGGATAGCGGTTCTTGACCGTGATGTCATTCAACCCTCGATAATCTATGCAGGGGCGTAAAGAACCATCCTTCTTAATAAAAAAGAAACCCGCACCCGCAGGGGAGGAGGAAGGTACAATAGTACCCGCGTCGAGCGGGTCAGACAGATACTTCTCGAGTGCTTCGCGCTCGGGGGCGGAGAGAGAATAAAGTCTCCCACGGGGAGGAGTGGTGCCCGGAAGAAGATCGATACTACAGTCATACGGCCGATTGGGAGGGAGAGAAGTGGCAATACTACAGTCATACGGCCGATTGGGAGGGAGAGAAGTGGCCCTGGAATGACTAAAGGCCGCTCGAAGATCATGGTACTCCTCCGGGACCCCAGACAAATCACCCGGCTCCACCTGAAAAACAGAGACAGAGGAGACAGGAAAGACAGCAGACACCAAACACTTAACATGACAAAGACAAACTCCATGAAAAGATGGAGCCTCTAGACCAGTCAATCTGAGGGTTATGCTCAACTAACCAGGGATGTCCTAAAACAACAGGGTTATGAGGGGAATGAAAAACAAGAAAATAAATTGTCTCTTGATGATTGCCAGAGATGGTGAGACTCACCGGAGCTGTGGCAAAGCGCACTCTAGAGAGGATACTACCGTCGAGGGCGTGGGCAGGGGTGGAGTCTTGTTCTCGAGCCCAAGTCTCATCCACAAAGCTTCCTTCGGCCCCTGAATCGATCAAAACCGGGCAGGAGACGGAAAAACCCGGCCAACGGAGGAGAGCGGAGAAGGTAGTGCGTGCGCGTGACGGAGGGTCAAGGGTTGAAGCGCTCACCAGTAACCCTCTCTCTACTGGTGAGCTCTGGCTTTTACCGGGCAGGCGGAGACAAGATGAGAAGCAGATCCGCAGTACATGCAGAGGCGAGCCATGATGCGGCGTTGACGCTCGGCCGCGGAGATTCGTAAACCTCCCAGGTGCATGGGCTCGGAGTCAGCGATGGGAGACGAAGTCTGTGCAGAACATGCAGGGGTGGAGAGAAGAGATCTCTCAAGGTTGTGGCTGCGGCGGAGTATTTCAAAACGCTTCTCCACCCGAATGGCCATGTCGATGAGGGGATCCAGTCGAGTGGGAGCCTCGCAGGTTTAAAATTAGACCCCATTCAAGTCAATAGGGTGCAAATTTTAAAAAGAGGATAACAGTGTAGGCAACACCGATTTTTGTCATTGTTCTCTGTATTGACAGCACTCCAAATTTACAAAAAATTTAGCTCAATGTTAAAATTGACTGGAGTTCTCCTTTAACCTGACATTGCTAGCTCCCGTTATTGGTATCACAACACGCTAGTAACTCACTAGCCTGATAATGCACCACCCGTGCTCTCAGTTATTTATATTTATCTCGCGTGCCCGCGCCTTTGAGTTCATAAAAGCCCAGGTGAGTAAGAATCAGTCAACAAACACAGTGAGTAATGTCTTGTCCTGTTATTGTCACCTGCACTTCATGTCACATGTTTACCATAGCCTTCTCTGTCAGCAATATAGGATGTATATGTGATAAATGCAAGGAGACAGTCAGGCTGACGGAGAAGATTTCAGAACTAGAGACACGCATCCAAACTTTAATCGAGAATAGTAAGAAGAGTGCTAGAGCTTTAGATACTTTTTTGGATGCGCCTAGCCTAGTGAACTCTTTACATGAATCAGTTCTGCCTGAAGTAGAGCCCGTGCAGCAGGGCAGATGGGTGACAGTGAGAGATCGCTCTAGTCGCGGATCAAAAAAACACTTTTCCGTTCCGTTAACAAATCGATTTGCCCCGCTCAGTGAAACACCCACTGAGAATTATGCTGATTGTGCCCTGGTAATTGGTGATTCGATCACACGGAACGTGAAAATAGAGACACCAGCCACCATAGTCACATGTTTGCCGGGAGCCAGAGCGCCTGACATCAAAGCAAATTTAAAAGTGCTGGCTAATGCTAAACGTAAATTCTCTAAGATTATTATTCACGTCGGCACTAATGATGTTCGACTCCGCCAGTCGGAGATCACCAAAATTAATATTAAAGAGGTGTGTGAACTTGCAAGTACGATGTCAAGCACTGTAATTTGCTCTGGCCCCCTTTCCTGTTCGCAGGAGTGATGAGATAGTTAGTAGGTTGTGTTCACTCAATGGCTGGCTGTCTGGGTGGGTGGTGTCCGCGAAATAATATAGAATTCATAGACAATTGGAAAAGTTTTTGGGGCAAACCTGACCTGTTGAAAAGAGATGGTATTCATCCCTCCTGGGATGGTGCTGCTCTTCTCTCTAGTAATTTGGCTCATAGTCTTAGAGCTAAAACATGACAATCTGGGGCTCAGGTCAGGAAGCAGACAGACTGGCTTAACTGACCGTCTGCTAGCGGCCTCACGTCACCAAGTTCAGATAGTGTTTAATTACCATCTTTCCCGTGCGTGGCGAACGGTGGAGTGCACATTTGGGATACTTGCTGCCCAATGGAGACTCTATAACAGAGTGCTTGGTGTCTCACCAAAAGTGGCAGATGCAGTGGTGAAGACCACTTGCATCCTTCACAATTTCCTACATTATGAGGATGCTGATGAAGAGGAAGGAAGTTGTGCCCCCCTGCCATCAGAACCACACTTTGTCATGCAGCCCATCCAACGAGCAGGCAGCAACAATGCCTCTCGGGAAGCACTGGAAATAAGTCAAAGATACACCATCTACTTCTCCTCTCCAGCAGGTGAAGTTGCATGGCAGCATTCTGTCATCTAATGCCTCATAAATACTCCCACCACCATCAGGACCTCTGCCATCAGTACTATCCAGGACCATCACCAATTCAAAAAAAGGCTCTTTTAAGAGCCACCCATAACCTTAGAAAATGAGCATATTTCCTTTCAATAACAAGCTACACATGGTGAATAAAATGAAATAGTAGTCTAAATCAAAAGTTAAAAATAAATTAATGGGAAAGATTTTCCCATTTTATTAAAGCTTTTAATAAATATTTAATGATCACTTTTCATGTACAGAATAAAATTATTGATTGATGGACATGTAGTAATTTGTAGTGTCTATTTCAAAGGTCATGTGTGTGTGTGTGTGTGTGTGTGTGTGTGTGTGTGTGTGTGTGTGTGTGTGTGTGTGTGTTTGTGCGTGTGTGTGTTTGTGCGTGCGACGTGCGTGTAGGTTTGTATGTTTGTTTATGTGTGCATGATAGTGTTTTATTGATTGTTAAATTCTGCTTCATGTAAAACTTGTTGAAATTTTATTTTAAACACCGATCGACTGCGTGGAGGAAGGCGTCTCAAAGCACCAACTAAACTTAAAAGAAAATGCTCTTCTTCATGTGGTTTGTTACTAATGGCGTCCAGTACACGGCGCTGATAGTCAGTTATATGTTGCTCAGCCCTTCTCTTTGGAGCATGAGTACAGTAAGAAATTTCAGGTGTGCAGAGTGGTGGCACATCAGGGGAGTCAGGAGATTGTGTGGTATTGGCCTGGGTTTGGGTCAGGAACTGTGTGCTCTCATCTGATGTCTGTGGAGGACAAATCAGAAACTGTATTTTTTAAAAGTATATATACACACACAGATAAAGTATAGCCTAGTACTACTAATAAAAATTATTCCTTCCTTTGAAAGAAATAATAACAATTGCCTTTTATTTAACATGTCAATCCTACAATTATTTGTACAGATATAGCAGCACTTATTACACAATTAAAACAGATGTAGCAGCACTTTAACATTGAGGTTCACGTAACATGCTACTCTACCTCCACTGGTGTTACCATAGACTCAAGGAGAGCCACAACACTGATCTCCTCATCACAAGATGTATTCAAATTGCTAGAGGTGTCCCTGTATGCAGCAATGTATGGCTCCAGGAAGTTGACCTCCGACTGCCTCCTGATGTCCCTGAACCTGACTTCTTTCTCTCTTTCTCTTCATTTTTCTCTCTTTTGAAAGTGTCCCTCAGGTATTAACACTTTTTACGACATTTTTTCTACTGAAATTTGTATGAACAAAAAGATTCGAAATTTTGTGAAACAGCTTAAAACAATGAAAATATTCAGATTACCGGGCGTTATAGAAATGTATAGGCTATATAAAAGTTAACGTTAGCTTTGACGATTTGCAAGCTACTTCCCGCCCTCCACCGATCAGCTGTTTAGCTGACTGCCGCTTACCTGATAGACCCATCGCCGATGAAATGTTCCTCCAAGCACTGTTTTTTTAATTCACATTGTGGTAATCCGGGGATGTCACCTGGTATAGACACGTATGCTCGGAGACCAGCAATATTATTTTTTCATCCATTTCGTTAGCTCTGCTGTTGATGTCTTTGTACAGAATGTTGTGACAGTTGGTTGGTGTAGTCCCGCCCCTCCACTGTGATTGGTCGGTTGGGTAAAAAGTGACAGTGATGAGCGCGGCGTTTTACTCAAAGTTGAACATTCTTCAACTCTCTGCGACCTGTAGAAAACACTGAGCACTCAGCGCTTGAGCGTTAAATACTTGCTCAGCGCCTCGTTACGCTCCTGGCGTTCTAAAAATGCGGCGTTCCCATTGAAAACAATTGAAAAAACACGCCAGCCTCGTGAAAAAAACGCTTTGGTGGACACACAGCCTTAAGGTGGCCGATGATGCAATTTTCTTCTAGAAACAAACTTTGTTGTATTATTTTCATGTTATCACTGTGAAGCTGCTTTGATACAATCTGTATTGTAAAAAGCTCTATATAAATAAAGGTGACTTGACTTCCATCGATTTCCTGTCTATTGAACTTGACTCGAAGGGAATCTCCAACGTCCTTTTCATCACAGATAATTTCACCCGCTATGCTCAGGCATATCCTGCAAGAGACCAGAAAGCATCAACAGTGGCCAAGATCCTTGTTGAAAAGTTTTTCATCCATTATGGTTTGGCTGCACGCATTCATTGAAAGTAGGCTCATCAAAGAACTCCTTGGAATCCTGGGAATTTGCAAGTCCCGGACAACACCTAACCACCCTCAAGGAGACCCGCAGCCGGAGCGTTTCAATTGAACTCTTCTTTCCATGCTGGGTACCCTGGATCCTGCCCAGAAGAACAGGTGGAGCCAAAGCATTAGTCAGTTGGTGCATGCGTATAACTGTACTAAAAATGAAGCAACTGGTTACTCACCTTATTATCTGTTGTTCATGAGAGAGGCTCATCTTCCGGTGGATGTATGTGAGTGGGATAAAACATCAGCAGTATGTCGAGATAATGAAAAAAGAGCTGCAGAATGCCTACCACTTAGCCTTTGAGAGTTCTCTAAAGACCCAACAAAGGAACAAGAGACTGTACGACTGTAAAGTGAAACATCTGACTTTGGAGATAGGAGACCGGGTGCTTATTAAGACCCTGGCCATTACAGGAAAGCATAAGTTACAAGATCGCTGGAAGTCCTTACTCTACCTCGCTATGGAGAAACTGCCAAACTTACCTGTATACAGAGTAAAGCCAGAAACCGGCACAGGGAGTGTCAGGACCTTGCATCGAGACCATTTGTTACCTATTGGAGATAGAGTGAGTTTGTACTCACCTGATTAGAGGAAAGAGGTCCAGCGTCCAGTGGTGATCAGAGCAAAAGCTGTGGAGAGAACACAAAGAGAGCAATCAGCACAAGACCGTTGTGATCCAGGAGGAGACAATAAAGGAGACCGGTCAGACAGATGCACACCCAATCATTAAATACAGAACACTTAGAGATCCATAACAGCAATGAAAGTGAGGGTTATTGTTAAGTATATTAACAGCTTTTTACCGATTAAATAGGTATTTATAAGGTTTTATGATTCAGATAGTTTCTAATAGTGTCTGTGTGTTCATTTGATATATCTATGTTCTGCCCCTTTAAGAGTTACGCTAAACTATAAAGTTTGATTGGGATGTACATGCAAAAACATGTCTTTGTCCAGCATGTTTGTTCATTTATTAGGGATTGGTTATTTTTTACTTATTCCCGTCTCTGTGAATATAAGTGAACTTCTGATTGGAGAGAGGGGGAGATTTGCTGATCGTAAGAAAGAGTTCCGTGAGTTGTGAGAGTTTAAAACTAAAATTAGGATAGATAACGGCTGAATAAGTTTGTTATACTGACATGTTAGGTGGTATAAGGGTTTTGAGAAAGGGTTTGTTTTGTTTGAGTTTCTTCTATTCTCTTTATAAGAGTTTAATTCCATAGTTATCTCATTCGGATCCCGCTTCTAAGCGCAGTATAAAGCATTGTTTGTTTTTTGTGACCGAGAGCGAGAAAACCAGATGGCTACCTTGTTATTGAATGCAAACAGTCATTTTATTTTATTTTATTCGTGGATGAGCCTGGCTGATTTCTGAGAGCTGAAAAACTGTGGACCAGGCCACATCAAAAATCCCTGGTGTCGTCGTGGAGAGAAGCGCGCAGCCATTCATCCGACTGCCAGTGGGACTAAAGGACGATCCGCCGCTTACACGGAGAAAGTCGCGGAGTTCATCTGCCTGAAAAAACAGGCGGTCAGGTGATCAGTTGATTTATTTTGGCTAATTCGAGTGAAGAGGCCATTTGGTGTTTTCAAGGCCACAACACTCCCCAGCAACGTTACAGGCCTGCAATGGGGTGGGTTTGTTTTGACTGGTGTGTGTGTGTGCCCACGCTTTTATATTTACTGTAATCTGTTCTTATTTTGTTCATTCTGCTTACATGGAGTAAGTGTTGGTGTTGTATACAATTGTTTGTGTTATTGAATCTAAGTGTGGCGTGGGGTACTGATTTTTCCCATCTCATTCATACAGTGTCTACTGATATTTCTATGGGTAACTGAATAGGTGTACAGGGCTCGCAAAATCACCTGCCCGACGTCCTGGGGCTATTGTGTTTTCCAGTCGGGCTGCCAAATACCAAAATGCATAACTGGCCTGCCAGACCGTCTATCTGAAATAGTGTTGTTCGCTTCAGTCTTGTTATAATCAGATTCAGCGCGTTCTTCATCTTCAATCCGCAGCGGCCAGCCGAACAGAGCGCACGTCAGAAACAGAGGACAGGGTGTGTGTGTGTGTATGTTCATCTGAGCCTCATTGGTCTGTCACTGCTCGTCAATGTCAGAATATTTGAGGTGACCAATCAAATCAAAGTAGGCGGGATTTATGTTCCAAGAAGCTTCAGAGCGGAATTTGAGCGACTCGCGACTTCAGTTTACGGTCATGTGCGATAAGATGTAAGTAGCTAAACTAAACATTTCATATTTGACAGTTGTTTTAGGTCATAAATGTTAAACGAATGACAAAAATAATCAGGCAAACGAATATACTTTTGTCTAATTTCGCCATTTTGAACTGAAAATAGGCCTATGTAACGTGACTCATGTAATGAAACGTTAATTAGTTTACTGTCATTGTAAAGGGGACAAGAAACATTAACAAAGCCGTTTTCATCATGTTAGGCACAAGATTAATAATGTATACATGTTGAGAATTAATATAGTACAATTTGTAGCCTTCAGTAAATTAAAAAAAGTGCAGCTTTAAGAGGGGAAGAGACAGGGCAAGATGAGGAGACTGAGAGAAAAAGAAAGAGTGATACATAAGAAGTGAGAGCAGGTATTGACAAATAATCTACTGCCCACTAACATGGTTTGAAAGCTATTTCTTAATCTTTTTTTTGGCCTTCAAACGTCTTGAAATGCACATATCAGAGAAATAAAAAATGTGAACCCCCTAACAACCTTAAATTTAGGACCTCTTTGATGATTAAGCCCTGTCTACGGCCCTGTATTAGAAATAAGATCAATAATGAATGTGTACATATTGTGAATGATTAATAAACTTAGTTAGGCTACCTAGCTTTCCTAGTACCTTTCGGTAAATGAACGTGTCTGAGAAAATTGATCAGTTGACCCTAAGTCTACTTCACTGACAGACAAAAATTAAAAGCCTATATCAGTCAAAGCTCAGCTTTAGGAGGGGAAGACACAAAGCAAGAGATAAACAAAGAGAAAAAGAGTGTGATGCTGATGAGGAGAGAAAAATAATCAGCTGCGTGGCATGGTTTTAAAGCTGTTATCCATTTTTTTTGGCCTTCAAAACATCTTAAAATCCACATATGTAGATCAGAGATATCAACATTTTCTCGGGCCCTCGAGAAAATAATTGGCGATTGGCCCCCGAACCCCCCTAACTAGCCTACCTCACATTTGCGACCTCAGTGATGATGAAACCCTGAAAATATATTCTTAGTTTATCTAATCCGTTTGAAACCAAGGAGAGGCACGGTTTTTCATTCTTCCTTCATTATTTTTAATGAGCTGAGGTCGCCACGCCCCCCGGCGCTATTCCCATGCTAATAGTTCAGGTGATCTATATGTCTCGCACACGCCCCCGATCATTGCCAAGAAAAGACGCAGTTTCTTCGGATAGTTCGGATTCACGGATAGTTCATCGCGTTTTGAGGATGGCACGCTTCTCCGGTAAAGTCGTCCTTCAGATGATTATGGACAGCGAGGAAGAATTCACCTTTTCCTCAGAGAAAGATCGCATCAGACGGAGAACGGCTCCATTTTCAAGAGCGAATTGATCCAGCCGAAGATACAAGTTCGAGTTGTTTAGTGTTATATAATTCTTTTTCTGATTATATAGAACTCATATGAATTTTCAGACTATATTTTGCTTAGTTTTGGTTAGCTTTTGACATCTTACAGGAAAGATTGCCTTACAATATCCCTAACATTCGTGTATATGGTCGTTTCAATGTGATATTACTCTCTAAACATATTTGTATATATATTTCACTCCGTTTTGATTAGCTTATGACACTGATTATCATGCTAAAAATACTGACTTTTGCGTAATGTAGCTTAGGTGTAAATATGATTTCGTGCAAATATATTTCAGCCTCCGGTAAAATGTGATACTGTCTAAATACTAGACATTATATTTTTATATATAAATGTTCGGTTTTGGTTATAGCCTATGACACTTATCTTGCTAAAATATTGCCACAGATGATTGTGAATACAGGTGTAAATGTTTGAAATGCTGTAAGTGGTAGCGGTCTATATGGCTATCAACAGCTCGCGGTGACGCGTCCTATGGCCCATTAACAGATATATAGGCCATTAATTGCCCATCTTTGGATAATGTATGCTAACAGTTGTTTTTATTTTTTTAGGAATGTGTTTGCATCACGCTCTCCTTCTCCAGCACCGCAGAGGGGCAGAGCACTCGTTCAGTTCTCAATCGAGAATGAGAGTAAGTGCACAGACGTAATATTTTACTGATGAAATGTAATTGTGTTTACATCGTCATAATATACAAGTGGGGCCTACCTATTCTTGTGTGAAATTACAAAAACGGTTGTCTTTTTTTTAACCCATGGCCATTAGTGATTGATAGCGATAATAATACAGTTTCTTTGATTGTGTTATCAACAGATGTGACAATGAACATGTCCAAGCACCGGTCCCGAAGAGAGCCACGGCAAACAAGCAACAGGTCCAAGTCCACACTGTCATGGAAAACCGAGCCTGATGTTGACATGGTTCCACAGACTGCGCGATTCCTGCCCGCACGGGAAACTGGACCGCAAGTGACCTCTGTTGACTCACATTCGCCCATGAGTCTGTTTGTAACAGTATACACTACCTTTCTTTCTTTTTTTGAAAGGATGGGTTAAGTTATATTGTTAGGAAAAATTTATATTTTGAATAAATGCTTTTCTTTTTAATCACTGAATCCAGAATAAAGTATCACAGGTTATAAAAAAATATTAAGCAGCACAACGGTTTCCAACATTGATAATACCTGATTATTAAATCATGATATTAGAATGATTTCTGAAGGATCATGTGACACTGAAGACTGGAGTAAGGATGCTGAAAATTCAGCTTTGATCAAATAAATAAATTATATTTTATAAAACATCCGTCTTCTTGTGTGCGGACATTTGTTTATGTAGCCGTGACAACGAAACACGTGCATAATGTGCGCGCGCCAGGTGTTAAGAGCGCTTGTTGCTCCGCGCGCTGATGCACTTGTCCTGTTGACATTTCTGATTGCCTTCCTACAGTTGCTTAATAAAAGCGGGCTTTCCACACAAACAAATGTACAATTGTCCGTACATAAATATCTTTATGCCTGTCGGGCTCGGGTCGGGTTCGGTTACTGCTCTGTCGGACGGGGGCCGGGCTCGGACTGAAAAATTCGGCCCGATCCGCACTCTAGTGAACATGCCCATGGAGAGCACACAATATTCAAACGCAGGCAATACATGCAAACTGTGAACGCCCACATCAGCTTGATAAAACACATCAAGTTTAATCAGATTATTGTACTTGTTTACACCGTCTCGCAACGCTGTGAGGATTAATACTATCTTAATAATAATCCTGGAAAATTTACCTCAGAAGTGCTGGTATTTTGAGGAGCAACGGATCCAGCTGAGGAATAGTAAGTTCTTTATTCTCAAGTGCTTTGTTCTAATAGCGATATGGAATAGTGTAAACTGCAAAAAGACACGCGTTTCGTGTGTGTGAATGAATGAACGGCACAGATGCGGGTTGTTGTTTACTACAGCTGGCAAAAAGACTGTTTAAATATGAATTGTGTTTCTGTGTGTGAATGAATGAACAGCTTTTACCAAACTATATTGCTATACTATATAAATATATATTTTTCTACAATAACCATGCATAAATATTATTCTCTCAAAAATACAAACATGTACATACATGTTGCTCACATATTATGGTAGCCCTGTTTGTACTAAATAGAGTGTAATTACACCTTTGCCATTAATATGTTTATAAGCAACTGAAAAAAGCACAAAGGTCAGGGCATGTCAGAACATCTCAAGGACCCCAAAAACACCTTAGACCCCAGAATGTTAAATAGTAGAAGAAGACAGGCTCCCTAAGTGTGATCCCCATTCAGTCGACGTCGACTATGTCTGACGTTCTCGACTGAAAGGGAACCATGGTTCCCTGAGAGGGGAACGAGATGTTGCGTCCCCTTACCATACCTTGTCCGGTACTGTCGTGTTATCACGCTGTTTCATATTGTCAGCTCTTGTTTAACAAACCCTGTTGTTATTTGGAATTAATGAATTTACTGGACCTAGAAAACATTTTGTGGTTGAATTTTTGTTTTATATTTTCCCCATGGATCTGCCTGCATTAAAACTGTTATGCCAGGAGCAGATGGACAATTCGCTGGGGAATTATACCCAGAACTTTTTAGATCTGGAGTCCCTTATGCACAATTACGACAACTAGCTCAGTGTCTTCTATCACGCCAGCCTGAGCAAGCAGGCGAACGATCTTGTGAGGACTTTGCTATTTGGAGTGGGTGCTGGATTTTGTTGTCATCCCTGAATAGGACACCAGCCTCACTCCCAACCCAGTGTCCAGCCAGACAACTCCATGTGAGATGGATATGACGCCTGAGCCCACAACAGACGGAGAGCCAGCACCAGAAGGAGCGACTGAGTACACGTCTGACCAGCTGTGTGAGCCGGTCACCCCTACGGCTCCGCCCTACCTCTGAAGGCCCTCGCCTTAGTCCTCAGTCTCTCCAGGTCCACCTAAGCCCTCTGGTAGCCCTGTTCCATCTTGGGGGGTCCTCCTTCTTTCTTGGACTGAGACGTTACACATGTGCTCATATTTAATGTTGGCTTTAAATCAAATTATCCACCTCTGGCTTGCTTAGTTGGGCACACGTATTACTCTTAATATTTTTAGTCTGCCTGCTTTGACAACATTGTATGATAACTGAACTGAGCTGGACTATGACATCGCTGTTTTCTCCAGATAACAAATGAGTTTACAACGTAAATGAATCAACGCTGAACTTAAACTGGACAATAACTTTGTTCTAGAGCTGCTGAACAGCCAAAACAAACTTTTTGCATTAATTTCCTGTTATCACTGTAAAGCTGATTTGAAAGAATCTGCATTGTAAAAAGCGCTATATAAATAAAGGTGACTTGACTTCAACTAAATGTTGTGAGACATGATACAAATGATTTTGAGCTGGGTGGTCTGTAATCTCATTTTGTGGTTACTCAAGTTTTTCAGTATTATGTAAATGGTAACATAAAAATCCAGTAAGTGAATAAACACTGAGACACTAAACAGCTAAGTAAGAAAAAAGAGGAGCAATGGGGACAGATCTCTATCTTCTTGTTCCTTGGCCAAGTGAGATTCGCCAAGCTCTTATTTTTCCCTCTGTGTTTCGACATGGGTTCGTAGAGATTTATGACTGTCATTCTGTGGACCATATTTCCTTTAGCAGTTACACTATTTACTGTCTTATGTCTTGTCTAGCTTTTTACATATGACAACCACCTGTGGACATATAAAAAATATTGCCCTCAGTGTCAAGGGATTCCAAAATGTTTTCCAAAATGATATATTCCATAAAGTAACTCAAATAACAGACACCTGATTGGTTCATAGTGGACAATTTCCACTCAAGTGTTCATGCTGGATTTTAGACAGGAGGAGGGAATACTCAAGTTAAAACTGCCTATGTCCGACCTCAAAGTGTTCCATTCAGTCATGCCAAACAAAAATATTATTATCACTATCTAACTGGCTATTCACTAACTAACTGGTTTTTACACATAGTTGTCCATAAAAAATAACAACAATAATTAAAAAACGCTAAACACTTTCCACTTGTCAAAGGTCATGTGGCTTGAGTTGGTTCTAAATTTTGTCGCAAATGTTGCAAAAAAATCTCAGTCCAATTTTATTGATGAACTGTTATTACAACATGAAAACATACAGGTTTTAACCAAAATAGTCAGTGAAGGAGGCAAGGTTAGTGAATGAGATCCAGTGAAGTGTAGGGTACTGAGCTAACTACATTTTGGAATATTAAAAAATTGATATGCACCTGAGACACGTCTCTCTGTAGGCAAGGGTGTGGTGAGCTGGTACCTGCTTACGTCAGGCAGTTCCACAACATCCAATAGGAAAATTCAACTGCAGTAGCCACCGTTCAACCTGAAGAGAACAACACTCAGACGTTTTTACACCATATATTTTAGAATTAAAACACTTTATACCCAAATGTCACCAAATTTACTTGAATCAATAAACAACATTAATAAAGCCCCAGTCTTACAGATCATTAACTAAAAAAAAAGTTGTTTTTGGGTTTAGTTACCCTTTAAAGGTTGTAATGTTTGACACTAATTTAGCAGTTAATTACAACGGGCACCAGAAGTTAGTGGGTCTCACAGGTGGCACCAAATTATTATTATGAGTTTTGGTCTTATGTCACTTAAGGTGAGTGTGAGACTGTCAGATGACTATTTGTTTGTGGGGCACCAGGCAAGGAGTTTAGCCTTGACAGTAAAGTACAATCCAGGAAGATTGTTGAACAAATAAGAATTATATAAATGGGAAGGAGCTTGTCATCTGAAGAGTCTGAAGGATTTGCGAGGTATGGTTAACTTGTAGAGCAACTACTTTCTGCCAAATGCCTTACCCCTACAACATTGCTACTGTTGACAACCTTGTGTCTTTCGTAATTTTGTCTGCCCCAACCAGACGTCAGTAGGAGGAGTTAATGTCAATAGCCTTTGCCAACTAGGCGAGCTATTTGCACTTACTGTAAATAGACACTTAAAGTAAGATTTAAACCTATAAAATATTACTTAAATAACATGTAAACATTTTTCCAGGTATCTGCCAAATCTGGCCTTTTCTCTCAGTTGCGAGTGTATATCTCACAATTTCAGACTTTATAACTCGCAATTGCAAGTTTATATCACAATTTAGATTTTTCTTCTGAGAATTGTGACATATAAACTCAAAATTACCTTTTGTATTATTTTATTGCATGGCTTCCATAGACTGCTAATGCAGAACTGTCATTTTCTGCCACCATAGGCTTCGCCCACAAAAAACATCATCACTGTTTGCAAACATCCAAATGGTCTATTTACTATGTGTACTATTTGCAGTGATACAATGATCCAATGAAGGCAAGTTTGAAGATAGAACCCAAGTGCAGTTTATTTACAAACGAGATTAAACATAAAACAAATACATGACGTGGTATGCAAACTCAAAATGAAACATGAACATGGACTTACACTTAGTGGCATACAGGAAACAATACTTGACAAAGGCACAAGGCAAACATGAGGGCTTAAATCAGGGGCGGAGTGGGACCAAAAAATCTACCGGGAAATTTCGTAGACCACCGGCCCTACAGGGGGAGTTACAGTGGTGTAGTCTAGTTTTTTGTAGTGAGTATACTGTGACCCCCCCACCCCCCGAACCCGTCTCATCACCCCATAAGCACCACCACACTCACTAATGCATACAGTATGCAACGACATGTAATTGAGAGCATTATGAGACTAAGTGTTATCAACATGTCAATTTATTATAAGCAACACAAGACTTTAACAGCCAATGACATTTACAGCTGAGGAGACTGGACTGATTTTCTACATTTAGCCTTAGATGTTATATGAATATGGTTTTATTTATAAAAATAAAACATTATAGGCACAAATACAAATTTACTTTTAGAAATGGTGCTTTTGAAAGAAAATTGTGTTATTGTTTTGGCAAGTTTACTGTTTAAATTAAAACATGAATGAAAACTTGTGTGATATTCCTTTTTAAAATAAGTTTTAATAGATTTCATCATTATTATTATTTTACAGTACATTTTACTGTGCAATTTCTTTCATAATTTCTTTGAGTTTATACCGAACTTTTATTTTGACAGGTTGTTGTAAAAACATTACAGTTTCTGTATGTGTATGATACGAATGAATGGCGATAGTTTTATCAAATGAAATGGTGAAATTCTCATGAAGTGACTCTCATAGCAGCTCTGTGATGAAGTTCATGTGTCATGTGTAGCCTACATCATGTCCTCATACATAGCTACAGTGAAGCGCTGACACAAGCACGCGCTTGCTTCAGTGTGTGTGTGTGTGTAGTAGAGCACACATTGAGCGCTCATTCCCAGAGACGCGTTGAACAACTGCAGTCTCTTTGAGTTTTTAATATTCACGCGATTTGATCTGTGTCCATTGCAAACACAGACGCGGTGAATTTATGAATGAAAGTGTGAAAGTTCTGTCACAAAACGAAGTTGTTACGTATCCTCACGCTTTTTTTAGTGGGTAGCCTATACGGAAATACTTGGCATTTCCTAGTAGTGGGTGTATACCTGCGTATCACGTAGACTACACCACTGTGGAGTTATGAATCTATAAAATAGATTTAGATTAAGAAAGCCACCGCTACTGGTCACATATGGTTAGATTGATTTGTTTATTGAATTGCTACCTTTTGAGTCTGCCCTTCTCAATGCCACCTTTCCCTTTTCTTTTTTGCCTTTCCATCATTTAGACCAGGGGTCTCCAAAACGTCGCTTGCGAGCTACCAGTACGCTACCAAGGGGCCGTTCACATATTGCGTCTTTTGCGCGCTCGAGTTCGTTATTTCAAATGTAGGCGCGCGGCAAGTGCGCTCATAATTGAAGCGACGCGCTCATTTTTTCCAGGTGCAGCGAGATGAAAAAAGAGAGAGGCTGCACAGTTTGACCAGCGGGCAGCGGCCGCACATCAGGCCGCCGGATGGTGTTGCTAACTTGCAATGTATAATTATTATCAGACCGGCCCTCGCGGCCTCAAAACAATACCGGCCCACCGGGAAAAGTCCCGACTCTCCCGATTGCCACTCCGCCCCTGGCTTAAATACATACAAGACTGATGAGAAGACAAGGGACACCTGTGAACAATGAAACAATGGACCAATGACAACATGACACATCAGACAAATGAACACATGGCAGGATCACATGACTAACAGGGAATCACATGACAGACATGGAAACATAACATGAACAAACCCAGTGACGTGGGCGTACCTGGGCAGTGGCATGGCGTGGGCGGACCCGGGCAGTGGCATGGCGTGGGTGGACCTGTGCCGTGGCATGGCGTGGGCGCATTGGGGCGTGGCATGGCATGGGCGGACCTGGGCTGTGGCATGGTGTGGGCGGACCCGGGCCGTTGCGGAGCGTGGGCAGTGCAGGAAGCCAGGGCGGCGCTGGCAGTGCAGGAAGCCAGAGCGGTGCCGGCAGTGAAGAAAGCCAGGGCAGTGCCGGTAATGCAGGGGGTCAAGGTGGCGCGGCCTCCATGGTCCTATCAAGGGACCTACTGTCTCCCTCAGGGTAAAAATCCATAAAGGTGCACAGTCAGGTCTAGGGCTGAACGATATTCGATTTTAACATCGACATCGCGATGTGCGAGTGAGCGATAGTCACATCGTCGGAACATGCGATGTGAAGGGTAGTAGCACAGTAGCACCAGCGGGAGATATTACGCGCTTCATGAGGCACGCGCGGGGTCTCTTGCTTTCTCTTCCTCTCTGCCTCTCTGCCGTGCACGCGCTGCGCGGTTTGGAGCACAGTCTCTGTCTCGCGGGCGCGCTCGCTCTAGATTCCGGAGATTTTAACTAATTCGCGGGCCATCAGTGAGCCGCTATCAATATGCGGGAGACTCCCGGAACTTCCGGTAGACTTGGGAGGTCTGTATCTATAATAATATCGGCATTAGATTTATTGATTTTTCATTAGGCTATTTTTTTGGTGCTCCCTCAGCTCTTGATGCGCGTGGTGGGAGTGGTGACGCTGACAGAGGCGGTAAAGCTGCTGTTTAAATGTGTTCGGCTTTTCTGTTTACAGAAACATGTTCTCTAATCTGTTTAGAAGATTTAATACAAAATATATTAAAGTTTTATATCATTTTGTTTATTTCATATGATTATGATGACCAACACCAACACTGTTTTACTTTGGCTAAGAAAAGTTGACTTAAAAGATTGTGAACCAAAATGCTTAAGTTGTTTTATAAAAAATATATTTATTTTAAGTTATATTGTTGTAAACCAATCAGGGGGTTGGTGTAAAGCTGCTGTTTTATTTAAAAATGTGTTCTGCTTTGTGTTTACAGAAATGTTCTAATTTTGGAATAAAATATTAAGTGACCTTTTTGTCACTTGTAATGAAGCTTGCTTATTAGTGAAATTATTAATATCATGGAATGGTAATTATTGTCTTTAGACTGGAGTTATGGCTCTCAATATCGCAATATATATCGTTGGGGAAAAAAATATCGCAATGTAATTTTTTTCCAATATCGTGCAGCCCTAGTCAGGTCAGTGCTTTTCTTTCTCCTAGAAGGCCTGGAGAAGTAACTCTCTGTTTCTACTCTCAAGGTGTACATGACCTGATCGTCAGGTTCCTGAGAAGTGCGCGGAGGTTTAATCCTCATTGCCTCTTGGGATCTCTCCTTGGTCGTACAGGCCCTACAGAGAATATTTGTATTTTCATTAAAGGAATACATTATACAGAAAGTGTCCCGTTATTTGGGCATAATTGTGAGATAGCCCACTCATTTGGATGAAAAGCAATCCCACACATGGATGCTCTCAGGATGCTTCACTGTTGACAGGACTTATAGTAGCGTTCACCTTTTCTTCTCCAGACAATCGATTTTCCAGATGTCTCAAACAGTCAGAAGGGGGCTTCATCAGAGAAAATAACTCTTCAGCTGTCCAATCATTGTACTTCCTGCAAAATTTCAGTCTGTTCTTGATGTTTCTCTTGGAAATAAGCTTTGCTGCCCTTCTTGTAGAGCTACACAATTAATTGTTAAAAGATCGCAATCTCGGTTCAAACATCACTGTGATCTTATTCCTAAACAATTTGCCTTTGACAAAATCACAGCGGAACATTCAAATCTGTGTTGGTGCTGCCGGTGACCTAGAGAGAGCAGTTGTCACACATATGAAATAGCTTCACAAACCGTCTTTTCAACCTCACCTTATCATTATTTATCATTATCTGTGTTACAAATATTCAAATTATCAGAAGTACTGGATATACGTTTATAGTTTGAATATAAACATTATTGTATACGGTAGCGAATCACCTTTTGAAATTAGCTTGAAACTTCAAATAACAATTGTATCGATTAAAAGTGACTATTAAAAATTATTCATGCAAAAGATTTGTTCAAAACACTGATTCACCCAGTAATGAAACAAGTGAAGTATTTATGAGTGAGTCATTGAATTAATCATTCAAAAAACTATTTTTTTTTTAAATAATTCATTCAAAGCTCTTTTTTTTCCAGAGAATTAACATTTAGTCAGAAACTCTAGTAAATTACATGATATTTTGCTTAGTTGTCTGTTCAGAACAGACTTCACTGCACTCACACCGACCTGCTGCCAGTATTAAGCAAGCTCTGCACAGTTAGTGACATGATTCTGTAGCTAACTCCTCAGAAGGAGACAGCCCTGGTGCTTGTTGGACACTCTGGGACATCCGGCAATTTCCTTGCATTTTGAAGCAAAGTGATGGCTGCATTTCGTTTTTTAGAGGTAACCATTGCTAACACAAGAACACAATGATTGGAAGCACTTCTTCCCTCCTTTTATTGCAATCGGTCTGCTCTTATAATCAAATCAGTATGATAGAGGGATTTCACCTGACTAGTACTTTTTTACACTTTCCCATGTGCTGATGATATGGTTAGTGAAATGATGTTAGCGCGGGTCATTTTGTGCCAAGGCCAAAAAAACTGAAACAAATTTGAAATTTGAGTTTTTGAGATAAAGTTCCTCTTTTGGCCAGTGGAGCCTTTTGCAATTATTTAAAATGCATCTGATTACTCTGCACAATAGAGTACAATCTAGAAACAATGTGAATCAATACTACAACAACTGCAAACTTTGTGAAACAAAATTGATGTCACTGCTAATACTTTTGGCCATGGCTTGTAGAGCTGACCAAATATAAATCGTTTTTTTGCTTTCTTTCAAGTTAAACTAACACAAAATGAACAATATTGACCCGAGTGTTGACTGTTTGTTTGCAATGCTTCAATCTATCGAAACTAAACTTCCTTCACCAACATGCACCAGAACCAGTTGGTGGATCAAAGGGGTTGGGATCTGTGCAGGCAGTCTTGAACTGATGAACTTTATCTCTATCATGTAATAAAAATCCCGGAGGTAGAACACAAGTAATTTTGACAGCTTGGTTTCAATAAAATTCTTCAGACTTACAAGGATTTTTTGAGTTCTGAAACTTACAATATGTTTTTGATTTGTGTTTGTTGTGTAATAATGCTTATAGTGCAATTAAAAAAGTTTTAAAAAAATGTGTCAATGATCATTTGTATATGAATAAGCTTCCATTAGTTATATCAATCAAGCTTTTTTAAAGCTTTACACAGCACAGAATCTGGTCTTTTAACCCTCTGGGGTCTGAGGGGTTTTCTGGGTCCTGGAGGTGTTCTGACATGCTCTAACATTTGTGCTTATTTCTGTTACTTGTGACATTTTCATGGCTAAAGTCTTATTACACTGTATTCAGCACAAACTCTGCTACAATAATATGTCAGCAGAATGTATGTACAATTTTGTAGTTTTGAGATAATAACATTTAAATGCGTGGTTTGTGAAAATGACAAAAAAAATTGTTACTGAAATTAGGTCATGAAACCCAAACTGATTATTTCTTCACAAGACTTTGTAAGAAATTGTATCACGTAGCCTAGAATATTTGCTCCAAAACTATGTGAAAATTACCCTGAATACTCATTCAGATAAGACAATATATTGATTTAAAATTTGTAAGACATGTCTTGTGTAAGAAAGCGAGTAGGTGTAATCCACCCATGAATATTGAGTGTTTCACACCTGAGAGAGACAAAGACCCTCCCATAATGGCCCTATTAGGAGCTCTCAGGCACTATCATTATGAGGAATCTTGCACAACGAATGAGGAGATTTAAAAAAGAATGGCTTTTTGATTGTTTGGATTTATTTACAACACAACATAATCCAAAGATACACAACAAATGGCAAAAAAAGCAAATTATATAACACACTGAACTAAAGACAGAGACTTAACCAGTCACACACCTTTGTGCCATTCCTGAAACATAGTGCATACCTGTCATTTCACAGGTGTTTGATTTTTCACTTTACTTTAGGTTCATGCTCATGTTGAAGTCAGCAGGACTGGTACCTTAAAAAAAAAAAAAAAAAACAACAACCTGTGAACATGCTGATATCAAGAGAAACGTTACGTCGAATGACGACGAATGGGGTTCGCTTAGAAGCCTATCCTCTTCGAACAGTAATAAAACGAGCCAATGGCAAGCAAATGCCATGGGTCTGCTGAATTTGCATAGCGTAACTCCGCCCCACAGTGTGGGTATATAAGGAAGTGAGCCGGCAACATGCAGATATGTTTCTTCGCTGAAGGAGCCAAGCTGAACTCAGGCTGTTCCAGCGGTACAGCGGAAGTGGCAGGAAGACGTTCCCTTTCGTTGTCACTTCGAGTTACGTCGAATGACGACGAATGGGGTTCCCAGTCCAATCACGCCACCTCGGCTGTCTTCCAGTGCCCTGCGTAAGTCTGAGCTCCCTGTCGTGAGACTAGCACGGACGAGGAACTCCTACTTAACACAGGAATACCAAGGTACACTGGGAAGCATATCACAGTGGAAATATGCAATCAGTGCCCGCCCAAAGGGGGGGGACTTAAAAAACACACATATGACCCGGAAGGGGGTGCATACGGAGAACACTGGGGTGTCCAGCCCGTAGGGTGGAGTATTTCAACCCCAGGGGTGGCAGACTGGCTTGCCAAGGGAAAGACACATGCTCGAGAGAGGCTTATAGTGGAATACACACGTGGGGGTCGCCCAGAGGGGGAACCATGCAAATGGTGGCACCTAGCCAACGCGAAAGCTGCCGGAGGCATAACTCTGGCGTTGACGTCAACAGCGCTGGAGGAACTCAGGGCTTATCAGGCTCACCTGAGGAAAATATCGCACGTATCCAGTCCGTGGAGTGGAATGGCGAGCAAGCGAAGACACCTGAGCGGGTCCTAGCACCGGCTGGTTGAAGCGAGTACACGGGAGGACACTGGCTCCACTCGGAGATTATAGAATCTGGCGAATGTGTTGGGTGTCGCCCATCCTGCAGCTCTGCAGATGTCTGTTAGCGAGGCGCCATGCGCTAGAGCCCAAGAGGAGGCCACACTCCGGGTGGAGTGGGCCGTCACACCAAGGGGGCACGGTCGACCTTGCTGCTGGTAAGCCAAAGCAATGGCGTCCACTATCCAGTGAGACAACCTTTGCTTGGAGAGAGCCTTTCCCTTCAGCTTCCCACCATAACAGACAAAGAGCTGGTCTGAGGTCCTGAAACACTGCGTTCTGTCTACGTAGGCACGGAGGGCGCGTACTGGACAGAGCAATGCCAAGGCTGGGTCTGCCTCCTCCAGGGGCAGCGCTTGCAGGTTCACCACCTGGTCCCGGAAGGGAGTGGTGGGAACCTTGGGCACATATCCAGGCCGGGGTCTCAGGATCACGTGAGAAAAGGCCGGCCCGAATTCCAGGCACGCTTCGTCTACAGAAAATGCGTGCAGGTCCCCTACCCTCTTGATGGAGGCCAAAGCAACCAGGAGCGCTGTCTTAATTGACAGGAACTTAAGCTCCACTGATTGCAGAGGCTCAAAGGGAGCACTCTGCAGGGCATTTAGTACCACTGAGAGGTCCCAAGAGGGAACGAGAGAAGGGCGAGGAGGCTGTAGTCTCCTCGCTCCTCTCAGGAACCTGATGACCAGGTCGTGCTTTCCTACGGACTTACCATCAACTGCATCGTGATGTGCGGCGATAGCGGCAACATATACTTTCAGGGTGGAGGGAGACAGCCTTCGCTCCAACCCATCCTGCAGGAAGGAAAGCACGACACTGATCGGGCATGATCTGGGGTCTTCTGAGTGAGAAGAGCACCAAGAGACGAAGAGGTTCCACTTCAACGCGTAGGCATGTCTAGTGGACGACGCTCTAGCGGAAGTGATGGTAGCCACCACCGCTGGTGGTAGGGTACTCAAACCTGCCTCGTCCCGTCCAGGAGCCACACGTGGAGGTTCCAAAGATCGGGACGAGGGTGCCAAAGGGTGCCCCGTCCCTGAGAAAGGTCCTTCCTCAGAGGAATTGGCCAGGGAGGTGCTGTCGCGAGGAGTACAAGTTCGGAGAACCAGGTTCGGGTGGGTCAGTGCGGCGCAACCAATATGACCTGCTCCTCGTCCTCCCTGATCTTGCACAGGGTCTGTGCAAGAAGGCTCACTGGGGGAAACGCATACTTGCGGAGGCCCCGGGGCCAGCTGTGCGCCAGAGCGTCCGTGCCGAGCGTGCCCTCGGTCAGGGAGTAAAACTGGGCGCAGTGGGACGAGTCGTGGGAGGCAAACAGGTCTACCTGTGCGTCCCCGAACTGATCCCAAATCAGCTGGACCGCCTGGCGATGGAGTCTCCATTCTCCCGGAAGAGGCTGAAGCCGTGAGAGCTCGTCGGTTGCACAGTTCAGGTCTCCCGGAATATAAATGGCTCGAAGCGACCTCAGATGCTTCTGACTCCATATGAGGAGGTGGCGGGCGAGTTGCGACATACGGCGGGAGCGTAGACCACCCTGTCGGTTGATGTACTCTACTGTCGCGGTATTGTCTGAGCGGACTAGTACGTGCTGGTTCTTGAGCAGCGCCCGGAAGCGGTGCAGAGCGAGACGTACTGCCAGCAACTCGAGGCAATTGACATGCCATAGGCAGTGGGGACCTGTCCAGGAGCCCGCGGCAGCATGTCCATTGCACATGGCACCCCAGCCCGTGGAGGAGGCATCCGTTGACACAACAATATGCCTGGAAATTCGTTCTAAGGGCACTCCGGCCCGTAGAAAGCTGAGGTTCGTCCACGGGGAGAAGGTCTGATGGCAGGTCTGCCCTGGTCTGCCCAGGAGCTTGCCCTGGTGCCATGCCCACCTCGGGACTCGATCGTGAAGCCAGTGCTGAAGCGGTCTCATATGAAGTAATCCGAGCGGCGTTACCGCGGCTGCAGATGCCATATGCCCCAGGAGCCTCTGAAAAAGTTTCAGTGGAACTGCACTCTTGCCCTCGATTTGTCTCAGGCAAGTCAGCAGTGACTGCGCACGCTCGCTCGTAAGCTGCGCGCACATGACGACCGAGTCGATTTCCATACCGAGAAAAGAGATCCTCTGCACGGGGCAAAGTTTGCTCTTCTCCCAGTTGACCCGAAGGCCCAGACGGGCTAGGTGCCGGAGCACTAGGTCCCTGTGTTCGCAAACCTGGTCCCGAGAGTGAGCTAGGATTAGCCAGTCGTCGAGATAATTCAGGATGCGAACCCCGTGTTGCCGTAGCGGCACAAGGGCTGCCTCGACGACCTTCGTGAAGACGCGAAGAGACAGGGCCAGCCCGAATGGGAGAACCGCGTACTGGTATGCCTGCCCCTCGAAAGCAAACCGCAGGAACGGTCTGTGTCGAGGAAGAATGGAGACATGAAAGTAGGCGTCCTTCAGGTCGATCGCTGCAAACCAATCCTGTGGCTGCACACATTCGAAAATGCGTTTGGCTGTGAGCATCTTGAACGGAAGCCTGTGAAGGGAACGGTTCAAGACGCGCAGATCCAGGATTGGCCGTAACCCACCGGTCTTCTTGGGGACAATGAAGTAAGGGCTGTAGAAGCCGGACCTCATTGCGGCTGGAGGGACAGTCTCGATCGCACCCTTCGCCAGCAGGGTGGCGACCTCCGCTCTCATGACCAGGGGCATTGCCACCGGCCATAGTGAAGCGGACTCCCCTGAAGCGGGGAGGAGACCGCGCAAACTGAATCGCATAGCCAAGCCTGATGGTCCGCGCGAGCCAGCGGGACAGGTTGGGAAGCTCTAACCAGGCTCCCAAGGACTGTGCCAGCGGGGTCATGCGAACGACAGACGTCCCCCCGGGGGTGCAGCGAAGCGGAATGACCGGCCCAGACGTGGGTGGCATAGCGGCCCGGTGTGGGGGCACGGTCATTAACCGCGTCCTGCCAGAGGAGGCCAGGGAAGGACCAGCGTTCCACGGGGGCGTGCTCTGGCAGGGGTCTGGCGACAGAAGGGGATGAGAGCGGCAGGGCCCGTGGGCGGCGCACACTGTCACTCCCTTCTGGGGGCTCAGAGATGGGGATATCAGTTCTCTCTTTAACCACATTAGGGTGCTGCCCACCCGTGGGTGAGCAGCGGGGAGTGGAGAACAAAAGATTCTCCCCCGGCCCTCCACCGGGGGAAGGAGTGGTCCTGCTACCATCTCCTGTGAAGAACTGATTGCTATCTCTGAGCAGCCCGTCTCAGGAGCGCCGCTTGGCCTGGCGTTTAGCGGGGCGCGGGGCTGGAGAGGGCTGTGGCGCCTGCCTGCGGCGTCCTCCACGACGCGGCCCGGGTGAAGGCTGCTGCTGGGGCCGTGCGGGAGGGGCGGGAGCCGCGGGAGGGCGCCCTCGGCGGTGAGCAGGCTGAGGCGTCTGAGCCGACGGCTGGGTGGAGGCAGCAGCGGGCCGTCGGGGCAGAATATGTTTGATAGCCTCAGTCTGCTTCTGGGCGGTTGAAAACTGTTGGGCGAAGTCTTCAACCGCTCCGCCGAAGAGGCCAGCCTGTGATATGGGGGCGTCTAGCAGACGAGTCCGCTCAGCGTCCCTCATATCGGCCAGGTTGAGCCAGAGGTGTCTCTCCTGGACCTCACTAGTGGACATCACCTGACCCAGGGAGCGTGCCGTCACTTTCGTCGCCCGGAGAGCGAGGTCAGTGGCGGCACGCAGCTCATTGAAGAGCCCTGGGTCAGTCCTCCCCTCGTGCATGTCCATGAGCATCTGGGCCTGGTAGACCTGCAGAGTGGCCATGGCATGCAATGAGGCAGCTGCCTGCCCCGCAGCTCTATAGGTCTTCGCCACCAGGGTCGACGAAAACCTACAGGCCTTGGAGGGGTGCTTAGGATCACCACGGGAAGAAGCGCTCTGAGGACACAGTTGCATCGCAACAGAGCGTTCAACCATAGGTACCCCAGTGTACCCGTAAACAGCCGCCTGATCAAGAGGAGGAAAGGCGGAGGAGGTCGCCGAGCGATCACGGGAAGACAAGGGTGCCTTCCAGGACCTCGAGACCTCCTCATGCACATCCGGGAAGAAAGGCATTGGGGTCGGACGCCGACGTGAATCGGCGGCCGCCCCCAAAAACCAATCGTCCAGACGCGAGCGCTCGGGGCAGGGCGGTGGATTGCACTCTAATCCGATGCTCGCGGCCGCCCGGGAAAGCATGGCCGTCAGCTCAGGATCAGGATCGGGAAATGCTGACGCGCCCGAAGGCGGCAGCACAGCCGACCCCTCATCTCCCGAGGACTCCTGCCCACCTTGTGATGCTGTGATCGACATAGCATCGTCATTAGGAGCGCCAGACGGCGCGCTCGGTCCGCCGCCGACCGTTGGCCGGGACTGATCGAGCGCATCATCTGGTCGGCTCGCGGGTTGCGGCACTTGAGAGGGGGATGTGGCCCGAGGACGAATCGTCGGATGTTGTTGCCACACCGTCACCCTCAGGTCACCCTGGCCACCAGCCGAAGTACCAGCTCTATCTGCACTAGAGGGGGTAGATCGGGGTGTGGATGAGGGGACTCTCACTCTTTCGAGATCACTGAGTCTCGACCGTAGTGTCGCGATGGTCATGTTTCCGCAATGAAAACATGAGTCATCCACAAGCGCTGTTTTAGCGTGCTCTAAGCCCAAACACGCAAAACAGCGATTGTGCCCATCTAAATCAGGCAGCCAGTGACCACAACCAGAAGGGCACGGGCGATGCATCTTTAAAAAGACGTGCCACGCGCTTTGCTCTTTTAGAGAAAAGGAAGATCCCCGCAGATGCTGAAGCGACCAGGGAGAGAACACACACACACACTGGCAGATCACTGCTCAGATCGCAGGGAATGTGCACTCGCTGGAACTCGCTGTCACACCAACACCTGGAGGGAAGCTCGTCTCGAAGAGGAATGTAGAGATGAAACTCAGGATGGCTTGTGGAGTGAAGAATAAACTTGGCTCCGAAAGCGAAAACATATCTGCATGTTGCCGGCTCACTTCCTTATATACCCACACTGTGGGGCGGAGTTACGCTATGCAAATTCAGCAGACCCATGGCATTTGCTTGCCATTGGCTCGTTTTATTACTGTTCGAAGAGGATAGGCTTCTAAGCGAACCCCATTCGTCGTCATTCGACGTAACTCGAAGTGACAACGAAAGGGAACTAGGGATGCACGATTTTGGGAATACATTTTAGATTTGTTCTGGTTAAAATTGCTTTTTAAAATTTACAAAATACACACACATATATATAATGAACACCAGGTTTGTTGTGGCTTGTAGGCATATACGTGCAGGGCTGCATACAATAATAACAATAGTATAGCAGGCATCGTTAAAAAGGAACACTTCAGTAACACTACACTAGAGAAAAACATATTGATTATCATATGTTACTTCAAATGTTTACAATCGATATGACGTTATGAAATGAGATTGGAGTAAAAACATGGTGCGTTTTGCTTTTCAAACGCACATCACGCGACTGACTCAAACTCACAGCGCGTGCAGGGAACATTTACTGAAGCATCGAGCAACAGTTCAATGCTTTTATTTTTAGGTAATGAGCGTGTTCGTGTGGCGCGTGGGCGAGATTGCTTGTCTATATCTTTTGTGCGCGTGGGTGTGGTCACATTAAAACTAATGAGCAAGCGTTAGAGAAACTGGATATCTTGTTGGTTTTATACAAATTACTTAAACAGAGAATATTTGTTTTCGTTTTGAATCAGATCATTTAAAACTACACACTTAAATGTTTATAAAGATATAGAGCTCATAAATGTGTGACAAGTATTCGCTGAGTTTTGTTTATGTAGAGACGTGCTCAAGAAAAAAAAGTTCACAAGGCGGAGAGGCAGAAAGCACACCCTGTTTAATTTCTTTATTTTACAAAAGCACAACGTTTTGTTTTGATTGTAAGTGGATACATACAAAAGTAGACATCTCACAGATGATTTTTTTCATATTTCTTAAGTCTGTATGACTATAAATGACGGAGTATTTTAAGTCTATGTTGCTGCTATGTTAAAAAAACAACAACAGCAAAACGCGCCAGCGCGTTTGCCGACCCCAGAGGGTTAAGTACCATGGATCTGGATTTTTCCGGCTTGAAACGCATCCTCGCCCAGGTTGTTAACCTCTCTAAGCCCTGAAGAATCCATCTGCATCCTGGGACTGTTACAGTTGTTACTGTCAGATCGTCCATGAATGCCCTGATGGGGGCTGATGGATTACAGATTTGCTTTTGGGGCCTCTGCATTCCGGCTCAGTGGATTTGACCAGAATGTTCACGGCCAGGGAAAAGAGAATCACTGAAACAGTGCATCCAGTGATAATCCCCTTTTCCAGAGGATGCTGCTCAGATGTAACTTTTGCGGAAGTGAATCTCAGATTAAAGTTGTTATAATAATCTTGTGCAGCCATAGTACAGCCAGGTTTCCTTTCCCTTCACAAGCCTCTCTAATCAGTTTTCGTCACTACTCCACTGTGTTCTAGGCTCCCGGGAACCCCTGGGATCCCTCCCTTTTCCACAGAGGGGTCTATGTACTGGTTCTTTAGGAGGTAGTCTGACAGCCGTTGGGAAAGGATACTGAAGAATATCTTCCCCTCAACGTTTAGCAGTGAGATGGTCCTGAACTGCTCTATGGTGGTCTATGGTATGCTCGTCTTTTGGCTCTCTCTTTAGCCGACTCCTATACCACTATGCTCAGCGGAGGGTCAGCAGCTTCTTTCTGAGGATGCCCCTTAGTTCTTCCAGCCCTGGCTTCATATCCTCGGTTGCCCCCTTGAACTGCCTCTTCAGGAGTCGGAGTTCCTGTCTTAGCTGTGCAATCTTCTCTGCCCTGCAGTTCTTGGAGTACTGGTTTGTAGCAGCGTCCTTCTCCGCTAAGCCAAACCTTGCGGTGGCGATGCAGGTTTTCATGGTTGTCATTGTTTGGGGTTTCCTGTCTGCCATTCCCTTTATCGTAGCTTCCAGGATACTATCCACATCATCATCACATTGCTGCCACTCACTCCCTTTGCTGGCTGGAGGCCACTTAACCCGTCGTTGGTGTTGTGGGATGCCTGGTGCTCGGGCTTTCGGAACATGGAGGTTCTGAGCACTGTGGGATGTCTCCCGGCGTAGTTCCTCCTGCGTCACAACGAGGTAATTCCTTGAGCGCTGCTCTGGCTGCACTTTCACCAAACATCCCTTTTTGGTCTGGTGGATCTTCAGACCTCGTGGGTTTTTGCAGCTCTTTCCACATATGCAGATATACACATATCGTCGTCGATTGTCCGTTCGCGTGGTTCGTTGCCTGATTGACCTTCCATTTGGGGTGCTCATTTTCCCCCCCTCTCGGGCTCCCCTGGGGGTATTTTACTCTTTGTAAATTACTCTTTGTAGCTGTGTTTGAGTTCTTCATCACAGAAGATGCGGGTCGGGTTGCTGGTCCTTACCGCCCGGTTGCCGTCTCTCTGTGCTGTCTGCTGTCTCTCCAGCTGTCGCCATTTTGTTCGTGGACGTCAACCAGCCTATTCCTGGCAGTCACTGGCCTATCCAGACTAACATGATTGTTACATACACCTTGTGATGCACTCTTGGACACATCATCAGTGATAGTACCTGGGGTCATAGGGGGTTTTGGGTCTTTCAACTTCAGACCCCTCACCCAGGCGACCCGATCGGGAGTGTTCAGTTCCCGGCCTGTGTCCAAGAAGCGTACGCCCAATCTGCCTAATCATTCACATAAAACAATACATGGACTTAAATTTTGTAAGACACTTTTTGTTTGAAAAGGCAATTTGCGTGGGGGCGTGAATGGTCATGAATAATGATGTGTTTCACACCTGAGAAGACAATTACCTGCATAATGGGCTGCATAATGAGCCTTTCATTTAGGTGTGTCACTGAGCCACAAGAAGGAATGCAAGGGCAAAATATATTATATATATATATATTCTACAAAATTGGTTCACAGTTGGAAATCTCTCAATTTTATTAATTTATTTTTTTCACAAATTGTGTATGTTTGGTAGGTAAATATTTCTAGTAATTGTGCAGTTAATTATCATACTGTATTTTCAGAAAGTTTTGGAATATGTATCCTCTCCCCAAATTTGCCACTAATAAAACACAAAAAAAAAAAAATATATATATATATATATATATATATTTATATATATATATAAATATAGCTGCAAGCAGCGATTACGGGCCCGGGGTGGCGGTGCCACCTATATTTATTTATATATATATATATATATATATATAAACCGCCACCCCGGTGCCTTTAGGGTTCCTGTGCACGACGGGCAATAACGTAACTACACGCTTTGACTGTCGAGAAGAAGTCTGCTTTAGAGCTTGCATCAGTGTGGGTTCTGCAAAAGTGCGCATCGAGGGCACATATCAACCCCAAAGTATGCGTGAGCACCCTTCTGAAACCTAAAATGAAAAATTAGACACCCTACAGTCTCATGGACTTAACGGACACATGAAATCAGCAGCCATTGTAAGTACACAACAGCGAAAATTCCTATGAAGTGTGGTATATATATTCATTGAAATTACTGTACTTTAAAACACTTGTTTAAAAGAAAAAACACATGTATACATAGTATAAAACTAGATGGCACAATATACCTATTTTTAATAGAGTCTTTCTGCCTCCCTCCCCACACACAGACAGGGGGGGCTGTCTGTGTGTGTGCCCTCCCTCCCCTCCCCACACAGACACACACACACACACACACACACACACACACACACACACACACACAGAGAATGGCAGGGGGAACTCTGTCAGAGAGAGGCAGAGAGAGAAAAAAACACATTCAAAACAAAATATCTGACTTCCTGTTGGTCGGAGCTAATGACTGTAAATTAGAAAGTTGTCCGGCTCGATGTGCACAATATACATACCAAGTTTTGTGACTGTAGGTAAAACTAACCCCCCCACTTTTGTCAAAAGAACACACTTCCTGCTGCCAGTTGGTGGCGCTATAACTTTGACTCACATTAGTTACATCCATGTGATCACGCTCTTACAACAAACACGCTACTGAAGTTTCATCAAGATCAATTAATGTATGAAGACGTTATAACACATTGTGTTTCTCTTTTCTCGCCATAATTTAGTTTCCTCGCCACGGCCAAACCGTTCGAGATATCAAAAATCTGCCCGCAATTTAGAATCCTCAATGTCTTGACTTCATGATGACCGAGTTTGGTGGCGATTGGATGAATTTTCTAGGAGGAGTATATATAATTCCAGGCCATAAGTTTTAAAACAACCCATAATAGCCGACTTCCTGTTGGGCTGGCGTAAAACTTAGAGCACGAAAGTTGTTCGGCCCGATGAGATCTAAATGTGTACCGAGTTTCATATTATTACATGCAAGCGTGTTTGATATACGGACAAGTGTTCGAATCCCATTCCAGGGGGCGCTGTGGAGCCCCCCTGCCACGCCCGGGTACCAGCTTCAGCCTGGCCCTGATGGCCGTGGGTTCTGACCTGTGTGCAAAATTTCAAGAGTTTTCGAGCAAGTTAAGGGCCCCTAAAAGTGCCAGAGATTTTGCAGAGGGAAAATGCTCCAAAAGTCCACATTCAAACCAAAATATCTGACTTCCTGTTGGTCGGAGCTAATGAATGTCAATTAGAAAGTTGTCCAGCTCGAGGAGAAGAATATATGTACCGATTTTTGTTACTGTAGGTAAAAGTAATACCCCATTACTGACTAAAGGTGGCGCTACTGAGCCCCTTACCACGCCCTTTTCTGAAACTTTGCACACGTGTACTGGCAAGTAGATGTGACGTGTCTGTCGAGTTTCATGCAATTTGAAGCATGTTAAGAGTCTCAAAAGCATCAATAAAGAATATTAAAGTTTGATGAGTTGCCATGGAAACATTATTAAAGATATCAATAATCCTTTCACATGTCTGAATCTGCCGTGTGTTTACATTATACAGATACATTTTTAAGCAATTCGGGTAAAAATAAGAGGGTGATTTTAAAGCATATTAAAGTGACACACTTCCTGCTGCCAGTTGGTGGCGCTATAACTTTGACTCACAATAGTCACATCCATGTGATCGGCCTCTTACAACAAACACACTACTGAAGTTTCATCATGATCAGTTAATGTATGAAGAAGTTATAATACACTTCCTGTTTTCATTATTCGCCATAAATTCGTTTCCCCGCAACGGCCAAACCGTTCGAGATATCAAAAATCCCCTGGCAATTTTTCATCCTCAATGTCTTGACCTCATGCACACCGAGTTTCGTGGTGTTTGGATGAATTCTCTTGGAGGAGTATTTCAAATGCCAGAACATGCGTTTTTAAACTACCCTAAATAGCTGACTTCCTGTTGGGCTGGCGTAAAAAGTAAAAGCACGAAGGATATATGAACTGATGAGATCTATATGTATACCGATTTTCATATTATTACATGCAAGCGTGTTTGATTTATGGACCATGTTTTCGGATCCCATTCCAGGGGGCGCTGTCGAGCCCCCCTGCCACGCCCGGGTACCAGCTTCAGTCCGGCCCTGATGGCCGCGGGTTCTGACCCGTGTGCAAAGTTTCAAGAGTTTTTGAGCATGTTAAGAGACCCAAAAGCCCCCGAACCCTTGAAGAACAATAATAATAATAATAAATATAGCTGCAAGCAGCGATTACGGGCCCAAGCCGGTGGCACCGTCACCCTGGTGCCTTTAGTGTAACTAAAGGCACCAGGAAGACGGTGCCACCGGCTTGGGCCCTCCATCGCTGCTTGCAGCTATATTTATTTATATATATATATATATATATATATATATATATATAAACCGCCACCCCGGTGCCTTTAGGGTTCCTGTGCACGACGGGCAATAACGTAACTCCACTTTGACTGTCGAGAAGAAGTCTGCTTTAGAGCTTGCATCAGTGTGGGTTCTGCAAAAGTGCGCATCGAGGGCACATATAAGAAAAAAAATGTATATATATATATATATATGTAGCGTGTAGCGCACCACGTAACTGATATGCTACACCTAGCAATAATATTCAATATGGGCCAATGCGATCAGAAGTGAGGAACATCTACTGGAGGGAGGAAATGATGAAGCAGGTAAGTGAATAGTTGACTATCTGGTTTTATTTGTAGTTTGTTTCAATTCAAATTAATTACATGTGAACAATTAATCAATGACATTCAGTAAATAAAATAAAAATATTGTCATCAACTCTTCTATTGTTTCTTGTAGGCTGAAAGATTCAACAACTCAACGGTTTCAATTCAATGAAGTTTCATATTTTTTCACTCAACATGTAAATAAAGTGGACTCTCAAAACTCAACACTTTGTCTGTCTCTTTCACCTTAGCCAAAGTAAATTACAATAATAAAACAATACAACATTCAAAATGTACAAAACTCAATGTACAAAAAGTGTGAGTATATATTCAATTTGACCCAAAATAAATTCAAATATAGAAGTTTTTCCAATAATTCACTTTTCTTTTCAAAACAAAACAGTAATTGGAAATACAGAACCCAACAATTTGACTCAGTCAAATAAATTATCAAATGGCTCAGTTCAGAGAGTCATGTAACTCTCTTTCGATCGGTTTGAGTTCCAAAAAATAAAGTCTCTACTTTTCAAGGGCAAAAATCAACAAGTTCGAGGAAATAGTCTTTCGTGTCCGAAAAAAGAAGAAAGATCAGAATTGTCCTACCATTTGATGGTCAAAAAGCATAGTTCAAAGTGGAACGGGTCCGTGGGCAGCTAGCTCGCCATTTGTGCGCACACAATCATGCCATTTAATCAGACAATTCCTCTCCAGGAGATTATGTTTGGCACAAAGCAGGAATCTCTCGCAGGCGATCACATAGACAGAAACACAGAACAAACAAAAAAACCCAGCCTTGCAAAATACAAGGCAAACACAATAATTAATCTCAGATTCAAACATTCTTGTAACAAATATACATTTTCAAAATAACACATCAATCTAACTTCACATTTATTTAAACTCATCAATGCTTATAAATCAATCGCTCTCACTTCATGACACAATTAGCATTTCTCTTTCACATGTGGTAGCTTTAGCCCACGTGCTATCCAATTCAGCTCACGCATTACACGTGGCCTGTTCTACTAGCTCTTGCTAAATCACTTCAGATATTTTGGCATGTCTTTTATATGAAACGGATTGATAGCTGAATTTTCACTCACCAAAGCGATATAGAATCAGTTTCATAAAAGAAAGATCATTCACGTCGATTCACTCCCAAATCCTTTACATCTGCTCTCCTCCGATCATCAATTCACTCTTTTCTCTCTTCGACGACTTTTCAGGCTAATGTATCCAAAGTCCAACTTTCCAGATGCACTTAGTTCTGTACAAGATTCATTCTTTAACGCAGAGTTTCTGAAGAAATACTCCGTGCTGCTGTTTCATCTAATGCGCTCTCATCTGCTCACTGCTGAAGACAGCGCCCGCGCGACCTGTGGGCGGCTTCCTCAATATGCTGCTACTATTGGCTCACAGAGGTGTCAGTCACTGCAGCTCGATGTGTGGTTGGATACATGTCTTTTCCGTCTAGAACACTCTTTTTCCTTTAACCCTTTACTGGTAAATGCTATCTGGGTTACATATATATACCGGTATGTGTGTATATTCTCCCCCCCCCTATTTTTAACATGTATATTATTATTCTATATATAATAATATAATAATATAATATATATACTCAAAAGTGCCAGAGATTTTGCACACAGCAGAGAAAGGGTTAGCTAGCCCCCCTCCTCACACACACACACACACACACACACACACACACAGAGACGCAGAGGGGCAGAGGGAAAATGCTCCAAAAGTACACATTCAAACCAAAATATCTGACTTCCTGTTGGTCGGAGCTAATGACTGTCAATTAGAAAGTTGTCCGGCTCGTGGAGATAAATATAGATACCGATTTTTGTTACTGTAGGTAAAACTAATACCCCATTTTTGACTAAAGGTGGCGCTACTGAGCCCCTTACCACGCCCGTTTCTGAAACTGTGCACAAGTGTACTAGGCAATAAATGTAAAGTGTCTGTCGAGTTTCATGCAATTTCAAGTATTCTAAGAGTCTCAAAAACTTTAAAAAAGAATATTAAAGTTTGATGCGTTGCCATGGCAACAGTATTTAAGATATCAATAATCCTTTCACAGGTCTACATCTGCCGTGTGTTTACATTATACAGATGAAGTTTGAAGCAAATCGGGTAAAAATAAGAGGGTGATTTCAAAGCATTTTGAAAGTGACACACTTCCTGCTGCCAGTTGGTGGCGCTATAACTTTGACTCACAATAGTCACATCCATGTGATCGGCCTCTTACAGCGAACACACTGCTGAAGTTTCATCAAGATCAGTTAATGTATGAGGATGTTATAACAAACTTCCTGTTTCCAATATTCGCCATAAATTCGTTTCCTCGCCACGGCCAAACCGTTCGAGATATCAAAAATCCCCTCGCAATTTATCATCCTCCATGTCTTGACTTCATGCACACCGAGTTTCGTGGTCATCCGATGAATTCTCTAGGACAAGTGTTTCAAATGCCAGAACATGCGTTTCCATACAGCCCATAATAACCGACTTCCTGTTGGACTGGCGTAAAACTTAGAGCACGAAAGTTGTTCGGCCCGATGAGATCTATACGTGTACCGAGTTTCATATTATTACATGCAAGCGTGTTTGAGATATGGACATGTTTTTGAATCCCATTCCAGGGGGCGCTGGCGAGCCCCCCTGCCACGCCCGGGTCCCAGCTTCAGTCGGGCCCTAATGGCCGCGGGTTCTGACATTTGTGCAAAGTTTCAAGAGTTTTTGAGCACGTTAAGGCCCCCAAAAGTGCCCAAAAGGTAGTAATATAATAATAAATATAGCTGCAAGCAGCGATTACGGGCCCAAGCCGGTGGCACCGCCACCCCTGTGCCTTTAGTTGCACTAAAGGCACCGAGGTGGCGGTGCCACCGGCTTGGGCCCTCCATCGCTGCTTGCAGCTATATTTATTTATATATATATATATATATATATATATATATATATATATATATATATATATATATAAACCGCCACCCCGGTGCCTTTAGGGTTCCTGTGCATGACGGGCAATAACGTAACTCCGCTTTGACTGTCGAGAAGAAGTCTGCTTTAGAGCTTGCATCAGTGTGGGTTCTGCAAAAGTGTGCATCGGTGGCACATATCAACCACAAAGTACGCGTGAGCACCCTTCTGAAACCTAAAATGAAAAATTAGACACCCTACAGTCTCATGGACTTAACGGACACATAAAATCAGCAGCCATTGTAAGTACACAACACCGAAAATTCCTATGAAGTGTGGTATATATATTCATTGAAATTACTGTACTTTAAAACACTTGTTTAAAAGAAAAAAAAACACATGTATACATAGTATAAAACACTAGATGGCACAATATACCTATTTTTAATAGAGTCTTTATGCCCCCCTCCCCACACACACAGACAGGGGGAGCTGTCTGTGTGTGTGCCCTGCCTCCCCTCCCCACACAGAGAGAGAGACACACACACACACACACACACACACACACACACACACACACACACACACACACACACACACACACACACACACACAAGAATGGCAGGAGGAACTCTGGCAGAGAGAGACAAAACCACATTCAAACCAAAATATCTGACTTCCTGTTGGTCGGAGCTAATGACTGTAAATTAGAAAGTTGTCCGGCTCGATGTGCACAATATAAATACCAAGTTTTGTTACTGTAGGTAAAACTAACCCCCCCCACTTTTGTCAAAAGTAACACACTTCCTGCTGCCAGTTGGTGGCGCTATAACTTTGACTCACATTAGTTATATCCATGTGATCGGCCTCTTACAACAAACACGCTACTGAAGTTTCATCAAGATCAATTAATGTATGAAGACGTTATAACTAGTGATGCACCGATGTGAATATTGTGGCCGATACCGATAACCGATATTAATATTGCTGTTATGGCCGATACCGATATTTACCGATGTCGATATCTCTGTATAGAAAACACATTTTTATGATAATCAAATAAAGAGCTATTTTCCAAAACACTTTTTTTTTTTTTTTTACTTTTGTAATTCATTTTCAGAAATGACTGATATTGGGCACCTTTACCTGTGTGTACCAATATCAGTCATTAATAATTTGTATGTCCACTCTAGCCGCGACGCGACTGCGAGTTGCATACAAATCAATCAAAACCCAGAGCCAATCAGAACAGCGTGTGGGCGGGCTCTCACATCAAGTGCACAGCACCAGAGAGTAATCTTGACGGCAATCGCAAGAAAATGGATAAGTAGCTACATAATCAAATTCACAAATATTACACCATTTAAACAGTATTCAAATGCATAGGCTACTGAGTTACTTAAACAATCTTTGTCAAATAATACATTTGTTTCTTGAGTTTGAACGTTCTTGTTTCCATTTGTTTAATTTCAAGATCTGAGGTGAATGATCCATTGTTGCTTTTACAGCTACAAAGCTGGAGCACTAAATGATATTCAAAGTCACATTACACGCTTTTAACATTAAATAAAGCACATAAACAGTGCCTGAGATTATCATTGCCACACGTTGTGTTTGTTGTTCCAGCACGACGTCGCAGAAAAATAGAAACAGTTTCTAAAATAGAATCGTCGCGTGTCGCCGTCGCGGCTGGTTAGGACATAAACTCTGATTAACATTGAAAATACCTTTTATCGCATGTCGCGGCTTCGCGTGTAGTTAGGACACGGTGTAATGACTAGTTTGCGCGCCCACAATGAAGTGCGCGCGCCTACACACAAACACGGGTTCAAACCTCGCCCTGTCCAGCACGGGAGATATAACAAATGTTGATCGTGTGCCCAGACTGCCCACCATAAAGTACGCACCACTACACATAAAAATGGTTCCCACAGTATCAGTTATTCCCCTCGCTCTGACGAGACGTGATAAAGGGTGCACCCTCTGTAAAGCGCGCGCCCCTACACACCAGCGCTGTTCACAGCTGAAATGCGCTCGTGCAAAAACAAACATCCCCGCCCCCACACGCACGTCAAATACACAGGAATGATAATCGGCCTGTTCACATCGGCCATATTTTGACATCGGAACGATACCGATGTGTAAAACAATGACCATATCGGCCGATATTATATCGGCGGCCGATATATCGTGCATCCCTAGTTATAACACATCGTGTTTCTCTTTTCTCACCATAATTTCGTTTCCTCGCCACGGCCAAACCGTTCGAGATATCAAAAATCCATCCACAATTTAGTATCCTCAATGTCTTGACTTCATGCTGACCGAGTTTGGTGGCGATAGGATAATTTTTCTAGGAGGAGTATATAAAATTCCAGGGACATGCGTTTTCATACAACCCATAATAGCCGACTTCCTGTTGGACTGGCGTAAAACTTAGAGCACGAAAGTTGTTCGGCCCGATGATATCTAAATGTGTACCGAGTTTCATATTATTACATGCAAGCGTTTTTGATATACGGACAAGTGTTCAAATCCCATTCCAGGGGGCGCTGTCGAGCCCCCCTGCCACGCCCGGGTACCAGCTTCAGCCTGGCCCTGATGGCCGCGGGTTCTGACCTGTGTGCAAAATTTCAAGAGTTTTCGAGCATGTTAAGGCCCTCAAAAGTGCCAGAGATTTTGCACACAGCAGAGAAAGGGTTAAACTAAACTAGCCCCCCTCCTCTCACACACACACACAGAGACGCAGAGGGGCAGAGGGAAAATGCTCCGAAAAGTACACATTCAAACCAAAATATCTGACTTCCTGTTGGTCGGAGCTAATGACTGTAAATTAGAAAGTTGTCCGGATCGAAGAGAAGAATATACATACCGAGTTTGGTTACTGTAGGTAAAACTAATACCCCATTTTTGACTAAAGGTGGCGCTACTGAGCCCCTTACCACGCCCGTTTCTGAAACTTCGCACAAGTGTACTAGGCAATAAATGTGATATGCATGTTGAGTTTCATGCAATTTGAAGCATGTTAAGAGCCTCAAATGCATCCAAAAAGAATATAAAAGTTTAAAGCGTTGCCATGGCGACAGTATTAAAGATATCAATAATCCTTTCCCAGGTCTACATCTGTCGTGTGTTTACATTATACAGATGAAGTTTGAAGCAAATCGGGTAAAAATAAGAGGGTGAATTCAAAGCATTTTGAAAGTGACACACTTCCTGCTGCCAGTTGGTGGCGCTATAACTTTGACTCACAATAGTCACATCCATGTGATCGGCCTCTTACAGCGAACACACTGCTGAAGTTTCATCAAGATCAATTAATGTATGAGGATGTTATAACACACTTCCTGTTTCCAATATTCGCCATAAATTCGTTTCCTCGCCACGGCCAAACCGTTCGAGATATCAAAAATCCCCTGGCAATTTATCATCCTCCATGTCTTGACTTCATGCACACTGAGTTTCGTGGCGAGTGGTTGAATCGTCTAGGAGGAGTATTTTAAATTCCATTGAATGCGTTTTTCTAACTACCCCAAATAGCCGACTTCCTGTTGGGCTGGGGTAAAAAGTCAGAGCATGAAGGATATATGAACCGATGAGATCTATAAGTGTAACGAGTTTCATATTATTTCATGCAAGCGTGTTTGATTTATGGACCAAGTTTTCGGACCCCGTTGCAGGGGGCACTGTCGAGCCCCCCTGCCACGCCCGGGTACCAGCTTCAGTCCGGCTCTAATGGCCGCGGGTTCTGACCAGTGTGCAAAGTTTCAAGAGTTTTTGAGCACGTTAAGGCCCCCAAAAGTGCCCGAATAGTCGTAAGAAAAATAATAATATTAATCCGAAGGAAAACAATAGGGCCTTCGCCCTTTCAGGGCTTGGGCCCTAATAAAGAAGAAGAAGAAGAAGAAGAATAATCCCATGGAAAACAACAGGGCCTTCGCCTTTTCAAGGCTTGGGCCCTAATAATCCTTTGGAAAACAATAGGGCCTTCGCCCTTTCAGGGCTTGGGCCCTAATAATTTAAAAGAAGGCTTATTAGAAGGCTTAGACCTTTTAAGATTTTGTTTACATCTACCTTGTAATTTTTTTTTGCTATATTATTAAAAAGGTTACAATTACAACAACAATTACAATTTTAACAATATTTTAAGTGTAATCTTTCTTTGTAAAAACTAAAGTATACATTTTGTCATATGTACTTCAAAGTTAAGGATTCATTAGTTTGAATGTAGCCTACATTGGAACAAACACTATAATAACATTTTAGTTTATGAATTTAAAACAATTATATATACTATATATATTTAACATATGAGCAGTAATTGGCGAACAAAAGCTTTATTGATGTGGCAGTAGTCTATTTTACAGTAAAAACGTTATAATCTATCCAAAACTAGTCAACGAAATGTTGTCTTTCATATTTCGTCTGTAACTATAACGTCACGCCAGCAGAGGGAGCCCTCTCCTGAGTACTGACTGTGTGCCACTGCTTCTGCTTCACTGGTTACTTCCTGTTTGTGAGACATTTAAGCATGGCCTGGCTAACAAGCCATCGCAAAGTATTGCCAGTCTGCCTGCTTTACTGAGTGTTCTCTTGTCATTGTCTTGTTTATCTTGTGTATGACCATTGCCAGCTTTGTTCTGTTTTTGCCCCTTGGATTATCCCTTTTGCTGTGTTGTTTGGATTGGACTGCCTCATTGTGTCTTACCTCTGCCTGCCTTAAGTTTATGCTATCTGCCTGCCGATTTTGATTTGTTTGCCGTGGATTTTAATAAACGACTGCATATGGATTCTGCCTCGGCTTCCGCCTCGTTACATAATACTTTGCCTCCGATGACTCCAGCAGAAGTTGATAATCTATAGACAGCGTTTGCTTACCAAAGTGACATCCTCAAGGGATACCAAGAACAGCTGGGCAAACTACAGGCTGCTAACGAATACCTCACACAGTATCTCCACTCGTTACCACCTCCTATGCCCAAGAAGGTAAGCTTCGCTTTAGGGTGCTTTCACACCTGCCTCCTTTAGTTCGGTTGAGTCGCACTAGAGTTCGTTGTCCCCCTTGGTGCGGTTCATTTGGGCAGGTGTGAATGCAGCAATCGCACTTGGGTGCGCACCAAAAGCGGACCAAACAAGCGGTACGCTTTCAAACGAACTCTGGAGCGGTTTGTTTGTGGTGAGAACGTGATCTGACCTCGAACAGACCCAACTGCCAAATAACTGCGCAATTTTGGACTAAACCAGCTGCCGTAGTCAGCCAGCTGCCGAGTGACTCGCCGCATGCATTGCATAAAACATTATTTTCAAGCCGCATCCTCGCTTCATTCTCAATAAGATTTGTTTGCCTAAAGTGGTGTAGACAAACTATATAATAAACTATGACCAGGGATACAGTAGAAGTAGAAGTAGAACGTTTTTATTGTCATTGCCCAAGAAATGAACAATGAAAATTTAGCAGCAATTCATCTAGTACACATAAATATAACTTTAAAAGACAAAACAAGAATGTACTTGGTAAAAATAAAATAAAAAGAAATACATAAAAAAACACACAAGATAAAATAGAACATTTTGTACACTGAAATGTAAAAAATGTTTTGCACATTGACCATATTGTGAATGTGTGTGTGTGCGTGTTTATGCGTATGTATGTGTGTACGGGTGGGAAACAGTTAGTGTCCATGTGTGTTCAGTATGGGGATGGCTTGTGGAAAGAACCTATTCCTGAGTCTATTTGTTCTGGTCCTGATTGACCTGTAGCGCCTGCCAGAGGGCAACAGCTCAAACAGGGGGTAGGCTGGATGGAAGCAGTCTTTGGTGTGATGGCCTTTGCTCTATTGAGGCAGTGTCAATGAGTAGATGTCCTTTGGGGAGGGAAGGGTGCAGCCGATGATTCTCTATGCGGTGTTTACCACTCTCTGGAGCTTCTTCCGTTCTGCCTCTGTGCAGTGAGAAAACCACACCGTAATGCAGTACGTTAGAATGCTCTCGACGGTGGAGTGGTAAAAAGTCACTAGCAGCTCCTTTCCAACGTTGTTCCTCCTGAGCATTCTCAGGAAGTGCAGACGTTGCTGTGCTTTTTTTAAGACAGCCATGGTGTTTATTTTCCAGGAGAGGTCGGCGGAGATTATGGTGCCCCAGGATAATTTCTTTGATTTTGGTGGTGTTTATAGTCAGGTTGTTTGCCAGGCACCACTTGGACAATTCCAAAACCTCGTCCCTGTAGGCTGACTTGTCACCCTCCAAGGTGTGTTGTCTGCCGGATTTTCCTCCTCTTTGTTTACTTCCGTCAGTTCTGTTGGAATTAATTCTGTTAATTCTGACGGATTTTTCCCGCACGTTAATTCTGACAATCGAAGTGCAGTTATGAAAATACGTTCAAGACCCAAGTGATGTGGATGTTGTCACGTGACTGCATTTTGGTTTGTTTCTTCAACTGATTCGGACCAGAGCTACACCATGCTACAAAGTATAATTTTTCTCCCTTGGTCCGGACTAAGTTAACCGAAATACAGATGTGAAAGCACCCCAATAAATTTGATGGTTTAGCAGAGCAAGTAGAAATCTTTTTCAAACACCAAAAGGATGATTTTGAATCTGATGAGAAGAAATGTGCTTTTCTAATGTATCTTGTTAATTGGTAAAGCAATTGATTTGGCTGCAGCGGTCTGGGAGACGGACAGTTTGATTCAAAGATCATATGCATATTTCATTCAACAAATCAGAGATGTGTTTGAATATCCAGCGGGAGGCATGGATGTTTCAACACAACTTGTGCAATTGAATCAAGGCCGCTGATCAGCCGCTGACTATGTCATAGAATTCAGAACGATCGCTGCTCAAAGTGGTTGGAATAATGTTGCACTCAAGGCCATGTTTTAACGAAGTTTGAATGTTGAGTTACAGGTAGAACTCGCGTGCAAGGGAGAAAACCAATCATTCTCAGAGTATGTGACGCTTGCTGTCAAGATTTATAACCTCATGCCCAATAGCCCTGCTAAATCCAAGTCACCATCACAGAGAATCACTCTGACCAATCAAACTTCCCAAATATCCAATCTAGTCCTGCCTACTGCTCAATTCAGCCCTGAACCAATGCAGCTAGGAGTTACCAAACTCTCTATGGGCGAGAAATAACGACGGCTGATACACAATTTGTGTTTTTACTGTGGAGAGGCAGGCCACGTTAATGCCGTATGTCCACTAAAAGCCGGAAGACTACCAAAATTACTAGCCGGGTGAGTGTTGACAATTTTCCTCTCCTTATCACTAAACTCCCCACTATCAGTGTCAAGATTACTACTGAAAAGTATTCTATTTATTCCACAGCGTTGATTGACTCCAGATCTGCGTTGAATTTGATCCATCAAGACGTCATCAAGAAATTCAACATCCCCACGCAACCCTGTGACCCACCACTCAAAAGTTAACGCTGTTGACAACAAGCCTATTGGAGATGGCATCAACCAACAAACTCTGCCCATGCAACTTCAAGTAGGACCATTTCATCTGGAAACCATCTCATACTATGTGATTGACCCCACGCCATGAAATCATCCTAGGATACCCGTGGCTATCGGTTCACGACCCAGTCATCTCTTGGCATCATGGTGAGGTTACGCAATGTCCACAGTTCTGCAATATACACTGTCTAAGCACCATAGTTACCAAGTTGTGTTTAACCACAAGTATTGAAAGTCCTGATTCTAAATCAGTCATCATTCCATCATGTTACAAGGAATATCAAGAAGTCTTCAGCAAGACTAAAGCGACCCTTCTTCCACCTCATCGTTCCTGGGATTGTACCATTGACCTCCTGCCTAATGCGATGCCTCCCAAAAGTAAAGTCTATCCCCTATCACACCCAGAAACTCAGGCCATGGAGGAATACATTGAAGAAGCTCTCAGTTCTGGTTTCATTCGTCCATCTACTTCTCCAGCGGCTGCAAGCTTCTTCTTCGTGGAAAAAAAGGATGGAGGACTTCGGCCTTGCAATGACTACAGAGGTTTGAACAATGTCACCGTTAAATTCAGTTATCCATTACCATTATTACCTTCTGCCCTAGAACAACTCCGAGAGGCAACAATTTACACCAAGTTAGACCTCAGGAGTCCCTACAACCTCATCAGAGAAAGGGATGAGTGGAAAACAGTATTGCTGACCACTAGGGGGCACTATGAATAGCAGGTCATGCCATATGGGCTTGTCAATGCACCGGCAGTCTTTCAGTCTTTCATCAATGAGATCTTCAGAGACATCCTGAACAAGTACGTTGTTGCATACATTGACAATATTCTCATTTACTCCAAGTCTGAAAGTGAAAATAAAGATCATGTCAAGACTGTGCTATTCAGACTACTAGAGAATCAACTTTATGTAAAAGCTGAGAAGTGTGAATTCCATGTCAAGCGAACCTCATTCCTGGGATATAACATCAAGGTGTAGAAGTGGACAATTCAAAGATTACAGCAGTCACTGAATGGCCCCAACCAACCACAGTCAAGGAACTTCCGCGCTTGTTAGGATTTGCCAACTTCTATCGACGTTTTATCCGTAATTCTAGCATTACAGCTGCTCCACTGACGTCCCTTGCTGAAAGGTAAACCTTCAAAATTAAAATGGACTGAAAATGCCAAACAAGCCTTCACTAAACTCAAGAATAGTTTCACGACAGCACCCATCCTCAAACATCCAGATCCCAATCTGCCGTTTGTAGTAGAAGTTGACGCTTCAGACAATGGAATTGGTGCAGTGCTCTCTCAACGCCATGGACAGCCAGGCAAGCTCTATCCTTGTGCATATTTTTCAAGAAAATTCACTCACGCAGAAAGCAATATGATGTCGGCAACAAGGAACTTCTATCTATGAAAGCCGCAATAGAAGAATGGAGACATTGGCTGTAGGGTTCAACTCAACCATTCCAGGTTATAACGGACCATAAGAATCTTGAGTATGTCAAGAGTGCCAAGAGACTAAATCCTCGACAAGCACGCTGGTCACTTTTCTTCACAAGATTCCAATTCACCGTAACTTACAGATCTGGCAGTAAAACCAGCAAGGCTGATGCCCTATCCAGGCGATATGATCATCCCTAAACAGAATCCACACCAGAATTCATTCTGCCACCATCAGTAATCATTGCACCTGTTACATGGGATTTGATGGAGGAAATTCAAAGAGAACAACAGAATGAACTTAACACCACAAGGTTGTCCCCCCCCCCCCCCCCCCGACAAGCACTATGTTCCTGTAAATCTTCGTACAAGAGTCATGCAATGGGTCCACACATCACTCTGCTCAGGTCATCCAGGTATCTCAAGAACTCTTTGTCACAATTTTACAAATTTTAATACACAAAATGAATTCTGGTGGCCATCAAAGATTAAGAATGTGGCTAACTATGTCAAGTCCTGCTTGATCTGTGCTCAGTCCAAAACACCCAAACATTACCCTCTGGTTTGTTACAGCCTTTGCCCATTCCCCAACGACCTTGGTCACACCTTTCAATTGACTTTGTCACCAATCTATCTCCATCAACTGAATTCACAACAGTCCTAGTTATCATTGACCGCTTCTCAAAATCCTGCCGTCTAATACCTATGAAGGGCCTTCCCACTGCCATGGAAACTGCTCAAGCACTGTTCCAACATGTTTTCAGAGTTTATGGCATACCCGAAGATATTGTTTCAGATAGAGGAACACAATTCACCTCACAAGTATGGAGGGCCTTCTGCAGACAGCTGGACATCAATGTCAGCTTAACCTAAGGATATCATCCTCAGTTCAACGGTCAAGTGTAAAGACTGAATCAAGAAATTGGCAGGTATCTACGGTCGTACTGTGGTCATGAACAGCATCGCTGCGCAGAGTTTCTACCATGGGCAGAGTACCAGGCCAATAGACTACGTCGCCCACATCCTCCCTACCAACCTGGACAAAGGGTCTGGCTCTCCATACGGGACCTCAAGTTGCGGCTACCAAGCAAGAAACTAAGCCCAAGGTATGTAGGCCCATTTAAAATAATAAGACAGATAAATGAGGTAACATATCAGTTGGAGCTTCCAGCTAATTATCGTGTCTCCCCCTCCTTCCATGTTTCCCTCCTCAAACCGGTCCACCCGGGTGCTGACCCCAATATTGAGAACCAGGAGCCACCTCCACCGCTGGACATTGATGGATCCCCTGCTTATGAGGTAAAGTAGTTGTTGGACTCAAGAAGGAGAGGGTGTCAGCTCCAATATTTGGTAGACTGGGAGTGGCACGGACCTGAAGAGAGATCTTGGGTAGTCGCCCATGACATCTTGGATCCATCACTTATTTAAGACTTTCATCGAGCCAGACCCGATCATCCAGCACCACGACCACGGGGACATCCTCGTCGAACGCCAGGAGTCGCTCCTAGGGTGGGGGATTCTGTAACGTCACGCCAGCAGAGGGAGCCTCTCCCGAGTACTGACTGTGTGCCACTCCCTCTGTTTCACTGGTTACTTCCTGTTTGTGAGACATTTAAAGGGATAGTTCACTTTAAAATTAAAATTCTGTCATCATTTACTCACCCTCAAGTTGTTTCAAACCTGTATTAATTTATTTCTTCTGCTGAACACAAAGAAAGATATTTTGAAGAATGTCAGTAACCAAACAGTAGTCTGTACCCATTGACTTCCATAGTATTTTTTTTTCCTACTATGGAAGTCAATGGGTACAGACTACTGTTTGGTTACTGACATTCTTCAAAATATATTTCTTTGTGTTCAGCAGAAGAAATAAATTAATACAGGTTTGAAACAACTTGAGGGTGAGTAAATGATGACAGAATTTTAATTTTAAAGTGAACTATCTCTTTAAGCATGGCCTGGCTAACAGGCCATCACAAAGTATTGCCAGTCTACCTGCCTTACTGAGCGTTCTCTTCTCATTGTCTTGTTTATCTTGTGTATGACCATTGCCAGCTTTGTTCTGTTTTTGCCTCTTGGATTATCCCTTTTGCTCTGTGGTTTGGATTGGACTGCCTCATTGTGTCTTACCTCTGCCTGCCTTAAGTTTATGCTATCTGCCTGCCGATTTTGATTTGTTTGCTGTGGATTTTAATAAACGACTGCATATGGATTCTGCCTCGGCTTCCGCCTCGTTACAGTAACATAGGTCTATCGTTTTTATGATATATTAGGGCATATAAATGTTAATTTGCAGTTTACTACGTTGCTTATACAAATACATTTTATTTCAACATATTTCAGTCGATTTTTAATCATCTCAGTATAGCAATACAGTTTGGTAAAAGCTGTTCATTCATTCACAAACACAAACGCGATTCATATTTAAACAGTCTTTTTGCAAGCTGTATTAAACAACAGTGCACATCTGTGCCATTCATTCATTTACACACACACACACACACACACACACACACCAGACACACAGACACACACAATAGTGATGCTCCGATTGATCGGCCGCCGATCATGATCGGCCGATATTGGCTAAAAACAGCTTGATCGGCGAACCCCAAAAGCAAATTACTCGCGCAACTTTTTTCCACCTGCATGCGCGGCGCACGGGCACACAACAGCAGACCGGAGCTTGCCAGTGGCAACATGAGTTCTCCTTCTCCCGTCTGGAAGTTTTTTAAAGTCAATTCCAGAAACGCTGGCCGCAGAAAGTCATTACAAAGTAGCAAAAAGGTAGTCGTAGCCTACAAAGTGGAGCTGTAGAGCAGGGGTCTCCAACACGGCGCTCGCGAGCTTGCAGTAGCTCGTTGCCTGACTGGAGGTAGCTCGCCAAGGGGCCGTTGACATATCGCGTCTTTTGCGCGCTCAAGTTTGTTATTTCAAATATAGGCGTGCGGCAAGCGCGCTCATTATAGAAGTGATGCGGCCGTTTTTTCCACGCGCAGCGAGATGAAAAAATATCAACTTCAGAATTCCGCAAAAGCTACTAAAACTTCTTTGTCGTTGTGGAGAGCGCAGTGCATGGTCGCATAGCAACGACAGAGGCCACGGGAATATCGGACCGAATTTTACTATTAATAATAAAAGATAAGCTAATGTGCATTGTAAATGTCAGTAATTTATATTTTTTTGACTCATTCTTTTTATAAGAAAATTATTTAAAGGCTGAAATACAAGGTTTATCTTTTTATAAAACCTTTTTTGTCAAAACTTTATTTGCACTTGTACATGTTAGTAGATAACATGTTGCAAAAAAAGACACTCTTTTAAAATCTAGCCATAATTTATGTTATTATTTTAATGCTTATGTAAACAAAAAGTGCATATTGATGCTAATTTTATTTGTTATTTGCTGGTTAATGCGTTGTGTAGGTCTTAAATTTCAAACTTTATGATCTTAAAATGTCTTAAAACGGTCTTAAATTTGACTTAGCCTACAAAAGTTCTTTCATGAATTTTTGTCTGATAAACAACCTACTGGTTTTGTTTTTCATAATTGGTTGTTCCAGAAAAAAATTGTTCTTGCCAACTCATAGTTACCGGTAGTTTCATTTCTACAAATGGTGCAAACTCTGCTAGATTATAGATAAAAGATTCCCATTTCTCTGCCATTCTGTGATCGGCAATCGGCAGATCATGATTTTGGTGATCGGTAATCGGTGATCGGCCCCAAAAATGCTGATCGGAGCATCTCTCACACACACACACACACACACACACACACACACACACACACACACACAGACACTATTCCATATTGCAATTAGAACAAAGCTATAAAGAACTTACTACTCCTCCGCTGGATCCGTTGCTCCTAGAAATGAAACTACCAGCACTTCTGAGGTAAATTTTCCAGGATTATTATTAAGATAGTATTATTCCTCACAGTGTCGCGAGACGGTGTAAATAAGTATATTAATCTGATTAAACTTGATGTGTTTTATCGCTCTCCGTGGGCGTGATCACATTAGCAGATAATGAGTTGTAATGAGCTGTAATGAGAACGACTGACAATGTACAGAGTTCACTATGCTAGTCGCATCCAAAGCAGTATCAAAAGCCCTTGCACTTGTAATGGGATTAGCTGATTGACAGCAAATATTGGCCTAACAGCAGGGAGTACTTTCCATATAAAGGCTGATTGGTTCTCACCCAGGATGTGTCACGTCCGGTTTCCCCGTTTGTTTGCTCGTGTCGATGGTGGCTGTAGGTAAGCGCGCTATGCTGTTATGGGTGATGATTTCTGGGAATTGTTGTGGTGTGCATAACGTGGAATCGTCTCTGTTAACATAGTGCAGCTTTATGGGTTGCTGCTGTTTCCCATTCGCGCTGTTTGTTGGATGTGCTGATTGTTCGCCTTGCAGGTATGTTTATTGTTAAGCGCTCACTATATAGTGGTTATGGCCATGTGGGGTTAACACTCTTCTCACGTACTAACTAGGCGTGATTTCCTGTATCCCATTTTGCTGTCGATGGGTATGAATGTGACCAATCTGTGACGATAGAGTATGCGATCTGACGTGATATCCTGAGGGTAAGTGTTCAAACGCAACCATGATTGGGATTGTGATAGTATGATGACTGGTAACATTTTCTTCTGTGTTTTAGGATCCTCCTTCTCGTTCGTATTCTTCTCTCGTTCTCTGCCGTGATTCGTGAGTTGCTGCTCACGCTGTTAAAGCACTGCGGTTGGTATAGCCGCGCTAACGTGATCATCACTATAACAAGGGGATTTCTCGTTCTTTGTCGTGATTCGTGAGTTGCTGCTCACGCTGTTAGAGCGCTCCCCTTAAAACAAGGGGACTGCTCGTTTGATTTCTTATTGTGCAGATGGCAAAACACAGACTCAAACACAGATGGCAGATTAACAGGCTAGCGATAGTGATTTAGATTAACGGGCACCCGTTGAAGGATCGATGGGTCAACCAATCGCTGCAATGGTGGTTGTGCCGACTCATCATTTCCCTCCAGCCTCTCTGAAACAGATTGAGAAACATATGGTTTTAAATTATTGTAATGAACTACTATAGTAGCCCCACCACCAACTAACTGTAACTGATACAACACATCAGACAATCGCTCGATTACTTTAAAGGGGCCCTTGTAATTTTTCTTCAATTTGAAGCAAACACCTTTCTTCCGAGCCTTATTTCGAACCCAGACTAGTTCCCCCACTAAATAATACTGTAACTGGGCCTGAAAATTAAGATACTTTTTCTGCTGGGAAGAAGCCTGTAACTGATGTTGCTGTACTGCCCCAACAACAGTGGACAAAATCTCTGACTTACGTTGCACGCAGTCCCGCTGCTAGCCATTTTGGTGCCCTAAGCATAATTGCATAATTCCTTTATGATGCCCCCTACCCCAAGAAACTTCGGCGGCGGGGTTGGGTTAACAATTGTAACTAATTTGCGGGCATCAGTGAGCCCCTATCAATATGCGGCAGACTCCCGGAACCCGGAATGCGGGAGACTTGGGATGTCTGTATTTCTATACTGAAATAATATCGGCATTATAATTATTGATTTCTCATTAATAAAAAAATTTTGGTGCCCCCTCAGCTCTTGGTGCCCTACGCACAGCGCGTGATGTGCGTGGTGGGAGCGGCGGCGCTGGTTGGACATATTCACTTTACAGACTCGAAAGCCTCTTCCAAATTCACATTCAACATAACATCCACCGGTAATACCATCTCCCTCCTAAACACAACTTTATGGGGGGTAAAGCCAGTAGTGGCATGGACGCTACTAAGATACGCCATCATCACATAACGTAATAAGGAATCCCAATTCTGTTGATTCTTATCCGCAAAAATTTATAGCATAGAAAGCAAAGTCCTATTAAAAAGCTCAATGAGCCAATCTGACTGAGGGTGGTAGGGGAAAGTATGTGTTTTATTAATCTCCAATAATCTGCAAAGTTCCTGAAAAAGAGTAGATTCAAAATTTCTGCCATGATCGGAATGGAGGCTGCGAGGGACACCATAACGGCAGACACACTCATCAACTAAAACTTTAGCAACTGATCGCGCTTCTTGATTTGGCAAAGCAAAAGCTTCTGTCCACTTAGAAAAATAGTCTCCCACAACCAAAATATACAGATTTGTATCAATGGTTTCAGGAAGTGGACCCAAAATATCCAGAGCCACACGCTCATAAGGGCGAGACATGACAGAAGGACACATCGGGGCCTGAGGGGTTCGAGCTGGAAGCTTCCGTGAGGTGCAGTCCAAGCACTCACTACACCACCTGCTCACATCGGCAAACCACCATCGGCCAATAAAACTGATCTTTAACTTTTCCTTGTAGTTTTTGCACCCCGAGATGGCCACCTGTAACCACATTGTGCAACATGGCTAAAACTTTTGGAACCAAACATTTTTTCAACGGCATCAGAATTTCGTGGAGGGACTTGCACCAATAACTGGTCCTGTATCTGAAGCTGATCCCATTCTATTGCAAATTTCTGCAACTCGAGATAGTTTCTTACCTCCCCATGCTCCTCTAGTGGCTTAGATAGCAGCTGAAACAATTGACCCAACTCACCATCCTCCCTCTGCAACCTAACCGTATCATCTTCCAGCTTTTCTCCAGGCGGTGGCCCTACACTCTGTTTAGGCACTTGCACTACTCTCACAGGACAGGTTCAATTTACCAAATATTCAAAGTGCCCCCTGGGGGTGTTGAATCATCGTTCCCTTCATCCCCCTTCCTGATGCGAACCAAATGATATGCATTAGGTAAATCCAATTTTGAGAAGATTGATGCTCCCTGCAACCTCTCGAAGGCTGAAGATATCAACGGCAAAGGATAAGTATTCTTTACCGTGATGCTGTTTAACCCCCGGTAATCAATAAAAGGTTGCAGAGAACCATCCTTCTTCCCCACAAAAAATAATCCCACCCCTGCTGGAAAAGAGGAAGGGGGGATGAACTCAGTTGCTAGATAATCAGAAATATATTTCTCCATAGCCTCCATTTCTGGAGCAGAAAGCGAATACAACTTGCCCTTAGGCGGAGACGTGCCTGGCAGTAAATCTATAGCACAGTCATAGGGATGATGCGGAGGAAGAGAAGCAGCCAGGGACTTACTGAACACTTCCTTCTGGTCGAGATACTCCGGTGGCACGTTAGACAGATTCACTGGCTCCTCCTGCAACACAGAACGAGAAACAAACGGAACAGCAGACGAAAGACATGAGGCATAACATTGATCACTCCAACTGGACACAGAGTTCTGACCCCACTCTATCCTGGGTTTGTGTTTCACCAACCACGAATGACCCAGGACAATGGGAGCATGAGGTGACTGGTGAGGTAGAGTGAGGTCCTCTCAGTGTGTTTACCCGAGGTCATAAGTGTGATGAGCCCATGAGAAATGACTGTGAGCTGATATCCGGAGAACCTCCACAACCATCTGACAAAGACAAGACGAGGTGACAAATAATATATAGGACATTCTCATTCAAAACAGCTGGCACTGATCAGCTCATCAACGGGGATAACAAGCCGTGCTGATGAGCCGTGCCCATTCATACAATGCGCACACACATAGCGAGGGCGAGTCAATGAATCCATGAACCGTGACAGTTTCGTAAATGTCACCATACTCAACAATTCCTTTTTGGTGGTGGCATACTTGCGTTCTTGTTTTGTAAGGGATCCACTTGCATAGGCCACAACACGTTCCATCCCCCCCTCAAAAGTTGGTTGTAACGCTCTAACACTTGACGAATGGCATGCATTTGTTCTACATTAAACCCTCTAGAGTCTAACCCAAAAGGAAGCAGACCACAAGATCTTACCGTCACACCCTTCGTCTACTTCCTCTGCACCTTCCCCCACCTCTACATTTGTAGACACCCCCCAATTTTCATTCCATCACGTAAAGTATGAGCTTCCTTGGTTACATTAATAACACGAACTGTCATAATGCCAGCGGTGACTGCACACACCACATATGCCACTAACAGATCACAATAGCAAGACAGAAGAACCAGGCTCCAGCATACCACTATTTTTCCTGGTGGCACTCCCTCTACTGACCCCAAAATTATCACTTCACTGCGTGGGGGTATCCTGGTATCACCACAAACTACAACTGGCATGGAAGGAGCTAAAAAATCAGTTTGCAATTATACAGAATTTTTTCCCCATCAAGTAGCAGCATAGTTCCTTCAAATCCAGTTTTGCACCGAATTTGACTAGAAAATCACTCTCCAATAACACTTTGCTTGGGGTTAATATCTGCCACTACAAAATCAACCACTACTGTCAGAGAATCAAATTGACAAGCGGTTTTCCATTGGCCTATAACCTCCATTCAATCTCTTTTAGCAACTTTCAATCTACCCTTATACTCTACTAAATCACCCCAATCGATACTTGTGCCAATGTATCCACCAATAAGCGGGTCAATCCCAGTAAATCCCTTGTAGCATTATCTACTGACGGATACGCCTTCGAAATGAAATGCCTATAAGCATTTCCAAACTCGCGCACGGTTTCATTTGGCTGCCTCTTACGCGAGGAAAAGCTCACCCGATTCCAATTGGTACTTTCGCAGGGCTCTAAACATCTACCCATTGCTGCCTTCAATTGAACAATTTCGCCGAGCCTCATCTGGCAAGCCACAATAAATATCCCGTGGACGACCTGACAATAACAAAGACATACATTTTAACTTTAATACATCATCCCAACCATTAATCCCGGCAGCCATTTCGAACTGTTCTGCCCAATCAGACCACTCACGCCCGTACCCGTAAATGTTTCAGGCATAAAAACAGGATGAGGCGCAGCATTTATCTCCCCAAAAGCTTCAGCACCTGCAACAGGCACGGCATCAATACCGCTGGCCGCCTCATGTGGCTCTAACATTTTGACAAACCGTGGGCTATCAAAAATTGTTCAATGAGATTTAATATAAATCACCACAATCAACGCTGATCCCACCGCATGCCACCAGTGTAATAAACCCTTAGTTGAAACAGCCCTACAGTGGCCAAGAACTCTTAACAGCCAGCCGGTTTGATCAAAGGGAGTTTACACTTTATTTCAGATAGAAAAGATAAAACTCATAATTTGACGCTTAATACATCACACAGTGTTTTATACTCAACGTAGCACACCAGCTTACACAGCACACAGTGAACACAAGTAAGGCGTGTTTCTCCGTTCTCGATTCCCCGACCACCCTCCCTGACCGTTACACAGTCAAACAGTCCATACATGCATGAATAGATTAACCCTCTGTGGACCAAAAAGCGCCGGCGCGTTTGCCTCGCTTTTTTTTTCACATAGCAGCAAAATAGACTTAAAATATTCCCGTCATTTATTTGTCATACAGGCTTAAGAAATATGTCTTCTTATTTATGGGTTCACTTAAAATCGAAATAAAACATTGTGCTTTTGTAAAATAAAGAAAGTAAACAGGGTGTGCTTTCTGCCTCTCCGTCTCTGTGAACTTTTTTTCTAGTGCACATCTGTAAACGTAAACAAAACTCAGCGAATACTATTCACTCAGACATGAGCTATATATCTCTATAATCATTTAAGTGTGTAGTTTTAAATTATCTAATTCAAAACTAAAACAAATATTCTCTGTTTATGTAATCTATATAAAAAGAGCGAGAGATCAGCCGTTCTCATTATCGCTCTGGCACCTCATTACTCTGATAATGTGACACGCCCATGGAGAGCGCGCACTATTCAAACGCAGATGATCTGAATCAACACATGCAAACCAGTCAACGCCCACAACAGCTGGATAACACACTGTAGCCTACTTTACGTTGAGGCGCTGTGAGGAATAATAATATTGTGATAATCCTTGAAATTTTACCTCAAACGTGCTGGAGTAGCCTAACAACGGATCCAGCTGCAGATCAGTAAGTGCTTTGTTCTAATCGCGATATGAAATGGTGTCTGTATACCGCAAAATAATTTTACAATTTGAATCGCGTTTCTGTGTTTGAATGAATGCACGGCACTTATGCATGCTTTTGTTTACTACAGCTCGCTCGTGTCTCTCTGTGAATGAATTTAGCTTTTAGCAAACTATCTATATTGCCTACTGAGATGAGTAAAAATCGACTGAATACGTTGAAATAAAATGTCTTTGTATAAGCAACATTAAACGGCAAATTAACATTTATGCCCTAATATATATTATAAAAGACGATATGTTACAGACGAAATATGAAAGACAACATTTCGTTTTGGATAGATTATAAAGTTTTTACTGCCATATCAAAACCTAATTTACAAGGTGAAAACAAAATCTTAAAGGTCAATATAAGCCTTCTCTTTAAATTATTTTTGTGTTTTATTAGTGACAAATTTGGGGAGAGGATAGCCTACATATTCCAAAACTTTCTGAAAATACGAATGAGAATTAACTGCACAATTACCAGAAATGTTTACCTTGGATATTATACAATTATACAATTCCACAGTTTGTGGAAAAATACACTTTTTTTCAAGATATTTCCAACTCTGAACCAATTCTGTAGTAATATATATATATATATATATGTGTGTGTGTGTGTGTGTGTGTGTATGTATATGTGTGTGTGTGTTGTCTTTGCATTCTTTCTTGTGGCTCAGTGACACCTGAATGAAAGGCTCATTAGTATGCAGCATTAGCAGGTCTTTGTCTTTTCAGGTGTGAATTAGGACATTATTCATGACCTAGTTGGATCATTCACGCCCACCTGCATATTGCCTTTCCAAACAAAAAGTGTCTTACAAAATTTAAATCAATCTATTGTTTAGCCCGGATGATAGATCATTTTGAAGTAAAAACTCTAGGCGACAACTTCCATTAGTCAAAAGTATTGTGGGAATATGTGAAGTTGGTCATATGTGGTCTTATATCAGAAAATTTAAGTTTGAGTTTTTTGAATAACCATGCATAAATAATATTCTCTCAAAAATGCAAACATGTACATGCATGTTGCTCACACATTATGATAGCCATGTTTGTGCTAAATAGAGTGTGATTACACCTTTGCCATTAATATGTTTATAAGCAACTGAAAAAAATACAAATATCAGGGCATGTCAAAACATCTCAAGGACCCCAAAAACACCTTGGTCCCCAGAGGGTTAAAAACACTGCCCTCTCTCAAGGCCAAGAAGACCCATCCGTATGGGTTGAACAGTGCAGGCAGCAAACCGTATCCTCAGCCGAGGACGCCAATCCACAATCCAGGGACGGCGTTTAAGTTAATTCACCAAGTAAATTCGTTGTTCGTGTCAGATAATTCTCGTTCTCAGGGTCTCAGTAGCATGTCAGCGTCAGCCGAGCAGTATTCTGAGGTAATTGGTGACACTACAATACTCCCCCCACTCTAACTCCACTTCCTCACCCAAAGGCAGCTAACTAACTTACTATCTTCATCTCCGGAGGACCTATTGCCCCAGAGAGACGGCCAAAACGTTCTCCACAGGTCACCACCTCAGATACGAGTCCGCCTGATCCACACCTCTTTTTTAAAGTCCCTTTGTGTACTCCTTCCACAGGTGAATGCCATCAAAGCAGTCATGTGATCACCCAATGATGACACACTACAGTAATTATACCAGTGCGAATAGACCTGTTGTACGTAAATATTCCGTCATTACCTGTTTAAAAGTTGTTTTCTGCGGTTTTGGGAGTATGGAGTATGGGGGCACTTGAAAAACCATTTAGTTGCAACAAGTCTGTCGCAAAACTCAAGTGTTTTCCACATCCCATTCAGATCAAAAAGAAGGTCGAAAGCACTTGTCAGAGGCACAAAACTTCTTTTAGCTTTAGGTAAGTGCCTATTACCAATAGAATCCAATCAGAATGTAATTAAATGAATTAATAAATCAATCGAATGGACCTAACTGTTATATATAGATTATAGATGTGTTATAGGGAGGTGACGGCGGTGTGTAAATAGTCACCCCTCCCACTCTGCTAGTTTTACTGAGATTTCTTATCCCGTGCGAATTGGCCATTAATATTACAGATATCCTGTGGTAAAATTACATTACTCCATCTACCCTTGTAAAACTAATCCCGTCCGAATAAAGCTTTAGTTCCCTAGAAGCACTACCTGTGTAAACAATGTTAACTTGCAGTGCAAACTCTTCCATTTCTGTGGCTTCTTCACCTCATAGCCCTTGGTTTCACATCCAGCCTCAGACAGAATGAAACATGTTTCAGCACAAAACCTCTATGGAATGGGCAGCTACACACTTTTGCTCAATGGGAGGCTAGCCTCTCACTAGCCTGCTGTGTACTTTTGTGCTTTTTTTCACACAAGAGTTTAGACTGACAAATTACCTCACTTTCCCACCCTTCTTGACCACGTCAACCCTGTTGTGGGGCTTAGCAGACAAAATGGTGAGAACAGAGGAAACAGATTTCTTTTGTGTGTGTGTGTGTGTGTGTGTGTCTGCTTGGTATTTTTTACAGTCTTTGCTCTAGTTGCACCCACTTCCTCAATGGTAACAGCTGTCAAAACGTTGCAGGATTACAGTACACCGCACTGGCATTAGAGCCTGGCAGAGGACAGGAAGCTAGGAGGGGTGATGCATGCTAGGAATAAGGGCCATACGGTTCGTCAGAGTGAGGTGAGAGCAGCCCAAGGGAGGATAAGCTAATGTAATGAGAGCAGCCATGCTAATGCTTGTAATTCTACAACATATGTCAGATATATGACAGGGTTTCTACTGTGATGATCTAGCTACAAACGATTAACAATGTGGAAACTGAACATTCTCTGACATACAGTACACCTTTTAGATTTAAACCACCACAACAAGCTGTTATTGAAGAAATATAGTGAGGCTCAGTTTCTCTAGTACTGCATCTGACAATAATATTCAGTCAGGACCACTTTTATCAAATAATAATGATAGAGAGCTGCTAAACCTATGGACTAAGCCCCGCAATGGTAACGGAAAATGACATTACCACGTGATGCAGACAGTTTCACTTGTTACATTAAATATATTACATTAAATAGAGGAACTGCTCTAACATCATGATCATCTGAATGTCAGCTGATTGCGAGCTTGATTAATATGATCAGCCTGAACTAACACTATGCATGTTTCTGGATCGGGGTAAGGTTCATATCCTGCAAGAACTTACAGTGAAGTTCATAGTGAACATGCTGTCAAGCAAAGCCAAGGTCATAGGTTAGATTACCATCAATGATCCCATGGAATTCTGCATAATTAACATCAAACCATGATTGAGATTTGAAAGCTTTGGGATAGTGGATGATCAGTGAACAAAAGTGTAAATTTCAGTCTGTTCATCACAAAGTTATCGAATGGCTTCAAAACACTTGAAATATAGCACAGAAATGTCTATAGATAACTTTTAAGGTGTTTATTATCTTTTCTGGAGCTTGACATTCAGTGGTCTATGCTTTCCTTGTATGGAAAATAGTGTTTACATTTTGCTAAATACTTTTTGTTTGTCCACTGAGGAAAAACGTCAGTATGAGGGTGAGTAAATTATAGCAGAATGTTTATTTCGGGGTAAACTATTACTTTATAACTGAAGTAGATTTGTCAATACTAAATCACTTTTATGAGCAATGTTCTTATATTCTTAGCACATGAATGTTGTTGGGAAAGTCAGAGCTCTCTCACTATAAGGCTTTACACAGCTGGTGAAGAAATTGAGGCTGTTGACCGAACAAAAGATCCTCAGTGGGGAACTAGTATCATAATCTGGCAAAGTTGTTTCACTTCTGATTCAACATAATCAGAGGGTCTTAAATTATGTCAGCATGATGTTGAACAGGTTTGCTAAAACATGTCATCAGAGAGGTGCATATAAATGTTACTCTGTTGTTTATGTTTTACAAAACATCATAGGGTTTGGTACCAAGACATGACAAAAATATGCTACAAAAGATTGTATACTTTATTTTTTCCCCCTGTCCTGTCCATCTGCCCAGATGTGCATCGTCCTCTTAGCTCACCAATTCTCACTAACTACATCTCTGGTGGCAACAAATTCAATCCCATCCCCAATTAGAGCCGGACATTGGAAGATGCTATTCCAGAGTGAGTTTGAAATTGCTTCAACTGAACAAGTTTTTGTGGACTTAAATATACAGATATGAAAGCCATCCAATATAAAGTACTTACAGAAATCTGTCATTGCAGAAAAGCACCTTGAGACAGCTGTTTCCTGTCTGTAATTAATCTCTGTGCTCCCAAAACAGGATAAAGGCAAGAACAGGAAACTGTGACACCATGTTGATCAGTTCAGTTCCTTGATGGCATGTCTTTGTTTGCACTTGATTGTATAGTGCATGAGTTGTGTTAAATTAAATGTCAACCTGGCAGGATAGTTTACTTTTTTCAAAATTAATATAGAATTTAATTGAATTAAACCCAATGAAACCCAAAGATTTTGAACCCTTCAGACCACTTTTACAACTTATAACAGTAGAGAGGATTACCTTTAGTAAAACTGGTCAAGTTGTATATGACGATATAAATTAAGATCTTTCTTTTTTTATTTTAGGGCCTGCACACCTATGATCTGTGGACTCTATTGGAACTGCTCCATTTATTAGGGTCCAAGCACTGAAATTGCACAAGGCCCTTTTTTTTCCCCCTGAGGATTATTTATTTATTTTAATAGTTTGGGTGCTTTTGGGGCCCTTAACATGCTCAAAAACTCTTTGTACACGTCGGCATCATCATCCATTAGGGCACGGGTGTGGGGTCTCTACAGTGCCCCCTTTGATCAACTCAAAAAACTTGGTCCATATATCATACATTCTTGCACATATATGTAAGCAACTTGGTACACATGTAGTTCTCATCGAGCTGAACAACTTCTGCACTGCAAGACATATGCTCCATTAAACCGCTATTTAGGGTTTTGTGAAAAACGCATACACTGAACTTTTTAATACTCCTCCTAGGGGATTCAAGCGATTGCCAAGACATGAAGACAAGACATTGAGGATGTTAAATTGCAAACAGTTTTTTGATATCTCGAACGGTTTGGTCGTGCAAGGCTATGAATTAATGGCAAAAAAAGGGAAACAGAAAGTCTATGTTCATTGAATGAGGCTGATGACATGGATGTGACTATTGTGAGTCCATGTCATAGCGCCACCAACTGGTAGCAGGAAGTGTGTCACTTTCAAAATTATCTGTAGAGGCCCCTTTTTTTTTTTTATGCCACTTGCCCGATTTGCCAAAACGTAATATTGAGCAATTAGCCAACCCAGGCTACGTCTGTAGTGACAAGGCACACCATTTTATTATCTGCTTACCTTGATTGTCATCCAAACGTTAAACGCGCATCAGTGTTCTCCGACTCCGAACCTATTCTCTGAACTCTCTCTGAACATTAGAGAGACCTCTCTAACCTCTCCTGTCATTAATACGCTGTGGTCTAGTCTCATCAACAGAAAATGAATGGATTGAGAGGGGAGAGATTGATGCTGAAAGCGTGAGTGTCACGCCAGATGCGTGAGAGTTGGCAACCCTGACCAAGGTGTGAGGGAATCATATATCAATGATGCTTGCAGCTTTAATTCTTTCTTTATTTTTATTTTTTTTTACATTTGGACTCATTTCTTTGTTTTAAAGATGATTTCACCAAGATGAATTTCTAATCAACAATATTCAGATAAATTAAATCCCCACATCTAAAGTCCTGAAAAATCAGAAACACAGAATCTCAAAATTCTTTAAAAAATCTTTTATTATTTTCAGATTTTCTTGCCTTTGTTATACAAAGATGTTAAATAACTTAAATACATTCTTACCAGTCATTCATGATCAGTTTATACCTACAAGCTATACACATGAGGTAGAGGAAAATAATTTAGAGGAAAATAGTTTCCCATAAGACAAGAAAAAGTGGACAAAGACAAACTACTGAGAAATCTCTGCCCTTAAAAGAAAAATAATGCATTTTAATAGTTGCAGCATTGCACAAACCCTGAAAAAAATCAGAATAGTGACCAGGCCATTATAATTTAAGAGAGAGAAAAAAATAACATTGGTCAAATTCTAAGTGTCTGTGATCGACTCTTAATGAATGTAAGTCTAAACAATGAACTCACTTGCTGGTTCTTAACGTTATGTTTATTTGATTCAATAATCAACATAGTACTATAAAATTGTTCAGTATTACCATTTTGCTACAAAGAATGAGATTGCTACAGCTAACTGGGATATATATATATATATATATATATATATATATATATATATATATATATATATATATATATATATATATATATATATGTGTGTGTGTGTGTGTGTGTGTCTTACTGTGGGTGTTGAAGTTTAGTATTGGTTACATGCTAATATTCTTACTCTTTGGTATGTATTCCTTATATTGAAATAAGGAAAAGTTGTATTTCAGACATAAGAGCAGAATTAAAATTTAGAGTGTTGGCATTTTTCTTTATCTTGGGGGAATACATTTGTTTGATCATCAGGAACAATTACACTGAGAGGAAAAAAATAAAAAAAATACCTCAACCCCAAAAAGCAAATACCCAATTATAGGCCAAATGCAAGACAGAGAAAAAATATATAGAAAATCATCTTGAACTTTACAAAATGTACAAATAACACATGCTCAAAAAAAAAAAAACATTTTAAAAATAAGTTATATATTGTCTCTGTGTCCTTTTCCCCCTACCAAATACATTTTATACAGGTTGCACTGGAAAGTAAGATTAAGGAACCAAGACAACAACAACAACAAAATAAAATCCAAACAAAAAAGCCTTCTGTCAATTAAAAAAATATTACTGAGAACATGCAGCATGCCAAAAATACAACTATATATGATATCTACATTGTTTGTCAAAATACTTATTGAGCTGTGATGTGAACAGGCATCTGAAGTGAATTGCATCTCATGTCATTGCTGTTTTCTGTTCACCTCTGCTGTGAGCAGACGCCACGACTGATGAAAGACTACTGTAGGTATATCTATTATGGTTTCCATGTAGTGTGCTAATGTGTTTGTGTTTCCAAGCATTCTTTAATTTGCATGTCTCCCCATCAACTACTTGGAATTCAGCTCATTCATTTAAATGAAATAAAAAAAGGGTAACAGGAATTTTCATAAATATCTTGCAGATTCCTTGTTACATCTGAAATTGGTTGTTTGTCATGTATTATAATGTATTATAACTGTGGTTACAATTATTCATGAGACCATACAATGCATTATAAGGGGCATACAAATTCATTTCAGATTTAAAAATGCTTTTATAATGCATTATACATAAAGGCTTTAAGTAAAGTGTTATCAAAAATGAATCCCTTCTCAGACAGAATTATTTCCTATATACTCGTACACCCCTTGTTTTTCTATTTCAATTTTGCATCAAATTATTCTCTGAATTTTTTTTATTACTATCAGTATGGAATATCAGCATTTTTGCAGGCATATATATAATATAACATTTTTACTTTAGATTGTATGCAAATTTGCACAAGTAAATGTATCTTGTTGTATGGATGTTTCGATATTTTTAACTGGGAGTACAAGACAAAATAATAATACAACGATTTTTTTGTAGTGCTGCTATGTTTGACTTTTTCATATTTATGTGGATGTCATTTTTAGTTGAGCATTTGCTTATCTTCAATGCATCACCAAAACATTCCTAGTTGAATCATCCACCATATGTTTTCGCAAACATTTGTTCAAAAATTAACAAAAAAGTATATTTGCTACTTTTAAAGATTTGACACAAATAAGATTTAAAATAAAATACAGTGCTTTCCAGATGACACATACTTTCACAGAGATCATAGCGACATAGGTGTGCTTTCTGAGGATAATTTCGTAACAGCATAACATTTATTTACAAAGCACTGAACTTGGCACTTCATACAACGTTTTGGGGAAAAACAGTTTGAGTTTGAATTTAATTGAACTTAAAACAACAAGTTAGACAGATCTAAATATCAGTATTCTGGAAACTTTTGTCCAAATGCATGTAAGCGGTATGCATGTGCCTCACTTTTGTCTGTATGCCACAGGATCATAACCATAGCTATTTACAACTTTAAAAAAAAGATTAATAAATAAAAGATTTTCCAAGCTTCAGTGCGTGAATGGTGCCATTTCTTTTTCTTTTTTTCGGTCTCTCACTCAGTAGTTCATTCACACTAAACTAAAAAAATAAAGAGCATATACAATTCATTTATATATTTTGTCATATCTTTGTTACTATATAATTTATTTACACTAAGTGGATCTCAACAGAGTTTGGTGATCTGAATACAAAGTCATACATTGTCAAAATTCTGTGTTTTAAATTATTAAAAGTCTGATCAGAAACTTAGATCTTGTCATTTGGTCACACAGCGTTATTCTCCATGCCAGCTGTTATGTTAAATCATTTTCAAAAATATGGAATTTCAATGTTCTATTTTACAATATATGGACTTCTACATCCATATATTTAAAAAAAATGTGTTCAGCCTTTCAACAATTGTGAATAGATTCAATGAAACAGTCATTTGAGAAGAACCACTGATTGATTAACAAGCATGGACATTTGAATCTAAAAAATGTCCACCGTAATTTTCCAACATCAATATTGACAGGAAAATGTATTATTTCCCGGTAGAAATACATTGCAGAAAAGGGGAACTTTCTTTCTTTCCAATGCAGATTAGTATTTAACTAGCATTGTCCTGAAAAGCACTGCTGCAACGATTACAGCACTGAATCAGCAGCTTTAAATGAGAATGGACAGATCTGTCATCAAGCGGAAGCCTAAATCATGGAGACTAATGCTCATTGTGTTATCTCCAGGATTTCTTTACCATCGAATGGTGCATAGTGGTTTCACTTGTTCCCTGAACAGTTATTTTTAGAGTTCATTTAAGGCAGAGTTAAATCTTAAATAGACTGGCAAAGACTTCCACTGTCAAGCAAAAAGAAAAAAAAGTAAAGAAAAGAAAAAAAAGTAAAAGCAAATCATTTTCATTCCTTGCAAGACCTATTCCTTGCGGTGTTCCACAAATTATATCCACAGAAAAACACAAATCAAAATTATTGCTTTCCTAAGGGCCTTGTCAAAGAGAGAGATACAACACAAATGCAAGCACACAAACAATAAAACATTTGTGTGGTTAGTGGTTATTTAACATACTCAGATAAGTGGTGTATATAATAGAATTATAATGTAATTTTATCTATGTACATATGCATACACACTCTTGTGTGGGTGTAGAATACATGTGCATGTAGAATAAATCTGACACCATTTTGTCATTGCAAATTCCATCTCCAAACTAAATCATTTGGAATTAAGTCACATAGAAACACATACTCTTACACGTACGGCTTGAGACATTTCAAGCTATTATTCAAATCATTGGATCAATAGTTGTCTGTCCAAGACTGGACTTTACCGCTGATTGATATTTTGACAGACAAATTACTCTGTGAAATGTTTAATTTAGTTCCAAAGTGTCGCTTAAAACTGTAGACCATTCGGCTTGGTATATTACACAGCTTTCACACTGTTCCACATGGAAAACAGAAAAAAATGATATAATAATTATAATAAAATATAACGCCCGTCAAAACCTCTTAAAAAGTGCTTTCATCTTTTTTAAACTTTAAGCCTTTGAGACCTTTCCCCAAACTAGGACGAGGGAATCCACCTAAACTTTTAGGCTTTCACTCATTCATTTCTCTCGACTGTTCCTAGACTGGTGAAAGATATTCTGCATGATTGTGATGGTGTTTACGCCTTACAGGTGTAAACCTCTTCTCTTTGTGTGCACTGTTTGCATTCAACATAGCAGCACCAGCGCACCTGGCACTGGCACGGTCTCGTCACCACTCGGCTCTGAGTGTTGTGCCCCCTGCCACAGCAGATGGCCTCGCAGTTCTTATCCTTGTAGCATTTGCGGGCCAAGGTGCCTGCTGAATATTTGCTACGCCTGCAAAAATTCGGTGAGTCCTCAATGTGAAGAAGATCGGGGGTGCGGGGAATGAGGTCCGGTCGAGGGCCTGGAGGGGGCTGTTGCCCCTGGGATCGGGTCTGGGAGATCTCCCCCTCCCCAGTTGCCTCATTGGTGGAGCTGGCCACTTTGACTGAAGTCTCGTAACGCTGTTTGAGCTGCTTACCAATTTCATGAAAGGGTGCCAGCTGCCTCCAGCATGTTTGCACGGTACACGAACCTGAAACTCCGTGACACTTACAGGTGGTCTCCACCCCAGCCTTGATGACCTGTGCGGGACAAATGTTAAAAGAAGTGAGACGACACACATCAAAGGAATTATAGTTTCACCAAACATCAACATTTATGTCTCCAATTATCTCAGCAGACACAGCACAGAGCTCAGCTGCGATACATGAAAGACACAGTGCATGCAGTGTTTACCAAACCCTTATGTTACCCCTTATATTGAAAAATCTTTGAAGGTCAGTTAAACTGATGGGCGATGTTATTTACAAAACAAGTATTTCAAAAGCACATTGAGGCAAAAACTTTGATGTTCCCACATAATATGATTGCTGTAACCCTTTCCAAGACTAAAACACAATAAAATACAGGGCACGAGGAGTTATCCTCATTCATACTTAATTGCCATAATTATGGCTTAATCAAAAGCAGCATCAGCTGTCATGAAAAAGCTGTGCTTTAAACAGTCAGTTATACAAGGATACAATTTTTAAAAAGAAGTTTGACCAAATAAATTATTATTATGATAGCTGTGGTAACTTTAAATTCAATCACAATATGCTAAGTGGAGTTAAAACATTTTTTTTTAAGGAATTAAATCACCACTGATTTTTCATTAGGGAAATTCCATAGACATAGTGATTTTTATAATGTATAAACTATATATTCTATCCCATAATACTATCACAGAAACCTTTCTGCATTTTTAGATTTTCAAATAATAATCACTTAATATGATTTATAAGCTGCTTGCCTCATTGGGAATAAAAAATATCCCCACAAGGACAAGGATTTTGGATATTTCCATCTTTGTGGGAACATTTTGTCCCCATAATGTAGGGAATACCTAAACCGCCTAAACCAGGAGATGAACTTACAAAAAGAAGAAAGTACACAGATACTTTTGTAATTCTTTTGTCGGAGTGAAAAGACTAATAGAGTCTTGCAAACGAATTTCAGTGGTTTTTTTTTTTTTTTTTACCAAACCCTATCATATTCCCCCAGAACACTAGTGATATCTGACACGTGTAGCAATTTATTCTGTGATAACTTTGCATTTAAAAAATATATATTGATGCTGATGAGCGCGAGCGGGACATTTCTTTTTTATTATTATTATTATTTCTCCCTTGGTGGTCTGAAAAAGAAAGAAAAGCATACTGCAGGGTGAGTAAATTATGACCTATTTTTCATTTTAGAGTGAACTGTCCCTTAAATTTCATGTTGTGCAGAGAGCATTACCAACCACAATGTTTGATCCATTCAACATTTCTGTAAGAAAGTGAACCTTGCGATAAGCATAAAAAGGCGCTGTCTGGACAGTTTCTCTTGAACCAGTGGTAGACTTGTTCAACAAAAACTGCAAATCCACCACAAAGAAAGGAGAGGAAAATGTGTAACGTCAGCTTTAAAATGCAGGTGATGCCGAGGCTAGCACATTCCAAGTTTGTTCTCCATATGGGATTTGACCCCAAACCCCTTACACCTCCTTACATGTGCAGATGGACCAAAAATGCAGTGTTGTAAATCTCTTATCGCAGACAAAATGGCCCGAGGATGACTACTTCAGATGGACGAGCAAAGAGTCCTGAGCCTCTGCTGAGCGGTGCTGTAATTTATATTCATTCTAAACCTAAAACTAACAATATGAGACAATATGTTGGTGCCAGACCTGTAGTTTACTTTGGCTCTCTGTTATGGGTCTTTTTCTGTACCTTCTTTTTTTGTATTTTACTCTTACAATGTTACCTCGGCTCTTTCTCTTACCAAAAACAATGGAAGACTTGGACAAACTTAGTGCTCTTTAGACTAAAAAGGGAAACCAAACTTTGATTAAAGGGCATTTATTATAAATTACTGAATTAAAAAGTAAATTTAAGTTATTTAAAATGGGTCTTTTACAAACTATTTAAGTGACCTTAAAGGGATACTTCACCTCTGGAAAGATGAATGTGTATTTAAAATGGGTCATTTATGTAGTAGAAATGTGAAATTATTTTTTTAATTTGGAGCCTTCTGGACTGAGAAAAGCCAGAAAATGTATTTTTGGCTCATGTGGATGAAAGACAACAACTCCCAGAATGCACTTGCTTCGCTGCCCTACGAGGTCACTCCCAAGCCACACCTACTGGTAAGAGCGCAGTTAAACAACAAGGCTAGGCTACTAGTTGACTCGAAACTTAAAAGACGCCGTTTTATCGTGAGTCTCCGTGACAAGTCTGCCTGGGATTGTCCGGAATTGGCCCAAAATGTCCGGTATTCGGCTTTTGCGTTCTACAGTCGCCATACATTATGTTTACTGTGGCGAGCAGGAGCAGGCTGAGGGCCGCGGGAGAACGACGCGAGGCCGGTAGCGTGATTACTGATGAGCGCCACCTGTGAGACGCACCGATCTCGTAGGCTATCTCTCACGGAGGAGCGGGAATTTTCTTACCGATGCTAAAACGCACATCAATCGATCACTTGTTTAGCGTTCATGTAAACAATACATTCAGATTCACCAATCAGAATAAATTCAGTTAGATTGAAACAAAAGGTGTGCATGTAAACAATGAATGGCAACTGTAGAAAGCAAAAGCCGAATCCCGGACATTTTCAACGGCCGGACATGTCCGGGAAAAAGAGGATGGTAACCCCTACTACTCAGCTTTCTCCACAGAACAAGAGCCTGTTGGCTTAGCTTCCAAAAAAAGATGGCTGACACTATTTGTACATTCTGTGAGTGAGATCCCTCCCTCTATGGCAGGGTTGAAAACATGCGGATCTAGCGCCTTCTACTGGCTGTAGTCTCTAGCCTCTGGCCAAAAAATCCTCCGATGACGCAAAATGGCGATTTTTGCGTCATCTGAGGATTTTTTACAGACAAAAAATACATAAATCTCTCGTCTCAGGGGGACATGAGGGAGGGAAGCATGGTAATTTGAAAATACTACAGGTTTTCTACTGATACAAAGCTTAATGCTAAATGCTGAAGTATCCCTTATTATAAAGAATGTGTATACACACAACAAAGAAAGAAAGAACGCTAAGTGATACAATCAACTATTTTACAGTATATTGTGTGCAGATAATTCCAAGTTTCTCATGCATGTTTCTTTTAAACAACATTTCTCACATGACTTATGATTCCCATTTTAAAGATTTAAGGATCAGTACACCTGATCCCCCCCAAAAAAAATTACCCCAATAAACACATACTAACAGTAGAAATACGTTTTAATATATATCTTAGCAGCCTACCTTCATTCCTACATTGCTGTTGTGCATGTCTATCCGGGCACGGAGGTCCTTGTTGGACCTCTTACCCAAGAAGTCTTTGACAAATTTGTTGCTGTACTTGAGGTTGTCTCCACAGCCACCCCACTGCCAAGCCTTGCGGTTCTCCAGGTCAGGAGCCTCATCACAGGTGCAGCGCTCCATGCGGCCAGCGCTGCAGGCTTTGGCCATGGCATGGGTCAGGCCTGCTGAAGAGATGGCATAGAGGAATGCCGTCTCTTTGAAGCCTGTAAGGTACATGGGGATTATGAGGCAGCCAATAGTTCATTACTGACCTTTAATGTTAAATTTCACCCACAGGGAATGCTAGTAACAGCACCAACCCCACCTGGTAACACTTTATAATAACTGCACGCTATTAATCATTAGTTAAGCATTACTAAACAGTAATTTCATCATTTACAAAGCATTAATAGACATTAATAAGCAGTTTATAAATACAGCTATACATGCTTTATACTTGAATCAAAAGCATATACACTCAAAAAAATTACTCTTTGAATGAACATAAAAAAATCATGGAAAGGATTTCCACATGATTAACTTGCTTTATTTCAGCATTATGCAATTATGTTATTCCAATTTAATGTACTTACGTTGGGTCAACTTAATTTATTAAGGTTGATTCAACTTATTTACTATAGTTTGGCACAGCTTCATTTAATAGTGTCAGCCCAACTAATTTTAAGGTTTTCTGACATGATTGAAGTGTTTTTTATTTTCAAACATCCATTAATATTTCATTTATTTTAGTGACACATAATCAAATCGATAGACTATAGCTAGCTATTTGCTAGCAGTAGTACATATTTGCAAATGCTAAGATTTACATGCTTCTTCAACCGAAACAGTTAAACGTATCTGAATCAGTCCACAGCCAAACAAAATGCTCCACTCTTCTCCACAATGGTAACCCACTGTAATTTAAATGGTTCTAATTATTCCAATGTAATTGAACATTAAACACAATTACACACTATCAAGTCTTCCCCTTTTCTAATTTTCTCCAAAAAACATAAAATAACACTTCATTTTAACATTTATTCTCTCTTAATTTAACCATATGCAAAGCATGCTGGGAACTAACAAGCACCGCCCAGTCTCAGTTAATGCAACACAAATCATTCATGTAATCCAACACAAATGGATTAAGTAAACTTAAATTTTATATTTAAGCAGATTGAACACAATCAAATTAAGTTAGGGCAAAATGGCAGTTGGCGTCGCACTATACCGCCCCCTCTGGATGTAAGAATTTTTTACTTAACATAAATGATTTGTGTTTAGACAACACGTTAGGATTTTGTACTGTTAAGATGAGACATAATTACGTGGACCTTAATAGAAAAAAACATTTCAAGTCAACAAACACAATTATTATAAGTAAACTAAATATAAATATATTATGTAAAGTGCACAACCTTCCTAGTTCGTTTTTTTGAGTGTACATAATGTGTTTAATAATTGTTTTTTCATACTTTATTAATTATCAATTTATAATTTCTAAATTAAGTATTGCATTATTTACACACCAGTTATTTAGGAGTTGTCAGTGGTTCATAAGATCACTTAGAAAGTGTAAGTAAATTATTAATGCTTTATTAACATGTATTTCTACTGTAATTCAGGGTTAATTCAGGTAGTTATAAAGCATTTAGTAGTTGTCAGTAAACTATTTTTGTGAGCTCATGTAAAGTGAGGACTAGTTATGCCTTGTAAAGCATTTACATAGGAGATTTAAAGGCTGTTAATATGTCTATGTTCTGTATCACTGTGTTGTGTTTGTTTCCTTTTTCTGTTTAGAAGATAAATGAGCCTTAAAATCTCCTTTATAAATGCTTTACAAGGCATCACAATAGTCCTTTGCTTTTAACTACCTGAATTTGCTACATTTACTTGCACTTTCTAAGTGATCTTATGAATCAATGACAACTCCTAAATAACTGGTTTGTAAATAATCTCAAAATCTCAATATAAATAAAATTGTTTCTTTTTTGCATGGGCTTTTTTGAGTTTTAATTACTTGCCAAAAGTTGAGATAACTTTTAAAAATTTTGTCAATTTAAATACATTGGAAAAGTCAACTGGATAAACACCATTAAATTAAAGTGCCCCTATTATGCTTTTTTCGGATATTACCTTTCATGTAAAAGATCTGCAAAGTTTCAAAGATCGAAATGCACAATAAATGGAGTTATTGTTTGCCAAAATAAAGAACCGATTCTGAACTGCCCGAAACAAGTTGTCAGAAATTCCAGTTTTACTTCCTGCACAAACCTACGTAGGTTTGTAACACATTGCATAATGCCAGCCTATGGTCTCCATTGGCTGCCCACAAACACAATCTAATTCCAACAATCTATTTTGACCCTCTTTCAAACACAAACGGCCTGGAAGAGTTTGGTTTGTATGGTCGACATGAAGAGAAAATGCGGTTTTCATGTGCTGCAAAAGCAAATCCACATTGCATGCATTTGTACTAAGGAAGCCTCCGGAGCTGAAATTCAGATATGGTAATGAATGTTTCATAGACCAATCACAACAGATTGGGCCATCAGAGCCGAGTAAGCTCTCGGAAAAGGAGGGGTTTATAGAGCCCACCAAAAAAGTAATTGTATAGATTGCACACTATTTACCTCTCTTTAAAATGTGAGCCCTGTAGTGGCCCTCCAAGGTGCAGTTCCATCTCTCAAAGCGGAACTGGTACTGGCACTCTAAGGCACTCATGCTAATGGCCTCCATGAGAGTTTCAGCCACTCCAGGGTCCCGTCTGCACATTCTGCGCTGTTTTTTCTCCAGTTTGAGTCGATCACACAACTTGTAGTGTGCCTTGCCCGCCCTTTCGTCTGGCTGTGAGGTCAGTGGCAGAATGGACAGGGGTTCATTACCTGTCAGCCTAAAAGAGAGATCAATGAGACAAATAGCATCACTGTTACTGGGAATTGTTAAAAGGCAATAATCTGTTGGTATGATGGCATATATGTCAGAAGGGATGTGTCATCCACTAGCCTTTACCATTTAGAAAAGGTTGTGACCAAAACAAAGACAAAGTTATTTCATATATAGACAGTTGTGAGGTACAGTGTACAGTTACTGGTATGATACCATTATTGTGATATAAATACACTCTAAACATTGAGCCAAGCTGTTTGTCTGGCCAATGCAAGTTCAAATCTTATTCAGTTTATTTCCTGATCCTATTCTGCGCTCTGTTTTATCAAATTTCCTTTTTTCCCCCCCTTTCTCCCTTTCTTTTCTCTGAAATTACAGCTGTTCTTAAAGAGGCCATATGTAGAATTCATAAACCCTATTTATTAGCGACACCGGTGGCCGTTAAGTGAACTGCAGCCAGCGACATATTGCTCGTGATCGCACTCATGCACACACTCCATAGTGACTCGTGCTAGCCTTGGATGACCAAATAAGTCACATAATGTCCAAGATTGAACGTGATTCAAGGCCCCTTATACTCGCTGCGCAGTTCTTGTTCTCGTACTTCGCTTAGAATTAAAAAGAAGTTGGGTATACCTTTGCATACCCAACTGTTAACGAACATCCTCACATCGTCCACGCTGATGAGAGCGACGTTTAGATGAATATGTAAATATGTGCCACAAGCTTTCCTCTCGGTAACAAAATAAACACACAACAAAAATGACAGTGGTGAGAAAACAGCAGTTAAAGGTGAACTCCGGTCAATTTTAACATTGAGCTAAATTTTTAGTAAATTTGGAGTGCTGTCAATACAGAGAACAACGACAAAAATCGGTGTTGCCTACACCGTGTTATCCTCTTTTTAAAATTTGCACCCTATTGACTTGAATGGGGCACGTTTTAAACCTGCTTTTATTTCTCTTATCATCCTTGATGTGTCACTACAAGTGCCCAGCCATGTTCAGTGATTCCTTCATAGTGAACACGAGTGAATCTGACTGCAGGAGATGTGAAAGATATTAATAAAAATGATGTTATATCAGCCAGCGCACATACCTGTATTTAGTTCCTGTTTTCGGTCGAAGTCCAAAGTAGTCGATTGTCGAGTTGACGCACATAGGTTTAGTTACTTAGATCACGCGCGTGAACTCGACAATCGACTACTTTGGACTTCGACCGAAAACAGGAACTAAATACAGGTATGTGCGCTGGCTGATATAACATCATTTTTATTAATATCTTTCACATCTCCTGCAGTCAGATTCACTCGTGTTCACTATGAAGGAATCACTGAACATGGCTGGGCACTTGTAATGACACATCAAGGATGATAAGAGAAATAAAAGCAGGTTTAAAACTTGCCCCATTCAAGTCAATAGGGTGCAAATTTTAAAAAGAGGATAACACGGTGTAGGCAACACCGATTTTTGTCGTTGTTCTCTGTATTGACAGCACTCCAAATTTACTAAAAATTTAGCTCAATGTTAAAATTGACCGGAGTTCTCCTTCAAGAAAGCCTCTGATCATAGCGATTTACAGGTTTGTAAAAAATGTGCATATAATCAGCCTATGGTCTCCATTGGCTGCCCACAAACAGAATCTACTTTGACCCGCTCTCAAACACTGTAGTTGTAGCTGAGGCCTGGAAGAGTTTGGTTTTTATTGTTAACATGACGAGAAGATTCATGTTTTCATGTGCTGTAAAAGCAAATCCATAGTGACTATATAAACAATATATATGCATATGTGTGTATATATATATACACAAAATAATTATACACAGTACACACACATATATTATGCGATTATTCGCGATTAATCGTTACACAGCCCTATTTGAGAGTATAGTTTGAATTAATAAATTTTCTTTGCATGCAACATTGACATTACAGTGCAGCTCTTTTGGCATGATCCTTTTGGCATGACTTTGTAAAATCAATAACCATTAATTTCATGTGTCATTGAACAGAAGAGCGAGCGTAAACATAACTTTCTTATGATTTTCCCGGCAAAGACATCCCGTGCCATTATAGGAATATTCTTGTATATAGCCCCTCTAATCAAGTACTGGCAGTTCAACCTTTGATGATCTGATAAAGCTGCACAGGTTGACAAGTAGATTTATTAGTATATAGTGGCCCCATTTCGAGATAAAACGGATTTGAGTGGAATAATGTACAGTACTTGGGTCCAATACTGACAATAGTTGGACCCCTATGTTTGTATGTGTATGAATGGAAGTAAAAGGAGCTTAAAGTGTGACTGTGGCTTAAATGTGATACTATCAGTCCAGACGAATAAGAACAACTTTTGAGTTCCTGCTACATAACTGAATGAATGAAAGGACAAGCCCGGGTTCACCTCCAGGAAGGAAAAATGAAGGAGGGGTGCTTTGGGCACTTTTTTATGTGCGCCCTGTCAGCTCAATAGCATGAATGAATTCTGATGTGGTTAATGTTCTCAAATGTCTAATGCCCTATGGAAAACACAATTCTAGTTCAAAAGTTAATGTTTGTATGAACTACACTGGGCTTCGCTTTATCAGCTGTCCAGCTCTGTGCATTTAGCGGCGGTTCTCAACTTTAGACCTGGGGACCCACAGCACTGCACATTTTGTATGTTTCCTTTGGGCCCTATAATACACCCGGTCCAATGCAGTGGTATCAGCCCGACGCATTTATCATTTTCACGTCCTGCGCCATGTTGTTTAAATAGCAAATGCATTTGCGCCCATAGGCGTGCTGGTCTGAAAACCAGGTGTGTTCAGACGTATTGTTGGCGCTTTGCTATTTTGAGGCAACTGAAACCAATTGACCATTCGCAGGGAGCTTGATTGACAGGTGATCTGACAAATCATACTTTGCCATCCGCTATTTTGTCCGACAAAGCAGTCAGGAGAATTAGTAGATTAACATGGGAGGATTTGAACTTGAAAAACGGTGTACTGACGCTTTTCCGCGGTTAAAACAACATTCCTTCTTATATATGTTAATTCATGTTTATTTGATGCTATAAATGAACTAGAAGAAAGAGATGATCCGTTCACGAGCAGCTTTAACTGAGGCGACACAGCGATCTGTCACGACACATTAAAGAGCCACAAAACGGTATTTATTGTTTAAATTTCTTTAAAAAAATGACCAAATTTGAGACTTTGTTTAATATGTTTAATATCAAAAGTAATTGAAAAGTTTTTTCCTGTCTGTCAGCGTGTTGTCAGTGTCCTCTCTGCTCCGCAATGTATTTTTCACTGCGTGAGAACATGGTGTGGCGTGAGAGTGGCGTAGCTTGTCGGACATAGTGACAGTAACCAAGGGGGGCGGGTCTTTGCGAAAACACGGTCTAAAGTCAATGGCGCAATATATTTTTTTGTTATTTAAAGAGTGCGTTAGTAATGTGTGCCTATAAGGCGGATCCACAACATGCGTACACTCCGCTTAAATCACACACCCAGGGACGCGCAGCAGCACACAAACATTGAAAATAAAAGGATTACAATTTAAAAGATTATTTTTGTGTACATGAAGATATGGTGGAATCCGGCTTGTCGCTTTAACCTCACACAGGAGCAGATCCGTTTGCTCTCTGGAAAGGCGTTCAGTCTCTCCGCTTGCAAATTCTGCCATATAAATAGTGAATCCCTCATCATCTGGGTTTAAAAGGGAATGGGAAATTACACACTGATTGTTGTTTTTTTAACGTTACGCCCAAAACACACCCATTACTCATTAAAGGAGTAGTAAAAATTAGCCCATGATTTATTCACCCTCAAGCCATCCTAGGTGTATATGACATTCTTAGTTATATTAAAAAAATGTCCTGGCTCTTCCAAGCTTGATAATGGCAGTGGATTGCAAGCTCAAAAAAAGTGCATCCATCTATCATAAAAGAACTCCAAACGGCTCCTGTGGGTTAATAAAGGCCTTCTGAAGCAAAGCGATGAGTTTGTGTAAGAAAAATATACATATTTAACACGTTACAAAGATAAATTCTAGCTTTCGGCCAAACGCAGTCTACTTATGCCTTCTTATATCAGAAGTAGTGTAGTGTGTCATGGTGTACCGTAAATATCAGCAGTACGCCGCATTACTCGCATTACACATGAAGGGATAGTTCATCCAAAAATTTAAATTGGCCAATGATTTACTCACTCTGAAGCCATCCTAGGTGTATATGGCATTCTTCTTTCAGACGAATACAATCGGAGTTATATTAAAAAAGTCCTGGCTCTTCCAAGCTTTATAATGGGAGTCAATGGGTATATTTTTTTTCCATCAAAGCGCATCCATCCCTGATAAAAGTGCTTGAAACGGCTCTCGCAGGTTAATAAAGGTCTTCTGAAGTGAAGCGATGCATTCATATAAGAAAAATATCCATATTTAAATCTTTATCGACTTAAATAACTAACTTCCGGCAGACGGACATACGCAAGTCGATTTACGCCAAAAGAGTAACCCTTGAACTTGACACACAACGTAATGACGAACACAGTTGCCCAGTCCTGTTAGTTTGAACCGCGAGAGGCGTCAAAGCTCACGCTACTCCTACTCTTTTGGCGTAAGTCGACTTGTGTGGATATGGATAATTTTCTTACACTAACGCATCACTTCACTTCAAAAGGCCTTTATTAACCCTCCAGAGCCGTTACGAGCACTTTTATGATGGATAGATGCACTTTTATCACGGATGGATGCGCTTTGATGGACTTCCAAAAAAATATACCCATTGACTCCGATTATAAATCTTGAAAGAGCCAGGACATTTTTTTATACAACTCTTGATTGTATTCGTCTGAAAGAAGAATGTCATATACACCTAGGATGCCTTCAGGGTGAGTAAATCATGGGCTAATTTTCAATTTTGGCTGAACTATCCTTTTATGTCTGATCCATATGTTCATTTGGCCGGAAGCTAGATATTTTACTTTATAAAGATTTAAATATGAATATTTTTCTTCCAAAAACTCGTGTAGCTTCAGAAGGTCTGTATTAACCCTCCGGAGCCATTTGGAGTTTGTTTATGTCGGATGGATGCACTTTATTGGCTTCAATCTTTTGGTTGCAATCCACAACTAATTCATTCATTCAGTTATGTAGCAGGAACTCTAAAGTAGTTCTTATTTGGCTGGACTGATAGTATCGCATTTAAGCCACAGTCACACTTAGAGCTCCTTTTACTTCCTTCCATTCAAGCTTGGAAGAGCCAGGACATTTATTAATATAACTCTGATAGTATCCGTCTGAAAGAAGAAAGTCATAGACATCTAGGATGGCTTGAGGGTGAGTAAATCATGGGGTCATTTTCATTTTGAAGTGAACTACTCCTATAAGAGAATAGGGACAACTCTTTTAGACTATTCGCTAGGCGCGCCGACCATTTTTCCCGTCGTTAAACTAGCAAAAGTAGATTCGGACACGCCCTACGTGCACTTGCGCCGTGCGCTTTAGACCATGTGCTTAGATCGTTAAAATAGGGCCCTAGATCTAGATTCATGCAGCTCTCTGCTAAGGAGTTGATTGTTTAAATCAGCTGTGTAACTAAGAGAGACAAAATGTGCATTACGGGACTGAGAGTTGAGAAACACTGGCATATACAAATGTACACATTTTGGATCTGATCTCACTAATCAAACAGCTCATCAGAGATTCAAGACCTGAAATTCGCATACTGTTAAAGGGTTGCTAGTTGCTTCGTGGCCCAAGTGAAAATATGCTAATCTTTTGTTTAGATTTTTTCTAATCATTCACCAAGGTTCAGAGTAGTGCAAATCACTAACCCTATGAATGAACAATAATAATAATGATGCTAAGATCACTAATAATCACAGAAATATCAGCAACCAAACTAATAGCAATGAACCCCACATAGAGTATACTTTTACAGTTATGGTTGCTCAGTACATTTCAGCAAATGTTGCATGTTTTAGACATGGTGTAGGCAGCATGTGACGGGGCAGTCCCTCTTTTGTCAGTTTATTTTAGAGCATGCAAGCATAAAACACACTTGCTGGGTCTGCCGCATAGCTGGCTTAAATCTAACCAGCATTCTGCGGTTTGTGACGAGGAGAGCTGAGAGTTACTTTCATAACACATTTAAGGGACAAGACTGTCAGCTAATGACCATATTGGTCACACCAATTGACAGCATTGGCAGAGCAGTAGCTCATTATGTGTAATTTCTGGGTTCCTTTTACACATTCAATGAGAGGCAAAGGAATAAATGGATTTACAAAACTCACGGACACAGGTTTTAAAACACATATGTTATTACAGTGAAGATTATAGCTTTAAATCTGCCACTTTTGTCTTCTAATATAGGTGCTGTCTATTATTAACTACAACCTAGGGGTTGCCCAGAAAACATACATCAACAGAGCTGCAGATGTTGACATTAATGACTGGAGGTTTCTAAAAAACATTCTGCTCTGATCATTTTGATACAATTTTGCTGAGGAAAGCCATGTCAAGACACCAAGTTTTTGGCACTGACTCTACTGACTCTAGTCATGCAGCTACATTTCCAAATGTTCATGCAATATATCCTGAGCTTGAAAAAAGAGCTGCCTCATAAGGAAATCATGACACATAAAAAACCCCAGATGTTTATTCAGTTGCTCAAAGGTGACTTCATGCAAAAATATAAGGGGGTCCACTTGTGTTTTTATTCAGTTCAAACCTTCAGGCTTGTTGTGAGATCTGGTTGACAAAATGGGGGACTTCTGGGGGAAATTACTTCAGCTACTTTTCCCATGAATTCTTTAAGCGAATGTGCTGGGTACCACAAACTTCTTGATCGCTTCATGAATGAGCTTTAACACCTTTTAACACATACCATCTGGCGATGTTACCTGAACAGTTTAAGGAGTAGACTTATAGTAAATGCTGATTTTGAGGTTTACGTGAAAATGCTGTCTTTATTTGTCATCTCTTGAAAAAAACATAGGTTCGGGTTGTTTGAATAATTTGCTGTCAAGAAACCGAAACTGCATAATCCAATTAGGACATTAGACACACTTGTGGCTTGACTGTGATCCTGTAATATTCTGGCTCACTCCGTCAACATTCCAACATACTAAAGTTCTCTGGGAATGGCAAAAAGGAATGTTCAATTCCCAAGCAAAGTGTATATTTCCATTATACCTACATCCTGGTCCCGCTGCAGTAAAGCACTTGCAATTTCTTCTACAAGTTTTAGATACAACTCATTAGTGACGGCAGACTGATAATAAGCTAACAAGTGCAATGAAGCTTATGAAGAGAAGTTGACAAAAAAAAAAAAAAATGATGCCAAACATACATAGTCTGCAGGTTTCATTCCAAGTACTAAAGGGAAATTCTGAAGACATAACACAGATTTAAACAGGTGGCTGCAAATGTTTGTGAGACATTTCTCTCGGGAGCCCTGACAAGCCATGAGTTCAGCATGTTTAAATGAACACAAACACAATCTTTGTGAGCTGAAGCTAAGTGTAAGGAATCTGTTTACTGCAGCAATTTGACATCTATTGACAAGTTATGGAACAGAAACTAGGCAAGCAAAGACTTGCAAACGCATATTAACAACACCCACATCCATTGCTTATTTTATAATGACATGTTTATCCCTCTCCTACACAGCCAAATTTAACGATACAAGTAAACTTTGTTAATTAGTAGTACCTAAAAAATATCAAACGTATGCATTTCATGTAAACTTCACACACTCACAAATGACCATTGCTTTATTATGATCAAATATCAAAGACACAACAATTGGCTGTTTCCAATGAAAGAACCAGAATTTATTTATTTATTTTTCAAAATGACAAAACCTTTAAAGTGTTATATTCTGGCCTAAAGCAATTTAAAATTTCTTCTTCTTCTTCATGTACTAAGGTTTTCAGAGTCCCAACTCAAAATTGACAATGTACCCTTCAGTCGTTTAAAAAAGGATTAAGAATTCATTATCAGCCAATAACATACAGACCAGAGACATGTTAGGCGGTAAGAATTCAACAGAGAACAAACTGACAGATCTCACAGCAACAAAACAGTAATTTCATGTTGGGCCTCTGAGAAGTCTTTGAGACAAGCCTCTATCTGAAACACAAAAGCTACTATGGAACTGGAGAGCTGCCAGAGACACTGAGCTCCTCTAATCCCTGAGCTACTGGTGATGGCTTACAGCCCAGTATTTTTAGCCTTTTACCCAGAGTGCTGGAGGGCAAGCCTGGATGTGTGAGAATGGAGAGCAGTCAAGTATTCAGCTTTTGAAAGATGAAGTCACCTCAGCTATGTGTGAGCTTTTATTTGGGCTCTTTTTCCAAAAATGTATAGATTTGACAGACAGCCTTACTGCTCAGATTGTCTACAGTATGTCAACAGACACAAGCAATAAATCTTACATTGAAGTTTTATCCCTGGAAATACAATTTGACGTCTTCAAGGAATAGCTCACCTAAAAATTAAACTTGTCATGTCATTATTTACCCAACCTCATGTAGTTCCAAAACCATGTCCTGTTGTTTCCAGAGAACACAAAATATACATTTTTTTGAAGAATATTCTTACATCTTCTCACAGCTCTTTTCCATTCAGTTCATTGTCACAATAAGATGATATTCCTGGTCCTCTCTGCTCCAGCTCTGAAATCTCACTCTCCATTCTGCCTATTTTAAATGGTGCATGTTATGCCAACTGCATGGTGAAATGGTAACTGTTTATTGTAATTATATTGTTTCAATAACACATTTCAAATAAGGAATACAATCTGACAAAAATGGTAATAAACAAAACCATTACTAATATTTTTACAGACTCTAATACAGCTTATCCGCATTAGACATGTACTGATATACTGTAATACGACATATCACGATAATGAAAATGCACAGTATTGTTATCATGGGCACTTCAAAATATCATGATAATTATTGTATCACAACTATTCCGATTTTTAGAATGCATTTTGAGAAAACTTTTCCATCAATCGGTTAAAATGCACAACACCGCTGTATGCTGCGTCAAAGAGTCATCCACACTAGGGATGGGACGATTACCGGTTTCACGATAAACCACGATAAAATGTACTGATGATTAGTATTATCGTCTAAAATCATTAAAACCGTTTTTGATTATCGCGATTTTAATAACCTACTATAAATCCTGTCCAGCCAGCAACAGCTGTGCGCAATGTTGTTGTTTTTTTTTATTCGAGAAGGAATGGCGGATGGCAGTGACCGTGCTCGGGAGATTTTTCAGCCTTTTAAGAGGACCAAATCTGAGGTGTGGTCATATTTTGGCTTTTACAAAAGTCCTGAGGGAAACTTAATGGAGGATGGTCACCCTGTCTGCAGAACAAAAAGTCGCTGCAACAGAAACACTTTAAATCTGCCGAGTCGTCTTGTGTGACCATCACTGTTGTATAGCGAACGCAAGGCAAGTTAACTTTGACCTCAATACCAAAACTACGTCTGGGAAATAATTTGGCACAAAATGTTGTTTTGAGTTTAACTATTTTATCTCACTCACTTGAAATAAACATGAAGCTTCTGCGAAGAAAAGTTTGCAGCAAGTGGCTTTGAGCCAAAGACGAATGAACAAGTTCAAGCAAGACTTTTATTAAGAGTGCCATTTAAGGGATAATAATAGATTCATTGTACACTTATTACACTGATTTTTTACGGGGACATATTGAATTTAGATTAATGTTTATAAATCCATTTTGTAGCCTACAGCGTAACGTTACAAAACAATCGTCCAGTCAAGATGATCTCAACAATATTAGCAATCTCTGTAAACAATAAATCAACTCTGATAAAATTTTCAATACACTCAAAAACGGAGACGCAAGACGGCAAGTTGTATTTGAATGAAACGAGAGCGCGCGCCCGTTGTGATGCATGGATGTGCGCGGTGTTATAATGCGTTGCTATGACGATGGTCATTATAATGAAGGAAATGCCTTGTTTTATTAGTTGTTTGTTGATTTTCAAATATAAAACTTGTTGAAATGTTTTCAGTGTGAGCATCAGTTCTTTTTGAACACTTTCATATCGTTTTAACAAAACCGTGATAATATTGATAATCACGATAATTTTGGTCACTATAATCGTGATTTAAAATTTTCATACCGTCCCATCCCTAATCCACACTCTGATGTAAACAACACCAACACGGATGAGAATCATGGCGGAACGAGTGAAGTAGTCGCGCTGCATAAAAATGCACTTTCACTCTCTGACAGAAGATGGCACTATTGAATACTAGAAATGAATGGAGGCGTATTAGTCTCAATTATAATTCAATTTTAATTTTCAATTATAATTTTCACAAAAACAAAAACATGATTCACACATGCGTAGACAATTTCACATGCATGAAACCTAATTCACGTACACACAAAGAAAATTCATGTGCGAAAAAAAAAATCACAAAAAGCAATTCAAATCCGCAAAATAAAATTATATATTCATAAAATAAATTTCACAAATGCAAAACACAATTTGTAGATATACAACTGTGCACAAAAACCTTTGAATGTTTAAAATGTACAAGTTTATCCTTGAATGTGAATGTGCAAATCGTCATTCACATGTGAATCGCCTTGGATTTGTATGTGTGTGTTTGAGACTTTCCTGGCAGCGCTCTCCTCCTACACAGATCAGTCGTACTCTTTAGCCAATCAGATTTAAGCTTATCAATCGACCAATCAGTATCACGTGAGGGCGGGCCTACCTGCATGTTAACCACAGTTCATGGCTGAGCAGAGGTATGTGTAGATGATTGGTTCATTTCTGTGTTTACTGAAGTTAAAGAAGTTCGAGATCAGTTGAAGCAATAGTTTATGAACGGCTGTTTAGTCCACATGTGAACATAAAAAAAAATTATGCACCGCGCTGGCATTCAATCACTGGTGCTCGCGTTTTGAATCAGTATTGCTATTCGCTAACGTTTCAATATTTTTGTGAATATAAGTGAGCTATGCTCATATTCTAAATTTTAATTATGGTAACTCCTGAAATGGGTCATCCCATTGATAATACCAGAGCACTGAGCAGTTGAAGTAAATAGAAAACTCGGCTCACAACAAAGACGCAGTTATTGCTAGGACGAAGCGATGTAAGTGTCTAAAATCCACACAGTTCAGTTGAATGGTAAAGCTTGCCCTCTTTAACAATACAATAACCTAACTGTACGAAGCTTAAATAACCTCAACATTAGCAACAACAGTGAAATAAGATCGCACGATTTATCAGATGCACGTAAAAGTGTAAGTTAGTTTGTTTCTATAGCAACAGTGGGCTCCTAGCACATTTTCGGTATAACGAAAAAAAGAGCATTTAATTTAATGTTAATCCGTACCAAACGTGGATATTATCAGCCGATATGAGCCTGTCGCAGATATATCGGTATCGGCATTTATGACGCAGATATGCCGCTGATATAATTTTTTTTTTTTTTACATAACATATAATGCGGATAAAATGCTTGTAAATTGTGTAACTACGTAGTTTGACCAGCAGAGCACACTCCATTGTTTTCTGTAGTGAGTGACACAAGTCAACCCTTTCACTTAAGTAATGAGGTCTCTTCAGACACGGTGCAAGACACATTAGCTTCCACTCCACTGACAAGGCATGTAACCTGGCTAGCTAGCTAATGTAGCGGACGAGTATGATAAGCTCGTTGTGAGAGTTAAAGACGGGGACATTGTTTATTTACTTTATAGTGTCTCCCCAGTTGACAACATAGTGTTATGTCACCATTCAACAATCTCAAGCCACCAACCCAACTGCTAACTTGATTATTACTAAACATAATAAAGTTTAAGGTGCTTGGTCATCCAATCAACCAATCACCTTAAATTTTATTATGTTTAGTTCCAGCTCTTATCAAACAGACTTTAATTAGTTAGTTGAGGTCTTTGAGTTTACATGAAAATGATAGACTGGTTGAAAATCCTGTGGGAATGTGGATGTGAACTCTCATCTGCAATATAAGATTAACTTCACTCACATCACATGTGAAACTCACATCAGACTTTGCGACAACCAGTTAAATTCACCTGGGACAACCAATCATATTTTCGTTATTACTTTTTGAGAACTGCTTACTCCAAGCAAAACCAAATATAATGTTTATATCTGAACAAGTTGGCATGAAATCCATTTTGTAAATGCTTGTTATAGATCTTGTTATAAACTATTCATCCATGTCTATGTTTTGTTTGGGAGGGAATTAAAACATCATAACTCGATCTTCCATTGAAAACTACAGACTTACTGTACATTTGAACACCCAGGAGTGCGCCCAAGACAATGTGCCAGTGAAATATCTGCTACACAAAATAAACAATAATATAGCTAGATATAAATTTGGAGAATAATTTATACCATTGTTATTGTACGAAAGCCTATCTTAGGAACCAAAGTTGTTGGCCACACGGACTGATTATAGTGGGACACACAGGAAGACAGTTTGGGGAATGTTCATCTCTGTAGCCTAAAAAAAAAAAAAAAAAAAAAAAAAAAAAAAAAAATCTCTGTAGCCTACGCTTATTTATGTTCTGTATAATGCGTTTATGCCTTGATGTAAGTACATCTGCATATTTATGTTTATAGAATGAATGTTATTGATGTCCCGCGATCGTTCCGCGGTTACCATCGGCGAGTTTGGAGCGCCGTAGCGGCCGTAATTTGCCGCGAGAGAAATGCGCTAATCAGTATTAGCATCGGCAGTATTCTAAACTGCGTCACCAATGTGTTTACATTATTAATGTACCATTGTACAGTTTATCATAAGTATTTACATTGATAAGGCTGTTATTACTGTTAAGGATGCATACTTGAGTGTTAATCATTGTTTATTGCATTTGTTAGTTAGACTATTATGCTAGTGTGTAAATGATTCTCAGAATATGATTGTAATTATATTTCTTTATTGTTCCTTTAGACCATTAATACAGACATCATTGCCTAAGAACAACTGGTTCAAATGACAACCGAAAGACGGTTCAATAAATACATCTTTGTGAAGAATCTATTCTCCGACCCATGATTCTCTGACCGGAATCCTGTCCATATTTGGCCGCCTCAATCAGTGTATTCTGAAGTGTAGCACAGCTTCGATACAGTTATATAGACATGTTAAGCTCCTTATATAGCCGAATCTGTGCTGGTTTGTATTGGCTACCTCCAGTTTTCCCTTTGTTTTGCCTCCAGCTAACGCCGTGACGTAATTGTGACGTCGTTGCAAAAAGGGTCTATACGATCATATCGCCCAGTCCTAAAAACACGCATTAAGACATTATAGACTTAACATTGTGACTTCTATGTGTATTGTGAAAAGTGCTATGAAAATACATTTGAATTGACGTATACTATCAGTCCCACTGTCCCAGACCATTTACAGTTTTTATTACAGGTGTTCATGTACAGATTCTATCTTTAGAGTTGAATGATTTTTTCACCACTTGGCTTTTTCCATCATGCTTTCTCACAAGAGTCTTCGCTGCAGTCCTGTCACTCAGCACTCGGGTGCTTGTTTGCCCCCTTTTTTATTACTGTCAGTGTCAGCACTTCATATTACCCGTGACATAACCGTCATATGCATTTTCCGTGGAGAGGTTTGAACTAAAATGATCCATTACACACTGGAGGTTCTTTCCAGGTTCCTTAAAGTTGTTGTTTATTCTAAACTCTGTTATCTGTCTGTTCAGCATTTTTGTGGAGCTTAGTTCTGACTTTGCGATAAAGTGATTATGAATAAAAAAAAAGTCAATAAGATGATTAATGGATGAGCATCAATACATTTCAAAGATGAATGCGAGACATATTGGAAAGCCACAACTCTGTTTACATTATATTTGATTATAATTAAAAAGCTATGCCCTTTCCAGTGAATCTGAGGATTAACTCGGTCAAATACTAAAGCTACTGTACATAGACGGCTCATGACTGTAGTGGTTCTCACCTGTAGCACCAAATTCACGAGTTTGCCTGCACATCCACACTTAATAATAAACTAAAAATTGTTTCGGCTTGCTGTCCTCGAAGGAGGCTCGAATCCAAGGCTCGGCTCGAGCTCAACCCCCCTATAACTGTACTACTACGTAGAGGGTGAATGAGAGAAATAGGGGAGAAGATGGAGGACTAGATTTGTCACTGGGACGGTGCAATGAGTGCTGCTTATATACACTCATAATGATGATTGACAGGACTGAATGATTAGACTCCTCCCAAACCTACTTTTGAAATGTCATTTAGGCTGCATCCGAAATCGCACAATAATAATAATAATTGATTACATTTATATAACGCTTTTCTCGGCACTCAAAGCGCTTTACATGGTAGGGGGGAATCTCCTCATCCATCACCAATGTGCAGCATCACCTGGATGATGCGACGGCAGCCATATTTGCGCCAGAACGCCCACCACACACCAGCTTACTGGTGGAGAGGAGACAGTGATGAAGCCAATCAGTGTATGGGGATGATTAGGAGGCCATGGAGGCCAAGGGGCAAATTTGGCCAGGGGCCTGTTTCAATAAGGAGGTTCAACCAACTCTGAGTTAAAACTTGAACTCTGAGTTGACTTACCCTGAGATGGGAAACTCTGAGTTTTCGGTTTCAGATCAGCTGAAATTAGTTAGTTCAATCAACTCTAAGTTGACTGACTCTGAGTTAAGCGCGTGCACCACAACTATAAAAATCCATTATCAATGGAGCGCAGATATTATGAGTCACCATGGCAACAGCGCCAGACACAAAGAGGAATTACTGTTATACAGTGTTGGGTGTAATTAATTACCATGTAATCTAAATATTGTAATTTAATTAAAGGGATTACTCTTAATTCTTCTGTAATTTAAAATAAAATATGATGTAATTACATTAAATAGGCTACTGCATAGACTATAGAACAATTCTGTATAAAACAACAGTGGATTTAACATACATTTTTAAAAGGTATATTTTGAATGTAACCTTCTCCCTCTACACACTTTGGTCAATTCAAGAATAATTCATGCAATTGTATATTGTTCATTTTGAAAGCATTAAAAGTGCAGTTTCTTGTCTCTCCTCATTGTATTGTTCAAGTGGTTGAGGTTGATATGGGACTTAGTAATTAATAATAAGTAGACCAATACTTTCTAAAGATAGTAATTATTACATTAATCTAATTACACTGTTGAAGATGTCATTTGTAGGTAGTAATTAATTACTATTTTAGAGTAACTGTTATAATATCAGGTGAAACTGGAAGAACAGTTCCCTTTCGTTGTCACTTCGAGTTACGTCGAAATGACGACGAATGGGGTTCGCTTAGAAGCCTATCATCTTCGAACAGTAATAAAACGAGCCAATGGCAAGCAAATGCCATGGGTCTGCTGAATTTGCATAGCATAACTCCGCCCCACCCTGTGGGTATAAAGGAAGTGAGCTGGCAACATGCAGATATGTTTTCGCTTTCGGAGCCAAGAGCATTCTTCACTCCACAAGCCATTCTGAGATCATCTCTCTTCACTCTTCGAGACGAGCTACTCTTCAGAAGTGTTGGTGTGACGGCGAATTCCAGCGAGCTTCATATTGCCTGCCGATCTGCGCAGTGGTCTGCCAGTCGTGTGTCTCTCCCTGGGCGCTTCAACACTGCTGTTTGAGTTTTATCTCTCTAAAAGAGCTGCACGCGGCGCGTCTTTTTAAAGACGGTTCGCCCGTGCGTTTCTGGGTGCGATACACAGATTAAATCAGCTGATGGGCACGGACGCTGTCTGATGTGTTTGGGCAAACGCACAGACAGCGTTCGTGGATGCGTCATGTTCTCATTGCGGGGACATGACCATCGCAATGTAACGATCGAGACTCGATGACCTCCTCGAGAGAGAGTCCCCTCATCCACACCCCGATCTATTCTCTTCACAAGAGGGAATACTTCGGCTGGTGGCCAGGGTGATCAGAGGCTGCTGTGTGGAACCAACCCGACGATCTATCCTCGGTCCACACACTCCTCTTCACATTGCAACCCGTGTGGTATCCGGATGAGATCGCTGACCAGTCCCGGCCAGAGGTTGCGGGCTGGTCCAGCATTTCATTCGATGCCCCGGCAGATGAAATCTTGTCTATCGCCGCATCACAAGGTGGGCGTGAGTACGCTGGAGAAGACTCGGCTGTGCTGCCTCCTCCGGGTGTGCCAGCATTGCCCGAGTCTGAACCAGAACTCTGCCATGCTTCCCCAGGCAGTCGCGAGCATTTGGGCTTGTGTGGAACCCTCCGCCATGTCCCAGGTGCTTAAAGCTGATGATCGGTTTTTGGGGACGCACCGGCACACGTCGGCCCGCCCCCAATTCCTTTCTTCCTGGACGTGCATGAAGAGGTCATGAGATTACTCAGCGGCCTCTTCCGCCTTCTCTGCCCTCGATGAGGTCGCGGCCAGTGGGTACACTGGGGTTCCCCCTATGGAGTGTTCTGTGGCAACACAACTGTGTCCCCACAGCGCCTCCACTGGCGTGGCGGCCCTAAGCACCCACCCACCCCAAAGCATGTAGGTTTTTGTCTACTCCGGTGGCAGAGATCTATAGAGCTGCGGGGCTGGCTGCCACCTCACTGCATGCTATGCCCATCCTTCAGGTCTACCAGGCCAGGGGTGCTCATTGCTAATGCACGAGGGTAGGGCTGGTCCAGGGCTCTTGCAAGAGCTGCGTGCCGCCACCGACCTCGCTCTACGGGCGACGAAGGTGACCACACGCTCCCTGGGTCAGGTGATGTCCACATATGTGGTCCAGAGACAAAAACTGGCTTAGTCTGGTTGATATGGGCGAGGTTGAGCGAACCCGCTTCCTCAACTCCCCATATCCCAGACTGGCCTCCTCGGCGGCGCAGTCGAGGACTCTGCCCAGAGTTCTCGGCTGCCCAGAGCAGACTGAGGCTCTGATCCCGCGGCCAGCTGCTCAGCCGCCGGCTCAGCTGCCTCATTCCGCTCGCCGCCGAGGGCGCCCTCCTGCAACACTCCCTGCCGGCCCTAGCAGCACCCTTCACCCAGGCCGTGCCGTGGAGGTAGTCGCAGGAAGGCGCCCCAGCCCGTACCAGCCCCGCAGCAATGCGGTGCTCCCGTTACGGGCAGCTCAGAAATGGGTTGCAGTTCTTTCTAGGAGGTGGTTGCAGGGCCACTCCTTCCCCCGGTGGAAGGCCGGGGGAAAAACCTCTTTTTCCAAAGAACTGTCTCTCCCATCTCTGAGCACACAGAGTTCTCGGACGACAGTGCGCGCCACCCTCGGGTCCCGCCACTCTCGCCCTCCTCTGTCACAGAGTTCTCGGATGACAGTGCGCACGCTCACGGGCCTCGCCACTCTCGTCCCCCTCTGTCGCCAGACCCCTGCCAGAGCACGCCCCTGTGGAACGCTGGTCCTTCCCTGGCCTCCTCTGGCAGGACGCGGCCAATGACCGTGCCCCCACACCGGGCCGCTATGCCACCCACGTCTGGGCCGGTCATTCCGCTTCGCTGCACCCCCGGGGGGACGTCTGTCGTTCGCATGACCCCGCTGGCTCAGTCCGTGGGAGCCTGGTTAGAGCTTCCCCCCTGTCCCGCTGGCTTGCGCGAACCATCAGGCTCGGCTATGCGATTCAGTTCGCACGGTCTCCTCCCCGCTTCAGGGGAGTCCGCTTCACTATGGTCGGTGGCTATGCCCCTGTCATGAGAGCGGAGGTCGCCACCCTGCTGGCGAAGGGTGCGATCGAGACTGTCCCTCCAGCCGCAATGAGGTCCGGCTTCTACAGCCCTACTTCATTGTCCCCAGGATATCCGGTGGGTTACGGCCAATCCTGGTTCTGCGCGTCTTGAACCGTTCCCTTCACAGGCTTCCGTTCAAGAGGCTCATGGCCAAGCGCATTTTCGAAGGTGTGCAGCCACAGGATTGGTTTGCAGCGATCGACCTGAAGGACGCCTACTTCATGTCTCCAATTTTTCTCGACACAGACCGTTCTTGCGGTTTGCTTTCGAGGGGCAGGCATACCAGTACGCAGTTCTCCCATTCGGGTTGGCCCTGTCTCCTCGCGTCTTCACGAAGGTCGTCGAGGCAGCCCTTGTGCCGCTACGGCAGCACGGGGTTCGCATCCTGAATTATCCCGATGACTGGCTAATCCTAGCTCACTCTCGGACCAGGGTTGCGAACACAGGGACCTAGTGCTCCGGCACCTAGCCCGTCTGGGCCTTCGGGTCAACTGGGAGAAGAGCAAACTTTGCCCCGTGCAGAGGATCTCTTTTCTCGGTAGGAAATTCGACTCGGTCGCCATGTGCGCGCAGCTTACGAGCGCGCGCGCAGTCACTGCTGACTTGCCTGAGACAATCTGAGGGCAAGAGTGCGGTTCCACTGAAACTTTTTCAGAGGCTCCTGGGGCATATGGCATCTGCAGCCGCGGCAACGCCGCTCGGATTGCTTCATATGAGACCGCTTCAGCACTGGCTTTGCGATCGAGTCCCGAGGTGGGCATGGCGTCAGGGCACGTTCCGAGTACCAGTTACTCCGACCTGCCATCAGACCTTCTCCCCGTGGACGAATCTCAGCTTTCTCGGGCCGGAGTGCCCTTAGAACGAGTTTCCAGGCATGTTGTTGTCTCAACGGATGCCTCCTCCACGGGCTGGGCCGCCATGTGCAATGGACATGCTGCCGCGGGCTCCTGGACAGGTCCCCACCGCCTATGGCATGTCAATTGCCTCGAGTTGCTGGCAGTACGTCTCGCTCTGCACCGCTTCCGGGCGCTGCTCAAGAACCAGCACGTACTAGTCCCATCAGACAATACCGCGACAGTAGCGTACATCAACCGACAAGGTGGTCTACGCTCCCGCCGTATGTCGCAACTCGCCCGCCACCTCCTCATATGGAGTCAGAAGCATCTGAGGTCGCTTCAAGCCATTTATATTCCGGGAGACCTGAACTGTGCAGCCGACGAGCTCTCACGGCTTCAGCCTCTTCCGAGAGAATGGAGACTCCATCCCCAGGCGGTCCAGCTGATTGGGATCAGTTCGGGGACGCACAGGTAGACCTGTTTGCCTCCCACGACTCGTCCCACTGCGCCCAGTTTTACTCCCTGACCGAGGGCACGCTCGGCACGGACGCTCTGGCGCACAGCTGGCCCCGGGGCCTCCGCAAGTATGCGTTCCCCCAGTGAGCCTTCTTGCACAGACCTGTGCAAGATCAGGGAGGACGAGGAGCAGGTCATATTGGTTGCGCCGCACTGGCCCACCCGAACCTGGTTCTCAGAACTTGTACTCCTCGCGACAGCACCTCCCTGGCCAATTCCTCTGAGGAAGGACCTCCTTTCTCAGGGACGGGGCACCCTTTGGCACCCTCGTCCCGATCTTGGAACCTCCACGTGTGGCTCCTGGACGGGACGAGGCAGGTTTGAGTACCCTACCACCAGCGGTGGTGGCTACCATCACTTCCGCTAGAGCGTCGTCCACTAGACATGCCTACGCGTTGAAGTGGAACCTCTTCGTCTTGGTGCTCTTCTCACTCAGAAGACCCCAGATCATGCCCGATCAGTGTCGTGCTTTCCTTCCTGCAGGATGGGTTGGAGCGAAGGCTGTCTCCCTCCAACCTGAAAATATATGTTGCCGCTATCGCCGCACATCACGATGCAGTTGATGGTAAGTCCGTGGGAAAGCACGACCTGGTCATCAGGTTCCTGAGAGGAGCGAGGAGAACACAGCCTCCTCGCCCTCCTCTCGTTCCCTCTTGGGACCTCTCAGTGGTACTAAATGCCCTGCAGAGTGCTCCCTTTGAGCCTCTGCAATCAGTGGAGCTTAAGTTCCTGTCAGTTAAGACAGGGCTCCTGGTTGCTTTGGCCTCCATAAAGAGGGTAGGGGACCTGCACGCATTTTCTGTAGACGAAGCGTGCCTGGAATTCGGGCCGGCCTTTTCTCACGTGATCCTGAGACCCCGGCCTGGATATGTGCCCAAGGTTCCCACCACTCCCTTCCGGGACCAGGTGGTGAACCTGCAAGCGCTGCCCCTGGAGGAGGCAGACCCAGCCTTGGCATTGCTCTGTCCAGTACGCGCACTCCGTGCTTACTTAGACAGAACGCAGTGTTTCAGGACCTCAGACCAGCTCTTTGTCTGTTATGGTGGGAAGCTGAAGGGAAAGGCTCTCTCCAAGCAAAGGTTGTCTCACTGGATAGTGGACGCCATTGCTTTGGCTTACAACAGCAGCAAGGTCGACCGTGCCCCCTTGGTGTGACGGCCCACTCCACCCGGAGTGTGGCCTCCTCTTGGGCTCTAGCGCATGGCGCCTCGCTAACAGACATCTGCAGAGCTGCAGGCTGGGCGACACCCTACACATTCGCCAGATTATAGCTATAATCTCCGAGTGGAGCCAGTGTCCTCCCGTGTACTCGCTTCAACCAGCCGGTGCTAGGACCCGCTCAGGTGTCTTCGCTTGCTCGCCATTCCACTCCACGGACTGGATACGTGCGATATTTCCTCAGGTGAGCCTGATAAGCCCTGAGTTCCTCCAGCGCTGTTGACGTCAACGCCAGAGTTATGCCTCCGGCAGCTTTCGCATTGGCTAGGTGCCACCATGTGCATGGTTCCCCCTCTGGGCGACCCCCACGTGTGTATTCCACTGTAAGCCTCTCTCGAGCATGTGTCTTTCCCTTGGCAAGCCAGTCTGCCACCCCTGGGGTTGAAATACTCCACCCTACGGGCTGGACACCCCAGTGTTTTCCGTATGCACCCCCCTCCGGGTCATATGTTATTCTTAAGTCCCCCCTTCGGGCGGGCACTGATTGCATATTCCACTGAGATATGCTCCCAGTGTACCTTGGTATTCCTGTGTTAAGTAGGAGTCCTTCGTCCGTGCTAGTCACGACAGGGAGCTCAGACTTACGCAGGGCACTGGAAGACAGCCGAGGTGGCGTGATTGGACTGGTAACCCCATTCGTCGTCATTTCGACGTAACTCGAAGTGACAACGAAAGGGAACGTCTCGGTTACGGATGTAACCCTCGTTCCCTGAGTAGGGAACGGAGACGTTACGTCTTCCTGCCACTTCCGCTGTACCGCTGGAACAGCCGAGTTCAGCCTTGGCTCCTTCAGCGAAGAAACATATCTGCATGTTGCCAGCTCACTTCCTTTATACCCACAGGGTGGGGCGGAGTTATGCTATGCAAATTCAGCAGACCCATGGCATTTGCTTGCCATTGGCTCGTTTTATTACTGTTCGAAGATGATAGGCTTCTAAGCGAACCCCATTCGTCGTCATTTCGACGTAACGTCTCCGTTCCCTACTCAGGGAACGAGGGTTACATCCGTAACCGAGACGTTATTCAACCTAATTTTAATTTTCATGACTGCAGGCATTAAAAGAATGTGGCAGCAGCTGAAAATAAAAAATATATAAAAACATAATTCAATCAGGTAAGGCTTGAGCATATCATGGGTGTATGCTATCTGACTTTACAAACATTTGACATATTACATTATTAGGGTTTTATAGGGTATTTTTGATATTTCCATTTATTTTACTTTGGGTTGGGTTTTTCGTTGGTCCCACTCCCAATAGATTCTGATATATATTGGGACTAATATCTATCTAGAGACTAATATCTGTCTTTTGGAGCCTCATGTCCCAACAGAACCCCAGACAGTTGTAAGTTGCCTACTCAATACACCAGAAATGATGACAAATAGTGTAATAAAGTGTACAAATGCTCATCTTCACAGGATGATGGGTATGAAGAAACAGTTTCTGCGCCACAGAGAGGCCTACAGGGTAATGTTAATATTATGTGTCTACACATCAGACAATCTACACATTCACATTTGTATGTGGCGTAGCCTATAGAATCGAAGTTTATATCTAAGTATAAAAGGACATTCTTATCCCCCAAGTGATTTTCAGTAAATGCCACAGTTTAATTCTGTAGAATTTGTTTAGAACTGCATGATGTAACTCTAATGTACTGTATTTTCAGTTGCCAGTCAGTTAACGTTAAATATACTTCATCTTATTAATTTCTTTTTTAAAACAGCGGAAAAAACAGCAATAAATAAATGTACAGAAAGAATGAATGAAGTGTTTAAACACCGCTTCCTCTTTAAAAAAGGGGAGGAGACCGCAAGAAACTCTGGGTTTACCGAAGAAAACCTGCTCTCGACCAGGTTAGGTTCACAGAGTAAGTTGCCATGGTAACTGACTGTGAGTATAAGTTACCTCTCTTTCAGAAACGGGCTTGACTTACTCTGCTTTCTCGGGTTTGATATACCTCCCATTCTGAAACGGAAAACCCAGAGTTTCCCTCATTTCAGGGTTAACATACTCAGAGTTTTCACTTAACCTCCTTTCTGAAACAGGCCCCAGGACACCAGGGTTACACCCCTACTCTTTTTCGAAGGACATCCTGGGATTTTTTGTGACCACAGAGAGTCCATAGGTAACGCATACTCTTGAGTAGGTACTTATTTTAAATAAGTAATTACTTTACGGCCGCTAAAAAAGTACATTCTATATAGAATGAGTGTGTGTAGTATGAATGTAATCTGGATGTACTACATTTACCATCTTGTCATTATCATCTGACCTGCCAGCATCAGCTACGTTGCTTCACTGCCATTCATAAATCCTCTCCTGTGGCCTAATGGGATAGTAAAGTGTTCATTGTATGCACACTTCAGAATCTCGCCAGAAGAAGTAGGTCATCCAGGTACTTATTGCTTACTCTTTTGAGTACTGTGAATTTAGACATCTTCAATTGGACTTCCTTTGTCACATACAGTTTTTCGCCTACTATATAGTAGGGAAGTATGCGATTTCTATTGCAGCCCTAATGTTGTGGTCACACGTCACTTATGAGTGTGAGAGTGCCAGATGAACTTGTAGAGCCTCCTATTAGTTTATCATCAAGGAAGACACCAGTATAATAAAGGAATTTTATCAAAAAAAGATTGAAAAAAGTAACTAACACAGCTACTAAATGAATACCTATGGATAAAGAAATAAAGTGATTGGTGACTGAATTGGATGTTACTTTGGACAAGTTACATTATCTTAAGATAAAATATTGTTTATCCGAGATTAACCAGGTAAACTGTCTAAATTTAACAAATAAACTCAATGATTATTTGATATTAACAAACATATACAACATCTTATGCCAATTAAAAAGTAATACACTGACAACACAAACTAATGCCAAGGTCTCAGGGAAGAGGTTTGGGAAAATGATATTTACGTTCCACGTGGTGATGAGTCTAATGCGGGCTTTGTCTAGAGTCTTGAACACAAAGTACTGGGGAATGCTGAACTGCTGGAGTACAGAGACGGTCTGGAACACACAGAAGAAGGTACCTTGGAAGTGAATGTTTTAAAGTTGGCGCAGAAGGTCCTGGCTATCTGGAATATGCAGGTGGAGGAGCTTTGAAGAGAAAGTTTGCTTGTGGTTATTGCTGTTGTTCTTCTAAAGCTCAGATCCTTTTAATCCTTCATGAGCAGGAGGTATTTTCAAACTGGTGCCTTTCCGATCCAACAACGTGATTGGCTGGGGTTAGAGCTAAGTAAACACAGTATGGCCCCACTCTTAAAGTTCACAATTTGAACAGTGTCTTTAAGATTTTACCAATTTTTATTTAATTTCAAAACCACATCCAGATTAATCTAGGTATCCAGAATCCAGAAATTTCACTTATGCGTTTATGTATACCATAATGAGTTAAGTAATGAGTTTATATTTGTCACAAACAGCACTGTAAAGTTTATGCAGTTCCATGAATGTATATAAAGAGGATGTTTTTCTTTTTTTGTCCAGTTTGTGTAATGCGAGAATGAACATGAAAATCTATCTTTTTTGTGGCTGTCCTGTATCTCAGCCACGTGGCAAGGCAAGAGTTAAAACCTGATCACATTGAATTGAAACCTTTCCACATCGTTGTGTGGAAATGGAGTTCAAACTTTGCCATCCTCTCTGCCTGCTGTCCACTACATGACAAATGAGTGACATTCCATTCACAAGCTCAAGATCATGACCTTTCTGTTAAATAGCTCTTTGCATGCACCGGATAACATTAAAAACCTGATGTTGTTCGTAGTATGGAGAGATTACAAAAAACAGATGTGAAGAGACACAGTATAACTAATCAGACTCAAAATCCTGACAGTTTGATATATGGAGTTCTAAACAAAAGTTCGGGAGGAGCTTGTTTTTCGGCTGCTTACCTTTAAATCTTTAAAGGGTTAGTTCGCCAATTTAAGACATGAGGTTGTATGCAATCCTTACCAGCACTATAGTGCATACACACTGACCCACTCTGTGGTCACCTCCCTGGTCAGAGTTCTGGCCGCTGGAAGTTTTTCAAGAAAGTAATCCTGGTTAGTTTCCGGGGCCACAAAAGTGCGCTTTTACGTGAACAAATTATTTGCGTTTCAAAGCTTGATTAATTTACATCACAAAAAACACGCCAGACAAAATTCATACCTCAGTTTTAATCGGCACTATTTTCTTTCCATTTCTATCAATCCGCGCTGCTGTCAACGTCAACAGTGCACACGTTCCGATCAGCTGTTGATAGCGCGACTCGCTGACAACATGTCTGACTACGAAACTTCTGATGATGAAACCAATTTTAGCACAATGTCAGACGGAACAGATGTTGATGAAAGTAATTTTAGCACAACGCCAAAGGGATTTCCACTGGAGTCTAAACATCAGCTTGTTTACCGTACAGTTTAGACATGGGATCATAAAGTTAGTAAATAGAGCTTACCCGTGTTACTGGTACAGCAAAACTCTTTAAAATTAGTTTTTTTCTTTTTCCTCCTTGGTTGGGGATGTAATCGTCTTCGCTGAAGTGAGCACTGCACACACGAAAATCCTTGATTCTGGATATTTTTGCTCCCGCAGAGTAGCCGATGGCAACCAGCCAAAGCTGTCTCGTAGCTATATCCGAAACAGGAAAACGATGGAATGTGAACGGTGATCCCGGCACATTCTTGTGGTCACACCCTGGGAATTTACAGGTTCGCACCATTGTTCATTTTCTACTTATTTCGTCGTTGTCATTCGATTGTGTAAACACTATGGAACAGCTGATCGGAACGTGCGTACTGTACTGTTGACGTTGACAGCAGCGCGGATTGATAGAAATGGAAAGAAAATAGTGCCGATTAAAACTGAGGTATGAATTTTGTCTGGCGTGTTTTTTGTGATGTAAATTAATCAAGCTTTGAAACGCGAATAATTTTTTCACGTAAAAACGCACAGTTTTGTGGCCCCGGGAACTAACCAGGACTACTTTCTTGAAAAACTTCCAGCGGCCAGAACTCTGACCAGGGAGGTGACCACAGAGTGGGTCAGTGTGTATGCACTATAGTGATGGTAAGGATTGCATACAACCTCATGTCTTAAATGGGCGAACTAACCCTTTAAAGTGTATATTTAAAAAATTAAAACTACTTGCTGATAATATAATAGTAGTTAAATAAAAGACTACTTAAGAGTACACATTCAAGACAGTGTTTCTTAATTTAAGTAAACTGTTAAAAAGTGCTCTTTATAATAAGGTAATTTAAAAATAAAGCTTCAAAAAAGGTGTTTTTTAAAAATCTTTTCAAAACTGATGTAATGCATATTTTTGAGACATGTCATGAACAATGTGTTTAAAGTAGTTTCAAATAACATTTGACATTGAACATTGTTGTTAAATAACATTTCAAAGAGTTTACTTTTTTTATGTTTTCATGGCAGGCGGTACAACAAAATAGTTATATGTATATACTGTAGTTGTACCACCTGACATGGAAAGTGTACCTGTCACCATTATGTTCAGTTTGTTTGCTTACATGGACTTCTAGTGTGTTTTCATTCATCACATTTGTTTCTTTGTTTCCCAGTTCCCATGGTTACTGTGATTAGTTAGTTTGGTTCAGCTGTCTACACCTCGTTATCTTTAGTATATAAGTTCATGTGTGTTCCTTTTTAGTTTGTCCAGTCACCGGGTTAATGCGAGTGTTGTGTTTGCTTGTCTGCCTTTTGTATCATTTGCTTGGGTGAATTATTAAAGCTGTTTTGAGCCTGATCTTCATCCTCCTGTTCTTCCTGCAACCCAGTGTGACAGTACCAACCTACCCATACCTGAAATTAGCAGTTTTTACCAGTATTTGACTGAGATCTACTAACCTATTCAGTTTTCACTCTGCCACAAGGATCATTTGAGGTCCACTGGATGATACATTATCATGTTGTTACTGTACTGTTATTACCTTGTCAATTCATGATAAAAGAGAGATGTTTGCAGTTGTGCCACCCTGACATACAAATGGCTCGACAAAATGTAAATAATCTTAACGACTTTAAAACTACTGTCATTTTTAAAATGTGTTCATATGAAAGGTTTCAAACCTAAAATTATGCCATAGTATTTTGTTTTATTATTATTATTATTATTATTATTATTAAGACACCATTCAGATTGTTTCTTTGTTAATTTGTTTGACAGTTGACTACTTGACATTTTGGGGGTAACATTTTTAGATAACAAAATTTCCGATTTCCGATTTTGCTAGGACTGGATGAAACACGTGTCCACCATTTTCAATTATGTCATAAATTGCAATAAATTATAAACAATTTGACACATCTTCACAAAATTTGGTAGGGATCATCGACAGCATGTCCTGAAAGAACCTGAGAAGCTTGAACACAGCACCACCTAGTGTTCCAGATAAATATAATTTTTTACAAAAACACATAACTTTTGAAAACTGTTAAAAAATATATTTCTCTGTCATCATGTACCTTGGTTTATGCCAATTCTGACTATATCTCACTTGTCCCTTTCCATCAATTTGCCTGTCCGCCATATCGAAGCAAATGAAAAACAGTTTTTTCGGACGACTATCCCTTCTTAGCATATGCAAAAATTTTTGCATTTGAAGTGTAACTTAAATAATGTTACTGGTTTTCTTATAGTGAGAACTTGAGTGAGTTTTTAACCTGTAGTGTTTATTGTAATGACCCACAAACAAACAACCACCACACAATCACTCTTTTGTCCCACCTTAAAAACAAGTCCTCACACACATTCTGGAATTGCAAAGAACTAAGGGTAGGTTTACATGACAATGATATGCTTAAAATGGAGAAGTTTTTCCTTTGAGTTTTCCATGTACAGGTGACGCCATTGTCAAAACAATCCCCATTCACACAGTTCCACGAAAACAACAAAAAATGCTGTATTCTGCTGCCAGGCCATTAGATGGCGATGAAACACTATAGACTGTACATGTGATATGCATGTGCATGAAGTCTTGTCTTCAGAGATTCGCATTTTTGTTTACACAGAGACTGTTTTCAAAAGTTTGTGCTTTCAGGCACCCAAAACGCTGTTGTCATGTAAACGAACGGCCAAAAAGCTGTCATTTTTTGTCAAAAACGGTGTTGTGTAAACAGCCCCTGAACCTAGACTAAAGCTGTGGTGACTCTAGACTTTGAGCACACAAAATTTCTGCAATGGTAACAAAATCACATCACATTCTGCAGCGTCCTTTTTAAAAAACCTATTTCAGTATATATATACAGTCTACTCCACTCTACTGCAACTCAGCAATCCTAGAGTAGAGTAGATTTAAATTTTGTATTATTTTATGTCAGCTAAATATTCACGGTGTGTTGGATCAATCTTCTATTGGTCACAAGGTTTCACGTGATACGAATTCCCAGGTCAGAGTTCACCAAATTTGAACTTTGGAATGCAGTAAAAAATTTAACTTCTTCACTTCAGCTTGCATTTTCGGTCTCCCACATTTGCACGTGTTTGAATGGAAGTCAATGGAACGAAAACTGTAGTGTGACCACCCCTTAAGCGAACTTGCTTTCAACACGTTTGGGCTTGCTGGTTGTGTGGTCTCCCGGCTGGCAAGTCAGGGTCCCCAATTACTTCAAATGCATGCCAATCATTCCCCCCAGCTGTTGACCCCAAACAAAGCCTTTTCTCAGACACCCCCCAGCTGTCTACCACAGTAACCCAAAACAAAGACAGATGTGAGGAAAAGTATGAGTTACTCACACAAGCCAAACAAAAACCTTCGAGGAGTCCATTCGTGTTTCTATCTTGGCTTGAAATGTACTTCTTCAATTCTCTGGACAAAAACATGGCAATCTTAGCCAAATCTCAACAGATGGGTCTGCAAGATGGATTTAACATTAGTCCACGATGATTGTTCAGAGTGTTTCAAGATGCTTCAATGACATTTCACACATCACAGTCATTGTTACAAATATTGAAGAGATACCCAGCAAATATTTCCAAACTATAAAATTGCTCAATATCTGCTCAGTGTCAGCAAAATGAACCGGTGGCCCCAACCCTGACCCTGTCTGATTGGATTTTGTTGTCAGAACACCTCCTCCAGGGGTAGTGGGGGCCCATGAAGCACTTCCTCCACTAGAGAAAGAACACCTCCTATACTTCAGGGGTAGAAGAATCCAGAGAGCTGGATGAAGTTCAGGCTGCGGTGCTGGAGTACAATCTAGAGTCTGGCTGGCCTGACCTAACAGGAAAGCAATAGTGGTAGATCCAGCCAAGCAGCAGTGGCAGCCAATAGTGCATCTTGCCGCCCCCACATGTGTGGTAGCCAAAAAATCCTAATGACTCCCTTCATAATGATCATGCTAAAGCTAATGTTTACCTGTGGGGTGCGGTTAGCGTGGAAGGTTAGAGATTATTCCTGATTAGTGTTTGACAGGTGGATACATCGAAAAGACTTGCTGGATGTGTTTATTTGTTTATTAATTTTTGAATCGGTGAGGATAAGTATACAGGTGTTGTATACCATGTTAGGAGAACGGTAACTGATTAATGCTTTTATATAGTAAAAAAAAAGTGTAAACAGAATTGTTTACTATATGACAACATTTACTTAACAGTAAATCGGTGTTCTGGTAATAGTAAATTAGTGTACACATTAGTGTAATGGTTTAATCAATTACATGTCTGAGAAAACACCTGACTGGTGAGACCTGGTGCCAAATCACTCATGACTTCTCCATCATTTTTCTTAACACAAATTTGAAAAAACAAAATTTGTAGATATACCAAGTCCCAAGAATATTATTTTTTTTCTTCAAGCAATGCCAGTCAACATACAGCAGCTGTTCTATATGATGACACGTCTTCATGAACACAATTTTGCACCCCTAAATTTATCTATGAATTCACCAGCAAACTCTCACAAGAACAAAGTGCAACCAAATAACATGAAGATGATGGGTCATGATGGAAACAGTTGAGTAACACACAGAGAATGACCTTTAGAGTCACTGTGGGCTGTAGCTACCTAATGAGACTTGTTCTCTTGTTCCCAACACCAGTCAACTGGCAAATCGGCTGAGAGGTTGAGAAATATAAGGTTGTAAATTTGTCTGTTCTAGTCATGTAAGAACACACCAAAATCTACAGGGAAACTGCAGATAAGTACAAACACAGGATGGCTAAAAATCAATTGGACACGGATAGACATTCGAGATTGTTTGAAACATTTCGCAAAGAAAAGCACATGTTTTCCATGTGCTAGTGGGGCCAGATGGATGAGGATGAGATGATTATTTACTCGGCACTAATATTTTGTTTGGCAAGGTCACATGAGAATGTACTTAAAATCATTAACAGAGTTGCCAGTCTACTACAGCTGTAACCAGGTGTAATATCCAAAGGAAAAGTTAATGGACAATACCAAGCACATACCAAAGGAAAATAATTTCTCAGAGGAATAATTTCTTTTTCAGTTATGTTTTAATCGATTATCAACTTTGTTATTGATGTTTCTCTAAAACTTTGTTTGAAATATACAAATGCACATGGTGTTTGTTTTAGTTCAAAGCTCTGTGGTTGCCAGGTGCTCTGTCTGGTTTCTGGTAGTTGCTCACTGTCTGCAGTCAAAAGAGCCCACCCCCATGTTTCAATGAAATTCTAGTCTACTAGAAAGGTCCATCTGTGGCCTGAGACATTGGGGTAGGCTCCAGCATCCCCGCAACCAGGAAAAAGTGGATTGGAGAATGGACTCAAGTTTGAGGAAAAATTAATAGTGATGCTTTCCTTTGGCAAGCACTAGTAATATAATTGTGGACAACATTGGTGAGATGATTTGGTTTTGAACGAATTTGATATAAATTACTTGACTCAAATTTAATTCACTGATGTTTATATTCTGTAAAATACGGTAACTAAAATTTAGGCATAGTTTTTTCGCATTGTTGTGAACTGCAAGAGGTTGTAAAATGCAAGTGGTGACACAGCTGTAAGGTTGTTTTATATGGAGACTAACTTGAGAAGCAGTTCCGACTCCACAAGTAATCTCACTGGTGTCTATGAGAAACAATATTTCCAAGCCACAATTTCCTAGAAAATAATTTAACTATAAATGTAGGGGTGGTAGAGTAGGACACACACAGTAAGTTGGTGCATACAGTAGCGTGCGTGTGGTTAGCATTAGTAAGAGGTTTAATCGCGGGGCTCGACACAGGTCAGCTGCTCAGCGAATGGTGACTGTGTGACTGGCACAGCATGGGTGCGCCACAGAGCTCCGCATGACTACCTATCGACCTCACACCATGGCACTGAGAACACCAGCACCCAGTGACAGGTACGAGAGCTGCTCCACTCTCTCATTTGGGCTTCCACTAAAAGCCTTTTCTAAAAGCATGCAAACATAGACCTTAATGATGTGTTTGTCCTGACCATAAAGGCATAAAAATGGACTTGAGAAGATGGGAATCCTAACATGCTTTGACTGTGGGGGTCAGTAACATAGCATTTATGGTTTTTATTGTAAGCTGCATGACAATATAATGACACAGCATCCATGACACTGATTCTATGGGTACACTGATACATTGATCATCTTAATTTCAAATAGAAGACCAAAATGGCTTTTACAAAACCAATTAATCTTAAAATACCACCTAAATTAGTTTGTTATTTATATTTGCTGCTGACATAAATTATATAGCTTTTCCTACATATTAGAGACTCTTGTAAAGTACTACTGTACATCTACAAGTACTGCAGCTTGTTTCTAGAGGAACCAATGCCTTTTACAGAACCAATTAATCTTAAAATGCCAGCTATAAATCGTAAGATTTATTAGTTAGTTATTTATATTTTTTATAATTAAAATAATCTGGGTCCAAACACATATGGCTCGTGTAGATGATACAGTTATACAATGTCCTTGTCTCTTTTCAAATAAAATACTTTAAAGGGATATTTCACCACTGGAAAGATGAATGTGTATTTAAATTGGGTCATTTATGTAGTAGAAATGTGAAATTATTATAGAAGTTGGTGCCTTCTAGACTGAGAAAAGCCAGAAAATAAATTTTTGGCTCATGTGGATGAAAGACAACAACTCCCAGAATGCACTTGCTTCGCAGCCCTACGAGTCTCTAGCCTCTGGCCAGAAAAGCCTCTGATGACGCTAAATGATGATTTTTGCACCATCTGAGTTTTTTTCCAGACACACAATACAGAAATCTCTCGTCTCACGGGGGAGGGAAGCATGGTCATTCGTAGGGATGCACCGAAATGAAAATTCTTGGCAGAAACCGAAAACCGAAAGAACTTATGGCTATGACTGTGTACTAACTTTACTAAAATCAAGGCATTGCAATTGCATAAATTAATATGAAAAGTTTCAAAGAATAAATCAATTACAAATTATGCAAATATTTATTTAGCACATTGCAACAATGCACAGTATAAAATAAAATTCAAACTAAAATGTTTAACTTGACCCCACTCATGTGTACATTAAATAATAATGTACAGGCCTACTGGCCTGTAGAAAGGTTTTTTAATTAAATGTTCTCTCATAAAAACAAGGTGCATTTAGGTCAAGTGCATTTAAATTTTTTTCTCTGTAGGACTACTACAAGAAAATGCATTCAGAACAAGAGCAACTGCTTAAAGATACAACAATATTTTATCTGGCCTTCAACATAATAGTGTATCAAAACAAAGACTGCCATAGCCCATATGTTAAATGTAGAACTTTAACAACAACTTTTTGGCATAACTGTGTGTTATTATTTGTTAAGCATGAAAGATAAGTCGATTCTGGCGCACGTCGTTGTGCGTCGTGTGTGTCAGCAGGACATTCACAGACAGCGCTCTCTTTTGTCTTTTCGCGCTTGCATGTTTAAAAGCATTTGCATGAAGAAGAATATATAATTATATAATGTAACGCTAGCCAAAGTATGACAGGGAAAAAAACGAATGCTGCGTTAATTGCGTTAAATATATTTAAAGTGTTAAACTGAAAACGGACACAGCACGGACATACCCGACGTGTTTATGTGAATATGCAGCAAGACGAACGTTGTGAGTCTTGTGACAATGTTTTCGTTTGTATTTGACCGTAAGCGCAAAAAGCCATGAAAAAGAGGCAACTTTGTGGACACACGGTGAATAATATTAAGCGCAATCACCGCAATTCAACGAATTCGAATTAATTTCAGTTTTCGGTTGTTTCGGTGATAAAAGTATTTCGGCCGAAAACCGAAAATGCCATTTTGGGCCAAAAAATTTTGGTGGCCGAATATTCGGTGCATCCCTAGTCATTCGAAAATTCTACTGGGTTTCTACTGATACAAAGCTTAAAGCTAATCGGTGAAGTATCCCTTTAAGTATCTATTTATGGAAGTATTATGCTATGAACTATATTAAAATAGACAAATAATACTGAGCATGTTTACATGCACACCAGTATGCTGATAACTAAAAAAAATCAGCTTATTGAAATAACCTGTTGTCTGGGTTTACATGAAAACAAATAACCCGACAATGCAAGTAAACCACAAGACTCTGAGTTTGTGATATACTTCCTCCTCCCTTACTGCAAAACCCTCACTGAGACAAATCAAAGTGCAGAGGCGTGTGTGTGTGTGTGTGTGTGTGTGTGTGCGTGCGTGCGTGCATCCGTGCGTGCGTGTGTGTGTGTGAACATGATGTTTATTGTAGTTCTAGACAAAATGTGATCTTTTACTCATCTCACTTGCACAAAATAAATATTCAATATTCCTCAAAATGAATAAAATCAGTGAAATGCAGAATCAGAATACTATGCAAACATCCAATGACTAAATATGTTAAATAAAACATAATTGTTTATGCATTTAATCTCACTTTATTGACCAATGTACTTGCTTCTGACCTTCGATGATTCAGTTAAATAAGCATAAATGACTATAGATAGATAGAAAGGTTTGCTTGTTTGCTTTCCTCAACTGTACACATTTCCTTCAGCCTGAGGATTATTATTTCACTTTTGGTGTGAAAGTCTTTACATTTGCCCAAAAATAGAACTTTTGTGTTATAAAAAAAACAAGCCCTGCCCAGGTGGGAAAAAAGTAACGCTAAAGTAACGTAACGCATTACTTTTCTAAAAAAGTAACTAAGTAATACACTAAGTAATACTCCCTTACTTTTAAAGGGAGTAACGCAATATTGTAATGCATTACTTTTAAAAGTAACTTTCCCCAACACTGCATGTGAGTGGAAAAAACACACTTGCAACTTTGAGCCGGCGAGCCGCCGGACGCGGCGTCAGGAAGTATCGCGTGATATCAGGTCTCGCGATGTAAAGAATTGTTTTACGGCAAAAAGAAATCTGCTAAAATTCTGTCATTATTGCGCTCCCTCATGCTGTTCGAACCCGAATGAAGAAGACGTTTTAAAGAATGGCCCATCTGCTTTGATGTCGTTGATCTACTAGCCTCTGGTATCTGAGAGTCGCCAACAAGTTTTTCGACAGTGTTGTCAAATATCTATTCCGAAGTGTAGGGGGAGCTCAATAGAGAAACCTGCGAGCAAAAAGTGAGAATACAGCAAAGAAATTCCAGAAACTGCATAGCCCTGCTTTAGGGGAAAAAATCTAGCTGTGACGATCGATTTCTGCTTAAATTATTGATGACCTTACTCCAATAAAGGAAAACGGGTTAACGCGTTTACATGATCATGTGCATTGCCAGCTTATTAAGCATAATCGGGTTAAGAACATGTATAAAAATACACTCACTACGTTTACATGTGCACCAATAATAACCTTATTTCTAATAATCACAGTAAGATGTTTACAAGACACAATAAGAACTCTTCACTCCAGTTTACATGCAATTTTCATTATTTCGATTTTTCACTAATAAGTACTATATGGTTATACCACACTCAGATTTGGATACAATATGCATGTTACCGGCTATTGATTTAATCTACTCGCATCAAATTCAAAATATTTTTTTTTATGGACATACTTGATATTATTTGGTGCTGTGATGAACATCGCAATGCCCGTGTTGTTGTCACAGTGTCTGGTTTATGTTCCTTGGGTCACCACTAGATGTCCTCCTTCCCCACGGTGTCCATCACACTATTGAACTACATTTCCCACGATCCTTGTCTTCTCATTACACTCAGCTGTCCCTTGTCACTAATCATTGCACTCAGCCAATTCCCCATTAGCATTGTCATTTCCCTGTGTATATAACCCTGTCTGTTTTAGTATGTGTCACAGAATCCTTGTTAATGTCCCCACACTTCCGTTCCTGTTGGTGCCTGTACCTTGTTCTTGTCTTGTGTCTTCGGATTGCCTTTATGGATTATGACCCTTGCCTGGACTGTTTTGTGAGTACGGATTACCCCTAATAAATACTGCGCTTGGATCTACCTTTTCCTGTGTGTGTTCGTGACAGAAGGATTCCGTCAACACTAGATCCAGCGGTATGTTTTTCAATGTCTCTTCCCCAGCCACTGAGCGGGAGAGAAGAGAGTTTTTTGCGGGGACCCGATTAGTCAAATTTCGTGGAACCCGTGGAGGCCGCAGGGGAGGAGGTGGTCGAGATGGACCCCGATACCATTCCCCGCTTTGGCCACTCTTCGACTCTGGACCAGTGGTTTCCAGCCCAGAGCCTGCATCTCGCCATCGAAAACGGCGGAGGAGGAAGACATCCTGCCTCCCCAATGGCCCGGAGGCCGTCCCCTCTGAGCAGCCCGCTGTCGTCCCGGAGGCCGTCCCCTCTGAGCAGCCCGCTGTCGTCCCGGAGGCCGTCCCCTCTGAGCAGCCCGCTGTCGTCCCGGAGGCCGTCCCGGGGCTGTACACCATCAGTCCTGCCACGGCAAGGAGGGCTGTCTTCCTTTTTTATGTGGTGGTTGTACTGCATGCACAGAGGAAGCGCATGAGTTCCGCCCAGCCAGAAACTTCTCACGTCACGCCTGCCGAGCCTGAGCTTCACGTCACGCCTGCCGTGCCGGAACAGCCCGCTGTCGTCCCGGAGGCCGTCCCCGAACAGCCCACCATCAGTCCTGCCACGGCCAGGAGAGCTGTCTTTGGGTTTTACTCATTGGCGGTTCTGCACGCTTGGGGGAAGCACTTGAGTTCCGCCCAGCCAGAGGCAGTTCCTGAGCCGGTGGTGTCTGTTGCAGTTCCTGAGCCGGTGGTGTCTGTTGCAGTTCCTGAGCCAGTGGTGTCTGTTGCAGTTCCTGAGCCGGTGGTGTCTGTTGCAGTTCCTGAGCCGGTGGTGTCTGTTGCAGTTCCTAAGCCGGTGGTGTCTGTTGCAGTTCCTGAGCCGGTGGTGTCTGTTGCAGTTCCTGAGCCGGTGGTGTCTGTTGCAGTTCCTGAGCCGGTGGTGTCTGTTGCAGTTCCTGAGCCGGTGGTGTCTGTTGCAGTTCCTGAGCCGGTGGTGTCTGTTGCAGTTCCTGAGCCGGTGGTGTCTGTTGCAGTTCCTGAGCCAGTGGTGTCTGTTGCAGTTCCTGAGCCGGTGGTGCCTGTTGCAGTTCCTGAGCCGGTGGTGCCTGTTGCAGTTCCTGAGCCGGTGGTGTCTGTTGCAGTTCCTGAGCCGGTGGTGTCTGTTGCAGTTCCTGAGCCGGTGGTGTCTGTTGCAGTTCCTGAGCCGGTGGTGTCTGTGACTGTTCCCGAGCCAGGGTCTGTCCCTGTCCCGCCTTGGTCTTCACCGCCATGGCCGCCCGAGTGGTCGTATTCACCCTGGTCGTCTCCGCCGTGGCCGCCCGAGGGGTCTTCACCGCCGTGGCCGCCCGAGGGGTCTTCACCGCCGTGGCCGCCCGAGGGGTCTTCACCGCCGTGGCCGCCCGAGGGGTCTTCACCGCCGTGGCCGCCCGAGGGGTCTTCACCGCCGTGGCCGCCCGAGGGGTCTTCACCGCCCTGGCCGCCCGAGGGGTCTTCTCCGCCCTGGCCGCCAGATGGACTGTCGTCTCCGCCCTGGCCGCCAGATGGACTGTCGTCTCCGCCCTGGCCTCCAGATGGACTGTCGTCCCCGCCCTGGCCGCCCGATGGACTGTCTGCTTCGCCACGGCCGCTGGTTAAGTTGTCATCCCCTGTTCCTGTTCCCCTTCATGGTCCTGGCCCTCCATCCCTCCCCCTGATCCTCCACCATTCCACCTCCTGCCTGGACTCTTTGTTTGTTTTTTGTGGGTCTTGGAGCGTCTGGTAGCCGCTCCGTAGAGGGGGGGTTATGTCACAGTGTCTGGTTTATGTTCCTTGGGTCACCACTAGATGTCCTCCTTCCCCACGGTGTCCATCACACTATTGAACTACATTTCCCACGATCCTTGTCTTCTCATTACACTCAGCTGTCCCTTGTCACTAATCATTGCACTCAGCCAATTCCCCATTAGCATTGTCATTTCCCTGTGTATATAACCCTGTCTGTTTTAGTATGTGTCACAGAATCCTTGTTAATGTCCCCACACTTCCGTTCCTGTTGGTGCCTGTACCTTGTTCTTGTCTTGTGTCTTCGGATTGCCTTTATGGATTATGACCCTTGCCTGGACTGTTTTGTGAGTACGGATTACCCCTAATAAATACTGCGCTTGGATCTACCTTTTCCTGTGTGTGTTCGTGACAGTTGTGCCGAATTCTGTCACCCGCCAAATTATTACCCCCCTAGTATTGGAAGGTTTAGGATTAGTTGTGGGGGAGGGGTAAGGATCAGTCAATCAAGTAGCGACTTAAACGAGGGGGGTAATAATTTGGCTGGCAGTCAAAATTGGCCACAAGACCGGGTTTGCCTATGGTGCATCACGTTCTTCGTGCCGTCTGGATGAAGATATGGAGCAAAGACTGCGCAGCGAATTGTGTTGACAGAGTTTAGCGATTTTAAGAACAGAAGCTTCACAATAATATTCATGAAGTTGTGTGAACAAAACACGGCAACCGTGTAGAATGCCTTCTCAGGGAACAAGGGTTACAGTCGTAACCCGAGACATTCCCTTTCGAGGGAGCTCGAACTGCGTCAAATACGACCACAACGAGCCCTGCCTGTCCCAGTGTGAAGCTGCGCACAGGCACACTTAGGACAAGAGCACTAGAGTGCCTGATGTAGAAGGAATGTCCAGGCTATATAATCTGTTAAAAGTATGAGGGGTGGCCCATCCTGCTGTATTGCACACTTCTTAGATCGGGGCCCCTAAAATGAGGGCTCTAGAGGACGCCATGCCTCTGGTTGAATGAACCCTTTCGACCAAGGGCAGCCACGGAGAACAACAAGGAGCAGAGCGATCGGGGGGAAAGCATACAGGCGTAGCCTCGGCCACGTCTGTACCATGGCATCCAACCCCTAATGGGGCTGGATGGGTGAGAGAAAACCACAGTGAACAGTGGGACGTCCCTCGAGACGCGAACAAATCCACTTCTACTGGGCTGAACTTCTCGCATATCGGCTTCACCACCTCGGTGGGAAGTCTCCATTCCCCGGGCCTCAGCTCCTACCTCAACAGGATGTCTGCTCTCTGATTCAGGTCCCCTGGGACGTGCATTGCTCTGAGAAATAACAGTTTCCCATGGGACCACAGGAGGATCTGATGCACCAATCTGGATAGAGGGCGCAATCTCAGAACCCCCTGATGAATCAAGTAGAATCAACATTGAATCAAGTAGAATCAACATTGAATCAACATTGTCTGTGTGGTGAACCCTGAGGTCTGGGAGGAAGCTCCTCAGAGCCCTGCCATCCATGGCCGCGCCCCAGCCCGTGAGGGAGGCATTTGTCGGAACGGCTTCCCGGCGACATGACGCTCCCAGCACGGGGCCTTGGGACAGAAACCAAGCTTTTTTGCACAGTTTCAAACCTAGGCTCTGGATGTGGGCAAGGACGACATCTCGATGCCGAACTGCCAGCTCTTGTGACTGGGCCATAATAAGCCAGTCGTATATATATCACACCGATACCCTTAAGCCTCAGCGGAGCTAGAGCTGCATCCATGCATTTGGTTAACATGCGAGGGGAGAGAGCTAGGCCGAACGGAAGAACCCAATATTGGAACACATCGCCCTTGAAAGTGAACCTCAGGAACTTCCTGTGAGATGTGGACGTATGCGTCCCTTAGATCTATCATAACAAACCAATCCTCAGATTTGATCTGACTCACGATGATAAAAATAGTGACCATCTTGAACCTGAATCTCCTCAGAGACCAATTCAAATGCCTTAGATCTAAAATTGCAGCAACCCTCCATCCTTCTTGGGAACTATGAAGTAGCGGCTGTAGAACCCGGACTCCCTGTGGAAGGAGGAGGAACACGCTCTATGGCCTCCTTTACCAGCGGGGAGTTTAATTCCTGTTCCAATACCCAACCCTGCACTGGGTCGACTGCAGTCCACATCAACCCGTTGAATTTCGGTGGGCGGAATCGAATTGCAGCCTGTAACCCTTCTCTATTATGCGCAGGACCCAAGGAGAAATATTTGGCAGGTCTTGCCGTGCTTTGAAATATTCTACTGAGGGAACCAGCCTCTTGAGACTCTCCGGGTTCGGTCGAAACGATTCTCGATGTGCAGACGCGAGCGCTGCCTGGCCGCAAACCTGTGGGCCAGACAGAGCAGCGTGCCTTCGCTGGAAACCGATGTGTCCCGAAGCGCACTTAATGGCGGAATACAGACATTCGAGGGCTTCCCAGAGGGGAGGCTTTTTAGGTTTCGTTCTCAACACCCTGAAGCGGAGGGCCGGCAGGGAAGAGTGTCCGATGTGCGGACGCAGCACTGCCTGGGGGGCAGGATACAGTATCCCGGCGGGATACAGACATCGATTTCCTGAGGGCTCTGCGGAGGGGCAATTCTCGCTTGGGGGGAACAGCCCAGCTATTTTCGTCTCGTTTTCGATACCCTAAGCAATCAAAACAGCAGGGAAAAATCGAAAACGATTTTCGATGTGTGGACGGAGCACTGCATGGCCGCAAGCTTGTAGGACAGACAGAGCAGCGTGCGTTTGCTGCTCATCATTTTAATTCCTCAGAATTAAATGCAGCAATAAACATTTGATAAGTTAACCACGGTCTGAATGGTAGGCTAAATTGAAATATATAACTTCAACAGGATTTGGCACCTTTGCACTAAGGCTGGGCATACACTGTGCAATTTTCGTCCGATTTTTAGCCGAATTCTGAGTTTTGACGTTTTTTTGTGTGTCTTTTGTCGTGCAGTGTACAGGGGGAAACGAGAGGCAATAAACCTCTCTCGCCCGGTAATCGGATGGTCAGATGAATTTCTGGCATGTCAGAAAATTTTGGACGCCCCTTGTGAGGGTGTCGCACAGTTGAAGCAGAGCTATGAACCGATTGACCTAAACTCATGTTTTTTCCCTCACTGCGCCTGCACGAAAATAGAAGTTAAACCATTTCATCTTTAATTTAGCAATAAAGAAAACGAAAAGAGGGAGAGCTTTAAGTTCTGAAGCGCACATCGATGGATACTTTTCTATCCCAGCCTTCACACAAGGCCACGGGAGAGGATACGTCATTATCCAACATGGAGGAGAACAGTGACACGTGACACGGGTGTTTTCAAATGTGAGTATTATAAACCAAAAATGTGGTTCCTTGTATTAAAATTGCATTTGTTGAACTACCATGGAGTAAACTGTTGAATTGTTGTAGGTATTAATACGCTAGACAGTATATTTGTAATTTTTGTTGTAAAAACACTTTTTATGCTAACAGCGGAGCTTCAGTATGCACATGTATGTTTCCAAAGTGGATTTACATAGACATTTAGTACGTGTCTTTAAGATTTATATGGTTTATTTAACATCTGACAGGAAAATCTTCGATAAGTATTGAAGATAAGCACATCACAACATGGAATAGACATCTGAGTGATGTATGTTTTCAACACTGCTTAAAATTAGATGAATGTAAGTAATGTAAATAAACAAAACTACATAAAGTAGCTAAACATAAGTTATCTAGTTATCTATTTTATTTGTCCATTAGTACTGTTGATAAAATGAGAAGCATTTGAATGAATGAATGTATGAGGAATTTATATAGCGCTTTTATATGTACTACTGTACACCCAAAGCGCTTTACAATCATATCAGGGAATCGCTCCTCAACCACCACCAATGTGCAGCATCCACTTGGATGATGCGACGGCAGCCACAGTACAACGGCGCCAGTGCGCTCACCACACACCAGCTATAGGTGGAGAGAAGAGAGAGAGAGTGATAGAGCCAATACAGTGAATGGGGATTATTAGGCGGCCATGATTGGCAAGAGCCATTGGATGGAATGTGGCCAGGACCCCGGGGTTACACCCCTACTCTTTACCAGAATGGGGTTTTTAATGACCACAGAGAGTCCGGACCTCAGTTTAATGTCTCATCCGAAAGACGGTGCTTGTTACAGTATAGTGTCCCCAATCACTTTACTGGGGCGTTAGAACCCACACAGACCACAGGGTGAGCGCCCCCTGCTGGCCTCACTAACACCTCTTCCAGCAGCAATCAAGCTTTCCCAGGAGTCTCCCATCCAGGTACTGACCAGGCTCAGCCCTGCTTAGCTTCAGTGGGCGACCAGTCTTGGGATAGAGGGTGATATGGCTGCTGTTTTATGGCTTAGCATTTATGTTGAATAAAAAGTAAGTTAACACATCAGCAACAACCTCAACATATAAATGTAGTATTGTGCTCATACATCTCAAAGGTAATGTGAATCTGGTCTAAATGAGTGAGTAGTATACTACAAAAAAAAAATATATATATATATATTTAAATCTAAAGCTGTAGTTTATTTTAAATTATTGTAGTTATTACAGCACTTTTCTCATTCTTGATTTATGTGCATTTGCTGCAGAGCTTTTGTAGTATAGCAGGGCCTGCAAGGCAGGGTGACGGGGGATTTTCTTTTTTTAAATAGAAAACCTGAAACAAAAAAATATCAAGTAAGATCATTTTGTTACTTCTAATATAGAAGTCAAATGATATTGTGCTATTAAAAACTACTTTTGTTTAATGTTGCATTTTTGTAGGATTTGAAATGTCCACAGACTGGTGAGAGCACTGATGATGGGGAGCCCACAGCAGCATCCTAGAAATGGTATAGTGCCATGGACGAGACCCTCAATCACTCCACCTGTCCTTTGTGCCTCATCTGGCCCGGATGTTGCTGTGGTCTTTTCATCCTCAGTGAGCCCAGAGCTAGCGAGAGCTTCTAGAAAAATACCAAAAGACATTGAGGATGTGATTTTGGTCACGTTTGTTCTACTGGTTTCTGTTCATACAATGGAGCCTGACTTTCGGGAATTTCAATAGCATCATCAAAATGTTCACGAAGCTTCTGGAAGTCAGGCTCCATTGACTAATATTGTATGAACAGAAAACAGCAGGACACACTTGACCAAAATCAACTTTTGTGTTCAGAAAAAGAAAAAAAGATTGAACAACGCAACGAGGCCAGTAAATAATGACTGAATTTATATGTTTGGGTGAACTAAACCTTTAAGTCCCCCAAATAGAAATTGTATGAAATGTATGTATGCATTTATATGATAGTAGTACCTTGAAGAAATCAACTTTAAGAAATAATCAGCTTTATTGAGCGTTTGTGCCCGAGATTATTTCAGAAAAATGATTTACAAAAATGACATTTACATTAATGCATTTGACAGATGCTTTTATCCAAAGCGACTTACAGCACACTTATTACAGGGAATATCCCACTGGAGCAACCAGGAGTAAAGTGCCTTGCTCAAGGACACACTGGTGGTGACGGCTGTGGAGACCAAACCAGCAACCTGGTTTGTGATTCTGCTAATCAGTTCAGTGGTTTAGCCCACTACACCACAAAAGTGATAAAGCTACAACAAAAATTTGCATGTAATTGTACAAATATGAAATAAAATATGGCAAGAAACGGAATGCTGACATGAATTTTAAAATGTTTAAATGTTTTACAGGTAGAGCAGACACATCCCGCACATGTTCTCCCACTCTTGCTTCAAGGTTGTGGGGTTCAGGGGGGCCATCATCATAGTCTTCATCATCCTCTGGCTCACAGATATCCCCATTGAGAAGAGTGGGATTGTGAAGCACAGCGCAGCACGCAACAACCTCAGGCACAAAGGCATGGCTAACCAGTGGAGCACCAGTGTGTTTTCAGCATGCTCTACTATGCTTCGTGCACAAGAGTGCTTGCTGTTGAAACAAATATACTGGCTAGAAACAATGGGCAGCCATAGAGTCAACTGCAATAATGAGTAAAGACATTTTTAGATTATATTAGGATAAATGGCTGGGAAAAAAAAATCACAAATACAATCACTATGATTATGGTACTAATTGCAGTTACACTTTATTTCGATAGTCCACTTTAGACATTCTACTAACTATAAGTAACTTTTCAACTACATGGCAACTAACTCTCATTAGAGTATTAGTAGGCTGTAGTAGACTGTTAGGTTAGGGTTAGGTGTTAGGGTTCGGGTTAGGAGAATAAGTTGACTTGTAGTTGCCAAGTTACTTATAGTCAGTAGAATATCTGTTGGGGGACCAACAAAATAAAGTGTTAGCAAATATTAAGCAGACAGTCGACTAATTCTTTAATGACAGTTAGTTGACATGTAGCTGCAAAGTTACTTATAGTTAGTAGAATGTCTAAAGTGTTACCCTAATTGCTTATTAATTTTGACCAATAGCTGGCGCTATTTCAAAATTGATGTTGTGTGGTCAGTGTGAGGTGAGCGTGTGAACGAACAGCCAAACCTCATAGAATTATCTGCGGTTTTGAAAATACCCATGTTCGTGTGGACAGGGCCTCATTTTGAGTTTGGCATCATGCCAACAATTTTGTTGATGCATTATTCAAGAATGGTCCATCAAAAAGTTTTTAATAACTTTAAGACATGGTCTGGAGATGATATGAACAAAAATATCAGAACAACTAGAACGACTAGGAGGAGTTTGAAAAGTTTGAAAAGTATGTTTTCAAAGTAATTCAAAATGGCAAACAGCAATTTCAACCAAATGTGACGTAATTGGTATCATTGTTTTCGGTATTAATCCATTTATTCGTACCGAGATTACATTTGGTTGAAAATTGCTGTCTGCCATTTTGAATTCCTTTGAAAACCTAATTTTCAAACTCCTCCTAGTCAGTTGTTCTGATTTTCACCAAGTTGGGTCATATCATCTTCAGACCATGACCATGACCAAGTTATTTGAAACGTGACGTAAGTGGTATCATTGTTCTCGGAACTAATCAATGGATTAATCAACACTAGTTTCATTAAAATAGACTAAAGTAATTGAAAGCTATTCGCATTTTTGAAATTCCATTATAATTTGACTGCAAAGTGGCGCTATCTCAACTTTTTCACTACCTTCAGGGCGTGGCGCAATTACACACACCAAGTTTTGTAATGATACACTAAAGATTTCATAAAATACGGCATTTTACGACAAAATTAAAAATGGCCGACACCCACAATGGGTGACCATTTGGTATCAAAGACTTGGCATGCTGCACCAGATCTAAAGAGACAAATTTTGAAGTTGTGAGGAAAAAAAGGCATTTTTCATATCTCCTGACCACTAGCAGGTATTCTTAGGTAATCCTCAGGTAACCTCATGTTCATTTTGGCATGCTCTTCATCAAAAAATGTTCATGCATTCAAGAATGGTTTGACTAATCAACTTGAAATTAGAGATGCACCTATTACAATTTTCTAGGCCGATTCCGATTTCCGATTTTTCATTGAGTTGTACCTGCCGATACCAATTTTAGCCGATTCCGATAAAAAAAATTCTAAGCACTTTAAAGCACACACAAATATTTCAATTTTTTTTATATATATATAAAACATCTCGGTTATGGATGTAACCCTCGTTCCCTGAGTAGGGAACGGAGACGTTACGTCGAATGACGACGAAATGGGGTTCGCTTAGAAGCCTATCCTCTTCGAACAGTAATAAAACGAGCCAATGGCAAGCAAATGCCATGGGTCTGCTGAATTTGCATAGCATAACTCCACCCCACCACGTGGGTATAAAAGAAGTGAGCTGGCAACATGCAGATATGTTTCTTCGCTGAAGGAGCCAAGGCTGAACTCGGCTGTTCCAGCGGTACAGCGGAAGTGGCAGGAAGACGTAACCCTACTCAGCAAATCTGGCAAAACCACCGGGGGAAGGAGTGGCCCTGCAACCACCTCCTAGAAAGAACTGCAACCCATCTCTGAGCTGCCCGTAACGGGAGCACCGCATTGCTGCGGGGCTGGTACGGGCTGGGGCGCCCTCCTGCGACTACCTCCAGGCACGGCCTGGGTGAAGGATGCTGCTAGGGCCGGCGGGGAGTGTCGCAGGAGGGCGCCCTCGGCGGCGAGCAGACTGAGGCGGCTGAGCCGGCGGCTGAGCAGCTGGCCGCGGGATCAGAGCCTCAGTCTGCTCTGGGCGGCCGAGAACTCTGGGCAGAGTCCTCGACTGCGCCGCCGAGGAGGCCAGTCTGGGATATGGGGAGTTGAGGAAGCGGGTTCGCTCAGCCTCGCACATATCAACCAGACTAAGCCAGTTCTTGTCTCTGAACCACATATGTGGACATCACCTGACCCAGGGAGCGTGTGGTCACCTTCGGCGCCTGTAGAGCGAGGTCGGTGGCGGCACGCAGCTCTTGCAAGAGCCCTGGACCAGCCCCACCCTCATGCATTAGCAATGAGCACCCCTGGCCTAGTAGACCTGAGGGATGGGCAAAGCATGCAGTGAGGTGGCAGCCAGCCCCGCAGCTCTATAGATCTCTGCCACCGGAGTAGACAAAAACCTACATGCTTTGGGGTGGGTGGGTGCTTAGGGCCACCACGCCAGTGGAGGCGCTGTGGGGACACAGTTGTCTTGCCACAGAACACTCCACAGGGGGAACCCCAGTGTACCCACTGGCCGCGACCTCATCGAGGGCAGAGAAGGCGGAAGAGGCCGCTGAGTAATCTCATGACCTCTTCATGCACGTCCAGGAAGAAAGGAATTGGGGGCGGCCGACGTGTGCCGGTGCGTCCCCAAAAACCGATCATCAGCCTTAAGCGCTTGGGACATGGCGGAGGGTTCCACACAAGCCCAATGCTCGCGACTGCCTGGGGAAGCATGGCAGAGTTCTGGTTCAGACTCGGACAATGCTGGCACACCCGGAGGAGGCAGCACAGCCGAGTCTTCTCCAGCGTACTCACGCCCACCTTGTGATGCGGCGATAGACAAGATTTCATCTGCCGGGGCATCGAATGAAATGCTGGACCAGTACTGTTCGAAGAGGATAGGCTTCTAAGCGAACCCCATTTCGTCGTCATTCGACGTAACTCGAAGTGACAACGAAAGGGAGCACCATATACTTATACACCATATTGCCCAAACTGAATAATAAAAACAAGTTTAAATTGATAAATTTTCTATAAATATGTTTTAGTCTTTTTGAGATATTTTCTTTTCTGACATAGGCACATCCTATTCCAGTTCTTGTTAAAACACTAGACATGCAAATTATGTAGCCAGGAAATCAAGACCTAAATCTGAAAGATTCATGGTCTGGTGTCGACTAATGAAAATCGCACGCCATTGGCTAACACTACAACCAATCACAACAATACACGGGGTGACGTATCACTAAGCCCCAGAGAGCTGCACGGGTCCGATTTTGTAAAACCGCACCCGCCCGTACCCGCAGGGCTTAAAACCACATCCGACCCGTTTTCCGACAGCAGCACTAATTAAAATCCGCAACCCGACCCGACCCGCTTAAAATAGAACCGAGATCCGACCCGCACCCGAAATAAAATCAGTTTAGTCAATCACATTATAGACACACTTTTTTCAAATTTGTATTGCCTTTGGCGGCTTGCCTTAACACAAGGACAACAGCCGAAGCTGTCAAAAAGCCGATAGCCTAGGCCTACATGGCTAACGTGTTACCACAAAACAATTCAATTTCGTCTAGCACATCAGCTTCACAATTTTATATATATTTATATATTGTTTCATCAATATTAATTATATGAGAAGTTAAAAGCATAGTAGCCTAAGATCATACGTTGTGCAATATGTCGGGAGACAGAGGCAGACATTATTGACCACTTCATTATAAGTTTCTTACTGTATAAAGCCTTTCTTTAAATTGAATTTCGTTTTGTATTAATTTTATCTTAATTTTAAATTATGTTTTATATCCAATTGTCTGAATTTAATAAATAAGAAGTAGCCTAATAGCAGGCATCAGGACACGGAGCGGATCAACGGCGCATGAACTGGAAATTAACGAAACTCAGCGTATAAGCTACATGCCTCACAGACCTGAGAAACATATAGAAAGCTTGAAATGTGTAGCCTACTTTTAAACAAAACAATTCAAAACGAAAGAAAACAGCTCTGTCTCCTGTCCTGGCTATATTTGACATAGGCCTATATAGCCTATTCAATAATCATTAGGCTACTTTTCCCGTTTCTTTGTGACGTTTTCATGAACGAGTCATCACCTCTCAATAGTTAATATTGTTATTTGGTGTTCAGTTTATACAGGTTTTCAAATGTTATTTAATAAAAATATTATTTTTTTTCCCTGTGGCTGTGTTTGCATTAAAGGGATAGTTCACTTTGAAATTAATTTTTGATATGTTTTAGCTTACCTCAAGGACATCCAAGATGTAGGTGTCTTTGTTTCCACAGTATTTTCAATTTTTATATTTTTAGGTCAAACCATTCTTGTCTGAAAGTCATATCATGCAGGTCTATGGGGTCCACCTCAAAGAGCATGCACAGAGAAGTCCAAATGAAACATGGAAAAAAATTAAAAATTTACGGGTCACCCGGAACCCGTGACTCGTAAATGTAAGTACACATTGATGGCCTAAGACACGAAACGAGCGGTTTGTGTGAGAAAACGAACAGTATTTATATCGTTTTTACCTCTTGTAACAAAGCCATGTCCAAGTGATCTGAGAGCGCGCGCGCTTCCTTCTGTGTGACGTGTGCGCAGAATGGTGCATAGATATGTATACACTAGATTTCGCATTAAAGACATTCGTTCCAATGAACTGCCGTAGCCAAGGCGACATCTAGTGTATACATCTATGCACCAGTCTGCACACACGTCACACACCAGGAAGCGCGCGCGCCCTCAGATCACTTGGACCTTTTACAAGGCGCCGCATCTCACTGAACCCGTGTTTAGACCCGCGTTTCCCCGTGTCCGACCCGACCCGCACCCGTATCCGACACAGTTGGATTTTTTTCACCCGTTTGAGCAAAATTTACGGGTCACCCGGAACCCGTGCAGGACTCTGCTAAGCCCCATATGCTTAGCTACCATTGATTGTATCAATGGTATCGTTTTACTGACTCGGATCTTTGAATCTCGTTCAGCAAAATGAACAAATCTTTTTTTAGAGTAATTTCGTTCATTTCAGCATAATATAATTAAAATGTCATGTTAAATAGCCCAACACATCTAGTACTTAGGAAAATTTGATTAAATTTGGTTGATTACAAAAGTTGGGTCCAACTTAAGTTCAGGTTATTGCAGTCTGTTAATTCACCTCACCTCCTGATCCAAGGCGTTCTTTCTTTTGCAACTTCAAATTTATCACGTCTACTCTGTTCCCCGCCTTTCATGTCTGTCTTCGGGTTCGAACTTGAGCGAAGCTAACTGGTAGACTATTCTTTTGCCGTATCCGGCCGGCAAAACAGCAAAAACTTCCTTCTTGCAAAGCAAAGGATCTTCTGTTCCTCTTTTAGAGAAAAAGGCAAGTCTAAACTTTCATTGTAGCGCCCAAAGCCGTTTCAAACAACTGGTGTTCATCCATAGCCATCTTGCAATGTTTACTAATGACTAATGTCATCTCGCCTCTGGCCCGCCTATATAAGATAACCCGATGTGATTGGTTCAGCTCAGATAGAGGGGCATATTTAATGAGCATTATTACTCGACACCAGAGTAACTCGCTGAGCAAATTCAACTTGTGCTCTCGCGAGAACTTTGTATTTCCAGGGTACAAATTAAGTGCTTTCACTTTAATTGAGCGTGAGCATAATAGCCGATCAATCGGTTCATCTCTACTTCAGATTCCATAACTTTTTGTTGGCATGGTCAACATTATCTGGTTCAATTTTGTGAAAGTCAGAGCTACTATCTAGGAGGAGTTTGAAAATGTAGGTTTTCAGAAAATTAAAAATGGCGGGAAAAAAATCATAACGTCAATCATCTTGAGCCAAGGAATCAGCACAAAAATAAAAATTTGGTTTAAAGCCCTTACGGGTCATTATTAACCTAACATTAGGTTTTAACATAAACATTAGTGCAAATTTGGACAGTTGGTGGCGCTAGGCTAGATGGATTAGGGTAGAGTCCAAATTTGCTGTGTTTATTGTTCAGACTCTATCTGTGTGCCAAATTTCACAACTTTTTACCATATGGTTCTATAGGCTGCCATATACGGTGGCCCAGTAGAGCACAACACAATGAAATTTAAAAAGCAAACATAAGTTCACAACACAACAGAATCAAGCCACAACACAATGGACATTTTTCAGACCACTAGAGGGCTCTCAGAGCACGGTAAAGTTAGTTTTCCTTACCATTGTCCTTACCAGAGTCAGCAGTCTAACAAAGATATCGACATGAAATATTAATTCAAGTTTGTTTGATTTATTTAGCACATTTTAAAACCGCAACAACAACACCAAAAAGCTGACCAAATAGCTGAACAAAACAAAAAAACACAGGGCAAACCACACATTCTTGACAGAAGCTCACAGTGAATTGAAAGCTAACGGAAAAAATAGGTTTTAAGACATCATTTAAAAACAGTTAAAGCCTGTGCCGATTGATATATGCCAGAAGGCTGTTCCACAGCCTAGGGCCGGCAATAGCAAAGGCTCTATCTCCTCTATGCTTTAATAGCAATCTGGGGACAGAGAGAAATCTCTTATCACCGGACCTCAGATTTTGTGTGGGATTGTAGAGTAATTTAGACAAATAGCTCGGTGCCAGATTATTTAATGATTTTTAAAGACAAAGAAGAATTTCAAACTCAATTCTAAAATGCACAGGTAACCAATGCAGCGATCTCAAAATTGGACTAACGGGATCAAATTCACGTTGTCCTTTGGGGAAATTTGCAGCGACATTTTACATAAGGTCATTTTAATGAATATAAATGATAAGTTTTAACCACTTGATGGAATTAGGAGACGTTCCCTTAGACGTTCCCATTCGCCGTGGTAGCACATAAAAGCATTCAAATAATCAGCTATAGTGCACGTAAGTTATTTAAAATTATTATTTCATGGCGATATACAATGGTTACATACTGTTAAAACTAATCTTGGTATTGATATCTTTGTAAGACTGCCGACTCAATAGAACAGTGGCAAGGAAAACTAACTTTACTGTGCTCCGAGAGCCCTCTAGTGGTCGGGAGCATTTCGAAAATCAGTACAAATACAATAGGGTTCCGGCAACTTTGGTGCTTGGACCCCTAATTAGCCAAAAACAAACTTTTCACAAAAAAGTGAAACCACCCTCCAGAGTGGAAATCTTAAAAACGCTCCACCATCGCGTTCCCGTCTAAAGGGTAAAAATGGTAAAAACGCAAAAGTCTGCTAGACAGTGAAGGCGTCGCGTACGCGTTTACGTCACAGGCATGCGCCAGTACAGGAAAATAACAAAACATTATCAAACTAAAATATAGCATTAATTTCATTGAAAAAAAAAAAAAAAAATCTGTCATTTTTGAGCGACATGCGAAGAGCACCGAGGGTTAAAACAGCAGCTTTACCGTATTAAACATGAAAAACAGTGTCAGCATCTCTTTCACTTTCAGTGCTTCACGTTGCCACCTAGCCGCCTGGAGTGCATACTACATCAAATTTCACACAATTTGCGTCACCATACGCACGCAGATTCCCCCCATAACGCTCGTCTAAACCCAGAATAAAAAGTGATAACGCAACGCCACTTTTGCGTTTTCTCTTCAGATCGTTTCAGTGTAAACATAGCCTTAAAGACTGAAGACTGAGTGTAGTCATGCGCTTAACCTATCCTTACCAAAAACAACTATTGAGACAATCAATGAATCTGCCATCAATAAAACCATAATTTACAAAGACGTCTTTTTATAAAAATACATCCAACCTGACTTCTTGCTGCATGACTGTGTAGGATCTGTTGTTGTATCTGTTTGTTTGTTTTATTTAGTCATGTTATACATCAAGCAGTGCAGCTCTAATGGACTAAATGAAAAAGCAATGCAACTTAAATAAAAAAAACTTTTGTTTGATGCAAGCACAATGAAACGGCAAAAGCATGAACTCCATCAAGGTACATTCTGGGTTTGACTTGTCTACTGTTTTGAGAGCAACACCCAGTCCATGCAATACATGTGCATGTATGGTTCATAGCTCAGGGTTTTTACAGTCATCTTATGGTTTTTTTAGTCATCTAATCTTGGCTGTAGTCACTGATCATTTTGGCCCACAGTCCACCCAAAGGCCTCTGTAGAGGAAAACAGTCTGTGGTGGGAGACGGAAAACCCATGACATGGTAGTGCCACTAATTAACGTCATTTCATCAATCCGTGACCACCAAAAGCTATTCAGATTCCATATTGGCTTTCCGGTTTTGCCTGGCTGTGCTGCTGTCTGCGATGCCCATCACTGCATTTCCAACAACAGCCTACATATCTACAAAGCACACAGCTGATGGTAGGAACGGACCCGCCCTCTCTTAAAAAATTGAGGCAGACCTCCAAGCTGTGGTTGGATCCATGCTACCAGAATATTGAGCCGTTTGGATGCAAGTGAGCCAAACACATTTAAAGACATTCCCCAGAGCAATAATACCATATAATCAAGGCAGGGTTGGGATGACTCCTGTGGGAGAAGCCATTCTCAAAGCTTGTCAAGAAAGCCATTGAGGAAAAACAAACCGGTTGAAATGTAGAGACACGGATTTTCTGTTTTTCAAGTGGTTACTTGAAATGTCACGAAAGCCAAAGAAATGTTGGTAATCTTAAGTGTGTTTATAGTACAAAAGTTACACTATGCTAAGCTGTCCAGCAATGATACACACTTTTGTAGGGTTGTGCCTTTACATTATGTGTCTGTTAAATTAAATGTTAGCAATGGCATTTTAATTTTGATTCAGTAAATTGTCTGTGCGTGTATACAGCCTCTGAAGGAAGTGGTCACGTGAAGATCTTCAGTTGCAGACACTGCTATTCTCTGGCACTGAAAGGCGATCCACCGCAGCACAGGCAGCAGCTCTCATCAACATTCCCAAGCACAAGTCTAGTCAAGAGATTAAATCTGAAGCCTTATGCAGCAAACTGCTTCTGTATAGGGGCTTTCCTGTGAGCTGTGGCCAAAAAATGCCATTGCAAACAGATCAAACTGACCACAACTACCTTTGAATAAAACTGCTGCTCTGTTTACCTTTTCCCTGTATCCTCGTCACACAGCTCTCGGTACTCATATCTGTTTTACCACTCATTTCCCACTGTGCTAAGGTTTTATAAAGGAGCAGATGATGACTGAAGAGCCGAGCACTTTTACAGTAGTGACTGCACCCCCTGGTGGAAACATCAAGCACTGCAAGTACTGCTGTACCTATTGATGGGCAGGTTCTGACAAATCATGACTCATTAATTAGTTAAACCAAATCAGAATAAACGAATTACATGAGGAGTGATGCATAGCCTATCTAGAAATGTAAGAAGCCAGAGGCTGAGTGCGAGAAGCACAGTATTTCCAAAGGAAATACTGTAGAAGCCTTGGGCCTGTTCTGACCTTGTTCTGGCTGGGTTTTGGGGGACGGAACGACACCAAATTGTTGAGCCCTCATTACAGGGTTATAATGTACACATGCATGTTGTTGCAGCCAACATCTTTAACGCAGGGCTTTGGAACATGTACAGTAAGTAACTAAAGTGCAACCGCATTTAATCTACTAGAAAAGTGTCTGAAACTCTAACCTTATAAAACTCTAATCAACTTATGAAATTAAATTGTTTCTTGCTAATAGGTCTAAGTATATTTCACCGGTCTTTTTTTAGGCCTTGTTTACACCTGGTATTAAGATGCGTTTTGGTCAATCGGATCACAAGTAGACGAGGCAGACATTTTACACCTGGCATTTTAATCCATCTCTTTTGTCCACTTTCAACGACTTTTGTCCTGATTTCTTCGAGGGGAGGGTCTATGGGAGAGCAAATGTATTTTTTTTTCCAGATCTAACAGACAAAACAAGCGTTTACAACTACCTCTGGAAGCTCAAAATATTTTAGACCCTGTTAACACCTGTATTTAGCATCGCCCACTTGTGATCCGATAGACATACATCTTAATACCAGGTGTAAACAGCTCCTTAAAAGACAAAAAAAAACAAAAAAACACAGAAGACAATTCATACGTCATAAATAATAAATCCAATACATATACAAATGCAACCATTTTGGGCTCTACATAATAAAAATTGTAGGCCCTTTGTACATTGTACAAGAATTAAGGTGGGAATAACCAGCATCTCACACAAAAGTCGGAAAAATCTTCCCTCAATTCGATTCAGGTTTACATTTGGGGCAGCAGTTCCCCACATGTGACCCCAGTCTGGCTTCCACAGGAGATCTGCATAAACTTGTCAAAGCCAGGCACAAAAGAATCTCATTCCATGGATATTCAGGGCTTATTTTCCTTATGTTTTCCCAGCATGTAACCTCTTCCCCTTTCTTTCTTCAGGCTGTTTGAGGTGAGCTCTAAACCGAGACAAAAAGTGTGCAGCCCTCATATTGCCTTGTTTCCCAGGAACATTCAATGTTCTATCACTACTTTGTCCCCAACCATCCAAACCTGGTCTCTCTGGGATTTTTTTAAAACGAGATACAGCAGAAACAAACATTGGGCACCTGCCGCAACAGGCTAGATGGGACGGGTGGTAAAAAACTAAGTCTTTGCATTCTTGTGGCCAGGATGACAATTTCAGCAGCGGCTCAACTAGGCAAGGAATCCCACCCAACCCTCAGAGACGCAGACCGAGGTCAAACAGAGACTGTGTTTAGATTTCACATATGCTCCACCGCACTGGGGAAATTGGGTATGCAACATTGACCCTCTACTTAAGTAAATCAGTGCCAAGAAGATGCGGCATGTGCTTCATGGAAGGTATTTATTTGAACTTTAGTAGAAGCAAGTGTGACAACATGTCAAAATATAATGATTTCATGCTGGCTCTGGCACGAATGGCAAGGTTGAAAAGACTTAAGTTTGTTTATTGACTGTATATCATTGACTGTGGAGTTCTTAGCTATCTGGAAAATGACACCCATATCACCATTCAAAAATTAACACTCATTGTGTGAGACAAGAAAGAACACCCATAATGCCATAGTGAAATATATCACTAATGAGTTTCCTATAGTTTGTTTTCATGACCTGATAACATGGAAGTACAAGCAATTTCCGTCAAAGTAGACAAAGTGCTGAAACTGGCAAAGTGTGAATACTTTTAAACAATGGCTATTTAGCCTCACATAAGCATGACAAATTGAATGTTAAAAATATCAAGGCATTTATTAGACGAAGCCTCTTGACACTGCATATCTGCTCATTATCAGACATTGTAGTTTATCTTTTTCCATGTAATGTGCCAAAAAACAAGGGGAAATATTCTTAAGAGGCTAATTGCAATTGGTAACAATCTTTCAGATCAAATAATGGAGACTATAAATCTTTGTATGAAGTACTATCCCACCCATGCTAACACGGGCCAGCATTTATTAAATTTATTGACTTCCTAAGAGGGGGTAGAATAGGCTTAGACCCAATCTACAACCACTGCAGCCCAACAAACCGGTTTACTGCTTCATAATGTTCAATGGGGCCTGAGGGAGCCACTCCCGCCCTGGCCCTTGATTTGCCCTAACAATATCCTCTCCTTAGCACACCTTTTTACATAGAATCTTCCATCACTCTTCACCATGGAGCCAAGAGAAATAATGATACAATGTCTTGAACTGTGGAGAAGTTGTTGAATGTGAAAACCTAATACATCACTACAGATCCAGCCAGACTGGGTTAAAACACCAGGAAAATATTAAACGGCCACCTGTCCTTGGAGTGTGTCCATAATTTTTTTTTTTTAAATTATATTTACACCAGCAATACATTTTGGGTCCGTATAAGAGTTTAATAGCAGTCAACCTCGCTACTTTTACCCTCCAAACTTGGTTTAAAACTTGTTGATGCAAGTGACAATGGCTCACAGCGATGATTAAAGGTGAAACACATGTTTCTCGAAACATGAAGTTCTGGTGTGACCGCTAAAGGCGCGTAATGGAAGAATATCAATAAGCAGAAATGAACGCGTCATAGAGGAATACATTCCAAAGGCGTTCCCACTGTATCACAATTACCTCAATTAAAATTATGCTAGGGGAATGTTTATGGGGGAACTGGGGAAACTGTAAATTCAACGCACATTCTTGAACTTGCGCTAATTAAACTTAGTGAGCGAGTAAAATGGGCGCGAGTGTTTATGCTGGATGAAGAAATATTATCTGCGATCTTAACAGACGTTTTGGCCACCAGGTTAGAGATCTTCGTAGCTTTATTGTTAACAGCTGTGTAGAACGGCTCGTGTCTAGTTTCATTCCTCTACAAGCATCTATGAAAAAAAAAGACGAACCTGACCGGCTTGTACCTGCCCGTCACTGAACTAGCCTAAGAAATGTATAAAACGTCCTGATATGCAGTATTTAATACATTTGTAAATAGGGGCATCATTAATGAATTCATAAATAAGTTATTAACTGGAGACTTCATGCAAACATTACGTTAATGAGAACAATACTCACACTAAATCGCAACTCCACAGGTTGTTACGGAGAGAAGTTTACATAACTTTCACCCTAGATTGCGGTGTCTTTTTTTGTTTATGATCTTTGATTCATCATTTCACATCTATCTTTCGTCAATTCGTCTATTCATTGAAAAAAACCTGAAGCTTGGAAAACATTTAAAGCTTCTGCCTACCCGAAGTAAGCTGTGCTCGGTCCAGGCAAGCTGATCAGATGCACTATAATGGTAAATGATAACCATCCCAGGAGAAGGTGTCCATCCAGCATTTTGTAGCAGCTCTGGGGCAGCTCATTTCGTTCGTCCTAAGTTGCTGTGTAAAATCCTTTCTTGTGAGAACGCCACTTCTTATACACTCCGAGGATTTATGCGCCCCTCCCATTCACTTAGAACAGGAGAGAGAGAGAGAGAGAGAGAGAGAGAGAGAGAGAGAGAGAGAGAGAGAGAGAGAGAGAGAGAGAGAGAGAGAGAGAGAGAGAGAGAGAGATTTTGAAAGTAAGTCTGGCTTAATTATTTACGTTTGCTTTTTGTAGGCATGGGCAGTAATAATCGTGATACTTCTAAAATGGAATAAATGTACCGGTTTTCTTTGATACATAATCTCTATACTGGCTTTTTAATATCAGACAAAAGCTCTTGAGGTGATGAAAGATATTGAGCATGCTCAACCTTATGAATATTTGGTAACACTTTATTTACAGTGTCTTTGTTACATAGGTCACATGCACTTACAATAGTAATAACAGTAAATAATGCATAATTACATGCAACTAACACTCAAGCAAATCCTAATCCTACCCTATAGTAAGTACATGTAGTTAATTATTATTACTCAGTACTTAAATGTATAATTACTCTGTAACAATGACACCTTCAAATTAAGTGTAACTGAATATTTTCCCTATTGTTCCGGTTTCATTTGGTTGTCGCTTGTCCAGTCGAGTCAAAAATCTACTCATGTGTACAGAAACCGACATGACATTTCTTTAATTTATTAATTTCGGAGATGACATACTGGCTGGCACAAGTTCAGTGGCAGTGAGCAATTACAGGTACATTATCTTTGTATTAGATAGATTTAGCAATTACTTGATGAAACATTTAATAAGAAAGCAAAATAAGTAATTGGGAGTTATAAATCTTGATGAGAGATTTGGTTTGGCAAGAGCAGAGGAGAGCAATGAAGGCAACATGCACCCCAAAAAAGCTCAGCTAATCTGTTCTGCATTGAAGTTGATTCCATAAAGACTTCAGATGCAAAAAAAATTTTTTTATATATTAAATGAGCATTTTATCAGACTCTTTTGTTTAGATTCAATAAGTTTACTTTAATGGCAATGCAATGTTTATTAGTCATTGAAAATGTTATTGAAATGCCTTATTTTCAAAAATGTCACGGATAAGAGTAAAATTAAAAACTGCTAATTTAAAAGAAAAAAAATCTTCAATTATTGATACATAAAGAATGACGTTTCATTAAACATTAATAAACCCATAAAAAAAAACATAAAAAAATGTCACTTGACAAAAAAAAAAAAAAAAAAAAAAACCTCTCTTTAACCCTCCCTCCCTTGTTTTTGGCTTATGCTACTCTGAGCAATGTCAGAACTTTGTATTCTGAGCACTTCTTGCGTTATTTTTGCCTCTTCACGATGACTCGCTTGCTGTAGTCCTCAGTTGTAAGTCGCTTTGGATAAAAGCGTCTGCTAAATGACTAAATGTAAATGTAAACCCACAAATCTTGGCATCATAATCCACCACTTACACATCTTTGTTTTGGCAGCGTAATGTTAGTAAGATAGAGATCTGTTGGGCCGGGTCCAGCTCACTCTTGGGTACACCTGGAAGGAGCTCTTGACATGCTTGACATGACAGCTCTTGAATGCTGCAACAAAATGGACCTTTTCAATCACAAGGATCACAGTAGCAACAACAGGTGGACTACTGGAACCGTTTGCCAAGTTTCTGTTTGCTAAACTGCCTGTTTTGCTGGATGATGACACAGGTAAAAAAACAAAACAAGGGTGAAATGGCATTATTGAGAATCTACCTAGCAACCACGAGGCAATGACGTCTGCTTTATTGACACCAGATGATGGGGCATTCAACATCACAAATTAAAAGACTGGATTGAACTCGGCTGGAGACTGGATTGAACTTGGATTGAAATTGGCAAAGACAAGATTCCATAATTAATTTAAGCATGGGTCCCTTAAAATCAATATTAATTCAGTTTTTTTTTTACTTTCTTAGGATTCGAACCAGGGTCTCCAGCTTGGAAGACAGGCACACTAACAAGCACGCTAGTCTCTAGCATCAGTCACTTCTGCAATTCTTGAGGCCAGCGAAGTGCAGTTTACAAACACAGCTCTTATAGCTTGCCTCTGTTACATACATATACTGTACACACTTAATCTTAATCTCTGTCTCAAAACCACCCAAAGTGAAAGAAAACATCAATACAAATGGAGAGCAGAACAATATAATACACAGAGCAAGTTAAGTTTAACATAGCCCACTGGTATAAAATGAGAATTTAATAAAATGTTTGATTTTGGCTATAGTATAGTAGAAAACTTATTTTCGCCCAGTTTGCAATATGGACACACCACTTTCAACGAATAGGGTATGACTACAATTCAATGAAAAGAATTATAGACTTATAGATTTACAACAACAACAAAAGACAGCTGAAGAAGATGATTGACAGGCCATTTGCACTGATGTGCATGTTGCCTTCCAGGGTTTTAAGGTTAGGTGTGTAAGACAAATTCACTCCTACAAACAGTGCATCCATGCATGTTCATGGATTTGTACTAGTGTTTTTCTAGATCAGACATGCTCAAACAAGCATCTGTAAATGATCAGAATGGCTGCAGTTTTGAGCGTGTACACAGGAGTGATTAACCAGTCATTTTCATTTTGAGCCACCACTTAAAATGATATACGTTTCTGTTCTTCTGTGTCACAGGCAAACGCAAGTAATATTTCTTATAGCAATGCTTAGAGAGATGTTTTACATTTCATTCATTTGGCAGATACTGATATCCAAAGCGACTTACATTACTTGCATTCAATGTATTTCACATTTTTAAGCTTTGATTGGTCACACTTTATAGGTGTCTGAAAATACTGTGATAAGTACAGTATACATATTGTGTTCATATTATATTGCAAAACACTTTGGCAGATTTTGCGGTGGGATAAGGGTACGGTTAGGCACAGTTTTGGTGGTATGGTTAGGTTCAAGGTGTAAGGAAAGGGATTACAGATGTAATCACAGAAATGTATTACATCTGTAATTACATGCAGGCATTTTTTAAAATATACAATGTAAAAACATGTATGTACACAATACAGTAAGTACATTGTGTCAAATGATTTATTTAAATGTTAGTAGGTAATTAATATGGGACCCTTTGATTTAACTCAATTTGTGAGGAAAAACATCAATTAATGGTCCTGTTCTTTGTGATCCCATTTTTTTTAACTTTAGCTAGTGTGTAATGTTGCTGTTAGAGCATAAATAATACCTTATAAATTATAAAGCTCAAAGTTCAATGCCAAGCGAGATATTTGATTTAACAGAAGTCCCCTTTCAAAGCCTACAGCGAGCAGCCGGTTTGGACTACATCCTCTTCTTCCTGCTTTAATGACATCACTAGAACAGTTTTTTGACTAACCTCCGCCCACAGGAATACACAAAAAAGGGGGCGTGGTCTTGTTGCGCTCCTACAGAGAAGAGGAAGAATTGCGTTTGTAGAATGTGTTTGTCGCCATGTCGTCGAGACGTTGTTATTTTCATCCCGGAGTCAAATCACCTTATAATAACACTGAGCGCATGCATCTCCACGTTACGGTAAGAGGCGTGACCTTTCCGGGCAACGTGCGCTACTCTGCTGTCCAATCACAACACAGGAACCGCTGGCACAATCAGAACTCGCTACATATTTCTGAAGGAGGGACTTCATAGAACAAGGAAGTCATCAGCCGTTTTTAGGACAGTGAAAACAGCGGTATACAGATAAGTACATTTTGATAAGAAAAATACTGTTTTTTTTACACGCGAAACATGAACACATGTTATATTGCACACTGTAAACACAATCAAAGCTTCAGAAACACAGGAAAAACGGGACCTTTAACCCATGTGATGTACTGCAAAGAAACCAACGCCTCAGCATGACTACCGGTAATGCTTAATTTTACAATGATGTAGAATAAGAATCTGTTTACTTACGACATATACACTCACTCAGTGTGAAGTTCAATCCTCTCTCTCTGCATAAGTACAGACCCTACAACAGAATGAATCAGCGCTATCTTCCTGCCATCTCCCTTTAACCTATTCAACCCTTGTGAACACCAGCAGTAAGTGAAGAAATGACAGTTAGTCTGGGAACTGGGTTGTGGGATTCTTCTCATAAAATGTATTCCTTTACTCTCTGTGTGTATTTAAGTTCCATGTATCACGTAATGCTCAGAGAAACACGGTGGGGATCCAAATGCATCTTTATTTGAGGGTAATCCAAAATACATGTAAGGGTCAGAATCACGGGGCAAACAATCAGAGGGAAGAAAACACAGGGTAAATGGGAAAATCCAAAAAGCAGGCACGGAATTCAAAACCATAAACGGGGAAAACTAAACACAGCATGCTCAGAAATGTAGTGTAGCACTAGGCAAGACTTTGCAATGAGAGACTGAACAAACCAGGCTTATACTGTATATGGCGAGTAAACAATGAATAGCACCTAACACATGATGAATCCAGGCAAAGGATTATGGGAAATGCAGTTCTTGATAGAATGACAATGGTCCAGGGGGGAGTGCCCTCTAGTGGATATCAATTGCAGTCTGACACCATCCATTTAACATTAACGCATCAAGTCAGACTCCCCAGCCAAACTTTTCGGGGCCCTGTGGTATTTTCAGGATTTTTTGGCATCATTAGTGGTTTGGGATGTGGAGGCTGACACTGCATCTGTGGAGCGGGGCCGTCTCAGATCTCGCACCTCAGACAACTACAGAGACACCCTCTAGTGTTTATTTTCTTTGAATCATCTGAGGGCACCATCACACCCTTACATAAACAAGAGGCTTTAAACCACACATTTAAAGTCAATGTGAAATCGAAACCTTATTTATTCTCTCATCTTCAGAAAGTGGGTCTTATTGCTCGTATTGTGAGCGATTTATTGGTGCATGAGATTCCAAAGGGAAAAAAGTTAGTCTCTGTAATCTTTAATCAAAATATAACCACTTGATCTGGCACTAAAATGACTTTCTTTTTTGGCTGATGTCACCAAGCTCTCTTGTTTTTCAACTCTTCCACCTCCAACCCCCTGTCACACAGAGACCACTTTTTATGATCAATTCCAGATGGATAAATTCAAGTTTCGCCCTACATGTTTTTTCCTCATTGAATATCCTGTTTCACTTTGAAACACGTCACATTACAGAAGTGAAATGGTTGGTTGTTTCAGTGGTCCAACATGTCAACTTCTGGTTGGTCAGGAAACAGCAATTCTGTTTGATGCCCCTAGTGGCTAAGACATTTTACATTTAAAGTCATCAACAGGATTCACAACCTATTTTACTTTCATTGTATGCATTTATTAGAAATACACACATGTACCACTGTGGTTATGGTTCAAAATTACACTTTAATTAGTATATTTTTCATACTTTCCATTATAACAGTGATGCTTAAATCGACTTGTATTTAAAACAATTGATTTTAGTTTTTGGTGTTTTATTTAAAATAGTTTGAATTTTATCATTGTCTCATCTGTAATAGCCAGAATGTGTGTAAAAAATAAAATAAAATAAATTGCACATTGTATCGTGAAATTGATTGTATCGTAGAGAGTGAGTGTAGCATAATAGAGCCAAATGATTGGAGAAGAACATTGGAAAAATTAGAGACTGGTGACAAAAGCCAAAAGGAAAAGTCATTAGAGGTGGAGCAAGTTACATTTTGCTTAAAGAGTATGAATATATTTTCACTAGGCAGATGGAAGTGAATCCACACTGTAAAAAATTATTGTGACTTTAACGGTAAAAGACTATAAAAATGCTACGGTAAAAAAACAGTTAATTGGTTTACAAAGTTTCCGCACTATATACCGGAATGGTGATTAACTATAATAGATCTAACCTCACATTTAATGTAATTTGACAGTAAAATTTTTAATTTTTGGAAGTAAAAAAGATCAAGTCATTTTTTAATGTTAATGTTTATTGTGTTTTTTAAATTTCATGCATGTTATCATGATGGTGTTTGTGTGAATGACACTGTGCACCATATACAGGTGCTGCTCATATAATTAGAATATCATGAAAAGTTGATTTAATTCAGTAGCTCCATTCAAAAAGTGAAACTTGTATATTATATTCATTCATTACACACAGACTGATATATTTCAAATGTTTATTTCTTTTCATTTTGATGATTATAACTGACAACTAATGAAAATCCCAAATTCAGTATCTCAGAAAATTTGAATATTACTTAAGACCAATACAAAAAAAGGATTTTTAGAAATGCTGGCCAACTGAAAAGTATGAACATGAAAAGTATGAGCATGTCCAGCACTCAATACTTAGTTGCGGCTCCTTTTGCCTGAGTTACTGCAGCAATGCGCCGTGATGGAGTCGGTCAGTCTGTGGCACAGCTCAGGTGTTATGAGAGCCCAGGTTGCTCTGATAGTGGCCTTCAGCTCTTCTGCATTGTTGGGTCTGGCGTATCACATCTTCCTCTTCACAATAACCCATAGATTTTCTACAGGGTTAAGGTCAGGCGAGTTTGCTGGCCAATTAAGAACAGGGATATCATGGTCTTTAAACCAGGTACTGGTAGCTTTGGCACTGTGTGCAGGTGCAAGTCCTGATGGAAAATGAAATCTGCATCTCCATAAAGTTGGTCAGCAGAAGGAAGCATGAAGTGCTCTAAAACTTCCTGGTAGACGGCTGCGTTGACCTTTGACCTCAGAAAACACAGTGGACCAACACCAGCAGATGACACCCCAAACCATCACTGACTGTGGAAACTTCACACTGGACTTCAAGCAACGTGGATTCTGTGCCTCTCCTCTCTTCCTCCAGACTCTGGGACCGCGATTTACAAATGAGATGCAAAATTAGCACTCATCAGAAAAGAGGACTTTGGTCCACTGTGCTTTATTAAATCCAGAGTCAACGCAGCCGTCTACCAGGACATCTTCAGAGCACTTCATGCGTCCTTCATTTTCCAGCAGGATTTGCACCTGCCCACACTGCCAAAAGAACCAACACCTGGTTCAATGACCATGATATTACTGCGTAATTACTGTGTGATTTCATTTCGATTTCGTGGGTTTCATAAGCTGTAAGCCATAATCATCAAAATTATAACAAATAAAGGCTTGAAATATCTCACTTTGCATGTAACGAGTCTATATAATATATTAGTTTCAATTGTTAAGTTGAATTCTTGAAATAAATCAACTTTTTGATGATATTCTAATTATATGACCAGCACCTGTATTAGTATCAACCTTCTCAGTATGTGGAAAAAGCTGCAGTTATGAGTTGATTCACCATGTGACTCTTCACGACTGCGTTTGGTGATTGTCAGTGTATTACAAAAGTACAAAACAGATATTAGTACTTCAATAGGTTGATAAATTAACATTATATCAGTCAGGAAAATACAATTTTTACTGTGAATTTAAAGGTGACGTAGGTGATTCTCTGCAGAAACATTGTTTGTTATGCTGGTTGAAAGTCTCCTCATATCCTGATAGCAATCACTCTGTTAAGTGGTCTAAATGTATTTTTATAAATATATGTCCTCTGTGGAAGGCGTAGGTCCATAACATGTTCGTTCAGTCACTGCATTCGGTCCGAACGGTCCTATAGCATGTGTTCCCTGTCGGTCAGTGTGTGTTTGTAGTCATCAGCGCAATCACGTACGCTGCGCAGACAGCGAGAATGGCAGGCTGAACCGACAACAAGTGGCACTGGCAAATGATCTACGATCTATACTCTCATCGTGAAAACCCTGTCATGCGAGAAATATTATTGCACTGACAAGTTTTGCTAGCTAAACAAACCGAAAACTTCTCTAATTCAGTTTTCTCACCGGCGGTGAATGACACATGATATTGGTATTGCGGTAACGTTGTCTCCGGTCTTCTTGGCTGTGCGATGCCCAGGCCTCATGCTTTCAGCAGGCATGGCTTTGGATGGCGATTTGCAGGGAGGGTGGGATGTACGCTTTTACTGCTATCAGGTTAAAGTTAGCATTTTTCCAGTCCATACAGCACCTTAAAGTTAAATCTGTAAAACATAAAATGTTGCTACCGTATTTTTTACAGTCAATTTCTGGCAACCACAGCTGCTGGTTTTTTACTTTAAAGTAAAAAATATTTACAGTGCAGACAATACTTTATTGTAGGCAAACACAGTAGTGATGAGTCGTTCATGAACGATCCATTCATTGCGTCTGTCACATGACAAATGAACGAAAGACTCGGAAGGTAAAGTAATTATGTTCCCTGTAAATTATTTTTGACTGCATTATAATGATTTCTTAATTCAGAATATGATACAGACTGCGTAGGTGGATGTGTTCGGGAATTTGGCTGTTAAAAGTAAAACATTTAACAGCCCCTTAAATGAATGAAATGACTTAAAAAAAGATTTGTTCATTTAATGAACGAGATCGAACAAGAGAGTCAGTAAAATGATCCGAACTTCCCATCACTAAAACACAGGTGAGTAGTAATGCAATGTCTTGAATATGGAGAACAATGATGTCTCTTTCTCTAACAGGTTAGATGGATGATGACGGGGAGAGCAGAGCACACACCTCAGCGGATGGCTGGCGAAACCGCTCAGTACTGAAGGTAGATATCCAGGGAGAAAACAAACAGGGAGACACCAGGAGAAGACACAAGGAATAGTTTCAGCGAAATCACAGCAGTCGCTGTGATCAGCAGAGAGAAGGTATGAGATTCTTTCCTTGTTCAAGGCCAGACAAATGCTGAGGCTAAGGTGCTTTTATGAGGAGCTGATGAGGTGAGTAATTGGTGGCAGGTGCGGTTGATGGAGTGTGTGCAGGCGGGAGCCACGAGGGATTCTGGGAAATGTAGTCCTGGAGACTGGGCTGGTCACTGGAGATTGTGACATATAGTGGTTACACTTTATTTTAAGGTGTACTTGTTACAATGTCATTATACATCTAAGTACTGGGGAATGTTAATAAACTACATGTACCTACTATAAAATTAGGGCAGGATTTGGTTTTGGTTTTATGGTTAGTTGCATTTAATTATGCATAATTTATAGTTATTATTACTAGCAACTACATGTAACATGCAACATGGAAACTGTGAAATAAAGTGTTACCAATATTTTCTTTAGAATAATGTGAACCTATAACATATATTAGCAAAGCAAATGGCCTTGACATTATTTAATATTGACTTTAAAGGCTGTTTGTGAGAGAATTTGCTAGGTTTCAAATACAAATACAATACCAATGCTACACTCAAATATATTTTCCTATATGCTGTATACATCATAGCTAGCATAATGTATGTCCAGGGAAATAGTGAAAGACAACAGGCTTGTAAAGAGAATGTAAATATTTTTTTTTAGCATCATTTGCTCAACTGAGAGAGCAGGTCCAGAGGAGCCCACTTTCAAGGTGTCTGAGGAATGTGTAAGCAGAATAGGGCTTGCATAGAAACCGTACACTGTTTGCACTGTTCGCATTAGTGGACTTTATTGGATAAAAGCATGATTACATTACTGAGTTGATCTACTAAGTTTATCTATCATGATGGAAAGTCCCAGTCTGTCAGTGTTCTAAATATTAGTTAGCTACGGTTAATGTGCATTTCTTCTCTACTTATTGTGAAATTCTTCTGATAATATGTAATGACATGTCAGAGCATGTCCATCTCCTAAAGGCTTTCTCTGTAGATTACATGTCCTCACAATACTCACAGTTTTTTTTAGTTAAAAATCATAAAGGAAAAAGATTCCTGGGCCTGAGATTCAATTGCTGAGGGGAAATTGCTGATGTTGTGTTTCCCTGAGGGAAACACAACATCATAGCAATCAACCCCAAAATCACAGAAAAAAGAAGCTTATTGCTTGTAGTGTAAAAGCGTTAAAAGCGTTAAAAGCAACAAACTGAACGGGAAGTTTATAAGGTGTCAGTAAATCTATCTGAAAATATGTGCAATAGTGTGCAATGAGTGAAGAATTGAGCAGTTTTGAGTGAACATACTCAACCAAGGTTTTTTGGGTTTGCCTACTTTGTCCTGCAGTTAACCTTAAAGAACATGAGTCATAGAGCTTTGTCTTGGTCTGTCAAGCCTGATAGCTGATGAAAGCTTTCTAAGGTCATCAAATAAGGCACTACCTTTAGCACAAAATCCCTTTCCTTCCCTTCACGGTCTCTTCAGACTCTGGGACTGACAAAGTGACAATAGTGGACAAGCATTTCCAGGGAAGAGCCCAGTTTTCAAAGGCCGGGGTCAGATAAGTAGGTCGTCAAAGGGAGAAATGAGGTGTCCACCCGACTGATTTCAGCTCTGTAATGATTGGATGGAATATAGTTGACGCAGATGGACATGGCTGTAATGATGCTGACGTCAAGAGTAACTATTAAACATTCAGATGCCGTGTTTCATCTTCTGTTCCAAAATGTCGAGGCAATGAATAAACAAAAATGGAGCGAATCTTGTGGTAATGTACTCAAAGCCTTATTCGGAAAGTCATGGATAATGCCTTTAAAATTTATAACAAATCCAAATAAATAAGAGAAAAGGTATTAGTTAGATGCAGTCACACTTTGTGTGCATAACAGGTGAGCATCGAGCAATGTGACAGCACAAGATTTTAGACAAACAATTACTATAGTGCAACCATACGACAGATAAATCAGTGACAGCGCAAATAGTCAATCAAATGGCTGTGCTGAGTATTCCTTGTTGCTATCAGCCATTTTGTCATTATGACACATACAAACCTCCTTTTTGGCCAATTTAATTGGTAAAATGTATTATGGCACTTGTAATTTGAATACTAGGTCCAGAGGCTATTTGACTCTTATAGCCTGCGCTATTCTGGGTCTTTTTGACCTCAAACGAAGTTAGCTGAAATTAATAAACAAAGGTCCCTTCATCTAAATGGCACGAGACTTGATGTTCTGGTTGACACTTGCTATCTCTACAAACAAAACAATTTATTGGAATGATATCTGGTTGTATGATACCGTGACAAAAAGTCCCTCTCAGGATGTTGAAATGAAAAATGGGGAAATGAAAAAAAATCTATACTTTTTTTTATATTTGTCAAATAAAAAAACTAAATGAGCCACAACACAAAACACAAATACACAGAAGTGAAGTGGCATGCCTATAGTTCAACACCCTGAGTGTATATTCCAAATTAATAGCTGGAGGGAGGAATGTTATCTCAAAAATGTGATGACATTGACCCTTGACAGTTTTGCACTTCCAATATTCTGTGATGTTTTCTCCAAAATAAAGACTGTACAAATAAAGCCAGTCTGTGTGGACAGTTTTCATTAAGACCAGATGCAATGTAAGCGATTACATGGTGTTTTAGAGTAGTATGCTTAGAAAAAACGCCTTTGCCTTTGTTTATGTTGGCCATGTGCTCCCTTTGTTCTGCCTCTATGTTTCCCTTTACTACACCCTCTTGTTTAGTCTTTCTCTCATACTCATTTTGCTAATTGTTCTCACCTGTTCATTGTGTGCTTCCCCACTACTTATTGTCCTCTCTTACCTCATGTCTTGGCCAGTATGTTTTGTGGTACAGTATATGGAGACAGTTACAGGACAGTACATGCCCTAGTCTTGCTTCTAGTGATGGGAAACTGAGGCCTTCTGAAGTGTTTGAGGCTTTCATCAAATTGTGCCGAAAAATTGTTCATTACTTGAAGCTTTTAACACAATGCACATCTAAAAAAAATCATTGCAGAGGTTATCCGGTTTTAAAAGCATGTGACCAAACATTTGGAAGTCTGTGACATAAAAGAGTGGAATCAATCTGGGATCAGTTCAATTTTGTCTAATCTGATCTAATCTCATCTAAATTAATTTGTGCCAATGAGACCACAACTTGTGTCATGTGTAGCCTGGTCAACGGATTCACTATAGGGCCTGTTTACACCTGGTCACTTCATGCGTTTTTACTGATCAGATATCTGATTTATCTACATGATTCGTTTAAACCTGGTCACAAAAAATGTGTTTTCACAAAGCGGATATTAATCCGATCTTCAATTCCCGCGCTATATGCAGATTTAATGGAGTTCACGTCACCGAAAGCAACAGTTATGAGCTGCATTTTATTGATCATCAGCTTCAAAATCAAAGACCGCAATAGGAGAGAACGGCATCAGCACTAGTAAGATCATTTTGTTTCTTTACTTTTAATGAAGATGATTGTGTGTTAAACGACAATGACGTGCTAACAACAGAAACGTTTTTTCTTTGTATAGATGACAATGTTATCAAAACGATCCCCGTTCACACGGATCCGCGAAAACGACTAATAACGCTGTATTGTGCATGCTAGACAAGTAGTTGGTGATGTCACTTTGTAAAGAAAGACTATGCGCCTGCGCGCACGCACATTCTTTTACTACAGTGCACTCGATCCAAACTCACATGCCTAAACACACAAATTAAACAATTGATCATTTTTTGGTCCAGTTTTCATTCTAGGGATGTTCATTTTGATAGTACTGTATTACTTTGTCTTCTGGGTAAATTTCATTTTCTCAAAGCCAAAAACATTCACTGTAATTCAATTTTAGAATGTTCTCCTATGATATAAATTCATGTTTTACTTCCTTTAAGAAAATTGTCCATATGGCCCCCTTATTTCTTACTGTTAATATCTGCACTTTCACTTGCAAAAAAAGCCTATAGACTAAATGCGTAATAGCCGATTGACATCGCCGATTTCACAGGTCCGTGTTTTTGTAGTTTACACAGAGATAAGGGTGTCGTTTTCAAAAGTTTGCGTTTTCAAGCCACCAAAACGCTGTTGTCGTGTAAATTAATAGCCAAAACGCATAAAAAGTGTTCCATTTTTAGTGGAAAATGGTGTCGTGTAAACTGCCCCTTTGGCCATGTCCACACTAATACGGTTTAGTTTGAAAACTTATATTTTTCTCTCCGTTTTGGCCTTCCGAAATGGAGGTATTTGAAAACGATGACGTAAGTTTAGTCATGTGATCCATGTTGTACCAATAGATATTCATGTTTACCGATATTGTGCCTGTTAAGTGCTATTCACTTTTACACTGTTGCTAAAATATGTTACTTTGCACACTCTTCATATCACAGTACTGCAAATATGACAGAAAATGTACTCATAATTGCGGTCCTGCGGCAATACAGGAGAGCAGTTGCGTTTTAGACCAAACATATGGTGACTGAGTGCGACCTGGACGCATCAGTGAATGGTGAGATATTTTGCTAAATAAAATTATCCTGTAAGAAGAATTGCGCGATAACTTTATTATTTATTTTTCCATCTGTATCATCTCAGTGATCTTTTGTGAGGTTTCACGCATGCGCAGTAAAGGTGAATTTAGAAGTTTCTCATCCACACTGAAACGTCGGAAAAAGCTAGTGTGGACGCGTTATCACTTTTTATTCTGCGTTTAGACGAGCGTTATGGGGGGGGGAAATGAAATTAATGCTATATTTTAGTTTGATAATGTTTTGTTATTTTCCTGTACTGGCGCATGCCTGTGACGTAAACGCGTACGCGGCGTCTTCACTTTCTAGCAGACTTTTGCGTTTTTACCGTTTTTACCCTTTAGACGGGAACACGATGGTGGAGCGTTTTTAAGATTTCCACTCTGGAGGGTGGTTTCACTTTTTTGCGTTTTTAAGCCCCCAAAACGCCGTCGCCGTGTAAAGAAAGGCGCATCGATAAAATATTTTTACGTTTTCACCCGCGAGCGTTCTCGTGTAAACAGGGCCTAAGTTTGTTCCCTGAACTACTGATTCCATTCACCAGTTCTGTTTTTCTGTTAATTATCTCACTAGTTATCCTTGTTATTTAAGCCCTGAGTTTCCTAAGGTCTTTGTTTGGTGTTGTCGGTGATGGTTGTAACATCTGTTTCCCTGAGTCTTCCCTTGGATTTTTGGATTTTGAAATAAAGACTATTTGTATTTTGAAATTTTGAATTAGAATTGCTATGTTATGGAAATTACAAAGGGAAGGGATGCTGACAATACATTATCACTTTTTAGTGATCAAGGACTGAATATTACCTTACTCTGTGTTTGATTAATTGAATCTGGATCTAATTTGATCAAACCTGTCAAAATGGTCAAACAACTGACTGACAAAAGAAAATACAAGAACAGAAAGGTCATTTGGAGTTGCTTCCATGTGGTTGGCTTACTGTATGCCCTTTTCAAGTTACAAGCAGAAACTGATCTAAGAAGTCCCAAATAATAGATTTCAGCATAATCGGCTGCACATGCATATCAGATTGTTGGTCTAACACAAATGAGATGGTTACGTTTATTCAACCTTGAGCAAAAATAACCTAATTTTGATATATATTTTACACCTTTGTTACTTTAAAAGTAAATGATATCTTAAAAGTCCTGGGGGAGTATACCCAGACCCATGAATCTCTAATGATACTACAAAAGTCTATACAAATAGTACCTAATTTACTGTGAAGGGATTGAAGGGATTGGATAGAATTGTAAGTATAGATTTGTCCTGGCAGAAAATTACCACATGTTCAGTTTTTCTACAGTGTATTATTATTTTTTCTCTTGATGATGATTGGTGTGCCCAAATTGTTGATGACTTGAGCAAGTAACCAACCACCCATACCACTCTAGCAACCATAAGCAATGTGGTTTAAAACCACTCAGAACACCTTATCAATGACATACTAACCACCCTTTTGTGGAAGTGAGTTTTACCTGAGCAAGCACCTTACATAATTTCTTCATATAAAGTAAAAAAAAAAAAAAAAACATCTATTGTTGACCATTGACCTTATTTATCAGCTTAAAACACATGCTCGAACACAAACATCTTTCCAAATTCATGGGTTCTCTGTGAAAAACTACAGAGCAAAGAAAGCTATTTTCTTATCTTCCTCATTTACTCCTCATTTTGCCCCTTAGTAACTTATACAGTGCTCTCATGCTGGCCTATGACCTTTGGTAGGGGTAGGAGTGAAAAGAGCAAGACCTAGATCAAACACCTGAGAGGGACTGCTACAGGTATTTCATTGTTTTCTGTCCTAACATTATCCTCAGGAATTCAGAAAGCTCTTATAGATTTAGTTCAACAACAAAAGGCTGTTGTCAGCGAGTCATGATAAATGGAGATTTGACAGGTTGATAGCAAAGGCTTGCTGCATTTGACAATGCCTAGAAGAAGAAAAAAATCACATTCCATAAACAGTGAGGTAACATTTGTTATTAGAGTATTGTGTTTCATTTACAACTTTTAAATGTCAACCTGCATGAATGTTTCTGCTGCTGGTGCTCTGAAAACGGTTGTTTATTTTGTCTCTTTAATTATTGAATACATTGAACTAGACATTCAGAAGCTATAAATGTGTTGTGTAATTTCTGTGCAACTAAAAAACAGAATTATAAAAACTGTAACTGTTGTAAAATAGGTTTCCTGAACACTCCCCTGCCTACTTTGTTTGGACAATCACATACTTGCACGCCAAACTACACCATTGGTTGAGTTAAAAATTATAACGGAGCAATGTTTTGGTAGTCAGAGTGTTTACAAGAAAACAACATACAAAAGATGTACTCGGAATTGTCCATGCATATTAAACTGAGATTTTAAAATTACACAGCTATGAATGAGCTAAAGTCAAGCTAATTTCAGACAATACTGACCTCTAGTGGTTTTAATTCACAACCATAGCTTAGAACAGGGCTCTTCAACTCTGGTCGTAATCAAACGCATCTAAACAAGGTCTTCAGGATTTCTAGAAAGTCACAGGCAGTTGAGTTTGATCGGGATTGAGCTAAACTCTGCATGACGGTGGCCCTCCAGGACCAGATTTGAACAGCCCTGGCTTAGAATAACCCCACTACTTAAGTCACTTGCACACACCTATAGCGACCTGATTTGTATAGCCAACCGGGAACGTAAAAGTGAGTATTCATATTTTTAAAAGTAAACTGCTACTGTAAAACTGGTTCCTTCCATTGCTATAACCTTGAACAACTAAATCATTCTCTTAATGCTTTTGCCTGCTTGCAGCATTTCATTTCTTCACATATCCTATGCCACAGACCTGGTCCCTTGTGATTGACCTAAACTGACATTTTTTTCCTCTAAAGCCACACAGATGTTCCAGGCAGTGAGTCAGCACCTTACGAAACAGGAATATGAAATATACTGCACAGCCGTCCGCCTGCTGTGAAGGAAAGTGAGAGAGTGGATTGATGGGGCACTTGTCTCAGCAGTGGGTGATATAAGACAGGATGCGTAAGACTTTCTGTTTTTAAGTTAGTTCTTGCTCTCTGCTCATCTGCTCTTGGAAAAAAGTAGATTTTATTCCTGCTGTTTGTGAAGACTGGAAATGTATTCATGTCAGGGAAATTATTAGTTCAACCTTATGAGTCACTAGAAAAAAAAACAGGGTTGTAAAACATTTTAATGTAGAAAAGTACCGTTTGCCTTTTTTCTAATCTTGTATATAGATTATACAATAATCAGAAAATCTGAAACAATCTTCAGAATAGTCTTCTGCATCTTTCTACGTTGTCTGCTTACAAATATTTAATATCAATAAGTTATTTAGCAGGGACTTAATGAAACTCTCTATGGAGCAACCTTTGTTAAAGTGGATTTAAGGGCAAAATACATGGCGCTCTCTTTGCAGCGACATCTGTCAACAAAAACATCAAATGATCTCTCCTTAATAATTCACCCAATGAACATTCTACCATGATTTACATTACTCCCACTCTTATGTCGTTTTAAATCAGAATATTTTTTTTTCTTCTGTGAAACAGTCATGCGGGAAAACTCAGAGACAAGAGAGGTTGGACCCAAATGCAGAAGGTTTATCAAGGTAATAGCAAAATTTACACACAAGGAGACTAATCTGAGAACAACAACATAACAGCCATAGTGGGACAAGACCAAACAATGAGCACAGGAAACACATAGGGCTTATATACACAAAAGGTAATAGACGAACAAGAAGAAACAATCAAAGATTTATGAAGGGAACACAGGAAAAAGGAACCATGCGCACTACAAACTAAGGAGCCGTTTACACGACACTGTTTTCAGCTAAACACAAAAAACTTTTTGTGTTTTGGCCATTTAAAGCAACACCAAGGAACTTTTCCTCTGCAGTCGCCCTACAGGTTGAAAGCGGAATTGTCCATTATTACTGTCGTAAATAATTTAGCCGGCCGCAGCCAACTGTCGCACGCAGGCTCGCTGTTTATCCAGCACCTGCTTTGGTATGAATGACGTCCACAGACAAGGTAGAGTATGATGCATGGTTTTATGAAAGTATTATGTATTGCGACATCAGAAACGAAGAAAAACTAAATGATGACTATTGTAACGCTTGACGTAAAGCAAGTAAAATGTGTAGTTTTCTTATGTCTCATTAGAACTAGAAACGCAACCCAATCTGGCAATCTTACATACATGTAGTGTGGTTATAGCGGATATAGGACCGCAAAGCAGAGGCAGAAGTGCCTTTCACCCTGTTACGACTTGATGAACCACTGAAACCATTTTGGAAACATTATTTTAAAAAATCTTCCTTAGTGTTGCTTTAAATACACGACAACAGTGTTTAGGAGGACTTAAAAAACACAAACATTTGAATACCAGTATTGCCTCTGTGTTTTGGGTACCACAAAAACGTGAATTTGTAAAAAAAAAAAAAAAATGGTGACATCATGCACATGTGTATTACGTGTTCAGTCTATAGATGGGCGCATAGTGGTTCTTTACAAAGTGACATTGCCAACTACTGTCCTGGCATGAATAATGCATAAATTAATGTTTTAGTCGTTTTTGCGGATCCGTGTGAACGGGGATCATTTTGACAACTGCGAAAACCGCGAAGGATTTTCCATTTCTAGTAGATTGTTGTTGTGTAAACATACCTTAAGAGTCAATTAAACAAAGCACAGGGAACACCTATGTTACAGAAACACAAAAGGTTATGCAGAATGTCCAAACTGCTCGAAGTTTTCATGTCCTGATAGTAACGCCCACCTTGAGGGCAAAACAAGGCTTTCCTCCATTGTCTACCAGTCATGTTTACCAGGTTTGTACAAATGTAGTCTGACAGTGATATGAAAAAAACACATTCAATATACAGCTTATTGATGATGCATAGAAAAACTGTAAATTTAAGGCACAATAATTGTTTTTCAGCCACAATAAGTGTTTTTCATGTTAAGCGTTTTAAAATGTCCCCCTGTTTTTAGGGATTGAAATACTGCAGCAGGTGCTGTGTATAGATCACAAGTGTCCAAAACTTTAATTTTGTTCACATATTTGATTTTTCTTTTTTAAACGGAGAATTGACAGGCCTTTGCTGCAGTTCTTTGGATGTTTTGCCATCCTGGTCTCCGCGCCAGTCATGTGATTGAAAAATACGATAGAACCATAAAAGTAGTCCATAAAACTTGTCCTAGTGATATGTGAACAACTGAATATGACATGACAATGAATATGACAACTGAACAAATTTGTATATGTCACATTGAAAATTGTAACCCTCTGGTGTATCTCCCAAATCTGCTTTTATTGTAATGAAAAGAGCAGTCTGAATATCCTTAAGATCTTTTCGTTTTGTGTTCCACAGAAAAAAAGAAAGTCATAGGAATTTAAAATAACATAAATGCTGGTCAATACAGACAGATTTTTAACATCCACATTAATTGTAACATATTTTCTGAACCATATGAGTTAGATGAGCCATTTTGAGAAGGTGTTTAAATAAAACTTGGAAAGAGGAAGGTTGAGTGACGTGCAGCTGGTGTGGAGTTCTGGCCCACCCAGTACACTTACTCTCCTGGATACCACCTTGACTTTGCATTTCTCCACATGACATCATGGTCGCAGTGAGGTCAGAATAGGCTCATGACAGCACTATAATGTTGACACAAGGTCTCTCTGTTACCCACAGAAAAAGTGTAGGTTGGGAAAAACAGGATTGAGGGTGTGCATTTAAAAGCTGTGAAACCAGGAAAATGTGAAAAGATTCCTGATTTAGTGGCCCACGCCACCCACCTGGTCACCAAGTCAAGTCAAGTCATCTTCATTTATATAGCGCTTTTAATAATGTAGATTGTTTCAAAGCTGCTTTACAGTGATAAACGTATAATTTAAGGTAACAGATTGTTTTGGCTTTATAGCGGTTCTTGAATAATGTTATTTTCCAGCTAAAGTTAGTTTTGATTGATTCACTTCCATCAAAAGGATAATTTGTTATTAAATTAAGGGCCGCTAAGACAACACCGTTCTCTCTACACAGACTTTAAACGTGAACCTGTGAGAAACGCAGATGGCGCTCACGTGCGCATCAAGAATAAATTCTATGATAATAATAATAATTCGTTACATTTATATAGCGCTTTTTCTGAGACCTCAAAGCGCTTCACATATGGAAGGGGGAATCTCCTCAACCACCACCAATGTGCAGCATCCACCTGGATGATGCGATGGCAGCCACATTGTGCCAGAACGCCCACCACACACCAGCTTACTGGCGGAGAGGAGACAGGGATGAAGCCAATCAGTATATGGGGATGATTAGGAGGCCATGATGGACAGAGGCCACTGGGCATATTTTGGCCAGGATGCCGGGGTTACACCCCTTCTCTTTCGAAAGACATCCTGGGATTTTTAGTTCTATAGTTATGTGCGTTTGAATATATGTGCGCATGTTTGTAATTCCCTACAAACCAAGCCTAAACAAACTACTTGTCCTGCTTATAAATTTGATACAGAATATTATTTTATTTTATCACTACGGGGAAGATACGCGAATTTTCCACAACGCTTTATCTGTAGAGTGGTAAAGGGATCCTCCATAGGGAGAGGATAGTTGGCACTTCAGCACTACGTTAATGTAGCGTTGCGAGTATAAAGGAATGGAGTGAGGGTTACCCAACTTTTAACAGAAACGGCAAAATATGATCGACTACGCCACCCCGGAAAACCAGGGAAATCGCCCTAATGGCACACAGGTTCGTTTGGTTGGATGGGTGAAAAGACAGAGTCATATAAGTAGAAAAGCTTTATTTTCTCCATAATTGTTGAATAAATATTTGGAAATTCACAGTTAAAAACTCTTACACTGGCATTAAAATATAAGGAACACCATCGATCAGAATCCACTCACATACATACATACATACCACTGAATTTAAAGAAACTCAACCAGGAGCAGAGGTATCTGGAGGTAAGGGTCGGCTGCCAATTTGAAAAATACCCCCCCAATAGTCCACTACAAATACCCAGCCACACACACACGTGAAGGTTAGATACCAGAAGACACAGCACTAGGTGTGAGCACACCACACAGATGGCAGTTTCGCCTTCACCCTCCAGAAACACCCAGCTCCTGCAACAAAGAAAACAATAAAAAAACACACAACGAACAAATACAGCTCAGGGAAGATAAGATGTCAAATACCTCAAGGATTCAAACCCTTGACCTAAAATTAGGACTCAAAATACCACATGAAACCAAAATCCCTCGGTTTCAGTGATCAAAAATACAAAGAGAAATAAACAAAGAAATAAAACAAAAACATTTAATCATATAGATTTATAAATCAATGGAGTTCCATAGGCGGCAGCCAGAGAAGACAGCCCGCCCGCACAGTCAGACGAGTCGCACCATACTTACAAGTAATGTACGTGCAACAGAAACATAATAAAAGTTACTATCCTGATGACGTTGAGGCAAAACAGCGACGGAGTCGCAATTATAAGTGATCCCAGTTCAGCATTGATACTCGATTCTCACGAATAGCCCAAGAGGCCGTCAATTATGCAGGGGGAGCCTGCCGAGCAGAAAGATAATGTTAAAAACAGAAGCAAATTATTAACACACAAAACTAAAATCTTACATACCACGGGGTGATCCCGGCGCGCAAACCGGTTCGCAGTCGCGCATCATATTGCAATACAGCAGCTCAGTCAGGAACACATGCTATCAATGACATGCTATCAATGCCACCAAAAACAAAACGTAAGTAACCAGCCACAATCAATTTATTCTTGTTATATAAAAAAACGGCTACTAATACCTGCGGGGTGTGGGCAGCCAGCACACAGCAAACGGGGAAGCCAGCTTACAGTCCAAGCTTGCGGCAACCACAGATGACGTCACAAGGACAATACCAAGACGCATACCATGTAGCAACCACACCTCCCATATATCATACAAGAAAGGGGCGGGGGCTTAAACTAAGCACAGGTGAATGGAATCATCATAAGTGGTTTCAGTCACCCTGCTACATTAACATCGGGTTAATGGCATCTGCGCTAATTTTAGTGTCTTTGTTTATCCCAAGGTTTTCCCGCAGCCTGCCGGATCCAGGCCGTATCCAGATCTGAGGAAGGACCTTCGCCTGGACCCGATGACAACGCTGTGCTGAAGTGCCAACTAGCCTCTCTTTATGGAGAATCCCTTTATCATTCTACAGATAAAGCATTGTGGAAAATTCACGTATCTACCCCGTAGTGATAAAATAAAATTCTGTGTCAAAATTATAGGCAGGACAAGTAGTTTGTATAGGCTTGGTTTGTAGAGAATTACAAACATGCACAAATATATTCAAACGCACATAACTATAGAATGAATTATTGATGCGCACGTGAGCACCATCAGTGTTTATCACAGGTTCACGTTAAAAATCTGTGTAGAGAGAGCGGTGTCGTCTTAGCGGCCCCTCATGTAATAACAAATTATCCTTTCGACGGAAGTGAATCAATCAAAACTAACTTTAGCTGGAAAATAACAGTATTCAAGAACGCTATGAAGCCAAAAAAATCTGTTACCTTAAATTATACATTTATCTCTGTAAAGCAGCTTTGAAACAATCTACATTGTTAAAGAGCTATATAAATGAAGATGACTTGACTGCTAAAAATATGAAGAATATCAAAAAATTTAGGAGTCAGTTGTCCACGGCAGCCCAAAACCTGCTGATGTACCAAAAAAATAAACACACTCAGCTAAATTTTGTATAATTATCATTATCAAGAAATTATAGAGATATAATTTTTTGTCAATATCGCATTACAGAGTAGGGACGGGAATTGAAAACCGGTTCCACTTGAGAACCGGTTCTAAGTTTTATGAACCATCAATATTGTATGCCCTCGATGTTAACGAGTCCTCTTATCGATGCTCCTGCTCCGAGTCCCAGCCATAGTATATACAAACCGTGAACTCACAACTGTCCCTTTAATCCTTTGTCGGGCACCATAGCACGGCGTCCTATGCATCTGTGCGTCATGACGTCAAAGAGATTTAAGCAAAGGAGTGAATCATGGAGAGGAAGAGACGATCTAATGCTTGGCTTTATTTTACTAAATGAGACCAATTATACCATTTGCAATAACAGGGTTTTTTCTGCATTTACATTTTTTGGGCGACCACCAAAGCAAATTTTTGTCCCGCCAAAGTCTTATTTGATCGGTGAGTAATGTAGATGAACTGCCACGCTTGTGACAGGGCGTATGTTTAACTGAACAAGCAGAGAGAGAGCCCCGGTCGCGCGCGCGCGCACTTGTTCTCTTCGGGTCCAAGTCAAGTCACCTTTATTTATATAGCGCTTTTGTTATGAGGATAGCAGGATGAACCCAATCGCAGACAGTATGAACTCACACAGCGTTTAATATGACAGAAAAACAGGGGAAAACAAAACCCACAAGGGGGCAAAACAGATACAATACGAACGAGGGATAACTAAACTAGATAACACTAGACAAAAACTAGACTTAATACAAACAGCAAATACAGGATCAAGACGTTCCTTTAGACAAGATACTCACAGGCAGAATCTCACACAAAGAGAAACATCAAACAATGAACCAGCACAGGACAGCAAACACATGGGGATTATATAAGGAACACTAATGACGAAGACAGGTGAAACTGACTAGACAATAATCACAAGACGAGGATAACAAGGGGGTGGGGTTACGTAACGAGACAACACAAGCACATGGCCCAAACAAATAGCCATGCGCTTGCACACAAAACATGATTCTGTCATGATCCTGCCCTACAACCAGGGAAAATCAAGGACACTAAGGCAGAATCATGACAGCTTTTTACAATACAGCTTCACAGTGATAACATGAAAATAATACAAAAATTTTTTTTGCATCATCGTCCAGATGACGATAATATTATTGAATATTAAATGTCCCCAACTAAGCAAGCCAGAAGGCAAGGCAACAGCGGCAAGGAACCAAAACTCCATCAGGTGACAGAATGGAGAAAAAAACCTTGGGAGAACCCAGGCTCAGTCGGGGGCCAGTTCTTCTCTGGCCAATGAGTGAACAGTGTATGATTATGATTCAGGAGCATTACAGGTCAGAAGTTCAGAATGAATCAGAGTATTTGTCCAGTTCCGGTTGGTTGAAGTCGGAGTGGAGAGGAGGATAACTTCAAATGTAGCCACAAATCTAATACTGTAAACGGAAAAAGGCATTTTAGTTTTACAATATAACTGTATAAGAAACAGTACAACAAATAAATCTAGGAATCAAAAAAATTATATATGAATAATTTAAGAAAATAATCTCTTTAAAACTTAAAGATGACAGCGTCACTGTGCCTACCCAGTGTGCTTGTCACTCAGTAAAGACAGCGGGTCGCGTCGCAGCTCCAGATGTCGATAGTAAAGCTGTTTGTTTGCACATCTTTTAGTTTAACGTTACATGAAATGCGTTCACGCACTGTCTCGAATAGCTTAGGGAGCGCTGTTTCAGAGATGTATTTGCGACCAGGCAAACTGTACCGCGGCTCCAAATGTTCAATGAAGCGGCAAAATCCAACGTTTTTGACGACTGACAGGGGCTGGTCATCCAGAACAATAAACTCGATAATTTTGTCGGTTATATTGGCAAACAGCGGATATACTGCTAGCGCGTGCATTTTAATTTCTTCTTCACTGCTCTAAACGGTGGTTGCTTGTGGCGACACAGCACAACTTCCTGTGTTGCCGCGGGCAACCACTGTTTAGAGCAACGAAGAAGACTTGATCTCCGATTCGCAGCGTTAAGCAGAGCTAGCGTGCAATAACTATGTATTGTTTATGAAAATGGTATCGGATCGGTACATGGGTACAAGTACTCGCCGATACCGATGCCAGAATTTTTATTGGTATCGGCGCCATTTCCGATACTAGTATCGGAACATCTCTATTATTAACTGGCCGGAATTTTGAGATCGCAATAGACGTGAAGGACTATAATGCGTTAAGAGCTCGCTCAAGTACTGCGGAGCTAAACCATTTAGTGCTTTGTAAGTGATCAGCAATATTTAAAAATGTATACGATGTTTAATAGGCAGCCAATGCAGTGTTGACAGAACGGGGCTAATATGGTCATCCATGCAAAAAAATAAACAAGGCTTTACCGTCTCCAAACTAAGCGCTGTCTTGCTCTCTCTCCCTCACACATATTAATCAAAATAAATCGACATGATGGTAAACGGTCGGAAAACCAAAGTTTCATGCGGAGCATACAGAGATTTTATTTTTCCTGAATCACTGCTGGGTGTGAATTGTGGTAAAATACAGTGCCTTATCTTCTCTGAAAAGTATTCTGCACATTCAGCTGACATAAACCACACTTTAAATAAATGAAAAAACCTATCCAGTGATGAAATGTTTTCTGTGTTGACAAAAATCTTGTGGGATGTCCTAACTGCCGGGATAATCACACAACGCGTACACGTCAGATAATTACACGTCCAATTCGCAACAATGACTTTGAACCGATTCATTTTAATGAATGGTTAAAACAACAGATCTTTCCAACACTGAATACACGAGACTTCTGAATAGGTGTATAACTAATCGGCAACACATTACAATAAGGTTCCGTTTATTACATAAATTACATAAAAAGTAAAGTTTATTTTCTCGAGTGTATGCTTTAAAACAAATAAACCACTTGTTTTTTTGCCGAAAAATCATATGACTACTTTTTTCCACACAGTGCTGTCAGGAATCGATAAGAGAATCGTTGAAGAATCGGATTGATAAGCAGAATCGTCAGCGGCATTGATAAAAAATGAAGATTCCCATCCCTATTCCAGATGCAGGTTTCTGAAAGCGCGCTGCAGACTGCTAACAGCAACACTACCAAGTTTTTTTTATGTTGAGCCGCAGCTTATTGGCCGCTGATGCAACAACAACCAATCAACAGTGCTATGTATGTGACCGAACGGTTACCGGCAAAACGGGAGTCAGCCTTATCTAAGGAAATTTTTTGGTTTTTGGTTGTCAACTACGCCACCTAGGGACTTGCACCCTAAGAATTCATTACAGGGCTGGAGGACATCTACTTTGGGCACCCCTGTCTGGTAGTGGGGTCTCCCATTCACGAGAGTGCTGTATTTCACTTGTGGGGTGTGAGTATTGAGTGAGCTTTTCTTTTGCCTTGCAGGACACTACCAGACGGGGGTGCCCAAAGTAGATGTCCTCCAGACCTGCATGGTCGTGTTGATGAATGTGTTTAGAAATAATGTGTTGTTTTGATTTGTTTTGGTTTTGGTGATTTACCGTTGCTGTTATTGACATTTCAAACTTTTGATTTTATTTATTTTTGTCAATTCTTGTGTGTATGTTTTTGAGTATTTTGTTTAATCCTCCGTTGAGGGGTGGTTTTATAGTGCGTCTGGAATAAAGTGTCTTTTCATAGAACCCATGACTCTGCTCAGTTACTCGCTGATAGCGAACCTGGGTGCTCTGAGTAGATGAAAGCCGGTGGCTTGTAATGAATTCTTAGGGTGCAAGTCCCTAGGTGGCGTAGTCAACAACCAAAAACAAAAACATTTCCATAGATTAGGCTGACTCCCGTTTTGCCGTTAACCGTTCGGTCACAAATTGGCGCAGTCGGCAGGGTTTCGGCAGTCTTGGCAGAGACGTGGGTTCTAGTGTTTGTTTTTGTGTTTTTTTTTACAGGGGCGAGGCAGCAGCGCTGTGCGGGCTGGAGAGTGGATATTCGGTTCTTCTCCCTGATATTGGTTTCGCGGCTCTCTTTTTCTTATTGGGTAAGTAATGGAAGAGGAAGTGCAAGAACTTCGAGGGCTTATTGCCCAGCTTAAAGCAGATAATGAGAAGTTACGGCAGGAGCGAGTGGTGGCTGTTGGGCAAGGTGCTGCTAGTGCAGGGGACCTTGCACCCACCATTCCTCCTGAGTGGGGTGGTGGTAATGCCCCAGTAATGGATCGTCTTTACTGGAGTTTCCTCTTGTTTTGCTACGCCTCTTGGAAAGAGTTAAGCAACGGTCTCCAACTGTATTGCTAAATGCGGATGTTTTGCTCCGAGACCAGTTTGTATAGTGTGTAGGGCTGGGTATCGTTCAAAATCTTTCGATCCGGTGCCAATTTCGATACCTCAGTTTCGATACCGGTTCCTAACGAAACTTTTTTCGATACCAATTTTATGAAATCCATTTTAACAAGATTACATAACACATTACCTCAGAAAAACTTTGGTTTTATTTTTTTTCAGTTTGACTCATGCTCCTTAGCCAGTGCACAAAGGAACAAAAAAGCACAAAGGAACAAAAAATGTTTTATAAAGAGCTCATGCTCACCAAAGCTGAATTTTTAAAATAAAAAAATACAGTAAAACTTGAGTAATATTGTGAAATAGTATTACAATTTAAAATCTTATTTGAATATATTTCAAAATGTAATTTATTCCTGTGATGTCAAAGCTGAATTTTCAAAATCATTACTTCAGTGTCACATGACCCTTCAGAAATATGAAAACAGTTTGCTGCTTAATATTTTGGAAACTATTATACATTTTTTCATGATTTTCTGATGAATAAAAAATTCAAAAGAAAAGCATTTATTTAAAAACGAAATATTTTGTAACATTACACATGTCACCTTTGATAACTTTAATGCATCCTTACTGAAAAAAAATTCTGACTAACCAAGTAAACCAACACATTTTTGAACGGCAGTGTTTATTATTAACACATTCAGTAGGTTATTATTTATTGCAATATAAACACTGTCAGATCAACAAGGTATCTCTTCATTTACCAGTCGAAGACGGAGCAACTTTCTGCTCTTATGTTTACTCCGTGCACTGTCAAGGTCTTCATCGTATTTATCGTGGTACCGGTCTTTGCAGCAATAGCCTACTGCATCGCGCGCGCTGTTGGCATCGAGCCTGGAGAAATGTACCCACACTTTTGATCGACTTTTCCACATCTTTAAGGTATTATGTGTGTGTCCTCGCGTCTCATATGAATATGGACGCGGAGAGTTTGTGTGTGTGTGCTCGCGTCTCATATGAATATGTGCGCGGAGAGTTTGTGTGTGTGTGCTCGCGTCTCATATGAATATGTGCGCGGAGAGTTTGTGTGTGTGTGCTCACGTCTCATACCGCGCGCGTCTCATATGAGTATGTGCGCGGTATCGAAATCTGGAACCGAACAACATGCCATTTTTCGATACTCGATAGTATCGAGGCAATTCGGTCGATACCTAAAAAGTATCGAGACTCGGTACCCAGCCCTAAGAGTGTGTAGCCGATAATTCATTGCGTCGTAAACTTAAGCAGCTGGTGCGCCGACAAGCTACTATTAATTTTCTGGACGTCCGTGGGGAGGCTATTCGGTGGGAACGTGAAGGGATGCCAGGTGCAGTAAGGACACGTAGTCAGTCTGTTCCATTGATTTATAGTACCCAGCATGGGGTGCAGGGGTAACCGCATGCGGAAGTCAGTAGTGTCTCCCAAAGCTCAAAAATGAAAGAGTTAAGAGAGATGCTAAGGACGCAACAAGAACAGATAACTCAGCTCGTTCAAACTGTGGCTCATTTACGCCGCCCGGAAATCCGTGGTCATTCGCCTCATAGGACATCGGTGATATGTCGAAGGTGTCAGAGACCTGGCCATTTTGCTAGGGAGTGTGATGGGGCGTGGGTTTCCCATCGCACTCAACCTTCCATTGCTTCAGGTTCATCGGTAGATCGGAATAACCAGCCTCCTCCTTCTGGTCCATCGGGAAACTAATTCCCCCCGAGCTACGGAGTCAAGGCTCGGGCGGGGAATTTATTGGCTCAGTATTAAGTGGTCCTGTGTTAAGATCTCATATAATGTTGTCATGCCCTTATCTCGTTGTTGCAGTGTCGTGTCTAACAGACACGGGGTCTATGGTATCTACCATAACAGAAAGTTGTTTCCTGCAGCACTTTGAGCAATGGGGTCGGGAGAAGTTGCAGTCTTGTCAATGGCTGCAGCTTCGAGCGGCCAATGGACTTCTTATTCCTTATATTGGGTACATAAAGTTGGATATTGTACTATGCGGGCGATTGGTACCAGGGTGCGGGGTTCTTGTTGTCGGAGATCCTCCTGGTGGGTTACGTGACCAAGCACCGGGTGTTTTAGGGACGAACGTCCTAAGCCGGTGTTATCGGGGGCTCTTTCGGACAATATGGCCCTGCCCTCTTTGATTTGCCCGAGGTGTCTGAAGCCCCTTGTTTCTTGTCACGAGCATTGCAGGAGTGCCAGGCCGCCGCCACTGCCTCGCTGGGGGAAGATCATGGAGGTAGAGTGAGATTGCGGGGCCGCCAGTCATGTCGTATACCAGGAGGTACTATGAAGTTTGTTCCAGCCACCTGTTCAGGCCAGTATGCTGACCAAGTAGAATTTTCGAGCCTCCTGAGTCGCGGCTTCCTGCTGGACTGTTGGCCCCTTCATCCTTGGTACAGGTGGTGAGAGGGACAGTGTATGTGCCAATGGTGAATGTTGGGGTTATTGATGTAATGCTTTTCCCTCGCTCTGTTATAGGTACCTTGATTGGTGTTTACATTGTGAGCTTGCCAGCGGGGATTACAGAGGTGCCATCGATGGTGGCTACTGTTAACTCGTGTTGAGGATGGCTTGGGGATACAGGAGCGGATAGAGGCAGTGGATTTATCCAGCCTGCCCGTTATGGAGTAAGTGCAAGTAAGGGCATTGCTCCACTGTTTTAGTTCTGTGTTTTCTAGTCATGACGGGGATCTAGGTTGCACTGATACCTCTCGAAGATGAAACCCCGGTCCGTCAACGTCATCGCCGGGTTCCCCCAACGGAGTACTAGGTAGTCAAGTCCCATATCAATCAGCTGTTGGAGGCGCGGGTTATAAGGGAAAGCTGTAGTCCTTATGCATCACCTATTGTACTGGTAAAAAAAAGGACGGTAGTCTCTGCATGTGCGTGGACTACCGTCAGTTGAATGCAAAGACCAGGAAGGACGCTTTCCCTTTGCCCCGTATTGAGGAGACCCTAGATTCTCTGGCAGGGGCCTGTTGGTTTTCTACGCTGGACTTGGCCAGTGGGTACAATCAGGTCCCTGTCATGGAACGGGATCATCCAAAGACTGCCTTTTGTACTCTGTTTGGATTGTTCGAGTGGAACCGTATGCCCTTCGGCCTCTGTAATGCCCCGAGCACTTTCCAGCGTTTAATGGAGAGGTTGTTCGGGGATCAGCAGTATCAATCGTTGCTTCTGTATCTGGATGATGTGGTGGTGTTTTCCTCCTCCGTCGCCCAGCATGTAGAACGTTTGGAAGTGGTGCTGAGTCGTTTGGAACGTGAGGGACTGAAGGTCAAGTTGTCAAAGTGTGCGTTCTTTCAGCGAGAGGTGAAGTATCTAGGGCATGTAATATCAGCCGCAGGGGTTTCTACTGACCCCGGTAAAATTGAGGCTGTGCCAAAGTGGCAGAGGCCAGGAACTGTGACCGAGCTGTGTTCATTCTTAGGTTTTGCCAGTTACTATCGCCGGTTTGTGGAGGGTTTCGCCAAGTTGGCAGCCCCTCTACATAGGTTGGTGGCGGAGTGTACTAGGGTGGGGCCTGGGAAGCGAGCGAAGCAAGGGTTGGGCGAGGCATGGACAGAGCAGAGTCAGGCGAGTTTTGAGGGGTTAAAGCGTAACATTACTACAACACCTGTGTTGGCTTACGCTGATTTTTCTCTCCCCTTTATCCTTGAAGTGGACGCTAGCCATGCGGGGTTGGGTGCGGTTTTATCTCAGGAACAGGGGGGGAGGGTACGACCAGTGGCTTATGCCAGCCGTAGCCTTAGGCCCACTGAGCGCAATATGAGCAATTATAGCTCTATGAAGTTAGAGTTTCTTGCGCTCAAGTGGGCCATGGCTGAAAAATTTCGAGAATACCTGCTGGGCAATCGGTGCATGGTGTTTACTGACAACAACCCCTCAGCCACCTTACTTCTGCTAAGTTGGGGGCAATGGAACAGCGTTGGGCCGCTCAGTTGGCCTCGTTCGACTTTGAGGTTAGGTATCGTTCCGGTCGCAGTAACCAAAATGCTGATGCACTTTCTAGGCAAAACCCGACGTGGAGTGTGGAAGGGACAGTTGATACTGGGGAGTTGTATCCCGGCACTAGTAAGAACCGCCACGAAGGTAGAGTTAACTGCACCTGCTTCCCAGGCTGCTATTACGGCTTTTCCGGGTTATGTGGCTACCGATTTGCATGTGTTGCAAGAGGAGGATCCAGATATTCAAGTGGTGTTTAGGTGCTGTGGGCAAGAGGCACCATTGGGGGGAGACGAGCGGCAACAACTCTCCAAGTAGACCAAGAAGGATCCTGTTGCGTCAGAAAGACCGGCTAGTGAAGCGGGATGGGGTACTGTACCGTAGGGTGTTCCGCCCTGATGGAGGTGAGGAAAATTTACAGCTAGTCTTACCAGCCGCTTGAAGAAACATGGGCATCAGGGCGTCGAGCGCACAATGGAGCTGGTACGCCAAAGGTGCTACTGGCCGGGAATGTAGTCAGCGGTGGTGGAATGGTGTTGGCAATGTGAGCGCTGTCAGGTGGCTAAAGACACTCAACCATTAGCGCAGGGGTTTATGGGTCATGTGTTGGCTGCAAGACCTAATGAAATGGTGGCCATTGATTTTACGGTGTTGGAGCCGGCTCGTTCGGCACATGAAAATGTGCAGAAACTGTTGCTCAGGTGCTGGTAGCCGAGTGGTTCTTTAGGCTCGGGGTACCGGCTCGTATCCATTCAGATCAGGGTCGGAATTTCGAGTCGGCTCTCATACGACAGCTCTGTGGCCTTTATCAAGTTGAAAAATCTTGAACCACTCCAAATCACCCCGCTGGCAATGGTCAGTGTGAGAGGTTTAATCGTACTCTCCATAACCTCTTGCGCACTTTGCCTATCTCAAGGAAGCATGACTGGGTCTCCTGCTTGCCTCAGATGTTATTTTGTTATAATACCACCCCGCACCAGTCTACGGTTGTATCACCGCACTTCTTGATGTTTGGCCAGGAGCCATGTCTCCCCGTGGATTTTCTGTTGGGAAGGGTCCCAGAAGTCTCGGGAGGGGAAGTGCATGAGTGGGTGTTAGAGCACCAAAGTAGGTTGCAGGTGGCCTTCGATGGGGCCCGTGAACGGTGGCGGATTGAAGCAGGTAAACGCAAAGCTCAGCACGGCAAGCGTGTTAAGGATGTCCCTTTGGGGGAGGGTCAATTGGTATACCTCAGGGATTATAATCGGAGGGGTCGGCAGAAGATCCAGGACCATTGGAGTTCTGTGGTGTACCAGGTTGTCCATGCCCCCAGAGAAAATGGTACAGTTTATACCATTGCTCCAAGAGATGACCTTGGGAAGGCAAAACGGGTGCATCGTTCATTGTTGAAGGTATGCTTGTGTAGGGACCCCCCTTTTTAAGATTCTTCCTCTGACTCACTCCCCGGTACCTGGAGGAGTGCCCGGGGATGAGGAGGAAGACCAATGGGTTGTGGTGCCGCATACCCCACAGGTCAATACAGCCCCTATAAGTGACGCTACACCCCTTAGAGTGGGTGGATCAGTGACTGGGCAGGAGGGCTTGACATCCTCTGGACTGGATGGGGCCTCATGACTCTGCCCAGTTACTCGCTGATAACGAACCTGGGTGCTCTGAGTAGATGAAAATGGTGGCTTGTAATGAATTCTTAGGGTGCAAGTCCCTAGGTGGCGTAGTCGACAACCAAAAACCAAAACATTTCCTTAGATTAGGCTGACTCCCGTTTTGCCGTTAACCGTTCGGTCACATGTAGACTATTGGATACATCTACTGATGCTTACTAACTCAGTCACTGACTGAAGTGCATGACTGTGTAGCTTTCAGCCAGGAGAAGATGTCGTCAGGTGGCGTCTAACTTTCATGGGGTGTTTCGACCCTTAACCACAACACCCTCCAGTTGGACCCTCCTCCTGGCCCCCAGCTAGATTCCTCCCTCCTACTCCAGAGCCAGCAAGACGCTCTTTCTGCTGCCTCACCCAACCTACGGACAGCTGCCTTCCTCTCCCTTCCTACTATACCCAGAGATGTGAGTGTTTTCCACACAGACAGCGCCGGAAAACCCCTACACCCTACCTCAACCGGGAATAGCCAGGTCTGCCACCCTTTGGCCCTGCACTGCTCAACGAGGTCCTGATACTTGGTGGCTTTCCGTTCATAGGCCTCCTCGCACCCGTCTTCCCACGGGACCGTCAGTTCAATCAGGATTATTTTCCTTGCCTCCTCAGACCATAAGACCATGTCCGGTCTCAGTGATGTTTGCACAACCTGGGGGAAGACTAGTTTCCTTGCCAAGTCCACCCTCATCTCCCAGGATTGTGCTGCTTGCAAGAGGCTATTTTTGTTCTTCTTGTGGGCTGATGGTTTTTCCCCTTCTCTGATGAACTGAATGACTGTTGCCGGCCTTGTACTGGTCTTACGCTTTTTCTGCCTCTCCTGCTCCAAGATGTCCGCCAGTGCACCGAGAACCTTGTCGTGGCGCCACCTGTATCTTCCTTGGCTAAGAGCTGTTTTGCATCCTGCCAGTATGTGCGCCATTGTTCCCCTCCCTCCGCATAGCCTACACAATGGGTCTTCCCTCATTCCCCATCTGTGGAGGTTTGTTGGTGATGGAAGGGTGTCGTACACTGAGCGGAGCAGGAAGGAGATACGAAAGGGCTCCAGTCTCCAGATCTCAGGCCACGTGATCTTCCGCTTCGGCAGGTCCCACTTTGTCCAGGCACCTTGTGTTCCAAGTTCAACGGCCCTAGACCTGCGCCTTTCTTCCTCCAGGTGGCGGACCTCGGCTTGAATCATACCCCTTCTCTGCCTTGGGTCTGCTTTTCCCCACTGCTGGAAGTGGGTGGATCCAAGACCTTGCCTCCCTACGCATGGGTTCCCAATGATGTCCTTCAGCTTCAATGCACTTTCAGCTTGTGCCACTGATGTTTCAGCCGCCCATTTGCGTCCTGATCTTGTAGTGACACCTGCTCTTCTGACTTTTTCATCAGCGGAGTCTTGGTACATCATCACAACCCCACACTTTGCCACCTTGAACTCTTCCACCACTGATAATAGGGGTAGCTGTACCTGACCAGACCTGGTGTATAGCCCTATTGACGTGAAGCTTGGCGGGATTCCGAGCCACTTGCGAAGATGTTTGTTCACTCGCCTTTCGATTCCTTCCACTGCTGTCAAAGGTACTTCATAGATTGTCAGTAGCCACATGAGTCGTGGTAGCAGACCGTGCTGGAAGAGCCATGCTTTAAACTTCCCTGGCAGTCCTGACCCCTCAATCTTGCTCAGCCAGTCTGCCTGTTTCTCGGTCCTGGAAACGTTGCATCTGTCGGTCAGAGATGCATCGTACCATTTCCCTAGGCACTTAATTGGGTTTTCCTCAATTGATGGTATTGTCTCACCCTGTACATGCAACTGGAACTTGCTGGTCACTTTCCCACTTCTGATTACCATACTTCTTGATTTCCTTGGTTTAAACTTCATCCGAGCCCATGTTGCCACATCATCAAGAGCCTTCAGAATCCATCTTGCCTGCACATGGGTTGTTAAAGTAAGGTCATCCATAAAGCCTCTTATTGGAGGTTGGCGGGTGCCAGACTCCATTAATGGCCCTTTGGATTCCTTTCCTGCAGCTGTAATGAGCAGGTTCATACCCATGACAAATAGGATGGGGGAGATGGTGCAGCCTGTCACAATTCCCTTTTCCAGGACTTGCCACTGGGTTGTGAAGTGGGCAGTTCTGAACCGTAGTTTGAATCCTCCGAAGTAGCTGGTAATTAAACCCCTGGTGTGATGGGGGATATGGTAGTGTTCCATAGCTGTATTGATGAGACCATGCGGGATTGAACCGTACACGTTAGCCAAGTCGAGCCAGACAACCGTTAGGTTTCCTTTCTTCTCCTTGGCCTCCCGGATAAGCTGATTGAGGATGCCTGTATGTTCTAAGCACCCGGAGAAACCTGGAATGCCGCCCTTCTGGACTGATGTATCGACATATTTATTCTTCATCATGTAGGTAGTCATCCTTTTTGCCAGGATAGAAAAGAATATCTTGCATTCGACACTTAGGAGAGAAATGGTTCGGAACTGACTGATGTTGGAGGAGTCCATTTCCTTGGGCACAAAACACCCCTCTGCTTTTTTCCAGGATGCTGGAATGATACCTTTTATCCATATCCTCCGCAACAGTTTCCATAGCCTGCGGAGGAGCATTGGCATCTCTTGTACACTTTATAAGGTATACCGCTTGGTCCTGAGGCCGATGCTGAACGGGCCTTCTTCACAATGTCCTGGACTTCTCTCCATGTTGGTGCACTGGTATCAAGCTCTTCCTCAGGAGTTTCAGCAGTTCTGCTGATCTTTGGGTGAGTATCACAGGCTTGGTTCCTGAGGGCGTCACAGTGGCTCTCCTTCAGGAACTCCTCTACGACTTCCTTAGGGCTGGTCAGTCTTCCAGATCTTGCTTCCCCCAGCAGGGTTTTGGTAAACCTGTATGGGTCCTTAACAAACTGAGCCCGCTTGACCTCCTTATCCTTCCTCAGTTTCAGAGACCTTTCTGCCCTTCTCAGTCTGCGGAGCTGCCCTCGAAGTCCGCTGATTAGATCTTTTATGCCCTTCCTTTCTTCAGCACTTGCTATTCTGAACTGCTTATTTAGGGTCTTGATCTCTCTCCTCAATCGTAAGATCTCTCTTTCCCTCCTGTTTGGCTGATTTACCTGAGTTCCGCTGCTACCATTTCTCTCTTCTGTGCCAAAGCGCTCTCTGGTCATGGTGATGATGATTGTTGTCATACTGTCGATTTTCTTCTCGGCTGTTCCTGCTAAAGCGGCCTCAAGCACTCTGTCTAGGTCCCCATCTAGTTGGTTCCATGCAGTGTTGTTGTTTGATTGGGGCCATCTCACTTTCTCTGTCATAGGTTGGGTGCCTGAGGTAGTGTTAGGAGAGTCCCTCCTGTGGCTTTGGGATGGAGCAGGTGCTAAGAGGTCTCCTGTGCTGTGGGGTGCTTCCTGACTTGAGTCCTCCTGCGTCTCACTTAGTGTCTCCACTATGCGCTGCATCTGCTTTTTCCCTTCTCCACATTGGGTCTTGGATTGATGTATTTTAAGTCCCCTTGTGTTCTTGCAAAGCTTCCCGCAGTGGCACTTTATTTCCAACACTTCACCTGTAAGCGTTGTTTGGGTGAGCCGTCTCATTATCCTTGTGTTCCCTTTCGAAGGGAACTCAACAATACGTCATCGACGCTATGGGGAACGCCTCAGGCGTGACAGGTGTCTGAAATCACAATCAAATCACGGCAATCACATTGACCGGCGACAGCCCGTGAATCATTACGTGAATGATTAACGTGCGACCTGGAAGTATATAAGGGCGCCTTGCAAACATGACAAACCATCTTTTCGTCTTCAGGGACTGTATGTTTGAACGCAAATTCACGAACGGAGAAATGAAGCGTGCAGCAAAAGCCAGTTGCTTTCAGAAGTGTGCCGACCCGTGTCCTCGATATCTGACGCCGGAGGACACACACCAGCTGTGCGTTTTTTGCCTGGGTGAAGAGCACGCACGGGAGGTTCTCGAGGGAGCTTCCTGTGCAAACTGTGAGCGTTTTTCCTTGAAAACGCTCCGCTCTCGTCTGTCCCTCTTCTCGAGTGAAGGGGGGTCAGCATCTGGGAAGCCCCGTGGTTCAGGTCCCGCTCGTGCCGAGGCAGAGCGGCGACTTGCGTCATGGGGCTCCCAGATGGAGCTTGTCGATCACCTTGAGAGGGCTGTAAACCTCTCAGATGACTCGACAACTGACGAGGGTGAGCTGCAGGTGGATGATGATAGCCTTTCACCGACTATTCCTGCAGCTAGTGCTCTTCAGGACGCGCAGGAGATGGCTGAGGAGGTTGAGAGTCAGGTGGATTCTGAACCCCCTCAGCCATCCTGCCCCGTGTATGCGGAGCTGGTGGATGTGATGGAGCGCGCCGCCGGCAAGCTGCAGCTGCCATGGCAGCGCGCTAGAGGAGAAACCGCTCGTGGCAGGCTCGATGATCGGTTTCTCCCCGGCCATAGACCACCAGCTCAGGTGAGCCTTCCATTTCTCCCCGACCTCCACACTGAGGTCGAGAAGGCATGGAAGAATCCATATTCTGCCCGTATTCACCGGCATCAGCGGGCTAGTTTCGCTGATGTCGAGGGGATCGGAGAGTATGGATATGTGTCGATGCCGCCCATTGACGAGACGTTTGCGAACTATCTCGTCTCTGGACGGGCGTCGACACTGAGAGCTCCAACCCTACCATCCAAACCGCTGAAAACTACGGCCCGTTTGAATGGTAGAGCATACTCGGCAGCAGGTCAGGCTGGTGCTGCCCTGCACACCATGGCGGTCCTGCAGGCGTACCAGGCCGACCTGCTGAGGGATCTCGACCAGGGGGCAGGGTTGTCCCCTGAGGCGGTGGCTGAGCTGCGCCGCACCACAGATCTTGCTCTCCGGGCCACCAAACAAACCGCTGCTTCGATCGGCCGGTCGATGGCAGCAATGGTGGCCACGGAGAGACATCTGTGGTTGAATCTGGCCGACATCGGGGAGAAAGAGAAGTCCTTTCTCCTCGATTCGCCGGTTTCGCCCTCTGAACTCTTCGGCACCTCCGTAGAGGCGGTGGTGGGGAAGTTCAGAGAGGCGAAGGCGCGCTCAGCAGCATTTAAAACATGCATACCGCTGAGATCCGGGTCCGCGCCCAGGCAGGCGGGAGGACCTGGCCCATCCCGGTCTGAGGACCAGAGGCGGGGCCAGCGAGCCAGTGTCACCTCTCGTGCGCCCCCTCCAGGTAGGAGCAGGGCGCAGAAAAGGCGTGACTCCCGCAACAGGAGAGATTTGAGGGATGTTATCCAGCAGAAGCGTCAGCGCCGCTAAGGATAACTCCTTCCGAGGGTCATCAAATCTGCCCTCTCCTGCTTCCGACTCCCCAGGCGTTCATCACATCAGGCCTGGGGCGGGGCCTATGATGAGAACGATGTTCTGATGGCCCGCCTAGGCTTGGCCTGTGAGAGCGCCTCTTTCAGGCATGTAAAGTGATGGACCCCAGGTTCCTAAGAAACTACCTGGCGAGTCTTCACTCCGCACGCCGCAGGTGAGCTGTCTGGTCTTCTTAAGAGTAATTTCTGAAGAATGTATACTAATATGTATCTCTCTACAGACCTCGTTCCCTGTATAGAGTTATGGGCATGTCAATGCAGAAAGAATAAGGTAAGGAGGAAAAATCTGGATTATTGGGGCCCTGAAGTTCCCCTTTAGGTGGCTGGCTCTTAGCCACCTCAGGGTAGAGTAGTTGGTCTCTCTCAATTAGGAACAGTTTTTTGTTCTGAGTTTGACTGACGCTTGAGCTTCAGATAGATCTATATGTCCGGCCCACGGGACCGTTTGACTTCCTTCCTGAGTACATCGCCCCCTTTGAGCTCTGTCTGAAAAATTTTTTCATTGGGCTGAGCGATTCTGCAGCCATTTGTATGAAATAATAATAACTATTTTTCTGTTAGGCTGTGGCTCCTCCGAGCCCTCAGGTAGATCTATGCTTGCAGGTTGGCCCTCACCAGGGCCGCCTCTTTAGCTGGCCTAGGCTGTGCCAGGGATAGTAGAGGCGCTCTGCTTTAGCATTTCTGCCTCTGAACCTTCACTGTGTGAATTTAGGTTCCTAGCATCCCTGTATGACAGCCTCCTCCAATGGAGTCGTTAGGCCAAGGCCCGCCCCCTTCTCTGCATTCTGGGGCGACAAGAGTAATGCAGCGTGGTGCAGAGGTATGGTTTATAAAGATCCTGGGTTAGGCCTCTAATAGGCCTCCCCGGTACAATGTGTCTTTATTGAGCAGGGTGAGGCCGCCTTTCGCCTCACGAGGAGGCTGGGTCTGTTTGCCCGACCCTGCCGTGCAGAACTAGCACGGAGTACTCCCCTGTGATACAGGGCAGTTCTGAGTCCTTCACTTTCAGTTCTGTATTATCCTACCTCGCACACTGTGGCTCGGGTTGAGCGGAAAGTTCTAGCCTTCACTTCTTTTTTGGTCGAAGTACGCTCCCCTGAAGCCAGAGCATTGCCATGAGCTGACGCCCATGCTTACAGTTGGTAGGCCCCTGACTTTGGGGCCTCCATTGAGGCAGAGTGGCGTATGTTGTACTCCCCTTGCTCAAAGGGTGCTAGCGCTCTCGCTGAGTACACTGCCATGGGCAATGTGATTAGGTACCAGAATGCTGTAGGCGCTGTCTAAACAGCTTATCTGCCAACGAAGGCTGCGCCATTAGGTAGTAGGCCTCAGCAGGCCTCCTGAATGGGCAGCTCCCATGAGGGCGCTGTAGGCCAGCTCACCTCATGTGGCTGGCCTTGGTGGTTCGGGCAGTTGACTCACTGATGGGTAGTAGGCCCTAAACAGGCCTCCTCGGAAGTGAGTCCCAACATTGTGGGACATACTTGTTGGTGTGGTATGATTCCCAACAGTGTACCTTTGGAGCAGATTGACTTGCTGTCAGCTAGTAGGCCCAACCAGGCCTCCCTGATAGGCGAGTCCCCAGTGGGCTGGCCTTAGCAGGCCACCTTCGAACCGTCACCCAGATTCAGGGCTTATAGCTACCAGTTGAGGCCTCCCTGAAGGTGATTTCAAACTTACGGTGGCTATCAGGTAGTAGGCCTTACCAGGCCTCCCTGTAGGCAAGCCCAAAGGACAGGCAACTGGACAGCTAGCCTGACCTACTATCAGGTAGTAGGCCTCACCGGGCCTCCCTGAAGGCATGTTCTCACATAATGTGATTATCAGGTGGTAGGCCGCTCCGGGCCTCCCTAAATGTGAGCTCCCAAGTATCGTGGCTGCCATGTAGTAGGCCTCACCAGGCCTCCCTGAAGGTAGTTCCCACATACTGTGGTTATCAGGTTACAGGCCTCACCAGGCCTTCCTGGTCATGAGCTCCCACATGCTGGGGTTATCAGGTAATAGGCCTCACCAGGCCTCCCTGAAGGTGAGTTCCCACATACTGTGGTTATCAGGTTACAGGCCTCACCAGGCCTTCCTGGTTATGAGTCTCCACATGTCAGGTTACAGGCCTCACCCAGCCTTCCTGAATGTGGGCTCCCACGTATTGTGGTTATCAGGTTACAGGCCTCATCCGGCCTTCCTGGTTTTGAGCTCCCACACACTGTGGTCGCTAGGTTACAGGCCTCACCAGGCCTTCCTGGTCATGAGAGCTCCCACATACTGTGGTTATCCGGTTACAGGCCTCACCAGGCCTTCCTGGTCATAAGAGCTCCCACATACTGGGGTTATCAGGTTACAGGCCTCACCAGGCCTTCCTGGTTATGAGCTCCCACATACTGTGGTTATCAGGTTACAGGCCCCTCCAGGCCTTCCTGGTCATGAGCTCCCACATGCTGGGGTTATCAGGTTACAGGCCTCACCAGGCCTTCCTGGTTATGAGCTCCCACATACTGTGGTTATCAGGTTACAGGCCTCACCAGGCCTTCCTGGTTATGAGCTCCCACATACTGTGGTTATCAGGTTGCAGGCCTCACCAGGCCTTCCTGAATATGAGCTCCCACTTACTGTGGTTATCAGGTAGTAGGCTTTGCCAGGCCTCCCTGTGAGTGGTTCCCCAACGATGCTGGGTTCTGGAAGCTAGTGGCCGCCTGCTATCAGTTCAGCTGGCCTCATTTGGCCGCTGCTAAAAGCGAGCTCGCGCCCTGGCTCAACTAAAGTGTTCGTCCTCTGCTACTGGTTCCCTCCCGGAACTTCTCTGCCTACAGCCTGGTTTCCTACCAGTCAGTCCATTGCTCCCCTCACTGAGGGTCTCTATGAGTGTTTGGACTCCTGAGTCTGGTCAGACGGTCGTAGGCCTCTCGTGAGGCCTCCCAGTTAGATCAGCCCCTAGGCCTTCACAGGCCTCCTCAGTGTTTCAAACACAAACACTGGGTAGATCCGTGGATCGAGTAGAGAAACTCCCCTCTCTAGCAAGGGTTTAAAGCACTATGCTGAGTCATACTCTCCGGGATATCCCGTCTCTGAGATCCGGGCTGAGGTTTCACTGCCAGCTTCGCAGTCCCTCGGGTTGGATGCCTTACCTAAGGCAAATGTCCAGAGGCTCTGTCTCCAGACAGACAGGAATTTGGCCAGACTGAAGTGTCCGACGTAGTGACACCAGGTCAGGCCGTCCTGGTGGCATTTCGGGTGGTATATTCCCCCGTATAGTGACTGGCTGGGGTTCCCTCGGGTTCCCTAGCCACATTCCCTAGAAGGGACCCCTTCTAAATTGAAGTTGTGGTCCTAGGCCTTTGAGCAGGCCCAGGTAGGCCTTCGGATTACATATTTGGAGTTCCTCCTGCTAGGCTTATAGCTTGGGCTATGACCGTAGGGAATGCTGTCACTGACAGCCCAGTGTGACCTGAGGGTGAGTGGTTCTTGCATTTCATTTTGAATTTGCTGGTTCTGACAGTTGTCACTGCCTCCTGGCATGCACTCCCCTCAGCATGGCGGAGTGGGTATATCGTTCCCCATAGCGTCGATGACGTATTGTTGAGTTCCCTTCGAAAGGGAACGTCTCAGGTTACAACTGTAACCTATGTTCCCTGAGAACAGGGAACGAGACAATACGTCTCCCTGCCATGCCTCGGGGCCTGCCTACCAAACAGTCCCTTCAGACGAAGGATGATTTGTCATGTTTGCAAGGCGCCCTTATATACTTCCAGGTAGTGTTGTCACGATACTAGAATTTCTAACTTCGATACGATACCTTGAAAAATATCGATATTCGATACCATTTTCGATACCACAGAGAAAAAAACTGCCACAATATTAAGGGGGTATTTTTTTTATTTAAAGCTAAATATAACAAGTCTAGAACATGACAATGAGGTATATTTTACATGAACAAAAATGTCCTGAGTTCTATCTTTCAATATTTTTTAATTGGACCAGGGCTAACATGACCCGTTGTATTTGTATAACCTACTGTTATCAAAGATTAAAATATAGCCTACTGTAACAAAAAAGCACTTAACAGTATCAAATTGGAGGATAGAGTGTCAGTAATGTATAATAATAAGATTAAACATTCAACAGTTAAAGGCATTTCATTAATGAATTCAGAGATGCCATTGTCTAGCTGTTTAGTTGAATTAATATCTCGGTAATCAAATTGATGATAATAGCTAATGAAGGCAAATTGCAGAATTAAATAATAATTTTCTGAATAAAGTTAAATAGGCACAAGTTAATTTACATTTGACCACAGTTAAAATATTTACTTGTCTAAGATTCCTCAGTCAGATTATGTTAACTTTAAGAATTACGGTGAAAAAACGAGACAACACAGACTCATATCAACAACAATACTAGGCCACCTTGGTTAATGTTTCAGAAAAGTTAAAAGTGATTCAGAGTTACAGTGATTCCTTTAGGATTTTTTTAGCAGTGGGGAAAGGTCTGTCCAAACAACAAACACCCCTGATGCGTAGCCTCTGCTTGCTAAATGGTACCCCTGGAGCCTGTTCCTTAAGTCTGTTATCCTATAAAATCATTTAAAAAATGAGTGATGTGAGGGATTATTGATTGTCAAACAATATTTTGGGTGCCCGCAGCCCGCTCGCAGTGTGAAGCGCGTGTCTGCGCTATTCTCTGACATACCCGCTCGCAGTGTGAAGCGCGTGTCCGCGCTATTCTCCGACATGCCCGCTCGCGGTGTGTAGCGCGTGTCCACGCTATTCTCCGACTCCGACATGCCCGCTCGCGGTGTGTTTTTACGCGTGTCCGCGCTATTCTCCGACTCCGACATGCCCGCTCGCGGTGTGTTTTTACGCGTGTCCGCGCTATTCTCCGACTCCGACATGCCCGCTTGCGGTGTGTTTTTACTGTGTCCGCGCTATTCTCCGACATGCCCGCTCGCGGTGTTCTTTATCAATCAACCAAAGCCGGTCGCGGGGGCGCCGCCCTCGCCATCTTTCCATTCACTTCACTTTTGCTATTTAAACAGAGCGAATGAGACGAGTGCGTCACGTGTGGTGTTTGTCAACGCGCCTTTGGAGAGAAGTGAAAGTGACCGCTCGGCTAGTATCGATACTTCGGGAAATTAGTATTGGTACCGTTCAGATATTTCAGTATCGATATTTATCGAAATATCGATATTTTTGACAACACTACTTCCAGGTCGCACGTTAATCATTCACGTAATGATTCACGGGCTGTCGCCGGTCAATGTGATTGCCGTGATTTGATTGTGATTTCAGACACCTGTCACGCCTGAGGCGTTCCCCATAGCGTCGATGACGTATTGTCTCGTTCCCTGTTCTCAGGGAACATAGGTTACAGTTGTAACCTGAGACGTTTTCCGTAGCCGTAACCGTTGTGTCTGTCCTGTTGGGTCTCTCATCCTCCCCCCCTCTCGGGAGACTCTGGGGGTATTGCTCATTATTCCGTTTTGTAGCTTTGGTTGGTGCCCTAGATAATGATGTGATCGCTAACAAATGAGTTAGACTTCTAGAGTTCCATGCCAGAACTAGTTAATTGTTTGTTTGTTTTTGGTTCTGTCAAACAAATCTTAACCCTTTCATGCATCATTATGATATCCTCAGTCAGGATTTTTTTTCGCTATGTGTTTTTATTGCTCTTAGGGCATGAAAAATAAGATTTGAGTTTTTATTTTATTTTTTACACATTTTTTCCGATTTTCAGATGTCCACTTGAGTGGACAGAATGCGTTTATGGTTTAAACTTAAGAGATACTGTGTTAAACATAATACAGTAAAAACACAGCAATATTGTGCGTATTTAACAAACCAATATGGGGTTATTATTGTTGCAATATTCCAAATAAATAGATTAATATTAACAAATAAATGTAGAGATTCACAAAAATGTATCGAATTTACAAATGAATAGATTAAGATCCACAAATAAATGTTAAGAGTTTCACAAAAAAATATAAAATTCACAAATAAATAAAATTAGATTTGCAAATAGAAGAATATTTACAAATGTTTTATTATTTTACAAACACAACTCTGCCTGGCGTTTATTTGTGAATCGGTTCCTGTGCATTTGTAAATCGCTGCACACATTTCTGAATCGGTTCCTGTGCATTTGTAAATCGCTGCACACATTTGTGAATCGGTTCCTGTGCATTTGTAAATCGCTGCACACATTTGTGAATCGGTTCCTGTGCATTTGTGAATCCCATCAAGCATTTGTGGATTTTGAAACACTTCTAGCGTCAACGTGCAGACAAATCCACAAATAAGTGGACTCCACCCACCGCCTACTCAAGCCAATCAGATAATGGCCACATCGAGCTGGCCAATCGTAGCACGTTATCGCTTCAACCAATCACGTTTGGCTTTACACTCGGGAAGAGAAATCTACATCAGAAGTGCGGGCATCCGTTTACTATCAATGAATGCCACGAAATATGATTTTTCAAGTAACCAGCACTAGTCAATAACTAGGCTACGATCAGAGCCGTTTAGAGTACGATTATGCAGACATGTCTGCAGCTAAGCAGACGTCACATAGGGAATATGTGTTAACATTTCAAACATGCTAGTTTTACATGATTTGAAACTGCTACGGCAGCATTGAATAGACAGTGCCTATTTGCTTTTGACGCACTGTGTCGCGCCTCTTGCCGGTGTAGAGACTGTTCGTGATGCTCGGGATCTCTGATTATCATAATTCCCTGAGTGTATCCTGATGGAAATATAAAGAGGCCTTAAAGTCCCTGTAAAGGCATTTCTAAAAAAAAAATCTAAACACATTATAAATGTTAGAAATGTATTGCTAAAACATATTACAAAGAGCTGTGAACTGCGAAGTACTGAATTGTGGAGTTAGACCGTTAAACAACTTTTCACCATTGCTATTTTCCGGAATTTTTTGGCGGGGCTAAAATGGGGGCTCGATGACGCACTGGAGCCCCTGAGCTCCTGGACACGCCCCTACTTGATGACGCACTGGAGCTCCTGAGGCTGGCCGCTCACTAACAATAACAGAGCACATTCGCATCAGTTTGGCGCTCAATCGCGAGTTACTGTCAGTACTAGTTACTACAGCCTACAGTTTGCTAGTTAGCTATGCCTTCGTCACGGAAATGCGTACTACCTGGATGCAATCATGTACGAAACAGATCGGTGTCCTTATTTAAATTTCCTAAAAACGATCACATCAAGAAGAGGTGGATTAATTTTGTGAAGAGCCATCTTGATGGAGAGCTGAGGATCACCACCAAAACCCGCCTCTGTAGTGAACATTTTACACGGGATAGTTTTATAAACTTTCGTCGGAGACAACTGGGATGCTCTGATAATCCGCTGTTACTGGTGAATGTGTATCCTCCCGTCATCCTCCTGTCGCGCCGACACCTGGTTCCATCCTCGGCAGTGCTTGCCCACCAATGAGGGTAAGCTGCATTGTGTGCTAATGTTATAATTATAAACCTAATAAGCTGATAGGAGCATCCATTCCGGCTGTAGCGGTGACAGTTGAGTGTGGCGACGGCAGATTTCCCGCGAGTGTGCGTGGTTTCAGCGCAGCCGGCGGACACGCCCCCAGCGTTTGAGAGCAGAGACATTTTTTCAAAATTTTGATAGCTTATTTTATGTACTTGCCGGCTTTTTGTATCATTCAAATTTGTCTGGGTGGCTAATAACACATTTTTCTGTGATATGACAAGCTCAGAACACATACTTAATTTTGACTTTACAGGGACTTTAAACTCCAACAATCTTTTGAAAACAGAGTGTTTTTACCACACAAACGTTGTTTGTGTGACCTCGGTTCTCTCTAGAAGAGGAACAAGTACTGCGTCGAAGACGCTACGGGAAAGATTCTTTCTCAAGATATTGAAGCCAAAAAATGTATCCTTAATTTTGTATTAATGTAAAACGCTTTGCAGCAGCATACAGCCTCATGCGGAACAGCTTGCCCGCCTATTGGCTGCTTTGCGCCCTCTGCGTCACGTCCCGCCAGAATGGGCATGGCCTAGGCTTATAAATGTCCGAGCACGGCTGTCATACTCTGATTTTCCTCGCAGAAGCGACCCAGAGCGTGATGCAGGCACGGCACAGAGACGCAGTACTCATTCTTCTTCTAGAGAGAACCGAGGTTACGTTAGTAACCGACTACGTTCTCTTATGAGAGTTTTCTCGTACTGCGTTGATGACGCTACGGGAACCAAGTGCAAAACGCTGTGCATGCTGAGACCCGACACCAGAGACCCAAGGGCGCGCACACCCGGGGCACACATAGTGTATGATCACCAGAAAAAACTCACACAGAGTTCCAGGAAAGAGGGGCTAGAATAGCATCATTTCTTTATAAGTAGTGCCCCGAGGGGCATTTTCAGCATATATATGTATATAAATATATATGGTGGGTCAATACATTGCTCATAAGACATGACTGTCAGTGAGTGATGCTTAAAACAACTTGGCAATCTGGGCCATAACAGAACGGGACAGAAACACCATATGTGTCTGTTTTAGACCGAGAGCAGTCTGGCCTGCAAGGCGGGAACCTCTAGCTTATAAAACCTTATAAATGTAGACGGGGAGGCCCAGCCTGCCGACATACAGATATCTTGCAACGAGATTCCACTAGACCAAGCCCACGAGGAGGCCATGCCCCTCGTAGAATGTGCTCTGACGCCCAATGGGCACGGCAGTCCTTTTGATGCGTAGGCTAGCGCTATGGCATTCACTACCCATCTGGACAGGCTCTGTTTCGACGCAGCTAGTTCCTTGGAACGTCCGCTGAACGAAACAAAGAGCTGCTCCGTCTGTCTAAAAACAGCGGAGCGGGACACGTAAGCTCTTAACGCCCTAACCGGGCAAAGGAAGCTAGCGTCGTCCTTTTCCTCGGAGGCCGGCAGAGCCGACAGGGAGATAACCTGAGCCCTGAACGGTGTGTTGAGGGACTTAGGCACATACCCATGTTTCAGCTTTAGTACGACTTTAGAGTCATTAGACCTGAAACTCCATACACGACGCTCTCACCGAGAGCGCTTGTAAATCCCCCACACGCTTTACTGAAGGTCCTACCCTTATCCAGCAGCTCCTGTAGGAAGGAGAGAACCTCCGTTTCCCCGCACTGCAGTGGTGATACGCCCTGGGCTGAGCACCAGCCAGAGAACACAGACCATTTAGAGGAATAGAGCCGCCTAGTAGACGGAGCTCTAGCCTGCTCGATTATGTCTAATACTCCCTTTTGGAGGTTAGCGGGTACCCGTTGATGGCCCACACATGTAGGGACCAGAGAGCAATGAGCGTTTTCCTGAGATCCAAACAGCAGTTGTACTGTCTGTGGGTGTAGAGACCATTCTCCTGTAGGAACATTGTTCCGTGAGAGTCTGTCTGGGCCGACATTCAGGTGCCCTGGCACGTGTGCAGCTCTCAGCGAGCGCAGATTGTGCTGGGCCCAAACCAGGAGGTGTTCCGTTAACCTGTAAAGGTTTCGGGATCTGACACCGCCCTGGCGATTTATGTAGGCCAGCACTGACATGTTTTTCGAATGGACCAGGATGCCTGGCAGGATGACCTGCCAGTTGCGGCCTCTATTGACCAGTATAATGCTGCTCTTACATCTATTCTGGATGAGTTTGCTCCTCTGAAAAAACGTGTTGTGTCTTTTAAGAGATCATCTTCTTGGTACACATCTGAGTTGCGCAAATTGAAGGCATTAGGCAGGCAGTTGGAGCAGAAATATAAAAAATCTGGTCTAACAGTTCATAGATTAATGTTTAATCAGCATCAGATTGAGTATCAAAATGCTCTCAAAGCTGCAAAAAAGGGGCTTATTACTCTACTATTATTAGTAGCGACATCTCTAATCCTAGTGACTTTGACGGTTCCACCATTGATCAGTGTAATGCATTTCTCAATTATTTTTCAACTAAAATTGAGAATATCTATAATGCTATTGCCTGTGAGGATGCTCCTGAGCTTGTTGAGGTCATACTTGATCCACTCCCTACGACTGTTTTAAAAAATTGTCTGTCTGCCATTTTACCTCACATCACTACTATTGTAAATGCCTCACTCATTACAGGGAATGTCTCTTCTGCTTTAAAAATGGCTGCAGTTACGCCAGTTCCTAAAAAAGCTGGTATCGATATCACTGACATGTCAAATTATCGACCCATTTCAAATTTACCTTTCCTGGCTAAAGTGCTTGAGCGCGTGGTTGTTGGGCAACTCCATACTCATCTCCGTACGAATAGCCTGTTAGAAAGATTTCAATCTGGGTTTAGATCTGGACACAGTACAGAGACTGCTCTGGTCAGGGTTCTGAATGACCTCCTCATTATAGCTGACTATAATGGCATTTTGTGCCATAATGGCTTGTGGCATTTTGGTCATGCTAGACCTTACTGCTGCATTTGATACCATATGTCACAGTATATTATTGGACAAATTGCACAAGTGGGCCGGTCTGTCTGGAACGGTGTTAAACTGGTTTGAATCTTACCTCTCAGGTCGCTCACAATTTGTCTATCTGGGTTCAAACAGATCTCAGACCGCTTCTCTGTGTCAGGGTGTCCCTCAGGGGTCAGTCTTGGGTCCTATTTTATTTAGTGTTTATATGTTGGCTCTTGGGCAGATCACTCAGAAATTTGGCCTGAGCTATCACTGCTATGCAGACGACACCCAGATTTTTATCAGCTCTCAGCCTGATCTTAATTCTTCCTCTTCAAAACTGTCTGACTGTTTGCTGGAAATTAAAGGGTGGATGAAACTAAATTTTCTAAAACTAAACTGTTCGAAAACTGAAGTCTTATTAATTGGCACTCCTTTGAATGTCAGTAAATGTAAGGATTTTAGAATCTCAGTAGACAACACCCAATTGTCCCCTTCTAACCAGGTTCGTAACTTGGGTGTGATTTTTGATGCCCAGCTAACTTTTAATTCTCATTTTAAAAACATAACAAAGGTTGCTTTTTTCCATCTGAGGAACATTGCACGTATTAGACCGTTTCTCTCTAGGCCTGATGCAGAGAGGCTTATCCATGCCTTCATTACGTCAAGGCTTGATTATTGTAACTCTCTCTTTGCGGGTTTACCAGCAAACTCTATTAAGAGGTTGCAATATATACAGAACTCTGCCGCACGTGTTTTTACTCACACATCATCACGCCATCACATTACCCCTGTTCTCCAGCAACTGCATTGGCTTCCAGTTCAGTCACATATTGATTTTAAAGTTCTGATTTTAACTTATAAAGCAGTGCATGGGTTGGCTCCAGATTACATCTGTGATTTGGTTACTCCATCCATTCCTGCTCGCTCTCTCCGCTCTGCTGGCTCTCTCTCTCTGTTTCAGCCTCGTTGTAAATAAAAACTATGGGGGGAAGGGCCTTTTCCTGTAATGCGCCAAAGTTATGGAATACATTACCTGCGTCTATCAGGGATGCTGCTTCTGTGGATTGTTTTAAGAAACTTCTTAAGACACATCTTTTCAGTCAAGCTTTTAATTTATAAATTGTGTATTTTTTGATACCTATTTTTACGTCAATATTTGATTGTTTGACTATTTTGTTCTGTATGTTGTAGCGCTTTGAGTATGAGAAAGGCGCATTATAAATAAAATTATTATTATTATTATTATTACCTTCACGCTCGAGGAAGTCCCCAGGCTTACACCTGACTGGCACCAGTCTGTCGCACTCCATGGTTTCAGAGCTGACAAGCATTCCTGATCGAGGAAGACAGAGGCGACAAAGACCGGAAACCCATGCTCGGCGCGGCACTCGCGGTGTTAGCCAGAACTGCAGCGGGCGCATGCGAAGCAGGCCCAGCTGTAGTACTGATGATGCTGAGGCCATGAGACCCATCATCCTCTGAAACTTCCTGAGCGGAACTATGGAGCCGCCGCGGAAAGTTTTTATCATGTGCAGAATACCCAGTCTGCGCTGTGGTGACAAATGTGCTGTGCAGTGAACTTTTCGCCCAGTTGACTCTGAGAACTAAAACCTTGAGGTGTTCGAGTAATATGGTCCTGTGCTGTACAAGCTCTGATCGCGATTGGGCTAGAATCAGCCAATTGTCCAAGTAATTCAGAATTCGTACGCCTTGGAGTCTCAAGGGTGCCAGCGCTGCGTCCATGCACACTGTAAATGTACGAGGTGCTAGAGACAGGCCAAACGGGAGGACCGTATACTGATAAGCCTGGCCCTCGAAGGCGAATCTCAAGTATCGCCTGTGATCGCCTGTGACAATTTGTATTTAGAAATACGCGTCTTTCAGATCTATTGACATAAACCAGTCCCCTCGGCGAATCTGTGCGAGGATTTTTCTGGTCGTGAGCATTCTGAACTTGCGCTTCACAAGCACTTTGTTCAGCTGCCTCAGATCTAAAATGGGTCTGAGACCCCCGTCTTTCTTTGGCACCAGGAAATATCTGCTGTACAAACCCCTTTGCTCGAATAGCTTCACTATTTCGGCTCGAAGTAGATGTGCTACTTCTGTTTTTACCGTAGTTTCGACCCGCGCCGTGTAACGGTGGGGGCGTCGTGAGAACTGTAGCGAATAGCCTCTTTTTATAATGTTCAGCACCCACTCTGAAACACTGGGAAGTTTTTCCCATGCATTCGCATGAGTAACTAAGGGTAGAATGAAATCTGGGCCCTGGTCGCGAAATGCTGGCGACGCGAGAGCAACCGTGTGCTGTAACATGGACGCTGTGTTTGCAGCGTTTGAGGCGGGGGGGGCGCGCTTAATCGAGCGGGCAGCCCACGTGCGCTCAGCTCTCTCAGCTGAGAGAGAGCGCGCGGGGCGAGCCCCGTAGGGCTCGGCATGTCTGGGAATAAATGTGGGTGCGTGACAGCGGACACATTTATAGCACTGGGAGTACTGTCTATTAGAACTGACTGACCGTGCATTGGTTTCGTTTTTACAGAAACCATGGGACATGCAGTGTGTAGTGTTTGTGGGCACTGAATAGCGTTCACTACATGTGATGCACAATCGACATGAGTGCAAAACGTGCATCCTGCTGGATACGGAATAGGCAAGAGGAGGAAAGCTGAAAGCCAGGAGCAGATGGGCAGTGACCTGGCCATCACTGCCGGCCCACCAACTGGAGGGTGTTGTGGTTGAGGGCCGAAACACCCAGTGACGGTTGTGTACCACCTGACGACATCTGCTCCTGGCTGAAGGCTACAGTTACCCACAAAGTAACTGAAGAATGCACCCACTAGGTGTATGTCACAAGTATTCTCTGGATTACCAGTGGCTTCTAGGAAAGTCTGGATGACAACCGAGAAAGGTCGGTGATGCTGGAGAGACAGCTGACCTCCAGGAAAGACTGGCATGGGCACACAAGGCTAGCAACCTTGTTTGCAGCACTCGCAAGTGGGCACCACTCTCGCTACGATGAACAAAAAGAGCAATACCCCCAGAGTTTCCCGAGAGGAGTGGGGGGGGGGGAATGAGAGACTTGGATATTTTGATAAAGGCCAGGACAGGAATAAAGACAACGAGAAAGCTAAAGCAAGCAACACCAGAACTCTTCTCGGTCAACTGAAATCTGGCACACTATCCAGCTCAAAATCAGAGGTAGAGGAGTTTTTCCGAGATGCACACAGTGACCCTTTTAGAAGCAAAATGGTCTCGGACAAAATCACAGCATCCGGAAGCCTGAAGAACCATCAGTGGAGCTGAATACGAAGGAGCCAACCTGGCAGGAAATGCAGGACATTATCCAGAAAAGCCAAGGCTTCAGCAGCCCCAGGTCCAAGTGGCATGCCACTATACAAGGTATACATGCAATGCCCACAACTTCTCAGAAGGTTGTGGAGGATCCTGAGGAAGATCTGGGCAAAAGGCTCAGTCCCACCAAGATGGAAGTTAGCAGAGGGCTGTTTTGTTCCTAAGGAAGAGTTCCTCCTCAATCGCCCAATTTAGGACAATCTCTCTACTGAGTGTGGAATGCATGATATTCTTCTCTGTGCTTGCAAAAAGACTGACCTCCTACATGATTCAGAATCAATATATCAACACTTCCATACAGAAAGGAGCGGTTCCAGGCTTGTCAGGGTGCCTGGAGCACACTTCAATGATCAGCCAACTGATCCGAGAGGAAAAGCAGAAGAAAAGTGACCTAACAGTCATCTGGTTATACCTTGCAAATGCCTACAGATCAGTCCCACATGACCTCATTCAAGAAGGACTGGACCACTATTATATCCCGATGGCTATCCGTGACATGATCTCCAGCTACCTGGGAGGGATTAAGCTTAGATTTACAGCAGGGCAGTTTACAACCAACTGGCAAGACCTTCAAAAGGGGATTCCGACTGGGTGCACCATCTCCCCCATCTTGTTTGTCATGAGCATTAACCTTCTGATCGCAGCAGCAGAAGGAGTAACCCACTGCCCCACGCTAGAATCAGGTATGCCCCAGCCAGTGCTCCGTGCGTTCATTGACGATATCACAATAACAACTGGAACTCACGTCCAAGCAAGATGGGTCTTGGAAACCCTTGGCACCGTAGTTACGTGGGCAAGGATGTCTTTCAAGGCCAGTAAGTCCAGGAGTGTCACGGGATGCACACACAAAAGGTAAGATCCAAGTGCAGTTTTAATGGGGTAATCCGTAATTATAAACAGCCAGGCAAAAGGTCAAAATCCATACAGAGACAGTCCAAAAACTCAGAAGTGCAAACAGACATTAACCCTCTGGGGACCAAGGTGTTTTTGGGGTCCTTGAGATGTTTTGACATGACCTGATATTTGTATTTTTTTCAGTTGCTTATTAGTGTTTCCGCTACATTCATTCTGCCGTGGTGGGCTGCCTCACCAAAAATCCTCCCGCCACGGCTGCAGCTTCTCAGTGAGGTCCGATAATTGTGCATACTATTGTGTTATTGTTAAGCCCCACTAAAAGGCATAAAAAACATTGTAAGGCACCATAAAGTTTTCGTGCACTATATTCCAAGACTTCTAAAGTCATTCGATAGCATAATGTGAGGTAAAAATTAATATTTAAGTCGTTAAGTGAAACTCATCTCTCCTCAGTCATTCTCCATTCAGAATTCAAACAGCATTCGGTTACAAGTAACACGATGACACTCTCCAAGATCAATGTTCACATTATTATACTTTATTTGTAGATAAAGGTCTATGGTTTGCATAAAATGACTTTATCTTACTGGAGTTTATTGGGTTAGTTCTGTTAGATTACAGCACTGGAGTAGAGAGCACTATAAATTGTTCTTCATGCGCCCTGTAACTGAAATTTAAAACTGTTAAAAGAAAAGGCTCAATAAACTGTTGCATAGATATAATACAGTAAGCATCAAATATCTCTTCGCTTTGTGCTTTTAACTTTTCAATGCGAAGCGCTGCACCAGAGAATGTCTGCACGCTGTGACTTCGAGTTGCTTCAAGTGCATCATTCGGCGCACGGGATGCGCATAATCGCATTGCCGCTGTAAATTGGAACCTTTCATATTATAACTAGAAAATGTATTTTTCGATTAATCGTATTTTAAAATGTGGTCAATTCAATATTGATTCTCAAAGGCTATGAATCGATTTTTTTCCCCCATATTGATTTATATATCACCCAAAAGCCAGTATTAGTTTTCCTACACTTCATAGGCTTGCAGCCTCCATGTTACTCTAATGCTGGGAGATGTTGTGTTTTATCTTAAACATAAAATAACCTGATCCTGTTTGATCAAGGCATAAAACTGACTTTTTCAATAATCGATTTTTCATCTTGCATCAAAATCCTGTCTATGCATTGTATGCATTTGATATGGTTGGGTTTAAATTTAAATTTTGTAAGATACTTTTTGTTTGGAAAGGCAATATGCACGTGGGCGTGAATGATCCAACAAGGCCATGAATAATGTCCTCATTCACACCTGAAGACAAAGACCTGCTAATGCTGCATACTAATGAGCTTTCATTCAGGTGTCACTGAGCCACAAGAAAGAATGCAAAGACATCACACACACATGTATACATACATACATACATAGGCCTATATAAATATAGGCTATCAGTGTTGTTTTCTTTTTATTAATTAACCACTCGTAAACTTATGTTCACTGTTCTTTTTTTATAAATATAGGTTTTGTGTTAAATCTATATTCATTGAGTCGAATCGAGAATCGAAATTGAATCGAATTGAGAGCTTGCGAATTGAAATCGAATTGGAACATCTGAATTGATACCCATCCCTAATTATAATACTTAGGGGAGGTTTAAACACCTGGGGCAAGGGGGCGTGGCCCATGGGAATATCACTCATGGGCGGCGCCCCCTCCCCCTGGGGAAATGGGCATGCCACCACAGCTGGAAAAAATCCTAGAGGAAACACTGAAACATATTAATGGCAAAGGTGTAATTACACTATATTTAGCACGAACATGGCTATCATAATATGTGAGCAACATGTATGTACATGTTTGCATTTTTGAGAGAATATTATTTATGCGTGGTTATTCAAAAAACTCAAACTTAAATTTTCTGATATAAGACCACAAACGACCAACTTCACATATTCCCACAATACTTTTGACTAATGGATGTTATCGCCTAGAGTTTTTACTTCAAAATGATCTGAAAATCATCCGGGCTAATTGATTTAAATTTTGTAAGACACTTTTTGTTTGGAAAGGCAATATGCACGTGGGCGTGAATGATCCAACAAGGCCATGAATAATGTCCTCATTCACACCTGAAGACAAAGACCTGCTAATGCTGCATACTAATGAGCTTTCATTCAGGTGTCACTGAGCCACAAGAAAGAATGCAAAGACATCACACACACATGTATACATACATACATACATAGGCCTATATAAATATAGGCTATCAGTGTTGTTTTTGGCAGCCCTTTTAGTTTTAGTCTTAGTCTTTTTGACGAAAATGCTTTTTAGTTTTAGTCACATTTTAGTCACTTATAAACTTGATAGTTTTAGTCGACGAAAATGCAAAAAGGCTTTAGTCAAGTTTTAGTCGACGAAAACACAAAAAGGTTTTAGTCAATTTTAGTAAAAAAAAAAAGTAGTCTTTAACAAATTAATTTAGGTTAAAAAGTATTGGAAATGGGCTTAGGTTTGACAGGTTGCAGCAAGTGTTCCAATTCATAAAACAACAGTTAACCTTAAAACCTTTGCATAATAAACTAGACTTTCTGAATAATTCGATTGGTTGAGTCCTTACATGCGCTTCGTGAGGCACACACGCACACTAGCACACACACGCAAGGTCTCTCGCTCCCTTTCTCTGCTGTGCGCGCGCTACACATGCGCGCTCTTGCTCGCTCGGTCTAGATTCCGGGAGATTTTAACTAATTTCCGGGCAGTTCAGAAATTATCGTTGTTCATTCATTGCGTCGTGCATTCATTCAAACACAGAAACGCAATTCAAATTTAAAGTCTTTTGCGGTTAGAACAAAGCACTTACTGATGATCTGCTGCTGGATCCGTTGTTAGGCTAGCCTACTCCAGCACGTTTGAGGTAAAATTTCCAGGATTACCACGATATTATTATTCCTCACAGCGAGTGTGTTTTCCAGCTGTTGTGGGCGTTGACTGGTTTGCATGTGTTGCTTCAGATCTGCGTTTGAATAGCGCGCGCTCTCTCCATGGGCGTGTCACATTAGCAGAGTAATTAGGTGAGAGAACGATAATGAGAACGGCTGATCTCTCACTCTTTTTATATAGATTGCATAAACAGAGAATATTTGTTTTAGTTTTGAATTAGATAATTTAAAACTACACACTTATATGATTATAGAGATATATAGCTCATGTCTGAGTGAATAGTATTGAGCTGAGTTTTGTTTAAGTTTAGAGACGTGCGATAGAAAAAAAGTTCACGGAGACGGAGAGGCAGAAAGCACTCCCTGTTCACTTTCTTTATTTTACAAAAGCACAATGTTTTATTTCGATTTTAAGTGAACCCATAAATAAGAAAACATTTAACAGTTTATTTTTTCATATTTCTTAAGTCTGTATGACAAAAAATGACGGGGTATTTTAAGTCTATTTTGCTGCTATGTGAAAAAAACTGAGGAAAACGCGCCGGCGCGTTTTTGGTCCCCAGAGGGTTAAGCAAGGACTCCACGACAATCACAGAAACAGACAGTGTATAAATAGACAGGTAAAAACAATGTAAGTGGGAACAGCTGTGTGCAATGATCAGTGATGAGTTCAGACAAAGGATTATGGGAAATGCAGTTCATGATGAGGTGGTGACGGTATGGGAAAGAGACCTCTAGTGGACACCCAGGGAACACCAACCAGACACTGTGACAAGGAGTCTGGTGATCAGGAAGGGCAAGCCCACGGAAAGGTTCAGTCTTCATGTCCAGGATCAATTCAAGACCAGGCTGTACCAGCATGGTCTCCTGGCCAGGATTATTTGGCTCTTCACTATGAGTTCCCCATGGTGGCTGTGGAGGGGATTGAGAGGAAGACTAACAAGCACCTGCAAAGGTGGTTGGGGATTCACCAAGTTTTTCCTCAGTGGGCCTCTACATTCGGTCAGGGCAAATGCAACTTCCCCTGTCCTCCGTCGTAGAGTAGTTAAAGTGGCAAAGTGTAGAGTCCTACTTAGCCTCAGAGACTCCAAAGATGACCTGGTGAGGCAAGTAGGGGTCACAACCAGGTTTGTACGCAAATGGGCAGCCAGTACAGCTGTGGAGCAGGCGGTAAGTGCTCTGAGGCTGCGAGACATCCTTGGAAGCCCTTGCGTCGGAAGGAGAGGACTCGGCTCTGCACATTTCCAGCAATGCAGAAGTGCATGGACAAAATGGGACCTTCCCAAGTGCAAGATCTCCTGGCAAGAGCTGTGGCGGCTGAAGCCCTACCGAATTTCCTTCCTCCTGCGATCTGTCTGTGACACCCTTCCTTCGCCAGCACACTTCCATATATGGGGGCTGAGGGAAGATCCTAACTGCAAGCTCTGTGGGCAAAAGGGAACACTGGGACATATACTGTCAGGGTGTAAAACATCTCTCACCCAAGGTCGGTATAGTTGGCGTCATGACAAGGTGTTACTGTCCCTTGCTGACATATTGGAGCAGGAGAGATGCAGGAAGAGGCCTGCCTATACGGGCTTGAAGAGGGCGATCACCTTTGTCAAGGAGGGAACAAGGCCTTTTTCAACCAAACCATCAAAAACCAATCTCCTTCATAACACCAGGTCCTGGGAGATGAGGGCAAAAGGCTGCAATTCCCGGAGGTGGTGCTCACACCCCTCCGTCCAGACATTGTCTTGTGGTCAACGGAGTGCAAGAAAATAGGGAGAAAATTGGAAGGAGGTATGTGACGTTGCCCATGAGTGGAAGGCCTTTAAGTACCAGTCCCTTCTTCAGGACTGCAAGGACAAGGGATGGCAGGCATGGCTGTTCCCAGTGGAGGTCTGCTGCAGAGGTTTCCCCGCCAAATCAACCTGGCGGTTACTATCAGCTCTGGGCCTGGACGAAAGGAGTAAAAAACAAGCAACTAATCGAGTGGGGGAGGTTGTATATTTTTTTATATACAAAAAAATAAACTGGCAAAAGTGTTAGTTGTGGTTGAAATTACAGTTGAGGCATATTTGATGTCATTTGATAATTGATTTTTATATTTTAAGTCTGGGTATGGAAAACTTGTTTTGACATTGTCACAAAGACATTGTAAAAAAAAACATATAATAAGAAATTTAAAAAAAGTTCTTGAAACTGAAAAAAAACATTGGACATTCCTGTAGTTGAAGACACAACCAGTTATGCCTTAATGTTTTATATTGACCTTTCACCATGTTACATTATGGTTTTACATTAACTAAGGTCATGTGCTCTAGAGGTCTTCACGGGTCCAAAAATTCTTACCCGAACCGGAAGGGACCCGTAATTTGCTACACCGAACCGACCCGGACCCGACTATTATTTCAAAAGCTGGACCCGGACCCGTGCAGACCCGATAAATGCCTAACAAGACCCTACCTGGACCCGTCGATTATTTTTGTAAGCTGGACCCGAAACTGCCGGGAAGACACAGACCCGACTGGACCCGATTGTCACATTTTCCACCTTAAACTGCTATTATACAAGTCAATAAACCTGTTGCGAAAAATTACAACTTTTTGTCTTACCTAATTTAAGGAGCCGTAGCAGCGTAAAGTTAGTAGTCTCTCCATCCTTTCCTTGTAACGTTAACGTTACGTTACCTGACTGGCTGTGATGCATTACAATCCTTCGGCTCCGACAAGAAAGTTATCCATGTTATTCCTCTCGTTATTCCACCAAATCCAAGCTTAATCCTTGTTATTTCAGCTTCAAAAGTCCACATGATGTCACGGACTCACGGTGACGGATGACAAATTAAACGAGTTAGCTGCTAACTCGCACAATAACTTTTGGCTGTTTGCCTTTTTGAACTATAATAACGATTGCTCGTTCAGTGCCATGGCCGCTGCGCTGACGTTATTTATCATCTCCGTGCTCTCTGCTCTGCATCATCGAGTCTGAATCTGACCACTAAAACTTTAAGATTGAACAAAACGATTAATTGACATTGTAAAATCTAAAGCGCGGTTTGGCTGTCCCTCACTGAAGCTCTGCCTCTGGTAACTGGTTGCCATAGAAACATGACGCGCTTGACTGCAAATGCGCGCTAGCTGGATGGATCAACCTAAAATATGCTTTTTAACGCAATTTATTTTGAGTGTCAAAGTAAACATTCATGTGACAGTTCACCTCAGATTATGTTACTGATTTAAAATATATTAAATATGAGTGTGACAAGACGCATTTTTGAGATTTGATGACTCGCACGGGTATTACACACAATGTTAAACAGACCCGGGACCCGAAGTAATAGATTCGACCCGACCCGGACCCGGCTGATCATTTAAAATATAGACCCGAACCCGTACGGGTCCCGGGTCGGGTCCCGGGTCAACGGGTCAACGGGTTCACCTGAAGACCTCTAATGTGCTCATGTATGTCTGCAGTTTAGAAGGAAGGTGTTTCTGGGGTTATGAATTGAGAAATCAAATTTGCCTTGATCTTTTGACAAATACGAGGTCATTGTGCAATAGAAATATTCTGCAAGTTTAAAGACTGCCAGCACAGACACAGATCAAGGCCTCTCTGACTCTTTGTTCTGCCCACTGGAGCATGTTGGTGAAGGGAGAGATTCTACAACAACTGTTGTGCCTTTATGCAATTAATTAATATAGTCTTCATGTATTTTATTTGTTTATGCATCGGCAAAATTAAGACTTCAACTGGATTGTCACATTCAAATTGTTCCTTTTAGTAGCATGAAGAACTGCTGAGGCGGGGATGCAGACGACGTAACTCCAGTGGATCTTCAAACTGTCAGCAAAACCTCAAACAGTAGCTGCACCTGCCTCGTCATCGTGAATGAAGTGCTGAACACATTTTGGAGACTGTCTCTACTTGTTTGCAGTGCAAGGTAAATGAAGAACGTTTCAGTTACGTACGTATGTAACCCTCGTTCCCTGGAGGAGGGAACAGAGACGCCATGTCGGACTGATGAATCATTTAAGTTTCTGATCAATCCACCATACTAATAATACCAACTTTTTAAAAATATAATACTAACTTTATTTAAAAAATACTTTTTCATTTCCGGAATAGTAGAGGTTCTACACTAACTTGCAGTTCCCTATCAGTCAGTCACGGTCATTAATTAGGGTGGTCTACATTCAAGTTGCATATGTGGCTACACAAAAGCAGACTAAACAGGTGAGGTTACAGTCTAGGTGGAACCTACCCCAAAACACCGACCACGCCACCCTGGGAATTTCACCCAGAGAATGATTTTACTTCCTAATTGCAATGTTATTGATACAATTAAGGACACACAGGTACGTATACAATTCAGCCAGAGACGAGATTAAATTTTAAAAGGAACAACACCATTTATTTAAATAATTTTAAAACAATTTAAGACACATTCATACCTTGGGGAGGGAAACAGGGAGAGAATTATAATTACTGCTGAGGCTTACCAGTGGAGGAGAAGGGAGTCAGGAGGGCAGTGAGGAATCCCAGGGAAAGTCCCCAGCGAACACACACAAACACACAACAGTGAACACAGCAAAGAAAATTGGGTAGACAACACAGCACACCGGAAGGGGACACCACCACCCAGACACCAACACCACCACCTTCGGCTCTCAGCAACTGAAACGGGGACAAAAAAAACGGGACACACACACAATTAATGGGGATTCACTCAACAGAAAGAAAATCAATATATGATATTTGGATGAAAAGAACAAACTGAAATAAACTACCACAATATAAACACAATATAAACTGCCAGAACCAGCAGTGGTTCCAGAAAGGCAGTGCAAAAACAAAAGAATATAAATTCAGTAAAAAAAAAAAAGAATAACGCAAAAATGTAAATACAACTTTTAACTAAATTGAAAACGAAATAATGAAAAAAGAAAAGAAACAAATTATAATATAAAGAGCCAACCCCTTCAGCTACATTCAGACATTTTAAAACACTGGCCCACATAAAACAGGTGGCTCACACATTTGACCGTATGGCCATATTTGCCCAGTGGTCGTAAAGGCAGGACGGGCGTACAGCAATCTGTTAAAGTTGCTAGTACAATATTCAGAACGTGCACTTTAAGGCAAACAGCAGCCCAGGCAAAACAGCAGCCAGTGGCGGCTGAAGACGATCTCCAGCTGAACCAACCAGTTATTTATAGAAAATTTTAGTTAACCCCAAATAATAATAAAATAAATCCTACACCATTTAGCCTACATACCGATCAAGCAACGTTTGTGTTGGAGGCAGCTCAAAGCATACAAACAGCACAGGTAACTATCGGTAGGATCCGATCCGCTTTAGAATGCTTTGAACGGCGGGGTGGAGGAATGGCCCGTCAACCGGGGGCTGCAGCAGTGATTGGCCAAAAGAACGGCAGGTCATTACGAGTTAAACTCATACTGCTACACGTCACAACTCGCCTGCCATCTCCTCCTCTTAAATCCGCAGCGGCTCATGTCGCTCCGTGCCATTTACATTCTAAGCGAGCTCAATCGTGCAGCTGATGCGCTCTCACGACCGCTCACGCTACCCTCCTGGGAAAATGGAGACTCCACCTTGACTCCTTATATGGAGACGTGCAGGTAGACCTTTTTGTCTCTCCGGAGTCTTCCCATTGCCAGCTGTTTTATTCCCTGACCGGGTAGACCCCCAGCACTGATACACTGGCACACAGCTGGCCCCGGGACCTACGCAAATATGTGTTTCCCCCAGTGAGCCTGCTCACACAGACACTGTTAGTTAACCTTTATTTATTTTAAACTGTGCAAGATCAGGGAGGACAAGAAGCAAGTCTTGATGGATACACCTTAATGGCCCACCTGGACCTGGTTCTCGGACCTGATGGTCCTCACGACAGCCCCTCCCTTGCAGATTCCCCTGAGGAAGGACCTGCTTTATCAGGGATAGGGCACCCTGTGGCACCCGCATCCAGATCTCAGTGGCAGACTTAAGTGCCCTACCACCAGCAGTGAAAGACACTAACACTCAAGCCAGAGTTCCCTCTACTAGGCGAGCTTATGTCAAAACTATCAACTTTGAAAAGGTATGATACCAATCGTTCTGTCACGGTCTTTGTTTCTTTGTCTTGTCATGTGATTCCCTGTTTGTCATGTGATCCTGCCATGTGTCTTGTCATTTGTTAATCGTCTGATTATTGTTCACAGGTGTTCCTTGTCTTGTATTAATCAAGTATTTAAGCCCTCATGTTTGCCCTGTGCCTTTGTCTGGTATTGATTGTTTGTCCAGGTTATAGTTTCGAGTTCTATGCCTCGTCTTGCCTTTGTTTTGTGTTTATCTTGTTTTGTAATTAAAGTTGCGTTTGGGTTCTCAACCAGTTTGCCTACAGTGGAAATTTCGTAACACTTTCATTTGAAAGTCACGTTTCTATTATCTGTCAAACCGCATTCTTCCATCTTAAAAATATATCTAAATGACGTCATATGCTCTCAATGACAAATGCAGAACAAATAGTTCATGCGGTCATGACATCAAGGCTAGATTATTGTAATGCTCTAATGGGTGGTTTCCCTGCACGCTTAATAAACAAACTACAGCTGGTCCCAAATGCAGCAACTAGAGTTCTTACTAAAGCCAGGAAGTATGACCATATTAGCCTGGTTCTATCAACACTGCTTTGGCTCCCTATTAAACATCGTATATATTTTAAAATAGTGCTGATTACTTACAAAGCACTAAATGGTTTAGCTCCCCAGTATTTGAGCGAGCTCTTAACGTATTATAGTCGGAAATGGGAACACTCCCCATGAATCCTGATGTAATCGTTACATTATTAGAAGAATGGCGTCTATGCTAAAATTCGTCTCTTTGTTTATACCGAGGTTTACCGCAGTCCAGCACCTGGACACGACGACAACGCAGTTCTGAAGTGTCAACTAGTCTCTCCGCTGTGAAGCCCCCCTTCTCCTTCCCTTTACCTCTGTACAGATAAAATGGCTACTCGGAAGCGATAAATAATTTGACGAATGAGCGAGCCGGAGCGCGTTAAGGGTTTTCTGTTAGAACGGTGTCGTGTAAGCGGCCCCTAAGTTAATAACTAATGATATTTGCAATGGAAGTGAATCGATCAAATCTAACTTTAGTTGGACAATAACTTTATTCTAGAGCTGCTGTAAAGCCAAAACAATCTTGTTTACTTTAATTTCCTATTATCACTGTAAAGCTGATTTGAAACAATCCATATTGTTAAAAGTGCTATATAAATGAAAGTGACTTGACTTTACTATTAACTTTTCATTAGATTTGTTTTACTTCACTTGACTTGACTTGGATGAGCCTGGCTGTTACATGGGGATGCTGTTTTTTTAACTTTTCTAGTTGATTTAATACCATCAGGACACCCATCTTGACAGATAAACTCGGTTGCATGGGCGTAGATCCTTCCTTTACTACCTGGATAACTGACTATCTGACAGGACGGCCACAGTTTGCCAGGCTGGGGAACTGTGTCTCTGAGAAAGTGTTGAGCAGCGTTGGGGGACCACAGTGGACTGCCTTATCTCCATTCTTGTTCACTCTGTTTACGTCAGACTTTAAATACAACTCTGAATCCTGCCATATATAGAAATATTCAGAGGATACAGCTATTGTTGCGTGTATCAGGAATGGACAGGAAGAGGAGTACAGGGACCTTGTGAGGGCCTTCGGTGACTGGAGTAATAAGAACTGCCTCCTTTTGAACACCATAAAGACCAAGGAGGTGGTGGTGGACTTTCGTAGATCCAGGATACATTTGCAGATTGTATAAGTGGGGAGCCTATTGAGGTGATACAGTCCTATAAGTGCCATAAGCCCTATTCACACGGGATAAGTATTACCTGGTGACCTCTAGTCATTTGTAATAATTGCGGAGGTTGTCTGTGATCTTAATCCCGCGTGAATCGGCCATGTCTGTAATTTGTAAAGTGAAAATTCCCCCGCAAATGACCTACCATATTTCGCCAAACACCGAGGCCCAGTGATAATATTAGTCCTGTGCGAATCAGCAACTCTTTGATTTGGCAGGGTTGTATATAATTGTTTCAAGGTTTTTGTTTCCTGTGCGCTTTTTTATGCATCTTTTGTGAACAATGGAGGCTGAGTTGGAGTGTTTTGATAGTATTTTGGGTGCTGGGTCATATCGCTATCTACAACATACAACTATAAATTTGCAGAAAGAGAAAGCTGAAAACCATCAGAAGAGCAAAAGCAAAAAGAATGATTAGATGGAGATGAATGACATGTAACTTATAGCAGCATGCGGTAAGGAACATCTTCTGTGTCATGTCTCGTCATGTTATGTCCTGTTCTTTCTCTTACTTTGTCTCCCTCTGCTGGTCGTTGTTAGTTACTTTCCTTTTCTTTTCTCTCTTCCCCAGCTGTTCCTCATCATCCCTGACTACCTCGTTAATTCTCACCCCACCTGTTCCCTCTCTCCTCTGATTAGGTCCCTATTTCTCACTCTGTCTCTGCCTTCCTCTTTGTCAGATTCTCACTAGAGTTTCTCATGCAAGAAGCAAACTTTCATCCTGTTTGTCTCTGTCTCATCTATATATCTATCTATCTAGACAGTGCTCCTGACTGCGCTCACATCTATTAACCCTTTAGGCGCCAGAGGTTTTTTCCTAAAACGTTCGATTTTGACATCTTAATTTCAAAAGGCTATATCTTAAAAGTAATAAAAGATAGAGACTTTCTGTAAATTAGAGAAATATTAAGGATGACCCAAAGTTTGTGTAAGGATTACATTTTCCCATCTATTTTGCATATTATGACGTCATATGGTGGCGGCCATCTTGGATTATAGAATTTTCATGAAAAGTCACAAGTTTAAATGATAAAATGCAGCACTTCTTTCCCCCCAAAATGTCCCTCACCTTCTGTATGCTATATTGCACAATACTGAATGCTCAGGTAAATAGTAAGTAGTAAACAAACTGTGTAAATCATTACTAATAAATGGTAGAAACAAACCGAATGCACGTAGTGGTTGGCCTTTTGCTGTAGAGATTTTCCATTTACTACATACAGTAGGCACTCTGATTACATATATATATATTATTCATATGACACACAAACAAAAGTAGACAAGACCTGTTTAGTTGCCCCGTGGCACACCGCCTCTGCTCCTGCTACGAGCGCGCGGGCGCGGCCAGATCTGCCTCATGCGCGCGCCGAGTGCGCATAGCTCGGACTACTGTCATTGTCATTGCGACTCCCCACCCTGCCTCCACGTTGCCCCATAACTGTCCTATGCATACTTTGACATTGTCTAACATACCATACTAGCAAATATGTACCGGGAGAAGCACAAGCTGCACCATTGCGCGGCAAATATGTACCGGGAGAAGCGCGAGCTGCACCATTGCACCAAAGATGTACCGGGAGAAGCGCGAGCTGCACCATTGCGCGGCAAAGATGTATCCGGGAGAAGCGCGAGCTGCACCACTGCGCGGCAAAGATGTACCGGGAGAAGCGCGAGCTGCACCATTTCGCGGCAAAGATGTACCGGGAGAAGCGCGATCGTCATTTTCAAAAGGCAAATATTCCCCTTCAAAGTCAGAATTGGCGAATAACATTTGCAACACATCCTCACGATACAAGTTTTTATTAGCCATTTGATGATTTTCTCTCACAAATCTCACAATTTACTCAGACGCTCTGAACTGCTTCCGCATCAATGACACGAGCGCTCACTTGCTCTGCTGTTTTCTCCAATACTTTGAATAGGAACATGACGTAATTTTGGTCTTGAATCAAAGTATTACATGTCTGCCATCTAGTGGTAGGGAATACAAATGAGATACTACGCCATATTAGGATCTACAGCCTGTTTTATTAAGTATGACGTCTTGTCGCAATTTTGCGACTTTGGCGCTTAGAGGGTTAAGAGGGCGGGGTACCTGCAGGCATATTAGGTCAGCAAAACATGCCTGGAATTTGAACCAGCTGACTCTCACATAGTTCTGAGACCCTGACCCAGATATGTGACTAAAGTTGCCACCACTCCATTCCGGGACCATGTGGTGACCTTTAAAAGCTCAGAGCAGCTCTTTGTCTGCTTTGGAGGTCAGCAGAAGGGACAGGCAGAGGTTGGCCCACTGGATAATTGTCTTTGCGTACCAGTCTTTGAGTGAGGCCCTTAGGGTGAGGGCTCACTCAACACGGAGTGTTGCCTCCTCCTGGGTGTTGGCGTGCAGCGCCTCTCTGGCATATATCTGCAGAATTGCAGTCTGAGTGACACCTAATACCTTCTCAAGATTCAAAAATCAGTACAATAGGCCTCGGAATATTGGTTGGCACCTTAGGGACGTATCCCTGTTTAGGGTATAAGAATGCCTTGACCATCCCAGGTGCAAACTCAAGACAGGTGGGAGAAACCAAAAGGGCCTGAAGGTCTCCGACTCTTTTGAGGGACGAAATAGCTAGAAGAAAAATGATCTTGAATGTCAGAAATTTCTCTGAAACCGACTCTAGAGGCTCGAAGGGAGCCCTTGAAAGGCTTTTCAAAACTATTGCCAGATCCCAAGCCGGCACCATAGTACGTGTTGCAGGCCTCAGTCTCAAGGTGCCATGAAAGAAATGTACAATCAGGGGGTCTCGACCCAAAGATGTACTACCCACCGGGGCGGTGAAAGCAGCAATGGCCGCCACGTAGACCCTTAAGGTAGATGGACATAAACCTGATGAAAAGCGATATTGGAGAAACTCAAGTACTGTACTAACTGAACAGTTGACTGTATCCCGCTGATGCTGGTGACCCCAAGACGTGAAAACTCTCCACTTAAGTGCATATAATTTCCTCGTAGCTGGAGCTCTGGAGCTAAGAATGGTCTCAACAACCTCAGTTGAGAGACCACTCTCTATAAGTTGGGCCCCAAACCCATAGTTTCCAAATCTCTGGCCGGCGGTGAAATATTGTGCCCCCTGCCTGAGACAGAAGGTCTCTCCTGATCGGGATCTCCAAGTGAGGGCCGTCGAGGAGATGAATAAGGTCCACAAACCAAATTCGGCCAGCGTGGTGCTACTAGCAGTAGCAGTATTTCTTCTTTGGCTCTCAACGAAGGCAGTCGCATTTTTCTCTCCCTCTCCCCTGCTTTTCTCCTCTTGTCACGCCTAGTCTACTGTCTTGTACTTTGAGAGACTCTCCGCACTGCTCTCCAAACTAATAAATCATGGATTTGATCAACTGGTCTCTCAACGCAATTGACACCACGCTTCTCGACGAGAAGCTTGGGTTTGAGGGAACCTGAATGCCCTGCCAGAACGTTCGCAGCTGGCTACACGATGGACGCGTTGGAGAGGTGGCGGAACGTGTGTCTGACGGCTCTTTCCGTGGAGGACATCAAAGATATCTACCTATTCGGAACCATGATAACAGGTCTTCTGCTGATTGGATTAGGCATTGCCCTGGTTTATCGAGGAATTAAGAAGATGCTGTCCAAAGCCTCACAGGGCTGCTGTCAGCACTCAGACTGTCCTGTCTAGTCAAGTCAAGTCAAGTCACCTTTATTTATATAGCGCTTTTTACAATACAGATTGTATCAAAGCAGCTTCACAGTGATAACATGAAAATAATACAAAAAACAATTTCATCATCGTCCACCTTTAAGGCAGATCTATAATATTGTTGATATAATATTAAATGTCCCCAACTAAGCAAGCCAGAAGGCAAGGCAACAGCGGCAAGGAACCAAAACTCCATCAGGTGACAGAATGGAGAAAAAAACCTTGGGAGAACCCAGGCTCAGTCGGGGGCCAGTTCTCCTCTGGCCAATGAGTGAACAGTGTATGAAGTTCAGAATGAATCAGAGTATTTGTCCAGTTCCGGTTGGTTGAAGTCGGAGTGGAGAGGAGGAGAGACTGGTTAACACTTCAGGTCAGCGGCGTCGTCGTGTCCTGGCGCTGGTCCTTCATCAGATCTGGATACGGCCTGGTTCCGGTGGACAGCGGTAAACCTCGGGATAGACAGAGAGACTAATATTAGCGTAGACGCCATCCTTCTTATGATGTACCAAGTACATCAGGATTTACGGGAAGTGTTCCCGGTCCCGGCTGTTCTAAACTATGCAGCCTAACATTGAATTATATAAGTCTATAATGTGTTATGTGTATGCTAGGCCGAAGAGATGTGTTTTTAGTCTAGATTTGAACTGACAGAGTGTGTCTGCTTCCCGGACAATGCTAGGAAGACTGTTCCAAAGTTTGGTGCTAAATAGGAAAAGGATCTACCGCCAGCAGTCGATTTTGATATTCTAGGTATTATTAACTGGCCGGAATTTTGAGATCGCAGTAGACGTGAAGGACTATAATGCGTTAAGAGCTCGCTCAAGTACTGCGGAGCTAAACCATTTAGTGCTTTGTAAGTGATCAGCAATATTTTAAAATGTATACGATGTTTAATAGGCAGCCAATGCAGTGTTGACAGAACGGGGCTAATATGGTCATACTTTCTGGTTCTAGTAAGAACTCGAGCTGCTGCGTTTTGAACTAGCTGTAGTTTGTTTATTAAGCGTCTACCCCCTTGTTATATTGTATGTATGTTTTGTATATGTATGGACAGGTTGATGGCTAATTTTGCTGGTACTTGTGACTAGGCGTAGCCTCGGCCACGTCTGCACCATAGTGAGAACCATAGTGGACAGTGTGATGTATACTGAGATGTGAACAGATCCACTTCTGCTTGGCCGAAGAATTCCCATATCTGCTCCACCTCCTCGGGTGGAGTCTCCAATCCCCTGGCCTCAGCCCCTGCCTCAACAGGGTGTCTGCTCCTATATTCTGGCACCCTGGGATTTACACTGCCCTCAGAGAGAGTATCTTCCCTAGGGACCACAAGAGGATCTGGTGTGCCAGTTTTCAGAGTGGACGCGAACGCAGACCCCCCAGACGATTTATGTAAAATACCACCGATGTGTTGTCTGTACGGACGAGCACATGATGGCCCCTCAGGTCTGGAAAGAAATGTTTCAACGCATTAAAGACAGCCATCATCTCCAGTCAATTTATGTGCCAAGAGAGATGATGACTACTCCACCACAGAACCTGAGCTAAGCGGCCTTCCATTACCGCTCCCCAGCCGGTGAGGGAAGCATCTGTCGAGATCGCAACTCGATGGCAAAGAGCTCCCAACACCGGACCCTGGGATAGACCCTCCATATAACCAAGGCACGGAGGCACCGCCGTGTGATCTTGATCATACGAAGTGGGTTTCCCCTCTGGGAGAACCCTCTGGTTCTGAGCCACCACTGCAAGGGTCTCATGTACAGTAGGCCAAAGGGTATCACATTGGACGCTGCTGCCATGAGACCCAACAGTATCTCGAACTGTTTCACAGTGTGTGACTGGCCTAGCTTCAACTCATGGCTGTGAGAATAGCAGCTACACGAACGGGCGATAGTGTGGCCCGCATAGTGACTGAATCCCATACCATACCAAGGAAAGTAGTTCTCTGTAATGGAGAAAACACACTCTTCTTGGTATTGAGTCTCAACCCCAATTTCTTCATGTGAGCGAGGACGACATCTGGATGCCGAACCGCTAACTGTTCCGATTCCGCCAGAATCAGCCAGTCGTAGATGTAGTTCAGAATGCATATGCCCTGCAGTCTGAACAGAGCTGCATCTACGCACTTCGTGAACGTGCGGGGTGATAGAGCTAGACCGAATTGAAGCACCCGATATTGGTATTCTTTGCCCCCGAAAGAAAACCTCCAACTTCCTGTGTTGAGGGAGGATGGAGACATGGAAGTAAGCGTCCTTTAAATCTATCGTGACAAACCAGTCCTCGGATATGATTTGAGTCACGATCTGTTTGAGTGTGAGCATCTTGAACTTGAGTTTCATGACTGCATGATTCAACAGACGAAGATCTAAAATGGGACGCAACCCCCCATCCTTTTTTGGAACAATAAAGTAGCGGCTGTAAAACCCTGATTCTCTGTCGGGCGAGAGCTCCTCGCTAAGAGAGATTCTACTTCTTGCTCCATTACCAGAGCCTGCTTAGGATGTACTAACGTGAGTAACAACCCGTTGTAACTAATTGGAGGAGAACCAAACTGGATTCTGTGACCTTTCTCTATTATCTGCAGGACCCATGGTGATATATTCGGCAGATTCTTCCACTTTGTCAGAAAATCTACTAAGGGTACTAGTCTCTCGAGACTGGCCTCTGGTGTTATCGGCACATCCACTTCGGCGACCTGAAGCATACTGGCAGGAAACCGAACTAACTGTTTTTGAATCCCCCTCAGAGGGCGCGAGTCTGACGCAATGTCGAGTTGACAGTGAGCCAAGAGCTCGCTGGAGACCGCTGCGCCCCAAGGCACCAAGGGTGGCGGGGTTGGCAGAACGGTCCCCTGAGGACCATGAAGTGGAACGGGCACCGTATAATGAGGTGAACACCGCTCCACCCCGGCTGGGGCTGTCCTCAGCGGTCTGTTTTGAGCCGAAGCCTTCTTCGCCATAAGAACGGTCCTCAGATCCGGCTTTGACTTAGAGGACTTCGGCTGAGAGTGTTGCCTCGGCCCCCATGATTTAGTAGGAGGAGCACGAGATGCAACACTCGCTTTCTGTTGCACACGGTGCGAGGAGCTTAGGGATGCTCACGCCCAATCCCCATGGGGCTGGACTCGGCGAGGGAGGAGTTTTTAAAAAGCCTCTGATTGCTTCTCAGTTCCTTTCAACAACTGTGTTCACTGAGTCACCGAAAATACCAGAGGGAGAAATAGGGGCATCCAAGAGAAAAGCCCAATCTTTTTTCTTTTATTTCAGCTAAGTTAAGCCAAAGGTGTCTCTCAGTAGCTACGAGGGCTGCCATAGACCGCCCAATAGCACGAGCGGTCTCTTTCGTAGCCCTGAGAGAAAGATCTGTGGCCCGACGAAGTTCGCGAATTTCGTCGGGACTAACTCCCTCACTCTTATTGATATCCCCCAACAGGTCTGCCTGGTAGGCTTGGAGCACTGCAATCGTGTGCAGACAGGCTCCAGCTTGACCTGCTGCCATATAAGCTTTGCCCACTAAATTAGATGTCATTTTTAGGGGTTTATTGGGCAACACGGGGGCCTTCAGGGATGATGCTGACCAAGGAGACAGATAGCTCGCGAGCGTCTGTTCCGCCGGGGGCATCGACCCATAACCATATTCCCTCAGTCCCCTTATATCTGAATATGTATGCACTTGGGGACTGAAGAGACGTGAAGAATATGGTTTATTCCATGATCTACATAGCTCACTATGTAGATCAGGAAAAAATGGAAGGGCCCATGATTGAGATGATATATTTGATGTTAAAAAGCGCTCGTCTAACATGCTTTTAGGACGAGCATCTTTTCTCTCTGCTGGCCAGTCAATATTTAATTTGTCAACAGCACGAGTTATCACCTCCACAAGCTCCTCATATGCAGGGGAAAGAGATGGCGAATTTGTGTTTGTGTCACTTTCACCAACACTCTTTAATTCTACCTCCTCAGAGCTAGAGCACCGAAGTATCGGGCTCTCTTCCCGGGCGGAAGAAGCCGCTGAGTGGGCTTCCGACACCGGCAAGAGAGTAATGGATCCCTCGGGTAAAGGAGGAGATAAGGCAGAGCCCGTCTCCAACCCCACCGAGAGATCCATTTGCGAACCCCAGATGAGCCTTCTCCCTGCTGCCTCAGCAGTAGCAGGTCCAGTGCCCTGAGGTTCGGGAGCCTGTCCATCATCCTCGAATGTGGACAGGCGGGAGCGGAGCATGCGGAGCAGGAGACGCTCACAATGTTGACTGTCAGCCTCCTCGAAGGCTGACATAGCATGCTCCACTCCCAAACAAACCACACAAAGCTCATGTGTATCCACACCCGTAAGGAAACGAGGGCAGGGAGAAGCACAAGACTTGAATAGTTGTTTCGCCATGATATATATAGAGAGAGAGAGAGAGAGAGAGTGACAGACAACAATAAATATACAGACAGTTTTGACACAGAGCGCTTTGCTGAGGCACAAAAGCTAACGTGAGTTGCACCGGATGTGCTTTTATTTCTTCCTGGTCATGACGTCTCCCGCCCGTGACGCTCATTCTTTCCATTGGACTAGTTGACATACGTGCTTCAGACGTAATCACGCGGAGGCGTTCCCAAAGCGTCATCGACGCATCGCGAGTTCCCTCGAAAGGGAACCTGGTGCTTGTCCAAGTGATATCCCAAAATGTCAGTCTGTCGATGTAACGTCTCTCTTCCCTCCTTCAAGGAGCAAGGGTCACTGGATTCACTGGATAATAACTGCCATTCATTTTCTCTTAAAAGTAGTGCTTTAATGGTTGGTGACATATCCTCGGAAAAAGCAGTCCTATCCAGTTACTTATTAAAAATGTACATTATAAAAAATGAACATAACTGCTTCAAAATTCGCTTCGGATGAAGCTGAACTCTGCATGGCAGTGGCCCTCTAGGACTGGAGTTGCCTATCCTTGAATCAGAGGGTAAAAAAACAGGCAATTTACTTCTAAATTATGCCTGTTTTTGATGTAAAATCAACAACAACAAAAAATAACAACATTAAAACTGAAGAAAAATTAATTCATGACCTTACAGTACCTTATGTAGCCTATATGTAAATGTCAGGGGTTAGACAAAAGTTTAGAGAAACGTTGTCAACATGATCTGGTAGTCACGTTGAGTAAGGAGGAAAAAGTGTGAAGGTTCACTGAGTTCATAGTTACCTGGGGGCAATATTAATCATATTCTATTCTCATGGCTGGAATAATAGAGCTTGACACTCTGCTCGTATACTGTAACCCATGACTAAACAACACCTCACCCTCTTCAAGCTCTGTTAGCTGGACTCTGAAGCAGAACCTCAAACATTTTTGTCTGTTTCATATTTCTCCACCAGTGATATTGTGGACAGGATTGCAGCTGACGTTGTTCATGTCATTTGAGTATGTTTTGAGTGCTGACTCTGCCTGTGAGGTCATGATTACAACGGGCGGAAAAAGTGCCTCGACTCACACCTCTGCTGTCTCTTCTCCAGAAAGAAAGAAAAAAAGTAAAAACACACTGCGCATAACTTATTTTCGCTCTACAAAACACCTCCCAACACCACATGAAAATGTGTTGGGATGTAAAAAAAATATTTTCTGTCAAAAAACATGAACATGATTAATAGATTGTTTAAATAAAGAAATGCAGTCTTTTGATAATTTGTCTTTTTATTATGTTTTGCATCGAAACCTGTATCTCTTCAGAATCAGTCATCAGTTGCTAAACACAAATTGTTCAGTTCACCCAAAAAATGCTCTTTTTGCATGCTTTCTTACCTTTTTATTTTTACTTTTTTTACTAAACAGAAAAAAACAGAACAGAAGAAACAGAAAAGAAAGAAAGTCATATAGATGTCATTGGAACAACATGAATCAATACAGATTATTTTTGTGTGAGAGATTCCTTTAATGAATATCTAATCCAAAAGTTAATATTCTCATTCAACACAGGTGAGTCACATATTACAACACAGAGGCATTCAATAACTTCCAAAACACCCTAGTTTCTGACTTACAGCAATACATGTCTGTCATTCCAGGAAGCTGAGCTTTCAAAATGCATTTAAAAGCAACACGGATTTCTTCATTACAAACATGATTCTATTGTTTATTAATTCTAATAATTCGCAAATCACAATAAAGCAATCTTTGGGTAAGCATCAGGTAGATGTTTGTCTGTTATAACATGTATTTTCCACTATTCAAATCACTGTTATTTATATGGTGCTTTACACAATACAGGTTGATTCAAAGCAGCTTTACAGTGATAAGAATATAGTTATCAATGATGCAATCAGCTATAGTGTCATTATTCAGCTGAAGTCACTTCAGAGCCTATGGCCACTAGAGGGCATAAGTTGGTCAGGTCAGATGTTCAGAGAGGAGTGACATGTTTGACAGGACTGAACGCTGAGACATAACTTTCACTGCCTCTAAAGTTCAGCAGTCCTCTAAATAGTCCCCTAATATATATATATATATAGGTACTGAGACAAAACACTTGTTTCTCTTTAGATACTCTGCTAAGCAACATGAGTGAAGAGATTGTTTTCCACCATCGAGTTTGCTGATCCTTGCCACTAGATGGAGACATGTCAAACAGAAATGTCAATCCGTTTTCAGTCCTGTACAAAGAGCGCATGAAAAAAATAATGAATGAAGATTGCCTATTATTCAAATTAAAAAAAGTAAATTTAATCAATGTTTGAACATAATCGAATGTGAAGATGGCATAATTATAATGTTTTTTATCAATATATTGTGAACACGAAATAATGAATTAATTTGAAATGTAAAGTCTCATGACAGATCAAAGGCAGGTCGATACAGCCATGCAATCACCTCATAACATGACAATGGTATAAGTTTATATGACCTTTGAGGAAATTTGGGTCTATATGGTCATTTAATTCGTTATTGTAGTTTCCTATTATGTTACAAGAGAAATGTGCAGTTAGGCCTATGTAACAGTTGATCTATAGTTATTTAACAGTTAATAGTCGGAAAGAATTCTCTGATTAGATCTGCAAGTTAGTTATTTTATTTTAAGACTTTATAATGAGGGAGAACGAAACATTCATTAATTCATTCATCAGCATTTCCTATACAGCCCACTCAACTTGATTTGAGCTTATCCTTTAGATCTATAGACAAGTCTCTGTAAAAGGACCTGTTCCACCACAAACCGCATTTGATCAGGTGTGTAGGATCAATGAATATGAATACACAGGATGAATACACTTCCAGTCGTAAAGACAACACGTGAAAGAAATACTGCAAACGCTTAAAAGAAAGTTTCCGATTTGGGAAATGCGACATTGAAAAAATGCCCTATATTAGGCTATAACATAATATAGGCAGGCCTATCTAATTTTTTCCCCTTCATATTAGGCTATCATCATTGCGATTAACAATTGTTTAAAAAACTTTAACAATTCCATAATCTTAGCATATAAGGAAACTGTAGCCAACAGTTTTAGTTTTATCCCGAGTATATATAGGCTATTATTTTACATTTTTAAAATGTTTTAATTTAATTTGATATTCGAATTGGAAACAAAACACCTGATGTAGCCTATTTACACCGCGATTTATGTAGATGTAGCATTTATAGTACATTAGGCTAAACATTAATAAAATAATTTATTTGATTTATTTTTTTAAATAAGAAAATAGATTAAATCGAATCATTTGAACAGAGCGAAACCAGCAATGTATAGGCTAGGCTGCTGCAAGAAAAACGAACACGAGGCAAGCGAGCAATTCACACGTTTTCATTTTTGCATATGAGGGGCTTTAAATCGGGGGGTGAAATCCGGACAGGTTGTTATAGCTACCCAATCCACAGGGGTCCCCCCACCCACCCGTAGACAACCTTATATATATAACACAGAAAGCCTTGCATGTCCCAATAACTATTAAAACAGTGAGTGTCCTGAGCATTGCGGTTCAGGCTGACTGAGTGACTCTATCATCAGAATTTCGCCCGTGGCAAAAGCCTGTGATTGGGTCCGAATGAAAAGCTGTTCTCAACTTTAATATGTGCCTCATGAACGCGCACAGAAGAAGGCTGTAGGATTATCGGAGAGAAATATCGCTCATAATCATCTCGTGTTCTCTTATTGACACACGCGGGCGAGTGTGTATGCGTGTGCGTGTGTTTGTGTGCGTGTGTGTATGTGTGTGTGTGTGTATGTGTGTGTGCGTGCGTGTGTGTGTGTGCGTGCGTGTCTGTTTAAGCCTAACTTTTTAAAGGATGATATATCTTGGATATTTCCTGTTTCTTTTTTGTGGGCTCACGCGTGTCATGGCAAGCTACCCGATATGGTGGTAAGTTTTATTACCTTTTTAACCTTTCTATGTGAAATACAACGAGTTTGCTAGTCTAGAAAGGGTAAATGACAAGCTTTCAACTTGACAATGATTTGGGGATTGAAAATGTCCATGACGTCAGCTGAACTGGTGATGATATGATGATAGATTACGCGATCTATCTATCTATCTATCTATCTATCTATCTATCTATCTATCTATCTATCTATCTATCTATCTATCTATCTATCTATCTATCTATCTATCTATCTGTCTGTCTGTCTGTCTGTCTGTCTGTCTGTCTGTCTGTCTGTCTGTCTGTCTATCTATCTGTTTGTCTATCTGCCGTGCACCTGTTAATAGTTTGGAGTAAGCAACCGTAAGTAAATTGTTGGATCAACTTTTATCAACATTGACCTACAAGATATGTGTAACAACTCATGTTTAATTTGTTCGTTAAAATGTGCAATTGATTTCTTAAAAGATGTATTAAAAGAGTGAGTAGCTAATTCGTTTTCAACTATTAATAGCCTAAGTTTTAAAAAAAATCTCAGTGATTCAGATGTTGTCTTTTTGTCACTAATATCTGCATTTTATGACAGGCTGGAACTTCTCCAATAGAGGTCTTAAAAGCGCGTTGTCTTTAATAAAACCTAAGCGAGGAACTCATAGTTGTAGCCTATATGTGTAATTTGTAAAAGATCAATGCTTTTAGTGTATCTGTTCAATTTGTTTCGTTAATCAGAGATACACTTAATCTGAATTTAAATTAGGGCTATAACATTTTTAACATTGGATTTTAGTTGTTGTATTTTTATTAACATTATTTCATTGGCAATTGAACGCTTAGTTGTTGTAATAAAATACCTGTAGTAATAATAAAATAAATAGGCAATTGAGGTTGGAAAATTATTTATTGTTAAGAATATGCAGAATTGCATAATCATTTGAGACTATATTTAAAAGAATGTAACAGAAGGTATTTGCCATGAAATATAACTGCTTGTGTAAAAATGTCAAAATTGTGCAAACTTCATACCTGACAGAAACATTCAAGGTGTTCTCCTGAACAGATTTCACTCGTACGCCTATAAGATCATTGTTTCAGGGAGGCAAGACAATAAAGCAGAGTTTTCTCAGTGGTAGTAAAAGCTGTAATTGAGTAGGTCATTAGTCACAGTCCAGGCCACTCTTTTTTGTTAATTGTTGTCTGTCTGACCCTCTTGAGATTTTAAAAGCCGTGCTTTCCTTCTCATTCACAATGCCAATTCAGAGAACAGCATCCAGAAACTTCTGTTGCTTATAATGAGTAGCCAACCCTTGTGAAAAAGAAGTAGCCTACACTTCATTGTATTGAAAATGCACTTGTCATGTACTTCAAATCTTGAAAGAATATATATTTTTTAAACTGCACTTGCACAAAATATAATATTAATGAAATAAGGTCACTTAGGTGGACTTAAAGAGAGTTTCTTAACACAATTCACTTTTAAAAAGTGCACTTTGCATTAAAGTCAAATGAAAAGTTTTACTTTAAGAACTCGTTATGTTTTAATAATCTAGGCTTTAAAGAAGTACACTTATTTCATTGTGTTTACTAACATGCTAAAGCACATGTAAAGCACTGTCTTACAATGTTAACAGTTATCAAGTAAGTTATTGAAAAATACATTTCAAGTTATACAAGTTTGAACAGAAATGACATTAAAGAATAAATGCTTGTCCATTCAACTCTTTTACACTTTAACCATATTTCAAAGACAATAGAAGTAATTATGAAATTACATATAAAGGTGTGATAATAATAATGAACTTTATTTTATTAAGTGCCTTTAAAAGCAGCTTCTCAAAGCGCTGTACACAATATAAGGGATACAATTGAGTGTACTTAAGTCCTATACTCAAGTGGGTCAAAACACTCTTTTTATATTTTTAATTCCATTAAATATCAATTTGAATACATTTTCATTGATTGTAAATAACATGAAATTAGGTCTCCAAAAACAGTACATTTAGCATTTAAGTTTATTATTTCCATAATAAGAATGTTTGAAAAATATGCAAAAGTGCACTTCTTTTTCACAAGGGAACTCAGGGGTGCGCAATACAAGTGCTACACTTACCATCAAGGTTTAAAATTGTCTTATGATACAAGAAGCTATAAAAACACCGAGGTATAAAGCTATCTATACCAATCAATATATATATATATATATATCTGTCAAGCTGTACAGAATGTGCATTGCCTCTGGAGTTTTTTTTTTCAGCTCCAGCCTCAACACCAGCTACCAGCTTATTGGTCAAATGTGAGAATTTAGATGTAGGCCTATCAGGAAAAGTGTGTAGTTTGACTAGATCATTCTATGCTGTTTTTGTTTGTTTGTTTGTTTTTTGGAAGTTTTGCTGCCTCATCTTATTTCAAATTTGCTTCTGGCTGAATGTGAACCCATTTCTCGTGGTTAAAACAATCAGCTTCGGACATAAATAAGGTATGAATATAAAGTCATTGAAGTTTGTTGGATTTTATAGACAGATCGTTCTTTAAGAATCAAGTGCAATAAGTCACAGAGTTTGGGTTTCCCGTAACAGAAGGGACATGCGTGAAAACATACTGAAATCGCTGGGCAATTACCTCAGCAGGGTGGCCTGCGGTTCTCCAGCTGAGAGAGTTATGTATGTGTGATATGATAACCTGCCGCAGGACTGCCCATGTCCATGCAGGGGAGACCTTAAAAGTATTGGTATACAAAAGCGTATCTATACTAATAACCAGCTAATTATATATATAATCTAGACGTTTACCAGCTAATAACATCTAACCCATAACCTAATGTTACAGTTTTGCTTCGGCCACTATAAAGGAGGTGTTCGACGTGGATCAGGTATAGAGACCAGGTTCATGGCTTCCTTCTTCTCCTTATGAGATGGTGTTGCCTGACTGCACCCTAAACACCACCCCCCGCACTCCACCTTAAAAGATAAATACCTGGAGGTGAAAGCTTGCCGCACATTCCTTCTCCCAAACACTTCTCTCTTGATGTCAAAGTCGGCTCTGTGGCCCCGGGGCCTACAAGTAAAGTGGTAATTCAGAGGTGCACTTGCTTGGGCTTGCTGAAATATGCATTAAAACCTAGACTGGATACACTTCAGATGAAAAGTGAGCAAATATATCTAAGACTCCAGAGCAAATGGAAATGTTCATTTCTGTCCTTTTGTCTTTTGATTGCCTGGCTTTAAGATATTTGGGTGGATGTGAAGACAATGCTGTTCTTCCGGGGTGGAGGCAGGATGTCAGTTTGGTCATACTTTCGTTTGGGATATCACAATAAAATATGACAACTTTGCACAAGCACATAGTTTAAAGAATGCTATGAGTTCCACACACCTGATACAAATTAGGACAACCTTAATGCTTGTGCTGCATTCGATTGGTAATATCTGCAGATCATTGTTTAAGAAATACCAGCAATCCAAGCGATACATTATCAATGACTCCGGTTGGCCCAGTGTGCTAAGATACTCCGATCTCTGTTGTGTTGGTCTGAGTTCTTCGTTCTTACTAAACGATGATCTCAATATCATGAGCTACAACAGATGACCGAGGTAGACACACGCCCAAGACAGCTGAGCGTGAGGACATGTCATTTAAACACCTGTTCACCTCACTCAGCGTTGGTGACGTCTCAAATTTATCAGCTTCTGGCAAAGTGCAATAACAAAGTACGAGGTGGTGATTCTAGCCGTCAACAGAGCCTATTAATTATCACTTTAGTCTTGACTGCAGTATACCTGAGGGCTGTCCACGCTTGATGGAACCCACAAACTGTTTGCCAGCTTTAAAAAAAAAAAAAGTAGAAGATAGTTCTAGCTGTAAAAATGATTGGATGATCCATAATTGAAGCTGTCAGTGCATGCACACCTGTGGCATCATGTTGAATTCTACAAGTTGCTTGGCAACAGTTAGCCTAATGATCTAATATTACTCTCGGTCACTTTTCATTGGTTAAGGAAACGCTTAATCAAGACTTACCTGTGAAACGATTGTAACATCCTCTTTTTGCCTTTGTACCGGAACCTCTCAAGAATATGTCCAGATCAAATAAATCTCTTTCTTATTACAGTGGAAAAACAATTAATTGTTGTAATGATTTGTTGTACTGCATTACCACATCATCATGATTTGTTTATACATCATTTATCCTGATTTAAATTAAACATTGTGGATTACAATGTAGTTTTTATTATTCATGTACAATATACAGTTAAAAAAAAGTACAAAAAACCCTCAAAAGTAGAATGCATTTATAATAAGATGAATTAGGGGAAAGGACAAGCATAATGTCACGTTTGCAAACAATGCAAAAAAAAAAAATGTTAACATGCCTGATATAGGCTTAAATGAGGGAATTTATTATTTCATTTTGGGGTTAAATGCAACCAAGGGATATTTTTGTGCAATTTATCCTATTGTTCTAGTCATTTGCAGTCATTTGGCAGAGCCAGGATATTTTCATAGGGGTGGCAAATGTCACTATCAATTCAATATTAAAGTAAATCTAACTATAAAGCACTTGTCTATTTTAGTGCCTACAACTCAACTGAACACAATTCATTTTACTTGATTGTAATTGAGATAGTGATGGAATATAAGAAATAATACTGTGATTTTTTTTACCATTTTTGTTTTATTCAAAAATAACATCATTTTTTTGCAGAACTGCTTTATAGATGAAATGAACTAATTTAATAATTGATTTAAAACGGACCTGAATCAACACTGAACTGACTTTAGCTGAATAACAGCCGAAATGCACAATTTTCCTGTTATCACTAAAGCTACTTTGAAACAATTGTATAAAGCGCTATATAAAGAAAGGTGACTTGTCTTCATCTCCAGGCATATTAATAGATAAGAAGTATGAGCTTCTTTTCTATTAATATGCCTGGAGATGAAGACAAGTTAAAGCTCAACTTGCTCAATCAGTTTGGTTCTGGTTCTCAACACCCCCATAAGCTTGTTTTCTATCATTGCATCCTCGTGGATGAGATGCCGATAGCTATAGTTAAAAGATTAGTCAGCCTTTATTGAAGAATGATCAATGAACTCTTCAATAACTCTGGGTTAGACTGTAAGGTCTATTTCAAAAACATGAAACTGAAAGATAAAACATTCAATATTTCTCAGTGCAAGTGAAGGAAAAAATATGGATCACACTTTATATTAGGTGTCTTTACTATGTACTTACATTTAAAAAAAATTGTTTGGTACAATGTACTTATTTGTGTTCATATTGTATTGCAAAACCCTTTTGCTGCTATTGCGGTGAGATACGGGTAAGGCTAGAAACAGGTTTGGTGCTATGGGTAGGTTTAAGGGTGGGTTAAGGTGTAAGGGAAGGGTTAATAGTGTAATCATAGAAATTAATTACAGGTGTAATTACATTCATGTATGTTGATATCAAATGATTAATCTAAATGTTGGTACATAGTAGCTAAAGACACTTAATGTAAAGTGGGATAAAATCCCCATGTGCATAATGACAAAGTCAGCAGAAAGTAACATAAATCAACATAAATGAGTCATAAGTCAACATAAATGCCAAAATGTAAATTTAGTAATTTTATGCACACTTAAATGTATTCCATTTTTATTAACGCAAAATCTGCACTTATTTTTGAGTATAAATGCACAGTGCTCGCATTTATTTGTCATTAAATTACAGTTAAAAATGATATGTAAATGTGTGCCTTATACTTTTCATAAATTGACCACTTTAATAAATTATTTAGTCATTATATTCACCTGTTGTACATCAATTAGCTCAACCAATGTGACTCAATAGTGTGTCTGACCAGTTGTGAACATCGTGTCCTGCTGAGGGGGCGTAAGTGGAGTTCGGGGGCTCGTGGTGGATGTATTATGGTTGCTGGAGGCGTTTGTGGATATTACTCCCCTTTTTCTCCATTTTCATGTAAAAAATACTGTAGAAAAAAAAAAGTCAAATACATTAATAATAATAAGAATTAGGGGAGGGGGTGTGGAATGTGCTTAATTGTTACAAAAATAAGGTTCCACCAACATGGCTGGTTCCACCAAGCCCTGAAGTGCCTGTTTCCCCGCTGGTTCCGTCCAGTCCTGTATCTCCTGTGATTCCTACCAGCCTCCCACTCCCAATTCCTTTAACTGTCGGTTCCTCAGCCCCACCTCCTCTGGTACTCATCAGTCCCGCTTCATCTCCAGCACAGTATTGTGTGGATCTAGCACAGGACTTCAGGCCACCAGCTACGCCTAGTCCAGAAGATTCTCTAGCTCTGCCTCCAGCATCAGTAACTATCACTCCACCGTCAACCTGTCAACCTGTCGGCTCCACCTTGGCTCCCCCCTCCCTCGGCTCCATCGGAAACCATCATCCTTACGCCTCCACCGGGCTCCCTTGTCCCACAGGCTTGGTCAGATGATGGCTGCGTCTTCTTCCTCAGTCCCACTGGTTCCACCTCAGTCTTCAGGTTCGCATGTTCCACCTCGGAAGCTCGTCGCTGCGGCTCCACCTCGGCCTCCAGTGCCAGCAGTCTCGTGTGGGCTCTTTGGGTGTCAGCTCCTCCTGGGTCTCCATCTCTAGTGGCCGTCCCCAGGGTGGACTCCAGAACCTTCGACTCTACCCTGGGGCCTCCGACATTCCTAGTCCGTTCTCGTTTATGTTACGTTGTGTGTAGTTTGGATATCTCCCTGTTCTCCTGAGTGTTGTTATTAAAAGAGATTATTTTGAATCTCTTTCGTCTTCGTTTACACAGCCTTTTTACACACGCTACCTTAAATATTTACATTTATGCATTCAGCAGCACTTTTATCCAAACCATCTTACATTGCATTCAAGGAGTACATTAGATCAGTTCATGCATTCCCCGGGAATCGAACCAATCTCAGCAATGCATTACTGTTTGAGCTACAGGAATACAATACATATATAACAATTACGCTACATACATGCATGCAAAGTTTTGACACTGCTTTAATCATTTCCACCTTTTAATCATGTAGTATTAACCCAACTTCTCCTTCTTCTTGTACAACTACTGTTCGCTGTTCACCGTTCACCTTCTGAAGCTCCTTTGGCACCTGTGCTTATTTCCGTGTTCGACTTTCGACAGTTTTGTGACTTGCTCCTGGCACTGTGAAGTTGGTGCACGCACCTGAAAGGTCTCTCGTGTTTTATGGTTAAAAAAGGATAGTTCTACATCTAAATAAACTCAGTTCTTGCCAAGAAAAAGAGACAGAAATGCCAGATGTGTTGGTGTGGCCAAGCTTTGTTCATTGGTGGCCCCCTACCTAGTTCCGCCCTTGGGTGGCTCTGAGGTTGGTTGTGTATTTGTATGCATGTAAAAGAAATGCATGTAAGAGTGTGAGACAGACAGGGTGGGCGGGGGGACGTAAACGTCCCATGCCATTGGTTTGAGAGGCTACTTGGCCCCTGAGGCGAAGGACTGACAAAGGCTAAAAAAAGGTCAAATTGTAATAGGAGTTACTTAGTGAACAAATCCTCATAGTTTCGCTACACCCTGCTAGATGAGGTTAGGATCTTCTCTCGAACCAGTTTCATTCAAGTTCCCTCTTGTTTTGTGCTCTCTTAGTCTTTAAAGTAAAATTCAGATTAAGCTCCTCTCTAAGAAAGATGTAAAAATGCCTGACTCATAGTAAAATAATGCTAGGGATCAACTTATACAAAGCATAACCTATTGAAGTCAGTTTAGACTAGAGCGGTCATATAAATGACATCAAAGAGTACACCATGCCGCAGAATAACAAGGAAGTTGTTAGCTGCCTAGCAATGACTAGTATGTGTACTTCTTTAGTTCACATTTCTCGAGCATGATTCCACAAGTACTTTTTGTACTCTTTTACAAAGTCCCAATTAATGAACTACGGTGATATACAATGAAATTAGTGATTTGCTTTAGGCCAACATGGTTGATCAAAGTCACCATTCGTTTCCTTTACAGCCAGAGATCCATAACTTCCCCCCAGAACAATGGATGAGAGGAAGTGATGTGGAATGCAGCAGGTATAGGAACTGGTTGGTGGCACATCAGCTGATGAGGGAGTGGTGTAGTCTTTGTCATTGAGAGAGCCCTTCAGGTCTAATCACTACAGGTCAGGGGTCACTGAGGGGACCACTTGTTGTGATTAGTAATCAGCTCATAACACAGGTCAACACACAGCTAATTGAGACTGCTCACACCTTTACAGACAGGTCCCTTTCATTCGTCAAGCATTTGTCAAATTTCATATGTTAATAAAAAAAGCAAATAAATATGTTAATATTTAATATCCAAAATGTTTAAACATAAATGTTTAGCATACTTTTTTGTAATTTTTCATTTTTGTAGAGGTGTTCCGCGAAGTCAACCTCTGTTTCTGTTTCAAAGATGAAATTGTTTGTATCTGTTTCTGTATGTGGATAAAACCAGGGGTGGGTGCTTTAACCGGAACCAAACTACATTGCCCGGCCAAATTTTTTTTATTTGCGTTTAGGGTTTAAATAAACAAGTGCTTTAGAATTGTACAAATTTATGCACATCATATTTATTTCGATCAAAAGGTGCATCAATATTTGGTCAATATCTTGTATTGGTAATGTCAAGAGTCAAGCACTCTGAAAAGTCTCCTCCAGCAAAGACTTTCCCAAAGACTTTCAGTGAGTTTAAGATCTGGACACAGAGGAGCCGATTCATGTGTGAAAATTATTCTTCATTCTCCTCAAAACCATTCTTTCACTGTTCAAAATTAATGGAGCCTGATGAATCTTGACATTTTCATCCTGGAATATGGCCATGATGTGTCTTCCTACATCAGGTTGTTTAAGAAATTAAAAGCTACAGTCCATCAGTTCGGGTTAGAAGAACTGTTGCCAAACATATAACATGCTATAAACACAATAATCACTGCAATAATGATCCAGTCAATCATAGACTCTTAAGCATTTGTCTATTTAAATCCAAACAACACTTTTTTTGTCCGCTGTCCCACCAGCGGACAGGCAGGACATGTTCCCAAAAAACATGAAAACTGACATTGGGGATGTCTGAATATGTACACCTTAATGAATGAGGCTTCTGCTTACGTATTTCTGCGTGTCTAATGTTTTTAGCGCAGCCTTTACAGGAAATCAGCATTCAGTGTGTCTGTTTGCAGCAACAACTTCAAATGCTCGGTGCTGCACATCAGAAACTGCTGTGCTCATTTTTATTCATAGAGTTTGCACTCATTTACTTTCCACACTCACTATTGCATTGTAACTTGTAGTTGTTTATCTAAAATACCTTGCTGTCACCTGGTTTGCCTGTTCTCCAGAAAGAATAACACTGAAAAAAAAACAAGTGAAATTTACATAATTTTTCTTTTGCAAGTCAAATCTACTTAACTAAGTTAAGTAAAATAAACAAAGAAAATAAGTACTTAGCTTGGCAGTTAAAGTTTGCTTACTTTGCAATATTCTGTTTCAAGTACATTTTACCCAAATAATAAATAATATAACACAGCATTAAGCCATGATTTTAACGTGTATGCTTAACATCTAAGTAAATATTACTGTAGATATTCTGTAGACAATATATCTACATAATAGAAGTGATGTGGTACACACCACAACCGAACACAGAGATATCAATACTTGGTACACAACACACAATTCTCTGAACACAAATGAATATATTTTTTTATGAAATCTGAGAACTTTCTGTACATTCTATAGACACTTTGATACTTCAAAAAGTTCATAAAGAGATTGCAAAACTAATCCATATGAATTGAGCGGTTTAGTACAAATTTAGTACAAATCAGTCAAGTCAAGTTAAGTCACCTTTATTTATATAGCGCTTTTTACAATACAGATAAGTGATAACAGGAAACTAATGCCACAACGTTTGTTTCTAGAAGAAAATAGCGTCATAGTCCAGCTTAAGTAAGTTCAGTGATGGTTAATTTTTGTTGTTAAATAGTTCATTTAGTTAATTTATATATATATATAGCCGCTCTGGAGAAAACCGCAATGTCATCGTCCAGCTCAGTTGAGTTCTCAGATAATGTTGGAAACAGTAGCAATGCACCAATAGTACCGACAGCTGACAAACTTTCCACAACATTGCAATGGAAACTCTGAATTGTAAGTGAAAAACATGCCAGCACATGTCACATCTGAGCCGTGTGTCATCAAAGAATGGTCGAGTTCAAACTATCCTCTGATGCTCAGCCAGACCAGTGCACACTGTGTCATTACGGGAAGCCACAGACCTATTTCACTTTTGGACAGTTTAAGGATGTCGGTGGCCCTTAATGACAAGGTACCTGTCGCGCACTGTGAATCCTTAATCAGTATACTACTCCTGTCTCAGCTGGCGCTTTTATGTTTGTTTACCACTTAGCAATGTGTTATGGCTTTATCTGAACCCCTCCCACAAAGCAAAAGATCTTCAATGCCTGTGACAGGTTCAAACAATACAAGCCACAGTAGATCTTACTGCAAAAGTTTTGAACTGCTGTGGTACAACGCAAAGTGTCAATGCCAATTGATCTCCTCCTTTTTGGACTTTGAGTCCACTTTGATCTTATAATTGTTCTAATTACACAGTTTTTGGCTATTTCAGCCAACCTTGTAAATGATACACCCGTTATAATGCTGTAAGCATGTGTAGTTAGTAAAGAAGGGTCTGTGTTTTAAGCTAATTTTAAATTAAAATTCCAATCGAAATATGAGCATCAAATGTTCCGGTTTGGATGTAGGACCGCAGCATTGAATGTTAGCGTACTGACAGGCTACTTAACTAGCCAAACCAGAGAGAACACCTGGGTAAACCATCTCAACCAGACACATTCATGCTAAACAGGTCCCATCCATAAAGAGCAAACCACCACAAAGAGGCTGACTAGCCTTTTTGTTCTAAAATTGGTCTTTTCAGGATATTCATTCATTCTGCACTTTATCTCTAGATACGCAAAGCTACTATATTTGTTTCAAATCTGCGCATTTTGTCGGTAATCAAGACAACATTCATAAATGAGATAGCAATGCAAGAGAAAGCAAGAAAAAAGACTGTTGCACTGAATTTTCCAAAGAGGTTTGGGGTTGGAGTCATGGTTAGTACGAAGTTATTACGTCGTTATTATAATTACTATAGTAAGTACATAGTATGCACATAGCAGGAGTGTAAAATTAAGTTCTAACCAAAATCTGGTTTGTACTAGTCAGTTGCTCACCTCCATGTTTTCCTTGGCAGGTCTTTGGCGGTGGGACACCAGTACACTTCTTTGGGTAGCCAGCCCATCATGTGCAGCTCAATTCCTGGTCTGGTGCCCAAACAGCTCCGCTTCTGCCGCAACTATGTGGAAATCATGCCTAGTGTGGCGGAGGGGGTGAAAATCGGCATCCAAGAGTGTCAGCATCAGTTCCGTGGCCGCAGATGGAATTGCACCACTATCAATGATAACCTGGCCATCTTCGGACCAGTGTTGGATAAAGGTAAGAATACGATAAGAGAATCCATGGGAATTAATGGGGATTAGAGATAGTTGGGAACAGAACAGGAATTGCCTCTTGTAACAACCATTCCCATACAGGACGTTATCAATGATTTGCAATGGTGGTCAACCAATATGGGTTTATTAATAGTAGTCTATACTATGCAATATTAATTATAAAACAGATGATTTCAAATATACATATGCTGCTTTTAAATGTTTTGGCTGATTCTTATAGATGTAAAAAAAAATCACTTATGAATTTAAAAAAGCCACAGTTTCTACATTTTTAAGAGCAGGATTGTGATCAGCCTTTTTCCACCCCATAATGAAGGCTAGCTGAAAATCATATTTCACTCTGTGTTTCTTTGTATTCAGTGGCTATGTAACATTACGGCTTCTCAATTACAACAAAAGTCCCTGTTTGCACACAGCTCTGATTGCTGAGATTACTCTGTTGTTCTGTGCACATTATTTATTTGCTGCTCTCTAATCCCACTCTCAATGGGCATTAGTCAGGTGCACTGGACTATGACCGTTTGTACAGATGTAGTGATGCACGCGTGTAAAGTGGGTGGGACATGTTTTGTTTGTTTCTGTCGAAGGGAATCCCCACATTTCTCATTGCGTTTGTCCCGGCACAGTAAAAGTAATGCATCTCCCAGCGGCAACACACTGACGCTCCTTAAAGGCACTTCAGAAGTATCTCACTGTGTGTGTAACACGCACACATAAACAGACATACTTCACCGCTCAAATGGATTACATTGCCAGCTTGTGTGTTTGTCTAAGGTGAAGTTATGAATGTGTTGTTTTGGTCTTTAATCAGTTGGGATTCTTGTCTGAGGCACAAGTCTGTGCATAACACATAGTTTAGGGTTATGTAGATTTGAGGTGGCATTTTCAAATCAACTATTTTGCTAAGGTAAGCATTATTGCTATGCTGTTGATCATACATTATACAACTGTAACTTGACAAGGTACTCATAAGTATTGAACTAAACTACAGTTTAAACTAATTGGTGTGTTTGAGGTTAATATTTTTTAAATACATAACTATCAAGTGATTTATTTATTCATGTTTTTATATAACTTAGTCGAAATCAGTGATAAATAGCCACATTTAAGTAAATATAACATAAAATTAAATGATTGTACAATAGGAATATTATTTACCACTACAAAAAAAACAGTAAAAATAGATTGAACCTTTTTCTTTTAAACTGGTTTAAAAACAAACTAATTCACTTAAGCAAATCGGACTTCCCAGTGAGAAAAGGGGTATTTTAGGCCAGTTTTGGGGTTTTATTTTATTACCGGTTCTCTTGGCTTAAAGCTTTGTGTGAAATACTATATTACAGCGATGTAATATTTGTCACATAATACCATTACACTTTGTAGAAGGAGCTTGTAGAGTAGCTACTGGAAAAATGACTCAGTTTTTAAAACAGCTGAGCTACTGTAAGGATATAGTTAGGTTTTCAATTCGTAATTTCAATTCAATTGCTCTGGAATATCTAGATTTGAAAAAAAGTAGAGATGTGTTTAATAGGCTTTTGGCTACCTGTTGCTGCTTTTATTCCCAACTGTTGTATCAGTTCCCCTCTCATTGTCCTGGAAAAATGAGGGGTCAGGGTACAAGGGGCCAAAGCCCATCGAGGAGCCGCAGTTGGGATGAACCGGCTACGGTGGAAGGCGGTGTCAGCCGAGCCAATTGCTTTTAATAAACTCTCAAGCAATTGTTACATTGATGGAGAGGGCTTGAGCCCAAGCGGGTCACTGATGATGGGAGGACTGCTCAGGTCTTCTCCATTGTAGTGTTAATAGCCACTCTATATCCCCTGCAGTTCCCCCTCCTCCGGTCTAAATTGAAGGGGAGATTGGTCTGGGACAGGGGTGATGGAGGTTTAAACCAGGTCAGTCATCGGGGTCCAGGGGTGGCTTTAGTAAATCATTTTGATTGGATTAAAGCTTCTGAAGCTCTTAATAATGTGAGAGGTCAAAGCGGGCAGATTAAGTGCTTTGTTGGGGGCGGTTTAAGGACCGCGTCGAAGCTCAGAAGCTTTTCATAGAGCTTAAAGAAGAGCACCTCTCACTTTCGCTCCTTTGTGACTAACGCTGTCACTTTTGCGGAGCTAGTGCTATTGTGTGGTGGTGTTAATGTCTGCGGTGCAGACGGATATGTGCCGGTTTCCTCCTCTGTTTTGTGCTGGGCTGAATGGAGCGCTGATCTTTAATAGGTCTTCAGTGGCTTGTTACTGACAATCACATAACTGTCTGAGATCTGCTCTGGTACTTTCAGCAGACATGTTTCTTCAGCATTTGCAGAGAAATGTACTTTCTCCTATGAAGTGACAGTCTGGCCCTGTATGGCAATCAGGAAATGTTTGTTTAAGCATCCCAATCACTGGCTCAACGCATGACATGATTTAGGGCGGGATCTGTTTGCTTGTCCTTTGGCAGATGAGGGGAATTTTCTGGAAACCTGTCTGAAAAAAAGTAAGTTTCAGTGGGGACACAGGAGCAGAAAGTCACTTCTCATTTAAAGGCCTTTATTTTTGATACTTTTACTGACGCATACCATTTGTCAGCTTTCTTTGGTTACCTAGTCACTAACTTATGCATGGAAAATCGGTCTGTTTTGCCACCAAGCATTGCTTGTTTTTGTACGCCTGCTGTATTGCATTGTTTTGCAAAGGTAAACTGCCTCTCCAATCTCAGCCTCATCTCTCTATTTTACAGTGTTGCCCCGGGCTACGTCTGCATCAGCGCTCATTAATTTACAATAACCAAAGTGTCAAAACATGGCCCACTGGAATCCGCTCGCGATGAAAGGAGAGTCAGCGCAGGTGTTCTAGAAGAGTGTGATGAACACACCTTTAGCAGATAACGTTGCCAGTCGCATGCGAGCTGTAATTGGACACCAGAATTAACGTGTTCTTACTGTCACTTGAGATTTCTGTTGTTACTGAAATCAGACAGTTAAACTGAAAAGTGGTTATTTACACACAAATAACTTTGTGGCCTAGTGGCATTTTACGTACATGTACCTCTATATTGTCTTTGTGATATTTCTTTGCAATTTCCTCAGACATTTAACAAGCAATAAAATTGCATTTGGGTGTCAATGAAACCCCTTTTTTATTGGAATTCCTTAAGGGCCATCACCACGTTGGCCACCACCACAAAGTCAAGTAAAGGAATCCCATGACTCTTAATGCTAACACCCTCATCTAAACCAACTTTGCACGAGGTCAAGCTACCCGGGTTATGACCTCTGCCCTCAGGAGGAGAAACTGTTACAATTTAGGATGTACTGAGAGCACCATGCCTTTCATCAAATGCATGTTTAACTGTGCATGGGGGAGGTCTGCTCACCGGCATATCATTAACTCTGCGCAAGAAAGAAAGAATGGGGTGTGGCAAACTGAGTTGATGGTGGGACCTTAGCCCCGCCTCCTGCTGGGCCCAACTCACCACAGAATATCTAGGCGACCATAAGATTAAGCCAGAGAGAAAGCTCCTTTCACAATTCACACGCCCTTTAGATTGTTTTATTAAACCATTTCAATGGGGATTTCCCCGTCTGCCGACAAGTGGGGTCCAGCCAATGCATAGTTCTCTGTTGCTATGACTTAACTTGGTCCCCACTAATCACTAGCAAGGGCAAATTTCATATAAAATATCGGGGGGCTTTTGTGTGTGTAATTCACCATGACAGTGGCAGCACAATGGGGGATTCAGGATCCCAGCAGGTAACAGGGACCACTTGCCATGTGAGCGTCCAGCAAAGTTAGCCAGAAGGTGGGCAGCAGGGGCCAACTGTTGTCACAAATAATCAGTCTAATCGGGCTTCACCTGCATTCTTTTCTCAGGTAAAGACTCCCTACCACTCTGAAGTGTCTTTATGTCTCCTATTTATCCATTTTTGATCCATTGTTCCTCTGGATATTAATCTGCCCCCTCTTTCCCCCAATGCTGTCTCTCCTTTATTCCCCCGATCAGTCTGCCATTTTATTGTCAGACAGCCGTATTTGACCCACATTTTATTGGCTTCCTGATCATAAAACATAGGCCACTCAGTTAGTTTTAAATTGTAATTTAATGGCCCTTTCAGACCTGGCTATTGGCCCCCAGTCACTGTATGATTTAGTTGATGGATATGGAAGCAGAAGTTGCTAGTTTGAGCAAGATAAATCAAAGGCATTGTGCTATAGGTAAAAAACAGCAACTGATATAAGTTTTAATATTTTTGTAGTTAAGAACAAAGAAACATTGTTTTGGGTGGTAATTTCAATCGAAACATTCAAAGGCACCAAATCTCTTTGTCATTATAATTAGCATTAAGGAATAAGAAAGACTTGTGGCCAGTTTTGCAACATCATTATCTCTAGCCTTGATTTCTCCAACCAGTTGAAACCTGCAACAAAGGAAGACTTGATTCACGTCTCCATAGCCGTTTCCTCTCTCCAGCAAGTGCAAGACTGCACAAGACCACTGAGTATTTATCAAAATTACCAACCTCATTAGCTGTCTCTTGGAAAATGCTTTTAAGTTTGTATGGGGCCCTCGTCAGCTAGAATTGTCATAAAATCCCCTGTTAGACAGAATGTTGGATCATCTTTGAGATTATAATCAACCAAAAACTTGCATTGTTCATTCTTCGAATTAATTCTGAAAGTAACGCGCTGGGTCTTGTTACCACAATTCGACAGTGAGTCTTAGCTATGAGTAATACGGGTCTATTTCTCCATCTCAGTGTTGCTTAATTGAGTCTTTCTAATTATAGACTTGTCAGCCTTGTATTTACCTTATCTGAAAGGATATGCTTGGTCTTCCCTGACTCATGCCTCAGTAATGCTTCACCTTGTACACAAAGAGACCTGAGTGAACTGCCTTTACCTACAAATTTAACCACATGCTCATAAGAGGTTTCATTGAATTGAGTATTTTTATGGGAAGAATAATGTCTTGACAAAGAATTTAATCTCCCAATTAACAATAACTTCTCTATAACGTCCTGATGTGTAACTCATGGAACATTGCTTGTTTTCTCTGTACATTTCCATAGCCACCAGAGAGTCAGCATTTGTCCATGCAATTGCCTCAGCGGGGGTAGCATTCGCTGTGACGCGGGCTTGCTCCGAGGGCTCTGCCACCATCTGCGGCTGTGACACGCGGAGGAAAGGACCACCAGGCGAGGGCTGGAAGTGGGGTGGCTGCAGTGAGGATGTGGATTTTGGCAGCATGGTATCACGAGAGTTTGCAGATGCTCGTGAGAATCGGCCAGACGCTCGATCTGCTATGAATCGTCACAACAACGAAGCTGGACGTGTGGTGAGCATTTTTTTCCTGGTTATGCTGGCCTGATCCTAATAAAACCCTGCTGAAAAGCCCAAAAATGCCTTTCCACTCTGGTTCAGATTAGTTTATTCAGCTTTCTGGTGGGTTAGTTTATGCTCAGGTTTAGTATATGCTTAGGTTAGTTTAAGCATATTCTTTCTGAAAACAAGTCAATTTGAATAATTTACAAATGCCTGGTCAGGAAACCAAGGGACTAGCATACAAAACGCTTGTTTTTTTCCCAGTATCGTAAAATTGCAAATTGAATTGCTTCTATGGTAAACATATAGCATGCAAAACAGTGCTAAGATCTATATTCTGTTTTCCTATTTTTTCCTAGTCAATCACTGACCACATGTACCTGAAATGCAAGTGTCATGGACTTTCGGGCAGCTGTGAGGTGAAAACTTGCTGGTGGTCGCAGCCTGACTTTCGGGTGATAGGCGACTACATGAAGGATAAGTATGATAGCGCATCCGAAATGGTGGTGGAGAAACATCGGGAATCACGAGGCTGGGTTGAGACCTTACGGCCAAAGTACACCTTCTTCAAGCCTCCTATTGAAACTGACCTTGTCTACTATGAAAGCTCACCTAACTTCTGTGAACCAAACCCAGAAACCGGCTCCTTTGGCACACGTGACCGTATCTGTAACCTGACATCACACGGCATCGATGGCTGCGACTTGCTCTGTTGCGGTCGAGGCCACAACACTCGAACTGAGAAACGCAAGGAGAAATGCCACTGCATTTTCCACTGGTGCTGCTACGTGAGTTGCCAGGAGTGTACGCGAGTTTATGATGTCCACACATGCAAGTAAACACCAAACAAACCAAAACTAGATTGGACCAGATTAGACATTTGGGGTTGTGAACATTCGAGGGCCTTTCGCCAAAACTTGTGGGCTGAGTTGAATTGAGTTTGTGGTTTCACTAATAAGACAATCACAAAAAAGATACAATGGACAGTAAAGTAATTCTAAAAGGCCTTCGATAAGAATGCTGTTTAAACAGACAAAAAGATAAACCCATAAATCCTTTATTTTCCACCTGGGCCATTGTTGAGGACAAACACGGGCCTGTGGCTCAGCTTTGGAAGGGACTAATCGTTTCCAGTCTGATATGGGAGGGGATAAGTGATGGATCAGATTACTAGAGACTCAGGCCCTAGGGACCTTGACCAATTGTGTCTCCAAGAAAAGAACAGAAAATCTTTAAAAGGGAAGAGGTCTTATCGGCACGTGGCAGCAAACTCAGATGGGAGAACTCTGAAAAACAAATGCAGCATAAACCGAATACCAGGGTTTGCCCACAAGCACCTCTGAAATATGTTTATAGTTGCATTTTTAACAATAGCCTTACTACTAACACCATTAAAGAAGCTATTTGTGTCTTATTTTAATACATATTTTAAAGTGCATTCCAACATACCTGAATACCAGCAAACAACCAATTAACAAATTCCTTTACAATATATAATTCACTTTATGTTGTTTCTGTGTGTAAGACCAAACATTGAACTTATTAGGTTGAGTTTATAGTAAGTTACTAACATTAGGTTATGAATGCACTTGTCCCTGAGTGAATTTCCATTCATTGTATGTCATTGTTTTTCTTGATATGATTTTAGAACTCATTGCACATATCAAGTCCTCTTCTAACTAATGTTTCGATTGCTTGGTCCAAACCAGAGTTCACTTGCTCCCCCTTTTTTTCCCTGACCTTGCTGGATTGTGTTCACACTGTGTTTTTGAATCCGAACCATGGTATGTTTGCGTCATCAATTCAGCAGCTGTTTACCCCTGTTGCTAGTTAACAACTACATGGGAGAAGGCTGCAAAATGGACAGCCAGGCTCAGTTCTGTACTTTGTTTTTTGAATCTTTGGTTTTCTTTCATAACCATCAACACAGAACAACACACAATCAATAGTAGTTCACTTCAATGATTTAGGACAATTATGTTCATATCACACCACAGACTATAAAGTGGACTCGAGTTTAGGTTCATGAGTGCGCATCTGAATTCGGAAATCAGCGTTCTCGTTGTCCAACTCGTCCAAACAAACCGAACTCTGACGTCAAACTAGTCCGGGTGTGCTCCAAAAGTGCTAGTGTGAAAACACCCAGTTTTCCCCAAAGATCAATACTCTATTAAAGCGGGGGGGAGGAATGTCAGCACTTCTATCTTGAAATGGAGCATGATATTAAATTGCCCTATTTGTATGTGACAGTATTATTAATATTTCACAGACAGAGAGGTTTATGACATTTCAGAATGAATATACAAGGTAATTGTGCCTTTATACACTAGTTGAAACATTACATGCAGGGTCCAAAATTAACAATCAAATGTGCCAAGTGTCAAATGCAGGTAAATAATAATAATTATTTTTATTATTTTCAAAAGAAACTACCGGTAATGCTAAACAGAAGAGCAGGTGGTGAAAGGTGGTCAGAAGATCAAGACCACTTTGACAGGTGGTGAAAAGTTTTATTGTTATTATAATTTTTGTTTGGTAAAAGGTTAATTTTGGACCTTGATTATAGGTTTTGTTTCTGCTATGACAAAATGAATTTAGTTTTTATTCACAATTGTAATACTCAAGTATTTTTCACATCTGTCTCTTAATAGCCATTATAAGTGAATCCATGACCAAAATTAATGTTTTTTTATTATTGTGACTTTACCTACCCAGTTTGAATGTTAGCAGCAGTGCAGAAACTAAATGAACTACTTTCATTTATAATGCTGCTAACTATTTACAGGTTTGTTGTTATATTTATGTGTGATTATGTGCTTGTGGATTCGTTTTTCTCTGTGTAAATCTACTGTAAGTATCTTGATGTTTGTATGTAAATGTGTCTGTATATGTGCATGACTCTTTGTTTTCTTCTTTCTGTGAAAGACACTGTGTAAGCATAGTTAACAACTAAAATGTGAAGTTTTCTACTAATGGAATCTTGATAGAGTTTGTATTCGTTAACCAAATAGAGATATTCTAACACTTTTACATTTCCTTTTGAACAATAGCTTGTAAACTGTATGTACTGTATGAAAACTGAGATGCATTGAATATGGTGTTATTAAAAGCCACGGTATATTTTGACAAAGTAGTAATGAAAAATTATATACAACTAACTTTCTGAAGAATATGTTGTGATCATACCTATGGTCCTGTGTGTAAGTATCTGTATCTAGTAACCATACCCTGCAATATATTAACTATAAGTCAGTCAAATATCGCAGGGAAATGTGAGAAGGCAGAGATAAAACCCCGGCTTGTAAAATTATTTGGCAGAAGTTCTTTTCACAGATCTTTCCTCAAAGATGAATGAACTCAAGTTTTCTCTTGCCCATCTCACACTGATTTAATCTCTCATCAATCAGGGATCATTTCAAAGCACATGCCCTATTCAGCACAAAGCTTTATTTAACATTATGATCCGCCCCTAACTACAAAATCAATACTTCTTGTTTTTATGTGTACATCACTGCATCTAAATTCCGATTGTTTGCTTCCACACAGTTCAATTTGTATTCTAAACACGGTCTTAAATTCCAAAGTTTTGTACAGACTAGTTCTGTGTTTATGGATTTCTAAAGTCGGAGGATTTTTTATGATTATTTATTTTACTGTAATGTATATATTAGTAAGAGTATATATTTGCTGACAAAAGATTATTACTTGTTCGGAAAAAATGTTGTTTTGTGTAACAGTTTTACCAGCAACCAGAAACTGTTGTTGCTGCTTTTTTTCCACTGACCACGTAGGATGCACTGTATGTCCTGCTCTCTGTTATTAGAATTCTAGCTGTTAATGTTATAACCAAATTAAATAAAAATTACAAGCAAATTTTCATTTTTCGTCATTGATTTTTTTTATTCAATGTGTTTTTGCTTCATGGACCCAGATTTGATATTTGACATCAAGTTACATGTCAAAGTTTAATATTTCGATTTAAGGGTTGGAGTAAAACTAAATATGAGTAATAGTATAGTCGTGTTTGAAATTGTTTGCAAGAGCAAAAACTATTTAAAATATGCAACTGTGACTATAACTACACTATAACTTTCAATTCATGTCATGATCAAGCTCTGTATTAACATGAGGATAAGGGACAATGAGTAGACAGGGTGCATCTCATTTCTTATGTGCATCCTCGCTTCCTTTCCTTGCGTCTTAGCTCCACCCTCTTAGGATGCAAGGGAAGGATACATCTGTGTATCCTCGCTCATGACTCCTCAGGAAGCTTCTAGCTCCAATTAGAGAATTGAAATGTCCTTCAAGATGGCGGAGTTCGATAGGCTGGTGGAAGACGGAGTGAGGAAACAAGGAAGCATCAATTTGAGTATTGAGAAGCACCCACAGTGTAACTACGTTTTTATTGATGTTCTGTATAGTCACTACAAGGGGCGTCGCTATTGGAGTAAGGAATTTCTAAAAAAAACGCTGTTGAAAGTGGATCGAACCGAGCACCACAACAAACTTGTGGCCAATCAGCAGTAAGAGTCATGTCCACTCATGATGGGAGGAGAGAGAGTGAGCAAGAGGGAGATTTGAAAAACTGTAGAAAGAGAGATGGCTGAGAGACATTACAAAAGAGAAAAGGTCAGAGGAATATCACTGGGAAAAGAAGGGTTATGATCAGTTGGGAGGGCTTTAGGACCTCTGTTATTATTAGAAAACCTTTCCAGCTTTCCTTTTAGAGAGACTTAAGCGGGAAGACCTAAAAACCGATGCGTTGCACAATGAGGTTGTGTTGTTTCTGCTCCATTGGTTTTGAGTGCGTGCTGCTGGCGACTAACAAACAAACTCTTGCTTGTATGAATTTGTGTACTGTCTGTTCATTTAAAGTATTTAATTCAAGTTTTATTTTAAGTTTAACTAATTACTTTTGTGTTGCAATTGGACTATAACTACTTTAACTATAACCCACTTCAAATAATTGTATATGTATTCACTGTTAGTTTATTATCTATATACTTCTGGCCCACATTTTAGTTTATGAAAGCATAAATTAAAAGAATTTGATACTCTTAGAAAACTACTAGTTCAAGTTTTCTCATCATATGATTTATTCTGGTAACAGCTTAAAATAGAAGCCATTCTGAATCAAGGCGGTTATAATAATCTCACAAATGTGTATCTGGTTCTGTGTGGGTTAATAGCACTGTGTAAAAAAAAAATCAGGTTTGCTACCCCTCCCCAAGGCAGACTTACTATAAATGTGAGCATGTGAATTTATATGTAAAACATATGCTGGAGTATTACCACAAAGAAGCAATTATGAGTAAAAAAAGAAAAGAAAAATAGATTGTGCTTGCAAAGGTCACTATCATGATTGTCATTATCAGACTCAGGCTCAAACTGACACTGCAAAACTGACACCATAGTTGACGTAGTTACAGTAGTATTTGCCGTGTCTTGAGCAGCCTCCAGAGTTCTTACTCGCAACAGACCAATCACAACAGACTGGGGTCAACTGACCAATCAGAATAACTGGGCTTTTTTTAAACTAAAACAGAGCTTGCATAGAGATGGTGAAATCAGGTGCTGCAATGATGTAAATTATATTCTATATAATTTAATATAATTATATTAATTTTTTCTGCCGACAACCTGTCATATTTTTGTCGTTTCGGCAAACTCAATAAAGTTCCAGTTCAGTATTCCTCTACTCTTGGGTTTTGGGTGAGATTTGATTCTCGCTCTCATCATTAGCCTGGAACAAAGCTTTGACCTTCAACGATGCTTATTGACTCAACTCTCGCACTCCGCTTTCTGTCACTGTGATGGTGAACAACATCTCTTAGAACATTGAAATCAGCAACCGGGATCTGCTGGTAGTGCGGCTGACTTTGAGGGGGTGGTGTCACTGGCTGGAGGAGGCTACCATTGGATTTGTGGATTGGACCGAAGAGAGGAATCTTGGGTGCATTTGCTAAAAGACTGGCTCGAAGAACAGCAAGCCAGACACCTTGTTGCTATGCTTCATTGCTTCAGGCGATGTTCTCTATCCTAAAACCATCTTGATGGGGGGCCATCGTCTGGGATATCGAAGGTCGTGGAAGGCCGGTCTTGAGCGGAGTCGAGGTGCCTGGGAATTGTCATAACTCCAAACTGGTCTGCCACCCGGGAGTGAGGAGGTCACAGGCAGCCATTAGTCTCCGGTTTTTGTGGCCCGCCATGGCAGAGGATGTCCTTCAGGTTGTAGGTGCAGCTCAGTCTGTTAAACTTCAAAATAAGTAATTCTGTGGACTTCTAGAAGGCAAGGTCTCGGGGAGTCTGTCATCAGGATTCAGTCCCCAGACAAATGACCAACTGAACAAATGTTTCCTTCCCAATGCCTGCTATTCCTTCTGTCCAGGTATTCATCTAATGCTGCTGCTGCACATGGATGAGGTACAGTGAGACGATGCTACAGATCGAGGAACACATGAAAAAATGGCTGACCAATGTTGGACTGTGGTGACCTGTACCATCTTTGGACAGACAAAGAGTGTATCTCTCCACCAAGCTTTTTCTATTTGGGTTACCGCTCGTAAGTTGGTCCCTGTTCATCGGGCCAATACAGTAATCGGTCCGGCATTGGTGCATCGTTAGAAGGATTGTTGATTTAGGCAATGTGGATGGAGATTCCAGTTTTTTGGTGGATCGGGATATTGTTTCCTGTTGGTCTGTTCTCATGCTGTCTCTCTAGTTCACTAGATTGCTCCTGTTTATTGATCTCCTCACCCTGCTTGTCGATCAGGGTCCGAACATGTGCTTCATTCTGACTCTGGTCTGTGATCTACTCTCTGGATTGTTTGCTATCACGATCTGGGCTATAGTACTTAACTCTTCCTGTCATTGACTTTGTCTCCGCCTCACCTTTGGTACTTTTGATGGATTGGATCGATCTCTCGATGCTGACCTTTGCCTGACTAGGACTACCATTTCATCCTTCTCCCTGCTGTTTTGAGCTAGTAAGGGACTCAGTGACCAGCCTGATGATTGTTGTTTTCACTTCAAAATAAATTATGTTTCACTTCAGTAATATTCTGCTCTTGGGGGCACCTCATGGCAAACCTGACAAATGCAAGTGCCATTCTGACCAAATTAAGAAAAAGATCAGGGACAGGTGTGGAAAATATCAACTGAATTAGCTGAAACTGAAAAAGCTAAAACCATGTACAGGCCTTTATAGAGGTCATTATAACATCTGCCTAAATGGAATCTGTCCCCCACTGACTCACTGAAGAGCAAACCATCCAATAAATAGACCAGATTAAAACTTGGGATAGTTGTCAGTCTTGTCCACAATTGGGATCTGGGAACAAACAGGACACAAAAGCATCATTCTTTCTTGATTTCTGTGTGAGAGAAAGGAAGGGGAAAAATCCCTTGATAATAACTTGATTCTTTTGAGAAAGCTCAGGAGCCAGCTTAGTTCTCTGGGGACAATAAGGGCAAAAATTCTCTGTAGGGACAGGACTGCATCGCTGATCAGCCCCTGAAGCAGATTATAGGCCAAAGTGAATAGAGCCCACCAATACTAGTGGCTAATAGAGGACCCCTGATAACTCATTCTTCCTCTCACAATATCCCTGCCAGAAGCTAGGTTTTAGTATCGCCTTATCCCACTATCCCAAAAAATATTGACATACATGGACCCCTCATGTCTATATAGCTAATTTAAAGCTATGTTTAGAATGGAATGCTGGCATATTGATTATCGCACACTACAAAGTATGGCCTTAAAAAAAAAGTTCCTTAGATTCTACGCCTGTGAAACAACCTTTTAAAAAAAAGTTCCTTAGATTCTACGCCTGTGAAACAACCTTTCTAGACTGCATTTCTTATTTAGTGAATGGCATCCAGTTTTAAGTCCAGAATGGGTGAAAAATGTGGGTATAAATTGACAAAAAGGAATTGAGATTATTTACTTGTCTTCCTGCCATGCAGTAGAAAGGGCCCAAATAATATTATTTCTCTAAACATTTTGTGGAATGCTCCATTTTGTAATGAGGGGAAAGTACAACAAAATAGATGTGCAAAATTTTATATTAAAATAACTAATCAATTGATAATAAAAAAAAAAAAAATCTAAAATAGGTTTAAACAAGAGTAATCCAGCGATCTGGTGTGTTTAAACCAACTATTTCTTTCTAATACTTTCAGGAATTTCAGAGGACACCAAATTAATATAGGTAGTAAGGTAGCATATTCATAGAAAGTACAGCATACAGATAATGTACATAACATGTACAATACACATACTACATACTACTTTCTTTCAATAATACATAGTGTGCCATTTTGCAAATACATATAGTCAAAAACAGTTATACTTTTCAGGGCTACGTTTCCCAAAAGCATCATTAGCCAACTATGGTCGCAAGTTCCTTTGAATTGTGTTGGTAATGATGGAACTTGCGACCAGTTGGCTTTGGGTAATGATAAAGATTAATTTCATTTAAATACATGAAACTGTTGATACCAGGGACTGGATTCACAAAACATTCTTAATAATACAATTCTTCTCAACTGCTTCTAGCTAAGAATAAAGTTAAAAATAGTTTGTATTTCTTTATGGTCTTGTCTAAAGAAGACTAAAGACAAAACTTTTACAATTTTGAGTCATCAGTGAAATATCATCATAAATAACATCTTAATAACATCATTAAGTTGTCTTGACCATAATGTAAAACACCAGCGCGTATCGGCCCACTGGCCACTGCTATTGGACCAACACCCTGATGAAGGCCAGTGGGCCGATACGCGTTGATGTTTTAATGCTTTAGCCCAAAAAATAATAAAGGCTTTTTAACTTTTGCATCCTACTGAGTACCTGGACTTGGATTTTTTTCCAATTCTTTCTTATGAACATTTAACCCTTCCAAATAGCACCAGAGGATACAAGGGATGCCAGCAGTGCTCCAGCTCCCCTTTGTCTAATGAAACAGTTCAGTTTACTTAAAATATATCAGTTATGTGAACTTGAAAGAAAAAGAAAGTGCTAAATACTCATAAAATTTAAGTTGACTGAACTAATTAGTTTAATTTAAGTTTGTCCTACTCAAACCAATTAATTATTTTGAGTGTTAGGGTTTACAGTGTGTGGATGGGTCCAGGCGCAGGTCCACCATCTGATCTGGATCCGGATTTGAATAATAGAAATGCAAAATGCTCTTTATGAATGCCAGGTAAAAGAGATGCGTTTTTAGTCTGGATTTAAACTGATATAGTGTGTCTGCTTCCCGGACAATGTTAGGAAGACTGTTCCAAAGTTTAAGTGCTAAACAGGAGAAGGATCTACAGCCTGCAGTTGATTTTGATATTTGGTATTATCAACTGGCCAGAATTTTCAGATCGCAGTAGATGTGAAGGACTATAATGCGTTAAGAGCTCGCTCAAGTACTGCGGAGCTAAACCATTTAGTGCTTTGTAAGTAGTCAGCAATATTTTAAAATGTATACAATGTTTAATAGGGAGACAATACAATGCTAATGCAGTGTTGACCGAATGGGGCTAATATGGTCATACTTTCTGGTTCTGGTAAGAACTCGAGCTGCTGCGTTTTGGACCAACTGGACTTTGTTTATTTAGCATGCAGGGCAACCACCCAGTAGAGCATTACAATAATCTAGCCTTGAGGTCATGAACGCATGAACTAACTGTTCCGCATTTTTCATTGAAAGCATATGTCATAATTTAGATACATTTTTAAGATGGAAGAATGCGGTTTTACAGATCCTAGAAACGTGGCTTTCAAATGAAAGATTGGTATCAAAGAGCACACCCAGGTTCCCAACCGACGAGACTTGACAGAGCAGCCATCAGGTGTTAGACAGTAAGCTCCGGTAGCAGACTTCTACCCTAGTCAAAGCTGCATTATGTCACGAAAGTGCGGACACGGATGAAGATCACGAGGGCTTAGGGTCCCATTAGGGACAGGGCCATACCGGACGCACTCACTCTAGAGTGAGTGCAAAAAGACATGGACCATACCACTCCATCTTGAGACAGGCTCTTAAAAACCTATTTAAAATACATGGCGCATTAAAAAAATGTGTCACCTGGTGATGAACTCCCATCAAGCCAGTCGCAACGAAAACAGTCTTGTGCACTTTTTGTGATTATCACTGTATGATAATTGTGACTGAATTCATTCCGATTGATGAATCTGAATGTAGTGTTTACATGAACGCTAAACAAGTGATCGGGTTGATGTGCGCATTTATGTCAAAAGCTTCAAATCGGAATTGATTTCTTGACATGCACACACTCCACAAATATACAGTTTCCTACTGTTTGCGCTTAATAGCCATTCTCCTACATTGGTTCTTTATTTGTTTTAAACAGCAGACCTAATATTTTTGGTGAAAGTGAACATAATGAACCGTTGTGCCATGATGCTTATATTTTACTGCCCCTCCCAGCGCCCAAAACCAGTCGTCTGTGGATAAGAGTCCAAAAGAACAAGGACTGGTGGGACGTTGTCCTGCTCCACTTCACAGACGCTGAGTGAAAGGAGAATTTTTGAATGACGGGACACTCATTTATATGACACTTTATTCAACAGGAAGAACAGCTCGTTCTTGCACATGCGCAGTCCTTTCAGTTTTGTTGTTCTCTCGATCGGATTAGAAAAGGAATAAACCACCCCTTTCAATCCGATCGAAATTTAATTCAGATTGAGCTCGATCGGATAAATTGAGGTGTTTACATGAAGGCTTTTCAGTCCGAGCCATCAATCCGATTACTAATGGATTATTTGGTTGCATGTAAACGTAGCCACTGCAAAAATACAACCTTTAAGGTGTTTTTCATTGAGTTGATCATCGAGTCAAACGCAAAAAAATAATACATTCAATCAGATGACACCAAAGCCGGGAAATTCTTCCTACAGGAAAAAAAAAGATACAATAAGATGAAATGATAAGATACGATGAGGTTTATGTTCTTAGAATGTGTCTTAAAAATTCTTAACTTCTTTCTTAAGAAGATTTTCGTAAATCTGGCCCCAGATCATAACTCCCATCAACCAGATAGAAACCAGAAAAAAAAAGGAAAAATCTGAGCCGGAAGAGACCGGTGGCTGAGCACCTCACCCTCAGGCTGAGGGAAATTGTCTGCTTTCACAGAGCAGAAACCCACCTAACAAGCTTGTCACCAAGGTGAGAGCAACCTAGTTAACAGGTAATTGCCTTTGGAGGACTTGGCAGCTCCACTGCGGGAGACTTCACTCAACGAGTGTGAGAACTTTGACACAGTCTAAGTGGTACCACCCAATAACCATATAAATAGAAGACAATGGACCTAATTGCAATCAGTGTCCTCCAACTCTAGTGTCTTTATGTTCCCACATTTCACTCACTGTTGTTCTAATGACCCGAAGTTCAGCAGACTTTTACAATGGCATTTCAATGCATCTGAATGCAGGGCCTCTCGTATGCATTTGAGGTCCAACACAAATTGATGGATAGATGTTCTCTTGGGTGAACGTAGTAAGATTAGGTGGAGCAACACAAAAGTCACACCTCTGTTCAAACGGTTCTTGTTTCACACGTGACAGTCTTTTGATGTCTAAGGTATTTGCAGTGAAATTACTTTGCCGTTAAAAGAGCAAGAGATTTTCAGCTGGTCTCTGAAGGACAACAAAATGTGGAGGAGTAGGTAGCTAGTGATATGTGTGAGGTCAGTAATGTGGTACAATAAAAGGGAGTAAGGTTTAGCACCTGCCAAGTGACTTCTCCATCATATCCTTGCAACAAAAACAAACTGATAATTAAAACAGAAATGGTAAACAATATATAATTTACTATGTTACTTCACACAATACATTATTGACTTATATAACTCAATGTTAGGCTGCATAGATTAGGTCAGCCGGAACTGGGAACACTTCCCTTGTACTCGTTACATCATAAGAAGAATGGCATCTACGCTAATTTTAGTGTCTTTGTTTATCCCGAGGTTTTCCCGCAGCCTGCCGGATCCAGGCCGTATCCAGATCTGACGAAAGACCTTCGCCTGGACCCGATGACAACACAGTGCTGAAGTGCCAACTAGCCTCTCCCTATGGAGGATCCCTTTACCACTCTACAGATAAAGCGTTTTTGGGATAATTTCGGTTTCGCGTATCTACCCCGTAGTGATAAAATTCTGTATAAAAATGTTAAGGCCAGACAAGTAGTTTAAGGCTTGGTTTGTAGAGAATTATAAACCTGCGCACATATATTCAAATGCGTATAACTATAGAATTAATTCTTAATGCGCACGTAAGCGCCATCAGCGTTTCTCACAGGTTCGTGTTTAAAGTCTGTGTAGAGAGACCGGTGTCGTCTTAGCGGTCTCTAATTTAATAACTAATGATCGTTGCGACGGATGTGAATCAATCAAAACTAACTTTAGCTGGAAAATATCTTTATTCAAGAACCGCTATAAAGCCAAAACAATCTGTTACCTTAAATTATACGTTTATCTCTGTAAAGCCGCTTTGAAACAATCTACATTGTTAAAAGCGCTATATAAATGAAGATGACTTGACTTGTTTAAGTTGCTGTTGACATTTTGTGAATTCCTCTAAAACTCGCCTGAAAAATTGTTTAAATGTTTGCTTTTTTAGTGCATAAAATCATTATCATTCTGATTCCACCTATTTATTTTGGTTCCTTATTGGTTCTGGGGTGTGTTTCCTTTACAACTCACTGCTTAAAGGAGTGATAAACTTGAGAAACCCATTTTTCATTGAGCTTTTGACATATAAGAGGTCATCAAACTATAAGAATATCCTGTAAGTTTTAGAACTGAAAACTTCCTTGTTAGTCAAGTCAAGTCACCTTTATTTATATAGCGCTTTTTACAATACAGATTGTATCAAAGCAGCTTCACAGTGATAACATGAATTTTTTTTTTAAAAATTCATCATCGTCCACCTTTAAGGCAGATCTATAATATTGTTGAATATTAAATGTCCCCAACTAAGCAAGCCAGAAGGCAAGGCAACAGCGGCAAGGAACCAAAACTCCATCAGGGCAGATTGGAGAAAAAACCTTGGGAGAACCCAGGCTCAGTCGGGGGCCAGTTCTCCTCTGGCCAACGAGCGAACAGTGTATGATTATGATTCATGAGCATTACAGGTCAGAAGTTCAGAATGAATCAGAGTATTTGTCCAGTTCCGGTTGGTTGAAGTCGGAGTGGAAAGGAGGAGAGACTGGTTGACACTTCAGGTCAGCGGCGTCGTCGTGTCCTGGCGCTGGTCCTTCATCAGATTTGGATACGGCCTGGTTCCGGTGGACAGCGGTAAACCTCTGGATAGACAGGGAGACTAATATTAGCGTAGACGCCATCCTTCTTATGATGTACCAAGTACATCAGGATTTACGGGAAGTGTTCCCGGTCTCGGCTGTTCTAAACTATGCAGCCTAACATTGAGTTATAGAAGTCTATAATGTGTTATGTGTATGCTAGGCCGAAGAGATGTGTTTTTAGTCTAGATTTGAACTGAGTGTGTCTGCTTCCCGGACAATGGTAGGAAGACTGTTCCAAAGTTTTGGTGCTAAGTAGGAAAAGGATCTACCGCCAGCAGTCGATTTTGATATTCTAGGTATTATTAACTGGCCGGAATTTTGAGATCGCAGTAGACGTGAAGGACTATAATGCGTTAAGAGCTCGCTCAAGTACTCCGGAGCTAAACCATTTAGTGCTTTGTAAGTGATCAGCAATATTTTAAAATGTATACGATGTTTAATAGGCAGCCAATGCAGTGTTGACAGAACGGGGCTAATATGGTCATACTTCCTGGTTCTGGTAAGAACTCGAGCGGCTGCGTATTGAACTAGCTGTAGTTTGTTTATGAAGCATGCAGGGCAACCACCCATAGAGCATTACAATAATCTAGCCTTGAGGTCATAAACGCATGAACTAATTGTTCTGCATTATTCATTGAGAGCATATGACGTAATTTAGATATATTTTTAAGATGGAAGAAAGCGGTTTTACAGATACTAGACACTAGTATCAAATGAATTTCAAATGAAAGATTGGTTGTTAGTCCAATAAAAGCTTTAATTGACACCAGGCACAGCGAACGACAGGTTTTTCAAAGTGGGGATCTATGAGGTCAAAGGGTATCAAACACCGCCTCCGCAGAAGAAGATCGACGCCTACTTCAACACCGCCTGTTTAGCCCCACCCATCGATTCGCGCATTACATGAAACTCCTTATAATATTCAAAACTGTTATCCAATCATAGCAGTGGGCGTTTACTTAAAAGTCTGCAATGTGGCACGCCCATAAAAACCGAGCGTTTCAGGAGCTTGGCTCAAAACAGAAAATAGCCTATTACTTATTAATTTTGATGTTTTTGAATGTAAAAACCAAGCAAACGTCATAAGTTGACCTCAGACAACAATATAAAAACTTTTTAAAAGCAAGTTCATGACCCCTTTAACCACGATGCATCTTGGGACAAACTAACTAGATAGTCTCAACTGTTTCCTGACATAGTAACCTAACTTTGTCGCACATCCGTCATTCGAACCACGTTGGTTCAACAATAATAGTTTACGAAAAACACAGGTGGTGGAGTAATAATAATGTCTACTATTTAATCAGATCGAATTAATGTAAGATTATTGCTGTAAATAACGAACATGGCATCTGAACACTACTTCCCTATTTTTTTTTTCTCCAAGTATCATTCAATCGCAGGTTCCCTCTTACGTCACTCTGGGGTTCCCCTGGCGTACTAGAGCACGTACGCACACGCTTCAAAAACAGCACTTCAATTCTCTTGACAAACTAAAAGACGTAGAATGGAATCTGTATGTATTTGGAATGAAAGATATAGAATACTGCATGTGGCTTGCTTATTTTCCTCAAGAGCATTATCTAAGTTCACATGTGCTTCTAACCACAGTTCGAGAGCTTTAATTCCAACCACACAATTTTGCAATTCTGTTAGCAAATGTTCATTGGAACTATGATTTGGGGAAATCGTTGAACTGCTGGTAACGATGGAACTTGCGACCATAGTTGGCTAATAATGCTTTTGGGAAATGCACCCCTGAACGATTATTTTAGTAATATTGAGGAAGAAAGAATAGATGTGTTCAATGGATGGGTCCGTTCTTCATGCCTCGCTTTAATACATCTGAGATGAGATTTGACAGATGCTAAATCTTTTAATCGTGATAATTGATCTCTTGCAAATTTGGTTCTTCAAATTAATTTGCGAATCTGATTAAAATATCTGGATTTGTATAGGCTACTGCATATTTTATTATGCTGTTAGTGTTTCAACTGCATGAGCAGAATAATGCAAACGTTCTAATAAATACATCTGAGAAGAATACTCTATATCACGGAATCCCTCACCATCTGTGCTACAACGATGAATGATACCTAAACTATCACAAAGTCTTAAAGGTGGGCTCTTTTGACTGGTTATTGATCCACAAATATAGAAACTTTATCTGCATACTGTACATACAGTGTACTCACATATAGGGTAATATGTGCTGTGGGAAATCTCAACTGCTTGACCGCTTGTATCGTCACAAAATGTCAATTATATTATCACAGAGCTCTAATTTTCTAAATGCGAATACAAGACAAAAATATTAAGATATTATAAACGTTAACATCATGATTTTCTGTAAAGCTTCTATGTGTATTGGGAAAAGTGTCTTGACTTGAAAAATCATATTCAATATTTTTTTAAGCAATGGGCCTGCTTGTCAGATATAGTGCATCTAGACCACTTGCAATACATTTGAACTAAGAAGTGCTATTGGGGGTTTAGTATGCTGGTGTTATGGAAGGTTTCAGCGAGCCTTTCGGAGTGCTAGATGAATGACTATGAACAGTATGTAATGAGTATGTTGGCAACTGACACTCACAGTTGTTCCAGTAACATGTCATGTTTTGACTGCCTGCTCCATTTGGATTCACCCGAAAGGAACCTGTGCTTAAACCCCTGAATGTGCAGTATCATTAAAGGTGTTGTTGTTATTGTAGCTCATATTGTGACCACTACACATACATAGATATGGTGTGTGTGTGTGTGTGTGTGTGTGTGTGTGTGTGTGTGTGTGTGTGTGCCTGCGTGTGTGCGTGCGTGCGTGCGTGCTTGTGTGTGTCAAAAAGTAGTTAAAGTCCCCCTGTAGTGAATATTATCCCTTAAAACACATCTTTAATCACCAAAATGGTATATTTGAACTTTTTTTCTGTGAAAAAATATATATTCATGCCTTAAAATAGCTTAAATGCAACTCTACAGCCTTGCTTGATTTAGTGTATGTGGATCAATGAATATGCAAATGAGCCCTGCCTCCACTCACTCATACAGGCTCGCCTACAAGTCGATGTATCAGAATGTTAATGCATTTTATATATCGCTCTCTACAACATCGGACACATAACAGTAATTAATATGGTTAGCCTTTTGCTAGACTATGTTATCAAACAGTTAATAATGTGTTCATGTTACACAATCCATGTTCCCGCCCTCTCAGAGTCAGACAGCTGCCTTATAAAAACCAGCATCCTTAGAAACACTTTAAACAACTAAGAACATCAGTGGAGGAAGACATTGAAATATACCACATATACATAATTCACCCGCTATATTGCTAAATGTACCCGATTTTTCATGTCAACAGAAAAGTATACCTGGATAATCTGGTTCTCTTGAGACTCCTCTGCTTCGCAGCATCATTATGATGATATGCTAAAGCCGGCCACACGTTGACCTGATTGGTTACAAGGTAGTTTGTGACCACAGAAACACCAGCGATTTTATACTGTGTTTTTGAGACTGTCTTTGGTTCACTGCAGTTTTAAGGAGAAAATAATCATAATAATTTCTTACATTTATATAGCGCTTTTTCTGAGACCTCAAAGCGCTTCACATATGGAAGGGGGGAATCTCCTCAACCACCAATGAGCAGCATCACCTGATTGATGCGACGGCAGCCATATTGCGCCAGAACGCAATACACAGCAATGGTGTTGACTTATGAATTTACACATGGTTTGTCGGAAAGCAATAAAAACACCACATAGACATATAAACAACATTAAAAATTAGATTTTCACTTCAGTGTATTTTAAAGGGGTCTTTAAAATAATTTAGATCGTTGATTCACGCTCACGACGGGACGCCAGATTGTTTGAAGTAGACAGTGCCACTTTCACTGAAATGGCTATAAGTCTTGAATGCAATGAGATATTTTCACCTAACTTGTTATATTCATGTATGAGTTCATTCTGTGGTCACACAAAAAATATCTGTAGCGATTTACCACTTGGTGGTGCTATAATTCGAAAAATCGGTCCGATTGACTTGAAAATTGTCATTCAATGTCTTTGTCCATGTTGCCATTATGATTTATGAGGATATTTGTGTATCGTGAAAAACATGGCTGCCATTGGCCAGTAAAGTTTGAGCTCATATTAGACCAGGTTATTGGAGGCAGATCAGAACGAAACTCAGTGGGCCTGTTTGACTCATGGTCCTAGATGTGCGAGGTTTGAAAGAAAACGTCCACCAGGTGGTGCTATCACGTTTTAGACCCTATGAATCAAGCAACGTATCACACATACACACATTATTTATATCAAATGTTAAAGCAGAGCTATGTATTTTCGGGAATTTCTTCGCTGTATTCTCGCTTTTTGCTCGCAGGTTTCTCTATAGAGCTCCCCCTACAGCTTCGGAATATATATTTGACAACACTGTCGAAAAATTTGTTATCGACTCTCAGATACCAGTGGCTAGTAGATCAACGACATCATCAAAGCAGACGGGACATTCTTTACAACGTCGTCTTCATTCGGGTTCGAACAGCGTGAGGGAGCGCAATAATGACATAATTTTAGCAGATTTTTTTTGCCGTAAAGCAAATCGTTACATCGCAACCTGATATCATGCGATACTTCCTGACGGGGGCGGCCGGCGGCCCAAAGTTGCAAGTGTGTTTTTTCCGCTCACATGCGATAGGGGGAAGCGAGGCGACCACCATTCAACCCGAAAAAAGTAATATAACCATTCCAATGACTCCGAAGCTGTTCGGTTAAGGTAAAAAAAACTGCATAGTTCACCTTTAAATCTCCTCATGACTTTGCCTCAAGAACCACTGCTGTCAATCAAATCATTCATTAAATATTTGAGATTATATAAATCCTTGCAGGCCATTTGTTCGATTTGCTCAAAACTTGACATGCATCATTTAGAGACTATCATGAGAAAATTATCAAAATAATTTTGATCTATTCAGCAGATACAAATTTTGTCTGGTATGGTCCATTATGTTTATATGTTGTGTGCACAAAGTACAAACTTATAAAATATGTCTACATATGGAGAACAGTGTCACCAACACCGGAGGAGACAGACAGGTTTGGGTGCACACCGTGTTTATTGAAAGCAGAGTGGTGGTGGAACAACGGGAACCAGGCGATGGTGACTTGCAGAATGATGATGGTGACTTAGCTGGTGATGACTGAAGGGTGTACTCTGGTGATTGGGAACAAGTGGGCGGGTCCTGGTGATTGACTGATGATTGGGGCTGTGACGTGTGGCTGACTCTGGGACACATGCTTAGTTTCATGAATTTCTGATGCTCAGAGGGCTCACAGTAAATTCTAAACTATCAGCTATTCCATCTGAAGATGAAGGCTGTAATACTACTGTTGTCCACTAGAGAAGGATGAGAAATCTTTTTAATCAAATCTTTCTATCAGTTTCCAGCATTGACTGATAAATAAATGCTTAAAACCATTTTTATGATGATGCACTGGTAATACAGTTTTATATCATTAGATTACAATAGCAATATGTGAACTACTTATAGACCATTAAAATATATTTTCACAATATATCCCAATAACATTGAAGACATGGATGGGTTTAAGCCTTTCTTTTCTGTGTGTCTAAGTGTATTATTTTTTGTGCATATTTTATGGTGGCAGCCCTACAGTTCGGGTCGGCCAAAACCCTAACAGCATAGATGGCATAAAGGTCTTAAAACGCTTGAAACCCGAGTTGCTGCTCTCAGCTATTTTCAATTATGTCATTGCAATGGTGCTGCAATTATTATTGCAAATGAAACCCTTTCTTTGAGTTCAGAGAGCATTTTTGTAACTGACCTGTCTACTGTCATTAAGGTTTGTGGTCTGGAGGTCAAGAACACAAGAAAACAAAATCAAGTTGGCATCTTTCTGGGTTTCCAGCAGATAATGCCCTCAGTGACGTGAAGTGAAGTGGAGTGAAGTGAAGTGAAGTGGAGGCCAAGTATGCTAACCCATACTCTGAATTTGCCCTCTGCATTTAACCCATCCAAGTCAGTGCACACAGGAGCAGTGAGTAGTAAACACACACACACACACACACACACACACACACACACACACACACACACACACACACACACACACACACACACACACACACACACACACACACACACACAAAACAGTGATTAGCTATTAATAAGTTTAAATCCACCTGCCTAAAAGCAGCCTAAATGAAATATGTTAATTACATGAAGCAATCGTGATTCTTCAAAAGACTTGCTTGATTAATCCTATTCTCTTTATAAACTTTTTAAAGCGTTTTGGGAGAATGGATTTTCAATTAAGGGGTGGAAATTTAAAAAGATTTTAATTTGTGTCTTATGGATTTGATACAACATGACTGAGGATGAGAAAATGATAACAGAATTTTCATTTTTGGATGAACTATCCCTCAAGATTTAGCGTACACAATAAATTGTACAATTAGCATGCTTGTGTAATATAAAATCTAAATATAAAATGACTTAATCTTGGAGTTTATTACCTCCTATTTTTTTAGTTCAGTTAATGTATTTGGGGTTTACAGTGTGCACTCAAATTGTGCTCAAAGTACGGTTACTGTATATTAGGTAAGGTTACTGTAAAAAAATCCATAGATTACATCTGAAGATATCAAAGGCTTTACAGAATACACCAAATGTAGTGTTAAAGTCTGTTGAGAAATGTTTTTGTAAATGTCGCTATAAAGGTTTTTTTTTTTTTTTTTTTTTGTGGTACTGTTACGGCTTCCAGTCCCGCTGTCTCTAACAGTAACCAGCAACAAGCGCCCTCGCCCGAATACTAATGGTCTCCCAAACTCCAAATCCCAGTCTGCCTCACTCACGCACTGATTGCCTTTCCACCTGTGTGTAATGATCACTCATCTTCAACCTATATCAACCATGCCCACGGCTCACTCTGTGCGAAGTATTGTTTCACAGTTGTGTTGCATGTCTGAGCTCTCTCAGTAGTTATCCCGCCCATGTCCCTTGCTATTTCTAACTCTCTGTGATTGTCTGCAGCCTGCCTATCGACCCTCTGCCTGTACCTGGATTACGTTTGTCTGCTACCTGCCTACTGATCTTCTGCCTGGCTCTCTTCATGCTTCTGCACGCCCTCCTACACAGTCTATGCTGATATTGACCCTTGCCTGGTGGATTTGATTAATAAATTGTTGCAAATGGATCTGACTCGGTCTTCTGGTTCACAACAGAATACTTTGCCGAACGAAGATCCAGCAACGATGACTGCATTATCCACCGCTTTCTCTGCTCAAGCCTCCCAGCTCGCTTCTCATCATCATCAGCTAAACCGACTAACTTCATTAACCGAAGAATTAATACAAGCGGTCCGTACTCTACACACCTCAACCTCTGATCCGTCTCCAGCGCCGATGCCTGCCGCATCCGTGCCTGTGCTTCAATCATCCGCGAGCGTGAGTCCCCGCCTTGCGCTTCAAGAAAAGAACGAAGGGGATCCAGGTAAATGCAAGAGCTTTGTTCTCCAGTGTTTCATTTATCTCACTCAACAGCCCACGCTTCACTCCAGTGATGCTAGTAAAATTGCCTTTGTTTGCTCTCTCCTCACTGGCCGCGCTCTGGATTGGATTACGGCGGTATGGAGAACGGACGGCTCAGCTTTTTCCACATTTGACGAATTCCTTCAGCGGTTCCAAGCTGTCTTTGAACACTCCAAGGAGGGTAAAGGAGCAGAGGATCGGCTTCTGGAACTCATGCAAGGGCGCTCGACCGCCGCTGAATATGCACTTGAATTCCGGACCCTCGCAGCTCAAACAAACTGGACTGACAACGCGCTGAAGTTGGTCTATAGGCGTGGCTTAACCCATGAACTGCAAGCGGAGCTGACCTGTCGCGATGAAGGAAAGGATTTTGATCAGTTCATTCACTTGTCCATTCAAATAGACAATCTGATACGCTCAGGCCGCCCAAACAATCGCTCCATATCTACCTCACGCTACCTCTACACTCCGCGAGCCTCCGGTCCCACAGCAGCGGATACCAGTGAGCCCATGCAAATTAACACTTCTCGATTGACCCAGGAGGAAAAGGAGCGACGTAAATCACATAATTTATGCCTGTACTGCGGTGGGGCTGGTCACTTTCGTCTCAATTGCCCTTTAAGACCCACTCCTAAGGATGTGACACCGGTGAGTCTGTCTATTGATTCTCTTAATCTCCATTCCTGTGTATCTGTACCCCTTGAATTCAACATAAATGTTTAATCGATGTTTAATCCAGCTTTAATCGATTCCGGAGCTGCTGGAAACTTCATGTCCCGAGATTATGCCCTGCATCACCAGATTTCTCTAATTCCCTGTTCCTCTCTCCTTTCAGTCGAGGCAGTCGATGGGTGGTCGTTAGGCTCTGGTCGAAATTCCCACATCACTCAAGAGCTTCACATTAGAACTGGAGTTCTCCACTGTGAAACTATACTTCACGCACCGCACACACCTGTCATCTTCGGTCTACCCTGGCTCCGCAAGCACGACCCACACATCCAATGGACATTCGGTCAAATCGTCTGCTGGGGTAAGAACTGTCTCACTACCTGTTTAACCACTATCATCAGTTCAGAGCATCATCCAAACCACGGGAGAACATAGAGTTGAGCCGTCTTCCTTCCATGTATCACGACCTGACGGAAGCCTTCAGCAAGACCAACGCATCCAAGTTACCTCCTCATCGAGCATCTGATTGCGCCATCGATCTCATGCCGGGCTCCACACCATCCAAGGGTCGAGATTTCCCGCTCTCTCAACCTGAAACCGAGGTCATGCAGAAATACATAGAGGAAGAACTCGCTAAGGGGTTTATTCGACCATCTACATCCCCTGCATCGGCCGGGTTTTTCTTTGTGCAGAAGAAAGACGGCGGTCTCCGACCTTGTATTGATTATAGAGCCCTCAATGATTGCACAGTCAAGTTCCGCTATCCGCTGCCTCTAGTGCCCGCCGCTCTGGGACTCCTTCGCACGGCCAAGTTCTTCACCAAACTGGACTTGCGGTGTGCTTATAATCTGATCCGCATCCGCAAGGGGGATGAGTGGAAGACCGCTTTTTCCACCTGCACAGGGCACTACGAATATCTGGTCATGCCTTTCAGTCTTTCAAACAGTCCAGCCGTTTTACAGTCCTTCATTAATGATGTGTTCCGGGATATGCTCCACCGTTCCGTCATCGTCTACATTGACGACATCCTTATTTATTCTGATACCCTGAAAGACCACATCCAGCACGTCCGGGCAGTTCTCCAAAGGCTCGTTCAGCACCAAATTTATGCAAAAATAGAGAAATGCGATTTCCACCAGACCACCATAACGTTCCTGGGTTATGTCATCAAACCAGAAGGCGTGGCAATGGACAAGAGTAAAGTCAAGGCGGTGCTGGATTGGCCTCAACCCACCTCTCTGAAGGAACTGCAACGCTTCCTTGGGTTCGCAAACTTTTACCATCGCTTCATCAGAGACTTCAGCTCGGTGGCAGGACCTCTTACCTCTCTGGTACGGAAGAGTACGTCACGGCTTCCCTGGAATGAGAGTGCCACTCACGCCTTCAATCAGCTTAAACAACGGTTCACCACGGCACCCATCCTACACCATTCTAACCCCAAGTTGCCTTTCGTAGTGGAAGTGGATGCCTCTAATACGGGTTTAGGCGCCATTCTCTCGCAACAGCAGGGTTCCCCATCCAAGTTATATCCTTGCGCTTACTACTCCAGGAAGCTCAACGCAGCAGAACGGAACTACGATGTAGGAGATCGTGAATTACTGGCGATGAAAGCGGCATTTGAAGAATGGCGGCACTGGCTGGAGGGAGCTTCACATTCTTTCATCGTACTCACAGACCATAAGAACCTAGAGTACCTCCGCACAGCAAAGAGATTGAATCCCAGACAAGCCAGATGGTCTCTATTCTTCTCCCGGTTCCAATTCATGGTCACTTACCGTCCTGGCTCTAAGAACACTAAGGCTGATTCTCTGTCCCGTCAGTTCGATCCTGAAATGACCAAACAACCTCCTGAAATAGTCTTGAATCCCGACCTCATCCTCAGTCCCATCCAGTGGGATATTGAAACAGAGCTCAACCTGGCCAACGCCAATGTGGAAGTTCCTCCAGACTGTCCTCCCAATAAAGTTCATGTCCCCGAAGCACTCCGTGAGAAGGTCCTGGAGCATGTGCACTCTCTCCCCAGTTCTGGGCATCCGGTCATCACAGCCACCATTCAACTCCTCCAGAATCACTACTGGTGGCCCACATTAGCCCGTGACGCCAGCAAGTTCGTGCAGCAGTGTCAGAACTGCAATTCTCAAAAATCATCTCGACTTCGGCCTGCCGGTCTTCTCCATCCTCTTCCGATCCCGCAACGTCCCTGGTCTCATATAGCCATCGATTTCATCACTGATTCCCTCTCCCTCCGACTCCCTCTGACGGTCACACCACCATCCTCACTGTGATAGACCGCTTTTCTAAAGCCTGCCGTCTCATTCCACTCAGCAAACTACCCACTGCGTTACAAACGGCGGAGCACCTCTGCAACCTGATATTCCGGTTTCACGGGCTACCTGAGGACATCGTGTCGGATAGGGGTCCTCAATTCACCTCTCGTGTCTGGGCAGCATTCTTTCAGATGCTTCAAATCAATGTGAGCCTCACATCCGGGTACCATCCCCAGGCCAATGGCCAAGCAGAGCGCCTCAATCCGGAGATCACCCGGTTCCTCCGTTCCTACTGTCACCTTCACCAAGAGGATTGAAGTCAATATCTAATGTGGGCAGAGTATGCCCAAAACTCCATTCGCAAGCACTCCACGGGTCTGACTCCCTTTCAGTGTGTCCTCGGTTTTCAGCCACCCCTGTTTCCGTGGTCCGGTGAACCCACAAACGTTCCTTCTGTGGATGACTGGTTAAGACGCATTTGTTACGGCTTCCAGTCCCGCTGTCTCTAACAGTAACCAGCAACGAGCGCCCTCGCCCGAATACTAATGGTCTCCCAAACTCCAAATCCCAGTCTGCCTCACTCAAGCACTGATTGCCTTTCCACCTGTGTGTAATGATCACTCATCTTCAACCTATATCAACCATGCCCACGGCTCACTCTGTGCGAAGAATTGTTTCACAGTTGTGTTGCATGTCCGAGCTCTCTCAGTAATTATCCTGCCCATGTCCCTTGCTATTTCTAACTCTCTGTGATTGTCTGCAGCCTGCCTATCGACCCTCTGCCTGGAAAATGGAAGCTAAGAATAGTGTGGCTATTCCTTTGCCCAAATAATTCTTATTTAACACTACACACATTAGCTTTAAGATAATAAATGTAAATAATTTAAGGCAAAACATGAATAGCCAGTAAAATTCTCCAACTGCAATTTGATGACTCGTTGGTAACATCGTAAGATGATGCTTGAGGGTCATAGGGTCTATTTTCAAGATGCTAGAGACTATTTATATATGTTTATATAGATTTATATGTTAGATAAAGATTTTATGGCTTATAGTATTTATAAATATATGCCTTTCTGCTTTATTTGTCATACAGCTCATAAATTGTTTTTGTCAATTACAGTTTGAGTGATACTTATTCTTGATGTTTAACAAAGTTAACACATTGAATGTGGTCAGTGTTCCGTGTATCAGTCAAGCAAATAATAATAAAAAAGTAATAAAAAAAGATCACAAAAAAAGCTCTTATAAGGGTCACTCTGATTTTGTCAAGTAAGACATGTTCCTAGATAAACATATTATGTTGATCCTAGAACAACATTCCTGTCCGAAAGTTAAGTCCTTACCCTATCCCAACCCCTAAAACTAACCATATCCATAACTTATCCCTAAAATCAGTCCCGAAATGATGATAAATAACACTGATGTAGAAGCACCTAACCCTGATTGTAAGCCCAAACTTTAAGTCCCTTAAATCTGATTGGTTGATTGGAATGTCAAAGATGTTGATCCAGGAAGGAACACATTGGTCTTGGTGAAATCACATTCACTCTCTTGGTCGAGGTAAATGGTCAGTTTGAGATGAGAAGGATTTAGCAGTTTGAAATAATGTGTCACATCTTAGCAGTGTTTTCATTGTATATGCGGAATAACATAATAATAATAATGACGGCGCAATATGATGCCTGATATACTGAAAAGCTGGTTTGTCTTTGAATGTTACATTAAAATGTTCCACTACTTAGCACTCTGTCTTTTTGTGGGTGATGCATTAAGGGTCAAATCTGATGGATATGGATTGGTTTACCTACAAATGACAGTGATGAGCAGAAAACTAATTCACTTTTTGAGCTCAGATCCATTGTGTGAACCCCACCCTGCGGTGAAGTGTGCTTATATCAGCGTAAGTATATCAATGACAAGGTGACTAGGGGGTAGAGGAAAGGGGTTATTATCAGTGAAGCCTGCTGCTGCTGTTCACGACTAGTTCCAGTAATTACTTCACAAAGGGTGGTTTTTGCCATCCCACTGTTTTTCCCACACAGGGCAGGCACAGAATTCCAAGTGGCCTCAGACTTGCAATCTCCTTGCTTAAACCCAGGCAAATTGCTAAGCTTGGCCATTCTTCAGGAACTGTAATTGCATTTTAGTGCCGTTTTTATTGGTGCCGGCTTGCCCAGCCCCCCGGTCTGACCACTGAACACTAGGGATGCCATTGAATACAGGGTAAATAGAGAGTAAATAATTTGTTTATTGGGCGGTTTAAATTAGGGGTTAATTAAGGATTTATAAAAATAAAAAAAGGGATATTAAAGGGATAGTTTACCCAAAAATGAAAACTAAATCACACATTTATAATATTTATTTATTTAAAGTTCTATCTATAAACAGTGTTGAAGACATTGTGCAATTTCATAAAGTCAATTCTTTTAAAGGGTTAGTTCACCCAAAAAATGAAAATTCTGTCATTAATTACTCACCCTCATGTTGTTCCAAACCCTCAAGAGTTTTGTTCATCTTCGAAACACAATTCTGCTCAATTCATAAACCACTCAATTCATATGAATTAGTTTTAGGTGTCTCTTTCTGAACTTTTTGAAGCGTGTCAGTTTGCGTAGCAGTCAATGGAGGTACAGAAAGCTCTCAGATTGAATCAAAAAGATCTTCATTTGTGTTTCGAAGACGAAGGAAAGTCTCGACGGTTTGGAACGACATGAGGGTCAGTAATTAATGACAGATTTTTAATTTTTGTGTGAACTATCCCTTTAAAAGAATTGACTCTCTACTAAATAAATAATTATTACAATTTTGTGGTTTTCAACATGTTATATGTAACTAAAGTTATTGTATATAACATCTTGTAAAGATGTTTGGTCAGGTAATCTAAAATGGGCTTCATGTGACAATCTACAATAATTTGTGTTATTTATATGAAAAAAAGTATTATGTCTGAATAAATCTAACAACATTCAACAAGTCATTTTTAAGGGTTAAATCTAGCAGAAACATAACCTTAGGTTAACAATTGCATATGAGCTACCCCTGAATCAACAACCGTTTTAACCATTTTTAGAGGTTTGTTCAAATGTGGATGCTGAAGTTCATCTCATTAAAATACTAAAAGAGATCTAATTTTGTTCTTGGCACCATTGAGCTGTTCTTCTTGAGTCCCTGCTTCTCATTCGATACATTCCAGAGCTGGACAACCAAGCAAGTGTTGTTTGCATTGAATAGAAATAACAGCAGAAAACTGAAATGGCCGCAGGATTAAGGGATCTGAACAGGATAAAAGGATAAAAGATTCTTGGTGTTATCCATTTTAGCTTAAAAATGGAGTCTTAACCAGGATTTTGGACCTCACAACTCTTTATAGAGTCTTTATAAAGCATGGCTGTGCAATTTGTAATGATCCAAATTTGACATTTTTTGTATTATATTGTGTCAATGAGTAAACGGGGGGAAAAGAATGACAAAATAATATTTGTTGCATGCTGAGCACAATGCAAATGTTCTCAAAATAGTTTGGATGTTATAGCTTAAATGTAATAATTCAAAATAAATTACATTCAATAAAGTCAAAAAAGTTTGCAATGGTAAGTTATTTAACACAGTTGAGGACATTTGTGTCTTTTTTGGTACTAAGAGTGGTCATGCACAGTAATTGCACAGATGTGAGGAGCATAGATCAAACTACATCCTATATTGTGGATTGTTTATATTTTCTGAATAGTCACTAAATGCTGGCGTTGTGGTGGTTGCCACACTCAGAAAATAATACAAAAGAAGGTACCTTTAGGGGTACAACAGTGATAAACTGCTGTACCCCTAAAGGTACAATGTTTGCACATTTGTTCTGACCATGTAACACAGTCTCACCCCAAAACGTCACATACTGACGCGTCTTGACCATTCGGCAACATACGACGAAAAGGGTACCCTTTAACGTCCATATGTGACGATTCGGGAATGGTTGGGTTTAGGTATGCGGTAGGGTACCGCTAGAGGGCGCTGCTGGTGCGCTTATGTCTGCGTCTCATATGGACGTTAAAGGGTACCTTTTTCGTCGTATGTTGCCGAATGGTCAAGACGCGTCAGTATGTGACGTTTTGGGGTGAGACCGGCAGGGTGTGGCAATGCACTTGCTAATGTGTTGTGAGTGGTTGTTAACTTGTTGCTAGGGTTCCTTACTTGCCCAAGTCAAAATAGCCCACTCCAAGCCTCTATGATAGTCTTGTCCCATTTGACTTGGCTCCCCAAAGAAAGATTTAATTTTATTTAGTAAGACACTACTCCCCAACCAACCACATGATTTGAAGTATCATTCATGACCAACACACAAATAGCTAAGGATAGAAGTGAATAAGATGAAGAAATTTGTAAAGATTTTTTTTTAACTTCAGCCATGGAAAAACTTTAGTAAAGACAAAAAATTCTGTCATCAATTACTCATCGCATGTCGTTCCAAATCCATACAACTTTTGTTTATCACAAATGAAGATATTTTTAATGATATCTGGAAGATTTCTGTCCCTTTATTGAAAGTCTATTTACCCAAAACTCTCACGCATCAAAACGTTCATAAAGAGGTAGTAAAATCCATGTAAATCGAGCATTTTAATCCAAGTCTTATATGCTTTATATGATGAACAGATTTCATTTAATTTTGATCACCTATAAACATTGATAAACGAATATAAACTTGCTAGAACAAGCCTCATTTGAGAATCTCAAATGTGCTGTGTGACACACGAGAATGAACCTCATTGCTTCTTGCGCATCAAGCAAGTATGCTTGACCTTCTTGTTCTGGTTCTGCCAAAACAGAACTAGTTTCTGCTCCCCTACTGGTCATTTTATATTCTACTGCTTAAATTTATATTATTCCGTTTCCGGGGTTAAGTTTTGAAGAACAGCGAATGTTAAAGAAAGTTGATAACCAGACAGACGGTAGCCATTGACTTCCATAGTAATACCATAAAGTCAATGGCTTCCATCAACTGTCTGGTTACAAATATTCTTTAAAATATCTTTTTTTGTGCTGAACAGAAGAAAGAAACTCATACAGGTTTGGAAAAACATATCTGTCAGTATATTTATATAGTGTAAACAATTTGTATGATTGTCTCATGTTGAACATAATTGGACTCAAAAATTGTTAATGTAACAGTTTATTTATATAATTTTTTTATTTAATTTTACAGTTTTACAAATGTTACTTATTAAATCATGTGAACGACGACTTCCTGGTGTCAAGACTTAATATTGATTAGAACTGTTTAGCTTGCTGGGAACGAAGCCGGTACAGCTTCCTTGAACAAATTTGAATGCTGCAAAAATTGTTTGTTGATCAATGTTTAAATGTTAATAAACACCTAAATTAAGTATGTTCATATAAAGTGATCATACCTCTTCAGAAAACTTTGATTTAACCGCTCGATTCATGTGGATTTCTTTTACGATCTCTTTGTGAACGTTTTGAGTTTTGGATGAATAGACATCAGCTGGGGTAAAATCTTTCTTGATGAAATAAAGCATAAAGCAATAAAGCAAGTCACTGTAAAAAGCGCCTGCCACTGACCAGTCACCGTAAAAAGCGCCTGCCACTGACCTATCCACCGTTATATTCGCTTACCTGGTGATTAATTACCATTAAATACTTCATCCTTGGGACCTGTCACCGTTAAACGTGCCTGCTTGGCGATCCTTCGCCATTATATGGACCATTTCACTCCATCTGATAGACTTTCAATGGAGGTACAGAAATATTTCAGATTTCATTAAAATATCTTCATTTGTGTTCCAAAAATGAACCTAAGTCTTATGGATGTGGAACAACATGAGAGAGTAAAGGATGACATTTTTGGGTGAACTAACCCTTTAAGACAGACCTGCGTATGACAGATGGACAAGTTAAAACTAAAGATTAACACTGGGATCCCAGTGTTAAAATCAGTTACGGCATGCATAAAAATTCCAGTGAAGCTCCAAACGTTTATACTTCACTCGAACATCATGCATGGTGCATTTCGTACAGATGTGCTTGTAGATCTTTCAAATACTGCCTGGACTGACATTCCACCCCACAGATCAAACGCACACACACACACATGTAGATAAAGTCTCTCAAGAGGCCTTTCATGGTGAAAGCATCCCTTGTAATTATGAAGCTCAATTGCTCGGCTCTCCTCAGCTGTAATTTGTGCAGTAATCAGTATAACCCACATCTCACTTACAGTGGCCTGACACCTTTGACCCCACACACAGTGTTAAACAGCCTGTCAGTGGGGCTTAATAAAGCAAAATGACAAGTCTCCAGAGACGTTACCACACCGCCATGTCAGTCGGCAATGAGTGGTTGTTGCCGCCTGCCAGGTACTGAGGTATTTTATTTAGCCCTGAGGAGGACAGGTGTGCTCTGCAACAGCACGAGAGAGAGAATGCCAAAGGTCTTCTAGTTGGAAGCCGCTATAGGAGTTGGCGCACAGACAAGATTAACGTAAAAATGAATATTTCCATTATCAAGGAGCATTTTTATGCGTCCTCATTTTATTTGTACCCTCTTTTGATTCCGATAAACACAACAGGAGGTTTTAAGTCTCTTTGTGACATTTAGGAAATGCAGACAACATGACAGCATTCTTAAGTGTCAAAAGAGATTCATACTTCACAATCAATATACTGACTCTGCCACAAGTGCAGGATTAAATATAATTACAGAAATTATGCCCATCAAGGAGAAAACCTGTCTATGGGGATTTGATCATATCAAAAGAGACACTGGTGTGATGTGAAAAGCACTGAGGAGACACGCCTGGACCACCTTAGAGCGATGAGATCTCTGACGCTTTGAGAGGTTCTTTACATGGTTAAACTCCCTTTAACCCCATTAGGGGAATTCGACTGCCATCTCTTAGCCTTCATCCTGAGAGGACAAAAACTTGTGAGGCAAGGGTGGCTTACAGATCAAAATGAAAATGTGGCACACTGTGCCAAGTGGAATTGTTTTGGTCTCAAGTTTGTTTCAACAAGCTAAACATTTTACAAAGCATGCCCAACAAGGCGACAATAAAGGCCATGGCGATTTTTTAGTCAAGTACCTACACTGCTTTTAAAATGTAAGTATTAAACATGCTCACTTCAAACACCCTTGTGTCATTCCAGCATGTCTTGGCTTCAATCTGCCAAGTAAACCAGACGTCATGTTAATTTCCAAAAGTCAGGGACCCTGGTAGAAAATAAAACATGGGCTACACTTAAAACAAGTGCTATCACTTAACCAGGAAATACATTCAATAAACTTCCCTCACATGCCTTACTTCCTCGATATTACCTCACCGTGACTGCATGGGCCAAGTGACTGAACACCAAATAGGTGTCATTTGAGCAGTGTTAATGTATTAATGGTTGTGATGTCATGGTTGCAACAAGCCATTTTTTAGGTTAGTTTCAAAGAAAAGTCTTGGATTTGAGAGGAAGTTAGAAGTTCTGAAAGTTGATGCTGATTTTTTCCCCTCCAAAATATCAATGAAATCACGATTTTTTTCACAATGCTATATCCTTTAAGGGAAACATTTTATGGGCCTAGTAGTTCTTTAAGCCTTGTGCTCTAACTGCAATTCGTTATGCAGTCCAAAAGAGTAGAGTTCGAGCTGTGGGTGGAAACTCAACTCGATGACAGTGAAATATTTCGAAGGCTGCGCACGTTTCTCGACGGGACTGCGGAAGTGGTGCAAAATGCGATGTAAATCCCCTTAACGACCTTTCAGGCTATCAGTAATCAGCACACAAAGGTGATTGGCAGCCGACACTGAGAGGCGCATTTATTCGCGCTGAACCCAGCCCCTCTCAACGTTGACCCCTACTGTGCGAGGCGTGGGGTAGAGTGCCCAACGACTCCTGCTGCCAACACTGGGAGCCAGCGAGGGAAGGGGAGGTGTGGTCATAATGTTGTTTGTTTCCTAACCTGGACATCTTTAGGTTCTTTTGTAGCACAATCTCTTGGGCGTCTGAGAACAGAGGGGTTCTTCCACGTTTGTCAGTCTTCGTCAAAAAGCTACACGCTAGCTCGCTTCCCATTGAGAAATTGAGCAAGTCTCGTTGTTCCTGTCCCTGGTCAGTTCTTTACAATGAGAACAAATAGTGATGCACTTTTGCTATTGTTGTTATTCACGTTATTATTATGACAGACACGCCTAGCACACCAGGCGCGAGTTGCTTCACCCAATTTTCAATTGACAAAGCCAGCACGCCTCGTATTTGATGCCCCAAACTCTCAATGCACACACATTCTCCCACAATCCCTTTGAAGAACACACTGTTCTCACACTGTGCAATATTCTGCTCTCCAGGCCCCGTCTCAGAGGGGAACATGGTTGTACCCTACTGAGATGCAAGCCCCATTTCCTACTGAGAGGCCCGTTTTGTCCCTTGGCGGTCTTCCTCCATTGAAGCGGCGCTCCATGCTACCAATACACAAATCTAAGGGGATTATCTTCTTTTTGTGGTGAGTGACCCTATAAATAAAACCAGCAGTAGCTACAGATTGATGAGCCTGGACAGAATTATTTGCTGTTCTACATATTTACCCTTTATCTTAAGTTATTGTTGCTCTCTAATGCTAATGAATCTGTTAAAGGGATAGTTCACCCAAAGATTTTAATTCTGTCATCATTTACTCAGCATTTTTTTCCCTACTACTGACTACTGGCTTACTGTCAACTTTCTGTTTAAGATGAGTGTAAAATATGTGTTGGAGAATGTGCTCAGGAAGGAATAATTGATTATGGACTAATAAATGATTGGAAATTGCATTCATTTTCAATAATTCAGTCAATTATTCCACTTATTTATTTCCCTTATACCATTTTTGTAACAATTAATTTTACAGTGTCCTTGTTACATTTTACACGTAGTTACTATAGTAATAACTTTAAATTAAGCATAGTTGCATGCAACTAAACCAAACCTAATACTAACTCTAACCCTGTAAATACATGTAGTTAATCAATATTACTTGGTATTTAAATCTATAATTACACTGAAACAGTAACACCTGAGAATAGCGTGAAACCCCATTTTTCAGGAAAGTTATCAGTTTTACTACATTTCTCAATGACAAGGTGGTAACAACAAGTAATGAGAAATGTAATAGCAAAACTGTTTTATTGGTTAATGAGACAAGGAGAAAGGAGAATAGTTAAAGTCCCACTGTAGTTAATAATTTTATGCCTTAAAACTCATCTTTGATCACCAAAATTTGTAAATGATTTTTCCTGTGAAAAAAAAATCTTCATGCCTTAAAGTAGCTTGAATGTAACTCTACACCCTTGCTTAATTTATACATAAATCCGTACATATGCAAATTAGCCCTGCCTCCACTCAATCACACAAGCTCAGAATACCTGATACACTTGGTCAACTTTACTGTAGTAAACGCTGCACAATGGCAAGTGGAAATACTGGTTTAATTTTTGTTTAAACCAAAAACTGATTCAGAAGAAGCAGAGGAAGAATGAATATTAAATTAATATGATTAGCCCTTTGATTGACTACGTTCTCAAACAGCTAATATTGTGTTGCTATAATGTTACACAAACCATGTTCCCATTCACCATCTCAGTCAGACAGATGCCTTCTAAAAATCAGCATCAGAAATAATTTGAACAACTTAGATCATCAGTGAAGAAAGCCATATAGTTCATCATAACATCGTAATATACATACTTAGGAACTGACCTTCAGGGAGGCCTGGTGAGGCCTACTACCTGATAGCCAGTCAGGCTAGCTGTCCAGTTGCCCATATGTGGGAAATTGCCTTCAGGGAGGCCTGGAGAGGCCTACTACTTGATAGCAAGCTAGAAAACTGGTTGCTATGAACCCCGATTCCGGGTGTCAGTCCCAGAGTGTCCTGCTAAGGCCAGCTGCCCAGTCCTGGGGCTCAGTCTCGGAGCGGACTGTGGCCGGCCGCCTGAAAGTTTTGCCGCCTGACTGCCATTGACCAGTAAGGTTGGGGACTGCTTCATGGAGGCCTGATAAGGCCAACTGCCTGACAGTGGTCTTACTATCTGGCAACAATTACACACGCTGTTGGGGATTTGCCTTCTGGGAGGTCTAAACGGCCAACCATACAGTGGCAAATCTTATTTAGCTCATCATGATCAGGAATTGCCTCCAGAGAGGCCCACTGAAGCCAATTGTCTTATTGACCAGTGAATTTATCAGCCAAGCACCCTATCTGCTGCCTGTGTACCCTGTCACTCGAAAACTCATGAGAGGCCTACTCGGCCTGAGGCACGCCAGTGCTGTCAGCCAACAAGCCACACTGCTCGGACTCGCTTTCAGGGAGGCTTGGTAGGGCCTACTAGCTGATAGCAAGTCTATTCTGCTACGGACACAACATGGTTGGGAACCATACTACACCAACTAACCCACAGGAGGCCTCTTGAGGCTGGCTACCTGGTTGCAGCTTTAATGTATGTCCCACTACGTTAGGACTCTCTTCCGAGGAGGCCTGTTAAGGCCTACTACTCGTCAGTGAGTCTACTGCCCGAACTACTAAGGCCAACCACCTGAGGCAAGCTGGCCTAAAGAGCCCTTTTGGGGGCTGCTCATCAAGGAGGCCTGCTGAGGCCTACTACTTGACAGTGCAGCCTTCATTGGCAAATAAGCTGTTTACACAGCGCCTACAGTATCCTGGTAACTAACCACATTGCCCATGGCAGTGTACTCAGCAAAAACGCAACACCTTTAAGCAAGGGGAGTACAACATATGCTGCCCTGCCTCAATGGAGGCCCCAGATTGAGGGGCCTACCATCTATACGCATGGGCATCAGCTCATGGCAATGCTCTGGCTTCAAGGGAGCGTACTTCGAAAACCAAAAGTGAAGGTTAGAACTTTCCGCTCGACGGGAGCCATAGTGGTGTGAGGTAGAATGATACAGAGCTGAAAGTGGAGTACTCAGAACTACATTGTATCCACAGGGGAGTACAAACCACATGCCACTGAGAATTTAACAGGGTGCGGGCCTGCCAGTGGCTCCAGAGTTGACAGGAATTTTTCTGCGCCCAGCCTAGGGGAGTGGGGCTTGCTTGCAAGCCAACCACCTTCAGCCCATCGCTTGAGCAGTAGCTCAGCGAGCTGAGTGGAGCCTACTCTGGAGGCCCAAGTCTATATGCTAGCTCTGCACGGTGGGGTCTGGCAAACAAAAAACGATAACTTCGCCGAGCGAAAGATGGCCTAACTCTGCTCAAAAAGACCCATTGTACTGGGGAGGCCTTAATGGAGGCCTAACCCTTGGTCTTTCATCCATCAAGCCTCTACACCAACCTGTATTACTCTTCTCACCCCCTAATGCAGAGACGGGGGCAGGCCTTGGCCGAGCAACTCCCTACCAAGGGAGGAGGCTGTCATATAGGGATGCTAAAAAGCCTACATTCATATAGTGAAGAAGGGCAGATAACGCCTTCACTATCCCTCAAAATGCTCTCATAATTAGAGGAAGCCTTAGCTTTTAACATAGTTTACATCTAGAATGAGCGGTGGCACACCCCTTGAATTCACAACAATCACATACTCACACATAAAGCCCATATAACTGGTGCTTCTCTCTATCGTAACAGGGGGACTTCAGGGCCCAAATAATACCATACCTTACCTTATACCAGTGACATGACCCAATAACTCTACACAGGGAACTAGGGTCTGTAGAGAAATACATTTTAGTGTTAGTTGCACACAAAAATGAAAAATAAGACCCACTCAGCTCACCTGCGGCGTGCGAAGTGAAGACTGAAAGAGGCACTTTCACTAACCAAGCCAAGGAGGGCCGTCAGAATATCGTATTCCACTCATCTTGGGCCCAGCCTCAGGCCTCATGTAAGAAGCGCCTGGGGAGTCGTGGAAGAGAAGAGAGGGCTAAGATTTATTAAGCCCTCAGGCCGTTGCCTCTCTGAATCTTCCAACCACCGCCTCCACAGAGATTGCGAAAAGTTCAGAGGGCGAAATCGGTGAAACGAGGAGAAAGCCCTTCTCTTTCTTCCCGATGTCGGCCAGGTTCAGCCACAGAGAGCTAGATCTGTGGTGCGGCGCAGCTCAACAACTGCCTCAGGGAACAGCCCCACCCCCTGGTCGAGATCCCCCAGCAGATCGGCCTGGTATGCCTGCAACACAACCATGGTGTGCAGGGCAGCAATGGCCTGACCTGAGGGCGGCTGCTGGGGCATTGAAACATTCCACCCTGCGTCTTCACGAAGGTCGTCGAGGCAGCCCTTGTGCCGCTACGGCTTCACGGGGTTCGCATCCTGAACTATTTCGACGACTGGCTGTTCCTAGCTCACTCTCGAGACCAAGTTTGCGAACACAGGGACCTAGTGTTCCGGTACCTAGCTCGTTTGGGCCTTCGAGTCAACTGGGAGAAGAGCAAACTTTGCCCTGTGCAGAGGATCTCCTTCCTCGGTATGGAAATCGACTCGGACGACATGTGCGCGCAGTTTACGAGCAAACGCGCGCAGTCATTGCGAACTTGCCTGAGACAGTTCGAGGGCAAGAGTGCGGTTCCACTGAAATTATTTTAGAGGCTCCTGGGGTATATGGCAGCCGCAGCAACGCCACTGCCCTTAGAATGAGTTTCCACGCATGTTGTTGTCTCAACAGATGCCTTCACCACGGGCTGGGGCGCCATGTGCAATGGACATGTTGCCGTGGGAAAACACGACCAGATCATCAGGTTCCTGAGAGGAGTGAGGAAACTGAATCCTCCTCGCCTCCTCTTGTTTCCTCTTGGGACCTCTCAGTGGTTTTAACTGCCCTGCAGAGTGCTCCCTTTGACCCTCTGCAATCAGTGGAGCTTAAGTTCCTGTCAATTAAGACAGCCCTCCTGGTTGCATTGGCCTCTATTAAGAGGGTAGGGGACCTGCAGGCATTTTTCATTGACGAAGTGTGCCTGGAATTCGGGCCGGCCTATTCTCACGTGTTCCTGAGACCCCGGCCTGGACATGTGCCCAAGGTTCCCACCACTCCCTTTCGAGATCAGGTGGTGAACCTGCAAGCGCTGCCCTTGGAGTAGGCAGACCCAGCCTTGGCACTGCTCTATCCAATACCTTCCAAGCAAAGGTTGACTCGCTGGTTAGTGAACGCCATTGCTTTGGCTTACCAGCAGCAAGGTCGACCATGCCCCCTTGGTGTGAAGGCCCACTCCACCCGGAGGGTGGCTCCCTGTTGGGATCTAAGTGCATGGCGCCTCGCTAACAGACATCTGCAGAGCTGCAGGCTGGGCGACACCCAACATATTCGCAATATTCTACAATCTCGGAGAGCCAGTGTCCTCTCACGTACTCACTTCAACCAGCAGGTACTAGGATCTGCTCAGGTGTCTTCACTTGCTCGCCATTCAACTCCATGGACTGGATACGTGTGATATTCTCCTCAGGTGAGCCTCCCCGAGAAGCCCTTTTGCGATTGGCTAGGTGCCGCCATGTGCATAGTTCCTCCTCTGGGCGACCCCCATATGTGTATTTCCACTGTAAGCCTCTCTGAGCATGTGTCTTTCCCTCGGCAAGCCACCTTGCCAACCCTGGGGTTGAAACATTCCACCCTTCGGGCTGGACACCACAGTGTTTTTCCATATGCAGCCCCCTCTGGGTCATATGTGTATTCTGTAAGTCTGGTGGTTTCCAAGGTGCAAGCATTTTCCAAGGTGCAAAAAGACTCCATTGTTGTCGTGTCCAGGCGCAGGTCCTTCATCAAATCTGGATACAGCCTGGATCCGGCGGACTGCTTGCAAGGCAACCACCCATAAGAGCATTACAATAATAAAGCCTTGATGTTATGAACGCATGACATGAAAGCTTTAGCGTAAATTCTGCCGGGAAGACTCATTTGTTTCGTCACTTATTACCTTCTCATCTATCCAATCCTGTTCTAATTCTTTTAGTATGAAAAATCGGTACTTACACATGTCTGAGTTCGCAGATGCTGACACCTACATTCACCTCCATCGTCTCCACCACCACCAGGATGGTCCCTTCCCCTCCATCCTCCCCACCACCACCAGGATGGTCCCTTCCCCTCCATCCTCCCCACCACCACCAGGATGGTCCCTTCCCATATCTACCAGGGGGTCGTCAACAAGAGACCATCCTGTTGGTTTTGGGGAGGATGGAGGGAAAGACCCATCTTGGTGGCGGTGGGGAGGATGGAGGTGAATGGAAGCGTCAGCATCTGCAGATGTAAGTACCAATCTTTTATACCACAAGTATAAGAATATGATTGGATAGATGAGAAGTTAATAAGTGACGTAACGTTTGAGTCTTCCCGGCAGAACTTAAGCTAAAGCTTTCATTGAATGAATGGAATTTTTCCTCAGGGACACAATGTCTCATGCAATACTGTAGTAGACAATTGCATAGATATAAATTTCTTCCTAATATTATCAATCTTGCAAGTAAAGAAGTTAAAAACGTCTCGTTTTGTTTTCTTCCAGCTGCGCTCCATTTTTCTGGCTGCTCTTTTAAGGACCCGAGTGTTCTCGTTGTACCACGGTGTTGGACTATTTTCTTTAATCTTCTTTAAGCTCAAAGGAGCGACTGTATCTACAGTGCTGGAAAAGAGAGAGTCAATGGTAGGGAAGAAACAAGGGAAGATCAAATAAAATAAGAGTCCATTGCAAAATACATTAAACACAGGGTTATGTTTAGTTGGTGGGGGATCCACATTTGACAGTAAAGCACTGAGCTTGAGTTGAGATCCAGATAAAATTAACTTTTAGCAACAACCTAATTTTTACAGGGAAAAAATATTAAAATTCTACTCTTATGTTCCAATTTCTTGATGATTTGATCATTTATAATAGGGAGTTCATAATATCTAAATTTAAAAGCAAAATGTGTGAAAAAAAAAACTATATTAGAGAGTAGAAATGGCTAATAAGCCAATAAGTTTTTCTCTGCCACATCTGGTTATAGAAGTAATTTCATATCTTTTTAATTTTTTAAATAAAAACTTTGTTTGGTATGTGTTAGATTTAAAAATATTAAAAATTCAATTTAAATTAAAAAAATAATATTTAAACTGGATAATATTTGGAGATTTGAAGTACTGGAAAAAAGTGTGAAGCACTTGAAAGTCCTTGAAAAGTGCTTGAATTTTACTCTCGAAAGGTTGTACGAACCCTGAATGATGTCAAAACATTCAACTATATTTCTATCACAATACCATGGTTACAGTTAGCATTGCTACATTAAATTCATGTTGAATGTTGGTGATATGTGAACTGAAAAGCCTTCTTTAATTTGTCTATTCATGACACAATGTTTCTCCTGATTTCCATGTCAGCACTGTTTGATCTGATATCTATGGTTTATAACAGAAAATTCTGCACTGAATTTGAATGGTTCTCACTAGATCTCGCAGTAGCAATAGTTCTTGCGCTGCATTGTCTATTATTGGTCTGAGCTGATAAATGGTCTGGTGCGCAACTCAAAAGAGAGAGAGATATTTACTTTATTTAACAAAAGATTATTCAAATAAATTTGCAAGAATTGTTTTTAAACCATTTTAAATGGTGCAACATGAAGTTCATTATCAACAACAGAACACAAAGCTTCTCTATGACATCATATTTCTTCAAAAACTATTAGAGAGTTCATTGCTTTGTAAAAACTCAAATAAATTAAACACCTTGATATGATCAGCTGGGAACACCATTTCAACATTATATGTACTTTCTTTTGTTCAATTTGATCTCTTCAACTAATTTAAATGGCCATTGTGGCTTTACCTAAAGTAAAATTTAACAAACAACACCCGTATTTTCATTTGAAACCCAAAATAAAAGTTTGCCCTTTCCAGTAAAAAAGATTTAGCAAAACATCAAATGAAGGCTTAAGCCTTGGACAGTGCATAAAGATGTGGAAAAACATCTCTCTCTGGAAACAAAAAAAATATAGATTTAAAACATAAATAAAAGCATTAATAACAATAATGGCAAGCAGAATTCTCCATTGTAAGTCTCCAGCTCTTTTGTCAACGGTGGCTCATAAAGTGCTCTTCATCATTCAGATTATTTAATAGATTATACTGTGAAGTTTCTTGGTTTTATATGTGCTGCTGAACTTATTTTTGGTTCACTTGGTTCGCAGTTTGTGTTGTTTGTTTATTTTTAATATTCAGAATTTTTATTTTGTATTATTTGTTGAGTGTCACCATTGTAGTGTTTTGTATCATCAGGTGATGGAAGAAAAGCAAGACGACGTCACACCTTTCCAGGTAAATCCCAGCAGCTGCTTTACTATTGTGAAATATCCTTCTACAAACAATTAAGAATTTGAAATAAGATATTGGTAAATATTTATGCTGAAATAACACTAATAATAGTATAGTTTGACTGACTTAAAATCTATGCTTAAAATCAGCCAATTCTTGTTGTATCATTGTTTCAACAAATTTTTCATATCTGACTTGACTAGATCAGAAATTTGAATATGAATACACAAGGTCCAAGATCCCAAGCATATGCAACATAATCACCATTATGGTGACTTCAGAACAATTACAGTACTAAACAATATCATTTCTTACAGTTATCATGGTTAAAGAAAGACAATTTCATAATGTGAATTCACAGTAAAACAAGAGCAGTAAATTACTGTGAATTACTATTACATAATTTTGCTGTTGACTGACAGTAATTCATAAGAAAATGACCCAGCATGCATTGATTTCACTGTAAATTTCTACAGTAATTTATTGTAAAATAATACTCTTTAATCCTGTAAATTCCTGGCAATATTTTATTAAACAGATTCAACAACTAGCTACCATCTTTTTTGTTGTTGTTTTTGCTGCTGCTGTTGGTCAATAAGTGAGACTGAGATATGAGGTTTTTTTTTTACTTTTTTTACTATTTATTGTTATTTTAAAATGTATCATATTTACTTTGATAACTATGTGCAGGCTTATTTGTGTTTTGTGCATGAGCAACAACACACAATTATGTTGTGTTTCTGTAACAGTGAGTGAATCCAGTGGCTTTTGTTTTCTTTGTTGTTGAAGAAGCAGAATTCGACACAGAGCATTCAGATGTTTTCCTGAAAGAGAACCTTTTGATCTTGTCAAGTGCATTTATTAATATGACTCCATAAATTGACTTTTTGGCGTAACTGCACTTTGTGCTTTCAAGACATTACAGAACTATATGCCTCTTCTAAATGTCTGTCATCATGTCAAATGAATTGTTTGCCACTGAGTCCTGACATATTTTGCTCACTTATTTCACACCCACAGCTGCCCTAGAGCCCTTACTATAGATTTGTACAGGACAAAAATGTAGATTTATCGCCTCTTAGATTAAAACACTCTCGGGTGTAGTAAAGTTTAGATGTTATTGTTTGGTTCATTGTTTTATTTTGAATCATACAGTTCCTGCTGTGAACTCGCTATGCTGCCCCCTCTGGTGGACTGATTCATTTACTTTACACTTTAACTCCTGCAAATACCATCAACATACATGGATATGAGTATTTGCCTAATCTAAGTTTGAATCCATCCACAACAGAGCCAGTTTAGGGTGGAAAACACCAGTGCTAGTCTTTGGTGTTTTGGTAGGCTATGTTTGATTGAGGTTTTTTTTTTGGACAAACTAATAACTGGATGGATGATTTCCTATCGCTCACGTACAACAAGTTAAAATGGTACTTTATTTTGAACTGGATTTAGATGGGAAACAATTTTTTATTTTTCCACTAACTTTTCTCACATTTCCCTTAACAGGGTGGACGTACTAAGGTTGATCACACCAAATTTGAAAAATAAAATTGGTAAAAATAGATTGGTAAAAATTAAAATCATTGAGGATCTTACTCACTTGCCCAAGTTGTATTCCCTCCAAAGAAGTGATGACTGCTTTATGATATGATGTCATTTCCTTTTTCCAAATTTAATTTAAAGGGAAAGTAGTCAAAAATAACATGGTGGATAATAGATATTTTAAGCTAAAAACCTTGATTATAATTGTTAAAATAAATGGAATAATTGAAAAAAATGGAATACAATACTGATATACCCAACAATGTAATGTAATGTAATTTATTTATTTTTTGGGAAAAAATCATGTATAGTAAGTGTTGTATTTATCGTCAAAATGCGCTACACAGAAAGATATGTGATATGTGGTGGCTCAAAATAAAATGTTTGACTAATACAGGTTTAAAATTGATATTGTTCAACATTTTATGGCAGTAAGATCATGATTTTTACATGATCACAGGTTTAATCAGATTTTTTTGTGAATTTTGTGTCAAATGCATGTTAATTTCAGGGCCATAATCAATATAGACATTGAGGTGGACAAATTCCTCCCAATAATCAGAAATGACCAAACTGTGAAATTCAACGCTGTGCTTGGTTTAGCAGCGAAAGAGTGTGTGGAAAGATGCAAGTAAACATTCAGTAATATCCAGTGATGCAAACTCTCAACTTTTTAATGAACTTTTGCTGTTTTGAATTGAAAACATGCTATTATTTAGGCCTACATGATTTATGTAATTCATAACTGAATGTGAACGAGACAAGAAACATTTAGCATTTTTTACATTTTAGACATACGAATAAGAGTTAATGTTTTAAAATAAATATTATTTGCTAGTTGCAAATAGACCAATAACCGAAACAACACTTCTCGCAAACAAATCAATCAATACATGGATCAATAAAATAAATAAATGAATAAAAAACAACTTAGATCCTCACAAACAGCCTTGGTTCATTGTATTTTTTGGATTTAAACTGCACATCTCATTCCATTCAATTGTAACATGAGGCCTATAAATATTCCTGCTCTCTGGTATTATTATAAAGCATGGTGCATGAAATTTTGTCAAATGTAGATGTGTGTATGTGGAATATGATTGTTTTTAATGTATGTTTTTTTAGTTTGTGTTGTGATGCCCACTGCCATAATATAACTGCCCCTTGTGGGATTAATAAAGTGGTTAACTTTAACTTTATAATGGTCAAACCATGTTTGCAATGTAATGTAGCAATGTAGTAGTCAATGTGGGTTATGTCGCTTTTTATTAATGCTAACATCCCATTATGAGAAATAAATATATTTATTTGTAGTTTGTGTTTTCAACATCAACATAAATCTACTGGATAATGATTTGGCAATAGTTGACTTGTCACAGTATAGTTCTTATAGCAGCCATTAGTATCCACATGGCCCTGCCATCACGCTTTGTGCTTCTCCAACAGCGCATTAATATGTCTGTGCCAGCAGCACGGAGGAGACTGGGATCTGAGGTCCCACACGTCGTCCACCCCCAGAGGTGTAGCAGCTGTTAACCTGGCCTTGAGAAATGCCTCATGAAAAGACAGCTGTCTGGGGGAAAGTCAGCTTTCTGCTTTCAACATACTTTGATGCGACACACATGAATAAGTGTCTTTGTGTGCATAAGATGCAATGATTTGCTTAAAATGGCTGCAAACCAATAATATTAATAATAATAATGATGATTTTCATGTGTATAACTATTGTGTTACTTTTTATCTGGTGAAATTATGAAACGACGGACAACTTATAACTTGTCTAGATATAAGTTGTCAAGTATTGTCAACAATGAGCAATTGGCTTGATTTAATAGGCTAAATGCTGAGACAGTAATTGCCATTTCTCGGATTATTTTGAAATTGGAAAGAAAATGTTAACATGTTACGTCGATGTAACTATAATACAGTACATTTTAAATTAGTCAATGACACATATTAAGCTACTTTTTTACGTGGATGTGTGCGTGTTGGACCTTATTGTGAAAAAAAAACTATTTGCGATGTCATTAATTTGTATATCCTAATTTATGTATACATATCTTACCCTCATGTTCTTTATCTCTGTCTTTTCTTCTTCTTCATCTTCTTCTTTTTCTTTTTCAGTCTTTAATTATTACAATTTCTTCTTCTCAGTATTCTGATGATATTGGACATATTGTTCATCAAAAAAAGTTGTATAGGCTACCATAAACATGTAATCTCTGTATTTTTTGCATTGATAATTAAAAAATAAAATAAAATGCACACGTGTAGTACTAAACCTGACCTACAGAGTTCTCTGTTATTTATCACCTCCTCGACGGAAGTGATGCAAGACGCACTGACGTGGCCGGAAACCCGCCATCTTGAGGGAGGAAACGCCTCGAAGTTGAGGAAACTTGAACTGTGAGTTTTTTTCATTTAAAAAAATACATTTATAGATTTAATTTCAACTTTAATTGTTGTATGCGAAATTGTAACCACAGTGAAAACAAACGCTAGCTACTCTTGAATCATGCGTTACCAGCGAAAACAGATTAGTGGGAGATTTTCGGAGGTAAACTGAATTAAAGCCGGTCAGATGTGAGTGTCTGTGACAAAGGAAACAACAATCCGAAGTCAGCTTTACTTCTCAAATAAGTAATGTCGTAAAGATAATGTAATGCATCAACTTGCTCTAACTCAACATTATTATTCACATTATGTATGCGTATTATAGAGGTTATAGTCAACCACAAAACCTAGTTTAATCGACTTATTTTTTTTAATTATTATAAAGACGTGTGGCCATATTACTAAAGCGTCTGATGATCAGATCTAATAAGCTATCCTGATATTTTACTGAAATTGAACTGAAATCGCTATGCTTACTAAACAGATTAGCCTAACGTTAGATATAAGTTCTGCAAAACTGCCCCTGAACACTCGGATCCTTTATTATTAAATATTATTTTAAAATGCTTCTCCAAGCTGTTGTTATATCAGCTTTATTATTGAAAATTTTGATTATATATTCAGTCGTGAGAGCTTTTTACAGCATTTCCTGGTTTATTTAAAGAGTCAGTTGTCATGTACATGTTATCCACTTGGAGAATCACGCTTTGTCATTATGTCGACTTGAATTACACAGATTAAAGTTTAGCTGTTCGTATCTGTGAAGTGTACAAATACATAACATTTTTCACACTATTTGTGTCAGTAAGTGTTACACACTTGGTCCTGCTGGAGGAAGTGGCTTTTTAATTCACTTTTTGTCTTGTTTAGTTTCAGTGGATTGAAAAATAAAGCATCTCTCAAACATGGGCAACCTATTTGCAAACCTCTTTAAAGTCTTTGGCAAGAAAGAGATGAGGATTCTTATGGTGGGTCTTGATGCTGCTGGAAAGACAACGATTCTGTACAAGCTGAAGCTGGGAGAAATTGTTACCACCATCCCAACAATCGGTAGATGACCAAGATCTGTTTCCCATTATCAGCGTCTGATAAAGAGAATACATAATGTATGTGTTTATATATATATTTTTTTTCTTTTGTGTTCAAGGCTTTAACGTTGAAACTGTGGAGTACAAGAATATAAGTTTCACAGTTTGGGACGTCGGTGGTCAAGATAAGATTCGACCATTGTGGCGTCATTATTTCCAGAACACACAAGGTAAGACATTAATGCAGTGTCAGGGCTTGACATTAAGCCTTGTCATGTGCTTGTCCTTAAAGTGCCTCTATTATGCTATTTTAAAGTTTCCTAATGTTGTTTTGGAGTCTCCTACAACAGGTTCACATGCATCAAAGGTCAAAAAAGGTTTCATTTTCTCATAATATACATTTGCACATCACCAGATTTTCAATGATTCTCAAACGACTCGCCAGATGAATCAATCTCTTTAAATTCCTCCTTTCTGCGAGCTGCTCTGCTCTGATTGGCCAGACAGCTCAGTCTGTTGTGATTTGGCCTACCGCGTACAGCGTGCGTCGAAAACAAAAACTCCCATTGCCATAACAACATCAGCTCTGCGTGTCCTGAGGCTTCCAACACCTTTAACTAAACACAGTAGCGAACAATGACGTGGATTTGACCATATCAATGCGAGCGCGAGTCCGAAGATGAAACATTAGAAGAACTAGTTATTCAACCCGAACCTCCATCGCAAGGGCGACTCGAGCAGGACGTTTCAGTGATACACTAACGTTGCTCAGTTTGAGGGACATTATGACATGTTGCAAATGTAATTCCTCAGCATTAGCAAGTGCATGTCCATCAACCGATTATTTTACTTGTACTAATTTATTTACAGAGTATGTTTCTAATATATTGCGGTGAACACGTGGAAACTGTATCAATAACAGTGCATGGATGTATGCAATGTATTAGCCAAGCACGGCTACTGGCGGGCAATATGCTAATGTTTTGTCTTGATGTCACGACGAAACGGCTTATTACTTGTTTGAAAAACAATTAATTTCATTGACTCAAGAGTCGACTCTCACTTTTGAAAGACAATAACTTTATATACAGTGCAATTTCAGATTTAAAACTTGGCTCTAAGTGAATGAAAACATCCTGCAATGTTACACACTACATGAAAGGTCATTTTCAAAAATCCATAATAGTTTAAGTTTATCAAACGACGAGTACTTTTTGTGTGCAAAAAAAAAAAACTATTCATGTTATTCTCTGAGTGATTTCATGTAGTGTAACAGCGCAGCGCTTCTGTGTTGTACATCACACACATGACCAGCGTCGGCCAATAGTGAGCCTCTGCTGACGTACAACCCAGAAGCGCTGCGCTGTTATCGTTACCTTATTGTCGTTACATTATACATTATTATCCACTATCAGTCGCCACTTACACTAAATGTAATAAGAATCATTCTCACTTTTTGGTGATTCCCTAATTTTTTTTTTGTTATTGACGTTTTAATCAGGCTACTTGTCTGGTCAGACAAATCAAATTCTCTTTCTCTCGCCCCTTCAAAAATATCCACTTGTCTTGGATAAGCATTAATGTCAGGCCTATATATCACTATATATTTGAATAAGATCAATTAGTCAGTTTTTTGTGGTGTCCATGTCCACATTTACTTCCTCACTTTGGAAAGAAAAATTCCAACATGCCGTACCAACTTCTGCAGTCAAGTGACTCATTTAAACCGAATGGTTAAGCCAAGCTGTTTGTCCATGATTTCACTATAATACTAATAATCTGGCCAATATTTAAAGGGATAGTTCACCCCATAATGAAAGTTCTGTCATTAATTACTCGCCCTCATGTCGTTCCAAACCCGCGAGACCTTCGTTCATCTTCTGAACACACATTCAGATATATTTTTTATGAAATCTGAGAGGTTTCTCGACGAGGCAGCAACGTCATTACAACTTTCAAGGTCCAGAAAGGTAGAAAAAATAGTCCATGTGACTCCAGTGGTTCAACCTTAATGCAATGAAGCGACAATGAGCCGGCGTTTTGACGTAGAACCTGGTAGCGCTGCACTGTGCCTCCGTCCCAACATACTGTACAACACGACATACTTTCACATCAGTCGTGAAAGTTTCGAATTTGCATGCGTTTAAAGCCTGGCCAGTTGAACATTTCATTTGCGTGAGTATTGAACCAAGTTATCTTTCACATCTTATTGGGCTTAAACTGTCGAATACACACAAGGGTTACATTAACACAGTCGTCATGTCTAAAGTGAAAGTAAGACAGTTGGGGGAAAATCAGATGTGTATCTATATCCGCTCTGTGACAGCAATCTAATAATAAACACTGCCGCTAGTCCTTAAAAGAATAGTTCACTCAAATATTAACCTGTATGAATTTCTTTCTTCTGAACACAAAAGATGATATTTTAAAGAGTTGATGGACTCCATTGACTGCCATAGTATTTTTTTTTCCCAACCATGGAAGTCAATGGGGTCCATCACCTGTCTGGTTACCAATATTCTTCAAAATATCATCTTTTGTGTTTAACAGAAGAAAGAAATTCATACAGGTTTGAGGCTGAGTGAATGATGACAGAATTTTTATTTAGAGTGAGCTACTCCTTTAATAAACCGTATTTACCACTAGTTTTTCAAATTGCGATAATCAAACATGGTTTTAATAATTAAAATATGAAAAGTTAATACTAACCATCAGGAATTTATCATGGTCCAACCGGTAACCATTTCATCCTGACTCTGTGGCTGGAGCCAAACACAAGCTGGTCTCTCACACCAGTCCATTATTCTGATGTTTTCTTTCTCTAGGTCTGATCTTTGTGGTCGACAGCAATGACCGAGAGCGTGTGAATGAGGCACGAGAGGAGCTGATGAGGATGTTGGCTGAGGATGAGCTCAGGGAAGCAGTCCTGCTAGTGTTTGCCAACAAACAGGTGCTAACAGATTCCAGCTGATCATCTGCAGTTCTCTCCAAATGCGTTTTATTTGACGATGTGTTTGTCCGACAGGATCTACCGAACGCCATGAACGCTGCGGAAATCACGGACAAGCTGGGGCTGCATTCGCTCCGGCACAGGAACTGGTACATCCAGGCCACGTGCGCCACAAGCGGCGACGGCCTCTATGAAGGACTCGATTGGTTGTCCAACCAACTGAAAAACCACAAATAATGACCTCACTGTACCGCTCTTCCTTAGTTTCATATTCTCAACACTCGCTTTACTCTTGTTTTTAAACCGACGGTGCTGGAAGCTGCGCTCATTTCAAACACAGCGAGAAAGTGTTACTCACTTTAATGTAAATAGTTTTTTGTTGTGAGGCAGCTTTTTTTTGAGCACCATTATGCAAAATAGATTTAGTCCCCCCTCCATTCTTTCAGTTTGAGTCGTTGGAAAGAGTTTGAAGAACGCCAGTCCTGTAAACTCTGTCAGGTCTCATTTGAATCTTGCACATGTATTATTTTATTGTGCTTATAATAAGACTCTTTTAGATGTACTGTAAACAAAACTGTTTTGTTTGTCTTGAACTGAGTAAAGGAAATCAAACATTACGGACACTACCTGCACATATTACGGCTCAATTTTGAGGAAGAGAAACCAAAAATCCATTAGGCTCTAGCTTTACTGTCAGGATACTGTAGAGTGAAGCCTTTACATCATTAAGTCAGCTACACAAAGATTCAGATTATTATTTTTATTTTTTTAAATCAGATTCCCAATACACAGCATATGTTTTTTGTTGATATGATGTGGAAGAAAAGTTGGTGCGGCTCAGGTTCACAAAGGTGTGAGGTAAAATGTTCAGGCTCGTAACAGTAATGATCTTTTTTAAGGGGAGGTTCATTTAAAAAACAAAATGCAACAATATAAAAGAAATTTAGTTGTTTTACAAAAATAGGCTTTGTTTTCTTTTTGCAAAATATTACAATTATTTATTTTTGGCGGGTGAAATGTAACTTGGGCATATTTTTGGAGATTCACCTTTAAGATAAACTGAAACCTTAATTTAATCAAATTTCCTGTTGTTTTGACACTGTTTAAGTGTTACTTTCAACTTCATGTTCTGGATTTAACTGTGTTATGAGCTCAATATCTAACCAGCACAAGGAATAAACAACACCAACCTCATCTTAGCACATGATAGTTTAATATCTAGCAAATCAATAGTGCATTTTTATAGATTTAAGACATAAAACAACTATACGAATGTTGGCATGTTGATATCAATGACATGTTTGAGTTTTCTGTTTTGCATGTAGAAGTGATTTTCCCCCAGAAGCCCTGGTGCCTTTACAGTCCGCAGAGACACCGGTTTGAGATTAACAACCTTCACGTCGATCACATGATCACTGTTAATGCAATGTTAGAACTGATGGTTTAAACGCCACTTTATTATTTATCTTTTATTCTCTCTCTCTCTCTTTTCTCCATTAACCTCTGATTTGGTAGACACTGATTACTTGGGGTCGAAACTATGTGAATCTCATAGCAAAATGTTGTATAGTGTGACTCTTAACCAATGTCTTTTTTTATTGTTTTTCATTTTGACAGAAATGCACTGTAATTAAAGATATTAGTATAACTGGACTTTTACTGGCGTGCTCTTGTTAATCTGCTGCTTTGAAATATTTCTTGACTGCCATGGCAACAGTAATAAGTTGAAAAGGGTGGCTCATAACTGAACAAATAAATGGACACACATTTTGCTGATCCACATGGTGGTTAAACATCAGTTTTTACATCAGTTTTAATAAATATGTTATTTTTCAACCCCTAAGACTTAATATTAGGTTGACATTTCTGTTCTTAGGGTTTATCAAAGCAAAGTTGTAAAGTATCTCCTAAAACTTAAAAAACATATTTTGAAAAATAATTGGGGTAAGTGTATAATTGCTCATTCTTGTCAAAAGGTTGGTTAACAATTAATAAATTACACTGTTATGAGTGATATTACCTTTGTTCCATATAAAACATCTGCTGTGAGAGAAACTGTGTTTGTATAAAATAATGAGGGACAACATTTTTCAAAAAGTTTTTAATCCTGTTATTTTTAGAATTTGGTTGAAAAATGTAAAATCCAGAATATGTATGCGACATCTAGACAGTTTATTAATTTATTTTTATTTTATGAGGTCTGTTTCTCCAGATGAAATTAGAAAGTATTTTACCCAGTTGTGAGCATGTATCCTGTAGGGCAGGAAGTGAAGAGAAGCGATATATAGACATTCTGCTTTACTCATTCAGTGCCTGATGATGAGTACACATGTTTGATATTGAAAACTCATTTGGTAACATTATTTTAATGTATTATTGTAATCATAAACACTGGTTTGTAGCACAAATTATTATACCATTTACAGCATTTTGTTATTGTTACAATTTGATCTATAATGGATGACACGATACAAGTCACACACGCCTGGTGCTGAGAGTACCTAAATCATGCTGCAACATTAATACACATATAATCACACAGAGATGATAGGAAGACAATAGGACAATACAGCCCCCCAAAACAAATGTGTTCGGGTCACTTTGACCCGGAGAGGATATTCCTGTGCTCGAAAATGCTAGTTAATTTTATTGAAATGGACTAAAATTTACTGGCTTTACTCACCCAGGGTCTAGCAACTTGGCCAAAAAATTTTGATACTTTTTGTGTGTTTTCCCCCCACATTATAACACTTGTGGTGTTCCTCCCTCCCACTTTCTTACTTTTCCATAAAGATTTAATGATCTTCTTCAAATCTTTAAGACTTGTGCAGAACAAAAAAGCCCTTAAATTATATAATCTTCTGAAGGTATTTTTTGATGAAAGCCCCCTTGTGTAATATTATTTTATTTTATTTTTTATTTTTATGATTTCATTTTTGTTCTTTGTTTCTTTAAGGTTATGGTGTTATATATTCTGTTTGCTGCTATTTGGACTTATTGGAAATGTAATAAGATTGTCGTCTGAGGTTTGTTTGGTATTTTGTATGTTCTTTAAGCAATAAAAAAATAAAAAATAAAAAAAAAAAAACTTGTGGTGTTCCTGATCAAAAATGACTGGCCTACAAAAAATAGCTTCTAAATCTCTCATTATGCTACATCATCACCAAATATTAGATAAAATATTTTTGTCAGGTAAAAAACAGATCAAAAGTCAGAATGGATCAGAACATTCATAATATTATCCAGTGCCATCTGGTTGCAGATCGAGTCATCACGCCGGTATGGATCAGTGCCGATGGCTGTCGTGTTGATGAGGCCTTCACAGGGGAGAGTCTAGTTGACACAATCTCTACTGACACTTCAGGGATGCGTTGTGGTCGTGTCCAGGCGCAAGTCCACCATCTGATCTGGATCCGGCTGACTACATCATGCGTTGTGGACGTGTCCAGGTGCAGGTCCAACATCTGATCTGGATCCGGCTGACTACATCATGAGTTGTGGTCATGTCCAGGCGCAGGTCCAACATCTGATCTGGATCCGGCTGACTACATCATGTGTTGTGGACGTGTCTAGGCGCAGGTCCTCCATCTGATCTGGATATGGCCCGGATCCGGCTGACTACATCATGCGTTGTGGACGTGTCTAGGCGCAGGTCCTCCATCTGATCTGGATACGGCCCGGATCCGGCTGACTACATCATACGCTGTGATCGTGTCTAGGCGCAGGTCCTCCAACTGATCTGTATACGGCCCGGATCCGGTTGACTACATCATACGCTGTGATCGTGTCTAGGCGCAGGTCCTCCATCTGATCTGGATACGGATTTGTTCAATCCGTCAAGATAACACGTGAGTATCTCAGGGCTATAAATGATTTTTTTTAAAGCGCAAGCACAAACTCTGGCAGTGCGTTCATAAACCATGTTTAGCAAAATGGAAGCTTAGAAAATTGAGAACAAAGAATACAGTTTATTTAAAGACCGTAAAGGCTTGAAATATCTCACTTTGCATGTAATGCATCTATATAATATATTATTTTCACCTTTTAAGTTTAATTACTGAAATAAATTAACTTTTGCACGATATTCAAATTTTCACGTGTATAGCTTTATATGGTGCAAATGAGCGGTTTCTGCTGAGTCCTAAAGTATTTTTATCTTCAGTATGCATTTACATACAACATTATAAAATAATTATTTGGTAAAAGTTTAGCATTTTTAGTTTGAATATTGACCATTTTTAGGTTTTTCTGTGTGTACTCAAGCATTCCTTGCATTCCATTCATTCCTATGGGGGTCAATTGGACCCATAAGGGAAGGATTTTGTTACTTTTTTAAATTTCAACCACAAAACTCCTCGAATCCATTAAAACAATTTTTGGTGTGTATTCATGGTTCAAGTGCAACAAAAGTCACGGGGTCTTGGACCCCTCCGGTGAACACTCAATATTTATAAAAAAAAAGATATATATAAAATCCGAGTCAAAATGACCCGAGGGAAGGATGAGGCGATTTGAATGCACTATGTGTCAGGTATTTTTTTCCATCCACACTGTGTATTAAAATCGTTTAATGCATTATCCCTTACATATTGCATGTTCAGATATTCATAAAAAGGCTTGTGGGGAAAGGGTTAATCAACCTCAGAACTGTTTCAAATGACTAAATCTCACAAATGTTGATGTTCAGATGAACTGACAACTAATAAGAGCAAAGACATTCATCAAACCTGTTGAAATGTTTAGCCATCTAACTGAGGGGTTAACTGCTCATTTCTTTAAAAAGGTTTGATGTTAAGAGTTATTTGAGCAATAAGCGTCCGTGGCGAGTGCCCGGGCGTCCAGTGAGATCTGCGGTGCGTGTGCCTGGTGTGTGTGAGGGTGTTCTCTCGAGGAACTCATTAATTCTCCACTCAAACGCCTCCCTCGCCTTCTCAGCAGAAGCACTTTAATAAGTGACAAATAGGATGGGCTGGGCCTACGGGGTCAGCAGCCTGGAATCAGGCGCCCAACGAGGGGGAGGGAAAGCAATCTACAGCAACGTTCCTTTGGCCCGATTAGGCTGCCATGGATAATGCAGCCAAGCCAGTAATGCGTGGCAGGGAAGGCATGATGGTGGGAAAAGGAGGGGTGCGCTGGCTCTCTTACAGGGTGGCTTTTGTTCAGCCCACTCCTGCTGCTCCAGCGGCTTGGGGTTTGTGTGTGGCGCTCGGGCCATCCCTGGGCCGGGATTTTTGCACTTGTCTTTTGTCTGCGCTTTGCTCTTTTCTCGCATGGCCCCAGGTGCCAGCCAGCAGAATACCGCCTTTCACAGCAACTCAATGCAAATGCAAACACTCCTCTATTCTAGCGACAGGAGCGCATTCCTGCAGCCAGGACGTTTAAAATAAGAGCAGAATAGACTGAGAAAACAATAACTGAAGGATAGAGGTGTTGAGGGCAGGTGCGTTGACCATAACAATCAAGTTTATTTCACCAAACATATACAAGAATAAAAAGTCAATCACATCTGCTGTAATCGCTGGAGATCGTGTCATGACAGTGTTCTCTTTATGCATCGAAGACCAAAACGTGTCCAGATATCATTTCAGCTCCCAAAAGAAATTATATTTTGCATAAAGAGAATTAAACCTTTTTTTTTTTTTGCATTGTGTGATATTATATTCATGACAAATAAAGCCAAAATTACTCCAAAATTGTAATACGCAACTGATTTTTTGTCATTCAGATTGCTGTAATTTAAGTGATTTTTAAATAAGAATTAGCATAAATTCAAACACAGCAAGACAACAAATGGCAATATATCATTTGTTCTTTTTTAGCAGTAATGAGTATTTTGAGGGGAAATGATTTAGAAACTCTCATCCCATCTGCAAATAGAACTTTATTTCTTCTGATAAAAACAAACTAATATTTTTAGGAAAATAATCAATCTCTGCGAGTCCATATAATGCAAGTGAATGTGTGCCACTCTGTTGAAAACACCACATGACCCCAGTGGACGAGTCCATGTCTTCTGAATAGAAATGATAGGTATGTGTAAGGAAAATCCTCATATTTTTAACTTTTGAAAAAGTTTTGCTTATCATTTCTATTTGACACTCGCAACTTGCAGAGATTGCTTATTTTCCTAAAAATATTAGTTTGTGTGTTTAACGTAAGAAATAAAGTCATATACATCGCAGATGGCATGAGGGTGAATAAATGATGAGAGAATTTCATTTTTGGGAAAAGGAAATGCAGTCTCACGTTGTGTCCAGAATAAGAGTTATTAGTCTGATTAGTCTGAAGGAGAAGTTTTCCTTCCACGTTTACACGATCTCCAGGAGGAATGTATCCAGAGCTCCTCACTAGTGTGCTGCATGTGAATCTGTGCTCGCTGAGCTGCCGTGTCTCGTGGCCTAAGCTGTGCAGAGCTCGACAAAGGGGCGATCAGATCCGTTCTCGGGGTGAGGTGTGGACGGGGCATCAGGGGTCTGAGCCGGTGCGGTGGCGCCGCCGGTAGCCTGGTGACGGGGACCCGGGTCCATCAGAGGACGAGTCCGTGTCGTGCCGCTGGCGAGGGGGGGGCAGTGTCCTGCGGTCAGCCTTTGGCCCTCCTCCTGAATGGCTGTCACGGGCTCCGGCTCCACTCTGACTGCTCCTTGATGGATTAGGCCCATGGTGGTCCCGGGAATCTTTTCTCGGCCTGGGGAGCACAAAACACACCTAGACAATCATTTATTCCTGGTGAGCTTGGGAAGTTTGGCTCTGTTTGAGGGGAGAACCATAATTCAGACTATGAGAATACACAACCCTTGTCTACGGTTCATATCAAATTCACAATACACAATTTTTTCCAAAACTTCTTTATAGAAAATTATAATGTTGACGTGTATAACATCTTAATATATTCATGCTTTATAGTCGCAATTATAAGATTAGATCTGGGCGATAATATAGCTTATATTTTGCGATAATACAAGCAATCGAACCGTTTTTTAAACTCAGATTGCTATATAGTACATATCTCCCTATGCGAGTATACCGATGTATGCAGATAAAGCTGGGTGTACGTATCCAACTTTATATAAAAAGCTGGGAGATAATATGAATTACATTTTGGTGCTAAATAAAGTCAAGCAGTTGAGATTTGCAACATTTTATATATTGCTTTACATAAGCGGATTAAATTGGACAGTATATGAACAGCGGATTTACAAAGTCTACACACCTCTGTTTTTTGTGATGTAAAAAAAAGGAGAAGATAAATCATATCAGAACTTTTTTTTACCTTTTACATGTAAAAATTACAACCTATCCAATACCACGGAAAATCAAAGTGACATTTCAGAGATAAAAACTTGAAATATCCTAACTGCATAAGTGTGCACACACTTTTATGATCGAGTTTGTGGCTGTATTCAGAATGAGAATAAATCTCAGCTGTTCTTTAAAGATTTGTCTGATATCTTCCAGTTTGAATGCTTCTACTACAGATTACGAAGCATCAATGATATTGGGGCCTTTATAGTATTTGTGTAAATGTAAGTAGTTACTGTACTTAAGTATCTTTTTGGCAACTTTGTACTTTGACTTATAGTCTCAAAGATATTGGCAACTTTTACTCTCTACTCGACTACATTTTTGAGTGACTATATGTACTCTTCACTCCAATAGATTTGTAATGAGAAATGAAATTACTTATTAAATTTTTTAAGGCACCTAACTTTTCTGCAGCAGTATTTCTGCTATAAAAGAAGCGATACGGGCATCTACAGGACATTGAAGGAACTATCCCTTACGAAAAATAAGTTTTATCAGTACAAATGAGAAATGTAGTTGTGCACTTAAAGTTTAGTACTGTTCCACTTATAGTACGCTTAAGCATATACTTTTATATAATAAAAAGTGGGCCAATTTAGCCCCATCAGTATTGAAATAGTACAATAGTATACTACCAGTACATTGATATTAGTATACTTACTGCATAAAGTGAATTATACTTAAAAAATTGACCTGAACTTTACTTTAGTATACTTCATTAAATGAACCTTTTTTTGTAAGGGATATCTTGTGCATTGCCTTCACTCTCCCGAACCCGTCAACAAGGCTACTTTACACGAATGTGAGTAGCATGTAGTTGCTGAATCTCAGGTGTTTCATATATGAGATGAGGACATCCACTGATGAGGCCCAAACCAGCACTTAAGGTCCTGAGTCCGAAATTTTCATATGCATTTTTTCGTATTCGTGATTCGCCATTCAAACGCCATTCAAACGCTTGCTACGGATGCGAAAAACGCAGAAAATCGAACCCGAATTTTTTTATGACGACCGAAAGTTTCAGAAGCAGTGTGCAAGCGTGATTGACAAAACGTGAGGTCGAATTAATTTTTTTAACGTGCGTAAATTTCGGACTCAGTGTGCAAGGACCTTTAAGAGCGCTTAACTGAGGCTTCACTGTTTGTAGACTTTTAAGAGGCGGTTGTGTCCACCTTGATTAATTGCACTACTGAGATTTTTGTTGAGGACTAATGCATATTTGGGCCTACAGTCAGTATGAGTAAAATACTATCAAGACTAGATACTCGAGCCTGGTCTGTGACACCGGGGGTTAAAGGCTAGTCCCAGGCTAAAATGAGTGTGAGCTGTTTGAACTGACAGACACTTATATCTGAGATACCTTAAAATGTCACTGCCATTGTTTTGACTCAAGAGTCATTGATCTCAACATTTACTTCAGGTATGGTTTACAGGTTCTCTTTACATCTCTGGATCCAAGCACCAGTTGATTTTGTTATAGACTTTTGTGTTGTCTGCTCAAAAGCTGAGAATGAAGAGAACTTCCCCCTTTCAGTGGGACAATGATCCACAACACATCTAATCCAACAGAAGTATGGCTTCAGCAAAGACAGATGGGTGTTTTATAATGGCCCAGACCGGACTCCTATAGAGAATATGTAAGGGGACCTGAAGAGGACCGTGCACATGAGATGCCATGATCACAAGTTAACAGATCTGCAATGTTTTTGCAAAAAGTGGGAAAATATTCCCAAGTCAAGATGTGGCACGCTGACAGACTCCTATTTAAACAGACTTGGTGCTGTACTAAAAGGTGCTTCACCTAGTATTGATCAGGGGTGTGAACAAAAATGCAGCTAGTTATTACAAGTTTTAAAAAAATTCTTTAAAGTGTGTCACTTTGGTTTTCAGTTGCATTGCAGAGGTTGCAATTTTTACATTCAAGGTGCAAAAATATGATTTATCTTTGTTTAATTTTTTACATCACATTTTGTGTCATCACTGCTCAGCGATTAAGTGGCAAAGCTATTTTATCGCTAAAATCCATCGGGCAACGTTGACAAGTTTGTGTGTGTGTGTGCAGCACGATCTCCGGCGACTGACGCGTGCGCGTGTGTGTGTGTTTGCTTCAATGAAAACAGAGCATTAATATGGAAAGGTGATTAAACTGACTGGGAACTACCTGTGCATTAAACTACTTTATTGCACACCTTCCAGCCAATCAGAATAGAGTATTCAGACAGACCGTGGTATGAATGGCTTTAAATGACTATAGTGTATTTATGCATGAATGTAAAGTAGGATGTCATATATCCAACTTTTAATATATTGATGGGGGATACTATAGTTTAAATTTGAACCCTAAAAATCACGCAGTTGAGACCTGCTATAGTAGTACATATCGCGAAGCGTGAGTGTACTTTATGTAGTGAATATATGTAATGAAGCTTATGAGGTTTTGTTCGATTTACAAAAAGTTGGTGGTGTGTAACACTGATACGGTTGTAACACTCTCAATATTAGCGATGTTACATCAATAAATAGATATAAATCACAGTTCAAAATGTTGATCCCTCATCCTAAGCAGTTTAAGTGTCACAGTCACAGAGGCATAAGTGAAGTAAAATATTAATTATTAAACGGATAGTTCCAGTCCTTGATTCTGATTGGTTGAGCAGTGTTCGAAGCATTGTAAATTACTCAACAAACACACACCTGTGATCATAGATACACACAATAAAGGCTAGATGTCTTACGGCGGAGTCTCTAACGTCATCACCCGGTGGCCATCTTGTCACAGGCAAGCTTTCTGGCGGGCTCTGTGGTTCCTGATGATCTGCACGAATGCAAATACTCCTATCTCGCTGAAATCTTGACGGATTTACAAACGGTTTGGTTTCTTACAAATGTTATTAATGTGGCTATAATTCTGGATGCTTGAACATGTTGAAATATATAATATTATAATTATTCATAAGTATGCAGTGTCATAACTACATCTCTGATGTTTATAACAAACCCACCCGTTTGAAAATCGGTAGAAAATTGAGCAAGTTATGGTTATTTAAAAAGTACATGCACCATTAAAACACAATGTTACGAGTGAGCGAGCTGACTGTGACAAGATGGCCGCCAGGTGCGGACGTCGACCTCCATTGGCCAGCAACGCAGACGAGACATCTAGCCTTTATTATGTATGTCTATGCCTGTGACTGACCGCATTACATTAGTGTTATATACCCTAATCAAGTTTATTGTTTTGTTCTTCCCTCATATTTTAAATGATATATCCCCTCCGGACATCACTTTGGGCCTCTAATGTATGAGATGAATAATTACTAAACACTGCAAATGTGTATCTGTCTGCATCTACTGTCGTCGTCGTCATCATATCCAGTGACCTTCACCAATTATTGATTCTGGAAGTCTGGACAAAAATATTTGAAACCTGGAAGACTTTGGCCATGTATTGTCATTGCTGTTTTCATGTTTATTCATGTTTTTGTTCATGTAATGCAGGGATTCCCAAACTGTTTTGAACCCTTTTTAATTTTAATTTAATATTTCAATAATTTAATCAAATGTGTATGTTCACGACTCTCTGATTAATCCTGTTAATGGACACATTGACATGCAGGTAAACAAATAAAAAAAATTCTATGTTTAGTGTTCAAGTATTTTATTTTGATTGATTTTATTTAAAAATTATTTATTGTAAAATATATTTTTTTTTGTGATTTACTTATTAACCAACTCACGAACTCTCTGCATTTTTCTCACTAACCCTTGTTAGAAACTCGTAAATGGCGTAAATGAATGTTAAATGCACTTCATGACAACAAAGAATGGAATTTTTCTCTTTCTCTCATATCAATATGGCACACAATAATCCTATTCAAATCTGTGATAAAAGTGTTAGGTCAAAATCTATAAGTCTATAATCTAAAAGTTTTTTTTTTTTTTATCTTAGAAGCTCACCAAGTTTTTGAACAGACCAGAATAGTTTAATAATTTTCTTCAACCCAAACAAAGTTGCACCACTGTCTTCAAAAGGACAGTATTATGTAACAAGAAGAGGAAACTAACTAAAAGATGTGATGAACTAAAGCAGGTGAATTGTGTTACACCGCCCTCTTGTGAAGAAACTGTGTTACACCTTAGAGAAATTAAAAATCTATAGGTTTACATATAAAATAATCTATAACAAAAAGTAAACAAGGGTATTTAGTTCATTGACACAATGGGAAAAATATACACCGTTTACCTTTTACTGCAGATTTCAGAGTCCGAATCTGAAGAGTCCCTTCTGCTTCTGTGTTTCGACTTCTCTTTTCTCCTCTTTTTCTCCTTCTTACTCTTCTTTTCCTTCTTACTCTTCTTTTTGCTGTCAGATCTGTAATTAACATCAGGTCTCAACTTAGATATTTTACCTTTTTGTCAGTAGTATCTTTTTTGTACTTATGAATTCTCATGTTTCATCTTTTCCATCTTTAAAATTTATTCAAATATAATTTTTGGCGAAAAGATGTTAAATATAATCTTGTTTTTATACAACAACAAAAAAATATATATAATTAATTAAAAAAACTAGAGGGGTAGTTTAAGCCAAAATCAACAAGTCTTTAAAATCATAAAATGGATCAAACTTTTCTTCTTCTTCTGTGAATCATTTAGTCTATCTACCGTTTATCTCCTTTATCATGTCTGTTGGACTCCTCCGGCGTCTTAGCGGCTTCTTGCGGTCTGTCAGCTTTATGATGCTGGCAACAAATACATTTGAGTGTTAATAAGTTTGAGTGTTTTGATGTTCTTGTTCAAGAGCAAGACATTACAGTGGCTGTAGCGTTTCTAACAGTGCTATTCAATAAAACCACATGATTACTTGCGTTTGATACTTCATTTGAATCAATTATTATTACCTCATTGTTATTATACAGTATACTGTAAGTATTTTAAGTAATTTTAAAGGCTATTGTTCACTTAGGACTATTTTTAGTACCACAAAGTAATCGACCGATTACTCTATTACTGAAATAATCGTCAGTGACAGCTGTACTTCAGATATGAGCCATGACACATTCTTCAAATCAAATTAGCATTAAAAACTGATGATCTATATCTACATACCGTGAAAACCGGCAAACCCATTTTTACAGCTTCCTTTTCTTGCTTGGAAAGCAGCATCCCTCTCGCCCCGGCCCTGGTGAAGAAGAAAAGCAGAATCTCACAATGTTACATTCGACTTATAAATAAAACTGAGATGAAAATAGAGGAGCAAGTTACAGACTAAAGCTACTTCATACACTGAAAAAAAAAAATGGATTTGATTTTGTCTAACATTTTACATCACACTTTCACACTTCTAAACCTCAGCATCTCTATACAGAAGGGTATTCCAGAAAGCAAGGTTATCTTTCCACATATACCCTGAACTTAATCCACACCTTGCTTAGTCACGGTATGAAGACACGGCTCAGTAAACCCAGAGTATGAAATTCAGAGTTAACAGTGATTAACAGCAAAAATTTAAAAATTAAACAATATTCATGATTCTGGAGCTGAAAATACAGAAGCACTCTTTCACTGACTAGATACATTTAAAATAATGTAGGCCACTTTTTACTGGTAACATCAGACATTTGGTATTATCAGGACCCACACATATTCCCCCATTGCATTATTATACATTATATTCAACATTATATAATAGTTTAATGTAACTGACACTAAAACTCTGTAAACTTGAATTTTTTCTCACACAGTAATTTTCATTTTGGGTGAATTACACACAGTACATTGTGACCATGTCGCCATCCACGATACACATGGTTGCATTTGTGTTTTGCGACACGTGACACGATATATTGTTACACGGTCATATAATTAGAATATCATGAAAAAGTTGATTTAATTCAGTAATTCCATTCAAAAAGGGAAACTTGTATATTATATTCATTCATTACACACAGACTGATATATGTCAAATGTTTATTTGTTTTGATTATTATAACTGACAACTAATGAAAATCCCAAATTCAGTATCTCAGAAAATTAAAATATTACTTAAGACCAATACAAAAAAAGGATTTTTTAGAAATGCTGGCCAACTGAAAAGTCTGAGCATGAAAAGTATGAGCATGTCCAGCACTCAATACTTAGTTGCGGCTCCTTTTGCCTGAGTTACTGCAGCAATGCGCCGTGATGGAGTCGGTCAGTCTGTGGCACAGCTCAGGTGTTATGAGAGCCCAGGTTGCTCTGATAGTGGCCTTCAGCTCTTCTGCACTGTTGGGTCTGGCGTTTCACATCTTCCTCTTCACAATACCCCATAGATTTTCTACAGGGTTAAGGTCAGGCGAGTTTGCTGGCCAATTAAGAACAGGGATACCATGGTCCTTAAACCAGGTACTGGTGGCTTTGGCACTGTGTGCAGATGACAAGTCCTGTTGGAAAATGAAATCTGCATCTCCATAAAGTTGGTCAGCAGCAGGAAGCATGAAGTGCTCTAAAACTTCCTGGTAGACGGCTGCGTTGACTTTGTACCTCAGAAAACACAGTGGACCAACACCAGCAGATGACACCCCTGAAGGATAACAAATTTTAAGAATCTATTTCATTTTAGGTTTAACTGATGATTATTGAGTTTCCAGCAGTAGATTCCGGCCAGACTTGTAAATGAGTCAAATCATTGAATTCTCTCACCTTTAGTTCTGCAAATTACTTTCAGAGCCATTTGCTCAAGGTACAGCGGTGCCTTTGTCTCTATGATAATGTTAAGGTTTGAGCAATCAAGTCAGGATGATTGGATTAGCAATACAATAGCTGATTGGCTCGGGTTCTCTAGAGCAATCTAGAGAACCTGCCATACTGGTTTTTGCTGGATAAGAAGACTCCTCCCCCTGGGAATGTATATAACTACAATGTATACTGTTTAGATTTAGACTGTTTGAAAGAATTGCAGCCACGCGCAATAAAGAAGAACTTCTGCTTGAACGTGATCCAAACGTCTCCTGGTATTTGCTTAGAAGAAGGAAAAGTTTCCTACAGTTTTGGTGCCTTGTGACCCGGATAGAGCTACTCACAAAGATCTGACTGAGTTCCAGCTTCCTCCAACCTGAATCCTCAACAAAGATCTCAACTGACTGAGTTCCAGACTGAATCTCAAACAAAGATCTGCTTTCCAGACTGCATCTTTTGGAATCCAGAGCAAAACTTCCAGCTGAACAAAGCAAGGTCTGGTGAGTGCGACTATCCAAAAGAACCTACAATACCAGTACAAAAGTGTGATCCTCTGCGCCGACAGAGAAGCGTTAAACAAACAGCTGCAAGTTTTGTTAACTAAGTTATCCTCTAAAGTTTTTCTTTTAGAGATGAAAGTTATCCTCTGTTTTTAGGCAGGGAAGTTTAGCATTACGCTAATATTTTGGTATCCTCTGTTCTCAGGCAGGGAAGAATAGCATTACGTGCTAATATTTTGTTTTTGTTGGTATCCTCTGTTCTCAGGCAGGGAAGAATAGCATTACGTGCTAATATTTTGTTTTTGTTGGTATCCTCTGTTCTCAGGCAGGGAAGAATAGCATTACGTGCTAATATTTTGTTTTTGTTGGTATCCTCTGTTCTCAGGCAGGGAAGAATAGCATTACGTGCTAATATTTTGTTACCCTCTACGTTTGCTAGAGACGATTCATTTCTTTTATTTTGGTTTATCCTCTGCTTTCTTGTTAGGCAGGGAAGATTAGCATTACGTGCTAGTTATTTTGTTTATCCTTTGTTTCACAGAGAAGGTTAGCATTATGTGCTGATATTTTGGTTTATCCTCTGCTAGGCAGGGAAGATTTTAACAGATACATGTTAAGATTTGTATGTATCCTCTTGCTAGAGAAGGCCTGTCCTTTGTAAGCTAGAGAAGATTAGCGTCATGTGCTAATAAGATTGTACCCTCTGTTTGTAAGACAGTAGAGAGAAGTTTAGTGTTTGTTTGTGTGGTAACATAGAAATTCACAATGTTTAGGAAAAGTACTAGACTGACTACCCCTTTATGGACAGATAGTGAATTCAAGTCTTTGTTATCAGAGCACATGGACTCCATCGTGACTGAGCCAGTCAGATTGAATTTAACAAAGAAATTTGGCATTGATGCAGACAAAGTATGGTCAATTGAAGATTGCAAGAAAGTGTTGGGTGCATGTATCAGGAAGAAAAATGTGAAAGGTATTATCTTATGTCACAGAGAGTTTAGCTTATCCATTGTACAAGAACAGGCTCGTTGTATTGATAAGTTAAATGAACAGAACAAACCATTGCACACTCGAATGTCCTGTCTCACAGACAAGGTGGGCGGTAACAAGGCCTCAACCAAATGTGTCTCAGAAGACCAACAGTCAGATGAAAGCTATCCTGATCTACAGTCTTTTGATAGTATAGAGGACAATGTCAATGCAGATGTAAATGCAGTTGAAGTGTGCGTAGCTAGACAAAAGCCTCAGGGAAAAGGGGTTGACACAGTTTCATTTGCAACCCCCATATTGCCACCAAAAGCAGTCAAAACATCTTTAGGTCCTAAAGATATTGAGAGAATTGCTGAATGTTTGCCATCCGTGCAAAGAAATTTTTCTGAGTTTAGGAGAGAGTTGTCCAAAAAGATGCGGCTCTATGATATGACTCTAGCTGAAGTCACCCAGCTAATATCACAGATCTTGACTGAGTCAGAATTCAATCATTTTGAAAATGCTGTAAACAATTCTGAACTGCAACAGGCCAATAAAGATGAATTGAGAGAGGAAGTTCTGAGAGTGTTAACGGACATTGTTGGACCAAAAGTGGATTGGTCAAAGCTCACTAGTTGTTTACAGAAGAAGGATGAAACTGTTTGTGAGTACACAGAAAGGTTTTGCCAGACCGCTGCAGCTTACAGCGGAATTGCTGACACGTCAGAGAAGGTGCTAGGTGATAATGGTCCCCTAGTTCGCACATGGTTTCAGGGTCTTCTGTCAGAACACAAAAATGCATTGCCTTACTTAGAAATAACATGGTCCAGTAGAACCCTGGAAGACAACCTGGACAGTTTAGTCACTTGGGAAAGAGACTTTGATGTCAGAGAGAGAGTAAGAATTGCAGCAGTTACTGTTAAGGTCAACTCAGAGAAGCCAAAGAAACGCAAGAGTCCTAGAGAAGCCAGTTGTTCTTACTGTGGCAAGCACGGACATTTTGGGAAAGAATGTAGAAAAAACAAGCATAACTTAAGACAAGTTAACAATGTTATGCAGCTTTTACTCCATTTGTTTACTAGTTTGAAGCAACCCCTCCCCTCGTCATTGAACTCGTGGTTGTTTCCCCAACCTACAGGGACAGGATAGGACACATGGACCAGTGAGGAGCCCAGGGAAGAACCGGAAGCAACAAGCTTTCGGGGGCCAACCCTTGCGGTGAAGACTCCCTTATAGGCCTTTCCCCTCCACTAGTCCATCCTCACCTCACTGTTCCTTTTAGGTGTCTCATGAATAAAGTATTAGGGAAAGAAGGAACAACAAATAGCAGACTCAGATTGAACAGAGGATACAACCAGTCTTTACAACAAATACTGCTCTGTTGCCGTTTTCTCTTTTGTTTTCTTTCTTCCTCTGTGCAGATACCACATGGCTGTCCTGAGACCCATATGCACCGACCTCCTCACCTGCATATGAAGCCACAAACTTCCAGAAAACGACTCGATCCACTGCTGAGCCAACTATCACGAAGAAAAATAAAAAATACACAACGCAGAGAATCACATACGTTCCGTATGTCAACAGTGGAACCTTCAGTCATCCATCGAACATGATCAAGATTGTCACACTACTAACCATCATGGACATCGCGCAAAGTGTAGACTCCAGAAACAACATATTCTTAGAGCTAATGAATATGTCAAGAACGCCTTGTTTGCTGGAAAGAACGTTGCATGGCACATGCAACTTCAGCTTCTGCCACAAACAAAGAACATGGCTGCTTTCCAGGACTCACTTGTGCACAACCATGGTGGGGAAAGAACTTTAACAAAATCCAACAAGACATTCTTGATTTTTCAGCAAAATTACACCAGATGACTGAAAGTTTTCACGAACCCTAATTGCATGTTTGTTTCTGTGTCCGCATGCAATTACAGAAGAACTACACAGAATAAGTTATATGTGCCTGTAATTTACACCAGTTACAAGAATGAACTTTTAAGTGTTTAAATTTGTATATTATGTGAGAGTTTTAAAGAACTCTCAAACGGGGGACTGAAGGATAACAAATTTTAAGAATCTATTTCATTTTAGGTTTAACTGATGATTATTGAGTTTCCAGCAGTAGATTCCGGCCAGACTTGTAAATGAGTCAAATCATTGAATTCTCTCACCTTTAGTTCTGCAAATTACTTTCAGAGCCATTTGCTCAAGGTACAGCGGTGCCTTTGTCTCTATGATAATGTTAAGGTTTGAGCAATCAAGTCAGGATGATTGGATTAGCAATACAATAGCTGATTGGCTCGGGTTCTCTAGAGCAATCTAGAGAACCTGCCATACTGGTTTTTGCTGGATAAGAAGACTCCTCCCCCTGGGAATGTATATAACTACAATGTATACTGTTTAGATTTAGACTGTTTGAAAGAATTGCAGCCGCGATCAATAAAGAACTTCTGCTTGAACGTGATCCAAACATCTCCTGGTATTTGCTTAGAAGAAGGAAAAGTTTCCTACACCCCAAACCATCACTGACTGTGGAAACTTCACACTGGACTTCAAGCAACGTGGATTCTGTGCCTCTCCTCTCTTCCTCCAGACTCTGGGACCGCGATTTACAAACGAGATGCAAAATTTGCTCTCATCAGGAAAGAGGACTTTGGTCCACTGTGCTTTATTAAATCCAGAGTCAACGCAGCCGTCTACCAGGACATCTTCAGAGCACTTCATGCTTCCTTCATTTTCCAGCAGGATTTGCACCTGCCCACACTGCCAAAAGAACCAACACCTGGTTCAATGACCCTATTTGGTCAGTGTAATTACTGTGTGAGTTCATGTAGTATTCTAGTTTTCTGGGATTTTGATTTTGTGGGTTTCATAAGCTGTAAGCCATAATCATCAAAATTATAACAAATAAAGGCTTGAAATATCTCACTTTGCAATGTAATGAGTCTATATAATATATTAGTTTCACCTGTTAAGTTGAATTCTTGAAATAAATCAACTTTTTGATGATATTCTAATTATATGACCAGCACCTGTATGTTCATTAGGGTATTTTTATGGTGGAATAAGTTACTCAGAGCATAAGTGTATTTTTAACAGGCAAAGAGATCAAGCAAACTTGTCACAAAAGCTGGCGACGAACACACAGCGCCGGCTTTACCTGGAGCTTCCGAGCCCAGAGACCCGGTCCACGTCCCGCTCCTCCCCCTCTCCTTCCCTCCGGCACACGTCGGCAAGATCCTGCCAGCAACACACATGTGCGTCAGAAAATGCAACAAGAAATGCTGCAAATAATTAAAAATGCTTTACAAACGCAAACCTCTTTGGTGAGACCAGTTGGTTGTTTTTTGATGGTTTTATGACCCCTGAAACAGACGGAAACATTAAGACTTGTGCTGACTGTATTGGACGGGCCACTGATCGACCGAGCGCACTCACAGTGCTGCCAACATGGCCTCGTGCTCGGCCTCCCGCACCGCCGCCATCTCCTCCTCTCGAGACACCGCTGCGCCACCCTTCTTATCTCGGGCGTACCACGTCAAGTCCTTGCCCTTCTGCCAGCGTCCAACCGGCGCCATCAGGGAATTCCCTGAGGAAGACAAACAAGACCTGGTCACACTTTAGTTTTTAGTTTTTGGGAAAACATATTCACTATGACTTTTGTCCCAACAAGCTCCTAATTGGCTGCTTATTAAAGGTTAGTAAGGTAGTTGTTGTAGTGGTTAGGTTTAGGTACTGGGACATAGAGTATGGTCATGCAGACTAAGGTATCAATGTGTGTTTTATAAATACTGATAAACAGCCAATATGGTACTATATAAACTAATCAGCAACAATTTAATAGTGAGAATTGGTCCCTAAACTAAAGCATTACCCAAGACATTAGGCGAATCTTACATAACATGTCAAGAACAAGCAATATTTCACCCCAAAATCAAAAGAAAAAAACAAGAAATTATATTTAGCTTATATAAAAAAGAAACCTATGACCATCAGAGCAATTAAGATTAACTAGCCTACTACATTAGACAATTAACTACATTTCCCCCCATCATTTGCATTATCATATAAAGCATAAAAATCTCATTATTATAGGGCAATGTTGAAAATATGTTACATTATTAAAGATTATTGTTAGACAAATTTAACTATTTAAATTATATTTGCACCACATTGATTGTAGTATTGGTTGTACTGCATTTAATTTATGGCCAATGTAATTAAAGAAAACATGAAAATTATATTTATTTGCATATGGTGATGCGCATTTATTGGAAAATGTGCCAAACTATCATGAAAATATATATAATATTAGAATACTAAAACTATTTATGGTGTATAATAATTTTCTTTTTGCAATACATGTAATATTTTGATAATACATAATTGTCCTTATCAGTTAACATTATTAAACGGTATTTAATTAATTGTTTAATACGTTTGTAACAGAAATATAGCTATATATTGCCCTTCTCTGACTGATAGACACAAGATAAGCAAGCAACTTTGTAAGTTAAATGTCTTGGGGGTTAAAAAACTGCGTGGTACGTCAAATGCGCACATGGTACATCACATTATGAATCTACTATGATGAAGAACGCTTTCTTGAACAGGTTGCGTCACGTCTGCCCAGTGGGCCTCACTGACGTCATCACGGCATGAGCTACGCATGCGCAGTAGAAGGATTCCTGCAGGACGCTGGGGAAAGATTACCTAGCAACGACCGCATGACCTTATTAATATTCAGATGCTGAGCCTTTGCCATAGTAGGATTCGGGAACTGACGTGCCGCGTGCACGTCTCGTGCGACACTGGCACTTTAACTAGAAAGGCAACACGTCACCTACACACAACTGAGTCCGATACTTACACATTAAACTAACAGGCGTTGTAATGAGAGATCATACCAAGGAAAAAGGTAGGAATGTCTGACTTTACATTACAATTAAAGTTACTGAGGACTTTAAACAGAAGAACACATGCAAGTTAATGCAACGTGTACCCAGAGGACAAACTGTCATGGACAAGCCATGCTGATATCGATTAGCAATATATTTACAGAAAAGCAAACCAACTAACGTTACTCATTTCAAGTCTGCTAACTTACAATATCCTCACGAGTTGTTAGCTTTCTGAACAGGTCCGTGTGCCCGTAAACTACTAAATGTGATCACAGAGACCAGTTACATGAGCTCTACTTCACAATTGTTAGTTAATTCAAGCGTGTAAAGTGCACAAGAGATCACGCCTCTCTGAATATAACGCTATAGAGAGAGAATATAGCGCACACAATAATAGCGCGGACCGAGTTAGCGGCTAACGTTAGCTCGACACTTACCCAGATAGTTCTCTCTGTGTTTGTCCACTTTCACTTCATCCCAGTTGAACTGGTCCTGACCCCCTCTCACCCCTCCAGATCTCGACGAGCCGAACATGACTTCTGCTCAATACCCAGGCACACGTCCAGCCTCCCGGAGGCACTGAGAGATGCTTTACGCGCGTAGTGGAAGAGGAGTCAGGCCGTGGCTTTCCACAACATCCGGGAACCCGCTCGTCTTTACTTAGCAACACGTTCAGCACGAAGAGCTCTTTTAACGGCCACAAACAGTATCTCGTCGAGCAAGCTCTATTCACAACGACACACAAAAAAACGATTTCTTACAAAAAACAACAAAGCGCATGCAGTGTCGTGAATAGGAAAATGTGATGTGCACATCATCTGCCGCCGGGCGCGCGCTTCACTGATGATGTTTTGGAGATCTGCGGGACTGTCCGCGGCTGATGACGTCACCGGCGGGCATCAGTAATGGCTTTCACGCGAAAGCCGGTCACCTGAGCGAGAAAGCAAGATTTTAGGCGGAGGGGGGGAAGACATTCTCCCGATTTTTGATCACTCGTTTCCCAATGTATGTGAGGTTTATCTCCAGGCTTTTTTCAGGTGAGTTGGCATGAGCTGCCGCTTTAAATCCTCGCCAGTTGCATCATCCTTTCCAGTCCCAGTGTTATTATACAGATTAGTTGTGAAGTGCCATTATAATGTTGACTTTTCGTAAGGCTTAATTTTATTGCATGCATACTTTTAACGTTACTAGTAGCGGATTATTTTTATTAATCGCGTTCGGTGTGTTTCAAAGTGAACCTGCTGCGTTATGCTTTAGTCATATGCATGTCATAAACATGTAATGCATTATGCAAGCATTTATATGATAATACAGTGCTGTGCATATGCCTGTTTATTAAGGGTTTTTGATTGTACAGTGTAAAGATATGGAAGCTACAGTGTGGTCCAAAAATAAGTGAAAAAGTTTCTGGTTTCCATTTTTGTAATGTAATATAAACAAAAAGGAGTAATAAAGCACAATATCAGCCTGACATCTGAGAAAAACCTAATTGAAAAATTAACCTGAAATTGAAGCAAGAGTTAGATCTCTAAATAATGAAATATGTGATGTTTCAGTCAGCACTTCTAACAGTCAAAAGGCTAGGCAGGTAAACATGTGGAAGAAGACAAAAGTGTTTTTTCGAGCAATCTCAGTCTGACTCTGAGCAGAACATTATTCCACAATGGTCAACAAACAGGCAATAGCAAAAAAAGACTACACTGGGTTTAATCTCTTTAAATGTGCATCCTTGTACTTTCCTCGCTTCCTGGCTCTGCTAAATGTTAGGAAAGGATGCAGCGAATGAATCTGAGGAATCGAAACACAACTTCTTTGTAAATTGTTATATTCTTGATCACTTCAAAATGTCATCCGCTGCGCCCAAAGGATATGTCCTCATGTTGAGGTTTGGTGGTCTAAGACAGTCATACTGAATATTGGTCAAGCGAGAAGCCCTGTTGAAATGTGTGAAATGCACTTTTAAAAAGGGGGTGCATGATCTTGCCAAAATTTCATATCACGATCTAAATCGTGATCTTCCCAATTTTGAGATACATTATCGATAAAATCCAGATTGGAACAAGGCAAGCCTATGGACTTCTCTGTTTGCACAATTTTTTAAATGCCGTATTGCATTTAACAATCAGTTGTCAAAATAATGAAACCCTACAAAGTCTTCACTGTATGAATTGATTCTTATTAAAACTACTAAAGTGATTCAGTCAACAGTAGTGAGTGATTTTGTGTCTTTAGTTTAACAGACAGCAGCCAGTATTTGCACTTGGTTTAAAGACAGAATGCATGGATCTAATATAATGACATACATCCAATTTCTCAGACATAACTGACTGTCTTTATACTCGCCAAGATGGACATTTTGACACATTTTCTGTGTATATTAGACCGTTTAGGTGCGCGCCTGAACCCCAGGTATACTTTGCTCATCCGTGTTTCGCTCCGTCTTGCAGCGCACACAGAAAGTGTCTTTCGCAGTTTAGTGCACTTTTAATAACTCATTTTAAAGTAAAGCATTTCCCGCTGTTGACTGATTTGGACAGTTTTGGACTTTAAGGAAAGCTGAACGCACATAGCTTTAGACTTAGTGGAAAGGAATGACATGTGACATAATGTTCACATTATCTTGATTATCACATTTCCACAATCATTAGAAGCACGGGCGTGGGAACCAGACTCGCATTGGGACAAGACCCACCCACTTTTTAAGACCAATGATATTGGACCCGCTCTCTTTTGCCGTCTCTAATTCAGCGCATACGTCTGTTCACTCTTCAGTCAAATCCAATGAATGAAACTGCACTCCAACAGCCTTGACTTCCTCGATCCACTCCACCGGCTCATTCAGAGCCACTATTAGCACCTCAGTGTTGTACATTAAACGCTATGCAATAATAACATGGTGTAAATGATTACATTTATTACAATTATTAAATGGATGCCACCTTATTGGGACAATAAAGCCCTTCCTAAACCTACTTCTAACCGATAAACACTTTATTATTAAACGCACGTTACACACTTTATTTCCACGTTTCTAATATTTTGTCGTCAGGTCGCTCACCCCTATGCAAAGGTAAAACTAAAGCGAAAGTTATAATCATTGTGACGTGAAGGAGGAGTAGAATTTGTACATGTGTGAGGTTCTTCGACAGCTAGAGCTTTTCTTCGCGTCTAACGCCTGGTTTCTCAGTGCAGTTCGAGAAGACTTTAAAGGAGAACTCCGGTCAATCGGTCATCGGTCCTGTTTTCGGTCGAAGTCCAAAGTAGTCGATTGTCGAGTTCACGCGCGTGATCTAAGTAACTAAACCTATGCGCTTCAACTCGACAATCGACTACTTTGGACTTCGACCGAAAACAGGAACTAAATACAGGTATGTGCGCTGGCTGATATAACATCATTTTTATTCATATCTTTCACATCTACTGCAGTCAGATTCACTCGTGTTCACTCTGAAGGAATCACTCAACATGGCTGGGCTCTTGTAATGAAACATTAAGGATGTTAAGAGGCTAAAAGCAGGTTTAAAACATGCCCCATTCAAGTCAATAGGGTGCAAATTTTAAAAAGAGGATAACACAGTGTAGGCAACACCGATTTTTGTCGTTGTTCTCTGTATTGACAGCACTCCAAATTTACTAAAAATTGAGCTCAATGTTAAAATTGACCGGAGTTCTCCTTTAAGGTGGCGGATTGATTCCTTCATTGATTTCTGGGTCGATGGAGTTTGAGTATTGAGAAGAACCCACTCGTCTTGTGACCTTGAAGACTTAGACATGGACGATACAGCACACAACACAACATTAAATAGTTGATGAGGAAACAAACACGCAAGGGGTTGCACCATATGACTTGCATTAAAATGTGGATGTCACACGTCGAGCTCATTCATTTGAAGACATCAGTTTGTAATGGAGAGGTTGAAACACTGAATTTAAGAAAAGAGGAAAACAGTTGCACATGTGATAGGCTCATTAGGCTGGAGGAAAGCTTTTTTATATAGTCTGTCAGTATGAGATGTGGCCTGTCTTCTGATCATTGGCGAGTGTTTCCCTGTGATTTACAGCGGTGTTGCAGTTTAATCCAGAGGAGCGTCCAGCTGTAGTGATTTACACCGATGTAGATGGGGCACATTCATTGCTCAGGGTTTGATTGGTTCAGGGTCCCTATTTAATTGAATTATTGAATAAAGAATTTAAATTTAAATAGTAGCACAAGGTGTCATGTTGTGGTTAACTGTGCTTGAAATTGTGTTTTATTATAGGAGAGGGTTTTATTCCAGTAATGCAAAAGAGACATTTTTGCGTTGCATACTTTTTAGGGAATCTGAGGAGGGCTCGCGTCACCTTCGGAGAGACACGAGACGTGAAAAGTGTGAGAACTTGCTTGATTTCACTGCGGATGAACTGTAAACATTCTCTTGTGAGAGCGCTGGCTGATTTTGACACTGAGAAGGAGCTGTTAGGACTTCCAAGCCTATTATCTTCAAGTGCCTTCTGTCCCTCACAGCTGACGTCACTGGAATAACACGCAAGGCCATTTTCAAATCAAAGATGCCATTTTAGGATTTCTCCATTTGGCTGCCTAGTCCTTTTAAATGTACTTCAAAAGTAAAAAGTGACTTATTTTGTAGGGGTTTTTTTCTTTCTTTTTTTTCATTTTTTTTTCAAAAGATTGATTAGCTTAAAGGGATAGTTCACCCAAAAATGGAAATTCTGTCATTAATTACTCACCCACCCATGCAGTGAGCAATTAATGACAGAGTTCAATCTGTTCATCATATAAGCGATCGTCACTCTTCAGAAAATTTGAACTAATCCGCTCAATTCATATGGATTAGTTTTACAATCTCTTTATGAACTTGTTGAAGCATCAAAGCCGTAGTTGTGTAGCTGTCTATGCAGAGTGCAGAAAGCTCTCGGATTTCATCAAACAGATCTTCATTTGAGTTCTGAAGATGAACAAAAGTCTTACAGGTTTGGACCGACATGAGGGTCAGGAACTAATGACAGATCTGATTGTTGTTAAATGTATTTTGTCCCTCACAGCATTGTTTTCATTCTTGCCAAATATGAAGCTACCCTGACTAAGATATATAGGCTAGAGTTCAGTCTGATATTATTATGATTTAAAATATACCATAAACCGGTAATATTAAATAAATAAAATGCAAAAAAAACAGTGTCTTGACGTGTGGTGACTACGTACTGTAGTATATAAATGTACAATATAAAAACTGACCTTGCATGGTGTAGACTTGGCGGAGGTGATTTGTAGAAAAGTGGTGCGGTAACAAATACTACATTAAAGTAAAGTGATTTCAATGAGAATAACCATGAGAGTGTGTGGATTGTGAGTGGCGTAATGGTTAATGGAGAGCCAGACCGGTAACCCAAAGGTTGCAGGTTCGATTCTCAATATCAGCACCTAACCCCCAATCGTCCCCCAGGCGCCACAGCAAGAAATGGTTGCCCATTGCCCCAGGTGTGTGTGTCCACGGTTTACAGTGTGTGTGTGTTCACTACTCCTAATGTGTGTGCACTGATTTGGACGGGTTAAATGCAGAGGACAAATTCCAAGTATGGGTTACTTGGCCTTCACTTGTCACATTCAATGAGAGAATAATGGGTCTCATTCACTAATAATTGATGGAATCCTCCTGATTCACAACACGTGTGTGTGTGTGTGTGTGTGTGTGTGTGTGTGTGTGTGTACATTAGTTTGTTCTTAACCTCGTTCTGATGTTAATGAATTTGGCGTATTCTTAATGAGCGACTGCATGCCCAAGGTTAGTCATTTGGCATAAAACCTGCCCGGACCATCTCCATTTAAAGTTGCTCTGTGACCCGGAAGTTGCAAACGACTTTACTTCAGTGTTTTGACTTGTTTCCAACTTATTTGTTGTGACTTATTTCCTTTTTCCAAACTGACGTCCTCATAGAACGAACGCCATTCCAGAGCAGAAGTAAATTTTCAGATTTTGATTAAAAATTACCACAAAAAAATAAAATTCTGTGTATTAACTTGGACTAGTATAGTTGGTATAGACTAGTAATGTGCGCTAACAAAGTAAATGGGGTCAATTTTGATCAATCATGATGACTTTAAGGGCTTTCCACACAGCCTTTTCTTTACAGCCATTCATCATGACTCTCATGACACTCACGTTACTCTCTCGAAAGACGCCTGAAAGATCCTCAAAGGTGTGCCATCCTCAAAACCAGTTCAAACTCAATAAACATCTTTTCTACAGACCCACAATATATATATATATGTATGTATGTGTGTATATATGAATACATTTTCCTCTTAAAGGAATAGTTCACTTAAAGGGTTAGTTCACCCAAAAATGAAAAGGATGTCTGTAATTACTCATTCTCATGTTGTTGTTCTAACCCCTTAAGACTCGTTCATCTTCAGAACACAAATTAAGATATTTTTTTATTAAGTCTGAGAGCGGTCTCACTCCTCCATAGGCTTCTATGGGATTGAAACTCGCCGGCCCAGAAAAGACATCGTTAAAGTGAGTTCACGTCGTGCAACAGCGCAGCGCTTCTGGGTTGTACGTCAGCAGGCAGGCTCACTATTGGCCGACGCTGGTCATGTGTGTGATGAGTGTGACGTACAACACAGAAGCGCTGCGCTGTTACACTACGTGAACTCACTCAGAGGCCCACACAGAAGAACATGAATAGTGGAATAAAGTCGTTATTTTGGTTTGTTTTTGCTAGAGCTGCACAATATATCGAAATTATCGAAATATTGCAGATGTATATATCGCGATATGCATATCGCAACAGCTTGCAATAACTGGGGTTTTGAACAAAAGACAGAGAAAATCACTCACTGCTCTTGGCTGAATAACTTTTGTAGCTTTAATAAGAATCAGTATTTTATTCATACAGTGTAAACTAAGCAGTGTTTTATTTTTACATTTGATTATTCAGTTTCTGTTGTTAAATAACACTAATGTAGGCCTCCCGGAAACCCTAAACCCCGTTGTTTACACTGATGTTAAAATAACACTTTTTATGCTACAGTAAAACGCTAATGTTCACTTTCAGAAGCTGTAGGGATGTTTTCTTGTCAAAAAAAAGAAAGCATGTGAAACACATAATTTTAAATATATTTTAAAGATAATTTAAGTTTATTTTACTCACTTTAAGCATTATCGTATCACATATCGAATATCGCATTATTTAAGGAGTTATCGCATATCGCATTTTTTCTTCAATATTGTGCAGTTCTAGTTTTTGCGCACAAAAAGTATTCTCGTCGCTTGATAAACTTAAGGTTGAGCCTCTGTTGTCACTTGGACTATTTTAACGATGTCTTTACTAACTTTCTGGCCCGGCGTGTTTCAATCCCATAGAAGCCAATGGAGGAGTGAGACCGCTCTCAGATTTAATCAAAAATATCTTAATTTGTGTTCCGAAGATGAACGAAAGTCTTACAGGGTTAGAACAACAACATGAGGGTGAGTAATTGCTGACATACTTTTAATTTTTGGGTGAACTAACCCTTTAAAAATTAACATTCTGTCATCATTCACTCACTCCCTCATGTTGTTTCAAACCTGTATGAATAAACGGTAACCAAACAGTTGATGGACACCATTGACTTCCATAGTATTATCTTTTCCTAATATGGAAGTCAATGGGTCCATCAACCGTTTGGTTACCAACATTCTTCTAAATATCTTCTTTAGTGTTCGACAGAAGAAAGAAATTCATACAGGTTTGAAACAACTTGAAGATGAGTGAATGTTGACAGAATTTAAATTAAGCAAAATATTCATTTAAAATGATTATGAGCCCAGCCAGAGATTGATTTGTTTGTGAAAACATTTGTACATATAGCCTATTTCACACATGAATCAATACATGTGTACCAATGATAATTAACAAAAAATAGTGTATGGTAATGAAAACTTTGGGGAAGGTGTAGTTTAATTGTCAAGAAAAATATAAATGAAAAAAAAAAAAAGATATCCGAAATGTCCAAATAGACATAAAAAAATGTACATTTCTTTATTAAGAATAATTTTTCTTTTGATTTTAAAATGACTTAAATGCTGCCCTGGACATGTTTTTGTGACATTCATATAGCTAAAATATATCATTTGAATTTTATTTAAATTTGAATACTTCAGTAGATTAATGGGAAGTTCTCTCAACTCGAATGTTGGCGCTGTAGTTTGTGTTGTCGTAAGTACTGGGCAGATGTGTTTCTGAGTCAGTCTGGTGTAATGTTGATACCATGGCAGTCACTCGTGTAAAGAAGGCTGGGTTGTTTGACGGGTTTGGCTTCCAGTGAGCTGATTGGAGCAGGATATTATCAGAAAGCACACACACACACACACACACACACGCGCGCGTTCAGATCAGATTGAGTGATTGTGAGCGTTGAGTCTTTTGCACATTTGAGCAAGGTAAGCAATATAAACACAGAGCTTGAATTGTGATGTAAATTGACTTATTGTTATTATTAATGTATTGAAATATTGTTTTAATGCTTAAATATAAATCCTGTAAGCCTTAAGAGAGCAGTTTAATGAACATTACATAATTGACATTATCATTAACATGTCAGCTGCTCTAGTGTTTCTTTTGCTAACATTAGTTTACATGAACTAAGAATGCCTACAGCATTTATTAATCTTAATGTTAACATTTACTAATACATTATTAAAATCAAAAGTTGTATTAGTTAACATGAATTATTAATACACTGAATTAACATGAATGGACAATGAACATCTGCACTTTTATCAACTATCATCAACAAAGATTAATATTAATACATTAACTAATGTTAACAAATGAAAGCTTATTGTAGTGTTATTGAATTTTCTACTTCAAAGTGCAATGGGAAGTCAAACTAACTTAATTTAACATTTTCTTATATTGAAATAGTTTATTGCCTAATCTTTAACATTTCATCAAGCTCTTAATTCACCCAAAAATGTTGGTAATCAATCAGACAGTTGACTAGCCATTGACTTCCATAGAAGGAAAACAAATAGGAAGTCAATGGCTTCTGCCAACTGTTTGATTTCCAACATTTTTTTACATTTATGTTTGGAACAACTTTGGCTTTGTCTTCTCTTGGAATATGTGTAGGTCAGGTTTTTCCTGTCAGTCATCATTCGAACAGAACACACTTACACATGGGGAAACACTGACTGTTTGGTCAATATATAATTTAAAGGACAAGTTCGGTATTTTACACTTAAAGCCCTGATTACAGATCGTATCTGATGAAATATAACGGTTAAGATTAAAATTTGGACACATGCTCCTGTCCCGAGAATTTTAGTTTTATTTAGCTTTCCCCCCCCACCCCCACAATGGTTGTCTATGTGCACTGGCAGATTCCTTCCTAAAACACATTAAACTTTCGTTTACAAAGACGTGAAACTCACCGAGTGGTCAGGGGTGTTCACTGATATGATCCCAAAAAAAAAACGCTGAAAAAGATGCTTTCCAACAGGTTTTATCGTAGTGTTTGTCCACCTCCATTGACTTGTATTGAATGTGCTGTGTGAGGTACGTTATTCCTCCGCCGCTTCTTCTTCTGCTTCTTTTGTGTATTAAATGAAATGCCAGCGGTTTGCTTGCAATTGGCAAAGGTGCATTATCGCCACCAACTGGTGTCTATTATTCAAGCTCTCAACGGAAGAATCTGGGTGTGACGCGTTTGGCAAAATAGGTCCACAAACGCTAAATAAACCTAAAATTCTCGGGACAGGAGCATGTGTCCAAATTTTAATCTTAACCGTTCTATTTCATCAGATACGGTCTGTAAACAGGGCTTTAAGTGTAAAATACCGAACTTGTCCTTTAATAATTTTGCCTGATATGGGGATGATTAGGAGGCCATGATGGACGGAGACCAAGGGGCAAATTTGGCCAGGTTTCCTGGGGTTTTGAATGACCACAGAGAGTCAGGTCCTCAGTTTAACGTCACATCCAAAGGACGGCGCTCTTTGACTGTATAGTGTCCCGTCACTACACTGGGGCGTTAGGACCCACACAGACCACAGGGTGAGCGCCCCCTGCTGGCCTCACTAACACCTCTTCCAGCAGCAACCTGGTTTTCCCAGGAGTCTCCCATCCAGGTACTGACCCGGCTCAGCCCTGCTTAGCTTCAGTGGGCGACCGGTCTTGGGCTACAGGGTGATACGGCTGCTGGCTGGTTTTAGATCATTTGATTTTCTTAATTGCGTTTTAAAATAGAAAATTCTCAATATAACTCGAATGGGTTGTGCATTTTATCATTGGCGCCGGGATAGGAACGGCTCACGCAAATCGTATCACATTTTTGGAGCGCGCTGGTGAAATCTTGCACCGTATACAGTGATTCGTGCAAAATTAAATAAACTGAGCTGTTTTAGTCAAATTGCTGTGATAATTGGTCCATTCAGTTTGGAGGGGAACTTGGGTTTCATTCACACTGTCAGTCCAAATCCGATTATTTGTGTATCCGATTGGAATCCGATCTAAAGCCTCGTTCAGACTGTCAGTCCATATCCGATGTCCGTGCATATCCAGTTGAAGTCCGATCAGATTTAGCAAGTGTGAACAGCAAAAAATCATGTTGTAAATAAGACATCTGCTTTGCAAACCCCTCCATGTTGTTGATGTTGTTGTTGTTGTTGGCGTTTGCCATCAAAACCAATGGAGATATTCTGGTAAACGAAAGTGCCACAGGACATACACATCGGATCTGAACAGTTGCCATACACACTGTGGACAGTCAATCATTTTAGATCAGATACACTTTTAATCTGATTTGGACCGACAGTGTGAAGATTTTGATTATTGGGGAGGTTACCTCCCTCCAGAAACATGGCACAATACAGGATCTGTAATTTTCCACTGTCGTAGTAATTAAAAAGTCCTTGGTGAATTGGCTCATCTGAAACTCATTAGCTGCGTTCAGAGCTAGCGAGCTGTTGTGCTTCAGTCCTGTTGGAACATGTTGAGACGGGGTTTTGGCATAAACAAGTCACTACACTACCGGACAAAAGATTGGAATAATTAACTTTTTGTATAAATAAATATATATGTTTTTGAAAGAAGTTTCTAATGTTCACCAAGGTTGCATTTATTTGGTAATATTGTGAATTGGAAATATTATTACAATTTAAAATAATTATTTTCTATTTTAATTCATTTAAAGGTGGATTGTGTAATATTTAGGAGGATATGTTGACAAAAATTCAATATCAATATCATATACATAACTGTTTTCAGTGGTGTTGTTTAAAGACCTAATGAACCGGTATGTTTTTATTACCTTAGAACGAGCCGTTTCTCTCTACACACACCGCGGGTCCTGAACGGACAAATGCGCTTCGTCGCTATGTTGTTCTTCGTGCAAAGAAGCTTACTAAAGTCAGCGAGTAAAACACTGACACAATGATGAACAATACAATAATATTCACAATAACATATAATTTTACTGAATAATTAAGTAAACTTAATTTAGTAATCATTGTATCATTGTAAAGAAACCTCATTACTTATCTGGCTACTCTGCTGTCTCAGACGACGACATCACTTCCTGTCGGGCACCGTAACTTCTATTGGTTGCAAAAACCTCACCGCTAGATGCCGCTAAAAACTACACACTGCACCTTTAAAATGTAATTTACTATTTATGATGGAAAGCTGAATTTTCAGCATCAATACTCCAGTCTTCAGTGTCACATGATCCTTCAGAAATACAGAAATTTCTGAAATTATGATTTGATGCTCAAAAACACTTCTGATTATAATCAATGATGAAAGCAGTCTTTGCTGTTCTTGATAGTTTCTTTCAAGGTCTTGATTTTAAGGTAAAAATGGAATATTGTCCTAAAATAGATTGATTTGATGGAAAATCTTTGTAATTTTGAATAATAATAATTCATTACATTTATATAGCGCTTTTCTTGACACTCAAAGCGCTTTACATAGAAGGGGGAATCTTTTCAACCACCACCCATTTGCAATGTAAATGTCTTAAAGGGAAAATGAAAGCGAAAGTTTCTCCCTATTGTAGACCTTTAGTATTTATTGCTCAAAGCTCAGATCATTACAAAGAGTGACGTTTCGTCTTTTGTTTACGAAGGATCTTTAGTTCCGTAAAGAGTTCGACTGATTCATTCTTGTGTGAATGTGACTTTAATCTGAAAGTGCATTTGTTCTTGAAGATTTCTGAAAGGCTCTTTCTTCCTCTCTGTCTGTGGTGTGTTTGCAGCGATGGCTGGACCGAGGCCTGTGGTGATGAGTGGACCCTCCGGGGCTGGGAAGAGCACTCTGCTGAAGAAACTGCTCAAGGAGTTCGATGGTGTATTTGGCTTCAGCGTATCCCGTAAGTCACATACTATAATACAGGTGAAACTCTGGTGAAAAATTAGAATATCTTGTAAAAGTTAATTTATTTCAGTAATTCAACTTAAAAGGTGAAACTAATATATTATATAGACTCATTACATGCAAAGTGAGATATTTCAAGCCTTTATTTGTTATAATTTTGATGATTATGGCAGATTATGAAAACCCCAAATTCAAAATTAGAATATTGTGAAAAGGTTTTCATAAGCTGTAAGTCATAATCATCAAAATTATAACAAATAAAGGCTTGAAATATCTCACTTTGCATGTAATGAGTCTATATATTATATTAGTTTCACCTTTTAAGTTGAATTACTCATGGGCGTCAGTTTGGTTTGAAATGTGCTGGGGACAGAGACGCGCATTCGGAAGTGCATTTTCACAAGTGCTGGGGACAATGACGCATTCATGTTTTTTTCTCTTTCGCACAGGTCATGTTGTGAAAGACGATGTCCTGTAGCTTACTAATGTAAATAAACAAAAATGGATACAAAAATGTGATGTCCGACTCGCTTCATAAAGCCTTAAGTTTTCTAAAAGCATTGGACATATGACCCACTATTCTACTTATTACTATATAGTCAATTATTTTATCTCTTAAAACTCGTCTTTGATCACCAAAATGACTTATTTAAGAAAAAAAATCCTGTGAAAAAAATTTCTTCATGCCTTAAAATAGTTTGAATGTAACTCTGCACCCTTACTTTATTTAGTATATGTGATCCATGAATATGCAACTTAGCCTCGCTTCCACTCACACCGGCATTAATATGCAAACTAGCCCCGCCTCCAGTCACTCACACCAGTTCAGAATACTTGATCCACTCTGTCAACATTTTACTCAAGTTTTTGCATTTTACTCTGCAGCACAAGGATATCGCTCTTTACAATGTCGGACACATAACAGTAATTAATATGATTAGCTTTTTGCTTGACTACGTTATCAAACAGCTAATAATGTGTTGCTAATGTTACACAACCCATGTTCACCATCTCAGAGTCAGACAGCTGCCTTATAACAATCAGCATCAGAAACACAGAACGTCAGTGGAGAAAGGCATATAGTTCATCATAACACCGTAATATACATCATATACACAATTCACCCGCTATATTGATAAATGTACCAGATTTTTTCATATCAACACAAAAATATACCTGGATAATCTGGTTCTCTTGAGACTCCTCTGCTTCGCAGCATAGTTATGATGATATGCTAAAGCCGGCCACACGTTGACCTGATTGGTTACAAGGTAGTGTGTGACGTCAGAAACATCAGCGATTTCATACTGTGTTTTTGAGACTGTCTTTGGTTCACTGCAGTTTTAAGGAGAAAATACTCACCAATTGTGTTGACTTATGAATTAGCACATGGTTTGTCTGAAAGCATATTAAAAACACCACATTGACATATAAACAACATTTAAAAACTTGGCTTTCACCTCAGGGGGACTTTACATTTTCTTAATTAAGATTGGTCTTTTTCCAGATACAACGCGAAGCCCCCGTCCAGGGGAGGAGAACGGCAAAGGTTAGGCTTTTGATCTTGAGTGGTAAAGAGAACAATGTTTTTCTGAAAATATCATTACATAAAAATATCTAGTTATTTCAGTTGGTAGTCAAACAGAATCAAATCTTAAAGTGCCCCTATTACGCTCTTTCAAATATTACCTCATGCAGTGTGTAATAAAGCTGTTTGTAAATGTGAACTGTCTGCAAAGTTGTAAAGTTGAAAGTGGACGATAAATAAAGTTATTGTCTCCCAAAAGAAAGATTCGACTGAACCGCCTAAACGAGTCCCAGTCTCACTTCCGTGACCTTCATACGTAACGCAGCAACACGTTAGCGTAATGCCCGTCTGATGCTGGTTCGTGTTGTATGTCGAGAAGACGATGTTTTCTGCTCTGAAGAGTAAGTGGTTAATATTACCACAGCGATACAACAGTATAACCATTACTTCTCAAATCTTCATGAGGTCTAAATGTGATTTACAAAACGCATTAAAGATAAGTCAGTACCCACTTTAATTGGACCAATTTGTTCCTCAGAATCAAAACTAGGGCTGAACGATTAATTGCGAAATTAATGTAAACAGTCAGTTATGTCTTAAGGTATTAAACATCTTATATTTTAAAAGAGATCTGTGCATTAGTGTGAAGCAGCTTATCGTATCTAAACTGAGAAAGAAAAATCACTTAATCACAGCTCTTGAATGGAAAACATTCAGACTACTCTTAAATACTGAAAGCACTCTTTGTTTATTGCTTGTAATGTTTTTTCACCTCTTTGTTATTGATAACTTTTGTTTTGAAGCTATTCGTTTATATAGCCTATTTAAAATAACATGTAACTGTATTAATTTCGTTTTTTAATGTGTAATTATTTTTAAAAGTAGCCTACTTATAATTACATATGTAATTAAATAAATATTTAAAGTTTTATTAATAAGATTAATTAATAAATAAAAAAAGTTGATCGGCTCATGAGGTGCCTAAAGATTCCCATCCATATTTTACAATGATTTATTGCTTGTGTTTGTTGAATAATATAAAAGATAAAGAGCTTAGAAAATAATCGCGTATTAAACCGCAATCGCAATATTGGTAAAAATAATCGCAATTAGATTATTTTCCAAAATCGTTCAGCCCTAATCACAACCTGTAAGCATGATTAACTATTGATTTATGTATTTTCTACCAGGTGTTCAAAATGCGTAGTTTTGTGTTTTATTTGTGTTGGTCTCCTGCTAACTCCCGTTATCACTGTCTTACTGCAATACTGCTGCTGATCAGTTGTGGGCCACTGTTACCTAAAACTGTATATTATTGCAGATTGTATGTCGTTCTTACTTCTTTGAGTAAAGATAAAGGATGAGCAAGATTTGTTTTATAAACTTTAGTTACATCAGTTTTTCATATTAGTGCTCGGCTAACGTACGCGCTGTTATTGATTCAGTTCCCGCATGTTCACTGCAATAAATGAGAAAAATACACATTGGTTTGTCGATGGACATACACTTGTTATGTGGATGGTGAGGAATTATAGCTGCAACATCTCATAATGTACCTCAAACTGAGTAAAGTTAGTGTATGTATCACTGAGGAAACGTCCTGCTCGAGTCGTCCTTGCGATGGAGGTTCTGGTTGAATAACTATTTCTTCCAATGTTTCATCATCGGACTCATGCTTGGATTGATCAAATAAAATTGACGCCATCGTTACGGTCTTTACCGTTCAATCGCTGAATTTTAGGAAGCCTCTGGAGCTGAAGTTTATGGCAATGGCCGTTTCGTTTCTGACGCGCTGTAAGTGGTCGACCAATCACAGCAGACTGGGCTGTGATTGGTCAATCAAATTGGTCAATCTCTGGGCTGTGACTGGCCAATCAGAGCAGAGTAGCTCGTGGAAAGGAGGGATTTAGAGAGACTGAAGCATCGGATGAGTCGTTTGAGAATCATTGAACGTGGTGATGTGAATTGTCGGGCTGCAACAACGAATCGATAAAATCGATAAAAATCGATTATCAAAATAGTTGGCAACGAATTTCATTATCGATTCGTTGTGTCGCGCGACACGGAGATGTTTAAAAACAAAAAATGTAAAAAAAAAATTATTTGAGCGCAGAGCTATGAGGCGCCGGACAGGACAAAAGCGAAGCAAACTCCGCGAGCGACACTGCGCTTGTGCATGTGCATGTGACACGCGTGCATGTGTTTGCGCCGCGAGTGTGTCTGCACGCGTAAGAGAGACCGAGAGCGCGCGATATAGAGTGTGTTTGCGCGCGAGTGTGTCTGTGCGGGAGAGAGACCGAGTGCCTCTGAGAGCGCGCGATAGAGACCGAGTCTATTTGCGCGCAAGAGAGACCGAGTGTGTCCGAGCAGCACTGATTTTTTCATTCTTTACTCTAAGTCTAAATGACTCAGAGAAACTTCACTATATGCTCGGAAAGGATGAGCTGCAAAATACACACCATACGAGGTGGTCAATCCATTGTATTTTTTTGTGAGTGTGTGCGTCTATGAGTGTGAGAATTTGTGCGTCTGTGAGTGTAGTGTGGAGAACAAGTTCTGACGTTTAAACAAATCCTGTTAATTTTTCTGATTTGTATTTTTCTTTATTTTTTAAAAATTATTTATTGTTCTGACAGCTCAGGTCCCTTAAAGGTAGGGTAGGTCAGAATTGTCTAAAAAAACTTTTATTCAAATTTGTTTAAACTCTTTATATACCAATACACTTGCGCAAGCCAAACACTTGTTTCGTCCCGGTAGGAATTAATGAGCTGTGTTTATTGTAGATTAAATACACTACAGTCACTCAATTTTTATACTCTCTTTTTCAAAGTACTTACATTTTAATTATGTATTGGTATATAAAGACAGTTTAAGCCAATTTGAAAAAAAGTTCTTTAGACAATTCTTACCTACCCAACCTTTAAACAAAAATATACATCTTTTTGTGCACTTTATTTAAAAAAAAAGTCCTATATATTTGGCAGATGTAAAGCATACATGTGTATGTTTTTTGTGTTAGTCAATTAAAAAATTTTTTATTACTTTAACAGCTCAGGGATGTTCAAGGAGCAACCTGTTTGTGCACTTTCTGAAGATTTTTTTTGCACTGTGAATTTGCACTGTCAGTTCTGTTTTTGAATAAAGGGTTGGAAATGAATGCTTTTTTATTTTTATCCAATTAATCGAAAAAATAATCGACAGATTAATCGATTATTAAAATAATCGTTAGTTGCAGCCCTAGTGAATTGTATATTATGCATGCAAACCTCTTGTAGGAGACTCCAAAACAACATTAGGAACCTTTAAAATAGCATAATAGAGGCACTTTAAAGTCGGCATGAAGTGGAAGTTGTGCAAGTCTTTTCTTCTCTATTCCCAAATTGTCTGATGCAGTGATGAGCCAAAAACATGGGTCAGCAGATATGTGCTTAAATGAAGCATCAAATATATGCTTTCCAAATGTGTGCTTTCAGTTGCATGTTTTAATTGGTATTCTGGCTTATTAAATAATAGCAACATCATTTGAAATATATATATATTTTTTTTGAAAGTCAGTCGATGAGTGACGTATCTTCTGAAAAAAATCTTCTTTTTCTTTCAGATTATCATTACGTGACCAGGGAAGTTATGCAGGCGGCAATAGCAAATGGTGAATTTGTTGAAAATGCCGAATTTTCAGGGAACATGTACGGAACAAGGTACATCCCTCTGGAAAGTCTTGTTTGAAGGCACATTTAACCGACATCCTTCTTTTGAAACCACTGATACAATCCCACTGATAAGTGCTTGTTCTTATTGAATGGTCTATGACTTAACACGCTTATCCTCACATTCAAACTTTAGAAATATGTATGCAGAAATATTTCTGTAATTATAACTAACCTCACTTTTGCCCTCTTCACAGTAAAGCAGCTGTACAGGCTGTTCAGGCCAAAAATCTGATTTGCATTTTGGACATTGACATGCAGGGAGTGAAGAACATCAAGAGGACTGATCTCAACCCCATCTATGTGTCCATCCAGGCCCCGTCAATGGACATCCTGGTGAGAAATACTTTAAATGAGCGCTCTCTCCCCAAATATTATGTTTACATGTTTTTGTTGTAATCTCAAATGTATAACTTTATTCATTTTAGGAAAAAAGATTAAGGGATAGAAAAACTGAATCTGAGGAAAGTCTTCAAAAACGTTTACATGCAGCCAAAGTGGACGTGGAAATAAGTAGGTATCCGTTCCTATACGAATACTCTTGAATAAAATGCTGCAGTTTTTTGACATGTAGAATAGCATGCTAAACGTTATTCATCCATCTTTCAGGTAAAGAGCCTGGATTATTTGATGCGATCATTATCAATGACGATCTTGACGCAGCGTATGGGAAATTAAAAGATACTCTTCTCGAGGTAAGATTTTCCAGTCTAAATGTTCATCACTCGGAGTCTAATGGTATGAAATTTTATCGGTCACGGCACAAACATTTTCACAAATATTTCACAGATTTAGGGTGCATTGCTAATAACTATTTGAATAATATAATTTTTATATTAACCCGCCTATAGGTAATGTGCGCCTATAGGCGGGTCCAAAACGAGCGTACACTTTGTCCCGTAGATGGTAAGCTCGTGCGCGAGATCCGTTTCCTCGCTAGAGAAGCGTTCAGTTTTTCCGTCATGTAAATAGCGAATCCGCCATGACGCGAGCATAACTGGCTTTTAAAGAAAATGGGAGATGAGACTGGTTGGTTTATTACACGTAAAGCCCAAAACACACCCATTACTCATTAAGAGAATAAGGACAACCCTTTTACCCGACCAGTTACAACCCCAACCCGACCATTTTTCCCGTCGTGAAACTAGCAAAAGTGGATTGTGCACTTGCATCCTGCGCTTTAGATCATGCACTTAGATCGTTAAAAAAATTTGTTACATTTATATAGCGCTTTTCCACCTCTCCTCAACCACCACCAATGTGCAGCATCACCTGGATGATGCGACGGCAGCCATATTGCGCCAGAACGCCCACCACACACCAGCTTACTGGTGGAGAGGAGACCAATTATTATTATATATATATATATATAGAGAGAGAGAGAGGGATGATTAGGAGGCCATGTTGGACAGAGACCAAAGGGCAAATTTGGCCAGGATGCCGGGGTTACACCCCTACTCTTTCGAAATACATTTTTTGTGACCACAGAGAGTCAGGACCTCGGTTTACCGTCTCATCCGTAGGATCCGGAGTCTCCCATCCAGGTACTGACCCGGCTCAACCCTGCTTAGCTTCAGTGGGCGACAGGGTGATAAAGGGCTTAAATCTCCTACCTTCACCCAGGTTTCGGTAATAAACGTGATCTGGCTGCTGGCCATAATGGAGCCCTTAGAGACATTTAAGTTATAACCAATTCTTTAACTTGTATTACCTTCAGGATTACTAAAGTATTAATCATCATCAACTTTATTTTGGATTTCTTTGAAACGCTCTCAATCAGATTTGCTCTAAATCCAATTGCATAATTTAGCAAAAAATATGTATTATTTTTATAGAACATTATTAATAATAATAATTATTATATTAGTATTATGACAATTTATTTCCATAGAACTTTCATGGGTTGTCAAAAAAGTTGACGGTACCAGCATTTCTGCAGCACCGGGTATATCCGGTACCCGCTGATACCCGCTTTCAAACTCTCAGGTTCGTGTTTGTTTCTCTGAGCCTCACAGGTTTCTATTTACAGCGTGTTATACAAGCGTAGAAAAAAGTCTCATTGTAGCCAATCACAATCATATCTGTTGCGCATGTACGCAATAGCCAATCAGAGGTGCTAGTACACGAGTCAGAATCCACTCAACACTGCTGAAAACGCACAAGGTTTTGTTTTGTTCAACGCGAGTCCTTTCCTTATAACCAACGAAGTGTACGTAAACAAGAGATCGTACAAACGCGAGAGTGCAGAATTCAGCTTTAGAGATTTGACAGCCGTAGTGATTATAAAGGGGGCTCTTCTCTTGCTTTCTGTTCATTACACCCATTCACAATCTGAAGGTTTTCATGCTGCTCGCATCGGTACACTGTAAAGTTTCTGGATTGACAACTGTATTTAAATATGCGTTTGCAATAAATATGCAATTGATAAAAACAATTGTCGCATCTTGACTCGTCCATTGGTTAAGTACAAAATTTAGATTGAGAACCGGTATTGGTACTGATTACTGTAATTTTGGGGCCGTGACAACCCTAGTACTTTCTATCTTCTGTGTTTTGTAACTACATCACCTTAAATGAAAGTGTTACCGTGGTTCCTGCTGCCGTCTATAACGGCCATCCAACCACCAAACCCTAACCACACTGGGACTGGGGGATTCTGGGTTGAGTGACAGTTAAATGAATGGAGAATTTAGACATTGAACATAATTGAATGTATAATAATGGAAATCTAATTCATAGATTTCAAATCCCAGTGGACTGCAAAATCACCATACCGATACATCCTTTTACCTCATTTAAAAACCCCTCTCGTGTCTTCCTTCATCTGTATAACTAGGTGTTTTACCTTTGGAAAATATTTCACTTCCACTCAAGTCTTCTCTTCCGTTAACAGGAAATCCAAAAGGTCAGAGACACCAACAAATCCTAGAAGAGAACACACTTGCCAACAACAGCGACCTCTCTATCCTCTTCCAACTCCTAAAGTTTCAGATCTGCACATTCCTCCCAGGGAAGACTTTAAAAAGTTCGGTCAATACTCCAACAAAGCTGAATGTAAAATATATTCATGACTAAAAAGGTGCAGACTACTATATTCCATGTTCTGTATATTATTTTGACCAAGTATGTTACTTCATTTCAGGGCTAAAGCCAAGAAACACTCTAAAACTCTCAACGCTTGGTCTTTGAGACAGTTTCTGTTTTTATTTTGTATAATGAAGGAAGATGGATATATCTTGGCTATATTGATTGCTTTATCTATTTGGTGTTGATGTGTCGAACGAGCATGTTCACTAACTTATTGTTTTCCCTTGTATGATAACTTGCAGTTGTGTCTTAGTTGCTGCTGTATACACATTGGATAAGCAGCTTTCTGTTTGCGATATTGAAACATTCTGGCCCTCATCTCTACATATAGTGTGTTACGTCTGCTTTTATCAATACGATAGCATCTGGACATCTCACTTTGCAAAAGTCAAGCAAAGCTTCTTAACTAATTCTGAAAAAATGGTAATGGTTGCTTCTCATATGCTGGTGTCTTGAACTGCATAATCCCGTTTCACAGACACAATACATGCATATTGCTCATATCAGAGTGAGATGTTGAGGAAACATCGGTGTGGTTTCAGACTTGTAGTGTAAGGCAGCTCATAAACACAGCCACAGTAAGTTTAGGACACACTTTTAGTCTTATACAGCGGGTCTTTAACAGATGTTCAGATTGCTCCAGCTCTTCTAATCTGTCCGTCAAAACACAATCATTTTAAAATCTGAAACCACAGAATAATTTGTCTTGTCGATTGGTTTACACCCTCGTTTATTAGCAGTCGAAACATTTATTTTTTTTAACTGATTTTTACATGAGTAAATACATTGATAGACATTTTTCTTTCCTTCCCATATGTCAAATATCATGAACTAAGTGGTTCCAGTTTACCTGATATAATGTTATAACATAATAGTTTTCTTGTATTTCTATTTCTTCTGTCGAGCACATACACTGTGACTACAGTTCAGCAGAAGTGTGTATTCGTTTCTCCCAAACCTTCAAAGTACTCTGTGTGATCCATCGAGTGTGAAAACAATGCAATATAATGTAAATTGTGGTGTATACACATTCATGAAGATTATCAAATGGGGAAAAAGGTTTTCTTAAAATGGCACATTTTTAAAGAATTGAAGGAAACCACATGACCAGACGCCTGCTGTTTATGAAATCCTGTGTATGGTGCAAAACAACTGCTAAAAATTGGGTTTTTGCATATACAAGGTGACAGATTATTGTTTTTTATGTCTCTAGGGTCTTACAAAACTGCAGAACCTATTTCAGTTTTATTTTATTCCTTGGTGCGTCTTAAACATTTTGTTGAAAGAGACCTGTCAAACATTTGTGCCGTGTATGAAATCTGAGAATGCTTTTGATGTCTCAAATGTATAAACCAAATGTCACTCTTTTCTATTTTATTCGAAATCTTTGTACATGTATCGTGCAGGTGTAATAAAACTACACTATTACAGTGTGACTGAATGTACATTTCTATTGACAACTAGTCAGTCATAGTGATATATTTGCAACGACATAGATACAGATCATAAAAAAAATGTAAAACATTTTTTCAATTGTGCTGATAGATGTACTTCTAGTTAAGGAAGTGAATGGACATTCATTTTGGTCTGATATTACAGTGTGTCTGTAGAATCATAATTCATTAACATCTTTTGTGAATGTCTGATGGCCATTGAGTCAGATATGACAGTCTGACAGGAGTGGAAAACTATTCAGTTTTATTCCAGGATCTTGTAATGAAATATTAAAGCTCTCAGCTGAACAAATGCTAGTGCTTAAATTTATTAAAATATTTTTTTAACAGCAATCAAGCAGGTTTCCACAAGCTTAAGATCGTGAGAAACAAAGTTACAATACAAAAGTGCAAAATGTAACAAATAAAACATTTTGAAATGAGGCAAATGTGAAACTGAACAAAAGCTAGTTGCTGGCTTTGCACATCAACAACACTGAGATGATAACAACACAAACATGGACCTTTAGATGAATGCTCATGATCTCATAACTATGCAAGCTTGTTTCCGCCACAGAATGAAATATAAAGGTAAATGCGACTTATACTCACAATTCTGATTTTTTTTTCCTCGCAATTGCGAGACTGACTTCTCAGAATTGCATGATATAAAGTCGCAACTGTTATAAAGGCTGAATTTTTTCTCAGAATCGAGAATGTAATTGGGAGATATAAAGTCAGAATTGCAAGATATAAAGTCTCAAATTCTAACACGCAATTGCGAGAAAAAGAATCGTAATTCTGATTTTATAACGCAATTCTGAGATAAAAAGTCGCAATTACCTTTTAAAATGTTTTATTCTGTGGCGGAAACAAGCTTCCATACAAAACAAAAGTGGTGTAAGAAAAACAAAAGATACACCGTGATGCTTCACTCCCAAACATGCCTTCCCAAGTTCACAGGTTAACATATGAGCAGGTGTGCTTCTTAAAAAGTAGAATAAATTAGAGGCTGTAAAATCAGTGAGAAGAGTGGATTGAGTGCTTTTGCTGGTTGTGGACCTCAGAGCACGGCTACACCTCCGTCACAGCGGCTTGTGATCATGTTACCGATCTCGGTCCACGTGTCCAGGTGCGGGTCATAGATCTCCACCGAGTCTACAGTGACCGGTGCTGAAAAGTCCCGGCTAGTGGTCCGACCCCCCACCGCATATAACAACCCATTAACAGCCGCCACTGTGACCCCGGCGCGCGGGACGGCCATCGGCGCCACCTCCACCCATTTCTCCTATAAGAACACACACACACACACACACACAGCATTACCAGGAGAAGCATTTGCATAAAGAGTCGACTTGATATCATGTGAAGCAGACTTCTGGACTCCTAACCTCCTCTAGGCAATACTTCTCCACAGTGTCCAGTGACCCCAGGGCCTCGTTCCAGCCTCCCACAGCGTAGATGCAGTTATTGAGACTCGCTACGCCCACGTACGCCCGGCGGGTCACCATGACGGGCAGGGCGCTCCAGCGGCGAGAGATTGGGTCGTACACCTCAGCCGAGCGCAGCTCCGTTCCCTCATCACTGATGCCGCCAATCACATAGATGAAGCCTGGGGCGTACACACACCTCTTTATTCACACACACCTTGCAAAACTCGTTATTCTACTGAACACTAGAGCCAGACTTCCACAGTGCGACTGAGCACTTCTGGATGCAGCGTCCAGAAGTCACTGGAGGTTCGGTTAAATGCCTGACTCTTACTTTGCAAACTATTCTAATTCAAACTTTCAAGGAGAATGTGTTTTTAAATAACGACTGAAAGAGTTTGGTGCTGGTGACGTCACATGACGGTGGTGAAATTCGTTTACAGCCTACGTTAATCTTCAGCCTATTGTATTTAGGCTTCGAAATTCATAAAAGGTGTGTTCATTTGTGAAGATTATCATTAACAAAAGTTTATGGATTCTTTTTGTTCATCACAGAACTTATTTTCTGCGATAATCCAAAAGCCAATGGGAAAAAATCCTCTTGGGTTTTTGGTGAGGGAACCAGGCTGACGCAAACTTCCTACAACAACATGTCATCACTGCGGCGCTTTACTAGCCAAGCTCGTTTCCGCCACAGAATAAAACATTTAAAAAGATAATTGCGACTTTTTTTATCTCACAATTGCGAGTTTACATCTTACAATTCTGACCTTATTTCTCAGAGTTGCAACTTTATATCACGCAATTCTGACTTTAACTCCCAATTGCGACTTTACAGTATATCATGCAATTCTGAGATAAAAATTGCGATGTAAACTCAGATAAAAAGTCAGAATTGTGAGATAAAAAGTCGCAATTACCTTTCTTATTTTTTATTCTGTGGTGGAAAGCTTCCAAACTTTATAGTTATGTCCAGTTTGTGAATGTATAATTCTTTTCTCTCCGTTCTTTTAGTGGACTTTTTTTTTTTTTTTTTTTTTCTGCTGTTGAGTGTCAAGCCGTAACATTCAAACACTGTACAAGTTTGGCACCGCAATGAGCAAAAGTTGTGCAGTGGAGAACAGAGAGTGAGAGCTATACATTTTAATGCTACAATATTTAAAATAAATACGTTTATGAAACAAAGTGGATGTTAAAGTCAAATATATTAAACCTTTAAAGGTCATTTATTGGTCATCAATATGTCCAGTTATCCATGAGGACGCACCTTGCAGCTCACAGCAGCCAAAATAATATCGAGGAACAGCCAAGCTCCCAATAATCTCCCATTTGTTTTCTGCTGGGTCGTATCGTTCCATGGTCTTCCCGATTTCCGAGCCAATCCAGCCTCCTGAAACAATACACATCTACAGGTATGCATTTGGAAGACACTTTTATCCAAAGCCACTTATATTGCCCTCGATGTGTACATTTCATCAGTTCATGCATTTGGGAACCCAATCGATCACATGGTGTTATAGTGAAACCGAACAGAACCCTGGAGAGAGCAGACCCGCCCCGCCAGACTGTGTGCGTTTGCATACCGAGTGCATAAAGCGCTCCGTGACAGGAACAGACTCCGACCCCGCAGCGTGGATAGGTCAGAGACGCCACTGCCGCCCACTGCTTGGTCACTGGGTCGTACCGCTCCGTGCAGTCGAAGATCATCGAGTCTTTTTCTCCTGTGCAATACAAGATGGCTGCATGTTTACCATCGTCTACTCTTAATAAAATGATATTCTTAATACAATTTTAGTAGATTGCTATGTGGTTATGCTAGGTAGCTTTATGTGATGGCTTAATAGCCCATATTCTCATATTCTGGTCTCTAGATCTCGTTTCCAGTGTGAAGGCATTTAATGAAACCTATAAAGTTATAATAATCATTCTAATTCTATGAGAATATTGAAGTCCACACCACATTTATAACGATAACAACAGGAAGGAATCACTTTCGAAACATTTTTTTTTTCAGCTGATAAACGATAAAATCACTGACAGCCAATCAGAATCCACCTTGCTTAAAATGCTTGAGCATTTTAAATGGCAGACAACATAATTGCAGCACATGCTTATAATATACAGAATGTTATAGTTATTGTTTTTGGTGTGAATGGGCCTTACGTTTTTTTATTTCAAGTGTAAGTTAGTAGTAGTTAAAATTTTTGTAGAGATACTCTGTGGTGAAAACCAAGTTTATAATGTTGTTTATATGTCTATCTGGTGTTTTTAATATGCTTTAAGACAAGCCATGTGTAAATACATAAGTCAACACCATTGCTGAGTATTTTCTCTTTAACACTGCAGTTAATCAAAGACAGTCTCAAAAAAAGCCGTATTTGACGTGATTAAAAAAAAAAACTTTAAATATGTAATTTTGTTGATCAAACTTTGTTGAGTTTTAAGTGATAAAATGATTGACTACAGGTGGACTTTAAAAATGATACACACTACATATGGACAAAAGCATTGGGGCACAGGAGTTTCAATCAGACCCATTGGCACAGCTGTATGAAGTCAAGCACCTGCGCATGCCGTCTGCATCTGCAAACATTCATGAAAAAACAATTCTTTCTGAAGAGCTCAGTGAATTCAAGTGTGGTACTGTGATAGGATGCCACCTTCGCAATAAGTCAGTTAGTAGAATGTCATCCCTGATATATATTCCACGGTCAGCTGACAGTGGTATAAGTGGAAAGTGGAAGCGTTTAGAAACAGCGGCAACCGAAGACCATGTAAAGTGCTGAGGCGAATGGTGCGGTAAAGTCACCAACGCTTCGCTGACTCCATAGCCAAAGCGTTCCAAACTTCAACTGGGATATCACAAATATCACAAACTGTGCTGGGGGATTTTCATGGAGTGGGTTTCCAAGGCCGAGCCGCTGCGTGCAAGCCTCACGTCTGCAAGTCCAATGCCAAGTGTCAGAAGGAGTGGTGTGAATGACACCGCCACTGGACTCTTGAGCGGTGGAAACCTGTTCTGTGGAGTGACGGATCATGCCGTCTGATGACGGGCGAGTCTGGCTGTGGCGGTGCCAGAGGAGCGTTACCTGCCCGACTGCATTCAGCCAACTGTTGGAGTTCGGCGGAGGGGGATTATGGTGAGGGGCTGTTCTCCAGGGGTATCCAGTGAAGGGAAATCTTAATGTTTTGGCATCCCAAGACATTTTGGAAAACGCTATGCTTCCAACTTTGTGGGAATGGTTTGGGGAAGTTTGTGGGAATGGTTTGGGGAAGGCCATGGGAATGGTTTGGGGAAGGCCATGGGAATGGTTTGGGGAAGGCCGTTTTCTATTCCAGCATGACTGTGTCCCAGTGCAAGGTCCATAAAGACATGGTTGGAGGAGTTTGGGTTGGAAGAACGTGACAGGGCCACCCAGACCTCAAACCCATCGAACATCTTTGGGAGGAACGGGATTGCGAGCCAGGCCTTCTCGTCCTGCATCAGTGCCTGACCTCACTAATGCTCAATACTGGAGGAATGGGCAACATCTTGTGGAAAGCCTTTCTAGAAGAGTGGAAAGTGTTATAGTTGCAAAAGACCAACTCCATATTAATGTCATGTCACTTCTTTTTTTTAGTACTTAGAATGCAATGTCATTACAGTCCCTGTTGGTATAATGGTCAGGTGTCCCAATACTTTTGTCCATTTAGTGTATCTCATAGGGGGTGCAGCCAAGAAGTAGTTTTGCATGGGCCCTAATATTGATGAGGCAACACAATAGAAAAAAACAAAAAATAAACCCACACAAGACATTTTTGCATGAGGCAACACAATAGAAATAACTCACACTTACCCCCAACTACATATATCATGCCTTCCAGTACGGCCACCCCGAGTCCACTGCGGGCCTGATGCAGGGAAGACACGGTGGTCCAGTACTGGCTGAACGAGTCGAAGCGTTCAACACAGCTCAAAGCCCGACTGTCACTCCACCGGCCGCCCTGCAGGCGCGTGTACCCACCTACACACAGCAGGAGGAGGAAGTGGAACTGAAGAACATGACTCAAGGCTCGCATGCACTACATGACTTTTGCCCAGGTTTACAGCCTGGAAGAGTCAACGATATTCCTGGCAGCAGGACATTTGGCATGCTTTCTTCCCCAGCACTTATTTTAGTAAGCATCAAAAATGTGTCATCATTTGGACCCTTAAACACTCAAAACTCCTCCCGAAACTGGACCTCGCATTGCCATGAAGACAGCACTTTTACTTTACCAGGCTTCATTTTTGTAGCATCAGCTTTGGAACTTGGTAAGACATTACTTTGTTTTTCTAGAGTCCAAATTATTTAGTCAAATATATATTTTGTATAATAAGTTTAGTTTAGTACATTTGCTTTACAGTAAACTTTTTTTTTGAAGAACTTCTGCAAAAATCTGCTGAGTGTCTTCTTTAAAATAAAATTAAAATAAAGACCAGCCTTAGGTCTGTATTCCAAAGCATTCATGAATTACAAAATAAATAATAAAGTAATAATAAAATAAAGTTCATCCTCGATAGACAGTTAACGGGTTAAAATCTGTTTTGATTTGAAAACTGTAGTGTATTCCAGCCTTGAGTTGAATATCACAGCTGGCAGAAGAGTTTACGCACCGATGGCATAGAGGTACTTGCGGGCTTTTCTCCTGGGCCGGGTCTTGGCCGTTTGCAGAAGGCTGAAATGTTTGCTCTCTTTAGGGGACTTGTTGACTTCAGTGTACTCTCTCAGAAGGGTTTGCAATGCAACCCGCAAACTGAAGTCAGAAATACCTGTGAGGGAAAGTCTCATCACCAGTGTGTACACACAAACACAAACACAATAAAACTCATAATTCCAGCTGTAAAGTATGACTGGATGAGACACATTTGTTAAAAAAATAAACAAGATACGCACACCTGCACATTCATTCAATTCTGTATCGTTCTATTTATTGCACTGCATTATTTAATTTCCATTTATACAACAGTTCGTTCTGGTTCTCGAATCTGATTGGCCGAGGGCCTTTCCCAGCAGTGCGACATTCCCCCAGTATAGCACTCTGACAGTATTTAGTTTTTTTTTTTACAAATACTACTGTTGTTGTGTCACGGAATGTAGTTTTGAGAGTTTTTTAGGCGAGAATGTAGTTATTTAGACCTCAAATATGTGACTCGTAAATAAACATAATGGGTCTCATTCATGAAACATTCGTAAATATACGAGTAAATATGTGAGTGATTTGCGGGTAAAGAGACCTTCCCGAAAACTCTTCTCCTGATTCACAAATATTTCGTAAACGTCAGATGTGATAGTGAAATGTGTGTGTGTGTTAATGAATTCCAATCAGTCGTAAATGGGACGCGCGTGCACGCCCATTCTCAACTACCATAAATCCCGCCCATTAAATCCGACTGACAACTATATATGGGCATCATATTATGACACCAAACGAAGGATTTCAACATGTCTTCTCAAAAGCGAATGAAAAAGAATAATGTCTCATTATCAGATAATATTTTATTATCAGAAGTTCATTCAAAACGCCACATTTTATTTTCAAGCGTACATAGTGGCGTATCAGGTCCTAAAAAAAGGAAGCTTGGCAGATATTACAGATGCAGTTAATGGAGTTTCATCTGTTAATCGAACAGTCAGAAGTGAAAAGAAAATGGTTCGACATGAAGCTTAACTGCAAAAAACTAATTAGTTCACTTCGAAAAAATATAGCCCAGCCCTATTGAAAGCAATTAATTATTTGATTAAAGTGTTCCTTTTGCAGATGCTATTACTGGCTCTCATAATAAAAGTAAAAAGAAAAACCGAATGTAATTACTATATATTATATTTTTTCAAAATGCTGTGTAAATATGTACCCGATTAAGGTGAATTAACCCAGCAGGCACAAGACGTCTATATGACGTCAGTCTGACGTTGGACCCCAACGTCGGACAGACGTTGCATTTTGGTTGAATATGAAAATCGGGTTGACGTCAGAACCTAACGTCAAATTAACGTCAACTTCCAACGTCTCTCCAACGTTGGAGGTAGACGTCAGACTGACGTTGGGTTATGACGTCAACCCGATTTTCATATTCAACCAAAATGCAACGTCTCTCCAACGTTGGAGGTAGACGTCAGACTGACGTTGGGTTATGACGTCAACCCGATTTTCATATTCAACCAAAATGCAACGTCTCTCCAACGTTGGAGGTAGACGTCAGACTGACGTTGGGTTATGACGTCAACCCGATTTTCATATTCAACCAAAATGCAACGTCTTTCCAACGTTGGAGGTAGACATCAGACTGACGTTGGGTTATGACGTCAACCCGATTTTCATATTCAACCAAAATGCAACGTCTCTCCAACGTTGGAGGTAGACGTCAGACTGACGTTGGGTTATGACGTCAACCCGATTTTCATATTCAACCAAAATGCAACGTCTCTCCAACGTTGGAGGTAGACGTCAGACTGACGTTGGGTTATGACGTCAACCCGATTTTCATATTCAACCAAAATGCAACGTCTTTCCAACGTTGGAGGTAGACATCAGACTGACGTTGGGTTATGACGTCAACCCGATTTTCATATTCAACCAAAATGCAACGTCTCTCCAACGTTGGAGGTAGACGTCAGACTGACGTTGGGTTATGACGTCAACCCGATTTTCATATTCAACCAAAATGCAACGTCTCTCCAACGTTGGAGGTAGACGTCAGACTGACGTTGGGTTATGACGTCAACCCGATTTTCATATTCAACCAAAATGCAATGTCTTTCCAACGTTTGAGATAGACGTCAGACTGACGTTGGGTTATGACGTCAACACGATTTTCATATTCAACCAAAATGCAACGTCTCTCCAACGTTGGAGGTAGACGTCAGACTGACGTTGGGTTATGACGTCAACCCGATTTTCATATTCAACCAAAATACAACGTCTCTCCAACGTTGTAGGTAGACGTCAGACTGACGTTGGGTTATGACGTCAACCCGATTTTCATTTTCAACCAAAATACAACGTCTGTCCAACGTCTGAGATAGACGTCAGACTGACGTTGGGTTATGACGTCAACCCGATTTTCATTTTCAACAAAAACACAACGTCTTTCCAACGTTGGAGATAGATGTCAGACTGACGTCGGGTTATGACGTCAACCCGATTTTCATTTTCAACCAAAATACAACGTCTGTCCAACATTGGAGATAGATGTCAGTCTGACGTTGGGTTATGACGTCAACCCGGTTTTCATTTTCAACCAAAATACAACCTCTGTCCAACGTTTGAGATAGACTTTAAACTCAAGTTGGTCCAATCTCCAACAGTGTCAACACAACATTAGCTGTCAAATTCCAACTTAAATATATATACTAAGAGATATATGGTTATTTTGTTGGCACGACATCGAACTTTTAACAGAGCCAGGTTTTCATTGTAAAATAAAAATCAACATACAAAGAAACTTCATAGCAACAAGGTCGAACAGAGGTCAAGATCCAATGCGAGACAACCCAAAAGTATCTTAAGACAAGAGCAAACAGAAAAGTAACTTGGAGTACACATGTTGTTTATTAGAAAAATGACAAAACAATTAAATGGATTCTAAAAAAAAAAACTTTTATTAGTATATATATATATTTTTTACATTATTTTAACAGAAATAGATTATAAAATTAGTTTTTTTTTTTTTACATTATTTTAAAAGAAATGGAACTATAAATCTTCAACTATAAAGCAAATTTACCATTATCCTTTATTCTTTATATCTAACAATCTTTCTTTCTGCCACCTCCGCCCACCCTGTCTGGGGCATATTTTAAACAAAAGGCGACAGCCGCTGAAATATTTGCCTCCGTCTCCTTGGAAGTCCTCTGGACACTCTCTGTAAGAAATATTTTAAAAAAGGAAATTTATGGGGAATATAGGTTATGATGCACTGCAGTAAGCATTAAAACTACAGACATTAAAGTGCAAATCTATTCAAAGTAGGCTAACCGAAAAGCACATAAGAAAACCCACTGTTAGTGATAAGGTTATAGCAGAATAAGATCAACTACAGGACGGGCCTTCAATCTAAAATTTGTAATCAAATTTATTACGTGATAAATTGATTAATGAATCTAATTAACCCCAATCACATTTATCATCATTTGAATGGAAACGCTTCATAATAAAAATATTTATTCAATGCCATTAAAAAATTGTGACACTTGACTAAAGCATTGAATATCTCAAGGTGGCATTAATCAAATGGGTTTCTTTCCAAATAGCCTACATGTTGTTGTTTTTTCATTTAATATAATTAAGCTTATCAATTATGTTGCCATAACAGTTTTTATTATTATTGTGGAGCTCGACATTAGGCATTGTAATATGGTCAAGTTACTTGTCCGGAGAGAAAAGAAAAAGTGTTCTAGACTCGCCTCTTTAAAATCAGCACCAAAAACATACCTGGCAACAGCAATGGCTTTATCAGACCATGGAAAGGAAACAAAACGCATAAAAAAAACCCCAAATAAAAACAAGGTGATTTCAAAGTTGGGTATACATTCATGGGTTTTACGAAATAGCATATACTTTGTAAGACTCGTCCATTAAGCAAATTCCATTTACATATCCAATATAAGTTATTGTAAAATATTTATATTTCTCAACTCTTTACTAAAAATGTCAATGACGTGACGCCTAAATTCTCTGTCCGGTTGCATTTTTTTTTAAATTAATGGGTTTAATTGGGTTTAATTTAAAAATGGGTTTAAACGCATAACAAGATACCAAATATGTACTTTAACTTTTAAAAAAGCATTAATTATTTGTCATTTTCTGTTTTTTAAAGTGCCAAAATATCTTATTTTGACTATCCGGCCATACTTTCTTTTTTGGAAACATTTTTGAAATTACTCTAAATTTATGCATATTTATTTTCTGCAATATTTGGCATGATTTCCAAAGTGTTTTGTAAATTAATCCTGTACAATATTGCAAATCATTTGTATATTTGCATCATAATATACAAAACAAACATTGTCCGATGATGTGCATTTTATGAATGGGCGACCATCAAGAAACAACCAATTAGGCCTATCTGTGCATTAGTTACTTATGAACTATGCATATTAGTGCACCCGGATTGTAAAGTGTTACCCAAGTTCTCAGTAATTAAATTGTTTGCATTTCTTTTGAGTTTTTGTAAGTAATGATCTCATATTTTTGTTCTATAATTTCAGTTGCCTTCTTAAATGTAGTTAACAGACTTGTTTTCCTGTAAATCGCATTAAACTGATAAAAATACCATTGACTTAAGCATACTGTATCATTGATTCATATTTCAGCCACAGAAATGAGAGATTTTATATTTTTATTTGATAGTTATTGCTATCATGCCTAGGGGTGTGACGGTTAGTATATAACCGTGAGACCGACTGTTATAGTTAAACACCGTCATTAGAACTATATAAACGCCAAAACCGTGTTATTATTTTATATTAATATATTATTATCTGCTGTTTTATTATATATTATATTTCTTACAATTTTTTTTTAGCAACAATTATTTTCATTTTTTAGATAGGATCATAAGATGCGCAATATGTCGGGAGACATGGTTTAGGCCGTGGGCCGGACCCCGAAATTGTGAATTTCACAGATCCCTGCCAAGGAACTAAGTGATTTGTTTACAGATGGAATGTAAAAATTCTTATAAGTAGTGTAATCATTGTTTCCAACGTTGATGTGTGCACATTTTATGAAGATATCGATTTAAACTCTTACATTTTTAAACGGGCAAATTTGTAGAACTACTAAATCGTAGCGCCAGAAAACGTAAACAAATCACCCGTCTCCTTGACAACCTGTCACGTCTCCCTGACAACCAACATATTTGATACAGTAAATTTGCTCTCTTTATAACGAAATCCTGCGATTTAAATAGTCTTTATATACTTTTTGTCTACACGAGCTATACTATACATTGTGCACTTACCGTCAGAAGATCTCTAAGGTTATTGATCACCCGTGACATACATAGAAATTTACATAGACCGCATAACAACAAAGCGGGACGCGATTGACAGCCGGTGTGCGACAATATGAAGTGCTGTATACATGTTGCTTCTAGGGCAAAAAGCCCAATAACCTTATTTTCTCAAACAAGTTGGGCATCATTTGTTCAGTGTGCCCAGAAATGGGTTAACCTCAACACTGCTGAGAGTTTAATAGCTGAAAAAGACACCGCAACATTCAATTTAACAGAAACCTGGAGAGCCCAAGATGTGCCAGTTAATGTGGGCTTCCATAGGGAATGCTACATGCTCTTCACCAATAAAGATCACATTGCAAGAGCATGTAGGAGGAGAGAAATGGCAGCCAAAGACACTGAAGGTATGTATCAAATCCATAAATTCTGCAAATTTTCTATTAAAATAATTGTGTATTGATCATGTAACTTTGGCTATGTATGTGTGTATTGTAGTTAGTTTAAGAAAGTATGTTAAATAAACCTCACACTACCAGTGAATATTAACTACACAAAGTGATTTTTTATTCATGTATATTTTTGAACACTTTATCTTAAAAAAATTATTGAAAAGCTGGAGATTTAACAAGGCCAAAAAGCATATTCAATATAAGATTACAGTGAATAGTGTAAGGTTGACAATGAATTGAACACAAAAGTCATTTTTTTAAAGGAATGTTTTATTTGAAACAAAGACATTACATGGTATTCTTACAAATCTAAACAGTGAGATTACTAGATTAAAAGTAACCACCTTTGATAAACACATTCTTTGTCATATTTGTCTACCTGACAATTCATCCTATTCATACTGGAATATATACCAAAATATTTTCTATTCCTCTGTTCTACAGGAGAAGTTTGCAAAGCCTGCCAGGCATACCTCCCCCAATGCAGCATGGATGGAGGATCGAGGGGGAATTCTATGCAGTTCATTGGATGACATTTCCACCAGCACCAAAAAGTGTCTTGGAGCTTGTGCATTGCCAGTGCAAAGCATTACAATGTGTGGGGGAACTGCACATGTAGAAAGCACCAGCTACCATGCACAGACATGTGTCTATTGGTGCTTTTCCGCTGCATGGTACGGCTCGGTTCAGCTCGGAGCGGTTCGGCTCGGAGCGGTTCGGCTCGCTTCACTTTTCCACTGCGTGGTACGACTCGACTCGGTACGGCACGGTTCGGTTCGCTTTAGCTCGGTTGCTTTTCCACTGCAGTTAGTACCGCTTCAAAGTGGGTGGAACTGATCGTTAATAGTTGCCGCCTCTACTGGCTCGGTAGTCACTTTTTATTTTTTTTAAGTTTGTAGGTCCGGTGGTAGCCGTGTGCGGCTAAGAGCTGTGCTACTTCTTGGAACACTTTTTCATTCCGTGTTGCCCCATCCAGCTCTCGCTGGATCCGCTCCTCGTCCACTGACCACGATTCAGCCATTTCTTGTTTGATTTTTTTTTTACCTCTTTTGTCAACTAAATACTCTAAAAACAGGTGCTACCGCGTTGGCTGTTGTCTGGCTATTTACATCTAGCGGGTTTAGTGTCTCGTGTCGCAAATACAATGCGACACGAGACGAAATACAATGCAGAAGTGACGATTCTGTCTGACCAATCAGTGATCTGCAGTGTTTTCACGTCACATTTAGTTTCGGTATGGTACGCTTGGAACCTCAACAGAGGTGGTACCATTTAAAGCGAGCCGAAGCGAGCCGTTCCGTACCGTACCATGCAGTGGAAATGCGCCAAAGCGTGCTGTGCCGTACCGAGCCGTACCGTACCATGCAGTGGAAATGCGCCAAAGCGTGCTGTGCCGTACCGAGCCGTACCGTACCATGCAGTGGAAAAGCGCCAAAGCGTGCTGTGCCGTACCGAGCCGTACCGTACCATGCAGTGGAAAAGCGCCAAAGCGTGCTGTGCCGTACCGTGCCGTACCGTACCATGCAGTGGAAATGCGCCAAAGCGTGCTGTGCCGTACCGAGCCGTACCGTACCATGCAGTGGAAAAGCGCCAAAGCGTGCCGTGCCGTACCATGCAGTGGAAATGCGCCAAAGCGTGCTGTGCCGTACCGAACCGAGCCGTACCATGCAGTGGAAAAGCGCCATATGTAGGAACTGCACCAACGCTGTCTAAGGATGAAAAACACAACATTGTGAGCGTGCAGCCATGGCCTGAGTACATCTTTAAATAACATGACACTAATAAAAGTTAATCTGGTTCAAGTTCGTTTTTGTCTGGTGTTGTAAATTCACTAAATAGCCCTAGTTAGCCGTTGATAATCTAACTCAGGGGTTTTCAAAGTGTGTGGCGGCCCTCCAAACAGTTTCAGGGGAGGATCAATGGAAGTGAAACTATTACATTACTTGCATTAGTTATCAAAAGGAGATCACACAGAAAAGCCCACATGTGTGAGAGTTCAGATACAGTAGTTTTGGGAACTGTTTTCCCCTCATCAGGCTGAAACTAATAAATGCCTTAGGACAGACCTTTGTTTATAACTGTTTGGTGCAGTAAGAAGTTATGTTCAGCAATATTAGGCTATTTTGGCTCAAATGTTGAGTGCCTATGGGATAAAAAATATATAATTATGATCCCAAAGGCATCCAGGAATTGAGCGAAACTTACCAAGTAAACTAAAAATGTGGTGGGGGGCACGTCGTTTCCCACGCTTTGTTTGAAGGCACGCAGTCTCAGACTTTGAAAACCCCTTATCTAATGTTTGCCTTAATATAACATTAGCCAACTATACAAAATAAATCCAACCTGGACGTTGCCTCATGGAGATACCGTTAATACGTTGCCTACTTCACCCAAGTGAGGTGTTCCAAGAGCGTCTGCCTTCTGCCCTTCAGATGTCGGCTTCACCATCAGGAGAGGAAACGCATGCAAAATATACAAAATACAATGTGCGATTAGACAGGAATCAGGAGATAACGTAAGCTAACTATATAACCGTGTGTGTTTTAGACATCTCCCTGCCCCAACATAGCTGATTCAAATTGTCAACTCATTATGAACTATGGAAGCGGTTTATATCATCTGTGTTGGAGCAGGGAGATGTCTAAAACAGGCAGGACAACGTGTATCGTGTAACTTACTCCTGGAGATGTTTGGGAAATACTCTCGCAGTACATAAGCTTCACTTCAAATAAGATAAATTCATATAACTGTTAGCTAGTTACACGGAAGGGGCTGAACGATGGAAAAAAACTTAAAAACTTTCTTCTTCTGGATGAAAAAAAAAAAAAACTTCAGCGTCATAGTCAACATTTTAAGACAAATGCAAATAAACCCTTGATAAACTCTTTACAACACACAGTTAAATAAATAATTAGCTTGCGGTATCCACAGAAAAAAAAAGCTGATCCTACCATACAAAGTTACTTCAGGTGCTAACACTAGCCAACTTACGTTACCGTATACTACATTTAAAACGACAAATAACTTAGCATTACCCACGTGTGTAGCATTCGGCGAACATATGCCAAGACCAATGCATTCAGACTTTTTACAATGTTTCGGATAATGCTAGTGCTAATCAGTTACCTACCGTTTCCACGATGTGTGGTGCAACCGTACATTGTAGCCAAAAAACGGAGGACTCGCCACTGACCGGCCGCCGCGCCCGCGAGTTCAGTTCACATCCGGGTCTTCGGGCACCGGTTCAAATAATGACGTGATTGGTCAACTCAAGTTGACAAGGTAACAACACGAGCTTTGATTGGTTCTTACTCCGGCTAACATTTTGTGGTTAGCTAGCGAGATTATATCTACGTTATATTTTTAATGTGCAACAATTGACGTTGGAAACAAGCAGTAATGTGCTCAACAACAATTTATAAAGCCAGTTATAAAAAATTAACCAGTTCCCTGGAGGAGATCTATCAAATCGAAAACTAAAGGAGAAAAACAGACTTGGCCCACTGCCTATTACATGGAAGTTTTGTTTTGTAAATCATCAGAAATGCGTTTTACAACTTCAGTTTTGCTCTGTAGAAAGCCTTTCTTTAAATTTCGTTTTGTAAAAATTTGTATCTTAATTTTAATAAATGTTTCATCAACCAATTGCATGTATTTAATAAATAAAAAGCAAATATAGCAGAAAATATAATAACCGGTCCGTGACATGGAGGCGCCGTCGAAAATGGGCCTATATAGCCCAAGTAGGCCTACGTCATTGATCCACGAGCACATTTTACACAATAAAGTGATCGAGAATCCACGACAAAGGACAAATATGGCCACAATGTAAACATTTTTTATTGTATGTGTCATGTGGAGGGCTCCGTAAAATTAATGTAAATTAAAGCATTCATTTCACGTGCTATAACGTTTCCCCGACTCCCCCAACAGCGGCTGATACTTGCGAACAGACAAGCCGGCTCACGTGCAGTTCAGTCAGAAAAATGTGCGCTGAGGCGACTTTCATTTCACTACTTGTACTATTGTACTATAGTTATGTATAGTTATAATATTTAAGTCACTTTTAACTGTACATTATTAAAGATACTCTGGCAATGCAGCTAGCCTAGGCTAGGTGGAAATTCGCGCCAGTTCACAAAAATCCATTGCTGTCCCACAGAAAATTAAAACTAATAAACACCCATATTTATTTATATTTTCCTTACCTCTGTTCACTCATCGTCCACAGCAGGTATGTCAGCAGGATGTTGAAAGGTGTGCAGTGCCCGCGCTATGCAGTGAGTACAACAGCTAGAGTGGTATTTTCCACAAAGATGGAGCAGAGGACATTAATGCTTGCCTAACTGTGATTGGTTAGTGAGGTGTTTTCCACAAGAGGATAGGGCAGAGGAAATTGATGCCTAACTGTGATTGGTTAGGAATTAATTTCAAATTTCTTTCAACAAAACAAAAACCAAACTACACTTCAATAGGCTAATTTGATTTTATTATCGTTATTCATATTCTAATCATTATTTGTATATTAATACTTAGGCTACTGCGTTTGTCTGACAGCTGCACTGTTATGAAGCTTTAAAATAAATTATGGGTGAAATGAGTGGGTACAGTTGAGACACTTTTTGATTTTGATTTTTCACACAAAATAGATACTGAAAACAAAATTTCCACATGACATGCTACATGACATTTCATTAGCTTGTAGACTAAGATATTATCAATCAATAATACCCATAAGTAGTTTATATTTTCCACAATTAGCTCATAAAAATAAGGTGCTTTTTGTCTCAACGTTGTCTCAACTGTACCTATATGTGGAACATATTAAATTAATTTTAGAAAATATAGGCTATTCATTAATAATACACAGTTTAAATATTACAAATATCAAATTTTATTTTAATTTGTGTCCTGTGCTGGCTAATTACGACGTTTAACCTGTTATCATAACACTGACCATCTAAACAGCGTGTGATGTCTATGGATCTTTATCGCTGGGACACCTCGCACATTTCTCTAATTTTTTCAATGACCTTGCATGACACAATATCATGAAATATGCCAGTTTTTAGGGCACAGAATAACTTTTGTATACCAGTTACGTTTAACAGTCACATAAGGATAAGCTATTCATTGTGGAGAGTGCATGGTGAAGTGAACGTCTTAATTTAGAAAAAAAACTTTTGCTGATATCTTCAGATCGGAGATGTGTCTGTTGTTCAAATTTTCCACGATCAAAGAGGACACTAATACGCATGTGCACAACAAAAATCACAACGTGTGCTTGCTGCGCACGCAAGTTATTTAAGGTGTCTCAACTGTACACATGTCTCAACTGTACCCAGTCTACCCTATGTCTGTGTCTCCTCATGGAATCCAAATTATAAGGCCATGTATAGCCTTCAGGGCCATGAGGTCCAACTCACCAGTAGTCCTGATAAAACAACTAAAACCTTCGTCAGGTGGTTGGGCGTATGCTATACAGATGTTGAGTACTGTTACCACTAGGCCTACCTGTAGCCTATTCATTGCTCTCTGATAAACTGCGTATTTTGATTTAAAAAAAAAATTGATTACCCAAAGGCACAACTTGAAGAGGTAGTTCACATTTCACCCACACAGTGGTATTTGCTGTTCCATAATGTAGATAATCCAAATTTGAACCGTCTTTCCCTCTTGTAAGAATGAGCAACTTACCTGGAGTGTGCTGCTCTAAAATGAATAAAGTGTATACACCTGCAAACAACATTTTGAGCAGCAAACCAGCTGATTTAAAATATATATATATATGTGCAAAACAACACAAGGTGGTTTAGGATTCATTATATAATTGTAGAAATAAGTATAAAATATGTTAAAAACGAATCCCAAACAGTGTTGTTGTGTGCACCTTTACAGCACTCTTTCAGAATTTGATTGCTTGGTGTAGGCCTATTTTAGACATTGAATTTATCTTACCCAACACTACAACTGAAATCATACCAAATATGTCTAATGTTGCCTGTATCCTTTTTTAGATGTATAAATTAGCATGCTGACGTTTGTGTTTTGTTAGTAATGATATACAGTCAACAAAACAACAACATCTGATAAAGGAATGTCTTGTTGTCTAGATGTTTTAAACATTGTGACAGTGCTGGGTTTAGACCACCATACCTCACGATAATTTAGAAGATTGTGACCCAACAACACATTTTAGTATTTGACATCAATATGATGTTAGAATTTATTGTTGTGTGGACGTTACCATTACAACGTTAAGGAGACATTGGGTTTTGAAATGTCATTTTTTGACGTCACTATGATGTTGGCTTGACATTGTAGTAAATACCACAACCTAAAACCAACAAAATATCAACGTCTAATGATGTTAGAGTTTGACGTTGTGTGGACGTTAACATTATGACGTCAGATGATGTTGGGTTTTGGTCACCATACCTCATGACTTAATGTCAGTGTTTGACGTAAATATGATGTTGTATGGAGACGTTGGCTTGACGTTGTATTTTGGTTAGTAAATACTACAACCTAAAACCAACAAAATATCAACGTCTAATGAAGTTATAATTTGACGAGGTGTGGACGTTATCATTATGACGTCAGATGATGTTGGGTTTTGGTCACCATACCTCATGACTGAATATAATAATAATAATAATAATTTGTTACATTTATATAGCGCTTTATCTGAGACCTCAAAGCGCTTCACCTAGAAGGGGGGAATCTCCTCAACCACCACCAATGTGCAGCATCCACTTGGATGATGCGACAGCAGCCATATTGCGCCAGAACGCCCACCACACACCAGCTAATTGGTGGAGAGGAGACAGTGATGAAGCCAATCAGTATATGGGGATGATAAGGAGGCCATGATGGACAGAGACCAAGGGGCAAATTTGGCCAGGATGCCGGGGTTACACCCCTACTCTTTTTTGAAGGACATCCTGGGATTTTTAATGACCACAGAGAGTCAGGACCTCGGTTTAACGTCTCATCCGAAGGACGGGTATATAAGTGTTTGACATCAAAATGACGTTGTCTGGAGACGTTGGCTTGACGTTGTATTTTGGTTAGTGAAAACCACAACCTAAAAACAACAAAATATCAACGTCTAATGATGTTAGTGTTTAACGTTGTGTGGGCGTTACCATTATGACGTCAGATGACATTGGGTTTTGGTCACCATACCTCATGACTTAATGTCAGTGTTTGACGTAAATATGACGTTGTCTGGAGACGTTGGCTTGACGTTGTATTTTGGTTAGTGAAAACCACAACCTAAAACCAACAAATAATCAACGTTTATTGATGTTATAATTTGATGTTGCGTGGACATTACCATTATAACGTCAGATGACGTTGTATTTTGGATGGTAAATACCACAACCTAAAACCATCAAAATATCAACGTCTACTGATGTTATGATTTTACGTTGCGTGGACGTTACCATTATTACGTCAGATGACGTTGTATTATGGTTGGTAAATACCACGACCTAAAACCATCAAAATATCAACGTCTACTGATGTTATAATTTGACGTTGCGTGGACGTTACCATTATTACGTCAGATGACGTTGTATTATGGTTGGTAAATACCACGACCTAAAACCATCAAAATATCAACGTCTACTGATGTTATATTTTGACGTTGCGTGGACGTTACCATTATTACGTCAGATGACGTTGTATTATGGTTGGTAAATACCACGACCTAAAACCATCAAAATATCAACGTCTACTGATGTTATAATTTGACGTTGCGTGGACGTTACCATTATTACGTCAGATGACGTTGTATTATGGTTGGTAAATACCACGACCTAAAACCAACAAAATATCAACGTCTACTGATGTTATAATTTGACGTTGCGTGGACGTTACCATAATGACGTCATATGACGTTGTATTATGGTTGGTAAATACCACGACCTAAAACCATCAAAATATCAACGTCTACTGATGTTATAATTTGACGTTGCGTGGACGTTACCATTATTACGTCAGATGACGTTGTATTATGGTTGGTAAATACCACGACCTAAAACCAACAAAATATCAACGTCTACTGATGTTATAATTTGACGTTGCTTGGACGTTACCATTATTACGTCATATGACGTTGTATTATGGTTGGTAAATACCACGACCTAAAACCAACAAAATATCAACGTCTACTGATGTTGTACTTTGACATTGCGTGGACGTTACCATTATTACGTCAGATGACGTTGTATTATGGTTGGTAAATACCACGACCTAAAACTAACAAAATATCAACGTCTACTGATGTTATAATTTGACGTTGCGTGGACGTTACCATTATTACGTCAGATGGCGTTGTATTTTGGTTGGTAAATACCACGACCTAAAACCAACAAAATATCAACGTCTACTGATGTTATAATTTGACGTTGCGTGGACGTTACCATTATTACGTCAGATGACGTTGTATTTTGGTTGGTAAATACCACGACCTAAAACCATCAAAATATCAACGTCTACTGATGTTATAATTTGACGTTGCGTGGACGTTACCATTATTACGTCAGATGACGTTGTATTATGGTTGGTAAATACCACGACCTAAAACCAACAAAATATCAACGTCTACTGATGTTATAATTTGACGTTGCTTGGACGTTACCATTATTACGTCATATGATGTTGTATTATGGTTGGTAAATACCACGACCTAAAACCAACAAAATATCAACGTCTACTGATGTTATAATTTGACGTTGCGTGGACGTTACCATTATTACGTCAGATGACGTTGTATTATGGTTGGTAAATACCACGACCTAAAACTAACAAAATATCAACGTCTACTGATGTTATAATTTGACGTTGCGTGGACGTTACCATTATTACGTCAGATGACGTTGTATTTTGGTTGGTAAATACCACGACCTAAAACCAACAAAATATCAACGTCTACTGATGTTATAATTTGACGTTGCGTGGACGTTACCATTATTACGTCAGATGACGTTGTATTTTGGTTGGTAAATACCACGACCTAAAACCAACAAAATATCAACGTCTACTGATGTTATAATTTGACGTTGCTTGGACGTTACCATTATTACGTCAGATGACGTTGTATTTTGGTTGGTAAATACCACGACCTAAAACCAACAAAATATCAACGTCTACTGATGTTATAATTTGACGTTGCGTGGACGTTATCATTGTTACGTCAGATGACGTTGTATTTTGGTTGGTAAATACTACGACCTAAAACCAACAAAATATCAACGTCTACTGATGTTATAATTTGACGTTGCCTGGTTGTCACCATAATGACGTCAATAGACATTGGATTTTGGTAACTTTACAACACAACCTAAAAACAACCAAATATCAACGTCAGCTGACGTCGGTATTAGACGTCAATTGTACGTTGGCATTAGACGTTGTATTGATGTTGGATTTTGGTCACCCGACGTCGCAACCAAAACTTAACCAAATATCAACGTCATATGACGTAGTGTGCCTGCTGGGAAAATGCAGCCTTATTAATGAGCAAAACGTTCGGATGTTAAACACACTATTTACGCGTGGCTGGGAGCAGGTGTAGATTTCTTTCGTACCAACTAACATTTGGAAAATACGAACATTTTAATGAATCCGAAAATTTACGCCAGAACCACTTTACACACGATTTACACAAGAATTCGTGTGTAGAATGCTCGTGTTTCATGAATGAGACCCAATACCTATTTTACTATTTATTTTAGAGTTAAACACGACGTATAATAAATGTTGGGTACATCAAACGGGCGATCTTTGGTCTTATTAATCTACTACAATCCCTAGAGCGCCTCTTGAGATCAGGGGAGTGAGGTTTACACGCACAGCGACTACTGGCCTACCCTTATTGTTTAAACATTTTTATTATGCATCATTTTTATGCTCTTAAACCCTCTTAAAATGTCTATTTAACACATTCTGAAATATCATCGAATGTGAATATATATTTTAACATATTTTCTTTGCTTTTATTATTTGACAGAGTATTTTATTCAGGTTATTATTAAGAATAAATTTAATTTTTTATTTATCATTTGTGTTTACATGTAATACTGCTGCCATTGTTTTAAAAAAAAAACACCTCTCAAATCTGTGACAGTGACTTGTCAGAAAAGTTTAGTTCCACAATTTTGACTATTTCTCAGCGTGATGTAAACTTGCAATAGCAAGTTTTTAAGTCAGAATTCGCAAAGTCGCAATTTGGTGTCGCAATCAGAATTGTGAGAGCATTTTTTTTCTCAGAATTGGACTATATAACTCATAATTTTATATATTTTAACAAGTTTATATATTACAATTCTGAGAAAAGAAGTCAGAATTGTGAGATTAAAAATCGCAATTGCCTTTTACTTTTTTTTTCATTGGTGGAAACAAGCAAAGACATCTCTCGTCTGTTTAAATTGAAATGTCTTTCTGTAAATTATAACCTTTGCCTATGTCAGACAATGTGAAAGTTTCTTCCAATTATATCTAATAAGAAACCTATGGAAGCTGAAATAAATAAATAAATAAATAAGTAATTGCACATTTTTATCACACGGTTTACATCACGCAATTCTGAGAAAATAAGTCACTGTGAATTGTGATATAAAAGAAGTCAGAATTGTGAGATGAAAATGATGAGTTTCATAGATGAGTGTCGCACTCATCTGAACCCCGTCTCTCCAGCTCACCCTCGATGTACTTGTAGAGTCTCTGTGGAGACAGCAGAGCGAAGCGCACAGGCTCCAGGACCTCCACCACGTGCTTCTTCCGGTGGGGCACGTTGTGGTGCAGCCAGTCCATAGCAGCCGTGAACACCTGATACTCATCTTCAATCCTCAGCTCCTCACTGCGGAGCAACTTCACCAACTGGTCCTTACACAAGCTGGAGAACTCTTCTGAGGAGCGAACCTGTGGTACACATCACCGAGCACATGAGCTTTTGATTGGTTCTCAGAACAATCATGGAAGCTGGTAACAGTGGACAGTTATTACAATACCAAGTCATTTAACTGGGTGACTTTCTACACGTTAAAAACCCTCCTATGCTGTTGGGGACAGTTTGACCGGCATTCAATTTTCCAATTGACCCTTTAGTCCAGGCGTTTTAAGCCAAAATGGGGGTCAACCGTGAACAAATTGCAACAGAATCAAACTCAACTGATTTTGTATTCTCCATATGTCCTGAGTAAGGAAAAAAAAAGCCCAGAAGAATCCCATAAGGGGAAAGTTCAGAAAAAGACCCAAATATATCCTATTCATACGCATATTCATTATTTTTCTCACGTGAATAGAGTAAAAAATTTAACCTTTAGATATCACCATCAAAATTACTGAGTTGATTACTTACATCAAGACAAACAACAAATGTATTACAAGTTTTTTTAAAATGTTTGTTAACATGGACAAACGGTGCATAATCTAATTACAGATGTGCTAATTATCATAAATACCACAGCAGATCTAAACATTGGGTACAGCAGGAGAAAATGTCTTGTTGAATCTTGTTGACATATTACAGTAAAAGACTAAATGTTAAGGTCTGAATGGAACCCAATTCGTTATTATTGCAGAGATGGGGTTTGGGGCTGGGTCCGTGGGTCCGTGGGTCCCAGCCCCAAACCCCATATCTGCATTAATAATTAATAAAGGCTGTTTTAAAGTACTTCTTCCTGCCCGTATGTATTTATGCTCATGGGTAGCCTAAATGGGTTCCATTCAGACCTTAACATTTAGTCTTTTACTGTAATATGTCAACAAGGTTCAACAAGACATTTTCTCCTGCTGTACCCAATGTTTAGATCTGCTGTGGTATTTATGCTAATTAGCACATCTGTAATTAGATTATGCACCGTTTGTCCATGGTAACAAACAATTAAAAAAACTTGTAATAAATGTTTTGTATGTCTTGATATAAGTAATCAACTCAGTAATTTTGATGGTGATATCTAAAGGTTAAATTTGTTACCCTATTCATGTGAGAAAAATAATGAATATGCGTATGAATAGGATATATTTGGGTCTTTTTCTGAACTTTCCCCTAATGGGATTCTTCTGGGCTTTTTTTTTCTTTACTCAGGACATATGGAGGATACAAAATCAGTTGAGTTTGATTCTGTTGCAATTTGTTCGCCCTTTTTTCCTAAAACGCCTGCACTACTTCACAGGGAGCTTGATTGACAGGCGATCTGCCCAATCATACTTTGCCATCCGCCATTTTGTCGGACAAAGCAGTCAAGAGAGTTAGTAGATTAACGTTGGAGGATTTGAACTTGAGAAGCGGAGTGTACTGACGCCTTTCCGCGGTTAAAACAACATTCCTTCTGATGTTCAATCATGTTAATTTGATGCTATAAATGAACTAGACGGAAGAGATGATCGTTTCACAAGCAGCTTTAACTGATGCTCTACAGCGATCTGACTGACACATTAAAGAGCCAGAAAACAGTATTTATTGTTTAAATTTCTTTAAAAAAATGACCAAGTTTTGTGGTCAAAAAGGTAAGACTTTGTTTAATATCAAAAGTGACCTGGTCTGTCCTGTCTGTCAGCGTGTTGTCAGTCTCCTCTCTGCTCCGCGATGTGTTTTACACTGCGTGAGAACATGGTGTGGCGAGAGCGGCGTGGCTTGTCGGACATAGCGACAGTAACTAAAGGGGTCGGGACTTTGCGAACGGTCAATTGCTTGAAACGCTGGTAATTCTGAGACACATTTAGGGTCATGAATGTGCATGCAATTTTTTACACATAGATGTGTTTTGGAAAGGCTGAATAAATGTTGGCAACATCAGTTGTTTTAGGGGTCAAATTGGTCCACCATTAGTTGACTACTCCATTCAATTTGCCAATAATCAACACTTTGAATAAAGTAGGCCTAACAGAAAAAAGGGGAAAAGATCATCTTTCATGTAGCATGTCAAAAAATAAAATATACATGAGAAATAATGAATTTAAGTCTCATATTGTGATCCATTCAAGGATAATTTACGTTTTTTTTCCGTCTATTTGAGTTTCACAGTCACAAAAATCTGTGAAAGAATGTTTTTGGTCGTTCATTTTGTTCAATTCACCTATCCTGCGTGAGTCAATAAACCCACCTCTAGAAAGTGGCAGTGGATGTAGTCTTCAGTGAACTTTAACAGCTCCGTGCAGGCGATCTGCTCCAGGAAGCGGTAGATGCCCACACAGTTGGACGGGTCCATGTGAGCGCGCAGGAACTCTCCGCAGATGTCCACCACCTCGCTCAGCGTCAGCATGTCTGCAGCCACCATCAGCTCCTGCACAGTGTCCACCGTCACGTCGATGCAGCCTGCGGGAGCAGAGGCTTAGCGTTCACACACTCGGAAAACTGTGTGGAAGTAGCTAGGCAACAGAGGATAACACAAATTGCTTGTTTGTTTGTTCACATTGACTTTTTACAGTAGACTATTACACACTATTTAACAGAAAAGTTTTTATCCAAAGAAACTTGCAGTGTACAGGTCCAGTCCCCAGCCATGGACATAACACTTATGTACGGTTTTAAAATGTATTTTTAATAAAAACTCTAAAACTGATTAACTTTTCAAGGATTATAGAATAAACTGCTCTTCAAAGACAGCGGGCATTATGAAGCATACAACTGCCTGATATTAAAAGTAATGATGTGTACTCCTCTGGAGTGTCCGCTGGGTGTAGATGATCTGGTTCCAGTGATTATTGGATGTAGAAAATGTGTGTTTTTCATGAAGTGTGTTTGGAATGCACTGATCCCATTCATTGTGCCATTTTGTTGATTATGTACGACAGGATTCCTCATATCTGGCACCCGGAGGGCCACTGCCCAACCCTAATCAAACACACCTGAGCAAGATAATCTATGTATGAACTTTATACGTTTTTTTAGTCTTTCAACATCGGAGTCTGATAGCCCCTCCCCCTCCGGACAGTCGAGTGCATGAAGTGTCCAACGTCCCGCGCTTCATTTTTTCCGGTTAAATAAGTGCATCATCCGGGGACTTAAAGTGCACTTTTTCTTTTTTGAATTTTAGTGTGAACGCACTACTCGCACTATTTATACTACAGAATGGCGTAGAATAGTGCACGATTTGGGACGCACCTTATGAGATTGGGTGAGCATATGGAGCACTTTTGAGGTCTGTGTTATAGTACCTCTTTAGTTTGCTTATTTCCGGGGATTCCACAATGGCCAGTTACCCAACAGAAGTCGACATATGAAAATTTAACAGTTTAAATGAATCATTACAAGTGTTGGGAGGTCATTGTTGACGGCCACCAGAACAAAACTTTATTTTTACAAATGAAAACATCCCCAAATGGAAGCGTTTTTGTCAGATTTAGCTCAATTCAGGATGCAAATCTCTCCCCATATAGTTAAGTAGGCACAAACACACACACACTAGTCCACTTAAACTCTTTACTACTTGACGCGACGGTGTCAAAAAAGTGACTGGATGACGATCTTGAAACAGAAACTACTACTAAAGTATTCGATTTCAGATCCAGCGATTGCAGTGTAAAATGTGTTTTGACCGTTTATTGTAAAAAAAAAAAAAATATATATATATATATATATACACGTTTAAAAATGGACGTAGTGTCCATGACGACACCCATAGGTTTCTGAAGAGCACTTTTGAAGCCCAAAGTGGGCGGAGCTGGCCGTTGCCATCTTCGCAGTACGTCACCTCGCGAAAATGGAAATGAAAATGGAGAAGCGGATTAGCTACGAGAAAGCAGACAAACCGCTAGTAGTGACATCAGCGACAATCCACCTGTCACTCAAGTGGCCACGCCCTTAATTATGCACAACTTTAAGGCTTAATATAATTTAAACGGATGAGTTATAAAATAATTCCCCCCCTCACAGTTGTCATGAAGGACAAAATTAACTATACAGACGAAAACCACTTTTTGTACCAGACTGTAAACATGTTTTTTTCTGCTGTAAAATTGTGCATTTTAATATGATGGGGGTCTATGGGATTGAGTCTCTTTTGGGCCTGTCTCTAGCGGCCAGTCGATGAATTGCAGTTTAAGTCACTTCCGTGTGGGATTCGAGAGAGAGTTGGAAAGGTTGCTTGATTTTGACTGGAAATTCCATCGGTGACGATCAGCAGCCAATGAGAGAGCAAGGAAGAGTTCAGGGGGAGGAGCCATAAAGCTGAAAGAGAACATCAGCAAGCATGGCTCATCCTTCATATTATAAAAAAAATTTTTTTGCTGCAAATCAGCGCACAGACAACTTGGACCGCAAGCTTCTTGTGGGCTACCGTTTTTAACAGGAAGAAATCCAGTCTCGCACGAGAACTTAAGTATCACGCGTGATTTCTCGTTATTTTCTGTGTCACTTCTCACATGTGTTTGGTTGTGAAACGTAGTTTGTAGAAGAGACAGAGTTCTTGGCGATTCTTCCATACAACAGCAACTACATGGTACCGCAAGACCGCCGTGTAGTGTGAGAAGAACAGCGATCCGACGACTTTGAAAATCATGCAGTGTGTACCCGGCATACGTCAATAATAGCACACCTCTCCTCAGAAAGTTGGATGATTCGAGGTATCGTTCACGTAACGGGTTGAGTTTAACACTTCTGGGTAGTAAAGTAATTGTAATCTCATTGTTCAAATTAGTAATATCAATAGTGACGATGGTCATTAGCAAACATACAACAAATATGACTCTAACATACCAGTGTAAATAAATCCCAGGAGAATTTCAAAGACGTCAGCCTCCACTCCAGCAATGCGGACCTCCTCCTCGCGGGCTTCGCTCATGCCCCCCGAGAACAGAGCAGTGAAATACGGGCCGCTGGCAGCCAGCACCAGCTTGTGGACCCCGAACACCCGTCCGCCCACCAGCAGGCGCACGTCGCAGAAGTCAGAGAGCAGGCGCAGCTTGTTCATCTGGGCCAGCAGGAGGCCAGCGTGTCTGTCCGAGGAGTAAATCCCACGGTCACTCGCTGCCCCGGTCTCGTCTCCAGCCGCAGGACGGCGAGTGGATGGAAGAGAAGGACCAGCGGAGGACATGATGATTCCAGCCGGGCACCACAACAGCGCTTTTACCTAAAGCACACGAACAGACACCTTTAATAATGCTGGAGCTGACCCATCCAAACCCCTCACAGCGCCCTTATTACAGAGTCATGTGAAGACACAATTCAACAGAAAATACCTAAGTTGATTTACTTTGTGTATTGTACTTGATAATCATGTTTTATAACATTTTTTTATTTATGAGCCATGCTGGAAACAAAAAGTAAAACCTAAAACGGAGCGTAAACAACCATATAATCAACCGATTCAACAGACTGATGTCAACACTCGATGAAAAGATTGAATTTAGGCTTTTATCACATATAAACTGTCATCATTCACACATCAGTTGTGGTAAACAGAAGCTCAATTCTGATTGCCTGACGTGTGAGAACCAATGAGGTTCATTCTCGTGTGTCGAGCTTCTGTTTATGTCCACTGATCATTGTTCGATGTGATTAAAAGCCTAAATTAAATCTGTTCTCTGTATAAAGCAAATTAAGTCTCTTCGTAAAATTTTAACTAAACCTATCAATCAATATGGATTAGTTTTATGATCTCTTTATGAACTTTTTTAAGCATCAAAGTAATAGTTGTGCAGCTGTCAATGGAGGGACAGAAGCTCTCAGATTTCATCAAAAAGATCTTCATTTGTGTTCTGAAGATGAAAGAAACGACATGATGGCGAGTAATCAATGTAAGAATTTTCATTTTTGGGTGAACTAGCCTATCCCTTTAACAAAATAAAATGGATCACTAAAACTGTGTTATTTTTAGGGCCCGTGGCTGTAGCCCCTTTAGTAATTGTTAGGTTTCTTCATCGTATTATTATTTCTTCCCTTATGGCAGCCCTATGAACGGGACATCGGAAAATGATGAAAATTGGCACACAATTATTGTGATGATAATGAATAGTAATCTGACCAACTTTGAGGTCTACAGCACTACCACCAGTTCAAAAATGTACTTTTCAAAAGGTTATTAATATATTTCGATAAGTATTGGTACTGAAATATATTGTTACACCAATACCAGCCCCACGTTCTCGCTATCTCTTCTCTGAAGGTGAATAGACACACACCCGCCTCCACTCACTCCCTTGTGTAGTTCAGTTGAATAGTGCTTGTATTGCGCATAATTTTAGTCATTCCCGCAGTTTTTTTGCTCACACCAAAAGCGCGTACACCGCGGGTCTATAAGTGGCACGCACACAACACTGCATCTAAAACTGCTGGCGAGTACCAAATGTACTTCTTTTTCATGGCTTATTGTGCTTAAACATTCAATTACATACAAAATTATGTCAAAACGTGACCGCCTTGCCAAATATTCAGGTAAATACAGCCGGTTGTAGAACGTAAATAGTTGAGAGAAAACGCATGTTGTGTAATAGTAAATCTGTGCTAAGCTCTTAAAGTGACAGCGGCCTAATAAACCTGCTGCTGTCTGTCATGTTAATCAAGGAACAGAAAATCATTCGCTGCTCTAGACTGAATAACTTTTGTCACTTTAATTGTAAGCATTAATCTGTATTTAATTTCTACAATGGAAACTATCCAGTGTTAGTTTACATTTGATTACTTTATTTACATTTCTATAGGCTAGTATTTCTTACTTGAATACTGTTAGACCCAACTGAAAATGTTTATTTTGGGTTTATTTCATTTATCTCTTTATTCTATTGTATTTATTTGTGCTAGCGTTTGCAATTTGTTTATCTGTTCTTATTTATTGCAATTTGTATTTTTTTGTAAATGTAGTTCAAAGATTGAAATAAAGCCTCCCTGTGCTGTGTGTAAGTTATTACAACAAAATGTGTCAACAAAATGCTGTGTGTCGGTGTATGGCTGGTTTCCCCGTGAGCTAAAGATTGTGGGTTCAATTCCTGCACGGGTAAAACTTCATAAAAGAGTGTATTGTTATGTCACTTCAATTCATTTGTTATCTGGGTCAGCATTGTACTTATCTTTCTCCCTCTTGGATTAACAGATTAATATATATATATATTTTTTTTTTTTCTGTGATCACTGTCATATAAACTTCTTTTCATTTTAAATTCATTCTCACCTGAACTACTGAAGCTCGGTAGTGAGGTGAATATGTGTCGTCCAAGCGGAGCGTGGTACTGAGTAACATTCACCTGATCTGAAAACTGTGGCTTCGATTCCTGCGTGGTGCAACACTATAAAAGTGAGTGTATTGTTGTCATTTCGAATCCTTTGTAATCCAGATAAGCATTGTCCTCATATTTGTCCTTCTTGGATTAGAAATGTTTTTTTTAGCTTTGTTATTCATTAATTTGTATGTTTTTGTGATAGTTCTTTCCAACAGACTGTATGATTTTGAGATCCATCTTTTCATAATGTGGACAATTGAGGGACTCAAACACAACTATTACAAAAGGTAAAAACAGTCCCTGGTGCTCCAGAAGGCAAGACAGTGCATTAATGCATTAAGGGGGCATATTCTGCAAGGAGTATGTACTTTATTGATATTAACATTATCGAAACAGAAACAAAAAATTGAGGTGGACATTTTGTGGTGTTCTATGGCTAAATAAAAAGCGCATTTGATGGGTGTAACCGCAGAAACCCCAACCTGTTGTAGTTTAGTTTAGTTTAGTTTAGTTTGGGCTGGGCTGTGTTTTTGCTGTCATGCTGCTGTGAACTGATCACAGGAACAACCTGTCGAACCTGCAGCCTTTCAGCCGCTCACACCAGGTGTGTGTGACACATGAGACACTCCTCCTCCGTGAAATCACGACAGCAAGCATCATCCTGGACTCCGGTGAGGACTGAAATGACCATGTTCCTGTGATAGATTTACAGCAGCTTGACACCTAACTTACAATACTGCCCAGCCCAAAACCACAACAAACATCAACATTAGATGCTCACACTGCAACATAAGTTACCCGAAAACCATAAGCTCAGTTCAACAGTTAGAACAGTCAAGAGTGCAGATTTCCTCTGCTCAATGGACGTATAAGCCTACTTACATTTTAATGTCGTTATTTTCTCCACTTCGTTTATCCATTATGATCATAGACCGACTTCCGCATGGGCATCGAGTTTTCCTGCATCGGCATTTCAGTCTGTCAAACCATCGGAAACCTCCAAATATGTTCAGGAATTCTTAAAGACTTCGGGACTTGTGCCAGGATTTCACGATAATTATTGTTATTATTATTTGCCTTTTTATATTTATTTGTTTAAATTATTGTTTTTTTTTGTTTGTTTTTTTCAGCCGTTTTAAAACAGTCCTGTTGGTGGCGGTAATGCGCCAAATGGCGTTCAATGAATCTGAAGAAGAATAAGTCATCTGTCAGACCGAAGTAATCGATACACGACCATTAACTTAAAATTAAAATACACAATTTGCACAAACATATACAACCCGCAACAAATATATAAAGGGGAACAATTTATGCCAGGAGTAGTGACGCAATGCTTCGTAAGCTTTTTGTTTTTAATATTATCTAAGTAGTGCCATATTGTTTAATTTCTTTTATAAAATGTTCACAATTTGGCTTAGCTTTAGCCCATTTCTTCACATGAATGTGATATTTTCTAAGTGAGGAAAAAAATATGTATATTGGAACATAATACAAATAAATGTGTATTGATGTTCTAAACAGCCTAAAAATTAAGTTAGGGACATCCAACCCAAAAAATCTCGAATATTGGCCTACACATTCAAAGAAAAGATGGATTTCCGATTATTTAGCAACAACACAAAATTCACAGTCCTGCATATCCAAACTGAAATGCTCAAGTAACTCTGTGTAAATTCAGATCAATTCAAATAAGGTAAATTCTGTGTAAAATTGTAAAGGTTAGGCTACCTCTCTTACATTATTAATTATATTAATAATGTATATTATAATATATATATATACCCCCCCCCCCCCCCCCAATTACCTTTTATTTTTATTTGATGAATATAAATGTAACATTTATGATAATTTTCACATTTTTGTGGGACTACTAGAAGAAAAAAAAAGACAAATCGTGTGTCTGCTGTCTCTTTATTTTTGTAAAAAATAAGTTCAATTTAGATGTTAAACTAAACAATTGTATTGTGTTATTCCTTGCATGTCAGCTGGTTGTAATCAGCCAGAAGTGCTTTCGTTTTTAATTGTCTATTTATTTATTTATTTATTAATAAATCAAGGTTGAGAATAGTGTGACGGGGTTAAAGGAACACATAGCCTTCAATTTTAATTTGTTTTGATTATTTTCAAATTCCCTCCAAGACTCAAATTCAAACGCTGTATTACATTTTAGGCGGCCATGTTTTTAATAAAGACATCAGTGTATAAATTTAGATTAATTTATACTTTATTAACTAAACTGCAGTGAGTATTTAAAGGGATAGTTCATGCACATTTAAGCTTGACAGACTTGACTTTTAAGCTTCTTTTATTTACAGACACTTATAAAAAAAAAAAAAAAAAATATTACATTACACAAGAAAGCATTAAAAAAATCTTACCTACATATACATAAATAGGTTATTTGCTCACATTAAAAATTATTTTAATTCATAACATTATCATAACCTCTCTCTTCACTTTTTTTTTTTTTTTTTTCACTTGGTTGATATAAAATACCTTTTAGTTCCCCACACTTTCGGAAAAAAAAGTAAAATTTTGTACCAAAGAAGGTACAAACCCTTGTCACTGGGGCGGTACCTTTTACTGGTACAGAATTGTACCTTAATATAGAGGAACAAATTTGTACCATTACATTTTGTACCTTTAAGGACATGATTTGTACCATGGACAACCAAAATGTTCCTTTTGTTTTTTTTAAACTTACTGGTGCAATATTGTACCTTCTTCATCTAAGGTACAAATTTGATCCTTTAAGGTACCACCCCAGTGACAAGCCCTTTTGTACCTTAACCGAGTCAAATGTGTTCCTTCAAGAACTATTAAAGGCCATTTTTCTATTGAATAACATACACACTCAACAACTGATCCCAAATAGCATCAATTTAATATGAGGAACAATACACATCAAATACATGTTTGAATTAATACTTTGTTACAGGTTCAAATATTTCTTATTGAGTAAATACATTCTCTACAGTTTACAATGAAGATTTAAAACACATTTTTAACAGAACTTTAAAAAAAAAAAAAAATTCTCCATTTGCTACAAAATATTTCACTAAAAATGTCAATTTCGTTTTCCAATCTACAATAAAAATGTACAAGCTATTCACAATACAATTTAGACTTTTAAATTCATTTTTTACCTTCCACACAATACCCTAGCATTTACATAACATTAAAAGTGTTAAAGAAGTAATTAAATATGTAAAGCATTATAAACATTGTAATGAGATGTGCACAAACCTAATGTTTTGTAGTAAGTGACTATGCATATCTGGCTCCTACATACAAAAGGTCATCAACCACATAAAGGTCAAGTGGAAATGAGAATCAAACGATTGTGGGAGCAACAGTTTCCCACACAGTATCCACAATGTATCTACGTTGAAAACATACTTAACCTGAAAGAATAAAGTAACTTCTTTATAATGAAACTTTCTCAATAACGAATACATCTTTGGTGGTGTGTTTTACATTATTTACACAAACCTCTTTTACTCGTTGAAGTGTTTTCCCTGCAAAATCTATGGCTTGACGACTTTTGTGACTTTTAAGTGTATTTTGAAGTTCTCTGGGTAAAGATGGAGTGCTTACGCTTGTTCCAGTCACTTTTTCATAATCACACAACATGCTTTCTGATGAAAACTCCCAACACTGTTTAAATTGGTGTCTTTTGCTTAAGGAAGCTGCAATATTAATGAAGTTTCTACAGGTGCTAGAAACAGTTTTAAAATACTGATGCTTACTTTCAAAACGCATACACCAAAGTGGACGCAGCGGACCATAAGATGAAATAAGTCTAGCATAATGAATAAGATAATGACATAATGTGAAGACAGACGTCAAATACATCTTTTAACTCTTCTAAAAACTCTTTCACTTTCAAATCAAGAATCGGGAGGCTTTTCTCTGTTTACTCCATAACAGTATCTGCAGTATCTCGAAGAAGATAAACATTCCAGTGTTCAGAATTGGGTGGAATCAAAAAAGGTAAAAGCCTAAATAAGCACCATTTTTGTGAGGCTGATCCTGAGATGCTAGAATTGTGTAAAAGTTTCTCAGAAAGGTTTGTTTGCTCTGTCATTTTGACCTATTGAGAATTGACTCAATTCAGCATTTACTTCCTGTATAGTGTTGTAGAAATTTTAAACTGTATATTAAACTAACCATGTTTCTAACATCGAACCTTATTTAACCTCTAACATTTGAACAGGAGGTACAAAACCAATGGAAAACTTGTGAGTGAGTGTGTGTGTGTGTGTGTGTGTGTGTGTGTGTGTGTGTGTGTGTGTGTGTGTGTGTGTGTGTGTGTGTGTGTGTGTGTGTGTGTGTGTGTGTGTGTGTGTGTGTGTGTGTGTGTGTGTGTGTGTGTGTGTGTGTGTGTGTGTGTGTGTGTGTGTGTGTGTGTGTGTGTGTGTGTGTGTGTGTGTGTGTGAATAACAAATATGGGAAATGAAACTAGACAGATATCTAAACTCGAAACCAAAAGCAGAGTTTGGTTACCTAGTAACAAGAGGGCTCAACTATGAAGAACCAATCAAATTGAGTAATGTTTTATGTCATTTTGCCATACCTCCTTATTCTATAAAACTGTTGTATTTGTGTTTTACGGGTGGGATTCTCAAAGGAATTTGTCTGAGATCCTCCGGCCTTGATTCCTCTTGGGAGAGTTTCTCTGAGAACTGCTCGAAGACTCTCCCGGCCGTTAATAAAGGCATTTAAAGGGACATTTGCTGAAAGTCTGTCTGATATTTCTGCTGCGGCAGGTCTGTTTAGGGAAGCAAGTAAGTTAGAGTAAGAGACTCGGCCAGTTGTCGACGGGAGACGCGAAGAGCTAGAGTATAAAGGTTATTAAGTGTCGATTGGAAGACGCAGAGCAGACAAATTGTCCCCAGAGATAGAAGCCAGAGCAACACGCACATTGAATGTCTTATTACTGAACATCAAATCAAAGCCATCAGTTGACAGTCATTTTAAATCATACAACAGAGGTTTCAGAATAATGTCCATGTGCTGCTTAAACAAAGAATGCTTAACGAGTAATGCAAGGCGGATACGCTTTAGCTGAGACCTGCGTTTTACACCTATATTGCCAACACTATAGTAAATTGCACAGAGTTTGTGTTTGTTTCTTTTGGAACCAAGCGGATTGACCACTTCAAACTCGTCTTCGTAAAAGTGCAGGCGCAATGCAGCTGGATGTTTGGAAAAGAATGGATGTTCCTTAAAGTACTTTCCGTCATTGTAGTCCCTCAGCACATGCTCATCCCTAGGCTGAATGTTTTGTTCATGTATAGAGTCCCATACATCCTCATGGCTGCAGTACTTTTTGAGCACATCAATGATGGGAACATAGGCAAAATTTCCAATCACATGAACATTAACATCCCTTATGCTGCACAGGTTCTATCATGTCCAAATGAGAAATACAGTATTATTTGAACAAATGTTCAGAGTCTATTACTTTACAGGCCTCAGCAAAAAAAGTCAAATGATTGTAAATGACCTACAAGTTCAAGAATTTCTTCAGTATTAAAATCATTTTGCTTTAGATGGTAAGAAAGCAAGGAATCGGTTTTCTTTGAAGAAACTAAACAGAAACTTGACGTCTTGCAAGATTTCTTGCTGAACAGACTGCGGTAGGACATTTTTTTTTTCTCTGCATTTCAATACAAAGGAAACCAGATTTCCTCTGAAATTAGTCAAAAGATCGTTCATATCCAGCATAACATCTTCAGGAGTATCCTCTGCAGTGTCAAGATGTTGGTCTTCATGGTCACTAATGTCAACTTCATCCTCTCCAGGGACGTTGTTATGACTTGGCCAAATGTGAGTTCTGTGTTTTCTATATATATATGACGCCTGAAAGACTCTTATTTGAAAAAGTTATTTTGACATCCATCAAGTCCGCAACAGATGGAAAAGTCATGCTCATGAGCATGAATCAATCCTATATGTTTGATTAGTTTCACTACAGTAAAATGTCTGCGTGAACACTTTGGACATGCATAGGGTCGTGGCATCCTCTCAGTCTAAGATAAAAGATTAATGATCCTGACGACAGCAGTTGGCAATGGTTTATCACCAGGTGCAGTTACCTTCAACACATGCCTTTGGAGAAAGAGTAGTGTTCCTGTTGTACGAGGGATATGCAAGGTTGAATACAAAATACGCACAAAAAGCAGAGAGAACACCGTCCTCCACCCCAACTTCTTGGCAAACTTCAGATCCCTCCATTTGTACAGTGTTGAAGATTCTCTTCTCGCTGAAGACCTGTTTCCAGTTAGACGCTCCCAACATCTGTACAGTAGGATATGGTGTGGCTTCCTAAACAAAAAGGAAGAACCAATATTACAAACATCAGAATAAATCTGGATTAAATTCATGTTCCCAATGACTAGTTACAACTGTCCATCTACACTTAAGCCAGAATAGTTTTTATATTATCTTACTTTTAGGGATGCACCAAATAAATTTAGGGCCAAAACTTCTGGATGCATTTGCCCAAAAAACGAAAATTACTTTTAAAAAATAATTATTAATTTCTTATTTTCGAAAGTCGAAATTTCGGTGCATCCCTACTTGCTTTAGATTCTTTGCATTCAATACCTGTCCGATTGTGACATAATCGTCCACAAAGAAAAAAAAGAGTCAGTATCATTTACGAATTCATAAAACTTGTACTCCAAAATTAACCTACTTTTTACCAAAGCCTTAAACATATGTAAAGGATCAATTCCTCCATTAAGAAGTGTTTTATTCTTCCTTGTCAGCCAAATTGTAATTTTAGCCTTACCAAACAAGAAATTAATCAAAACTGTTTGTGTCCTGTTTGAGGCACTATGTTTTGGGTCCAAAAACAAAAAGACCATTTGTGAAAAGTGAAAACCAACTCTATGACTCAATTCTCCTAATACACCAAACATGTCTTTTATAGCCTTGAACAACCAATAAAAATATGAAAAACAGTTTCTGAAACTCCACAAAAAGAACACTCTTCCTCTTGCAAAGCATTCAAATGTGCCTTATATCGATTTGTTGCTATTATACAATGTGAAATTCGCCATTGCAAATCTCCATTCCGTTTTTCAATTGGTTTCTTATACAAGGACCTCCAACTACCTTTTGGGGAGGTACCAGACTCAACAAATTCAGTCCACTTAGTTTCTGGAAGTTCTTTTAACGATCTTAAACTGAGATATTTTACACAAACATAATAGACAGCTTTCTTAGAAGTAATGTTAAAAAGACCAAGTTCAGGCGTCCTAAAAGAGAGCAGACTTCCCTCAAACTCCTGCCACTCTCCTACATCCACAGCCACATTGATCTTGGGGAACACATTCTCCGATTTTTCAACTTGTAGTGGCAGAACAGGAAAAGAGACTTGAATTTCAGCCAACAGTTTTTGCAGAACGGATACCAGTCTTTATGGACAGTTTTTCTGCAGTAATTCACTGGTCATTTGACCTGAGATGGCAGATCTTATCGACTCCTGCTCTCACCAAGCTTGTGCTGTCTGTGATTCCAATATCGCACTGGGTAGGTGAGAAGTAAAAATTAACATCCCAAAGACTCTGTGTTTCAAAAATCTCCCTTTTAAAAATAAAAATCCAACCAACCCACTCGATTCAATAAGGCACAAGCCACTCTTATCCAGTTCTGAGACTGATGATAAAGTAGTCTCTGAGCAGTTTGCAGTCTAAAAGCAGCCACTTTAGACTTAATATCCATAAGACCTTGACCTCCTTCATTTACCTCAGATACAAGACTGACTAGCCAATGTTGTCCAGACCAGAAAAAATTTACAAACAATTTTTGGACTCCTCCAATAAAATCTTCTGGTGGATTCAATACAATTAATCTATGCCATAGGATAGAGGCGGCAAGATTATTAATAACCAGCACTCTTGCCCTATAGGACAGTTTTGGCAAAATCCAGTTCCATTTTGACAATCTGGCACAAACTTTGTCCTTCACACCTTCCCAGTTTTTTCTTTGGTAGTTTTCAGAACCCATAAAAATTCCTAAAAACTTAAAACTAATTTTTTCACACATAACATTTTCAGGGATAACTGGTAAAGGCATTGTTGTTTTATCATTACACCAAAATGCTTCCATTTTACCCCAGTTGAGTTTTGCAGATGATGCTCTCTCATACAATCCAATTGTAACGGGTTGAAGACAGCAGGCGAAGACGAGGATCTAAACGCAGGGTTTATTTAATAAAGTAACACATAACAGAGAACACATAACTCGAAGAACAAAGTAACAAAACCAGGGGGCATCGCTGAGACAGAGACAACCATTACACGTACAACAACTGACAAGGTAACAAGTGAAACACAAGGGCTATAAATACACAGGCAAACAAGATTAACAAGATAACAAGGGGGCGTGGCTAATAAGAAACACCTGGGAACTAATCAACATAACGGGGAACTGCTAAACATAGGACAAGACAGGGGAACACATACATGAATCATGACACCAATACTGTAATTAATAATATCAATATATTTTTGTTCTTTCACAATTACAGTAATGTCATCCGCATATACGCAGTCAGTTTAACAGAATGAAGATCATCACCAATCCTTAAACCGGAGAGTTCTTTTCTTAGTAGACATAAAAGTGGTTCCACTGCTAAAGCATATAGCTGACCTGACAGTGGACACCCCTGCCTTAATACACTTCTGTATTCTTATTGGTTGACTTAAACCACCACCAATCTTTAAAATAGAAGATACATTCATATACAAGAGTTTGATCCATGAAATAAAAACATTTCCAAACCCAAATGCATGCATTGTTTCAAACAGAAAGCCATGGTCAACTCTATCAAAGGCTTTTTCCTGATCCAGGAACAAAAAACCTATATCCACTTCATAAAGTAGTCCACACAATACTCTGATCAGAAAAATATTGTCATGTATTGTTCTTTCTGGAATACAATAGGGCTGGTCTTGATGTATTATATCACCCAAAACAGATTTAATTATATTGGCCCATAACTTAGCTATTAGCTTATAGTTAGATGTTAGAATTGATACAGGCCTCCAATTTTTTAGCAAACTCAAGTCTCCTTTCTTAGGTATCAGTGCCAACACTGCCCGTTGACAACTTTTGGGAAGTAGTTTATCTTTAAAACATTCTTGAACCACAAGTCTCTTCCGATGATCTTCCAAAAAGCCTTATAAAAGTCCACTGGCAGTCCATCAATTCCAGGTGCACGGCCAGCATTCATCTGTATTACTGCATCAGTTAACTCCTTAAAAGAAAGGAGAGTCCAGAGTCCGACTCTGCTCTTTAGTGATGGTAGGAAGCTGTTGTAATAATTGTGAAATGCATCCAGTATCAGTGTCCTCCGTTTTATATAGTTCTGAATAGAAATCCACTGCAATCTTTCGCATTTTTCTTGAATCAAAAGTCTTTAGTCCGTCTGGTGTTGTTAAACAGTGCATTTTATTTTGTTTCTTTAAGACCTTTTCTAAATTAAAAAAATATGCAGTGGGAGTGTCACGGAGCGCTCTGCATCGCCTCCTCCTGGTCTCTCCAGATCACTTTCCCCCGAGTATTAAGGACTGCACTTCCCATCACTCCCTTCACCATCTCATCACACTCATCACCGTCCATCCCTGCCTGGTCATCATCATCACTGTCATCTCTGTCACCTGTGCACACTCAGCTCCCTTTTATCTGGACCCTTCTCCCCTTTGTTCTCTGTCATGTTTTGCCCATGGATACATTTCTCAGCGTTTGTTCCCTGTCTCCCAGTCCTAGTCTCCCTGGTTTCCCTGGTTCCTCTATCCCTGCCTGTTTCCTCGGACTCTGTTCAAGAAGGTTTGCTGCCTGCCTCGTCCATTGCTTGTTTCTGACCACGAGTTCTGGATCGCTCCTGTGTTTAATTGCCTGCCTGTGTTTAATCTTCTGTGTGTTTGTGTTCATCTAATAAAGTACTCCAAATGGATTTGAACGCCTCTGGCTCCACGTTACAGGGAGCATCCATGTCATGTATAGACATAAACGGCGACCTTATTAAGGCACCTTTAGCCCAAACTTGCAATAAAGTTTCAAGATCTTGCTTCTTTTCAGATAACTTTCCATCTAATAATGAATCTGAATGTTGAATCATTCCAGATGTAATCTGAAAGATCTCTTGCTCTATTTCAGATATTTGTTGTTTAATTTTTCTAGTAGACAAGAAAGTAAATTGCTGACAACTTTTATTTGGGTTTTTCCTATTTCCCACCACTGTATCAAACTTTCAAAATCATCCTTTTGGGAAACCCACTCACTCCAAAACAATAAAAACATTATTTTAACAACGCTACATTAAACTTCCAGTAAGGACTTTTAAATTTTTTCTTTGTCAAAGCAATATTCACTGTAATAAAATGATGATCTGATACACAACATGGAAAAATGTTACACTCCATTAATCTATTATTTACTGTATGCTTGATATAGAGCCGGTCAAGTCTAGCTGCACTAATGTAACTCTTGTCCATGTGGAAACAACTAGAGTAAAGACCTATGTTTTGCTCAAAGAAAAAAGCAAGAATAACTGACCAGATATCACTACTATATATACAGGAGCATTTATGGGTATTTTTTATCAGTACAATTGATAGAATATATATATATACTTTTAAAAAATTTGCTGTCAGGAGATTAGCCTGGCTCCGCCCTCCTATGTACTTCCACCCAATTTTCATTTTCCTTCAGTACTAGGTCTGGAATTTGTGGTGTATTCTTTGGTTTTCTGAAATCAAAATTTTACCGGTCCAATCAGCGAACAGAGGGAGTGGCTGAGAACGATGACGTTGATGTCGTGCGTTAGTTTGAGTTGTAGTTCAGTAATGGCAGCGGAGAAAGATGCGAGCGATCACTGATCACTACACGGCATTTGCGGCAGATCCGAACCGAGCGCAGCGGCGTATTGTTAATGATTAGACCCAGCTTCGACAGTTGACTAAATACATTATCACTATCCTCAATGTCAAATATACATTTAGAATTTGTAATTGTTCCGTGAATTCTTAAATTCGAAGAACAAAACCTGCAGCTCTCGTTGGCAGACATCTTATTCTAAACACAATCCACTGATCATTCGGATGCGTGTTTACGGCCGGTTTCGGCGCATGACATACGTCACGACCAAACGTTAGCGATTGGTTATGGCAGATCCTGAGTGGCTCTGGGCAGATCCAATAGTTTTAAACTTCAACAGAGTACCGCCTTCAAGGAAGTTAACGCTTGTCAATGGAGAGAGGCCAGACTCTGTACAAATTAAATGTACGAGAGTCTGGTAGAACCAGGCTATCAGGAGATGCCATGAACTGAAAATGCAATCTGACATTAAACAGAGGAAGAAGAAGCATGCAGGGAATATGCTAAATGCACATTTCAAGGTGTTTAGGGAAACTGATGACTCCCCAAATATAATCTTCAGAGCCTTTTGGACTGAGCTATTAGAAATAGGGATTAACCTTTAAAGGTGCAGTCTGTAAGAATGACAACTAGTGGTGGAAATAGGTACTGCAGTCCAATTCAAGATATCTGAGATCGTGGTTTCTCCCGCGTCGAGTGCACTCCTCAGACTCGACGCTCACACGGGTCGCCAGTTTGAGCACACGCAACAGGAACCCCAAGTTGCTTTGGATAGTTTGGTGTGTGAGACACCTGTGTGAACTCGAAGAAACTCTTCTTTAGATATAAATTGTTGAAGAACTCTTCATTCAATAGACCGTTTAGAAAATATTTCATAATTTCTTTTTATTTAAGTCAAGTCAAGTCAAGTCATCTTTATTTATATAGCGCTTTTTACAATACAGATTGTATCAAAGCAGCTTCACAGTGATAACATGAAAATAATACAAAAAATAATTTCATCATCGTCCACCTTGAAGGCAGATCTATAATATTGTTGAATATTAAATGTCCCCAACTAAGCAAGCCAGAAGGCAAGGCAACAGCGGCAAGGAACCAAAACTCCATCAGGTGACAGAAGGGAGAAAAAAACCTTGGGAGAACCCAGGCTCAGTCGGGGGCCAGTTCTCCTCTGGCCAATGAGTGAACAGTGTATGAAGTTCAGAATGAATCAGAGTATTTGTCCAGTTCTGGTTGGTTGAAGTCGGAGTGGAGAGGAGGAGAGACCGGTTGACACTTCAGGTCGGCGGCGTCGTCGTGTCCTGGCGCTGGTCCTTCATCAGATCTGGATACGGCCTGGTTCCGGTGGACAGCGGTAAACCTCGGGATAGACAGGGAGACTAATATTAGCGTACCAAGTACATCAGGATTACGGGAAGTGTTCCCGGTCCCGGCTGTTCTAAACTATGCAGCCTAATTATAGAAGTCTATAATGTGTTATGTGTATGCTAGGTCGAAGAGATGTGTTTTTAGTCTAGATTTGAACTGACAGAGTGTGTCTGCTTCCCGGACAATGGTAGGAAGACTGTTCCAAAGTTTTGGTGCTAAGTAGGAAAAGGATCTACCGCCAGCAGTCGATTTTGATATTCTAGGTATCAGGGGCGCCGCTAGAAATTTTAGGCCCTATGAAAGAATATGAGGTTGGGCCCCCCACCGCACCCATTCCATTAATAAAATCAATCTCTGGGGGCCCCAAAAGTGCGTGGGCCCTTAGAATCGTCCTAACTTTTCCCCCCTTAGCGGCGCCCCTGCTAGGTATTATTAACTGGCCGGAATTTTGATATTGCAGTAGACGTGAAGGACTATAATGCGTTAAGAGCTCGCTCAAGTACTGCGGAGCTAAACCATTTAGTGCTTTGTAAGTGATCAGCAATATTTTAAAATTTATACGATGTTTAATAGGCAGCCAATGCAGTGTTGACAGAACAGGGCTAATATGGTCATACTTCCTGGTTCTAGTAAGAACTCGAGCTGCTGCGTTTTGAACTAGCTGTAGTTTGTTTATTAAGCGTGCAGGGCAGCCACCCAGTAGAGCATTACAATAATCTAGCCTTGAGGTCATAAACGCATTAACTAATTGTTCTGCATTATTCATTGAGAGCATATGACGTAATTTAGATATATTTTTAAGATGGAAGAAAGCGGTTTTACAGATACTAGACACATGACTTTCAAATGAAAGATTGGTATCAAAGAGCACACCCAGGTTCCTAACCGACGACGAAGACTTAACAGAGCAGCCATCAAGTGTTAGACAGTACTCTAGGTTATTACGTGTGGAAGTTTTTTGTCCAATAATTAGAATCTCTGTTTTTTCTGAATTTAGTAGTAGGAAATTACTAGTCATCCAATTTTTTATATCAGCTACGCATTCCGTTAATTTTGTGAAATGGTAGGTTTCGTTTGGTTTTGAAGAAATATACAGCTGAGTATCGTCTGCATAACAGTGAAAGCTAATTCCATGTTTCCTAATGATATCTCCTAATGGTAGCATGTACAGAGTGAACAGCAGCGGTCCTAGTACTGAGCCTTGTGGTATGCCATACTGAACTTGTGATCGATAAGACATCTCTTCATTTACTGCTACAAACTGATAACGGTCAGATAAGTATGATTTAAACCATGCTAGTGCAATTCCACTAATGCCAACATAATGTTCCAGTCTATTTAAAAGGATGTTGTGGTCAATGGTGTCAAATGCAGCACTAAGATCCAGTAATACTAATAGAGAGATACAACCACGATCGGATGATAAGAGCAAATCATTTGTGACTCTAACGAGAGCTGTCTCGGTACTATGGTACGGTCTAAATCCGGACTGAAAATCCTCGCAGATATCATTTCTTTCAAGAAAAGAACACAGTTGTGAGGATACTGCTTTTTCTAATATCTTTGACAGAAATGGCAGATTAGAGATCGGCCTGTAATTGACTAGTTTTGTAGGATCAAGTTGCTGTTTTTTAACAAGCAGTTTAATCATAGCTAGCTTAAAGGTTTTTGGTACGTATCCTAGAGACAAAGATGAATTAATGATATTAAGAAGAGGATCTACTATGACATCTGGAAGCATCTCTTTCAGCAGCTTAGTCGGTATAGGGTCTAACATGCACGTTGTCGATTTAGATGATTTGACGAGTTTGCAGAATTCTTCCTCTCCTATAGCAATGAATGAATCAAATTTTCCCTCAGAGAGACTACAATGCACTTCCTGATGCGATACTGTATTAGACGGTTGCATAGTTATAATTTTGTCCCTGATATTATCGATCTTATAAGTGAAGAAGTTCATAAAGTCATTACTGCTGTGTTGCTTGGAAACTTCTGGGCTTGAAGCTTTCTTTTTCGTTAGTTTAGCCACTGTTTCAAATAAATACCTAGGATTATGTTTATTTTCTTCTAATAGGGTTGAAAAATAAGCAGATCTAGCAGCTTTTAAAGCCTCTCTGTAAGCAATCGAGCTCTCCTTCCATGAAATCCGAAACACCTCTAGTTTTGTTTTCTTCCAGTTGCGCTCCATTTTTCTGGCTGCTCTCTTAAGGGCCTGAGTGTGCTCGTTGTGCCACGGCGTTGGACTATGTTCTTTAATCTTCTTTAAGCGCAGCGGAGCAACTGTGTCTAAAGTGCTGGAAAAGAGAGAGTTAAAAGTTTCTGTTGCAATATCAAGTTCTTCTAAGCTATCCGGGATGCTGAGATGATGAAACTGATTAGGAAGATTATTGATAAAGCAATCTTTAGTGGCAGAAGTGATTGGTCTAACATATTTATAACACAGAGTCGGCTTTGCAGCCTTGGCTAAATGTAATTTACACGAGACTAGATAGTGATCTGAGATGTCATCGCTCTGCTGCAGTATTTCAACGGCATCAACATCTATTCCATGTGATAGTATTAGATCTAGAGTATGATTACGACAATGAGTCGGTCCTGACACATGTTGTCTAAATCCAACTGAGTTTATAATGTCTTTAAATGCCAATCCCAATGCATCTTTTTCATTATCTATGTGTATATTAAAGTCACCAACAATTAGTACTTTTATTAATTAATTTAACTAAAGAAAGAATCAAGGAAGCCAAAGTGGAGCCTCTTCCGCTGTTCCCACGTTTATGTTATAAATGATCTACAAATGATGCTGTCACTATCACCACTACTTGATAGGTGTTGGTTGGTTTTCTTTATTATTGTTCCAATGGCAGCCCTAAGAACAGTATAGGAAAATGATGAAAATTGTCACACTTGTAGTGATGGTAATGAATAGTAATCTGACCAACTTTGGGTCCACCTACGGGTCACTTTTGAATAATTTGTCAAAAATCATGATCTGTGTCTATGGGTCCTTGGGTCATCATGACGAATACGTGTGGTTTTTTTTCAGGATCAGGAAAATTTTAACTCAGCGCAACCTAGTGTTCCAGAGATATAAGGATTTTTGCACAAGCGCTTATAACTTTTGAAAACATTGTCCAAAATGTGTTTTCATTATGCTCCATGGTGTCACGGAACGCTCAGCTACGCCTCCCTCTGGTCTCATCCGCTCCCTCTCTCCGGATATTAGAACTGCACTTCCCATCACTCCCTCTTGCCATTATCACTCTCCATCCCTGCCTGGTTTACCTATCATCCTCATCACCGCCACCTGTTCCCCATCATCTCCCCTTTATCTGCCTGGACTGTCCCTTCCATTGTTCCCTTGCGAAGTCTTGTTTTGCATTGCATTCTTGCCTGTCTCGTTATATGTCTACTTACCTGTGTTTCATTGCATGTGCCAATAAAATTCGGCAAATGGATCCAACCGCCTCAGCTTCAGCGTTACACATGGTTTATGCCGTCTCAATTGTCATTTTACATCAATTTGTCTGTCTACCATATTTAAGTTTTTTTCCAAATCTCATATGTCTAAACTGCTACTGATAAGCCAAGTACATTCAAGGGTTTATTTATATTAAAAGTGTTTTCTGCTACGTCTAAAAAGATTCTCACCTTGAATCTCAATATCAAAACAAGAATCTGCCCTCTCTGTGATGTTAAGCAACAGAAAGTTTCCAAATGAAAGTTTGAGTTTACATAAATCCTGTTTGACAAAATCAGAACCATTTCAATGTTCTGTTAAAACATATTTTTATAACCACACCATTCCTATAGAACACTTCAAAATGTTAAAAGTAACTTTAAAAACCAAAGTTGTTATATTTCCCATTTTCTTTCTCTCTTTTTTTTGGCTACTTTTTGAATGAACTCATGGAACTAATGGAGGGGTTTGGCCCCATTATTGCTGCTAGCAGCTATCAGAATTATTTTTATATTTTAAAGTATGCATTGCTCAAAAAGAAATGGAATATCATGTACAAATTACAGTGTGTGTGGGTGTGGTGATTTTCATGTGATGTAATAGTCTATGCTGTGTGTATTCTAAGCCACAATAGGATTGGATATCATATGACAGCGTACAGAGTGATACAGTAATCAGGGTTTACTTGTCATACCTGCACACTTGTTACAAGCTGTCCTTGCGTGATGTAACCAGGAACCTGTTCTTCACACACTGACAAAGCTTTTAAGCCCGTCCACACTGCTGACACAGAGCGAGGGCTAATCCCGAACACGCTTCTCATATGCAACCGGTTACAAGAATGTCCTTGTTCCACATCCCCACCTAAGACCTTATTATAGTCTTCCTGTGCAGATTTCTCTGAACGTTCAGTTCGTCTGAACTATTACCAGCAATAAGTCCTATTAGTGTCACTGGGTCATTCTCAGGAAACGATGCCATTAGTGAATGGAAATTGATATTCAAGGATTTTACATTGAAAAGGTAATCATTGAACTTTCAACAATTTCTCTCACTCCAGACCCAGCAAACAGACAAATCATGTTTCCATGAACTCGTTGCAATCAAAATGTTGTGTGTTTGAATATAACAGGGTTTAATGTTCATAAAACTGTTATATAATTGACTATTTTAGACAGCTCAGGCCTGGTTTGCGCTGCACATTTACAAGACATTCATTTAATGAAGAAATACATCAGACATGTGCTCTGAATTTAATTCACAATCCGTTCTTTTATTCGATTTTTTTTAAAGAAGCATGCAAGGGAAAACTTTGTAGCCAAAAAAATAAGCTCTGCAAATAAGGGCAAATGTTCCCTGTCTGCTGCTGACAAATGACATAAAAAAAATCATTTTACAGAGAGTTGTTCATCTCAAGTATGAGCAGTTTGGCATTGTGTCGTTTAGCATAGACACGCTCATTTGTTACACTCAATGAAGTGTCCCATAAGACAACTACACTGTCCTGGCTTTCCTAATAAAAAAACAAAAAACAGTAAACATTAGAAGTAGAACTTAAAGTCAACAAATACATTTCCTGTTACTTTAAACAGGTGCAAAATGGATACTTGTATTGTGCACAAAATATTTAAGCTGTCCTTAAAGTGTTACTCAACTTTTATAAACAGTTTCTGAAACATTTTTGGATTTCTAATAAACCAAGCGTCAAGAACGTCCTTACTTGGGTGCAAAAAAATAAAAAAATAAAAAAAAATGAATTGCAGGCATCTTGTTTTAGACAATAAAGCAAGATTTGAAAGTGTGCCAATCAATAATAAACGCACCTGTGTGTTACATTCACAAAATACACTTTAAAATGTTTTAATAAAACTTTAATAAAAAGGCTATATGCATTCATCCCCACTTAAAAAGCGCGATCGTATTACAAAACCCTTAAAAAAAACAATTTCTGTTGTTTTTGTGACTATCTGTAAACATGTCTACAAAGGGCTCGTCGAATACTTGTTCAAGTACTGGAGTTTCTTTATGACCATGAGGAATGCTTTGGAAAGTGCAATACACAGTTGGTTCCACCCTTCGCACAATGTAAAATGAAGGGCCAACGCCAGCGAGTGGCAACTCTTCTTCAGTCTTAGTGCACGTGGTCTTCAGTGGACTCCGCTGTGGACCGGGTACGCCAGCCGGACGTCCAAGGCCTGGTTGTGCTGTGCCAGTGACGTGTGGTGGTAGTGCAGAACGAGATCCTTCAAAGACTTGTGGAGATCGAACGGTTCGACGAAGCCGTAGCCGCGCTCGGTGTGGCGAATCACACAGTGCCTCACCTGGCCGCCCACCCTGTGGATGAAGACGTCAGGAGCGGGGTTAGCGGGCTGGACACAACGGCTCATCGAGCAGACACATTTATACAGCTTTCACAGTTGAACCTATGAGCGATGATTTAATACCCTTACTTTTCTGTCTGCACTCTATCGTACTAGACAAAGGCAAAAAAAGCAGTTTTTATTTGGCCTTTAGGATTACTGATGAGTCATTAGACTAGTTGTGCAACGCTTAAAGGTTTAGTTCACCAAGCTCGATCTACAATCATTCTCCCAAATATCTTCCTTTGTGTTCAGCAGAAGAAAGCGATCCACAGGTTTGGAACAACATAAGGGCGAGTAACTGATGACAGAATTTTAATGGCGTACTATCCCTTTAATCATTTCGTGACGTGAATGACTAAGTGTGAAGATGTTTGTTTGATGTTTTAATAGCATCTGATTCAAATGTCTACAAAAGGAATTAAAATTCATTCATTTCAATTTATTTGAAAACATAGTTTTACACGACACCGTTTTCAACTAAAACCGTATGCTTTTTGGCCGTTCGTTTACACGACAACGGCGTTTTGGGGCCTGAAAACGCAAACTTTTGAAAACGGGCTTCAAAGCGCATGTTTTTGAAAACGGTCTCCGTAAAACTATAAAACCGTGAATCTCTGAAGACGATGATGTCATGCACATCGTTGTCGTGTAAACGTGCCCTTAAAGGGATAGTTTGCCCAGAAATGAAATATCGGTCATCATTTACTCCCCTTATGTCATGACAAAACTGTATGATCGGGCCAAACCGATCTCGTTGCTAAACCGCTCCACACTGTGCTGATCCGGCTTGATTTATTATTATTATTAAAAGGAAACTTAAAGAAACGAAAACGATGAAATTCCTAATAGGAATAGTTACAATCCCAAATCTCATCAATGTTTTTCTATTTAAGCAACATCAATTTATATTGTCACACAGAGTGCATAAGTGCATTTATTCACGCACAACGGCGAACAATAGTCGAGATCCATGTGTGGATTTATTACAGTTCATCACTACGGTTTGATGGCAGATTTAGTCTCGTGAGCCGAACACAGACTGGCTGAATGACACTTAAAGCAGAAGATCTCACATGGAGATTGCTGAACTACGGTTTACTTGTTTGTCTCAGTTTTCAGTGTTTTCAGATCGGCGGCACTTTCGCATTATAGAAAGAGCTTGTGCGCATGATTGCCAGATTGCAAATATTAAGTAAATCACCGGTCAGAAAATATATCTTTGGTTATATCGTTCATGGCCAGAAAAAGATCCAATGTGGATCAGACTTGCAAAATGTCTGTAAACTTGTGGTGCTCTCGCGGGTTACCAGGAGATAACGACTTCACGGACCGTAACTACCACAATGTCAACAAAAACAAAAGGCTGATTTAACGTTTACTTGACTGACGGGACCTCTGAAGATGATAGATTCGCATGAAGTTATCTTGTGCTGCGGAAACACACAGGACAGAGCGCTGATGGATGACTTACACCACAGAGCAGGCGTAGCAGTCCTTCGAGCTGCTGTTGCGGATGAGGAAAGCACCGGACGGTTTCCCGTGGAGAAGCTCCTCCGCCTGACCTCGACCGAGATCTCCCACAAACCACCGCTCTTCCTCCAGGAGCTCCACGCTCTCCTCTTGCTCCTCATATGGAGACCTGAGGACACAAACACTCGATGATGAGCACAACGCCAGAGAGCAGCTCTGTCTCCTAAAGCCCAGATCCGGTTCACCAGATCGGTCTGCTCTGATCGACTGCATCAGGCAGACGTGTTCCACTCTCTGCCTTTGACTTTGTTCATAAAAACGGGACATTGAACCGCTTTGAAAGGTGCCGTAATATTGAGAGACTTGAAGTAATACAATATTTTTTTAATCCAATCAGTGGTGACGGGTAGATAATTTAGAAATGCAATAAAAATCATAATAACTGGTGTTCGTAAAGTCAAGCATCACACATTAAGGGATAGTTCATCCCCAAAATGAACATTAATGAAACCTGAGAGAATTCTGTCCCGCCATTAAAAGTTAATTCACCCAAAACTTTGCCGCTTCAGTAAGTACAGCTTAGCTTGCGTTTACCATATTTGATGTGCTCGATGTGTGTGTGTGTGTGTGTGTGTGTGTGTGTGTGTGTGTGTGTGTGTGTGGGTGTGGGAATAAAAGCTTAAATTAAACCCGTTCATCTAATAAAGCACATGTGTCTCTTCAAAAGACTTGGATTAAAACGTTCAATTCATATGTATTAGTTTTATGATCTCTTTATTAACTTTTTGAAGTGTCACATTTATGGGTGAATGGACTTGAAATGGAGGAACAGAAATCTCTCAGGTTTCATTAAAAATATCCTGAGTTGTGATGATGATGACGATCAATGAAAGTTAAACTTGAAACTTATGAAATCGGTTTTATTTTTCTGGATTTAATAGTCTTTTTGCTTTAATAGTCTGATTGTCTTATTAAATTAAACTTATTTTTTTACAAGTGTATCAAAAGAAAAAGACATGTTTAGATGTTTTATTATTTTCTGGATTATGCTGTTAGAGGTTTAATTAAAATTAATTATCAAAAAAACATGTCTAATCAATTTAATTCATAAAACTTAACTACTAAATGATTTATTAACATTTTTACAACAATAAAAAAAAAAGTTCTATTTTTCAGAAATTCTGTTGTGTCGTTTTCATTTTTCAGTATTTATGATTTAATACACATTATGATCAAATAAAGGCATAAAACATTAACAATTTTAATTAGTCATTTAAAATGTAGTCAAACTAAACTAACCATTCATTTTATTTTAGGCAAACAAAGTTCTGCACAACATTTATATAAAAACAAGTTTTAAATAAAATTAATAATTGTATTACTATTATTTTGATAAGTATCATCTTCTTAATATCAGCAAAATATTTCTGTCACAATTTCTTCAAATCAAACCAAACTTTTACAGGTTGCCGTGAGTTGCTGTGTGCGTATATGACGATGAAATGCTGATGAAGTGACTGGAGAATGAAAGAAGATATTTTGAAGAATGTTGGTAACCGAACCGTTGATGGACACCACTGACTTCCATATAAAAAAATTAAAAAATAAATAAATCAACTGTTCAGTTAAAGACATTCTTCTGAATATCTTCTTTTGTGTTCAACAGAAGACAGAAACTCATACAGGTTTGGACCAGCTTGAGTAAAGGATGTAAATGACGGGTGACCTATCCCTATAATTCCCAGGGAAACACTGGTGCTCTTTCAGGACTGGTGTTGCACTCACTGTGTCAGGTGACTGTGGGTTGGGTCGGGGAAATCCTTGCAGGAGTTCTCGTGAGAATAACACTGCTCTTTTGAGATCTCGGTCACACTGACGGGCTCTACGGTATTTCTGCTTTGGATTTCCTGTAAAGCAACAGGGGAAAATCTTAGAAAAGCAATGCATTTGACATACATTCCTTAACACTTTTCAAACACTACTATATCAGCACATGATCCTGAAAGCTTACCTGTAATAAAGTGGTGCAAGCATCATATAGCTGGTCATACTCTGCCGTCTTCTGAAACAGTCGTAAACATTCTTGAAGCTTCTCTCGGGTGGCGCTCAGAAACTCTTCCTTCACAGGTAGATCCTGAACATGCAACAGAAGGACTTTGCTTATTGGCACAAAAACACACTGACTAAAGCTTCCTTTCAACTAGGATCACAATGAAAAAGAGTGAAAGGTACCGACCGTGTGGCAGTGGGACACGGGATAAGCCAGTGTGACGTCCAGGGACGTGTTGTACTGGACTAAGCTCCTGTGCCTGTAGTAGGATATCAGATCCGGCACCGAGCTGAAGGTCAGAGGCTCCGAGAACCCAAACTTCCCGTCTCGATGCTGGATCCGGATGAGTTTGTTGCTGCCGTTGTTCCTGCAGAGAGAGAAGCGCTTTCAGACATACGGCCTTTCCTGTAGATTCAACGGTACAGAGCATTTCTCCATGGAGAGGTCATGTGTGAAGAGAGCCCATTGTTGAAATCCCACAATAAAATCGGGCAATTTACGCTTGCCGACTAAAGAAGCAGTTAGATTGCTGGAAAAATGTGTAAAACCGCTCTATGTGTGAACAAAAGCCATAAGATCAAGTTAACATTTAATTTGAGCACATTCAGGTTTAGGATGGGACACGGTTATGTGTGTGTGAGAGATGTCATCAAATTAGGGTACGTTTACAGGACACCATTTTAAACTAAAAACTTTTAATGCGTTTCGTCCATTAATTTACACGACAACAGCATTTTGGGGCCTGAAAGCAGGTTTGAAAGTGCACGTTTTCGAAAACGATAGCGTTATTGTCTCGGTGCAAAACAAAACAAAAACTAAAACTAAAACCGTGAACTTGTGAGAACGGCGTTGTGTTCAGTCTATGAGCACGTAGTGCGTCCTGTTATCGCCAACCATTGGCCAGGCAGCAGAATACAGCGTTTTCGCGGATCCGTGTGAACAGGGATCGTTTTGACAACATTGTCCTTTGTACGTGGAAATCGTAAAGGAAAAACTTTAGTACATCATTGTTGTGTAAACGTACCTTTAGACAGATGCTAAAAGTGCTAGCAAAACCACATCACAGAGTTTTAATGACACTAATGTGTGATAGGTCGCAATACCGACAAAAGACTGTATTGTATGTGAGTGGCGCTAATGATTCTGTCAGTACCCGAGTCACAAATCTGCTTCACTAAAGGAGGAATCCTACAACATGCAGTCCTTACCTCACAGTTAATGTGTATTCTCCCTGCACCCGGCAGGAGGCATTTCGGACCAGGAACGCACCGTCAGGCATGCCGTGGAGGATTTCGTTCACCTCCTCCCTAATATGCAAGTGGTATAAATTCAATAATATGCAAACAAATTGATAAAGACAAAAACGCTAAGGCTTATTCCGGCTAAATAGTGTACCGAATAAAATTAAAAAGCACTCACCTTGATACGTCAGCCCAGAACCACCCGGCCTCCAGTAACGAATCGCTGGCCTCCATTTCTCTTGGTAGATGATCGGCGCTATTGATGACTGATGAAGAAACATAACGTGAGACAACCGAATATTGAACAGTTCAGCAACTGGTACATTTCTACAGGAAAACCTCCAGCTAGAAGTTGTCAATTTGTCAGGTTTTGGTCACTGAAAATGAAAAAAACTCGATTGTGCCAATCCACTATTTTACTCATTGTATTTGAAAAATAAAATAAACAAATCTTTAAATTGTTGACTGCAATTAATTTGTATTTCAATATATTTTAACACAATGGATATAATTAATATGATGTAAAATATATTAAATTATATTGAATAATGATATTGTAAAATTAATCAAATGTTTAATCTAATTTTACACAGAAAACATACAATTTTCGTATTTTTGTCAATGTCAGTTATCACATTAATACACATAATCTTAATACAAAAACGAGTGACAGAAAGTGACATTGGACAGAAATAGAGTACGATACAAGCAAGAAGAGCAAATATTTAAACGTTTATGAGGAGGTTTTGCGGAGCAACGGCAGTCACGAATCCTTTAATGAAAAGCAGATGGCCAGCAGACAGAAACTTAACTCTCCTGTTAACCGGCTATCAGTAATACTGTTAACAAGAAGACACAGTATGTTTGTGTAAAGACGCCTGTCTTGAACTGTGTGCCTGAAGTGACAGCTGTGGACAGAACAGCGCTCGGGATTTCCCTGGGATCCCCGCTCGCGAATTCAACAATCCCACTATGGAAAAGGTGAAGGTCTGTGAATATTCAGTACATGGCATGACGTTAATCAGCGAGTCTCTGTGATTGGCTAAAATAAAGACCGTTGAAAACGGCACTGGGCTCATGAATACTAATCAAGTTACCTGATTGGACACTCAAAGACTGTTACCAAGCGACGTCACCATTGCCTATTTAATATTCATGAGCTCACGCTTCGCCATAGTAGGATTGGTAAGTTTCGTGGCCCGACACTCCTGCACTTCTGACCTCAATGAACTCAGCGATGACATGTTGAGACATGCAGGACTCAACGAATAAAAAGCCCGAGACTGAGCTAACTCACTTTTATATCATATTAACGAACTTTCACAATTGTTATCTTCATGAATACGGCTATATTATTGTTCCAAAGATTAACGCTTGACACTTGGGATTGTGTTTGAACGAGAACAAAGACAGTGTGGTTTAAACAGAAAACACACCAAATATAAAAAGATGAGAAGGAAAACAATAAATAGATATAGTTACGTACCAGTGCCCGCAGCGCTGACACGACTCATTTCGATGTAGGAAAAAGGTTCAGCAGACGACGACATCCTTTCTTCAACAATGGACCGTGTTCGCGAAGTGAATTAAGCCCTTTAAATACTGTAAATCGGACGTCAAACAACTGTGAACGTTTGTCTAATTGTTATATCTAAGATAACGAAGAACACAACGGCAGAACAATGTTAAAAATCCGAAAAAAGACCGTTTTTCCACTTCTTAATCCAAGTGTCCGGTTGTTAAAAAAAAAAAAAATTGGCAACCAGTCATTCAAAATAAAACTTAGCAATAAAGCTTATGGTCATGTACCAGAGTAACACACATGATCATCACGTTCATAACGCTATAAGTATTGATCTAAACATCCAAATGCACAGAGAGTCTGGAGTGAATCAAACTCTTATAAGGTTTGGGACGATGTAAGTGTCTGAGGACGATACCATCGATCTGCACAGGGAACACTTTATACAGGATGTCGTTGTGTTGTTGTTTGTATGATTTTTTGTTATTGTAAATTGCCCTTGCTTTTATCAAACTAATGGAAAATACATTTTAGAAACGGATTATTAGTTGTACGCTCTTATTTAAAGCCACTGTTGTGTTAATGTTAGGAGGAATAACCCCCTTTCACCGCAACTATGTTCCGGTCCGTTTTTGTCCTGCACATATATCGCATTGTGCCAATTGATACTTTTGTTTAACTTGTTAAAAGTCCAAAACCTGAGTTTTCTGCACACTGACATTGTCATTTATGTTTTCTTAAAGGAAAAAAATTAAACTGTTTTAATGAATAAACCGTGGCATGAGGTTTTGTAACTTAAATATTATGAAGGTCTGCACAAAGGGGGTGTTCCTTCGGCGAAGGGAACATTGTGTCCTGTTGGCATTGTCTGCCGTGTGCCTAGTCTGCCTACCGAGAGACAGTGAACGGTTCACTCCTAAACAGTGTTCACTCACACACTAGTGCGCTTGAGCTTGCAGAGCAGCATGCTTTTCAGATACACGAAGACATGTGAATTGCTTTTGCATGATATAATATCTCTTGGAAGTCGATGACAGAAAGCATTTTTAAGTGCAATTATTTAAGGCTACATGTTAACGATTAAATAAGTCTATTAAATTAGACAATATATCGTGAGTGATCACACAACATTAAAATGAGAAAGTTGCTCTAAAAAATTAAATAATTAATTACTAGCTAGGCTACTAATTACACCATAAGCACTGTAATTAGGTTACTGTACTCATTATTATCTAGTACTGGATACGTATTGCTAATTACTTTCTTAATCCCATATCAACCTAGACCAGTTGAACAATACAATGATAGAAACTGCACTTTTGATTCTGTCAAATAAACAATATACAATTGCATAATTCTTGAACTGACCAAATTTTGTAGAGGGGGAAGGTTACATTAAAACGTACATTTTAACATACAACTTTTTGTTTTATAATTGTTCTATAATCTCTACATCAGAAGTAACTGTAATTAAATTACAGAAAATTATAATAAGTAGTCCCTTACTTTGCTTTTTCAAAGGAAAAGTAAATTACACTATTTTTTCTTAGAAGAACTTTTAAGAATCTTTACTAAGATTACAGTTATTAATTACACCTGACACTAAAAATGTATAACATGTTTTGATATTATAATACATAATTTCACATTGAATCTCCAAACTAACATAAAGACGGTATATTTTAAATAGTTATTTAATTAATAAAAACTTTTTCAAGAATATATATTTTTTACCAAGTACAATGATTAAAGGCCATGCGGCGCCGGTGAGCATGAAACCCTAGCTTGATGCCAGGAAGGGAATAAAGGTTAGGTGGGCAATTTTCGGAGAGGCTAGCAATAGCGAGTTAGCTTTGAAAGCATAAGATCCACCCTTCCTTCAGAGCGTCTCCAAAGCTCCGCCTCCTCCAAAACACATGATCGCGTACAGCAGGGAAGGGATCAAACAAAAGCGTCACAAGAGACGGCGTTAAATTATACCTCGTCTCAAAGCACATTACATTACAATAATAATGAACGTAAACAACTAAAAGGGCACTGACCTCTACCGCCTGACTGTTGCATTTTGGAGTTGATAATGATGCCATTGAAACGCATAAATTTGAGTCACAAACCGCTCTGAGTATAACGGTAAACATCTCTTCCAGATTACAGTAGTTATGGCGTGAAAGCTGCATAAACTGGTTGTTTTGGTTCAGGAGGAACTGTAAAAGTTGGCTGCTGTTTCGTTCGCGTTTGCGTTTGCGTTTTTTTGCAGTGAGAGGCTCCTTTTTAAACTTGTTTTCCTATGGCAGTGAGCGTTCTGCGCGCTGTTTATGCGCCCCAGGTGTTTTACCGCTGCTGTGCATCGCGTTTTTGCAGTTGAAAAAAAGGAACTCCGAGCGGAAAAAGCGCCTGACGTCATTGCGTTTTTTTTCCACTGTCCAATCGAATGAATGGAGAGGCGGCCCTTCTGTAAACTTGTGGTGCTCTCGCGGGTTACCAGGAGCTAACGACTTCACGGACCGTAACTACCACAATGTCAACAAAAATAAAAGACTGATTTGACGTTTACTTGACTGACAGGACCGTTGTTGCGGTGGTTGCCTAGCAACATAAAAACCCCAGCGCACTGCTCGTTGTGTGTGATGGGCCAGTGCTGTGCAAATCAGCCTCGCGCTTTCAAACCTGAAAAACGCGTTTGGTGTCATAGCGTGGTGACGTGTGATGTCTAAGCGAGCAGAGCACGTGGAGGTTTAAAAATACATGTGTTGACAGGCAGGGAGGACTCGTACATCGTATCATTGCATTCGGACCGAATATATATACATACATACACATGATTACATTTAGACCACTTAACTTAGTGATTGCTATCAGGATGTGAAGAGACTTTCAACTAGCATTAAAAAAAAAAAATCTGAAAAATCACATACCCTGCCTTTAATTGTGTTCAATATTTTACCATCAAAAATGAACATGGTTTTGACAGCCCCTATATGATTGAAAAACACAGTCTATAATAGTCTATTATTCACGTTTCGTCTGAATCACTGCATAGTGTTATGTATTTTAATATCATTTTACATCAAGTTTTAATATGTAGAACAGATTTGCAGATCTGCCATAGGCCTACATATCAGATATAGATATTATAGATCTGGAAATGCCTCACAACTGGCAAGTTTTCTGTTCTTTATTGCTCTTTGCAAGTATTACAACAATGATAATAATAATATATACAAATAAAGTAGATCAAATTTGTTTCAGATCAGATCTGTGTCTATTCTGTATGGAATAGTCTCTGGGCAGAAATACACAATTGGCATCTCTACCATTCAGTTCCAACCAGTATTGTTTCAAACGCTTGTTATAATTTACAGTTAATTCATCACGAGGAAAAGTTGACCCGCTGTTATTATGTTAGGAATGTGATTGCTCATAAACTCTCATTTTCAATAATGTGGCAATTCATGTCAATACACATCTTTACGTACTGAGATGTCAGAATAGAAGTGTTGTTTGTGTAATATGTGCCGTATACTGGTTTTCTGTACACTGACAACACCATTTCCAAACACGTCACCGAGTCAATAAACATTTCCTTTCCATTTCATATTCTTTTGAAATAGTCTCGGTGTCTAATACAAACAATCCACTTAAAATAGAACAAAAGATCATTTGCTTGTGGCCAGATCACATTGCACTTTTCCACAAGAGATACAGTGTTCTGGTCGTTTGTGTTATAGGAAAAACTATGCCAAGATCAGGATGTGCGTATACAGAGCCATGGCCATTGTGTTTCCGGCATCACAACTTCATTCTGTCTCTGTTAGCAAACCAAGATTAGAGAATATGAATCATTTATTCTGTGCTATGGCTTCCACTGCGTTGGATTGGGTTTAACTGTGTTATTATAGTTTTCTCTTGCTGTGGTTCAATGTTGATTTTTAATGATTTATGGTTTCTGTGCTGTAATAGTTGATTAACAATATCTGTTCACCGAAACAATATTTAAAAAATTTTTGCCCCCATTATGCTATTCTAGACTCATAGTTTTGTTTTGGGCGTCTCCTATAGCTTTACATTTACAGACTGTTGATGCCGTTGAAATACTGCAGCAGAGCGATGACATCTCAGATCACTATCTAGTCTTGTGTAAATTACATTTAGCCAAGGCTGCAAAGCCGACTCCGTGTTATAAATATGTTAGACCGATTACTTCTGCTACTAAAGATTGCTTTATCAATAATCTTCCTAATCAGTTTCATCATCTCAGCATCCCGGGTAACTTAGAAGAACTTGACATTGCAACAGAAACTTTTAACTCTCTCTTTTCCAGCACTTTAGACACAGTTGCTCCGCTGAGCTTAAAGAAGATTAAAGAACATAGTCCAACGCCGTGGCACAACGAGCACACTCAGGCCCTTAAGAGAGCAGCCAGAAAAATGGAGCGCAACTGGAAGAAAACAAAACTAGAGGTGTTTCGGATTTCATGGAAGGAGAGCTCGATTGCTTACAGAGAGGCTTTAAAAGCTGCTAGATCTGCTTATTTTTCAACCCTATTAGAAGAAAATAAACATAATCCTAGGTATTTATTTGAAACAGTGGCTAAACTAACGAAAAAGAAAGCTTCAAGCCCAGAAGCTTCCAAGAAACACAGCAGTAATGACTTTATGAACGTCTTCACTTATAAGATCGATAATATCAGGGACAAAATTATAACTATGCAACCGTCTAATACAGTATCGCATCAGGAAGTGCATTGTAGTCTCCCTGAGGGAAAATTTGATTCATTATTCCTATAGGAGAGGAAGAATTTTGCAAACTCGTCAAATCATCTAAATCGACAACTTGTATGTTAGACCCTATACCGACTAAGCTGCTGAAAGAGATGCTTCCAGATGTCATAGATCCTCTTCTTAATATCATTAATTCATCTCTGTCTCTAGGATACGTACCAAAAACCTTTAAGCTAGCTATGATTAAACCGCTTGTTAAAAAAAACGCAACTTGATCCTACAAAATTAGTCAATTACAGGCCGGTCTCAAATCTGCCTTTTCTGTCAAAGATATTAGAAAAAGCAGTATCCTCACAACTGTGTTCCTTTCTTGAAAGAAATTATATCTGCGAGGATTTTCAGTCCGGATTTAGACCGTACCATAGTACCGAGACAGCTCTCGTTAGAGTCACAAATGATTTGCTCTTATCATCCGATCGTGGTTGTATCTCTCTATAAGTATTACTTGATCTTAGTGCTGCTTTTGACACCATTGAGCACAGCATCCGTTTAAATAGACTCGAACATTATGTTGGCATTAGTGGAATTGCACTAGCATGGTTTAAATCATACTTATCTGACCGTTATCAGTTTGTAGCAGTAAATGAAGAGATGTCTTATCGATCACAAGTTCAGTATGGCGTACCACAAGGCTCAGTACTAGGACCGCTGCTGTTCACCCTGTATATGCTACCATTAGGAGATATCATTAGGAAACATGGAATTAGCTTTCACTGTTATGCCGACGATACTCAGCTGTATATTTCTTCAAAACCTAACGAAACCTACCAATTCACAAAATTAACGGAATGCATAGCTGATATAAAAAAATGGATGACTAGTAATTTCCTACTACTAAATTCAGAAAAAACAGAGATTCTAATTATTGGACAAAAAACTTCCACACGTAATAACCTAGAGTACTGTCTAACACTTAATGGCTGCTCTGTTAAGTCTTCGTCGTCGGTTAGGAACCTGGGTGTGCTCTTTGATACCAATCTTTCATTTGAAAGTCACGTGTCTAGTATCTGTAAAACTGCATTTTTCCATCTTAAAAATATATCTAAATTACGCCATATGCTCTCATTGACAAATGCGGATCAATTAGTTCATGCGTTCATGATCTCAAGGCTAGATTATTGTAATGCTCTACTGGGTGGTTGCCCTGCACGCTTAATAAACAAACTACAGCTAGTTCAAAACGCAGCCGCTCGAGTTCTTACCAGAACCAGGAAGTATGACCATATTAGCTCGGTTCTGTCAACACTGCATTGGCTGCCTATTAAACATCGTATACATTTAAAAATATTGCTGATTACTTACAAAGCACTAAATGGTTTAGCTCCGCAGTACTTGAGCGAGCTCTTAACGCATTATAGTCCTTCACGTCTATTGCGATCGCAAAATTCCAGTCAGTTAATAATACCTAGAATATAAAAATCGACTGCTGGCGGTAGATCCTTTTCCTATTTAGCACCAAAACTTTGGAACAGTCTTCCTAACGTTGTTCGGGAAGCAGGCACACTCTGTCAGTTCAAAGCTAGATTAAAGACACATCTCTTTGACCTAGCATTCACATAATGCATTATAGACTTCTATAACTCAATGTTAGGCTGCATAGATTAGGTCAGCCGGAACTGGGAACACTTCCCTTAAATCCTGATGTACTTGTTACATCATAAGAAGAATGGCATCTACGCTAATTTTAGTGTCTTTGTTTATCCCGAGGTTTTCCCGGAGCCTGCCGGATCCAGGCCGTATCCAGATCTGACGAAGGACCTTCGCCTGGACCCGATGTCAACGCAGTTCTGAAGTGCCAACTAGCCTCTCCCTATGGAGGATCCCTTTACCACTCTACAGATAAAGCGTTGTGGAAAATTTGCGTATCTACCCCGGATAAAATAAAATTCTGTATCAAATTTATAGGCAGGACAAGTAGTTTGTTTAGGCTTGGTTTGTAGAGAATTACAAACATGCGCACATATATTCAAACGCACATAACCATATAATTAATTCTTGTTGCGCATGTGAGCGCCATCAGCGTTTATCACAGGTTCACGTTTAAAGTCGGTTTAGAGAGAACGGTGTCGTTAGCGGCCTCTAATTTAATAACAAATTATTCTTTCGACGGAAGTGAATCAATCAAAACTAACTTTAGCTGGAAAATAACATTATTCAAGAACCGCTATGAAGCCAAAACAATCTGTTACCTTAAATTATACGTTTATCTCTGAAGCAGCTTTGAAACAATCTACATTGTTAAAAGCGCTATATAAATGAAGATGACTTGACTTGACAGACTTCATGTAATCATTCTTACGCTTTTTGTTTGTTCGTTTTTTGCGAAACTTTCCTTTCCTCTGGTTCTGAGCGATTTAAAACTGGAATGAAATTTCTCTGTTCAGAGGAAGCAATTTATTACTCACAAAAAAAAGAAAAGGGCTGTAGATAAAAAATAATCAAAACCAACTTTCCAAGCTTTTTTATGATCGAGCACAACTGCAGTAAAATCCAACAGTGATTCTAACTACAACTTTTTAGTTGACTTTACTTAATGTCTTAACTTAATTGTAAAAATCTAGTAATCTGTACTATTCACATATATGCTTTGTTTACTCAGAAAACCCAAGTTAAGATTAATTGATTGGTTTAAGTGCCGTTTTTTGAGACGGGGAAATTCATTTTTCACTAATTTCCTCACTTCTGCAGTTATTTTTCTCGGTTTGCATTCACTCATGAAAGTCATCTTGAATGTTGAATTGCCAATACAACTGAGACTTTTGAGAGAATATCACATAAGTTGACTTCATAAATTGATGTTGATTTTCCTAAAATATTTTCAGTCACCATTATGGCGATTGGTGATCCCTTTGGTTGGACACTAGGAACTTCATTTACTTTATTGTAATTCTCTTCCTATTGATGCAGCGATGCAAGATATCAGTTGATTGGTGTCAAAGGAAGAGAAGTTGTGTGCGTGTGTGATGTATAACGTAACTATATTTCATGTCAATTAATGTTCTTTTATAATTTTGTTGCCAACACTTGTGTCTTAAACATCTTGTGAAATTATTAATTGGGTTTATTTAATCCCCATTTGTGATAATCTTGTAATTGATCATGCTTGAGTCACACAGACTTCAACACTCATGCAAAACACAACAATGGTAACAATTACATTTGATTTACAGTTAATTATCAAGTGCTCTCTGCAGTTGTTTTTCATAGTTACTAGAACTCTTGTGTTAGTGAACTAACTGTCAGTACCGCATACTATTCCTATTTCACTTTACTTGCTTTTTTTAAGGCAATCGGTTTCCTGATATTTTCCTGTGAACTCTAATGAGAAGTTAACACAACTAATGATTTTGATTCAACAGTACTACTTGAGTATACTTGATTAACGAGTTTCCCATAAAAATTGTATTAAGTTGTGCCAACTAAAATTAATACACTACTTTACTTGTGAGACTTTACTTTCACTGCTTAAAAAGTGAGAAAACCAATTGCCCTAAAATTTCGAAGTAAAGTCAACTTATTACATTTTACAGGGTGACTATTTATTAATGTTACATTTGATCTGGGTTTGAGGTTTTGTTTGAGTTGAGTTCTTGTTTGGATTTGCACTATTTTCAGTTCAGGTGTTAGGTTTACACAACAACGATGTAAAAATGAAATGCGTTTTTCGAGTACAGAGAACAACGTTGTCAAAACAATCCCCGTCCACACGGATCCAAAAAACGCTTTAAGTGATTACAAAACAAAACAAAAGATAACATACTTTTATGTCTGAAATTTTTTTTGTCTTACATTTTATAATATTTTTGTGAATTTAAATGTGTGCAAAGGATTGTGGGTGATTTAAGGCCGCAAAGGATACATCCTTCAACACAGGCCGAAAGAAGGAGGCGAAGCGAAGGCGGCTTTCAGGGATCCTTCAAAGTGAGACGGCCTCCAGCGACGTTTGACGAGATGTGCAGCCTTCCGTTCGAGAAACACACATCGACATTTACAGAGATAATAATGGTATTATTACTATTTTTTAAGCTTGCACTTTGAACCCTGTTTTCAAAAATTTGCAAGTTTGCCCCTTCGGGTGCTGTTTACACGACACCATTTTCAACTAAAAACGTAAAACTTTTTATGCGTTTTGGCCGTTCAATTACACGACAACAGCGTTTTGGGGGCCTGAAAACTTTTGAGAACAGGTTTTTGGTTTTTGAAAATGGTCTCCATTTAAACAACGTGAATCTCTGAAGACGGTGAGGTCATGCACATGCGTATAACGTCTAATGGCCTGGCAGCAAATACAGCGTTTATAGTCGTTTTCACGGATTCGTGTAAATGGGGATCGTTTTGTCTGTATGCGAAAAACTCAAAGGAAAAAACTCTCTGTTTTAAGCATATCATTGTCTTGTAAACGTACCCTTAATGTTTCCTTTGTCCCTGTTCATTAGTTGCCATGGTTTTTGATATTAGACCTGTGTCTCGTTGATCTCGTTGAGTGAAATCCCTATAGTGTTTCCCTGTGTATTCCCTCAGTTTCAGTTATTCTATGTCTTTATCATCCATATTTGCTGGTTGTTCTGTCCACGTTTTGAGAAGTTCTGAGATACCGTGTTTTGATTTTGTTAAGAGGATCAATAGTTTGCTTCAGCTGCTATATAGAGAGGTTGTTTTCACAGTCAACATGCTTACATTGAGTTATTTTACAGGATCATAGACTAGTTGCCAGTATACTCTGCTTTATTTTTTTATATTTCCTTAAAATGCCAGCAATTTAAAGTTTTCAGCAAACACACAGAACTGAGATATGACTTTTTTGAACATCTGCTCCATGAGCAAGCTGCATTCTGGGATGGGATGTGCGTTTGTGTTTGATGAAGTAATGTCTAGCACAGGTCACAGTCTTCAAATGAGAACAAGTTATTCCAATACAAACTATTTAGGGGAAAATAACTGTAACGGGGCTTTGTTTGTGGTTCATTCTGACGTACGTAGAGGTCCTTTGTTAGGAAAGCATGTGACTTGCTCTCTACTGATATTGCTCAAGGATCCTAAACCTAAATAATACCGTAGATACACTTTGGCAGCATTGCTGTTTTTAAAACACTTTTGCAATCACTGTATGATAAGTACCTTTTTTTGTGGTTTGTGATGTAAGTGGAATAAATGGTCCATTATTGAATACATTAATTTAAAAGTGAGGGGACCAATTGTATGTTTGAGAATCATTTTTACCATTTATTTCATTCCTCAAATCATAGTTTTATGATTGATGCTGAGCCAGCAATGGAAATTGTTCTGATAATTAAAAATACACCATACATATAACTCAATCTGACACACGTGCACAAGAAGATGCAAACACAGCTCCAGAATTTTATAACAAACAAACAACAACTTAAATTATGCATTTATATCTACATCTCCTGATACGGATACTTGAGAGTTTACAATGAAATTAATGTGTGTGTGTGTGTGTGTGTGTGTGTGTGTGTGTGTGTGTGTGTGTGTGTGTGTGTGTGTGTGTCTTCCGTAAATTCGTAATGAATGAATGTAGGACATCAAGAAGCTTTAAAAAATACTATTCTTTTAATATATTTTTTTATGACAGTGGACACCCTAGTGAAAAAAGTATAATTTATTGTCATTTAAATGTATTCCCTTTTTCAATAGTAGGCCTACTTTTTTTTTACAAACTTTAAATATATTAAAAGTATATTAGCATCATGCTTTTACCTATTTTCACAATATACACACTTTAAAATTATTGTACGTTACATTGTGTGCTGGAAATGTTCATTGTAACAATCCATTGAAAGGATACTTTTAAAATACATTATAGTATACACTAGTATATTGTGCAAAGTATAGTAATATTTGTTTATTGATGTGCATTTGTTAGCCTATTGAAGACAAAGTGTGCAATTTGTAGTATTTCGAATAAGCCAAGGGTTTTACTGAGCATACACTTTTTACTAAAATATTATACACTTATATTTGCTTGTACTGTATATTTGCTTGTGTGTTTCGAAGACACTCGTAATGAATTTGTAATGTAGGCTACTTGTAACACAAATAAAGTACACTTTAATATCACTAATCAAGCATGTAATTTGTCCTTACACAGGCATATATATAGGCTACTAAGTATACAATTTACACACAAAAGTACACTAAATACACTTAAAGTTATGCTTTACAACAATTTAATTACAACTAAAACCTACTTAGTAGCCTACACAATTAGTTGTTCCAAAATAGCACACTTCAAGTGCTGTTTTGACGACGTTGAACAAGCAACCAATCAAACGTCTGTGCTAAGGTCGTCTGTCACTGAAGACACGCCCACCACAATAATCCGCCGTCACTCAAGACACGCCCACCACAATAATCCGCCGTCACTCAAGACACGCCCACCACGAGTGATCAGATCAGCTGTCAAGATTATTTCACGTTGCTCGTTAGTTTTTAATGACAAACAAACTGAAAGCGACCGTTGCGCTGTATGAAAAACGCAACTGTACGCAAACTGGACCAACAGCAGCTACTGTGTGTGTGTGTTCCTCTCCCAAGAGCAGTTTCTCGTTAAGAGCTCGACGTTAGCTGCAGTAATAAGATTAATCCTGTAAAGAGAGACATAGGCCCATATGCATGAGAGAAGCAACTGAACTCTGGCACCTGTTGCGGCACATCTATAATGGTGAGTTACTCCATTTACTGCTCACTAACAAACTACATGCGTGAAAGAGATAAAGTGATTCAACGTTAGCACTTTGCGCAAGTTTGATCTCTGAACTACAAAAACAACAACAAAATCGTAGTAACGTTCAAGTTCAATAACGTTACAGGTATCTGTGTATTATAACCTTCCATAGGAGAAATTTAATTTTGCGTGCATTTATTACGTGTAATCTTTGAGTTTCTTTTTTCAGCGTTTTATATTTTTGTAAAAAAAAAACTTAAAGGTGCCAAATACCATAATCGTATCTGCAAATAGTTAGTTGTCATGTATTTGATAACATACATGTAATTTTATAATTTGACTGTACATCAAAGAACACATCAAATTATCTATAAACATTTTGTTGTGGATATTGTAAAATTCAGTTGAAAATTGACAATTTAATTGAATAATTGAATAAACAATAACAGGCAACGCAGAATCTCATTAAAAGAGATTAATCTGAAAGCTAAATGTATTATATGACTTACTTATACTTATGTACAGGTATTTATATATATTATATATAATACATATTTGTAACAGCCCATACATCATAAACCATAAAGCCATGTCTTAACAACATTGCGAATTCAAATTGAACGATTTCACTCAATTAGATTTTATGAATAGCAAAGATATCTGAAATGTACATCTAGCCTAACTCATGGAATTATTGAGTAATAATCCCATGCATTACAGTAAGCATTACATTTAAAAAACGATTACAATATTAACAACATGGACCTTCTGTGCCAAATCAGGAGGGCTCATCTTACCACAAAGGTCTAATATTCACTTCAAAAGAAAAAGCAGTATTTTTTAACTCAACAAATCTAAAAACATTTACAAATAGACACAAAAGCAACACTTGTATTCAACATAATTGAGTTTCACAGATACATTTTTAACAGACACAAAATTTGATTAGATTGTTCATCTTGTCCTGTCAGTTTATAAACGCATTTAAATGTATTTGTTTAACACTGGAATGGTTTGAATACAATTTCCTCAAAAGTAGACATGACAAATGTTTCTAAATTTGCATTACATAATAAAATATTTTACTGGTGGTTTTACATGATTCATTTAAACTCGTATACAACCATCTACTTCACTGTATAAGACCGACTAAAGGCGTCATCAGTATGATGCAGTGGTCACAATATGAAAGAATTACGCGGGTGTTTTTGTTTCAGGATGAGGAGAGTCCCTCGTCCCTGACGGACATCAGTTTGGCCTGGCTGTGTCGCCACGTGGAAGTGCTTTGTGTTGAACAGGAGGATGGATCGCTGCAGCTCCGCCACTGTCCGTTATTTCCTCAAGAGTTGGCTGATCAGCTGCTGCACAGGATGGCTCATGAGGGTAGCTAGAAACTTTTCCAAAAATCTCAATATTTTATTGATCATATTTGTGTGAAAAGGGTGTTTTATTAAAGACAATGACCACTTGTTCCTTTTGTGTTTGAAGAAAAACAACATTTAATACTCAATTGTACTTAAAGGTGCAGTAAGCGATTTCTGAGAAATACTGTAGATATTTGAAATCAACTAGGAATGCTAACCATTAATCGACGAATCGAAACTTATCGATTAACCACGCGATCATGCGCATATGTGCTGCTCAACCGCGAAACACTTAAAGCAGGAAAAATGAAGCGAGCCGCCGGAGTTGTTTGGGACCATTTTTCTTTAAGGCTAGAGTTGCACCTTCATGACTGCATGTTTTTTTTTCGTGGATTCGCAGCCTTGTTGTTTTGTCCAAATGTAAGTTGTAATATAGTGTTTCTTTTGTGTGGGCCTATCTACAGTTGTGGTGAGAATGAATGGCACCCCTGGTAAATATGATCAAAAATGGCTGTAAAAAAAATATCTTTTGATCTTTCATTGAAGTAAAAGAATTGAAAGTGTGGGGTAAATCACATTATGATTGAATGCTTTTCTCCAAAACACGTTGGCCATAATTATTGGCACACTTTTATTAAATACCTTTTGCCAAGATAGCAGCTCTGAGTCGTCTCCTGTAATGCCGGATGAGTTTGTAGATCAGAGATTATTCCTCACACAGAATCTCTCCAGATCCTGCAGATTCCCAGATCCATGCTGGCGCTTCTTCTCTTCAGGTCAAGCCACTCATTCTCTACTATAGGGATCAGTTTAGGGGACTGGGACGGTCATGGCAGAAGCTTCATTTTGTCCTCAGAGACACATTTTGAGTTTGTTTTGGACCGTTCTCCTGATGGAAGATCCAACCACGGCCCATTATACGATTTTTAGCAGAGGCCGTCAGGTTTTGATTTTTTTATCTGTTGTTATTTGCTAGAATCCATAAAACCATGAAATCCAGGACTTTTCTTGAAACTCTTCCAAACAACATGAGGGGATGTAGGGGTTGTTTGATATATTTTTTTAGGCTTTCTGACCCCCAAGACTCAACTAATTTCATGTTCCTAGTCACCCTGGTGTGCTAAAAAAGGTAAATATTAATGGGAATATACTTCTGAGATATTGTAATTGTGGCCAACGTGTTTTGGAGAAAAACATTTATTTCATAATGTGCAATTTTTCTACAAAAAGATGTGGTTGTTGCAACAACAAAGTTCTTTAGAGAAAAAAGAAACGCATTACATAGACATAGAACCGGTGGCAGCTCTATTAGTTTGCATTATAATTGTATTATATTTCCTAGACTTCGATATTAGATAGATAGATAGTTTTACATGGGTATATATACATATTCAACAATATTATTGATCTGCCTGCATTGACACCAATATATGAGATCTGAAATGAGCTGGACAATGACATCACGGTTTTGTTAAAGATGACTTGGATAGATAGATAGATTGATAGATAGATATTTCCTAGCACAGATCTATTTTTATTTACAATATCAGATTTCTCCCCCTTTCTGTTGCCAAGGTTTTCACCGTCAACCATCACATTTTCTGATTCAATCCCACATTTAAATGTAGTTGCTAATTAAGAAACTTTGCAGTGTGTAGATATAGCATGGAAAATGAAACTTTTATTCACATTGTGAATGGAAATGAGCGCTCCGTTACAATCACTGAAGCTGTCAATCACTTTTTTATGGAATATAGCAGTATTTATTATAAATGATTTATCCATGCACATAATTATTTTTTAATTCATGTGCCCTCGTATATTTTAGAAGGCCTGTTAACACCAAGGACGATAACTATAATGATAACAATAAAGATACAGTTCAAAAATCATTCCAAATATAAAGGGATAGCAGCGTTCACACCACAGCTATAACAATATCACAGAGAAACGATAGTGTTGAAATAACTTCCAGAATATTTTTTTTTCCCAGCTGTAGAATTATACAATGACAGCCAATCAGAATCCATGTTGCTTTAAAGAGACGACAAGCTGCAGCACAGAATAAATCGTGTTTATCTGTCACTCTCATGAGATCACAGCAATAGCAGAGCTATATAAATGAAGATAGCGAACCACAACGATCCTATCAATTCTGTTGGACAAAATCAAGTCCCTGGTTCCAGAAGCCATTGTGGTGACAAATCAGGTCCTCCCTCGAAATCGGGTCTCTGTTTGGACCCAAAGCGATCCCATTGGCTCAAATTACTTTTAATAGGTACTCTCGTTAGCGCCTGATCACAATTCCTACATGACAAATGCTTTTTGAACTATATTATAATGACTTTATGTCTGTATTAGTTAGTTTACGTGCTAGCATAGCATAGATACCCGATTAGCCTGATAGCTTAGTTTATACACGCATCTGAATTTAGCTTACATGTATTCACAATCATATTTAATATAATTGTGTGTAATTATGTGTTAAATGTCCAAATATTTCAGTTATAAAAAGAATGTAAGGATGTTCAATTATTCACTTAATAAATTATTATTATTTAAGCTGCACATCTGGGCACCTCGACTGTTATTTAGCTTTTTGCTATTGCACTTTTATATATTGGACCAATTATATATTATTTTATTTCCTTTTTTTCTCATTCTTTCTTATTTTTCCGCCCACTTGTGTGTGTGTGTAGTCCGAGCCAGTGTTGTTTGTTCTGTATTTTAACTTGAAAAATCCCTCTTAAAATAAAGTATATAAAAAAAGATTAATATTAATAAACAGTTTATCAAGTGAAATAAATGATGTTCAACTATAACCCTTTGCTGTATTTTCTGTTGCATGATGTTGTGATCGTTGTTCCTGCTCAGGGGTCCTCAATGACCGAACCGTAGGCATCTTCCAGAACCTGGAGCTCCTGCGTTTGCGGCGAGCGCACGTCCAGTCCTCGCACCTCTCCGCCGAGGCCTTCAGACTGGCCCTCTGCCCTCACAAGCTTCAAGAACTGAACGCTTCACATATACACAGTGACCTCACAATCTCAGATATTCTCCACAGCATCACCTCCAGCAAAGCCTGCCGACAGGGCCTTCAGACGCTGCTGATGAACGGCCTGCATCTGTATGGGGAAGCAGACGAGGAGTCCCTGCAGGCCTCCTTCAACTCGCTCCGGGGCTTAAAGAAGCTCTCTCTGGCCTGGACGGACCTGGAGGACAGGGGTCTGGAGGATATCTGCACAATGCCCATGCTGGAGAGCTTGGATATCTCCGGTACTAACATCACAGATCTAACACCTCTGTTGAACTGTGAGTCTCGGCTAAGGTCTCTAACTACGCATGGGCTTCAGAAGTTAGAGATGCCGACGTCCAGCCTCATCTTAGTGCTCTCCAAGCTGCGGTTGCTGAGGCACCTGGACATCTCTAATGACAAGCTGGTAATGGATGGAGACAACTTGGTGCAGCAACTGCTCGAGCGCCCAGGGATCCTTCTGCATCTTGTGTCCCTGGATGTGTCGGGCTGGAGAGGTGTAAGCGATGCTACCGTCCAAGCCTTTGTGGAGGCGCGGCCTGGGATGAGGTTCATTGGGCTGCTGGCCACGGGTGCAGGCGGCTCTGAGCTGCTGTGTGGAGATGGACATCTGAAGGTAAGAGTCTTTGCTCACACTGCTATTTCAATGTTGAGTAGTCTGTAACCATGTGCCCTTTTTTAACTTGTCTACTTTTGAGTGCTTGTGTTAATGTGATGTGTGGCACCTGTGCAAAACTAATTTCCTAAGGGATAAATAAAACTAAACTCAACTGAACTGAATACGTCAGCACAAGACTACCTGCAGAGAGACCGATCAATATCTACTTCTTCATCTTCTCTTTAGCCACCCACTTAGAGATATTAAAACAGGATCACTGGAATAAAAATATCATTACCTCCCTGTGCTTTAATCCAAAGTCAAGTCAAGTCATCTTCATTTATATAGCGCTTTTAACAATGTAGATTGTTTCAAAGCTGCTTTACAGAGATAAACGTATAATTTAAGGTAACAGTTAGTTTAAGGTTAGTTTTGATTGATTCACTTCCGTCGAAAGGATAATTTGTTATTAAATTAGGGGCCGCTAAGACGACACCGTGTGAGAAACGCAGATGCCGCTCACGTGCGCATCAGGAATTAATTCTATAGTTATGTGCGTTTGAATATATGTGCGCATGTTTGTAATTCTCTACAAACAAAGCCTTAAACTACTTGTCCTGCCTATAAATTTGATACAGAATTTTATTTTATTTTATCACTACGGGATAGATACGTGAATTTCCCACAATGCTTTATCTGTAGAGTGGTAAAGGGATCCTCCATAGGGAGAGGCTAGTTGGCACTTCAGCACTGCGTTGTCATCGGGTCCAGGCGAAGGTCCTTCGTCAGATCTGGATACGGCCTGGATCCGGCAGGCTGCGGGAAAACCTCGGGATAAACAAAGACACTAAAATTAGCGTAGATGCCATTCTTCTTATGATGTAACGAGTACATCAATTTAATTCTTAAAAAAGGAAGATGTGTTCCTTCGCTCTGACTACGTCACCTTCTTAGTTGCTCTGGTTGGTTGCAGCGCTATCCTATTGTGTGCAGAGGGAATTAGAAAGACGACCGTTTATCCCGCCCCTCAGATTGAGCCCTGCCAATGGTGTGTTCCCAGACTCAACATCTTGATGTGGGTCTGGCTTGGCAGGCTAGCTTTACTCTGTACTGAAAACAAGAAATCTAAACCAATATGGACCAAGGACAAAAAAAAGCTATTCTTTTGAAAGATAGGAGGAAACACCCAGTCACTCTTGCGGACAAGACAATTAATTCATGCGCACAGTGAACATTATAAAAATATGAAAACGCTGGTGTTCCATTACATTTTATTTCTGACAATACACGTTTTACGACATACTTTCAACAGGCTTATTTCGATCGCTAAAAATGCACATCGGTACTTCCTCCTCCTTAGTTAACTTGAAATCATCCATCACGTTTGAATTCAGCACATCTGGAAACATAAAATTAAACAACAATGTAATTCACGACCCCTTTAATCTAATATGCAGTGGGATGATGCGGCAGCTGCTGATAAGAGAGCAGACGGTCAAGCACACATGATCCTCTAGCGTTACTGTTAGTATTCACCCGGAGCCTGAACGACACATAAAACATTTCTAACTGGGCAGTTCCTGACCAGAATAAGCAGCAAAGTGGGCCAGACTTTATGCTGCTATTCAAAAGTTTGTCTATGCGTTTGACTGCCATCTCATTGAGCATGTGACAAGTAATAAGTAATCTAAAAATCAGAACTAACAGCAGATTTTGCCAGGACCTGCTACTTCTTAGAAGATAAGATATTTGTGAACACATCCAGGTGGCTGGAGAGTCCAATTTGACCCAACTGTGTGAAGCCTTGAGGAGATACAGCGACCGAGAGAGTTTCATACGGGAGGTTCTTACACATCTTTACAGTCACACCAACAACATGGAAGGACCTCAGCCAAACATATTAAAGGTACAAACAATTCTTCTTTATCAGTTCTTCTGTTGTCTCATTATCTGAACTAGGATCAGTAAATAAGAAGATTTGAGGAATCACACCATATCACATTTTACAGCCTGAACCAACCTTGCCTTGTTATAAAAAGTTCAAATTGAGATTTTAAAGGGATAGTGCACCCAAAATGTTTTAAATTCTGTCAGCATTTACTCACCCTCGTGTCGTTCCAAACCTGTAAGACTTTTGTTCATCTTTGAAAAACAAATGTATATTTTTATTGAAATCTGACAGATTTCTGTTCCTCCATTGACAGTCCAAGCAAATACCACTATGACGTTCCCAAAAGTTCATAAAGAGATCGTAAAACTAATCCATATGAATCGAGCAATTTACTCCAAATTTTCTGAAGAGACTCAATCGCTTTTATATGATGAACGGATTGAATTTAGACTTTTATTTACATATAAACATTCATCAACCTACACATCAGATATGGTTAATGAAGCTCAATTATGCTTTCTTGATGTGCGAGAACCAATGAGGTTCATTCTCGTGTTACGCAGCACGTTTGAGCTCCGGCAAGAACCAATGAGGTTTGTTCTTGCTTGTCAAGAAAGTACAGTTGAACTTCTGTTCGTTGATCAGTGTTTTATATATATATATATATATATATATATATATATATATATATACACGGGTTTCTGTGCAACGTCATCACGTAGATGCGCGCGCATCTAAGAGGCAGAAAGCAACAGTCTTTACGGCTATATCTAGCAGAAGCAGAGATGACGCGGAGCTGTTGTGCTGTAAACTAACCTAAATGCATAGGGTATGTCATGTTTTTATGATTCGCAAACTTAGTTGGACAATTTTATACTAGTCAACTAACTAACTTTTTACATAATGTTATATTAATATGCAAATGAAACACAAGCAAACAGATTAAACTCTGAAATTGCAGTTTATTATTGAGTCAACAAGAATTTACAAACAATGCGAAATCTACGTTAATTACAATGTTCTTTTACAGAACTCGGCATAACATATGGCGGTCTTGCCTCTTGGATGCGCGCGCATCCGGTATTGTTTGTATACAAGAAACCTATGTATATATATATATATATATATATATTTAAAAGCATAAATTCAATCATGTAAGCGTTCCAGTCTTCAGAAAATTTTGGCTAAACCACTAAATTCATATGAGTTTTACCAAGATGTCAGGATCTCCCTGAGATTTTTTACTTTATGCCCCTCAATAATTTTTTTTCAGAAATTACATTTCTGTATAATCATAGAATTATATAGAATATAGATCGTTTACATCATCATAGAAGCGGTGTGTCATAGAAAAGTCATTGCTATGCATACATTTAATTTTTTTAACGAGTGTACGGGCAGTTTTTTAAAATTGCAGAAATTATATAATGATATCATAGCATAATAAAAGAAACAATCCCTTAAAACCTCCCTTTACAGTAAAGGATCTTGACTCATGTAATGTTTAATAACACATTGTTCTAGTGTGCTAATGACACTCACAGCCGGTGCACGTGTGGCTCTTGCTGTTGCAGCTGGTATTGGCTGGAATGCAACGCCAAACAGGTTCTCTCCATGTTCAGCTTGTGGCCACTGCATGCGTGTTTAACCTGACCGTGCAGGAGCTGGTGCTGGGAATGTCCTTACACCTGGCGGGAACTGTAGTTCAACAGCTTCTTACAGCCATGAAGAACTTCCCAAAACACGAGCAGGTATATACTCACTCAGACTGCATTCGATATTCATCCTATCCATCGTCCAACGGTTTGTATGATAAAGCACCCAGTCAGATAGTATGGGGGTCAATATGGGGTTCAATGTTGCCCACAGGCCCTTTTGGCCCTGCTGAGGAAAAAATGCCATGACTCACCGGTTCTGGTTTGCTTGTCTTAGCTGGTTTAAGCTGGTCTTACTTGTTTCGAGTAGGTCTTCCAGTTTTTCTAACTGGTTTTCCCCAAAAGCCCCCTTCTGGTCTGCAAGACAGATAGTCCTGCCCAAGCCATTGATTGAGCCAATGATGCAGACAGTTTCAGCCTAACAGAGCGTGGTTTTAACAGCGCCACAGTTTTTACAACCTTAAAATGGATTACTTTATAGTTGCTTCTGCTCTGTTTTAAACTGGCATAGGTGAATGATAAAAATAAAATAAAATAAAAAGTTAAGTTGCCATTTTGCGCCGCCATGTCTCTACAGTAGCCCTAAACGGACAAACTTCTCTACAGAACGCGTTTCGTCACTCTGTTATTTTTCTTCTTCTTCGTTGGTGTTTTTAGAGGCAACTTGCACCGTCACTACGTTGAATTAGCACAAAGTAGTAGTAGTAACGTTGGTAGTGAAATTTGAACAAATGGAGGACCGCACGTATTATTTTGCACAAGAGCCGACAGAGCATCAATCTTCGTCGGCAAAGAAAAGAAAACCTCGTTGCTTGACTGGCTACTCTCTGGTGTCTCAGACGGCGACATGTTTGTCCTGTTTTGGCCACCGTAGCTTCTTCAAAAGGGAGGGGTGAGCAGTGGGCTAGATGTCGCTAAACTCTACACACTGCACCTTTAAGCAAGTACAACATATACTACCATGATATATATAAATAGATTTGAAATCATGTATATGTAATTTTTTTTTTTGCATTACAGTGATGAGAATGAGATTGTGGGCATCGAAAATTGGTGATCATACAAAAATACATTTTGTATCAGTAAAATATAACTTTTTCTTTATTTATATTTTGCCATTAAGTATGACCTAAAATTATTCTTGGCAATTTTTGTAAGATTCATATTATTGACTATCAATGTCTAATTTATTTTTGCTTTTAGTTGCAGAAGAATTGCCTGCTTACCCTTTGCAGTGACCATATCTTACAGGTTGTCCCATTTGACAGGTCAGTCCATACACATTTCCTCAGCGCACTTCAGTTTGTTGTTGATGTGACTTAACTTAGTCTTGACCCCTCTGTTCCCGGATAGATACGAAGCTGCTAAGCTGATAATGATGTTGCTGTGCAATCACGGAGATCAGACGGTGCAGAGAATGGCGGTGGCTGTAGTCTCCATACTGGTGTCTAAGGTAATTACAGCATTCTGTTGTTCAATATCTACAACCAGGAGAAGCTTTGATGCTGTGCGGAGCTGTTAACTTCAGAGATGTTTAGTATTATTAAACTCGGCACGAAATGGAAGTTGCGCTAGCTATTTTTTCGCTGTTGTGGCGTATATCTGACTGAAACGATTTGTCAAACAAGAACAAATCTAGGACGGTACTTGATTTTGTCCATAGGGAGTCGATTGGATGGTTGTGGTTTGCTATTGGCGAATCTCGTGTAAGTGACAGGTTGTCCCACCCTTGCACCAGTAAATGCATCATCAGAGAAGAGATGTTGTTGCAAGGGGGAGGGGAAGTCATTTTAAACTTTATGAATGTTATTTTAAAGATTTTAAAGAATATATATTATTTTGCTGTGTTTTTTTTAATAATAGTAGATTCAAAAGTAAAAGAAAAAAATGAAGGCAGTAAAAAGTGGTGAGTGGCGTAGGCGTATAGAGTGCTTAGTCAGGTTCTGGAAGTAAAAACTCTCATTAATTTTCTTTATTGACTGTTTATTAATACTTATACGGCACATATTAATGCCTTATTCTGCATGGCCATATTCTAAAACTAAAAGAGTTTTAGAATGGGGAACATATTTAGACATAGAAAGACTTAATTTATGTTTGTGGTGCTACTGCCTTATAAGGCCCATACGCATATTAAGATCATAATTCGTGTACAGCAATTACCTTACTTACTATCAATAAGCAGTCATTCTGACTTTATTGAGGGAACAACCTTAATTAATGGCCTATTAGTTATAGAATATGGTCATGCTGAATAATGCTAGACTTTTTTTAATGACTTTTAAAATCTCTATTGGAAAAAATACTTTTGGAACCACCACCGCTGAAAAACATATTGCCATAGATTTTGAGATCTGCTCATATGAACAAAAATCATTATCAAGTAATTTTCATCTCTGGGACATTATTAATGTTTAAAAGGTTTTGAGGCTGGAGAATTGAACTCTTTCTCACTTCATTGCAGTTGAGCACAGAGGAGATCTCAGAACTGGGTGCAGAGGCATTTATAATGAAGGTAAATGTTTTCCTTCACAGGTGCTTTTATTTGCTGTTGATGTTTTAAAGACCCCAATTAAATCAAAAGTTTTGTGGGTTTTGGTCCATTGCTATTAGCTTTGAAGCCGTCTATGTGCTATGCACTCCTGGATGTTGGAAAGATAGCTTGTAAAATAAACAGATTCAAATTTTTACAGCCTTTTTCATAAGGTTAAATGGACCAAAAATAATGACGACTCATCTTGTACACAGTGTTGAATAAAATATACAATGAGAATGTCCCTCCACCTAAAACCGCCCATCACCAGCCCTGTCACCTTGGCACACTTCATTTCCCAGCATCCCTCTTGTTCACCTGCACCTCCTCAGCACACTCATCACCTCTGGCATATAAGCACACACTCATGGTCTGGTCTACGGATTACTTACCTGTGTCCCCTACCTGTGAATATGACCTCCTACAATTCCTCATTGCTCCTGCATCTGTTCCTCTTCTCCAGTGTTTCCTCAAGATCTGGAAGACAAAGACTTTGATTAATATTCAGCCAGCTAAACAGCAATTTAAGGAGTGTGTGTGTGTGGATCTACTCACCTGTTGAACTCACAATGGACTGCATTTATATAGCGCTTTCACAGACCCAATGGCCACCAAAACGCTTTACATATTACCACACATTCACCCATTCATACACCAACGGCGGTGTCAGCCATGCAAGGCGCCATCCAGCTCATCGGGAGCAGCTGGGGTTAAGTGTCTTGCTCATGGACACCTCGACACTTGGTCAGGTGGAACCGGGGATTGAACCACCAACCTTCCGGTTTGTAGACCACCTACATGAACCACTGAGCCACTTTCTCAAGACCAGACCAACACCGATTGCAGTAAGAGCATTTCACTCCATCCAATTGACCTTTTGTGCTCCCTCACTCAAGATGGCCGCCCTATTGCGGAGTATGCAGAGGAATTCTTGGAGCTGTCTTCCACTGTGGACTTGGATGATGAGTTGTTAATGGCTATCTTTTATGGGGGCTTGGATGAATCTTTGTGTTCTTTGAATCTTTGCCAGCAGCCATATCATCCTGTAGGCCAAGACTGGTCGCCCACTGAAGCTAAGCAGGGCTGAGCCGGGTCAGTACCTGGATGGGAGACTCCTGAGAAAACCAGGTTGCTGCTGGAAGAGGTGTTAGTGAGGCCAGCAGGGGGCGCTCACCCTGTGGTCTGTGTGGGTCCTAACGCCCCAGTATAGTGACGGGGACACTATACAGTCAAAGAGCACCGTCCTTCGGATGAGACGTTAAACCGAGGTCCCGACTCTCTGTGGTCATTAAAAACCCATGATGTCCTTTGAAAAAGAGTAGGGGTGTAACCCCGGCATCCTGGCCAAATTTCCCCCTTGGTCTCTGTCCATCATGGCCTCCTAATAATCCCCATATACTGATTGGCTTCATCACTGTCTCCTCTCCACCAGTAAGCTGGTGTGTGGTGGGCATTCTGGCACAATATGGCTGCCGTCGCATCATCCAGGTGATGCTGCACACTGGTGGTGGTTGAGGAGATTCCCCCCTTCCATATGTGAAGCGCTTTGAGTACCCAGAAAAGCGCTATATAAATGTAACGAATTAACAAATTATTATTCTTTGATGCCTTGAGATGCTAACAACTGCACCTTGCTCTCAGTGCTGCCAAGTCAAACGGTCTCAGCGCTAGCCAGTCTGGGGGTCTCCGCGCTGCCAAGTCAAATAGTTACAGCGCTGTCCAGTCGAGTGGTTTCCGAGCTACTTAACCCAATAGTCTCAACACATCAGAATCAGTCAGGCCCAGAGTTAATGCCACGGGTCTGTGATGGCAACTGTCTGCTAGTGTGTTAGGCTGTCACGAAGTCCCATCACCATCCCAGTCACCTTAGCACACTACATTTCCCAGCATCCCTCCTCTTCCTCACCTGGACTTACTCAGCCATCACCTGCACCTGCACTGATTACCTGATTACTGATTACCTGTATTCCCTACCTGTGAATATGACCGATTCCGAAGTTCCTGTCTCCTTGCTCCTGCGTCTGTTCGTCTTCTCCTGCATTCCCTTCAGCATTTCCTCAAGACCTGTAAGACAAAGACTTTGATTACTATTAAGCCTGCTTAACAGCAACTTAAGGTGTGTGTGTGGATTCACTCACCTGTTGAAGTCACAATCTCTATCTTCACTTGCAAAACCTAAGAACTGAAGTTTAATACCCGCCTTCATCATTACTGTTGTCATTACTCACCTGTGTTCTAATAAAGCAGTGTGTTTTCACTGATCCATCTCTCTCGAGTCTGCTATATCCTGACAATAGCAAATAGCAAAACATGTCAGACTGTGATGCGAGCTAAAGGTTGATAAGCTATTAAAAAAGACAGGCCGTTAATATGTCCCACCCCTTCTGTTTCAATAGCAAATACGTCAGCACAGGAAAGACAAATTCTTCAGAACATTTAATGGGGTCTTTTACACTGACCATACTGTTCCCTAAAGTACTATAGGATATGTACATGGCTAAATTCTTAAGCTTCTATTGTAAATGCCTGACTGGACAGATGACACACGAATAGACCAAAACAATAGATGTATTCCCCTTTCTGTGAAACTTCAGCAGTTGCTGAGCATCGTTCAACAGAAGGCCTCGCTGGGTGTAGTGGACTCAACTCTGAAGTTTGCATTAAGTGCTTTGTGGAACTTGACCGATGAGACGCCCACTGCTTGTCGCCATTTCATTCAGTGCCAAGGACTGGAACTCTACATGGAATTGCTAGAGGTACACAGACACACACTCATGCACAGTTAGACACTTTTTAAGTCAAGTCGCCTTTATTTATATAGCGCTTTATTCAATACAGATAGTTTCAAAGCAGCTTTATGGTGTTAAACAGGAAAAGGTGTTCAATTCCACTGTAAAGCAGCTCTAACAAGACGAAAGTAAACCACAGTAATTATAGTTCAGCTCTCATCCAATAGTAGCAATGCATTCAAGTCAATAATATTGTCAAATATTAGGTTTCCACAACTAAGCAAGCCAGAGGCGACAGTGGCAAGGAACCCAAACTCCATCGTTGAGTGAAATGGAGAAAAAACCTTGGGCGAAACCAGGCTCAGTTCTCCTCTCGCCAAATGAACGAACATGGTGTGGTTTAATTACAGGCAGTATCACAAGTCAGATTATAGATTGATATCATAAGTTTACAACAATGACATGGATTCTTGAACTTAGTAATACGTCTCCCAAAAATAAACCTGTGACCATTCTCTCACACTCTTGCTGATCCAATACAAAATAGTATGACTTTCTTTCTTCTGTGAGACACAAAAGAAGATGCTTTAAATAATGTTGATACCATTGACTTCCATTCTATCGACAAAAAAAAATCCCACTTCTCAAAATATCTTATTTTTGTTTTCCACAGAAGACAGAAATTCAAACCGTTTTGGAATGACAAGTTAAAGTTGATGATGAACACAAGAATCTTCATTTTTGGGAGAGAAATGCCTTTTAAATGGTTGTTAATTTTCTGTATCTTCTCATCACTCTCTCCTCTCTTCCACAGTCGTATTATTCTGAGTTCTCCATCCAGCAGAAGCTCCTGGGCCTTTTGGTAAATATATTTTATGTCATGTCAAAATCGGTGGAAGTAAATGGATTAATAACAAAGCAAACAACTCAGCCACTCTTACAGGATCACTTTTGGTCACACAATAATCTAAATTAACTCAAAATGATTCATTGCTCAGTGTTTACAGAGGATTTGTTGACTAAGGGTCAAAAAAAAAAAGAATATTAGGAATAATTGCTGAACAAATTTCTTCATGCAGTTTGTTAACCAGCAAGGAAAAATCAGACCATGTCCTTATTCAACCTTCAGCATCTACTTCAAATGACGCATAGCTTGCTCAACATTGAAATCAGCGAATCTCCTCTGTGCTCCAGAATAATGTAGCAGAGGTGGAGGAGCTGCGGATGGAGCTGATGGATGAAGACCTGGTGGAGCACATTCTCTCACTCTTAATCAACCCTGAGGTGGAGGTGGATGTCCGTTACTTTGCTGGAGGGATCCTGGCACACCTCACCTCAGTCAGGGGGCCTGCGTGGGGTCTGGATGCTGAGCTACACTGCACAGTTCAGGAGAAACTGGTGTGTGTGTGTGTGTGTGTGTGTGTATGGTTTATGAGGATGGAAATGTGTGTGACACTTCCTGTGTCCTCGTAAACCAACTGGCTTAAAAACACATACTAAACCGTGCTTTATTGAAATAAAAAAAATGCTGAACGTTTTCTGTGATGGGTAGGGTTAGGGGATAGAATATACAGTTTGTACAGTATAAAAACTATTATGCCTATGGAGAGTCCCCGTAAACTGTTTGTGTGCACGCATTAGTTCAAATGTATGTGTTTTTGATGTGCTCAACTCTGTACCTTATCTCTCACTTTAAGCACTCCTCTATCCTATCATGGAGTTCTCCTGAGCATGCAATGGTTTCCTACCGGTAAGTGTTCTAATAGTTACTTTTTTATTGATTATTATTATTCTCTATTTATGTAATATTATACAAGAATCAGTCAAAAGACAGGACACACCTAATCTTTCCATAATATTATTATTACTACTTACCAAATTTCTGAAAAATAGTGCAACTATAATATTACACAAATGGAAATATGGGAATTATGAAGTGAACAAAGTTTGAGTTTAGGAAAGAAATTTATTTTTAGGCACTATTTATATGCGTCTACAAGACTAATTTTAAGTATTTGGACAGAGGCTCTTTGATAAAAAGGATCATGAGAATAATAAATTCAGTCCATGCTTCAAGATGTTTTTGTGTGAACTATCGGGTCACATTTATTAAAACACTCATTATATACAGCCATTGCAAGCTTTTTGATCAAAAGGGCCATCAGAAGCATAAAACTGTATATTATAAGAAAATGTACTGGCAAGGAGTAGTAAATTCTGCCATCATTTACTCACGCCACCCACTGGACTGGAGTGTGTAGTGCTAAATGGTACACAGGAGAACAATGGCTGAAGTCACTATTTACATGTACAATTTAAGGCATAGTTTGTCCAAAAAATGAAAATTCTGTCTTCATTTACTCATTCTCTTGTCATTCCAACCCTGTATGTATTACTTTTTTTATTTTTTATTAACTATCCCTTTAAATATCAAGTAGTTTTTCACAAAAACAATAGATGCACTTGAAAAATAATCAGAAAGACATTTTTATTATTAGTGAGTCGTGATGTGCAGCCATTGTTAAATTCACCCAACCAACTATTAATTAAAATCTTATTTTCTATTTCTTTCAAACAAGAAAGACTTTGTTCTGACGAAAGAAGGGGAAAATCCAAAGAATGAGCTGGTCACTTGTTTCCAAGCAAATACACACTGTGTATCGTATTTGAATGGAAAACAATATAGGAAGGAACAGTTTTCAAAATTCAACAGTCATACAAATTTATAATGGAACTGTTAATTTAACAGTAGCACAGAAAGCTTTTGATGTATTTCTCTCTGTCTTCCAGGACACTCCAGCCCTTCTATCCTTTGCTACACATCTCTCAGTGTTCTGGTGTTCAGCTGTGGGCTCTCTGGGCCATACAATTTGTCTGCACTCAGAACGGTAAGAAAAAAGCCAGAGAGACTAATAAACGGCAAGTTCATTGAGATGCACAGCAAATCCCTGAAATCCCTTGCTTTTTACTAAGGTTGGGTATTGGTTGGGTTTTATCTGATACCAGTACCTACTCTGTATTTTTTTAAACGGTTCTTGAACCGGTACTTAAGAAAACGAAACCGCACACACTTTGTCAAAAAATAATACCCTTTTATTTACAGGGCCAAACTGGACACAATATTAACTTAAAGATTTAAAGATTTTCTGATTAAATGAAAAATTGCACCGTTTAATAGGCTACTGATGTAAAACACTTAAGTTAAGATCAACATTTTTTCTTCACATATTATTACTTTTTCTTTAAGTAGAGAAATATCTGACACTGAGCAGAAATATTTAACACACACAGTATAGCCTTGTATAAAGAAGTGTTGGAACTTTGTTAAAACATTTTGCACACGTTGTCACACTCTCTGTTGAATGGCAACGGTGTTTGCTAGCCTACTTGATATGCAAGATTTGCAGTTGGCATTAAAATAGGCCTACTAGACTTACCCGAAGAGGAACGGCTGCTGTTATCATCTGTGATGTCCACCTCCACATTGGCAGCCAGCTGAACTTGAACTTTCGTCAAGCGTGTCAGAGGTTCTGGGTTCTAATCCGCATTCGTACAGTATTTTTTTTTCTCATCAAAACCGATTATGCTCACCAGTGGTTGTATATCAAGCAGGGACACGTTTGTGTGCATTATATTTTGGGATTTCACCGGAACGAATAGAGAGTTTCCGCAACGGATTGAAGCGCGCGTCCGAGTGAAGACAGTGCGGTGTGCGAGCCACAACAGAAAACACTGTATCCGCGCCACTGATCGCAGCGGCAACGAGCACTTTGATCACTTGATTTAAAAAACACATTTCAGCGCTAGATCGTCTCTTATTTAACAAACGAATGAAATGAATGCTCTGCTGGTTAACTGGAGATGTTTTATTTATATGTTTTTGAACATTCGTGCCGCGAGATGTTTTACAGGGGGCGGTAAAAAAAAGTCAGGCACCGAAATTTTCGTTCTTATTCGGTCTCGTTACTACCGTTTATGTCGGAACCGGTTCCCTATTGGCACCGCGTTTCGGTACCCAACCCTACTTTTTACAGAATTTTTTTTTTTTTTTTTTTTTTAAAGGAAAACGAAGAAAAGATAATGGTGTAATGTAGTTTAGTTTAATTATAGCAACATTCACTACTGGCCCATTATACACATTTAGACCATTTTAGAGTACATTTACGCAGTCTTTTTCCTTACCAGGCTCCATTCAAAACTGAATTGTGAATTCCTTTAAAATTCCATTTTAATTCCTGAATTTAAATTGATGTTGTAAATTTAAGGAATTAGAATGAAAAGGAAATTCAATTATCTGCAATAAGTGTACCTAAGGCTGGGCGCACACTGTGCAAGTTTAGACACTCAGAAGCTCTTTGTCACGTAAAGCCTTGTTCACACGGGACGATTTTAAAAAATCAAGGGTCTAACAGTTTTGGTTGTACAGTGTGTGGTGCGCAACCACACGGCAAAATCAACACATCACACACGAACCGATTTGACTCCCGAGCATTCCCAGGTCAGACGGGAAATCTCGCAAAATCCCTCCACTCTCGAGATAAAACGTGACTTCAGAGTAAACAATCATGGCAGACGAAGAGGATGCATTGGCGATAGTTTGTAGTTTTCTTTTGATAACGTTTTTTGTCGGTTAAAAACAAAGGCGATGGTCAAAGAAGTGGAGACTTTCTTGTGCGCCATGCCGCCAGCTGTTTTGATTTTGTTTCCCGGTGCTTCCTCGCCGCCTCATCACCTCGCTTTCTGATTGGCTACACGCCACAGTCCACAGGCTGTGTGCTCATTTGTCCCCGGGGGACACCACACACGAGGAGAAATCGGACCAAAAAAATCCAACATGTTGAATATCCCCGATTTGAGATTGGAGCGGTCCCGACGTCCTTCCGAGCAGTCTTAACACACCACACACGGCAGGAATATCTGATCAGATTATTTTACGATAATCGGAGCATCCTTAAGATTGTCGGAAGGGGTGAATCGGGGCTAAAATCGGCCTAATTATTATGTGACAGTAGTTCCACTCCCCGAGAAAAGGTGCGTCCTCACGCTGCGCAACCTCCAGCTGAGGAGGGAGGGCGGGGTGGAACTTAGTGAGAAAAAAACTGTCTGGGGCAAACAAAACTTTAGGCTGGGCAGGACCAGTGGGGAACAAGAAAACTTTAGGCTGGGCAGGACCGGTGGGGAAACCGAATACTTCAGGCTGGGCAGGACCAGTGGTGGAAAAGAAAACTTCAGGCTGGGTAGGACCAGTGGGGAAACAGACAGACCAGTGGGGAAACAGAAAACTCTAGGCTGGGCAGGACCAGTGGGGAAACAGAATACTTCAGGCTGGGCAGGACCAGTGGTGGAAAAGAAAACTTCAGGCTGGGTAGGACCAGTGGGGAAACAGACAGACCAGTGGGGAAACAGAAAACTCTAGGCTGGGCAGGACCAGTGGGGAAACAGAAAACTTTAGGCTGGGTAGGACCAGTGGGGAAACAGACAACTCTAGGCTGGGCAGGACCAGTGGGGAAACAGAAAACTTTAGGCTGGGCAGGACCAGTGGGGAAACAGACAGACCAGTGGGGAAACAGACAGACCAGTGGGGAAACAGACAGACCAGTGGGGAAACAGACAGACCAGTGGGGAAACAGACAGACCAGTGGGGAAACAGACAGACCAGTGGGGAAACAGACAGACCAGTGGGGAAACAGACAGACCAGTGGGGAAACAGACAGACCAGTGGGGAAACAGACAGACCAGTGGGGAAACAGACAGACCAGTGGGGAAACAGACAGACCAGTGGGGAAACAGACAGACCAGTGGGGAAACAGACAGACCAGTGGGGAAACAGACAGACCAGTGGGGAAACAGAAAACTTTAGGCTGGGCGGGACCAGTGGGGAAACAGACAGACCAGTGGGGTAACAGACAACTCTAGGCTGGGCGGGACCAGTGGGGAAACAGAAAACTTTAGGCTGGGCGGGACCAGTGGGGAAACAGAAAACTTTAGGCTGGGTGGGACCAGTGGGGAAACAGAAAACTCTAGGCTGGGTAGGACCAGTGGGGAAACAGAAAACTTTAGGCTGGGCAGGACCAGTGGGGAAACAGACAACTCTAGGCTGGGCGGGACCAGTGGGGAAACAGAAAACTTTAGGCTGGGTAGGACCAGTGGGGAAACAGAAAACTTTAGGCTGGGCAGGACCAGTGGGGAAACAGACAACTCTAGGCTGGGCAGGACCAGTGGGGAAACAGAAAACTTTAGGCTGGGCAGGACCAGTGGGGAAACAGAACACTCTAGGCTGGGCAGGACCAGTGGGGAAACAGACAACTCTAGGCTGGGCAGGACCAGTGGGGAAACAGAAAACTTTAGGCTGGGTAGGACCAGTGGGGAAACAGAAAACTTTAGGCTGGGCAGGACCAGTGGGGAAACCGACAACTCTAGGCTGGGTAGGACCAGTGGGGAAACAGAAAACTTTAGGCTGGGTAGGACCAGTGGGGAAACAGACAACTCTAGGCTGGGCAGGACCAGTGGGGAAACAGAAAACGTTAGGCTGGGCAGGACCAGTGGGGTAACAGACAACTCTAGGCTGGGCAGGACCAGTGGGGAAACAGAAAACTTTAGGCTGGGCAGGACCAGTGGGGAAACAGAAAACGTTAGGCTGGGCAGGACCAGTGGGGAAACAGACAACTCTAGGCTGGGCAGGACCAGTGGGGAAACAGACAACTCTAGGCTGGGCAGGACCAGTGGGGAAACAGAAAACTTTAGGCTGGGCAGGACCAGTGGGGAAACAGAAAACTTTAGGCTGGGCAGGACCAGTGGGGAAACAGACAACTCTAGGCTGGGCAGGACCAGTGGGGAAACAGAAAACGTTAGGCTGGGCAGGACCAGTGGGGAAACAGACAACTCTAGGCTGGGCAGGACCAGTGGGGAAACAGAAAACGTTAGGCTGGGCAGGACCAGTGGGGAAACAGACAACTCTAGGCTGGGCGGGACCAGTGGGGAAACAGAAAACTTTAGGCTGGGTAGGACCAGTGGGGAAACAGAAAACTTTAGGCTGGGCAGGACCAGTGGGGAAACAGACAACTCTAGGCTGGGTAGGACCAGTGGGGAAACAGAAAACTTTAGGCTGGGTAGGACCAGTGGGGAAACAGACAACTCTAGGCTGGGCGGGACCAGTGGGGAAACAGAAAACGTTAGGCTGGGCGGGACCAGTGGGGTAACAGACAACTCTAGGCTGGGCGGAACCAGTGGGGAAACAGACAACTTTAGGCTGGGCGGGACCAGTGGGGAAACAGAAAACTTTAGGCTGGGTGGGACCAGTGGGGAAACAGAAAACTCTAGGCTGGGTAGGACCAGTGGGGAAACAGAAAACTTTAGGCTGGGCAGGACCAGTGGGGAAACAGACAACTCTAGGCTGGGCGGGACCAGTGGGGAAACAGAAAACTTTAGGCTGGGTGGGACCAGTGGGGAAACAGAAAACTTTAGGCTGGGCGGGACCAGTGGGGAAACAGACAACTCTAGGCTGGGCGGGACCAGTGGGGAAACAGAAAACTTTAGGCTGGGTAGGACCAGTGGGGAAACAGAAAACTTTAGGCTGGGCGGGACCAGTGGGGAAACAGACAACTCTAGGCTGGGCGGGACCAGTGGGGAAACAGACAACTCTAGGCTGGGCGGGACCAGTGGGGAAACAGAAAACTTTAGGCTGGGTAGGACCAGTGGGGAAACAGAAAACTTTAGGCTGGGCGGGACCAGTGGGGAAACAGACAACTCTAGGCTGGGCGGGACCAGTGGGGAAACAGAAAACTTTAGGCTGGGTAGGACCAGTGGGGAAACAGAAAACTTTAGGCTGGGCAGGACCAGTGGGGAAACAGAAAACTCTAGGCTGGGTAGGACCAGTGGGGAAACAGAAAACTTTAGGCTGGGCAGGACCAGTGGGGAAACAGAACACTCTAGGCTGGGCAGGACCAGTGGGGAAACAGAAAACTTTAGGCTGGGTAGGACCAGTGGGGAAACAGACAACTCTAGGCTGGGCAGGACCAGTGGGGAAACAGAAAACTTTAGGCTGGGCAGGACCAGTGGGGAAACAGACAGACCAGTGGGGAAACAGACAGACCAGTGGGGAAACAGAAAACTCTAGGCTGGGCGGGACCAGTGGGGAAACAGAAAACTTTAGGCTGGGCAGGACCAGTGGGGAAACAGAAAACTTTAGGCTGGGCAGGACCAGTGGGGAAACAGAACACTCTAGGCTGGGCAGGACCAGTGGGGAAACAGACAACTCTAGGCTGGGTAGGACCAGTGGGGAAACAGAAAACTTTAGGCTGGGCAGGACCAGTGGGGAAACAGAAAACTTTAGGCTGGGCAGGACCAGTGGGGAAACAGAAAACTTTAGGCTGGGCAGGACCAGTGGGGAAACAGAACACTCTAGGCTGGGCAGGACCAGTGGGGAAACAGACAACTCTAGGCTGGGCAGGACAGGTGGGGAAACAGAAAACTCTAGGCTGGGCAGGACCAGTGGGGAAACAGAAAACTCTAGGCTGGGCAGGACCAGTGAGGAAATAGAACACTCTAGGCTGGGTGGGACCAGCAGGGATGGGAGAGACAGGGAAATTACCTCCTTAAAAAGTTCCAAACAGTTTCCAGACGCCAGGCAGGTTATTTTGCTTCAACAGTGGCCCAAAGTCTGTCATCAGAATGATTTAGTTTATTTCCCTCCCTGAAGCGTCTCACATGATTGCTTTTCCGAACACCAGGTATACGAATGCAAGAGAAAATGACAGCATTTCGTCTGCACACTCAACATGTTTTTATTACAGATATTTTGCTGCAATTTCCCAGAAAGTGGTGATTTTGTTGGGATGGAAACTACTTTATTCACAAATATTTTATTATGTGACATTCCAATTCACAAGTTTGGATGGAAACATTGCTAATGTTGCTGCTATAGCTTCAGATATAAAATAAATTAATAAATAAAAAGTTGGCTGTGCAAATGATTCAGTGAATTGCAGAGAACTGCATGGTCATTCCGATTAACACAAACAATTAGAAAGTGTATTTGTGTATGCTAGTGTATGTGCCCGCTAGGGTTGGTAGTAGCCCATGTGATGTGGTTGTATGATGTATGCATGCGTGTATGTATGATTTTGGAATAGGGGAGTGCCTATACACTTTACTCTGTAAGGTGAGAGCGAGAACCTTACTGAGCATGTGCTGAATAAATGTAATCTATCTTACTGGTGAAATTTTGAGCCACTTACAGAAATGCAGCTCTTGTTCTCTTGTTGTAGCCCCTCAGTACTGCAGTATGCTCCAGACGGAAGGAGGTACAGACCTACTGAGAGTCCTGAGCACCCATCCAGACACCCACAGTGACGTGAAGTGTCTGGTAGAAAACATCCTTAAGATCCTGGGGCGAAACCTTCATCCCGCCAGCCCAGGTTCAAAGCGTGCTAACATCTCTCTGCAATGAACATGTTCTGTTCATTTTGTCGTTACTTGATTTAATTATTTTTAGGAATAACTTTTTTAAATGTCTGTATTTTCAGAATTTTAAACACTTATGTTCTTCTTGTTTGGTCTGTCTGCTTTTTCTAGTGGAGGATTTTCAGTGACATCACCAAAAAAACAACAACATGGATTTAACACGGTAATGCACTGAGGGATTCAAAAAGGGATGTACCACTTTGTATCCTGTTAAGAAGACATTTCAGAACTCTAATAGAATTGAGATTCAACAGAAGAGCACAAGCACTTATCTGGTGGTTGAATATAATATATATATATATATATATATTTTTCTGCCTAAACTGTTTTTTTTATAGTTTGTTATAAAAGTGTTTAATCTATGAACTTGTGAAACGCATATTCCCGCTCTCCAAACTCACACCATTTGTGGAGCCAGTCTTGCTGTGTAGGTTGACCTGGATGCTCATGTGAAAAGCAAAACTTGTATTTGATACATAAGTTGTACTGTTGGTTTAAACTTCTTCAATTCTTTAAAATTCATGTTTTTGGATGAAAAAAAATTAATTACCATAATCTATGGATACATAGATTCCTCATTAGTGACTGTTTCTATGGGCCGCTATAAGCCATCCCCCATATTGGAATAGTTAAAGCTGGTTAGTGAGCACTTAAACATTAATACAAAAAATATATAAACTAAAATAAACACTCAAAAACAACAAGCAGATATTGGTTTATACTGTTTCAAATTATGCAAGTGACATCAGGATTTAAGTAAAATAAGCATTCAGATTTTAGTTTTTCAAAGAAAGTGTTTTATTTCTTGTATTTTGTTTAGATAACTGGCATTAGTCTCAGACAAGTTTGTTGAATAGTTTCCTGGGTCTTCTTAGATAAATGGAAAACTTAAAAAGGTTGTTCCACATTGTTAAGCAAGTCACATTTCTCATGCAATATGGGGAGGAAAAAAAGATCTTTCTGAAGATGAAAAGCATGAAATAATTTAATCTTGCAAAAGGCATGAAAACTATGGTGCAAAAACTGAATAGAGGTGATAAAACAGTCAAAAGATTTGTGAGTGATTTGGAGCACAGAAGAGCTCAGTCCGATAATGGCTTAAGAAAGATTCTGTCAAACAAATTAATTGTATAAAAAATGGGCAGCTTTAAAAATAAAGTGTCTCTGGAGACCCCAGAATCTCCTTGCAGGCTGCAGTTGAATAAATGTACCGGTATTCATTTAAAAATCGTCCCGTATGCCTGTATATAAGTAACATATCTCCAGCTTTTGATCTGACCAAATGAAATGCAAATGCTTTCAAATAAATAAGGTTTCTGACGTTTAGATCTAGCAATTGCTCAGTCAGATCACACATTAAGAAATCAGCAAATTGTCACTTTCCCTTTTTGACTGCAGGCTCTCCATAGTTTGAGGTTTCTTGGTTTTGGCAACCGGTGATTCACCAGAAGTCAATGATGATTGCCGTTAAGACCTTTCCAGATAAAAAAGCAGCCATCTAGATGACAAGTTTAAATTCTAAGCAACTGAATCTTTAGATTATGGCATATGAAAATGCCAGGTCATCTTTCTGCTTACGGATGAGATGTAAACATCAAGTTGATTTTCCCCGCGACCTGACAGCATGGTGGCTCATTTGGTGCTCCAAACAGCCCAGATTCTTCCTTCTTCCCAAAAATAGAAGGCAGTATCCTCGCAAGGCTTGCAAATCTCAAGTAAATCATCTAGCAGTCGAGTCGAAGGACATGTCAATTTGAAGGATCCTTGTCAGGCAGGCTTCGTTTCGCATCCTTCATTTCTTTATTTTGAAGAATGCATCAATTAGGACTATAGATAAGTCCAATGAAGGAACATAAGCAGAGTGGAAAGTTCTCAGCCATCTCATCCCTCGCATGAAAAGAGAAACAAGTAAATGCCGTGTCAACGACATCAACTGGACAAATCAACTGGTGCGTGTTCAGCTGCGATCAGCTCCTGAAGTGTGGCCCGCAGAGAAACACTGAAAGGAATGCCAGCACTGAATCAACAGGGCAGTGAACCCTATCCAAAACTGCACTCTCTGCACCATGACTTTACTTTTTTTCTTTCAAAAAAAAAAGTTGCCAGCGAGCACCAGCATTTTCATAAAACTTTCATGGACCCAAGAATATTTAAGAATATGTAAACAGTGACTATATCAAAAGAAAGACCAGTGCCTTTGCTTTATAAAGAATGAACAGTTTGAATATTTGTTTTCATCAACATGTGGAAAGTGTCATTAAAAAACATTTTGAACAAAAATCTAAGAAAATCACATTTTTGTTAAACACTTTGTCTGGATCAAATTCAGAATGGTGACCATAACATAGACGGACTTGATCTAGTAGACTTGATCTAGATCGAGTTCATCAACACCCCCAAAGCTTGCACACTCCTATATCTCTTTGTTGGTTCAACATTTCATTTGGTAACGTTGTGAAGTTTTGGTTTTTATGTGCTGTTGAATGTTTGATGATCGCGTTAGCTTCATTGTGCGAAAGCTCCTTCTGGTTTATGCGGATCATCTTCTTCACTTGGTTCTGAATGATGCACAATTTCAAAAGATATGCAGCAGTGCCCCCTATTGTATAACAGTGAAAACATGTCAATCAAGTAATGTATATCAATCAAGCTGGAAAAATATAGGCCTGGGATGTACACCACCCTTAGTGACAGAAGTTTGTTCTGCACCCAAAGCTAAATGAGCCACGCTAACTTCAATATGGGGGGGGTAATCGCATTCCCCCTGGTGTGCAAGACAAGCAATACGGTGTCTGCTCTGATGACCACATGAGCCTAAGAAGGTCTGGAAGTAAGTCAAAGTCAGAAATATAACCTTCATCTCCAGGCAATTTATACGACCCTCCAGTCTTCATCGGCTTGGTGTCCTTCAAAACCTGTACTCTAAAATGCAGGGACATACTCTACCCAATGAAACACCCAGAGTTAAAAACTGGGGTTATATCTATTGTAGCAGTTCAACAGCATCTGTAGACAAATTCCTCAGCTGTTGACCCACCACTGAAGCAGGCCCAACGGTACACCGGTGAAGCCACTGCCGACACACTGCAGGTAGTGTCGGATGCTTTTAACGACTGCTTCATGAGGCTGACCATCCAGGGGTGCGTTTCCTGAAACCATTGTTAGCCAACTATGTTCGCAAGCTCCATCGTTATCAGCAGGTTGTGTTTCCCCGAAACCATTATTCTAACAAACATTCACAAACAGCCTCGTGAAGTTGTGTGGTTGGAATGACAGCTCTCGACCTGTGGTTAAAACATAGTTTGTTGTTTGAATTGACATGTGGAATTAATAAATCCTTATCTTGAGCAAAATAAGCAAGCTGACATTTGATTTAGCACAATCTGTATATTTTATTTCGAATATATAACATTTTTAATTTAACGTCTTTTAGACGTTTGTCAAGAGATTTAAAACGTGTGAACGTGCTCTAGTACGTAAAAACGAGCCTATGATTGAATAACGTAACATTGTACCTACGTTAAAGGTGCACTTGGTAACTTTTTCAACTTAATAAATCGTTTAGAAATCATTTGGATGGTTAAATAATCTGTTCTGGTGAGAATGGTTACTTTCCCCGCTCCCACCAGCGTTCCCAGGCGGAAAACCAGCCTTGCAACATTGGGACTAACGTCCCGGTAAGTTGAAAATAGGAAGTCTCGTGAGAAGCGAGAAAGAGCGAGAAACACGTACTGCTTTACGGAATACAAAATGTACGTCAATGTTAAATGATACTGTGAATGATGTATTACCCACCTCGGTAGACATGCTCCACACGATAAAGTTGGTGCGTCTGGGACTCATTTGTTCACCACACCGGCTACGACCATAACAAAAGCACATGAGCAGCGGTAGAAAGGGGGAGGAGTGCGCCGGCACGCCGCAAGTGACTTTACGACAGTGATGTGAAAAATATACGCACCGCAGCTGTAGGGGGAGCTCGTTGAGAAAATCAGCAAAGCGGTGGCTAGAGTTACCGACTGCCACTTTAAAAGGAAGTAGCGTAGCGTGGTAGTCACGTTACGGCGGAGGGAAAAGCGAAGCGTGTTTCTCCACGTGGCGTGGAGATGAAAGAGTTTCATGCTTAATTCTGCTTAGTACCCCTTTGGCAAGCGGAGCGAGTGACGCAGGGTTAATTTTTATTTTGTGTGTTGACTGACTGTTTATGGATGACAGTCTCATGTATTTCTATTTTCCAGTTTCTATGGTCGAACGATCCATAAGCAATGCAAGCGTCAAAGAGGAGGGGAACCTGGAGGAAGGTAAGGTGGCGGAGCTGAGGTTTAAGCCAGGGCCGGAAAAGCCTCGGGATCATCCACATTGGGAACAGAAACACCTCCACCCTGTCAAATCCAAAAGCAGGACTACACAGAAGTCATAAACACACAAAAGGCCTCTGGTAGCACCAAAAACACTAAATCCACAGGTGACTATCTCAGATAGTCAAGAGAGCAAGCTGGTGGTAAAAGTGCCATTGATGCGGTCCACCAACCCATCGCTTCGGGGGTGCAGAGGTTTAATGCAGGCGCTCTTGATCAAACACTGTGTTTCTACGCAGCTCCTCTGAATTGGCAGCACATCTCCTCCACCAGCTTCCCATCGGTTATTCCCCTTGGATGGATATTTGACATGTTACCGTCTGCTTAGGATGGGGTAAACTACAGCGGACAGCACTACCTCACAACCAGTCCCAGTGTTATCAAGACAAGCGGTATGACTTACAATCTCACTTATCAAACATATTCTGAAAATTATATATAAACAATGTTTGTTTTGTATTGTTTATTTAATGCAGAATTGGGAGCTAAACACTACGGAAAAATATTTCTGGATCCGACACTGCTAATAAAGTGGCTATAAATGTGACTCACGTATAATGCTGCCAAGGACAAATTCAACAAATGCATTGTTATTCAGTAGAAGTGGTTCTCAAATCCAGTCTTAATTTACTAATTTTACTGCATGCATTGACGGAACAAGTGATTCTGCAGATATTGTTGATACCAGGCAAACAGGTAAACAGAGGGAGGGGTGAAGGAGAGACAAAAGCAGAGTATTAACAAACCGGAAGCATGGACTCAAAGATAGTGTCGTCTTCCATTTTATTGTCCCTCCTACGAATACAGAGTACATCGGCCATCACACTTGGAGGTCTTGCTATTTCACATACACAAGAAGCTGGTTCCAACTTTTCTTTTGCAGCACACTGTTGTCCCACCCTGAATTACACATTTTTCAGAAAACGCAAGCAGTAGTGCCATCATAATAATAATTAAAAAATAAAAACACAGCAAAGATCACAGAAGGAATAAAAATAAAACAAATGGTACTGATGCAAAAAGACCACGTGCTTAGTAGCTATATTTCAAATGTCACCAAAAATCTAAGTGCAAGATATGTCAACAACCTTAGCTAGAGAAAACTTCATGTTAAGAACATGACTCGCTGAAACTTACCATCCAAGCTCAGGAAAATAAACTCATGACAGATGAAATAAAACAGGTTATCTTTCTCTCATACACACACACACACGCACAACACATCACTTATGTATACAGTTCTGAAAGTGGTCCTAAGGTTTCTAAGAGATGAACTTGACTTGAGGACCAGCCTGGATCTACATCGAGCCCTGGGTGATTTAACAAGATAAGGAAGTAATCTCTCTGAGGAACAAAGACAACTATGCATACTAATATCACAGGTCCAGCAAAGGACGACAAAACACCAAAGCAAGATCAAGACGACGCATTTGCTTCTTGCTACCGGTCAAGAAAAAAACGAAACAAAAAAAACAAACAAGAGGGTAGCTTGACCTTGGAGCTTTCTTTCAAAACATTTAAAATAGTCAATATACATTACTCATGTATATGTTAATAGTAAAATCATCACTACAAGTCTTGTATTCTCACTTAGTAGTGAGAGATGGAGAGAGGAAAAAAAGAAGAAAGATCTGCTTTTGGTAGAGCCATTGAGAGAGTGAGTGCACTCACTTACACGCAGACACCGCCGTGTCCCGAGGGAAGCTTAAGCGTTCACAACACACTTCAACTTCTATCTTGAAAATGCATACATTCAAGCAGCAATAAAAAAATATTTATGGCGAATGCATAATCTCTGGAAAAAAGGGAAAAAAATACTGTATGAACATCCCTGCTATCATGTCTCTAAATACAAAACCTCTACCCATAATTTGCTTCAGTGTAACAAGAAGTCCTTTTTGTGTTTTTCCGCAGGTAAAAGTCAGTTCTCAGTGTATGTATGGATGACAGTCTCATGTATTTCTATTTTCCGGTTTCTATGGTCGAACGATCCATAAGCATGCAAGCGTCAAAGAGGAGGGGAGCCTGGAGGAAGGTTAGGTGGCGGAGCTGAGGTTTAAGCCAGGGCCGGAAAAGCCTCGGGATCATCCACATTGGGAACGGAAACACCTCCACCCTGTCAAATCCAAAAGCAACACACTTCAGGACTACACGGCAATAATGAGAAACAATCATTCATAACAGTAGAACATGTGTTGCTCTTTTTCCTGTAAATCAAACATCTACTAAATGAGTGAAATCTGGAAAGTATATAAACTCAAGCGTTCAGCATCTCGTGTCGTACTCAACTCTCCAAAGGCTGGAGGAACGACACACACCTGATGCTTGCGGGACTCGTTTACACCTCTCGGGAAGTGTTGCACGATGGCATTGGTTTGGCACAAGCATTCATACAGGACACTTCCTGGGAGTTCCTTTATTTCTTTTATTTATTTGTTGGTACACATTTATATTATATTTTATGATTGTTGTTTTCATTATGTCTCCCTTATTATTGTGTATATGACACAGTGGCCTGTGCCGTTTAGTCATTAATACAGAGGGAAAGTCAGCCAAAAAATTCCATTGTTAAATCAATAATTTTTTTATTATTAAATACAATTTTATGGCCAGTAAGAAATATGTTTGGTCTTAACTCACAATTCAGCCAATATTCACAGGTCTGATGACGAGTAATTGTTAATCATGCAACACACGACTATAAAGTGCGTGAAGACGTGTCCACATGGTCTCAGAAGATGCATGTCTAAACTAGGGAAGCACCGATACCACTTTTCCCAGGAGTCCTCTGATACCTATACTTTCATTTTTTGTACTTTCCAAGACTGAGTACCGATACTGCCTTATGAAATACTGCAATGTGAAATATCACAATTCCCAGGTACAGAAATTGACTAAAGTAATCAAATGTAAAATAAGTATTCACTGTATGAATCTAGATTAATCATTGTTAAAATTACAAGTCATTTCTTTTCTTGCTATATTAGCATTGAGGACAGGACAGCCGCAGGTTTATGAGGCTGCTGTCACTTTAAGGGGGCTTTCACACACTGGGCTCGTTTGCTGCGGTCCGAGCGCGCTTGTTCCCAGCGCCCCCCCGCAGCGTTGCTCTGGTTTCACACTCAGCTTGATTCTACGTGCACGGCGCATGATAGAAAACCGAACGCGGGTCAACAGTCTATTAAACGGAGTTCTCTTTTAGGGGTCGACCGATTATCGGCGCCGATATTATGCATTTCTATGGTTATCGGTATAAAACAACAACACAGGTTTACTGTGCGTGTTTACGGTGGTCTTCTGCTGCGTGCAAACACTCTTTAGAGGAGACCGTGGATTTCCACATTTGTTGCCCTGATTCCACACGATAATACACTGCAGGCTCACTCTCGCTCCTATCCAAGGTAAATCATCAACACGATCATCCCTTACAACTGTATTTTCCTTTTTAATTAAAGTGAATCCAATCATATTTCAAACCATTCAAAAACATCATGGTGAACAGTGTCTCAGCTGATGGGGAAAATCCATTATTTATTGGCTTTAATATATCGGCCACATTTTCTTATTGGGCCGATACCGATAACATTCAAACTGAACATATATCAGCCGATACCGATATATCGTGCATCCCTAATAGTAATAATACAAAGTTTTGTAGCTCTTTGTTGGGGTATAAGTGAATTGAGTCAATTTAAAAACAATGTATTTTCTAAGTTAAACATTAATATAATGCATAGTGATAATGCTCGGGGCAGACTAGAGTTTTATTTGATATAAGCAGTGTCTGTAACAAAAATTGAGTACATGTCTGTTCTTTACCTTCTCAGATCTGCCTCCGCCTCGGCTTGGGCGTCCACCACTGCTGCCGCCGCCTCCTCCGTCTCCTCCTCTTCCTCCTCCGTCTCCTCTTCCTCCTCCTCCACCTCCACCTCCACCACGGCCTCCACGTCCTCCACGAGATCCTCCACGGCCACGGCCTGGCCGACCCAAGTCTCCGAAGTTTATCTCCAGCTGGGAAGTGATGTCATTGGCTGGCTTACGGAAGTGGTGTTCTCCACCTTCTTCAGCCTTTAAGAAATAATATTACAGGAAACAAATCTATCATTCCCAATTTCACATGATGAGAAGAAACTATGACCACAGAGCTGACCCCTCAATCCAGCTTGAAGTACTAATATTAGTGCTGTCAAAATTATTGCAAGTGATTATTTTTTCCTTTTAACTCACTGAAAATATTTAGCGATATCAACGCAGCATTGTTTTTTTCTGTCATCCTTTGGCTGATCTACAGTATATGATCCCGCTTATTCCTTCAAGTGCTATTAAACCATTCATGTGTGATGAGAACTCAAATCTTCACTGGCACGCATGGCTCTCTGAACAAACACCCAACATGTGTTTGCCGGTCTTAAAGTGACAGCAGCCTAATAACTCTACTACTGCGGTCTGATTAATGTTCATCAACAAGAGAGGAAACCACTCACTGCTCTTGACTGAATAATGTCTGGAGCTTTAAGGAGGATTCATCTAGATTTCATTTATAATTTATGCAGTGAAAACTAGTGTTTGATAACTATTCAATTTCTGTTTATTTCCTACATGTTAGACCACCTGAAAATCTTAAAGCACTGTTTACAAGGTTACATGGATCAAAAACAATATTATTTTGAGCAACCTAGGACTGGGACGGTTACCGCAATACCGCGGTCACGTGACGCCTACCGAGGGTCTGAGCTCGTCACCGTCATCACCGCAAAAAAAACACATTGGCCTGCACATGTGTGCACGTTGTGTCTAATGACATGGATTCATTGATTCTAATGACATGGATTATGTCTAATGACATTGTGTCTTACATGGATTCAAGGTTTTCTAAACAAAACTTATCAAAAGATGGAGCAAATCCGACCTTTCGCGAGTCGGGGAGCGCAATGTCCCATGACACATAATAACATTCCATTCTAGAGATGCGCGGATGGGCTATTATTTCATCCACAACTGCATCACAAAACTCATCGTCCGTCCCCACCAAGGTTTTTTTTTACCAATTTTCAAAACCACACCCGTCCGCTGATTGTTTTAAGGTCTATGGGCGATGCAAGGCGCTGCTGCCGCGAGGCTGGAAAGCTCCTGGCTGATCTAGAAAGGAGACTTATCCAATGCAGCAAAAGTCGGCTAAAGTCCATAGTATAGCCTATTGGCTCTGTTGTATCCCCAGAATTCAGATCGGCACACAGGGACTAAAATAAATAAATATTTTCAGAGTAAAGTCTTCTCTACGAAATGCACATTTCATACGGATTACATAAGCAGAGAGTAGTCTTTTTCTTTTTGAATTTTGTTTAAAAGTAGACATTTCAAGCTTTCTATTTATTTCTCATGTCTGTGAGACAAGTATCCTATACGCAGAGTTTCGGTTCATTTATGAGACGAGCTCCAGTTCACATGCAATGCAAGAGATCGCATCCTTGCTTTTCAACCACGGTAAGAAAAAATCCATACCGTCCCAGCCCTAGTGCAACCCTGATATTGAACCCTGAAATATTAAAGGCACAGCTAAATGTGACATTACAATTTGGTGAAGATTGTTTTAAGTTCACATATTATATTAAATGGTTTTCTATTTTTTTAAAGCCAATTAAATGTTAAAATCGATAGCTTTTAATTATACTATAACGTTAAATGGCTAAAATTGAGGGGGAACAATCCCTGCAATAGAGACAACTGTATTGGTATCAGTGATACAGGCTTTCATTCATATTTCTTAAGAAGATGCCATTAAACTAGTATTTAAAATAATACTGTCTAATTAACACCTTTACTGGGAACAACATGAACCAAATATGTACATCTTTTATAACAATTGGAAGGTATGATAGGAAACAAGTCAATCCTCAAAGCAGGCGGTCCATTAGAGCAATGACAGAGCCGAGCGTGCACATGCTGTCCTGACTAAATGAACAGGAGCGGTTGGGAAGAAAATCACTGTAAGCATAGAGTTAGTGAACCAGAGGAGGAGGATGGAAGAACAGAAGAAGTGATTTTTTGGTTTTAAAAAGTCAGCATGTCATGTGAGTGTACATGACCATAGATTCTTGAATTCTGGCAATGTACTATTTTAACTGAACTTTAGTTTAGGATAACCATATACAAACTGAAAAACAACTATAAAAGGAGACCAAACACAAATTAAGACAAATACCTTGTGGAACGAGTCAGGATCAACATCTCCAGCTTCGATCACAGCTCCAGCATGCCGCTGCAAACACACAAAAGCAGAAACTAAGTCTTGGAACTGTAAAAAGACTGAAATTTCCAAGACTAGAAAATGATCTAATTCAACCCACCGTGCCGACTTCCTCACTCTTTGACTTGTGCAGTACGTAGCCCTTCTTCCACTGACCATCGTTACCTTCGTTGGGCTTGCGGATGTTGAACTCAACTTTGGACCGTTCTTTGTCTTGCATGGCCTTCCATTCATCCAGTGTCATCTCCTTAGGACCTTCCTCCTTCACCTCCTCTACTTCATTCTCCCTACACACACACACAACCATCCAATGGCATGCTCTTAGTACATGAAGCATTTTCATTTCTTCAAATCAGTTTATCGTGAACACTCACTTGTTTTCGGAGTCGACAGGGGCGTGTTCTTCACCTTCAGGAACGGGCTCAGGTGCAGCGGATTGGTCAAGCTCACTGTCAAATCAGACACTGTTATTAGATCTGGTGAACCCTTGAAAGATCAAACTAAACCTTTCAAACATTTCACAAATCTTACAGTTCATAAATGTACCCGTGTTCATTTCACACTATGGTAATCAGATTCACACTATGGTAATGATTAGGCATTACTCATATCTAGAGCACAAGCGGGACAAGTTTCATGTCAAAATGTTATACTTGGGGTTGAATAAATAAAAATGATTTGCCTTACCAAACTCCACTAATTAAAATCAACAAGAGTCACATCACATAAGCGGTTCAGGTATTTTAGACGATCTACAACAGGGGTCGGCAACAGGCGGACCGCGGGCCAATGCCAGCGATCATATCAGATTATTTTGATATCGCCTGGTTCTGAAATAGATCCGTCATGACAGCAACAGTTACTTACAATCACTTAGGGTGCATTCACACCAGGAAAGTCAGCTAGTTCACTTGCTTTGGTCCGGAACAAATACAATGTTGATTTTTTTAGTTGGGTACGGTTCGCTTTCACACTGCCCTTTTTGCAAGTCAACCAAAATTTGAAAACAAAACTACATGTGTGTGAAAGTCATCCATTCATTGGACAGACATTCTCAAGTCAAGTCAAGTCAAGTCATCTTTATTTATATAGCGCTTTTTACAATACAGATTGTATCAAAGCAGCTTCACAGTGATAACATGAAAATAATACAAAAAACAATTTCATCATCGTCCACCTTAAGGCAGATCTATAATATTGTTGAATATTAAATGTCCCCAACGCGGAAGCATTCTCAAGCAGGAAGTGCAAAAACAGGCCATTTATGGAGATCTTCCGTAGAGCAATTTTTATTCTTTTACTGATTTGGTGTTATCAGCTACTAACGCAATATGAAGAAACCTATGAGCATGATATTACACAATGTCATCTATACGATGTTGTAATTAGGATTTTGTGAAGACGAAGATGTGTTGCAAGACGGTTCTGGAGGAGAACGCATGCTCTTCACTGATAAAGTTCTAACAGTATTAAAAACAAGTGAACAGTCAGAAATAAAACAGAGATGAATACAATCATCAACAATTAAAGTTACAAAGTAATTCCGGTACAGAAACGAATAATTAAGCCTAAATGTAAAAACACTATTCGTTCACTGTAGAAATGAAATGTATAGTTTCATCTTCGTTAAAGCTGTATTATGTTGTTTTATTAACATTAATGACACAGACAACAGTAGGAATATTGGGTTTCTGCTCGGGCCGAGAAAAAAAATGACAAACATCTGGTTTCTTTTTTAACTATGACATAACCGAGAGAATACTTGCAGAGCATTTAAGACGAGTCTGTCTTAAGGAAACGCGGTGTTCGAGTGCTATAACACCTCTCGCGCCGGCGTCTCTCTCTCTCTGCGTGCGCGCGGCTGTGGACACAGATAATGCGCGAGTCTCGATTTTCGCCTCTTCTTCCGCGTTTAAAATAGTTTGAATGTGTAAATTGGCAAGACAAAACACAACTAAATTATAAACTTTAAGTGTATGATTGTTAAATTTAGTAGTTAATCCGTGAATCACATGCGTGCCGAACAGTGGGGCAGCTGGTCCGTATACACAGATCTATAGGCATTTCATCACCACAAATTACATAGCAAAAATCTGACCCTGTCAAAAAAAGGTGCAGTACTTCATGTTCACACCGTAAACTAACAATAATAATAAAATAATAAAAAATGCAGTTTAGTACATGAGGATGCCAAGGAATAGTTCTTAGTAGTATAATTCAAAGTAGGCTACGTCAAATAATTATTACAATAAGTTAGGCTCTATTGTGTAACAAACTAATTAAAATGATACACAGTCTGTGTTGCAAGTTGGTGAATGAAGATACTTGCCAGGTTACGTGTCACTGCTGCTTTATTAATTTACCCAGTGAAAAGCCCGGACGCCACACATGTGGCTTTCTGTTAATGACTGTCCTACTACAGGATTTAACACTAACAGCTCACTACCAGTTACAAAAGACACTGTAACAGTCGGTCATATAAGGTAAAAAATTGCTTTTTTCATCAATTAATTTCTTACATTATCCTTTGACTATGTTCTGGCCCGCCATCTAGTGGCGAATAATTTTTTGCGAAATGCCTACTTGCCGACCCCGGATCTACAATATTTCTGCATGACACATTGGACGAGCTTGAAACTCAAGCTGCTACAACCCCAAGCCTCAAATATTCCCCATCTACAATCCTACCTGGTTTCTTCCTTCACATTGCCCCAGTTGTGCGGGCCGCTCCCACCGCGCTTCTCCTCTCCTTTCTGTCGACTAACACATGAAGAACATTGCAGTGAGACTAATGACACAAGACCCCTTCGAGGATTAGTTATTGCTGGCTTCTCACACTCACGATTTGTCATTGCCGCTGTGTCTGTCAAAGTCACGTTTGCCCCGGGAATCAAAACCATCTCCGCGTCCCATGCCTCGTCCACGGCCACCTCTGGCCCCGCGTCCTCCTCCACGCCCTCGAGACGGCTTATCCCCGACTGGCCTGAGGACAACATTTACAGTATTTATGACAAAGACGACTGGCAATCTTGAGCTACAAATCAAATAAAAAAATGCTTGGATGTAGCTATTCATCACATGTGGATTTATTACCATGCTGGTTCAACAACTTTGAGAATCTCAACCAGACAGACACTGCAACACTGGCTCGACCAATGGCATGAGTTTGGGGAGTTCGACTTCCTGTCTGTCTAACCAATGGCAGACGCAGGACTTACAGACATTATTTTGAAAATCTATTTGGTGATATCAGTTGTTTTTTTAGGCTTAGGTTTTTCTAAATGAAATAACCCTCACTCGGCTAGAACAATCTCACAACTAATATTGTAAACTATACAGGGAACCCTGTCTTTCAGTGCATTACCATAATATTAAAGTTTAAAATGAACAAAAGCGTCCAAATTTAAATGCTTAGAAGTTTAACTTTTTATTATATAATTGTTTCTAATCCAACTTGTTTTCATGACAGAATTATTCAAACATACATTGAATAAGACATTACTACCAAATTAAGTTAAAAAAAATAACAATGTAATACAGTGCATATAATAAGCAAAAGTTGTTTAATGAGCAATAGATATTGAACGGCTATCCTGAAGTAAATGTGGCCGTTTCGCTGACGTCTTTCAGAACTCAGAACTCAGAAAACAGAACTCATTTCAGAAAGTTGTACGGTTTCTTCAACATACCTTCTGATGTTCATTCATGTTTTTCATGCTATCGCTAGTAGTAAAGTGGAGGAGATGATAGCTTCTTGAATTGAGGATGCTACAGTGATCCGTCACGCCACATTAAAGAACTTCATAATTAGTGATAACCGATAATCGGTTTTACCGATATTTTAACTTGCCTCCCTTCATTTGTAAATTTGACATAACAGCCATTAATGCACAAAGGAGATATTACATGCTTGATATGTAGTTTAAACTTGCCACTAAATAATAGAGACGAACTCAGTCACGTAATTCATCAAGTCGTGTCCCAATAAAGTCCATCTTCACTGGGACATGACGCATTACGGGAGTCTTGTGATTTTCAGTAAATCAGCCATTAATGATGCATGTTGGAAATACAAGCGCTGAATATAATTCTCTCTCTGTTGTCTATGCTCATCATTAGTCTCGCGAAGTCACGTTCCAGCGTATTCAATTTGCTTCACTCTTTAAACAACATATAAACCTTTTAAAACTGAAGTTTAAAACAAATGCTTACATTCATGCAGAGTTGATAGACTCCCCTGTCATTCATTTATGTTCCACATTTGAAAACAGACTTTTATCAGACAAATGTATTTAGCCCTGTTATATTACTGCTGCGGTTTTAAATAAAGATACAACTGGGAGTACTAAGCTACAGTAAAGCAGCAATGTTTTTTAATCACTATGTTTTTGTATGTGTGTGTGTGTGTGTGTGTGTGTGTGTGGTTATTTCGCATGCTATTTTTGTTATCCGTTTGTTCACCTGATCAAAGCTTTTATTTAAAAGAGACACTTCAATGTGTTTTCAAGACCCCTTTATTTATTGATGTAGAAGTGTGTTTTAGGGCTGTCACATTTGAGAAAAATCTAATTCGAACGAATATCAAATACCAATCTATGTATTCGAATATATATTCTAATATCAAAAAAAAAAAAAAAAAAAAAACTTAACGGAGATTCAATCACAACTTTACTAACAGTCATGATTGGTGCCGACCGGTTGTGCAGGAAAGTATGCAGTTATACGATGTTGGACGCCTGGCGATGCTCTGGCCGTCTGCTGTGTTTCTGGGGCTGTTTACACCTGGCCACTTCATGCGTTTTCTCAGATCGGATAGCTATCTTTTTTTATCAAAACGATTCCATTTACACCCGGTTCACATAGGCCTAAATGTGTTTCTGCAAAACGGATATAAATCTGATCTTCAATTCCCGCGCTATAGCCTATATGGATTTAATGTCACCGAAAGCAACAGATATGAGCTGCATTTTATTGATCATCAGCTAACATTTCAAAATCAAAGACTGCAATAAGAGAGATCAGCAGCCCTGGTAAGATCATTTTGTTTCTTTACTTTTAATGAAGATTATTATTATTGTGTGTTAAGCGTCTGCGACTAACTTTCACTTTGATTTGCAATAGTTTGCACGTTAGCTTGACGCTTGATGAATAAATCATCTGCGGTGATGCGTGTTGCAGCGCGCCGTCATATCTGACTATAACATAGCCTGTAACACGCTTTCAAAATAACACGCTTTTTTAAAATAAAAATTAAACGGACTAATCATAGACTGTAAAAAATGCGCTAGGCATGGCAATTTAAAAACCGGATAGTTTATTTGTAGTTCGATTACGGATATTTCACGTCATGTTCGAATGCATATTCGAATATCGAATGAAAAGTGACAGCCCTAGTGTGTTTTGTTATAAACGCAATGAGAGAGTGAAATTACAGTATAAAAGAAAGTGTTAAAACTTTTGTTCAATACCATTATAAATGTAAAAAACGGAAATAATAAAAATATATCAGTTCTGTATTCAGTTATCAGGTACATAAACATGCATATAATCAGTATTAGTTATATACAGTCAATATCAGTCGATCTCGATTCATAATGGCCTTTACTCTTGGAATTTCATGATAAAATGTATAGAATTTGAAAGCTGAGACTTTATATCAAAAGTAACAAAGCTTAAAGGTAATTGGACGGAAGGCAAGCTACAAACCAATGTTTAGAGAAGTTTTGTTCCCGCATAAACTGAACAGCGTAGACTAAAAGATTGGTTCAAGAATCTACAGTGGTCCACATTTGAAGTGGATCAAAACCTTTCATTAAAGTTATACATGAATTTTAAACAATACCTGTTCTCTTCTGTATACTGTATATTGTTGACTAATATAGGTTCAATAAAAATGACGATAGACTGATATAGTCCACCCAGACCTAATGCCGTCAGTTACATTGTTATGATCAGAACAAAACTCACTTGTCCACAGAGAACTCGCCCCCCTCTGGCTTTTCGTCCGCTGGTTTATCGAAGCGTCGCTCGCGAGGAGGTCGTCTCTCTGGCCGCCGGTCACCGGGGCGTCCCTCTCCTTGACCTCCCTGACCTCCGGGGTGCTGGGAGCTGGCCTGACCCTGCTGACCCTCCGGCCTCCGCCCAACTCTCCTCATTCCTAAAACAGAGATTCAGACTTTCATTAAACACGGGTGGGAAAGCCCAACACTAGGAACCTGTGAACAACTCATACTTCACTCAGAGAAAATGAGAAATGACTTTTTGAAATATGCTTTTTGATCTGACCGCTGCATGTGGCGGCCAAAAGTAATCCATACATCTATTGCTGAAGCTCCACTAGTACTTTCACAGCACACAATTATTTAAGCAAATAGTGCGCAAGTTGTGGGCTGGCGGGGATCATGAAAGTAGTCTACAAGTTTACTTCCACTGCATGTAAAAACACCAAACATAATATGTGAGCACACAAGGGTGAGCAAATGATAAAGGAATAGTTCACCCAAAATTGTAAATTCTGCCCTCAAGTTGTTCCAAACCTGTATGGGTTTCATTCTGTTGAACAAGAACATTTTGGTATGTGGTAAGAACATTATTTTGGTATGTGGTAAACAGACAGTTGACAGTTGCCAGCCATCGACTTCCATAGAATTCTTTTCTCATTCTATGGAAGTTGATGGTTACCAACATTCTTTAAAATATATTTTGTGTTCGAGAAGAAAAACTCATACATGTTCGGAACAACTTGAGGGCGAATGTTAATTTTTGTGTGAACTATCCCTATAAAATTTGGGTGAGCTAACTGTTACTCATTTTAGTGTTTTAAACGAGGTCAAAATCGTTCACGAATCAATCCTAGTGATGTTTGAAGAGAAGACACCTTTTCACTTACTAGATCAGATCTTAAAGCACTAGGGTACACATTGTCATTTCAACAATAAATAATAATAAATCAAAAATGAAACATGGCAATATGAAATGACACATCAGACTGGTGAACACTAGTCTAAATGTGTCAACATGAGTGAGTTCCTGCATAACGTTAATCTCCGTTAGTCACGACACACCTAAACATGTCAAAGTGAAAGTCCTGCTGAGGCTCATAACGTTACGTTTTTGCATAACATCAAAACACGCCGACATTTTCTCCATGTGCACATCAGCACCCTGCGAAGTAAAACATCACATTATATATTCACATACGGCTAGCACATTAGCATGTAGCTAAGGCAGCTACGCAGTTATAAATAAAGTGAGGATGATCAAATCACAAACAAATAGAGATGTTGACATGTCAGAGGAAGAGAACAGGTGATGACACGCATGCTGAATCTCACTGGGGGATTTCGCTCTCCAAACACTGTGTTAGTGCACATCTAATGTCGAGCAGCCGCTCCATGTTGACTTCTCTGCTGTGTTTATATGCGCTTCTCAGTTGCCCTGTCCCATAACCCACTGAGCTGCCTACATAGACAGTATTTTTTGGGCACCACATGTGCGTTACGAACTCATTTATGGCGCGTTTGAGAGGTTCGCGTCAGCATTTTTCAGGCGCGTTGCGACTCGACAGCGTTTTGTTGGTTGGAGCGTGTCTATAATATCCAAATATGTTGTCTTCTAAGCTCATTCGGTTTTGAGATATACTTAGTACTGAAACTTCTACATACCCTCCTTCTTAAGTGGCACAGGGGCCTGGATGTCTTCTTTCTTCTCCTGCGTTGTGTTTTTCCTGTCTTTCTGGGACTCTTTCTTCAGCTGTTTAGCGGCTTGAGCTGCCGTCTTCGAGCCGCCCGACGCGGCCGCATCTTTCTTCTTGTTTTCGGCCGCCTTTAAAATCTCGAACGGGTCGGATTCGTCGTCCAATAGCTGGTCGAACCGATTGGTAACGACGCAGCCGAAGCCTTCTTGCAGATGCCCGGGCATGATGGCGCCCCAACAACGGGATTCTCCTCCGATTCTTCGAGGCTTCGAGCTAACGGCTCACGGTGGACAACCACAAGATGGCCAAGGAAGACACACACACCTGCTTCTCTTCCGGCGCTCTCAGTATCCGGGACATTACCGCTCGCGCGACACATGGGGGGTGTAGTTCTACATGTGTAGGCCTACTACTGATCTACAGTTCACTCGTGCAGAATTGTAAAGCATGAAAGGATTATGGTTATTTAATCGAAGTGAAACAACACCGAACTGCAACTTTGCCGCATTATTTTCCTGTTATCACTGTAAAGCTGCTTTGAAACAATCTGTAGCCTACTGTTAAAGGCGCAATGAATGAATAAAGATGACTTTTACTTGATTATATGTAAAAATGTAGCCAAGAATCATCATAATAGAAGTAAAAATTTTGGACTAAAAATGAGCGTTGGGCGATGACTGGTAAAGAAAACACAATTTGATGTTCCAAATCTTGTCTTTAAATCAAAGGCTGCATCCGAAATCTCATTCTTCCCCACTGTATAGGCAAAAATCAGTAGGTGGCAAAAGAAGTAGGCTATGTCCAAATTCACAGTGTTCATAAAAGAGTAGACAAAAAGTACCGGATGACCAACTTCTTCCAGTGAGATTCTGAAGTGTGCATATGATGAACACTTTACTATCCCATGAGGCCACAGGATTTATGAATGGCAGTGAGGGTATTGTAGCAGGTCACATGATAAGGACAACATGTATGTATGTCTAGATTACATTCATATAGAACATGCTTTCTTTAGTGGCCGTGAAGTAATTATTAAAAATAAGAACCTGACTTTGGACGCAGCCGTTAGTGTATTGTTATGGGGCCTCCAGGAAAAGGATCATGCTAAACTGAATGTTGAACTTACAGATCATTACATAAAAAATTAGCAAGTGTCACAAAATGACATTAGTTTTAAGCAAGCTATACTCAAAAATGTAGCTAGTAAAATACAAACAACTACTTCTCAAAAAATAGCTTACAACAACAACAAACTTTATTTATAAAGCACTTTTAACACAATGCAAATTGATCCAAAGACAGCTTAGAGAAGAGCTACGCAACAAGACATGTTTGCTACATTTAAGCTAACCAACTTTATTTATTTATTTAAATACAAAAGCAAAAGAGCAGCTGTAATTAGATTGAATGCACGATTGTCATAAAATAAGCATGTAAAAACATAAGAATAAAACTGGAAAACTTGTGTATGCAAAACTGTGGGGATCAAATACCTTACAAAGAATACCTGAAATCAACAACAATGTACTGAGAAATTGAGTGGTTAAAAAAACAATACAAGATACACAATGTCAAAGACAAAGTGTCCCAAGAATATGTTGAACTTTCTCAAAAATACCTTTTACAAAATAGCCTTGCTGTAGTCTATCAGATGGTTTTACCATGATACATTAATAAATGTTTCTCATGACGACCTCCCAGAATGTCTAGATGTCTAGTATTCAACGCACTTTGAAGCAGATGAGCTGAATCCAGTGTTTTATTTAGTGCTATTTCATTTCAGTGCAATGGGCTGTCATCTGAGCGACACTGAGTGAGGAGAATGAAGAACCTCTGCTGAAACCAACAGGTGAGGTTGCAGCAGCGAAAGAAGCTGCACCTTCTGTGGACGGAGGACATTTTGGGAGTGTGTTGGAGGTTGCTTTATTTAGGGGTATGTTTACACGACAACAATGTATTAAAAGCAGGCGACAACTTTTAGCTGCAGCCTGGAGAACTCCAAAACAGGGTGAGAACTCCAAAACAGGGTGAGAACTCCAAAACAAAGTGAGATCTCCAAAACAGAGTGAGAACTTCAACACAGAGTGAGAACTCCAAAACAGAGTGAGATCTCCAAAACAGGGTGAGATCTCCAAAACAGGGTGAGATCTCCAAAACAGGGTGAGATCTCCAAAACAGGGTGAGAACTCCAAAACAGGGTGAGAACTCCAAAACAGAGTGAGATCTCCAAAACAGAGTGAGAACTCCAAAACAAAGTGAAATCTCCAAAACAGAGTGAGAACTCCAAAACAGGGTGAGATCTCCAAAACAGGGTGAGATCTCCAAAACAGGGTGAGATCTCCAAAACAGGGTGAGAACTCCAAAACAGGGTGAGAACTCCAAAACAGAGTGAGAACTCCAAAACAGGGTGAGAACTCCAAAACAGGGTGAGATCTCCAAAACAGGGTGAGAACTCCAAAACAGGGTGAGAACTCCAAAACAGGGTGAGATCTCCAAAACAGGGTGAGATCTCCAAAACAGGGTGAGAACTCCAAAACAGGGTGAGAACTCCAAAACAGAGTGAGATCTCCAAAACAGAGTGAGAACTTCAACACAGAGTGAGAACTCCAAAACAGAGTGAGATCTCCAAAACAGGGTGAGAACTCCAAAACAGGGAGAGAACTCCAAAACAGAGTGAGATCTCCAAAACAGGGTGAGAACTCCAAAACAGGGAGAGAACTCCAAAACAGGGTGAGAACTCCAAAACAGGGAGAGAACTCCAAAACAGGGTGAGAACTCCAAAACAGGGAGAGAACTCTAAAACAGGGTGAGATCTCCAAAACAGGGTGAGATCTCCAAAACAGGGTGAGAACTCCAAAACAGGGTGAGATCTCCAAAACAGGGTGAGATCTCCAAAACAGGGAGAGAACTCCAAAACAGGGTGAGAACTCCAAAACAGGGTGAGAACTCCAAAACAGGGTGAGAACTCCAAAACAGGGAGATAACTCCAAAACAGGGTGAGAACTCCAAAACAGGGTGAGATCTCCAAAACAGGGTGAGATCTCCAAAACAGGGAGAGAACTCCAAAACAGGGTGAGAACTCCAAAACAGGGAGAGAACTCCAAAACAGGGAGAGAACTCCAAAACAGGGTGAGATCTCCAAAACAGGGTGAGATCTCCAAAACAGGGTGAGAACTTCAAAACAGGGTGAGATCTCCAAAACAGGGTGAGATCTCAAAAACAGGGTCTGGCTTCCTCCTATTGACAGACAGACACATGATACGCATGTGTTTTTCCCCCCAAACCCGTTCAGTGCAAACTTCACCCTGCAGCCGATTCCAAAGAATTTTGGTCATGTCAATCACAGCAGGAAATATTGAAGGTGCACAGTGTCCTTCACACACATACACCGGTAACACACATGACAGAAAAGTAATGCAATAAACATTTATTTAACATCAGCTGTAACATAAAACCACAATGTACATTACAAAAACTAAGAAGAAACATGGTTATTTAAATGAAAGTACATGTATAGTGTCACGCAGGGAATTCTGGGAATGTAATTTTTTTACAGTGTTTTTTTTTCACTGTACATTATACATTTTACTTTCACCAAAAACTAAATTTAACAGTATTTTATTTAACAGCATTTTACTGTAATGTATGCACTAAATCTTCTATATTTAGTAAGGAAACGTACTCGGTTACTAACGTAACCTCGGTTCTCTCTAGAGAGAGGAACGAGTACTGCATAGTAAACTACGCTTCGGGGAAAATCCTTTTCCACGAGAATACTGAAGCCAAAAATGATCCTTAATTTTGTATAAATGTAAAACGCGTTGCTGCAGCATACAGACCTAGGCGAGGCAACTGCTTGAGCCTATCGAGCGAGACCTAGAGTGACGTCACACCGAAACGGGCGTGACTTAGGGCTATAAATTGCGCTCGCAGGCTCATTTCTCTGATTTTTAACAGTGAAGCAACCAGAGTGCATGCACGGCAGGATACGCAGTACTCGTTCCTCTCTCTAGAGAGAACCGAGGTTACGTTAGTAACCGAGTATGTTCTCTTACGAGAGATACTCTCGTACTGCGTAGTAAACTACGCTTTGGGGAACACAATGTAAAAACGCAGTGTATGCTGGGATCCGACACCATAGACCGAGAGCAATCAGCTGGGGTTCATACAGTGCATAATCACCCAGGGGACTCACAGGGAATCCTGAAAGAAGTGGGTTTCAGCCACTATCTTCCAAAAATGGCGGCTCAGAGCAGCCCTGCTATTTATCATAGCCATATATCAAAGACTGAGACTTCAGTCTAACAACTTTTGGCCATTCTAGACCGATAGTAACCTGGCTTGTAGAGCGGGAACCTCTAGGTTATAAAACCTTATAAATGTAGACGGGGAGGCCCAGCCTGCCGCCATACAAATATATTGCAAGGCAATCCCACTTGACCAGGCCCACGAGGAAGCCATGCTCCTCGTGGAGTGCGCTCTGACACCCAAAGGGCATTGCATGCCTTTGGTTGTGTAAGCTAGAGCTATAGCGTCCACAATCCATCTGGATAGGCTCTGTTTCGAAGCGGCTAGTCCCTTAGAACGCCTGCTGAACGAAACAAAGAGCTGCTCCGTCTGCCTGAAAGCAGACGAGCGCGACACACAAGCTCTTAATGCTCTGACCAGGCAGAGAAAACTCTCCTCCTCATTTTCCCCAGTGACCGGAAGGGCAGACAGGGAAATGACCTGTGCCCTAAACGGTGTATTTAGGGGTTTCGGAACATACCCATGCTTAGGTTTGAGTATAACCCTAGAGTCATTAGGCCCAAACTCCATGCACGTAGCACTCACTGAGAGCGCGTGTAAGTCCCCAATGCGCTTTACTGAAGCGAGAGCCAGAAGAAACACCGTCTTGAACGACAGGTGTTTAATATCAATCTCCTGTAGAGGCTCAAAAGGATGACCCTTCATGGCGTCCAGCACCATAGAAAGGTCCCATATGGGAACTGTGGGAGGTCTGGGGGGATTCAGTCTCTTAGCTCCTTTAAGGAACCGAATGACTCCTGACTCGAATGATGTTCCTTCCAATAGACTGGCCAAGCGCTGTTTCAGAGAACGCCTGATGCTAACTGCATCACAACTGGGAACCAGGGCTGGTTCAACCAGAGTGGTGCTACCAGCAGCACTGAGCATCCTTCCTCCCTGATCCTGAGCTAGGAGGGAGTCAGGGGGAAAAGCATAAAGAGGACGGCGAGGCCACGAGTGGGTTAGCGCGTCCTCGCTTTTCGAGAAAAATTCTGGACAGTGAGCGTTTTCCTGAGACGCAAACAGGTCTATATCCGCTCTGCCGAACTTCTTCCACAGCAGCCGCTCTGTCTGTGGGTGCAAAGACCATTCTCCTGTCGGAAAAGTGGTTCCTGGACAGTCTGTCTGGTCCAACATTCAGGCGCCCTGGCACGTACGCTGCTTTCAGTGAGAGCAGGTTGCTGCGTGCCCATATCAGGAGGCGTCTGGTCAGCCTGTACAACAGCAGGGACCTGAGGCCGCCCTGGCGATTTATGTAGGATACCACTGATATGTTGTCTGAACGTATCAGGACGTGGCAACCCGCTGTCAGGGGACGAAAGCGTGTGAGTGCTTTGCTCACTGCTAACATCTCGAGGCAGTTTATATGAAGGAGCTTCTCCCGCTCTGACCATAGGCCAAATAGCGGTCTGCCCTCGAGCAGCGCTCCCCATCCTGCATTGGATGCGTCCGTAGACACCACCCTCAGTCTCGAGCAAGTCCCCAGGCTTACACCTGAATGGTACCAGTCTTCCAACCCCCAAGGGCTCAAAACTGCAACGCATGCTTGATTGACCTTGAGGTGGAGCCGACCGGTGGCCCATGCATTGTGAGGCACTCTCCCTTTGAGCCAGAGCTGCAGTGGGTGCATGCGCAGCAGGCCCAGCTGGAGTACTGACGATGCTGAGGCCATCAGACCTAGCATCTTTTGGAATCTCTTTAGAGGGAGAACAGCGCCGCAACGGAAAGAGCTGACTGTGCGCTGAATATGCAGTGCGCGCTGTGGCGACAGCTGTGCTGTCATTGACAGCAAGTTCAGATCTATTCCCAGAAAATAAATAATCTGTCTGGGGAATAGCGAACTCTTTTCCCAGTTCACTGTGAGACCGAGATTCTCGAGGTGATCCAGTAACATAGCTCTGTGCGCCATGATCTCTGAATGAGATTGGGCTAGAATGAGCCAGTCGTCCAAATAGTTCAGCACTCAAACGCCCTGGAGTTTGAGGGGAACGAGCGCTGCGTCCATGTACGGGGTGCCAGAGACAAGCCGAACGGCAGGACTGTGTACTGGTATGCCTGACCCTCGAAGGCGAATCTCAAAAATCGCCTGTGACGTGACGTAATCTGTATTTGAAAATACGCGTCTTTTAGATCTATTGACACAAACCAGACCCCTTGGCGAACATGCGCAAGGATTTTTCTAGTCGTGAGCATCTTGAACTGGCGTTTCGTAAGCGCTCTGTTCAGATGCCTCAGATCTAGTATGGGTCTTAGACCCCCGTCTTTTTTGGGTACCAGGAAATATCTGCTGTAAAGCCCCCCTTCGCTCTGAGCCTGAGATAAAGGTTCTATAGCCCCTTTGCTCAGTAGTTTCTGAATTTTCGGCTCGAAGTAGATGTACTACTTTCGATTCTACCGAGGTCTCGACGCGCGCCGTGTGGCGGCGAGTGCGTCAGCGAAACTGCAGCGAATAGCCTTCTTTTATGATGTTTAGCACCCATTTTGAAACCCCGGGAAGCTTCGCCCACGCGTCTGCACGGGTTGCTAGGGGCTGAGTGAGAAGCGCGCTTTGATCGGCTCGCGATACAGCGGCTTCGGTGAGCTGTGACAGAAATGTCGTGCTCGCAACATCTGAGGCAGGGGCCGCGCTGATGACAGTGGGCAGAATGTCCACGCTCGACCCCTCTACGGTGGTTAACTGGGAGGGGGAGGGCTGGACGAGTCCCGTAGGAACCGTAATGCTTGTGTGTGGACGTGGGCGCGGGTGAGCGGGCACGTTTACCACCTTTATAGCATCGCTCGCCTGAGCAGAGCGCCTGCACACAGGTTTAGTTTTTACAGAAACCGTGTGATAAGCAGGAGGTAGCGTTAGTGGGCACAGGGTTGTGGGCACGTTTGCTACTTTTAACGCGCAATCGAACTGAGTCGATTTTATGTGCGCGGGCCCCGTGTGTGGGGCTGTGTTTGTGTGTAGGGATGGGCACATTATAGTGTAGTCTTACACATGAAACACCATCGGCCGTGGCCGGGACACCAGAAAATACGCTCTTTAAGGGATTTATCTGGGTAGCCGAGAGTATCTCTCGTAAGGGAACTTACTGTTCACCAATTAACAGGTTTTTACTGTTTTTACATTCACTTAAGACATATATTTACTAGGATACTCGTCGAGACGGGAATTTTTATTTTTTTTGAATTTTGCGATACACAATATTATACACACTTATTGATCTACATGATCAGCCTGTCGGGGTTGTATTCGCTATAACAACCGCCTCGCTCTACATTATTCAACTGAGCAATATTACTTACTAATTCATTGATCAGAATTTCTTGTTAGTAAACAGTAGTTACTAGAGTGTTAATAATGCGTTACTCATTTGTTCCTGTGTAGTTATTTATTAATGACGGAACAGTATTCTAAAGTGTTACCTTTATTATAATTTGTATGTGACATTTGTTCTGTATGGTTGTACAACTGTATTTACATTTATTCATTTTGCAGACGCTTTTATCCAAAGCGACTTACAAATGAGGAATGCAGCAAGCGATTCCTCGTGAAGAGGCAAACACACACAAGAAGTGTTCAAAATACAGTAGAAGACATAGCTTAGAGTAGCATAAGCTAGAATAGGGAGGGATTCAAGGAAAGTGAAAGCATATAAATTTTTTTATGGGGTTAAGTGCTCACATAAGAGACATGTTTTCAGCTGTCTTCTGAATATTGTGCATTCCAGATGAAAGTGGAGAAATTATTCCACCAGCAAGAAACAGTGAATGAGAATGTTCTGGAGAGTGATGTTGTGGCTCTCTGTGATGGTACCTCGAGCCGTCGCTCATTGACCGATCGCAGGCGTCTGGTAGGGGTGTAGAATCGTAAGAGCGAGTGGAAGTAGCAGGGAGCTGAGCCTGTGGTCGATCTGTAAGCAAGCGTCAATGCCTTGAACTTGATGCGAGCAGCGAGTGGTAGCCAGTGCAGAGAGATGAAGAGAGGAGTGACGTGGGCCGTTTGGACTCGATGAAGACAAGACGGGCTTTCTGAATCATTGGTAGAGCTTTGATTGCACACAATGGAAGTCCAGACTGAAGAGCATTGTAGTAATGCTCATGTCAGAAGATCAGAAGATTTCAAATGAGAATTCAATTCTTCAAGAGTCAAATCAGAAGATTTGAGACTGAGGGAGAACACAGGGAATATATACATGGAAAACAAGGGGAGCTAACGAGACTGATTTACAAGACAGCTGAACTAAATTAACTAATGAGGATGGTAATCATGGAAACAAGGAGTGGCGGGAAACTGAACACAATGAACACAGAAGGAAGTCCAGACAGGCATGTAACACCAACACAGGATTATAAATACCAGCAACTGAACAAGAAACTGGTGGCAAAAAATCTGTCAAATCATTTGGAAACTAACAAGACAATCAGAAACCAAGGGAACTAATGAAACCGGAACTAGGGGTATTTACATGACAACAATGTACAAAACACTGAAAAAAAATCTCCTTCGCGTTTTTCGCATATAGACAACAATGTTGTCAAAACGATCCCGGCTCACACGGATTCAAAAAAATATGTAGTTTGCATGGTTGGCGATGTCACTTTATAAAGAAACACTACGCGTAATACACATGCGCATGACGTCACCATTTTTGTAGTTTACACTGAGACAATAATGGGATTGGTTTCAAAACTTTGCATTTTGAAACTCGTTTTCAAATATTTAACTTTAAAAAAAAATTTTTACATCATAACTTTACACACAGTCCAACATATACACTGCACACGGATGTTACAAATGTAAAACACTACTATCTTGTGTATTTTCCAAACTCAGAGTGTATGAAGTGCACAACAGTTTGTCATGTATGTAGTTATGACATGTACAAATACTGTATAAACAGTATGAATAAGCCGTCATAAATGTCACGCCAAAATCTTCAGCCGTCACGGATGCCACACCAGTGTTCCCGGTCGTCGTGAACATCACACTTGAAGACACCCAGGCATTTCAAGGGCATCTGAGGCTGATCTCCAGTTTGGCGGAGCCACCACTGATTTCAGCAAGAGTGGCTGACATCCCAAGGCCTGAACCCTCAAGCCTGTTACCTGCAGTGCTGTCAGTCTCAGAGGCTGTTTCTCTATCTTCAGTGCTCCCTGTTATGGCAGTGTCCATTTTGTATGTTTGGGCTACACACACACACTGACTCGGCTCTCATCGAGGCAGCGGTACCATCTCCAGAACTTGTTCCAGTACATGAGTCAACTCGAGAGCCCTCTCCAGTCCATGAATCTGCTTCAGAGCCCGGTCCAGCCCAAGAGCCCAATCCAGAGCCGACTCCAGTCCATGAATCCACTCCAGAGCCTACTCCAGGCCAAGAGTCAGCTCCAAAGTCCACTCCAGTCTATGAGTCCACTTCAGAGCCTGCTCCAGTCCATGAATCCGCTCTAGAGCCCTCTCCAGCCCAAGAGTCCACTCCAGAGCCCACTCCAGTACATGAGTCAACTCCAGAGCCCACTCCAGTACATGAGTCAACTCCAGAGCCCACTCCAGTCGAAGAATCCGCTCCAGAGCCCGCTCAAGTCCATGACTCAACTCCAGAGCCCACTCCAGTCGAAGTATCCGCTCCAGTCCATGAGTCAACTCCAGAGCCCAGTGCAGTTGAAGAATCCGCTCCAGAGCCCGCTCCAGTACATGAGTCAACTCCAGAGCCCTCGCCAGTCCATGAATCCGCTCCAGAACCCGGTCCAGGCCATGAATCCACTCCAGAGCCCACTCTAGGCCAAGAGTCAGCTCCAAAGTCTACTCCAGTCTATGAGCAGAATATTTCTGCACCAAAATGGCGCCGCTCAATGGCGACTCGGTACTACTCTCTGTTTTGTTTGTTTGTTTGGTGTTGTCCTGCATGTTCCTAGAACCCAGCCTTGGTATTATTCAGTATGACAGATCTGCATTACTTCACATTCGGGACAGCATGCCCGTTTTTTTGCCCGATTTATCGCCGGATTTCCAACCACACAAGGAGCGGCTTAAACAATGCTGCACAGCAAAAACTCCAGTGTTAAATTAACACTCCTGGGAGTGTATATGAGTCCACACTCAAGAGTGTAAAGTGTTAAAATATGAGTGTTAAATGAACACTCAAGAGTGTTAAAGTTAATGAGATAATTAAGTTATTAATTGAGTGATGATTGAGCATTATTGATGAACACCTGATGTTAACAAGCAGAATCACAGAAGGAGAAAATCTCAAATTGTAAGCCACCATTATGGAGATCAGTGTTTGCTTTAGTTGGGCTCTTGACCCTTATTTTATTAACTTTAGATTTTGCTTGTCTGCTGTTACTGATTAGTAACAGTCAGATGGACAAAGAGAAAATGTGATCTGATGGTGTTGATTATGTTTTGACATAATCATATTGTGATCTGAAATAAACAAAACATATTTAGATAGATTGGTGTAACTTGTTAATAAAGCAGCTCTCTGATACTAAAGCATATGATTTTCAGTATTTTTAACATAGTCCAAAATATTTAATAAACATTGTTCTGATCAAGAGACTTTTAAATGACTTTATTTAGAAACACAGACATCAATAATCAGCCTGTGAATCTCAACAATGGTGACAATAATAAAGCATGTTGCAGTGGCTGCCACCAATCAACTCATTAATGGCTTCCATCATGCATTGCGGAATTAATAAATTATGACCTTTTAATTGAATATTTTGCTCATCACCATTGTTGAGATGCATAGACTGAATATTGATGTCTGTGTGTGCCTAAAATAAAGATTTTTTTTAATAAATAATTTATAATTATTAAAACAAATTATTCCGTATTTATTTATCAAAAATTCTGGATATTTATGTAGAATCACAGTTATGCTGTAATAAACAACTTAAAACTAAGTCAGAACTAAGGGTTCAGTGATCAAGTTGAAATTATGATTGTCATTACATAACCAACAGATCACTTTTTTTTCTTTATTCATCTGTCTGTTATAAATTAATAACAGCAGACAAATAAAATTTAAAGTAAATAATATAAGGGTGAAGAGCCCAACTAAAGCAAACACTGATCTCCATAATGGTGGCTTACAATTTGAGATTTTCTCCTTCAGTGATTCTGCTTGTTATCATCAGGTGTTCATCACTAATGTTCAATCATCACTCAATTATTAACTTAATTATCTCATTAATTTTAACACTCTTGAGTGTTCATTTAACACTCATATTTTAACACTTTACACTCTTGAGTGTGGACTCATATAAACTCCCAGGAGTGTTAATTTAACACTGGAGTGTTTTCTGTGAACACCGGAGTTTTTGCTGTGTGTAAGCGGGGAGTGAGGGGTGGCGCTCTTGTCCGGCTTAGGCGTCGCACCTACAGCCCTGCTCTACCAAACCTGATTCTTTTCAATGTCCGCTCCCTGGCAAACAAAATGGACGAACTTTCTATGCTCATTCGTACACAAAGAGACTTCAGGGACGCCGCCGCTATCTGCCTGTCTGAGACCTGGTTGGCTGAGAGTTTCCCAGACTCCATGTTACAACTAGCCGGCTTTTCTCTACACCGTGCAGACCGCACTGCGTGCTCACAAAAACTACGTGGAGGCGGGGTTGGCTGCTACATCAATAGCAACTGGTGTTCGGACTGTAAAAACTTGTCACAAACCTGCTCTCCAGAGTTGGAGTCTCTCACTGTGATGTGTAAGCCCTTCTACTTGCCTCGAGAGTTTTGTTCTGTTGTCCTGATGGTTATTTATATTCCCCCGGACGCCTCGGCTTCGGCTGCTCTGCAGCAACTTGTGTATAATATCACGGAGGTAGAAAACAACAATCCCGACGCTGCCATGTTTGTGCTGGGAGATTTCAACCATGTCTCCTTGACGAAGGCACTTCCCAGATACAAACCCCAAATCCAGATCGCTACCAGGAAGGATAAAACACTGGATCAATGCTACTCTCCTATTCCTGAGGCTTATCATGCTGTGGCCAGGGCCCCTTTGGGTGAGTCTGACCACAACACCATTTTTCTTATACCAAAATTTCGCCAGGAACTTAAAAAGGCGAAACCAACTGTCAAACTTTTTAGGAAATGTTCCCCACAAGCCATAGACACATTACAGGACTGCTTAGACTCCACCGTATGGAGTAACTTTTGGTCTGATGGTCAGGACATTAACATCTTTACTGATACTGTCACATCCTATATTCAATTCTGTGAGAGTGTTTGTATTCCTTTAAGAGCTGTTTATGTCTTTAATAATAGTAAGCCCTGGTTCAATAATGAAGTGAGAGTGCTATGTAAGAAAAAACAGGCTGCTTATAAGAGTGGTGATATGGTACAATATAAATTACTGAAATACGAATTTCAGCGAGCTGTGTTGAAATCCAAGGCTTCCTATAAAGCTAAACTTGAAAATAAACTACATGCAAATGACATCAAAGGTGTCTGGCGTGGGCTGCAGGACATTACTGACTATAAGATCAAACACCATGCTCCAGTTAGTGACCCCTCTCTTCCTGAGAGGCTTAATGACTTCTACTGTCGTTTTGACAGTGGAAATCACCTGTGATTTGAAAAAAAGGCTGGAAAGAAAAAGTGGAAAGAAAGGCTAAAAACATCATAGCGGACCACTCTCACCCTGCTCACCATCTCTTTAATCTCCTCCCATCAGGAAGAAGATATAGGAGCATTAAGACTTCCACATCACGTTTCAGAGACAGCACTTACCCTCTGGCTATCAGACATCTGAATTTGCACTGACTGCAGCATTTTACTAACTGTGTGCACTGTGCACTTTCTTAGCACTTTCTTCTTTGTATTGTCTCTTTAATGTCTGCAGGGTTTGGTCTACTGTTTAACTGTTTGCTGGGTATTGTTGTTATTGTTGTTATTTTTTTTTGTACTTGTGTTGTCTGTCTTTAGGCTATTTTTGTCTGAGAGTTGTACCAAGACAAATTCCTATCAACTTGTTGACATGGCAATAAATGATTGAAATTGAAATTGAGTCAACTTCAGAGCCTGCTCCAGTCCATGAATCCGCTCTAGAGCCCTCTCCAGCCTAAGATCCGCTCCAGAGCCCACTCCAGTACATGAGTCAACTCCAGAGCCCTCTCCAGTACATTAATCAACTCCAGAGCCCACTCCAGTACATGAGTAAACTCCAGAGCCCACTCCAGTCGAAGAATATGCTCCAGAGCCCGCTCCAGTCCATGAGTCAACTCCAGAGTCCACTCCAGAGCCCCCTCCAGTCCATGAGTCAACTCCAGAGCCCACTACAGTCCATGAGTCAACACCAAAGCCCTCTCCAGTACATGAGTAAACTCCAGAGCCTACTCCAGTACATGAGTCAACTCCAGAGCCCACTCCAGTACATGAGTCAACTCCAGAGCCCACTCCAGTCGAATAATCCGCTCCAGAGCCTGCTCCAGTACATGAGTCAACTCCAGAGCCCACTCCAGTCAAAGAATCCGCTCCAAAGCCCGCTCCAGTCCATGAGTCAACTTCAGAGCCGACTCCAGTCCATGGATCCACTCTAGAGACCAGTCCAGTCCAAGAGTCAGCTCCAAAGTCCACTCCAGTCTATTAGTCAGCTTCAGAGCCTGCTCCAGTTCATGAATCCGCTCTAGAGCCCTCTCCAGCCCAAGAGTCCACTCCAGAGCCCACTCCAGTCCATGAATCCGCTCAAGAGCCCGCTTTAGTCCATGAGTCAACTCCAGAGCCTGCTCCAGTCCTTGAGTCAGCTCCAGATCCCACTTCAGTCCATGAGTCAACTCCAGAGCCCACTCCAGTACATGAATCCGCTCAAGAGCCCGCTTTAGTCCATGAGTCAACTCCAGAGCCTGCTCCAGTCCATGAGTCAGCTCCAGATCCCACTTTAGTCCATGAGTCAACTCCAGAGCCCTCTCCAGTCCATGAGTCAACTCCAGAGCCCTCTCCAGACCATGAGTCAGCTCCAGAGCCCGCTTCAGTCCATGAGTCAGCTCCAGAGCCTGCTCCAATACATAAGTCAACTCCATAGCCCGCTCAAGTCCATGAATCAGCTCCAGAGCCCTCTCCAGTCCATAAATCCGCTTCAGAGCCCACTCCAGTCTATGAGTTCGCTCCAGTGTTTAGTCAAGAACCCGCTCCAACCCCTGAACACAGTCCTGTGTTGACTCCAGTCCCGTTATGACGGTCAAGCCTTGCCAGTCCTGTTACGACTGTGGATGTTGTTTCTAAGTATCCTGCCAGTCCTGCTACGACAGTGGATGTTGTTACTAAATGCCCTGCCAGTCCTACTATGACTCTGGATGTCGTTTCCGAACGCCCTGCCAGTCCTGTTACAGTGAACTCCAACTCTTTGAGTGTTCTGTTATTTCCTCAGGTACCATCCCTGTGGGTCCTGCCTGCCCTGCCCTGCCTCTGCTCTGTTGAGATGGTCACCAGCTCAGTCTGCTCTACCCAGGAAGTCTTCAGCTCCATTCACTCTGCTGTGGTCTTCTGCACCGCCATGGAGGTCTGTAGTCCCGTCAACTCAGCTGTGGTTGTTGTACGTCACATAAATTACACAGCGACTGCCACATGTGAACGCAATGCTATTATTTTATTAACAGAGCTCTTGTTGCCAACACAGCATATCAAGTATGAAACAGCTCACGTGTGTGTTCTTAGTACATGCGCACCGAGGGAGGAAGGACGTTCTTAGAGAGCCCAACACTTTTAGAGTAACATGTTAAAATACACAAATCATTTTGTACTTCTGTACAGATAATGTATCACAATGATCTACATTGGTGGTCTCAAGCTCTGCTGAGGGGTCTTCTATCCAGCCTGCGCCACCCTGGTTACCAGCACTACCTCTGTCTCCAGTCCTTCCTCCACTCCATGGACCTGGCCCTCCATCCCTCCCCCTGATCTGTCTTCGCTCCTCCACTCTCCTGACATGCAACAGTTCTTATGAATAAATGTTTACTAATGTATAGCCTAATGCAACAATTACATGAGAAAACTCTCAAAACATTATTTCTGTCAGGACCACTATCGTCAAATACGATTGACAATTAGCATATAGTTTGGATTGGCGGTATCGTTCTATTCTGGGCGAGAACTCCCTGCGCAATTGCGCATCCATGCAGCCTAGCATGGATAAGAGCAGGGAGAGCAGCAATAACCCCCCTTGGGGTAAACAGAACAGAACCAACATTAATGTATGCAGATATCATTGATTCAAGATTTTAAAGTACAACATATTTTGAGGATTTATTCTGATTCAAGGGGAATCAGAATGCCAAATCCTGACTGGAGACAGGAGGAGCTGGGGGTGGAGGAGGGTAATGAGCTCCTGAGAAACGCGATAGCTAGTGATAATACTGAAGGAGCTTATATATGCGTACGGTGATAGGCGTCGTATTCCTATAGGTAGACGTGGATCAGCTGAGAGTCAGCTGATGCAAGCTTGACTAACGTGACCTGCCAGAACTAACGCTATGCTTGACAATTATGACATTACATATAAAAAAATTCATGTAACAGAGTAAAGCCAAATAAATAGCCGTTCTTGACTCTCATTTCAGACGCAATGTCCACTTTTAGGGGCCGTTCACATATCGCGTCTTTTGCGCGCTCAAGTTTGTTATTTCAAATGTAGGCTTTTGAAATAACTTTATTTAAAAGTTGAGATGAGAATACCGACAGCGCCAACTAGTGGTTGAAGTAGTCGATCTCTCGACAACTCGACTAGTCTGTGCAAGCCCTATGGACTTTTATCTTGAAGTTCTGTATTTCCATTGTTGCTTTGTTCACTTCATGTTTCCAGGCTGCTCTGTTCCCTTGTTTGCTGCCATGGACACTCATTTGACCACACCCATCTACTTATCAGTTTCCATATTAACTCAGTATCAGTTTACAATTAGTTCTGCTCAGCATTTATAGCCCTGCTTGTCATTAGTTTGGTTGTCAGTCATTGTATTTACATACTTTTTATTATCTAGTTATCTCCTGTCCCATTTATCGTTGTTTGCTCCAGTTACCTTGTTTTCATAAACCTTGTAGATTATTTTAATAAATCTCACTGCACGTGGCTCTGCTTCCCATGCCTGAATGCCTCATCGTTACACAATAAAAAAACTGTAAAGTTTAAGAAAATTTGCAGAGGAAATTTTTACAGTTGTATTATTATTTCCTAAAAAGTATTGTTAGATGAATCTCATAAAAATATATCCATGTTATGTTTCGCCGCAACATAAAGAGAAAAAAGGCATGAAATAGAATAAACTCAAACATACACTGAACAGAAAAGCAGGACAAAAACAACCTCTAAACGACTAAATAAACCCAAAAATGTGACAAGAACTCCTCAAATTATTACTTGTCTTAGAACTCCTGACATGCGTATTAAACTGTTTTTAATTCCTTTTCGTCATCTTCCCATAAATACATACAGACACATCAGGAATACAACTGTCCTACAGTGATGAAAGGAAGAAGCGCAGCCACAGAGCTCTCACTCTCTTTCTCTCTCAGTCGCTTTCTCACTCACTCACTCTCTCACTCACTCACATACACTAGGGAGACATTAGTGGTCTTGTTTTCTCTGTGGAGGTTCTCTGTGGCGTATCCATAACCTGTTAAGGCTTCATGAAGCTCGCAGCCACAGCATGTGTATCGGAACAAAGATATTGCTTGTGCTTTTAGTGCACGTGGTGTCCTCGATCCCTTCTGGCTGCCCAGAGCGCTGTGTGTGTGATGACCAGCATGTTGTCCAGTGCGCTGAACAAGACCTCAGCAGATTCCCAACAGGACTCCCGCTGACCACCCGCCAGCTCATCCTGTCCAACAACCGAATCTCTGATTTGCCCGCGCTCGAGCTCAATTTCCTGTCAGACCTGATGTATCTGGACTTCAGCAATAACTCTCTCACACACATATCTGAATCCACGTTTGGAAACCTGAGGAAGTTGGCATATCTGGACCTGTCCTTCAATTCCTTGGGTAAGATTGAGGAGCAGACCTTCAGAGCGCTGGAGAGCCTGGTGATGTTGAGACTGACGGATAACCCCAGGCTGTCAGAATTTCACCCTCTGGCTTTCTCGCACGCCAGTGCTCTTCAGGTGCTGGACATCAGCAGGAACAACCTGAGCAGACTCAACGTGAGCTCCCTCATGGCACTCGGCGGGCTCAGGTCTCTCGGGCTGAGCGGGAACCCGTGGCTGTGCGCCTGCGACACGGAGGAGCTCTGCTTATGGATGCACACGGACACCGATACATTTCAAGGTAGGCTATAGACTTAGGTTACAGTTTGGGTCTAGGGTTTGTCGTTTTGCCTGGTTAGGCACATTGGGTAATTTTTTCTAAATAACTTTTATTTGGTAACACTTTAAATAAGGGTCATTAGTTAACAATATATTAACTAACATGAACTAACCATGAGCAAATTTGTTACTGTATTTGTTAATCTTTTGTAAAAATGCAGCTGTTCATTGTTTGTTGATGTTAGTTCACCGTGCATTAACTAATGTTAACAAGATTTTAATAAAGTATTAGTAAATGTTGAAATTAACATTAAAAAAGATTAATAAATGCTGTATAAGTGCAACTAACTAATGTAGTTAACCAGTGTTAACTAATTAACCTTATTGTAAAGTGTTACCCTTTATTTAATAGTGTTGCTCTAGAATGCTGATGCATATATAACACTATAACACTATTATATATATATAATATAGTTATAATATAGTTGCACTATAACAACATAATATAAAAATAAATAAAAAAGATTTATTCAGGGAGATGGGCAGTGCTTGAACTTGGTTTTGTTTTAGCATCTATAACTCACTGATTATGCATTGTGTGTGTGTGTGTGTGTGTGTGTGTGTGTGTGTGTGTGTGTGTGTGTGTGTGTGTGTGTGTGTGTGTGTCACAGATTTATAATACTGTCACCCAGGAAAGCAGTGGTCATGTCGGCCCTGTAGTTCATGTTAAAACTCATCGCCTGTTAAAACACTCCTCAGTCTCCTGCATTCAAATATATTATATGTAGATGTAGTTATAGATGGATGAATCATCCAGGCTGATTAATCTGCTGAATTTGAGATATGTGCCCACTTGGCAGATTTTATAGTTTGGGCACTTGATTTAAAATTAAATGCTGCCTTTTAATCCAGCAATTTCTTAAAAACGTAGTTACGGACAGTGTTGCAGAAAGTTACTTTTAAAATTAATGCATTACTATATTGCGTTACTCCAAAAAAATAATAACATTGCATTACTTAGTAACTTTTAATGCTGCAGTCCGAAACTTTTTTGGGTTAAAAATTATCCAAAATAATTTTTTGAGTAAGTACATGACCAGCCAGTGTTCAAAACTATCTACTTGCCTTAGCTCAATTCAAACCGGTAAGCTTGTAATAATGTTTTTAATTCCAGTGGTTCTGGTCGATTTCTGCGGGAAATGTCTTTACGTCATTACGTCACATCTGTACACATAAAGAAGAGTCTCGGCTAGTATAGGCTATGTTGCCTGTGAGGATGTTGGAGGTGGAGATGCATAGCCTTTTCTCACAACACTTGATATAATTAAACGTATTAATTTGATGGCGGATCCAGAAAGGTTCAAACGACAATCACCAGTGTCGACTGGAGATTCACCCGGTGTAAAATGCAAAAGACTTCAGACTTCGGAGTGGCTACAGAAAAAAAAAAAGACTGCAACCGGCCCATGCGTGTTGTTAACATTAACAATTTGAGAACAAAGTATAATTTGCACGGTTTGACGTGATATGATCGTTAAATCAGCGCGATTTACTGCAGTGATTTTTTCCCCAGTTGGTCAGAACAGTGGATGTTACTTGTTCAGATGACATTTTCCGGTGAAAATGATTATGTTGGTCATACATCCAAAAAGTATAATCTGTTATTGCGAATGCCAGGATCCACACCGGCACGGCGACTGACAGCCGCACATTCTCCTCAAAACATTGGATTCATCCGTGCCGTGCCGAGGCACAACCCACGTAAAGTTGATAATTTCGCGAATAACTGCAATTGCAGATTTTGACCAGAGATGGCGACAAAGAGGAAAAACTACGGACTGCAGCTTTAATGAATGTAAACCATGATGTACTAATCTGCTATTTGTTAATGTTTGTAATTCTTGCTTGTTATTGTACACTATTTTAGATTTAGGGCACAGTAGCACACTGCTAACAATGAATGCATCACCCAGTCCTATTCTGTCTTCAGGGCTTGATAAAGAGGGGAAAATAGTCTAACAGCTGGCAATGGATTTGTAAAGGCCATCTGAGTGATACGCAAGAATGTGATGCTTAGAGGATGGATAGATGACTAGATAGAGACATAGAGATAGACATATATTTAGACATGCTTGCATATATATATATTTATTTTTTATATATATATATATATCTTTTTGGAATGTTCATAGAGTCCAGTTATATCCAGTTATGTTTAGGCTAAGGGCCTCTAGGGTACAAAGCCACACTGAACACTCATACACAAACACTCATAGCGTGAGGAATTACACAGAGACATCTCCTGCTTTTAATTGGCACAGATGTATTCCCTCAAGTACTGCTAATTATTTTTCTCTACAAATGAACATGCAACTATTCACATAGAAATGCAAGATCAAACGCGAACAAAATCTCTCCCTCTGCTGTAAGCTACTAGCCCCGTATATGCTGGCCTATTTTTTACTGTTTACTGGCTTTGTAGGGGCTTATTCGTAGGGGCCATTGTAACACAAAGCGTGGGGTGCGCCTACCAGGCATAGGTAACATTATTATACATATACAGCTGTCAATGCACATTGGCTCAAGAGTCAATATTGAGCTTTTTATCTTAAAGGGATCGTTACATAAGCATATCAACTATTTGAATATTTATTTCAATGAAAGTGAAAAGCTTTGAAGACATAAGTGAGGATAAGAAAATATGGCGCGAGTACAAAGGGTATTGGATGAGAGAAAGATAAAGGAAGAGACAGACCATACAAGTACTGCACGCCAGATGGGTTGTGGGTATTCAGTCCCCATAACTAGGGAGAAAGTAATTGCAAGGATGGAGACAGTGGAAAATGTTGAGATTACTGTAAGGAGGTACATTATATTCCTCGTGCATTTCTTTCCTCATATTCCTCATTTATTAGTGATGTTTGTTAAGGAGGGAAATCACTATTATTTTACAATGAAGGTATAATGAAGATGAAATAAAGAGAGAATTGGAGCAGAAGAAGACGTGTCTCCTTACAAAAGCATAAGTACAAAGACTAAATGACTCAGCCAGAGCAGAGGCCAACCATGGGTTTGAATTATTCAGTGTGTCAGTGTGTACGGTAACTAAATATCCATGTATGAAAGGATGCCAAAAGGCACTGCTTTAATTTACACCAAAATCAGCAATGCTCATTTCCAGTGCTACTCATGAAGTTAACCTTAAAGGAAGACATTAAATCTCATGTATAGTGCATGGAACTGACTTGTATTTTAAAATACCTGCATGTAATTACACTACTGACTCTTCCCTTATCTTTTAACCCAACCTTAAACCTACCCATACCACCAAACCTGTGCCCAACCATTTAACATCGCAGCAGATATTTATCACCAAGTTTAGTGCTTTCAAATATAACAATTTAGGGAGAAGGGAACAGTGAACGCTGCTAAGGGTGCTTCTCAATACTCAAATAGATGCATCAGACCCGGAAACTGATCAAAGTTAGCCATCTTGAAGAACATCTTAATTCTGTAATTGCACCCCGAGGAAGCAAGGTAGGAGGAGTGAGGAAGATTCCTGAGGAGATATGAGCAGAGATGCACAGGTGTATGCGAAAGTCTTTATTGTCGAAAAACCTGACGGACTTAATCATTTTATGCACTTAATAATAACTTAATAATAACCAACTTAAAACCATAAGGGTAGATCCTTTGAGCGCAGCTGATGAGTGCTTTGAAGTGATGCTCGAGTGATCAGGGTTATTAGTAGGCTACACATAAGCTTTCTTTCGATTCCTCCATCCTCATTTTCTTTTCTTGCATCCTTCACTCAAATCCTACGGGTGGTGGGGCTGAGAGTTGAGGAAAGGAAACAAGGATGCACAAATTAGAAATGAGAAGCACCCCAGGTGAGCTCTGATCCTCTCCTACTTCGATTCCTGCATCTTCTGCCCTCGGTTGAGTGTGCGGCTACTCAGCCTATGCAGCGAGCTAAACATTCAGTAAGAGAAGGTGGTTCCAGGAATGACAGAACACATATTTCTTCTTAGTGCCTTTACTGAAGACCTCTCTCTTTTTGATTTGTTTAGCTCGCTGCATAGACTGAGTAGCCGCACACTCAACCGAGGGCAGAAGAGTAAAAAGATTATGGCATGTCAAAGCTTCCCAAAGATATAAGGGGTCTGAGAGGAGTGTAGAATGTCAGCACCTCCGGACATTTCCTCACACGCGTGTAACCAAAAACACTAACGGAGATACTGACCCCTAGTGGGAAAATAAAGAAATGCACCAGCGAACTAATACAAATACTTTTGAACATAGAGAGACAGAATACTCCCCGTCTGACATCTGTAGAATGTCATCCATAACTAGCATGTAAATACAGATAAAGTACCATGATTCTAAGTACTGTCCTTAGATACCAATAACACAACCTCACTTATAGGTCTTATGTAGCATCTGAGTTCACCCTTGCGGAAAATCTTCACCTCTATTTTCCTGACAAGTCCATCCTCGCTTGGGAAGATTTTGGAGATGAGTCCAAGTGGCCAGTTGTCCCTATGTTCAAGTGCCTCCTTTAGCAAAACAACATCTCCTGTTTGTAGATTTGGTTTTACTGTTTTCCATTTGCGGCGGTTCTGAAGTCCTGAGATGTATTCCCTTTGCCATCGGCTCCAGAAAACATTGGCGAGGTATTGTACGCGCCTCCATTGCGCTCTGAAAAGATCCCTGCTTTCAAACTGACCTGGTGGGACAGGTGGAGTCGCAACTTTTTGTGTAAGTAGCATGGCAGGGGTAAGAATGGTTGGGTTTTCTGGATCTGTAGAAACTGCTGTGAGCGGACGAGCATTTACTATTGCAGTGACTTCAGCCATTAATGTCACTAAGATCTCGTGAGTAAGTTTTGCATTTCTATGCTCTAGGAGCATTGCATCGAGGATTTTGCGTGTGACCCCAATCATGCGCTCCCAGGAGCCACCCATATGAGATGCATGTGGGGGATTAAAATGCCATTTGCAGCCAGAGTCTTTGAGAAAGCTGTGAAGTTTGCTGTTGTGACAGCCCTGTTTGTCCATTTGCAGTTCTTTGCAGGCGCCCACAAAATTTGTCCCACAATCGGATCTTAGAAGTTTGACTGCACCCCTGATGGCGAAGAAACGACGCAAGGCATTTATGAACGACGACGTGTCCATCGATTCTACAATCTCAATGTGAATGGAGCGTGTGCTCATACATGTAAATATGACTGCCCATCGCTTAGCATCCGATTGCCCACCACGTGTTTTTCTGACTATGACAGGCCAGGGGCCGAACACATCAAGGCCTACATGTGTGAAAGGAGGGTCCGTGGACAGCCTGTCCTCTGGTAGCTCCGCCATGATCTGTTCCTGTTGTCTGCCCCTTAGTTTGCGGCATGTGACACAGTTGAATATCACTCTGCTTATTGTTCTTTTACCTCCCACAATCCAAAAACCTACTTTCCCATGGAAGTGTTCTATAATGAGCTGGGCAAGGTGGTGCTTTCCAGGGATAAGTATGGGATTTGTTTCGTCCGATGTCAACTGTGCACGTTTTAGTCTTCCACCCACTCTGAGGATTCCATTAGTGTCGACAATAGGGCTCAGTTTGCTAAGTGGGCTTGAGTTTTTAAGGGGCACACCTTTTTCAACTTGTCTTATGTCCTCTGCGTAATCTTCTCTTTGAACAGTGTGAATGATAGTGTTCTTGGCTTGGTTGAGCTGTTTTTCAGTCAAATGTTCATTACAGCTGTGCCAGCCATGACAGGAGCTCTCTGTGTTCGGCTTAAATGACTGGGCAATGTGTTGGAGTTTGGATATAGCTTTAAGCAGTATCTTCCAACTCGAAAACCTTTCAAATCTGACACTACTGAGTCTATTCTTTGAGAGAGCACAAGTGCCACTTTAAGTGGCACAAGTAGTGACCTCAGGTCGCAGTTCATTGTCAGTCTCTGGGTCCACAAGATCAAACAACTCTGCCTATGCTTGACTTTTCCCTGAATTGGAAAGGAAAGCGGGTCCAGTGATCCATGTGGAGTTAGAGAGCTGCTCAGCGGGTAGTGCTCGGGTGGCATGATCAGCAGGATTTAAATGAGTGGGCACATAATGCCACTGGTGAGCTTGTGTGAAGCACTTAATACGTTCCTCTCTGTTGTGCACATAAGCATGAAAGCGTCTCTTTTTGTTAAAGATGTAGCCGAGCACTACTTTGGAGTCTGTGTAGAAGTTTACCGGTTCGACTGCGATATCTAGCTCCTCCAGGACTACCTCGGCCACCTCAACAGCCAGGACTGCTGCGCAAAGTTCAAGTCTGGGTATGGTGATGTCTGGTTTTGGGGAAAGCCTTGCTTTGCCGAGAAGGAAACCCACTTCACTTTGTCCATCTCTATCTGTGAGTTTGAAGTAAGCAACAGCGCCCACTGCCTTAGTGGATGCATCACAAAAAACATGGATCTCCTTAGTTAGAGCTGCAGATAGTGGTATTGAGGTGTACATTCTGGGAACTTCAAGTTGTCGTAGATATTTGAGGGAGTCTTTCCATTGTTGCCACCGTTGTAATTTGTCTTTAGGCAGTTCGGTGTCCCATTCACAAACATCAGTGGAAATGTCTCTCAGTATGGCCCTGCCTTCTACAATGACTGGGACAGCAAAGCCAAGCGGGTCGAACACACTATTAATGACTGACAGCACTCCCCGTTTAGTGAAGGGCTTTTCATTGACTGTTACCTGAAACTTGAACAGGTCTGTGGTTAGGTCCCAGCCCAAGCCTAAGCTGCGCTGCATGGGTGGGGTAGTCTGCCCGAGGTCAAGGCCCTGCATGTCCGTTGCAAGGTCCTCACTTGGAAAAGCACTTGTGATGATAGGACAGTTGGGCGAGATTTTGTGCAGGCGTATGTTACACTGAGCCAGCATCTTCTGAGCTCTACAGAGAATGTCAATGGCCTCATCTGTGGAAGAGAACGATTTCAGTCCATCATTTACGTAAAAGTGACGTTCAATGAACTCTCTTATATCACTGCCGTATTCCCTTTCTCCCTCCAACGCTGACCGTTTCAGTCCATAGATGGCCACTGATGGGGAGGGGCAGTTCCCAAATACGTGTACTCTCATCCTGAATTCCTGCACTTCTCCATCCAAATCATTGTTTTTGAACCACAAGAAGCGAAGGTAGTTGCGGTGGTCCTCTCTGACCAGAAAGTTGTGAAACATTTGCTCCACGTCCGCCATGACTGTGTATGGGTCAGACCTGAACCGCATCAGAACTCCCACAAGAGTGTTATTGAGATCTGGCCCTTTTAGTAGCACGTCATTGAGAGAAACATTGCTGCATTGAGCACTCGAATCAAAGACTACCCTGATTTTTCCTGGCTTTTGATGGTGGTAAACTCCAAAACTAGGAAGATACCAGCATTCTTGGTCTGGAGTAAGAGCAGGATCTGGTTCGGCGTGGCCCTTACTGAAGATTTTGTCCAAAAACTCAACATAATGCTCCCTCATTTCAGGTTTCCTTTTCAGCGTTTTGCGGAGCGACATTAAACGACTGAGGGCCTGGTCCCTGTTGTTGGGCAAACGCTGTCTGGGGGTGCGGAATGGGAGTGGAGCTATCCAATTATTCGCATCATCTTTTGCAAAGTTTTTGTGCATAATGTCCAAGAACAAAGCATCTTCTGCTGAAAGTGCCACTTTGTCATCATCTGCTGTTTGCCGGAAAATGTGTCTACCCAATTCAACTTGTGTCTTATCAAGTGTATGACAGCTTTCTGTGTATTTGTCTTTGATATAGATTTTGTTTTCACAGGGGCTGAGGAAGGCAGGGCGGCCGTTGTTAAGAATGTTTGTCTTAAAGGAGTTTACTGTGGGTTTGTGGGCACCTGAGAGGCAGACATCACCTATAACTACCCATCCCAGATCAAGACGTTGAGCATAAGGCGCACTGTTTGGACCATTTACCTGACTGCGGACCTTGTGAGCTTGGATGATGTCCCTACCCAAAAGGAGAAGGATTTCTGCTGATGGGTCCAGAGGAGGAATCTGCGAAGCGATTGCCTGTAGATGAGGGTGAGCCGACGCAGCCTCAGAGGTGGGAATCTCATCCCTGTTATCTGGAATCTGATCACATTCTGTTAGTATGGGCAGCAGCATGGACGCTTTCCCATTCCCATTCTCAATAACAAAGTCACTAGCTCTGCGCCCTCCAGCCTCTGATAGACCAGCGCATGTTCTAATGGTGTATGGGAGTATGGTACCTTTTACATTAAACATGTCAAAGAAGGCAGACCTGGCTAAGGATGAATTGCTTTGATCATCTAACATGGCGTACATCCTCTTTTTCTCTTCAGGGCATGTACGGGAATACACGTTGACTAAGCAAATCTTAGAGCAGGATTTACCTTTGAGGCCTTGGCCGCATACTCCTGTGCAACTGGTTGTAGTTACAGGGCTTGGGGAATCGGACTCCCCGCCGTAGCTCTGAGGCAGAGGGTTAGAGTCTTTATGTGTCCACGGAGGTGGACCGGCATGCATTGCTGACACGTGCACATCACTATTACATTCTGAGCATTGGATAATGGCTTTACATTCTTTAGCTCTGTGACTTGTGGAAGAACAACACTTATAACAAATAGCATGTTCTTTGAGAATACCTTTTCTTTCGTCCAGAGTTTTTGACCTAAATCCCCTGCATTTAGCTAGTGAATGAGGCTTGTGGTGAATAGGACATTGCTTGTCCGGATTAAGCACGGATGCTCGAGCTGTGCCATTTGTTTGACTGATATCCGTTTTGTTCACTGCAACAGGAACTCTGTATCTGGTTGGTTTAACCAGTGTCTTGTCAACTCTTGGAGCTACTATGTTTGAACTTGGTAACATAAAGCTAGGGTCTGTTTTCATTTCAGCATAGTCATTTACAAACTGAACAAAATATGAGAAAGGTGGGTAAACTGCACCATTGTCTCTTTTGTATTTTGTCCCTTGTTTCACCCATGACTCCTGGAGTCCGCAAGGGAGCTTTTCAACTATAGGGTTTATCCCCCTTGGGGTGTCAAGAAAGCTAAGGCCTGGCAGATAACTTTCACTTTGTGCATACTCTAACTCTAGCAGGAGATCTGCAAGCTCTTGCAGCAGGTGAGCGTCTTTATTGGATATCTTAGGAAAAGTCTGTAAGCGTTGGAAGAGTGACGCTTCGACTACCTCCGGAGAGCCATAACTCTTGTCTAGACGCTGCCACAAACGTTGGAGGCCTGCTTGAGGGTTGTTCACATGGACCGCCCTGATCCTCAGAGCATGTTGAAGTGACTCCCCGTGGAGCCACTTGGTTAGAAGGTCAAGCTCTTCGCTGGGCTTGAGGTTGAGACCTTCTATGGCGTTGCAGAAGATGGACTTCCAGGACAAGTAGGACTCAGGATGGTTGTCGAAAACCTTGAATCCCGCTGTCAGCAGATCACGGCGTGCTAGGTAGGCTGCTAGATCCGACAATTCAGTCTGCGGAGTCACTGAAGGTCTAGGCTGAGGTGAAATGTCCATTTTCATGTGTGTAGGAGGGAATCTCAGTGGTTCCCGGTCTACAAAATCAGTGAGGAGTTCACCTGGAGAGGAAGCGACTGGTGTTTGGCTCTGTTGTAGATGGTGAGAGTCGTTATGACTGACGATTTGTCCTGTGTCAGGCTTTTCTTCTTCTTTCACTTGTGAACTGAAGTTGGTGAAGTGAGCATTCACATAGTCTTGAGCACATCTGATGGAAGGAGGTGTCTTAGGGGAGATGCCTTGCTCCGTGAGGTCGATGGTGTGATGCTCCTCGTCAGCTGCCGCTTCCAGGACACGAGCTGCAGCAACCGCTGCTTCAGCCTCACCCTCCTTCTTCAGAGCGTTTAGCGTCGCCTCAATGCGCGCCTTCTCAACCTCCATGTCGATCTGGCGTTTGGCATACTGTGCTCTGGTGCGGGCAGCTTCTGCGTCTGCTCGGGCTCGTGCTGCAGCTTGGCTGGTGGACGAACGGCGTGAAGAACGTGAGTAGCACGCCGACCGGGCCACCATCTGGGACATGGGCGGTGTACTTTCAGGCTGAGACATCTTGGGTGCTTGATAGGTAGATAATCTTTTTACTCTTCTGCCCTCGGTTGAGTGTGCGGCTACTCAGCCTATGCAGCGAGCTAACAAATCAAAAAGAGAGAGGTCTTCAGTAAAGGCACTAAGAAGAAATATGTGTTCTGTCATTCCTGGAACCACCTTCTCTTACTGAATGTTTAGCTCGCTGCATAGGCTGAGTAGCCGCACACTCAACCAAGGGCAGAAGACTGCACACTACCCACTATAAAAGATTGTCCTGTAAATTATCAGGAAAAAACTGGAAGCAGAAACGTTGGTTCTGTTCATTTTCTTGTTTTCAGGTCTTTTATTCTGAAGTTTAGTCATGGTCATGTTTCCTGGTTTGTTTTGTGATTCCCTTACCCTCATGTGACTCCTTCACTTCTTTTCAATACAGATTGTTTCAAAGCAGCTTTACAGTGATAACTGTAAAATAATGAAACAAAGTTGGTTTTTCGGCTGTACAGCAGATCTAGAAGAAAATAGCCATATAGTCCAACTTAAGTAAGTTCAGTGATGGTTCATTGTTGTTGTAAAAAAGTTATTTATTTTGTTCATTTATATAGCTGCTCTGGAGAAAACCGTGATGTCATCGTCCAGATCAGTTTAGTTATAATGGTGTTATAACATATAATGGTGTCAATGCAGGCAGATCAATAATTTTGTTGAATATTAAGTGTCCCAAACTAAGCAAACCAAAACTCCATCAGGTGGCAGAATGGAGAAAGGCGCAGGTCCTCCATCTGATCTGGATCCGGCTGACTACATCATGAGTTGTGGTCATGTCCAGGCGCAGGTCCTCCATCTGATCTGGTCAGGACCCGGATCCGGCTGACTACATCATGTGTTGTGGTCGTGTCCAGGCGCAGGTCCTCCATCTGATCTGGTTAGGACCCGGATCCGGCTGACTACATCATGCGTTGTGGTCGTGTCCAGGCGCAGGTCCTCCATCTGATCTGGATCCGGCTGACTACATCATGCGTTGTGGTCGTGTCTAGGCGCAGGTCCTCCATCTGATCTGGATACGGCCCGGATCCGGCTGACTACATCATGCGTTGTGGTCGTGTCCAGGCGCAGGTCCTCCATCTGATCTGGATATGGCTCGGATCCGGCTGACTACATCATGCGTTGGGGTCGTGTTCAGGCGCAGGTCCTCCATCTGATCTGGATACGGCTCGGATCCGGCTGACTACATCATGAGTTGTGGTCGTGTCTAGGCGCAGGTCTTCCATCTGATCTGGATACGGCCCGGATCCGGCTGACTACATCATGCGTTGTGGTCGTGTCCAGGCGCAGGTCCTCCATCTGATCTGGATCCGGCTGACTACATCATGCGTTGTGGTCGTGTCTATGCGCAGGTCCTCCATCTGATCTGGATATGGCTCGGATCCGGCTGACTACATCGTGTGTTGTGGTCGTGTCTAGGAGCAGGTCCTCCATCTGATCTGGTTAGGGCCCGGATCCGGCTGACTACATCATGCGTTGTGCTCGTGTCCAGGCGCAGGTCCTCCATCTGATCTGGATACGGCCCGGATCCAGCTGACTACATCATGCGTTGTGGTCGTGTCCAGGCGCAGGTCCTCCATCTGATCTGGATCCGGCTGACTACATCATGCGTTGTGGTCGTGTCTAGGCGCAGGTCCTCCATCTGATCTGGATACGGCCCGGATCCGGCTGACTACATCATGTGTTGTGGTCTTGTCTTGGCGCAGGTCCTCCATCAGATCTGGATACGGCCCGGATCCGGCTGACTACATCATGCGTTGTGGTCGTGTCCAGGCGCAGGTCCTCCATCTGATCTGGATCCGGCTGACTACATCATGCGTTGTGGTCGTGTCCAGGCGCAGGTCCTCCATCTGATCTGGATACGGCTCGGATCCGGCTGACTACATCATGAGTTGTGGTCGTGTCTAGGCGCAGGTCTTCCATTTGATCTGGATACGGCTGACTACATCATGCGTTATGGTCGTGTCTAGGCGCAGGTCCTCCATCTGATCTGGATACGGCCTGGATCCGGCTGACTACCTCAGAATAAACAGAAAGACTGACATTAGCATAGATGACCTTCTTCTTATGATGATGTAACGAGGACATTGGGTGTTATAGGATGTGTTCATGGTTCCAGCTGACCTAGTTTATGCAGTCAAACAATCATTTAACTGATTTAAATTGGTCTAGTTTGTCTAGTCATGTGTCCTGTGTTCTCATTTGTTAATTGTTTGATTGTTCACATGTGTTTCTTATTAATCATTAGTATCTATATATAAAGACCTCATGTTTCCATTGTCCCTTGTCTAGTATTGTTTCCTGTAACCACTGATGGTGAGTTTTGTTTCATATATGAACCCTATTTTTCTACTTGCAGATTAATTTACAAATTGCAAGCAAAAAAAAAAAGAAGCATATTCATTCAGTGCATTTCTACATGTTCATAATATGCATGAATGAATGAATGAATGAATGAATAGTTTTTATTCATTAAGCACAGCACAGCAGGTAGAGTAGGGCTTGAGCACAAGGCTGGGCACAGGACAAGGCAAGGCTGGGAACAGGATAGCACACACATGGAGTATGATCGTGAACTGGCACAGGACAGAAAACACAGAGAGAATAGGATAGCAAATTGGGAGGGTAATGAGGAAGAACAGCTCTAAAAACTACACAAGACAAGAGCGCACGGCAAACTAGACAGGAGTGCCGGGATCTGAGCACCATGCTCCGCAGATGAAACAAAGCACACGGAAAAGAGAGCGCACTCCAAGGCGCACACTCGCACAAAGACAAGACCATAGTATCAGGGCTCTGTCACAAAACTAAGAATAGACCAGATGGAAGTGACCAAACCATGACAGTATTCTATGTGTGTGCTCTGGATATACACTGCACATTTTGGAAATGTATCTTGGTGTTTTAAACATGAAGAAAATGCTTGTTTTGTGCATAGTATGCATAATATAATAGTAGTCAAAGTCCCTTTAAGACAAGTCATTTCACTCGGTGGCCATCTTTGAATTGCCTCTTGGGCATGCAAGTGCATCTCTTTGAATGGGGAAACATCAAATTCTCCAAAAGTGTCGCTAAGCTTACGATTGAATTTCATATTTGAAATCACCAATGAAATCTGACAACTGTATCATCAATTTTGTTTTTACACGCTCGCACAGAAAATTACATTTTTCAGGCTGGATCAAACTAATGTGCAGTGGAAGCGTGCATCTGACCGACTCTATAGGAACCGGAACGTTTAACGGCAGCTGGAGTGACGCAATGACTTTATCAATCGCCGATTGGCTCTTATTTAGAAGGCGGGACTTAATCCGCCATATTGAGCGTTGCACTTTTCCCCATTCAAAACAATACGAGTGACGTGTCTTGTGTTATTCTATAGTCTTTGAAGTAGTGTGCTCCCAACAATGCCATACTTTTGAAATTGTTTTACCTCTAACAAACACGTATTTGTGCAATTTTGTGTCTGTGGTTATCATGTAAGACTGTCATGTTTATTAAGTTGCTAAATATATACCAACAATACAAATGTTTATGGAGTTAATTGAATCTTTTTTTCTTGTGTTTTATGTGACTAGAAGAGGGACAGACCGTGTGTGAAGGTCCTTCATTCTTACGGGGG